>NC_140589.1:1361359394-1362568977 GCF_964204655.1 Triturus cristatus
TTGTGGAGTGTGAGGAGGCTTTCCTGGAGACAGCAACCAGCAATGGATCCCAAACAAAACCAGCAGGGCAAAGATGCAGAAAAAAGAAAGAGAAAACACAAGTTTTCAGAAAAGGAGCAGGAGGTCCTCATTGAGGAGATGGTCTGCAGCCATGAGCTCCTGTTTGGGAAGAAGGCACTCAAAGTCCCAGAGGCCAGGAAGAGGAAAATCTGGCTGGAAATACAGAGCAAGGTGAATGCTGTTGGAGTCACCACACGCACCATCGAGGAGCTGCGCAAGCGGTGGTATGATATGCGCCAGAGGTCCAAGGAGAGGGTGGCAGCCAGACTCAAGGATGCCAGTCAGACTGGAGGAGGACCATCCACTGCAGAGCAGCCAACCCCCCATGAGGAGCTTGTGGAGTCAACCCTCCTGCCTGAGAGCGTTGGTGGTGTGGCTGCAATCGACAGCTCCGACCCCTCATCCAGCAGACAAGGTAAGATGCATGCCAAATCACCCTGCACTCCTCCCCATCCCTTGCACACTCCCCCAAATGCGCATAGTTAACTCCCAACATGCCAATCCAGCCCAGGTCTTACAGCACACCCAGCAATGCATCATGGTACTCGTAGTACTGTGTCTGACTGTGTGTCCATGACACCATCACAAGTAAATGCAACATATGTGTTTTGGGGATCATTGAATAGAAATGTGTCAGAGATTAGCCGTCAAAGATTTGTAACTTTATTGAGTGCCACATGCAGACAGTAACACAAACTCATATAGTCCCCTTTACATCCACAGCACACGCCATGCCACAAGAAGACAGCGCTGAGGGAGAGGAGCCAGCAGACCCTGCGGACTCCAGCGATGAGACAGAGCAGCAGCCAATTCAGCGCAGGAAGCGCGCACATGTGCCCCCACTGCCTCCATTTGAGGATGAAGTCCCAGCAACAGGCGATGACACCGACAGGAGAGAGGGGAGTCAGGGTGTGACAGACATGCCCCGTCATGACGCACCAACACCAAGGCAAAGGGAACAGGCCATTTCCAGGTTAAGGCCCAGGAGCAGCACTGCAACAGAAGGAGAAGGCACCGTGTTCTCCGGCTTGGAACAGTGCATGTTGCAGGAACAGCGCCTGCAAAGCAAGGCAATGCGGTCAATGAGTCGCCAGCTAGGCCGCCTACATCAGGACAATCGCAGCATGGTAGCGGCAATACGAGAGCTCTGTGCCACTTTGAGGGACACCCAAGCTGCCAATGACAGGGCTGGACGACGTGCCAATGCACGGCTACACAATTACACCAAGGCAGTCAACCGCCTCTGCACCACCACCAGCGCACTCACACGCAGAAGCGTAACCATGCAGGTGGACATGGCACATTGCTGCCAGGACATAGCGCGAGGGCTGGCGCAGGTGACCACTGCTGTGGAACAGCTGCAGACAGCCAATGCAGGTGGCAGCGCACTAATGGCCTCTGCTGAGAGTGAGGACACATCGAGTCGCAGCAGCATCACTCCAACCTTGCCAGGTGAAAGACGCCGCAGTGGCAGACAGGTAGCAGGCCAAGGGCGCACCATGGGGGTCAACCACCCTGGACGGCACCGACGGAGGTGATCAGCTGCGGGGACACTGACTGCAACACGGGTGCATTAACCCGCAAAAGGCTGTTTGCCCCATTTCTTGTGCCTTCTCTGCACTGTGTGTACAACATGTGCTGGGGACAATTACAATTTCTTTCATGTTAAGTGTGATTAAACACTTGACACATCATCAGGCTTTGTAGTCTCATTTCCTCAACACTCACCTAAAAGTAGTTTTGTGTGATCTCAGTCCGTCTCTGGCGTCCAGCAGCTGCCCCAACTCCTGGTGCTGGTCTGGCAGGGGGAGCAGGGCGCTCGTCATCCGATGTGTCTGTATCGCTCACATCAATTGTGGTGCCTTTCCTCATTGCCATGTTGTGTAGCATTGCACAGCTTGCCACGATTTTACAGCAGGTCTCAGGGCTGTATTGCAGTGCGCCTCCACTCTTATGCAGGCACCGGAAGCGGCTCTTCAGGATTCCGAAGGTTCGCTCAATGACACAGCGTGTAGATCTGTGTGCCCTGTTGTAGCTCCTCTCACTTGCATTTGCAGGATCCAGGTATGGGGTCAGGATGAAGTCGCGCACTGCATAGGCACTGTCACCTGCATGGAAAAAAACACAATAGGTGAGTCAATGTCCCCCCCCTCAAGTGATGTAGTGGATGTATTGATGTGTGCAATGTATTTACCGAGCAGGTACCCCTCCCCAAACTCTCCAGCACTCAGACGTCTGTGTATTCCACTGTGTCGGAAGATGAAGGAGTCATGTGTACTGCCGGGGTATTTGGCTACCATGTCGGTGATGTGATACTTAGCGTTGCACACAATCTGTATGTTGAGGGAATGGTAGCATTTCCGATTCCTGTAGACATATTCAGTTTCTGCTGGGGGTGTGATGGCCACATGGGTCCCGTCAATGCAGCCGATGACGTGGGGGAAACGTGCAATCTGGTAGAAGTCCAGTATCGTTTGTTGTAATGCCTGTTGGGTGGTGGGGAAGTAAATGTGATGTGGGAGCCTCAGTAGCATTGCATCTAGGAAGGCATGGAAGAAGCGCGAAAGTGCACTCTGTGACACACCACCAACCTCCGCTATGACCCGTTGAAAACTCCCTGACGCGAGGAGGTGCAGGGAGCACAGGACCTGCACATGTGTGGGAATTGTTTGTGTCCTGCGAGTAGGGTGCTCCAAGTGGGGTTTCAGCTCCTCAATCAGGTCCATTATGGTCTGTGGGTGCAGTCTGTACTTGTCATAGATCTCCTCTTCAGTGTTCTGTAACAGGGTGATGCGCAGCCTGAAGATACGTTCCTGTCTCATTCTCCTGTGTGCAAGGGCCCGAATACGCAGCCTCCTGGCTATCACGTACATTGCAGCCATTGTGGGTGTGTTTGTTGCATTGTGGGCTGGTTTTTGTACCTTGCACCAGTTTACCACCTGCAAGCAATTGGTGTTAATAGCGATTTCTTAATTAGCGAATTTCGTAAAATCGCAATTTGCGATTTTTTCATACATGTGTTTGCGATTTCTTAGCTAGCGATTTCTTGTTAGCGATATTCGCAACGCTAAGGAATCGCAAAATAGGTATTCGCTAGGAAATTCGCAGTTTTCTTGTTTCGCAGCCTAAGAAATCGCTAATTTAGCGATTTCTTATTTTTCAGTTTGGATATGTGTCATACATATGAAATAGCGAAAAATCAGTCGCAAACGCTGTTTTTTGCGATTCGCAGCGTTTGCGACTAATTTTTGCTTTCATACATATGCCCCCCGGTGTGTTCATTTTCACCAAAATTGTCTCAATTTTCTTCAAACAGCCTGAATAGGCCTTGTCTTTGGTATTTGGACTACAAAACCCCAAGGAGGAGCAATGTATTTAGAAGAATTGTTCTACACAGATGCTGTCTGGATGGAGGCACACTTTCCATTACTCAAACAGGCTGATATTAATGAAGTTAATTTCTCATCAAACCCAGGGGATTCTCACTGAAATAAGGGAGTCGTCCGACTTCAGGTTTATTAGAATGCCATTTAGATGTGATGCATCTACATTCTTCCAAAGGGCCATGAAGAGGCTATTGGAAGGAGTCCCAAGTGTGAAGTATTGTCAGGATGACATCCTTGTGTGTGGGAAAGACCAGGATGAGTATGATGTGGTGCCTTTCGTAGGGTTTTTAAGCTTTTGTGTGAGGCAAGTTGGAATGAATATCTAGGTCATACTATATATGGCAGTGGTGTAAGGTCCAAACTAAAGTTGCTCTAAGTGATTGAGTGAGCATTATGCTCTAAAACTAAAGAGTTGTTACATTCATTTTTTCGAAGGACAGGGTATTATGCCAAGTCTGTGAAATATTTTTGTGATAAAACAAGAGTGCTGAGAGTGTTGTTAAAAAAATACATTTTGTTTCACTGGTCGGAGGAGTGCAGCGATGCATTTGAGCAAATTAAATTATACATTCTGAATGCAGTGGAGGTGAATCCGTATGTCATGAGACATCACACCGTTATTGTGACAGGTGCAAATACAGATTGGGGGAGCAGTGTTAATGCAAGAAAGGGGTGTTGCTTATAGTCATAGCGTTCACAGCATGAACTTTTATAGATGCTGAAATTGCATATGGTGTAACTGCGAAGGAAGCTTTAGCCTTTTGATGGGCTATAATGCATATGTGCCTGGCATTTCATTCAAAGTGGGGGCTAACCATGAACCATAAGTAAAGATTTCCTCCACCAAGTGGTGTGGCAAAGTGAGCCCAAGGTAGGGAACTGAATTCATTATCTGCAGTCAAAACATCAATTTCAATTGTCTATACCATTTGCCCATTGATGTTAAGGATCATGTTGAACCCCTGGACAAGGATGACCAGTTGGCTGCATGCATATTTAATGGGTGTCCAGCAGCTATAATTGAGGAAAAATGGGAAACATCAGTGAACCAGGATGCAGAGTCAAGAAGACTTTGTTTTCGCAATGTTGTGCAACAATTAACAACAAATCATAATTTCTCATAGCTCCGCTGTGTTCAGATAGCCAGTTCAATAAACTGTTGTACAGTGCTGCCAGTGTAAATAATTGTATAACAATTAATACTGCACCCCACAGTTGGTAATACTGACTACAGAGTCTTCAGAGCACAGAACGGGATCTTTTTCACAAGAGTCTGGGTAAAGGATGTGACCATGAGTCATGTCTTGCACTCAGCATGCCTGCCTCAAAAGACATTTAGACATGGTGCTTGGCCATGCTTTTTAGGGCCTGGGCAGAAGATGTGACATTCAGCCTCTTAAGAAGCTGCTTGCTCCTTCCGATTAAGCCTGCAGGCACAACCCTCAGACAATGCCTGACATATTCAGCCTTCGGCCACACCTTCTGCCCTGTTTCACACCCCAAAGGCATGGACACCATAATTTCTCCCACGGCCTCTGTGTACAGGGTAAGTGATTTGCTATGCTCAGTGACCCTTCTATAGGACTTTCATAAACGTTTATGGCGACCATTTGATTACAATGTTTTTTTTTAAACTTCTATTCATGTTAATGAATGGTAAAAGCCATTTCATAATCTAAGAACGTGTTCATGAACCAGTTCATCATACACAGATCTTAAATTTGAACATTTTCAGAAGATATGAAGGTATGCTGCCTGTGAGTGTGTTTTCCTAGGGACTACTGTATTACTATATTGCACTTGGACTAGACTGAAAATAGAGTGGAGCAAGGGGGGAATCAAGACATTGTTCCCATTCTCTTGGCAAAGCACTAGAGCTTCCAAGTGATGGTGTAAGGGCACATGTTTACTTTGATCAGTGGGCCAAGACAGAAGGACATATTTCTTTGGTTTTGGGCAATCCAATGGACAAAAAGGGACAAATGTATTGCTTTGAGCCCTTTCCAGTGGATCATCGTGTGGGTGGTGGCATCAGATGCAAAGGCACTGCTCCCTAGTACCTGAGACAGGCTGGGTAGCTGTTGAAGAACTTCCCTGCTTTTGAAAACTTTTTTGTAACTGTGCCATGACTATAAGCCTGGTAAAGATAAGAGACTCTCACTGTGGTTTTAATGGATCATCTGATTCTGCGGCAGAGATTCTAACCAGTAATTCTTTTTTTAACTGTAGATTAAGTTCACCTAGTTGACAACTCACAACAAATTTTGGTCACCTTTAGTCATAAGTGTAGACCAAAATCTGTATTTTGTTTTCACACCAATGTTGCCCTACACCAAGTTCCACCTAGTCCAGAACTAAAGGGCATGGCTTGTGGCCTCTAATGGAGCCAGGGTTTAGTCGGTATACTTTGGCCAAGACCATCCTTCATACCACAGATATCATAGTGCACTGCCTTTAACTGCCCCTACAGGGATTTGGGGGGAAGAGCAGAGTTCTGGCCAAGTGAACTAATACATGTATATGAGGCAAGTCTGGGTGTGTATTTGAGTGGGTGTGTTTGAGTGTTGGTTTGTGTCAGAAATTGGACTATTGGTTGAGGGGAGGTGGAAGCCCCACTCAAACAACAACCACAGTCCTTCTCAGGATGAACCATAAGAGTCACTAAATTAATCTGTACTTAACACTGTGGTAGCTTGGCACAAAAACCATCAGGGTTAACTTAGAGGTGAAGTGTAAAATATTTAGCAGCACACAACCAGTAATAAAGTTAAAACACAAAACTAGGGAACAAGGCAGGCTTATGGTAGCAGCACAGACCTCTGGTAGCAGTAGGGCAGTCCTCTGATGAACAAGGCTGGCTTCAAGCCGACCAGCAGTCCTCTGGGGAACAAGGCAGGCCTCAAGCAGCAGGACAGTCCTTTGGGATCAAGGCAGTCCATCTTCTGTCAACTAGTCCAGTTGTGAACTGAAAAGTGGCTCTTGAAGTCCAATATTTATAGGTGGTGGAATACCAGTTCATCCAACGGACCCTTGGAAACACTCATGTTAGCCTGTGATCAAGGGAGCAGATTCAGTCTTCCTACTCACCGAGCAGGGCAGGCTTCAAGCAGCAGGGCAGTCCTCTGGGGAGCAAGGCAGGTCTCATGCAGCCGGGCAGTCCTATGGGGAACAATGCAGGCCTGAAGCAGCAGGACTGTCCTCTGGTCGCAGAAGGGGAGTACTCTGATGAACAAGGCAAGCCTTAAGCAGTTGGGCTGTCATCTGGGGAACAAGGCAGCCAATAAGCAATAGGGAAGTTCTCTGGGGAGAAAACAGTCCTTTGTTTGTAATGTCCACAGATCCAGTAATGCACTAAAGAGTTGCTGTAGAGGTCCAGTATTTATATCTAGTGACAGCCTTTGTAGTGGGGAAATCTTCTTAGCAATGCTCACATCTGGTTCTGTAAAATTTGTCCCTTCTCCTGCCTAGGTTCCGGGAAGTCTTGGTGTCAGGAAAAGCCTACATGTTAGTATAATTCAGAAAAAGACTGTAGGCAAACATTGAGTAATTGCAAAACCCTCTCTTCATAATAGTTGGATTACAGTTTGTGGGTGGCAGACTCCTTTCAAAGATGGCCGCCGTGCTTCCCAGACTGTCTAATATCAATAATAAGGGGGTTAGAAATCTCGCGAGAGGTGAGGCTTTGTGTGGAAACAGAGCGCGTTCTATCGCGCACTTCAATTTTGCCTCAGCCGTGAGAGGAAGGTCAAAGCACTTCCTCGGTAAAGTAATTTCCTGAGCGCTACCTTGGTCCCAGTATAAGCGGTTGTCATGTCTGCTTGTGAAAGCGAGTCTTTATATTGAAGAGTTGCAAACCCAGAGTTGTTAAGTTAGAACTTGTGAGGAGAATTTAATCGACTGAGTCGCGTCTTCAACTTCCGCAAGAGAATTCATCAAGTACCTGGTGAGTGCAAGTTATTTGGAAGTCGCTCGCTTCACCGCTGAATAGACTACCACACAATTGCAGGGTCTCCTTGCTCCGGTAGGCTTACTGTCGAGCTGAGGAGACCGGTTCCTGAACTGAACAGCAACAAAGAACAAGTAAGCAGCTAGTGACTGAGACTTTATTCATAGTATACATTTACAGCTAAGACAATACCCAGCGCTCAAGCTTCTCAAGTCTCCTTCCTTGCGTTTTTCCTGTTTATTCCTTCCTCAGTTTTCCTTCCCTGTCCCCTTTTGCGCATCTTCTTTGAGAAGTTTAGCCTGCGCTAAAACTTGAGAATATCAGGATATTTCCTACAGGAACAAGAAGATCAAAGACTGAGAAAAAAGTAAATCAATCTTATAGTCCTTGGAATATATAATATTAACTATAACCTTACAAAGACAGAAAGCTAAGAGACCAGTTCTTAATGGTAAGGAGAGAGAAGGGGAAAAAGGTAAAAAGCAAAAGAGAAGTAGGAAGAATAGGATTGTTTAACCAATTGTATCTCCCTGTGTATTAGGTCTAAATCGAATATCAGCCAGTATAATTGCTGAAAAGAAGAGGGGCAAGAACTCCTGCAGAAACCTGGTAGGAAATCGGATAAGGGTAATTAATAGAAGTTGAATGTAACAGTAAGTGCAGAATTGAATAGTTGTCTCCTCTGTGCATTAGGTTTCCTGAAACACTTCCAGCTAAGAAGAAGAAGTCCAGGTGCACGAGTGTCTCTTCTCTGTCCCATTTCCCCTTTCCCCCTGCCTAGAGAGGCTGCATTTACGCGGTTGGTTCTGGGAGGTGGGCATGGGAGTTTAGCATCAATCTGCCTCTGTGAAGAAACCTGAGCACTGCTTCTGACACTAGGGTGACAAAAGACTAGTGTCAAGTACCTGTATTTGTATGCTAAAGGTTGAGGAAATTTGATTTTCGATCACGATCGCATTGAGCCGCCATTTTGTGCTCTGCCGCCATTTTGTGTTGCCCTCACTCAGGCAGCACGACGAACGAAGTCTTTTCTGCTTTTCCTGCAATATTGTGTCAAAATAGCCTTGTGCCTCTGTTTACGAAGCTGGTGTTAGAGACTGGTGTTGTGAAAGTATAAAACGTACCAGCTCCAAAATGCTTTTTAAGGGATTTATTTCTGGTAAATACACAAGGCCCACGGAAACAGCAGGACAGTGCGTGCAACCGCCACGGCGAACAGAGCCTGTGTCACGGTGCCGCGCTGACGTCATTTATATAACGCTCCGAACATTCGGAGCAGGACCGGTGACAAGCACCAACACAAACAAAGGACTTCGCTAGAAGTCCGACATCTCCCCCAAGATCATTTCATCCTCAACATCTCCCTTTCCCAATAATATAACAAACATTAGTACATCTCATATTCCTCGTATTTCTTGGGTAGTTTGATTACCCTTCTTGATCTTTCTTGGCTCATAGTTCTTAGACATTCCACTAGTCCTGTGGACTCACTATTCACAGTCTTGCTCACGTCTCCTTGGTTTGTGACCCTTTCATGTTCTGTACTCTTTCTAGATTGCACATTGCCGTGAGCAGAATCCTTGTCGGGTTTGTCTCCTCCAATCTCGCCACTACTTCTAGGTTCCTCGTAGCTTCTATTCCACCATTCCTCCGATCCGCTCATGCTGGGCCTAGCCGAAGCGCACTCTTCCCAACTCAAAACGCTATCCTCAGCATCTTGCTGGCTTCTTCCTTTCATGATGATTTTCTCTTGTCCTTTTTTTAGTTTTACTACGTCATCCTTGCTTCGCCATCCTGCACGTTCTAAACAAACAGCTCCCTTGGATGCCTGCTGCACAAGAATTGGATCACTGAACACTGACTCTCCTTTTATGACCTTGTAGGGTTTCCTTACAATCACCCAGTCACCTTTTACAATTTCTTTTTCCTTTGTTTTATTCGTTGCATCTGTATATGCCTTAGATTTTTCTTGCTTAGAGACTATCTTCTGTCTGACATTTGTCACTTCGTCATTTATTTCCTCCACACTTTCAGTCCCTTCAAACCACTTGTTGTACTTCGGCGTGATCTTGCACGTACACTCTCTCCCTCTCATCAGAAAGAAGGGCGTGTATCGGGTGGTTTCATTTGGAGTAGTGTTGTACGTATCTATTTTTGCACGAATGTATTTCTTCACATTCAGGTTCGATGCAATCGCCAGTTGGATGCCTTCCTTAATGAACCTATTCATCCTCTCCACTTGTCCATTACTTTTTGGGCTGTAGAGTGGTGTTTTCTCTTGCACGATTCCTAACTGGTCGAGGAAATCTACCATTTGTTGCGATACCAACTGGGTGCCATTATCTGACACGATGATTTTTGGCTGTCCTTCCATGGAGAATATTTTCTTCAGGAACTCTATGACACACTCCGTGGTTATGCAACGTGTAAATTTGTAGTGCACCCATTTCGAGTAATAGTCTGAAAGTACTATTATATAACGACAGTTATCTTGTAGTAAGTTGAATGGGCCTGCGAAGTCTATAGCTATTTTCGCCCATGGACCTCTGGGAATGTCAACTTTTTGTAGTTCACCTTTGCGCACTTTCCAGTGTTTGTCTGCCTTGAGGCATTGTTCACATTTCTCCACGTACACATTCACGTCGCTTGACATACCTGGCCACCAATAATACTGTTTTAGTATGTTTCTTGTTGCCGTGCTACCCGGATGTGCCTTGTGTGCTATTTTGATCAACCTTTGTCGCAATCCTGAGGGTGGCACAAACAGGTCACCTCTCTTCAAGAACCCATTTTCGATTGACAGTTCATCACTTACTTGCTGGTAGCTTCTCAGTTCATTTGCTAGGTTTCTCACAGGAGGCCATTTTGACATCACATTTTCCATCACCTTCCTCATCAGGTTGTCTTCTTTTACACTCTGTAACCACTCGTCTCCTGTAATTGATCCGTTCCACATTGCTGTTGCATCAACCAGCGCTACCACACACTCCTTATCCTCAAGCGAACTTTCGTCCTTCATTTTCATTGGCAACCTCGACAAGCAGTCAGCCCTGCAGTTTTTTCCACCTTTTATGTGTCTGATGCTAAAATTGTACTCCTGCATCCGAGACAACAATCGAATCAGTCTTGCACTAGCATTTCCATTTCCTCGTCCAGTACCATCCAACATGTAAGTTAGCGGTTTGTGATCCGTCACAATCTCAAAAGGTTTGCCCCATAAATAAGTCTTCAATTTCTGTACAGCCCACACACATGCGAGCGTTTCACGTTCTATTGTGCTGTAATTCTTTTCTGCCTCATTTAAAGTTCTTGATATAAATGCGACGGTATTCTCAGTGTTGCCTTCCATCTGACAGAATACAGCCCCTATCCCTATAGCACTTGCATCGACTGTGATGATGTTCCTCAATTTTGGATTGTATGGTTTCAAGGCCGGCGCGTTGGCTATGTCGTTTTTTATTTTTTCAAACGCACTTCTTTGTTCATTTGACCATTGATATCTCACATTTTTTCTCAATAACTGCCTTAACGGTTCTGCCATACTTGCATATCCTTCTATGAACTTCGCATAGTATTCGCTGAGGCCCAAAAAAGATTTCAAGGCGTCTTTATTGCCTGGTTCAGGTGCTTCCCTGATCGCTTCTACCAAATCATCCTTTGGTGTGACTCCGTTAGAGGTCAGGGTGTGGCCCAGGTACTCTATTTTCTCCGCCATAAATCTGCACTTCTCTTTAGAAACTGTCATACCTTTGTCTCTCAGTATTCCCATTACTGTGCTTAGTAAGTGTAGATGTTCTCTCCTCTCCTTCGTATGTATCAGTATATCATCCTGGAATGCTTCTACCCCTGTTAAGTTTCCAAACAGTAAATCCATGAGCTTTTGGAACACTCCAGATGATGAAGCCAGACCAAATGGTAGACGTACATACCTATAGGCACCAAAAGGAGTGATGAACGTCGTCAGTTTTTTGGACTCCTCCGTTAAGCAAACCTGGTGGTACGCTGATTTCAAGTCTATTAGCGAGAAATATTTTGACCCCGCAGTTGACGCGAGTATCTCCTGTATTTTTGGAAGAGGGTGGCAGTTCACTAGTATATTTTTGTTTAATGACCTAAGGTCTACACATAGACGTAGGTCTCCAGTAGTTTTTTTTTTCGAAACTACAATTGCCGAAACCCACTCTGAGGCGTCTGCCTCCTCAATTACACCTTCTTTTACCAGTTTAGTTAGCATTTCCTTCAATTCATTTCTCACTGAGAGAGGTACAGTTCGTACTTTATGTTTTACAGGTATTGCCCCTTCTTTCATTTTTATCTCATGTACAAATCCTTTCACACACCCAATTCCTCCTTCCAAAATATCGCTAAACTCTTTCATTATACAGTTTAAACTTTTTTCATCATCATATACATGCACTTCATTTATCACATGCAACAGGTCTTCCCTCAACATTATAGGTTCATCTGCACCTGGTACTAGTATTACGCCTAGCTTGGCTAGGTCCCTCCATCCTACCAAGTTCCTACCACGCTTTGCCACATATACCTTAGTTCTGATATTTCTGCTTTTGAATGTGAGCACATCCTCAAAATAACCCACCATCTCAATGTCCTGATCCCCGAACGCCTTTGGGTTAACATCAGTTACTTCTAGTTTTACATTTTCCCACTTTTCATCGAACACTTCGTCTGAAATCAGTGTTATGGGTGACCCTGAATCCGCTGTGAATGCCAATTCTACCTCCCCAATAAGTGCATTCCCTATCGGGCCCTTAATCCTGCCATCAACGCTATCTATCGACAGTACAATGTTCGCACACATTTCCTGTTCTGCCTCACTTAATGCACTTATCCTCATTCCTTCTCCTGGTTTTTTTGTTTTACACAGTGCTGAGTAGTGACCCATTTTTTTACATTTCACGCACTTTTTACCTAGCGCTGGACATGTTCTACAGTCTGCTAAATGGTCTAGTGACCCACATCTGAAGCAATTCCAATTTTTTACTCCTACTTTTTTGCTGCCCCAATTCTTATCAACACCCCTTGGCTCCACTCTCTTTTTGTCCTGCAAATGAAATACATTGGAGTTACTGCTGGTAGTTGCTAACTCTTTAGTTGATACTAGCGATCTTTCTATACCCTTGGCAATATCTGTCACTTCCTCTAGCGTCGGATTCCTGCACGCTAACAACCTCTCTTGTACCTTTTTTGAGTAACAATAAAATACCACTTGATCTCTTATATAGACATCAACCATGTCTTCATATTCACAATCTTTCGCTAGTACTCTCAAGCAAGCTATATACTCCTCAACAGTCTCCCCCTCTTCTTGCTTCCTCAGCGCAAATTTGTGTCTCCCCACCATTATATTACTCTCTTCCAAAAATTGTTTTTCAAGTCTTTTTATAGCTTCCTGAAATTCATCTAATGGTATGAACACTCCTGGTGGGCTTTCATACTCCGGCAAGCTATCAAAAATTTCCTGTCCCGTTTTTCCTAAGAGTCCAAATAAAAGCGCTTTTTTTCTCTCAGCGTCATATTTTTTTCCATCTATTGACACTATGTAATTTTCAAACGCTCTGAGCCAGCTCTTCCACTTCATTATTGGCTTTCCAGGTTCTTCCAGAAACAATGGGGGTACACATATGTTATTACTTTGCGCCATATTTACTTTCTCTTGTCAAGTTTAAGTTTTACTTATATTATTTCCTTTAGGTGTCAGTCACCACGCTCTTTTGCACATCAACCACACTTATCCTTTGCTGCTGGTTGCTGGACAATCAGTTCACTTCTTTATTTCTTTCCTTCCTTTACCCTTGCTGTTCTCCTCATAAACGTGTCTGTCACTCCCCTTATTTTATTTCTCCACCGGCTTCATTAGCAGTGGTCAGTGCTGATTTATCTTCCCCCTTCAGGGCACCACGCATAGGGCAAAGTCAGTCACTATTTATTCAGTGTGTTGACGCTCTCTCTTTTTTTTTTATCGAGCTGTCATCCTTACATTGCTTGGCACACACGCGTTATTTCCTCACAGACTTCGGTTGCTCAAAATGGCGGCCGCTTGCTGCGTTGGTGTGACGTGCCCGGCGCTGCTCCAATCAGAATGTAGAGCTGGCCCTACGTCACACCGACCTTCGACACGCTTTTCCTGTCAGTTTCCTCACAGACATCCACTGTCTTCCATTCCCTCACAGTGCGCACTTACGGTTTGCCGTCGATCATGCCCACAGCTTTACAGTTCTTTTTTTTTTTCTTGAAGACGAAGCCTTTTGTCTGTGAGACAGTTCTCCCTTCACAGAATATTCTCTTCAGCATCAATCGCCCGTGAGCCCCGTTTACCAGATCCCATCACTCGTCGCCATTGTTGTGAAAGTATAAAACGTACCAGCTCCAAAATGCTTTTTAAGGGATTTATTTCTGGTAAATACACAAGGCCCACGGAAACAGCAGGACAGTGCGTGCAACCGCCACGGCGAACAGAGCCTGTGTCACGGTGCCGCGCTGACGTCATTTATATAACGCTCCGAACATTCGGAGCAGGACCGGTGACAAGCACCAACACAAACAAAGGACTTCGCTAGAAGTCCGACATCTCCCCCAAGATCATTTCATCCTCAACAACTGGCCGAGTACACTAATCCCTGTCTGGTTTTCCTAATCCCTGTCTTAACTATCTGTTGGTTCACACTATTCTCTCCTGATCTTATCTTGTCTTCTGGCCTTCGCTGTCCTCCGCTCGTATTCTCTTGTTTCACAACTGTCCTCCAAAACACACGAACGTATCTCGCCACCTGCAAACCAGTTACAGACATGTTAATACCTTAACCTGTGGGAGGGATGGCAAACACCGTTGAAGGAGAGGCTTCTTCGAGTTACTCGATATCTTTGTTTTTTAACCTTTTCTATTGGACATGTTCTGTCTTTAACCTTACCTTATTGGTCCTCTATGTATGTTTTAGGTGTGTTCTTTGTTAATGTATATGTTATCTATGTACTATATAAGATTGTGCGCCACGGAGTGAAGTGGCAGTCTCCTGAGAACATACCATGTGTACTTCTAGGACAACTGTACTAGCTGCAGCTAATAAAATCTGATCTTTTACGCAGACAGAGTGTCCCCGTGTCTCTGTTAGCTGAAGCAGGAGAACCCAGGAGATTAAGGCGTACCCTGCGCCGCCAGGTCCAAAAGGTTCTGGTTCTTCAACTGGCGCCCAATGTGGGGCAGCTTCAGAGGTAGTGGTTCTGCCTGAAGGTCGTGAGGAACCCCGCAAGAAAATTCTGGAGGAATCGCGAGCCACGTCAAGCGACCCCTGTATGTCGAAAGTGGTCCGAAGGCCTTTTGCAGCGTGGTTACTCCTTCCTGACGGCTACTGACGACTGCTGCCCTGACTGCCGCCCTGCCTTGGCCCTCTTTTCGATGATGTATGGTAAAGCGAGACGATAGACGGGGCCTCTGTTGGTGTAAGAAGACATCTTAGTTAAGTATTGGTGGGTCGGTCCCACATTTGGTTCTTTGGTTCTTTGGTCCTTAGGGTCTTTGGTTCTTTGGTTCTTTGGTTCTTAGGTTCTTTGGGTCTTTGATTCGGGTATTGCAATAACCGAAGCCGAGGGGTAAGTACACTTGTGCTGTGTTAAGTATTTAACCCCCT
Organism: Triturus cristatus; assembly: GCF_964204655.1. Lineage (NCBI taxonomy): Eukaryota > Metazoa > Chordata > Amphibia > Caudata > Salamandridae > Triturus > Triturus cristatus. The sequence continues at coordinate 1,361,374,436 of NC_140589.1, forward strand.
TGATGTTTGTGAACAGTCCAGTGAAATAACGATGCCTGGTCTGACTAAGTTTGAGAAACTTTGTTGTTTTGGTTGTAATAGGGATTCCCGGCTGGAGGACTCTTGTCCGATTCCTTCGGTTGGAACTCCCACTTATGAGCTCCATTCTAAACATGGTGTTGGCCCCATTGCGTTTAACGAGGCATGGATACGATACACGAAGAATGATGGTGTTTTAAAATGGCCAGAAAATGGTAGCTTTGAGCCCGACATACTAGATAATTTGGAAACTATTTTATTTAAAAGAAAAGCCCGGCCGGCAATGTTTGACTCTTTCCGCCTTTGGCGTAAGGAAGCCAAACAGAGAAAAATTAAGCAAGAAAAACGAGATAAGAAAGCACAGGGTATGACATTTATACAGGCTGCTCAGCAGTTTAAAGATGATGAAGTTGATAATACGATGGAAATTTCAGAGAGACAGCATCGTATGGCAATAGATAAATGCTATCCGATGTTGCCAGCTTCCCCTCTGATAAAAGAAAGGATTTAGAAGAGGATTCCTTGATGTCTCACCTATTAAGATTGCCTCCGCCCTATCTACAAGGTGCTTTACCTTCATCTTCTATGCCTTCCGCTCCTCCGGTAATTACTGATTTCCCTTCCATTAGTTTGCCTAATACCTTGTCCCCTATTCTTATGTCCAATTCTCTGTCTATGCGTAAACGACTCACAGAAACGGTCTCTGGTCTTTTATCACCTTTTTTTGAGGCATTAAATGTGTCTCCGGCTTTTTCTCGAAGACAGTCTCGTAGTCAGTTCCCAGCTTCTGAAGAACGAGAAAGGTTGGACTCTCTTGCTCGTAAATGGATTGAGAAGGGTCCTCGGTATAGCGTACCCGACATTATGCCTACCTTCTCACAGTGGAATGCGCCTACGCAGAGATATGTTTTCAATACTATGTGTGATACTCTTATTAAAGGTTGGGAGGATATGGACTTGGGTTCGGTTCCTCAGGGTCTGTTAGATATTCAGGCTAATTTTGATAAGGGACTCATTGTGGGTTCTAAGGTTGAGGACGCTGTAAAGACACTTGTTTCCTTTAGAACCTTATTTACCTCACAGACGTTTCTAGATTCCGATCCCTCAGTCAGGTTAACACTGAAAAATTATCCAATGAGAAAGGTTCCTCCGGTATGGAGAGAAGAGGTTCCAGGAGCAGGTGGTAATCCAGCTATTCCTGCTCACTTCCAGCGAATATGGGTACATGTCCCCTGGAAAAGGTCGGAAGTTTTAGCCCTTAAACAGTCTTTACCGGATCCTCGTAAGAACCCTGCAGTTTATTATAAAGAATTGTCACAAACTGTTGAAGCCTGCATCATGAATTTAGCAGATATCGATATGTTGATGGGGGATGTAGTTCCACAAGCATTATGGGCTAGAATTCGTAAAGAGAATCATGCCCAAGAATTAGGTGGAGATTGGGATGCTATAATTGCCGCAGATAGAAACCAAGTGGGTGGTGCGAAACCTGAGGCTTTGATTTCAGAACTCCCTGGTAGGATTATTGCATTAATGAAAACGATGATGCCTGCCTTGAGAGTTAACTGGGATAGACTAGCCGCGTTTAAACAGAAGAAAGATGAGAGTGTCTCCGATTTCTTTACTCGTTTTGAGGAGACATTCATTGATCACAGTGGTCAGGACATGACTACGGAGGGTGGACAGCGATTATTTGTAGATAAGTTCGTATTTAATTTGCTTCCTGAGCTGTCGCAAAAGTTGAAAGTCTCCGAGAGTTCGTGGGCTGTTTCTTCTCCAGCTCAGATATTGGCTACTGCTCAATATTATGAAAATAGAGATAAAGAAGAAAAAGATAAGCAAGAGAAAAGGACTAAAGAATTGAAAACTAAGGTTCTCTTGCAACAGGCTTATCCACCTCGATATGCTCAGCCCCAGTTTCAACAGCCTCCGCAGTTTCAGAGGGTGTAAAAAGCCTGAGCCATATATTCCGCGACCTTTGCTAGGTCCTAATCAATGTGTCTATTGTAGAGAGGAAGGTCATTTCAAGAATAGTTGTCCGGTTTTATTGCAGCGTAATGGGACACTATCTGCTCCACAAGGTCGTGCTGGCCTCCAGTCAGCAAACAGAGGTAGAGGTCGAGGTATATTGACCCAATAACAGCGTTCCCTTCCTCCCTCTAGTTCTGTGAACTACTTTGATCAGCAAAACGCTCGGTCTACACAGTATTACAATGAGGATTATTATATTGAAGGCGAGAATGAAAGTCTTCATGCTAACTAGGACAGCCATGGACAAAGTAAGGGAGTTGTGTTGATTCCAGTAGATCAGAATGGACCTTATGTTAATGTCACTACAATGGGTGTTTCAGAGCCATTTCTTTTAGATACTTGTGCGATGAGAAGTTCTATCATTCATTCAAAACTCCCTGGGGCACCTTTGTCTGGCTTAACAAATGTATCTGTAGGTTTTTCTGGCGCCCCAGTTCGTAATCCGGTTTCTTGCCCTTTGCCTATTTCAATTGGCCCTTATGATTTAGAAGTTCCGCTTCTCTTAACGAATGGTTGCGGCGAGAATCTATTGGGCTTGGATATATTGAAAAGAATATATGCCACAATATCTTGTTCTCCTTCTGGTGTATATCTTACTTTAGGACAGAAACTGACTTCTCCAATGTATTTGTCTAAAGATCAATTCCCACCTGAATTGTTCTCTCTTCCTATAACGCTTTGGGCTACGGGTCCAAATGATGTTGGTTGTCTTGAAATTCCACCTTATGTTGTCACTCTCAAGCCCAATGCTGAATTGCCACGCGTTCCTCAATATAGAATTTCCACTGAAGGTGAAAGAGCGCTTTTGAAAATCATTCATGATTTGATTCAGAAGGATGTGGTTGAGGAAACGAGAGGTAACATATGTAATAGCCCTATTCTTCCTGTTCTTAAACGCACTGATCCTTCTCAACCTCCTGTTTATCGTTTTGTAATTGATCTTCGGGAGGTAAACAAAATTGTTGTACCACAGTTTCCTGTTGTCCCAGATATCACTGCGCTGTTGACGATGATACCTTCTACAGCGGTTTGGTTTTCTGTTATCGATCTGAAAAATGCTTTCTTTAGTATTCCCATTGCCGAAGAGAGTAGGGATATTTTTGGCTTCTCTCTTGGAGGCCGAAGCTTCCGGTTCAAACGCGCACCTCAAGGCTATTGTGAAAGTCCCTCTATTTATAGTCAAGCTCTGAAAGTTCATCTTGATGCTTTTTCTTTGCCGTCTGGTGCTGCTCTCATTCAGTACATGGACGATTTGTTAATCGCTGCTGATTCAGAGGATATATGTAAGAATGTGACGGTTGCATTATTGCGACACTTATCCGATCTTAATCATAAGGTTTCACCTTCTAAGCTACAATATGTTCGCCGAGAGGTTACCTACTTGGGTCATCTCTTATCAAGGGAGGGAAGACGATTAACCCCAGGACGTATCCAAGCTATTGCGCAAATGTCTGTGCCATCCACACAAAGAGAGGTACGTGCCTTTCTGGGCATTACTTCCTATTGTAGGCAGTGGATCCCTAACTTCTCTCTGTTGGCCAAACCTTTGTTGGCACTCACTTTCAAAGATACGCCTCAGCCCCTTCCATGGACTGACGACTGTCAGAGGAGCTTTACTGACTTACGTGCTGCTCTGTGTTCTTCTCCTGTACTAGGTACTCCTGATTACAGTAAGCCTTTTACGCTCCACATTCACGAAAGAGAATGTAGGACTGGGCTATTCTAAGACCCAGCGGTGCCAGGGGACAACACCTAAAACCTTCGTGGGTTACCTGTTCCGGCGTACAAAACACAGAGACACGGGACACTTCCTGCGGCGTCAAAGATCAGTGTTTATTTACTGCAGGGATACAGAAATCGCAAGAAGTACACAACGTGTAGGTTCTGAGAGACTGCTTCAAATTGCAAAAGTGGATCGCTCCTTTTATACACATTTTCGTCATTGAACAACATGACGAACAAAAGGTTACAACTCAGTTCCCACAGTAAACTTCAAAAGGGTCACATTCATGTTTTCAGAAACCCGGAACATAATTACAGCAGCATTGCCGGTTCCCAACTGTGAAAACACATTATCCCCACATTAAGCACATTCCATTCTGACTGTAAACGAATTAGGAGAAGGGACAAAAACAGATGCAAAGGAAGAACAAGGATGAACAACAGCTTGAAAAAGAGTGTAGGGATCAATATCGGAAGCATGATTGCGGGATCAAAGGATCCGTGCCTAATGCATGCATGACTAAAACAATAGACTAGCACGGCAAGATGAGCCTCGAGCGGAGCCATCTGCCCTTGCAGTGTCATCCCCCTCATCATAAAAACACCCTCAAAGGAACACGTGTTCTCCGCAAAGGTTTGGGAATCCCAGGGTCACGAAGCGGACAGTGTCTGTTCGCTGGCTACTTGAGGGCAAGAGACAAAATGGATGCCGTATCTAAAATGGAACCCGAGGGTTCAGATGGACACACCCACGAATGAGACGAACCATACATAGTAGCGTAGCGAAAACGCGTACACCCACTAAACTCGTCATTTGCGGTTCGTAGATACCAAACTCGTCCATATTCGAACAAACCCAAAATGTCATTACGATTCTCACGGAACCTCAGACGCTCCTTTTGCCCTCATGTAGGCAAGCACTAGTCGAGATCAGAATCGATTTCGATATTCATCAGATTGTTCAGTTGTTGCTGGAACATCATTCTATCCATCAATGTCTCTTTGGTAACAGATGGCCGTCTTATACACGTTGTAGCACAGAGGCCACATAAGGCAGGACCACACTGCACACAAAGACAACACGTGAACAGAAACGTCACAACAACCCCTATGATCATCAGAATCTTCCAACCCCAAGTTGATATCAGGCCCCAAAACCATCCTAGAAGCGTCCAACCACCTTCGTCCATGTGTATGGACTCGGAGATTTTATGTAACTTCGAGATGGCTTGATAAACAGTTGGAGCGTTGTCAGGAATGAAAATGCAACAGCTCGAATGGATCACCTTGCACACACCACCTCTATCTGCAAGAACAACGTCTAGAACCATACGGTTCTGCAATGTCATGAGTCTATCCGCCTGAAGTTCTGCTGTTAAATTACCAAGAGCACTTGCAGTTATGTTAGCAGTCAACTCTACCACACGGGTCAACTGTCTCAGGTTCCTACTATTAACCATAGGTCCCCAAAACGGCAAGAAACCCTTAAAGAAATCTCCTGCTTCTTGACCGGCAGTGTCCTCTTCGCTAATAACGCCTCTCACAACTCTAGTCTTGTGATAGTCTGAGGCAACCGTAAAAGTCGGAGGCAAAAGATTCGCAATATAACAGGTACCCGAGAAGTCACGGGGCAACCATGTATATGCACGTTCATAACATACGAAATAGGTACCCTTGGCAGTCAGGAAAACAGGAGAAGAGAGCATCGGTAGAACATACGTATCGGTACAAGCACTCTTCCCAAGCTGGGCTCTCGGATTTCGACCAAGACCTTTCAAGCAGAAATTACCGAGGTGGGGTACGATCCATATTGGAGACGAGCTCTTAAGCTGTCTATCACCCACTGACATACTATACTCAGCCTCACTCAGATATTTATAGGCTTGCACCTCTTCATCTGGAATAAGCGATGCATCAAAAATATCTCTATCTAAATCAGCAATCGCTATCGCCAAAGGCTTGTGGTACGGACCAGGACCAAAGTTTGCAGAACGTGGCTCTCGACTGGGGTAGGAATCTAGTGCACTACGGAACATAGTTTGGAATGCTCGAGCTGACCCCTGGGAGCTGTAAGGAAGAACCAAATACGGAATACCCCTATCCATGGTATGTGGCATTAACCCACACACCCAACAGTTGGTAGTATTCATCACCAACTGATGCTGATGTAAGAGTTGAACGAAGGAGTTATTCATGAATTCCGCACGTCTAACCTGTTCATGTTGGGGCAGAGGATGAAAGGAATGTGGAGAAACGGTGGTAATAGAACTTAGTTTAGGAGAAAAAGTAGGTGAAATGGAAGGCAATAACGACTGTATTCCAAAATACACTCCACCCACCAATAGCATAGAAACAGTCAGAAACAACAGGAATACCTGAAACAAAAAGCATTTTGTTCGTACAATCTTATGCAATTTTGATCTTTGCGCCGACATCCTTTCTAATTCCAACAGCTCAGAGAACGCCATCCTCTAAAAACCGTCCGTAACGTCCTTGACGCACTTCGTTCTGAGTAGCGATTATCAATTCCCAGGAGTTCCCAGGAATCGACAAAAAGTAACCGACCTAGTATCAGGAACCTGCTAAACAGAAGGAAGTACCCGTACGGCCCTACGGTCAATCCGGATGATAGGTTTTCCTAAACAAACATAAAAAATCTCTTAGCTGTAAAAAGTATACATGAAAAGAAATTCAAAAATCAGTAAAGGATGCAATTGTTCTTAATGTCCGTGGCAACAGTAAAGGACAATATAAGTTCAAAAAAATGTTATTAGTCTTTGTCATGTGAACTTAGAAAATATCGACTTCTTCCAGGTCGAGTCTGCTCTTCAAATAATTGTTCGAATTGTGAAACAGTGTTCAATTGGTCAGATGACAATTCAGACCTTGAGTTCTCCAAAACCGACGACTCAACAGATGTGTCTGGCTGCAATGTATTGTGTCCTACAGGTTGAGCATCACTAAACGGCACAAAACGTAGAGGGGTCTCGGTTTCCGTTGCCGCAATACCAGTTCTCACCCAATTATCTGCTGGTGAAGGGATCGGAACCTTTTTGGTATGGGTGGCATGCACCCAGTTCTTTCTGCCTTCCAACCGAACTGCAGTCCTTGTAGCCAGCAATACTTGGAAGGGACCCACAAAACTCGGCTCCAAGTTGCGTTTTCTGCCAAAATTGCGGGTGACAACCCAATCACCCGGTTGGAGCCGATGTCCAGGACCCTCTGTCTGTGCCGGTAAAGCTTCAAAGACCTGTTGATGAATTAACCTCAGTTTAGCAGTCAGATCATGAAGATAATCAATTAACATTGGATACCCAAGACTATCAAAGGCCTTAGGCCTCGGGACTCCCCAAATGTTTGCAGGGCGGCCAAACACAATCTCATATGGGCTAAGCCCTACTCGAGAGTGCACAGTCGCCCTGGTCGATAAGAGAGCCAGAGGCAAGGCATCAGGCCATGACAGACCAGTCGTAGCTTGTATCTTCGCAAGTTTCAGTTTCAGAGTACCATTGTACCCTTCAACCAAACCCGCTGCCTGGGGATGATTGGCGCTATGGAATTTTTGTCGAATTCCAAGGCCCTTACACACACTCTGCATCACGCTTCCCACAAACTCACTTCCGTTATCTGACCACACAATCCGTGGCATTCCATACCGAGGAAAGTATTCCTTCAGTAAGACTTTCGCTGTGGACAGGGCAGTATTATCCTTAAGAGGATAGGCCTCGATCCATCTGGAGAACGCACAAACCACAACTAAAACGTACTTCAGGTTATTGCCTCTCTCCATATGGATGAAGTCCAGTTGGATAACCTCAAAGGGACATGTAGGAGGAGCAAAATGGCCGGGTGGAGTGGGGGTGCCCTTGCCAGGATTATGCATCAAACACACCATACAATTCTTAACCACTCTCTCAGCACATTTTGCAATACCATCATTCTTCCATACAGGGGACAACAACTTACATATACCTTTCACGCTAATATGTGACAAGCCGTGAGCCATAGTCACAACGGCTAGCACATATGCATCCGGTAACATCCACCTCTGACATTCCGACAAGTCAACCCAACATCCATGCGTGTCTAACTTTCCCGTGCTTTCTTTCCACTTGGTCTTTTCAGTTTCAGTGGCCTCATTCTGAATTGCTTTCACGCTCTCAACAGTGTCTTCACACATACCAGTCTCCGTCGGCCACCTCACTGAACTCGTAACATACATTCGGGTCGCAAGATTCTTAGCCGTTTCCTTAGCAATCTCATCCGCAAATGCATTACCACGACCAACATCATCCGTAACCTTTCGATGCGCACTACATTTAATAATTGTCACCTGTTTAGGCAATGTAAGTGCATCCAAAAGATCGTTCACGAGCTGTCCGTGTTGGATCTTCGTACCATGCGATGTCATAAATCCTCTTTCTCTCCATAATCGACCAAAGCTATGTGCAACGCCAAACGCATATTGACTATCAGTAAACACATTCACTCGCTTTCCCTTAGACAAAACACACGCTCTTGTCAACGCAATCAACTCTGCCGCTTGCGCTGAATTCCGACTCAATCTCGCAGTTTCCACAACCGTACTCAACGTCACTACAGCATACGCAGTCTTCACATCACCATTCGGCAACTTAAAACATGAACCATCAACATACAAAGTGCCATCAGGGTCTATCAATGGAGTGTTTTTCAGGTCAACACGACCCTTCGTTTCTTCCTCAGTTCATAAATAGCAATCATGTGGTGGTACATCATTTGATTCCATATTAGTCGGCAACAATGTCGCCGGATTCAGTACATTACAACGCTTGATCTGTATATGACTTGCCAAAAGTGTCAACTCATAACCGGACAACCTTGCACTCGTCAGATGTTGAGTTTTTGTACGATTCAGGAGAGTGTCAACTGCATGCGGAACCATCACTGTGAGCATATTATCCATAACCAGACCTGCGGATTGTCGAATAGACACCGCAGCTGCCGCTGTCGCTCTCAAGCAACTCGGCAACGCTCTAGCTACCGGGACTAAGGTCGAGGAAAAATATGCACATGGACGCTGCTTACCACCAAATTGTTGCGTCAAAACACTCAATGCACAACCTTCTCTCTCGTGAACGGTTTACTGTAATCAGGAGTACCTAACACAGGAGCCGAACACAACGCATCACGCAGTTCAGAAAAACTTTTCTGACATTCTTCCGTCCATGGCAAAGGAGTCGAAACATCCTTGCACGTGAGAGCTATCAATGGCTTCGCTAACAGTGAAAAGTTCGGAATCCACTGTCTGCAGTATGACGTGATACCTAGAAAGGCACGCACATCTCTCTGAGTTGTTGGCACAGTCATTCGAGCGATCGCTGCAATTCTTTCTGGGGTCAACCTTCTTCCCTCCTTTGACAATAAGTGACCTAGATAGGTTACTTCTTGACAACAATATTGTAATTTAGAAGGTGACACTTTGTGATGTAAGTCACATAAATGCTGTAACAGAGATACTGTAGCAGTTTTGCAAATCTGTTCAGTGTCAGCAGCTACCAACAGATCATCAACGTACTGAATCAAGGCCGCACCAGCCGGCAACACAAACGCATCAAGTTGACTCTTAAGAGCTTGGCTGTAGATCGATGGACTCTCACAGTAGCCCTGAGGTGCGCGTTTAAACCTGAAGCTGCGACCACCTAATGAGAAACCGAATAGATCTCTGCTTTCCTCTGCAATCGGAATGCTAAAGAAAGCATTCTTCAGATCGATTACCGAGAACCATGATGCAGAAGCTGGAATCAGAGTCAGCAAAGCTGTAATGTCAGGCACCACGGGAAACTGTGGAATTACAATTTTATTTACCTCTCTTAAATCAATAACAAAACGATACACAGGAGGCTTGGATGGATCAGTTCGTTTCAAAATAGGTAACACAGGACTATTACACACGTTACCCCGAGTTTCTTCGATAACATCTTTATCGATCAAATCGTAAATGATCGCTAATAGTGCTCGTTCTCCATCAAGAGAGATACGATACTGGGGAATGCGTGGTAATTGCACGTTTGATTTCAATTGAACAACATAAGGTGGTATATCCAGCAGGCCCACGTCATTGGGACCTGTTGCCCACAAAGACTCAGGAAGGGAACTCAATTCCGGTGGGAACTTATCAATTGACAAATACATAGGAGAGATCACTCTCTGACCCAACGTAAGCTCCACTCCCGCAGGAGAACAATACAAAGTCGCATATAACCGTTTCAACAAATCCAGGCCCAAAAGATTCTCGTCACAACCAGTAGTCAAAATCAAAGGGGCTTCTAACTCACGAGATCCAATTGTAAGGGACAAAGGGCTAGAAACTGGATTGCTAACGGGGGCGCCAGAGAATCCAACGGAAACATTCGTCAAGCCAGACAAAGGCGCGCCAGGGAGTTTCGAATGCATGATGGAACTTTTCGCTGCACCAGTGTCCAACAGAAAAGGCTCAACTACGCCCAATGTGGCAACTGCGACGTAAGGCCCTCTCTGATCAACCGGAACCGATACTACTCCCTCTCTTTGTCTATGGCTGTCCTAGTAATTACCGTCAACATCAACACCATGCTCGACATAATAGTCATCCACATGATACTGTGCAGATCTACCAGACGATGAATCGCGTCGATCAAAGCAATTTTGCGAGTCTAATGAAGTGGCAAAACGCTCATTCTGATTCTGAGTAACACCGCGACCTCTACCACGTGATGCTTGTTGAGGACCACTACGACCTCCTCGAGCCGAAACACCATTGTTTCGGTCACGCAGAACTGGACAATTAAACTTCAGATGGCCCTCACCCCTACAATATGCGCATTGATTATACCCCAGCATAGATCGTGGTGTAGAGGAGTCAGTACGCGACTGCGACCTAGAAAACTGTGATTGTAATCGATTTTGCTGTTGCGAGTCATTTTGATTCAAGCGCGGAGGATACGCTTGCTGCAATAAGACCTTAGTTTTAAGATCCTTCGTTTTCTTATCTGCACGTTCGCTTTCTTCTTTCTCTCTATTTTCGTAGTATTGGGCCGTGGCTAATATTTGAGCAGTGGTAGAAATGGCCCACGAACTTTCAGAATTCTTCAATTTGTTACTTAGTTCAGGCAACAAATTCGATACAAATTTATCAACAAACAGTCGCTGACCTCCCTCAGTACTCATATCCTGACCACTGTGATCGATAAATGCCTCCTCACATTTCGTAAAGAAATCGGAGACACTCTCGCCCTTCTTTTGTCTGCACGCAGACAGTTTATCCCAGTTAACTCTTACTGCTGGCATAAGCGTCTTCATAAGTGTAATTATCCTCTGGGGCAGATTCTCAATGATCTGTTCAGGTTTACACCCACCAACTTGTCGTCCGTCAGCCGCCGCAAGAGCAGCCCAATCACCGCCTAACTCAGCTGCGTGATTCTCTTGACGGATTTTCGCCCAAATCGGTTGAGGTACTACATTACCGAACAACATGTCGATATCGGCGAGGTTCATAACAGTAGCATCCACTAATTGGGATAACTCCTTATAATAACCTGTCGGATTTTTGCGGGGGTCAGGCAAAGTTTGCTTCACCTGCAAAACTTCCGATCGCTTCCATGGGAGGTGTATCCAAACTCTCTGAAAGTGTGGTAGAACAGCAGGATTAGCAGCAGGATCACCTGGCATCCACACTGGGGGAACTTCTCGCAGAGGATACTGACCAGGTTGCGCCATCCCCTCCTCAGTTTCGTCCTTAAACAATGCTCGAGGTTGTACTGTAGATCGAAAAGATAACAGACGCTCTAAAGCGCGTCGAACATTACCACCCACAATCATACCATTCGAAAACTGATTCTGAAGTTCAGTCATCTCGGGCGGTACATTGTCTACCTCATCATTATCCCATTCTTCTCTCAAGGATTTACACATTTCCTCGAACACGAATCTTTGTTTGGGCTCATTAAACTGAGAAAACGTATCGAAAACTATACGCGAAGTGTACTTAGCAGGATGCCTAATCCATTTACGCGTCATTTTCACTAACGTCTCACATTCTCTACCACCAGGAATTTGACTGCGCCTCTGAGAGACATCAGAAAGATCGGACCCAAGTATTGGTCCAGAAAGTGGGGAATAGAGATTAGCAACAGCATTAGGTATACGACTACGAACAGAAGGAGAAGAAGAAAGAAGTACAGGAGCAACAACATTAGGAGTAAACGTAGAAACAGTAGCAGCAGTCGAGATAGCAGGAGTAGTAGTAACAATAGGCTGATGAGGTACAGGCAAAGGAGCAGTAGGAAGAAGAGCGGGTAAAGGAGTAGGGACAATTTGGGGCACAAGGGGATTCAGAAGAACAGGAGGAACGACAGGCTGACCAGCAGCCGCCAGAACAACAGGTTGAGGAACAGGAGGAATCACAGGAACCACAGTATCCTGTGCATAGGGAGGTGGTGATTTCAATAGATAAGCCAATAATGGATCCTCTATCGCTTCTTCTCCCTTCCTATCAGAACTAGACGGTAGAACCGGATAACATTTATCCACCGCCATATGATGCAGTCTAGCAAAAACTTCCTGTTCCTTCTCGTCTTTGTCTCGCTGATACTGTTCTGCATTTCGCATTACCGTAATAATACCTTCTCTCTTATTTTTCTTAATCTGTTTGATTTCTTTCTGCTTGGCCTCTTTACACCATAACTGAAAGGAATCAAACATGGCCGGCCTAGCCTTCTTTTTAAACAATTTAGCTTCAAGATTATCTAATATTGCAGTTTCGAAACTACCATGTGGTGGCCAACTAAGAACACCATCATTTTTAGTATAACGAATCCAATATTCATTATATACAATAGGACCTACTCCGTGGCGAATGTAGAGCTCATAAATTGGAGTTCCAACTGGAGGTATCGGACATGAATCCTCCAGCCGGGAATCCGTGCTGCAACATTTAAGGAAACCAAACAAAGTACTACGGCCAGGCATCGTGCACACTAACCGAGTTTACAAACTTCAAGGGCTATCGAATTACGATGTCCTCGCAAAAAATGCAAGACCCTCGGTTTTTGGCAATTGCGATTGTCAAATAAAACCCAACAACTAAGAACCAACAACTAAGAACCACAAATGCAATGGAACCATGCAAACAACCAAGTTTAACCAAGTTACAAAAAATACAAAGTAACCGTCCCAAAAGGGAACTACAAAACCATGGACTCTGGGAGCGACCCACAAATACTTAACTTAAAGAGCAATGGCGTCACCAGGAAGGCCTGTCTATCGTCTCGCCGTACAAAGGACTACGCCAGGCGCCAAAACAGGTCGACAGTCAGGGCATCAGTCCGTCGCAGCCGTCAGGAGGCGGGAATCTTCGCGGGAAAAGTCTTCGGACCACTTATTTCGACAACTGGATCGATGAAGCGGGGTGCACCTTCCCTCGGAGATTTCACACGAAGTTCCTCACGATCGTCGGGCTTTGGACCGGTACCGCTGATGTCGCCCCACGTTGGGTGCCAACTGAAGGACTGGGCTATTCTAAGACCCAGCGGTGCCAGGGGACAACACCTAAAACCTTCGTGGGTTACCTGTTCCGGCGTACAAAACACAGAGACACGGGACACTTCCTGCGGCGTCAAAGATCAGTGTTTATTTACTGCAGGGATACAGAAATCGCAAGAAGTACACAACGTGTAGGTTCTGAGAGACTGCTTCAAATTGCAAAAGTGGATCGCTCCTTTTATACACATTTTCATCATTGAACAACATGGCGAACAAAAGGTTACAACTCAGTTCCCACAGTAAACTTCAAAAGGGTCACATTCATGTTTTCAAAAACCCGGAACATAATTACAGCAGCATTGCCAGTTCCCAACTGTGAAAACACATTATCCCCACATTAAGCACATTCCATTCTGACTGTAAACGAATTAGGAGAAGGGACAAAAACAGATGCAAAGGAAGAACAAGGATGAACAACAGCTTGAAAAAGAGTGTAGGGATCAATATCGGAAGCATGATTGCGGGATCAAAGGATCCGTGCCTAATGCATGCATGACTAAAACAAGAGACTAGCACGGCAAGATGAGCCTCGAGCGGAGCCATCTGCCCTTGCAGTGTCATCCCCCTCATCATAAAAACACCCTCAAAGGAACACGTGTTCTCCGCAAAGGTTTGGGAATCCCAGGGTCACGAAGCGGACAGTGTCCGTTCAGTGGCTACTTGAGGGCAAGAGACAAAATGGATGCCGTATCTAAAATGGAACTCGAGGGTTCAGATGGACACACCCACGAATGAGACGAACCATACATAGTAGCGTAGCGAAAACGCGTACACCCACTAAACTCGTCATTTGCGGTTCGTAGATACCAAACTCGTCCATATTCGAACAAACCCAAAATGTCATTACGATTCTCACGGAACCTCAAGAAGGTTGTGTGTTGTCAGTTTTAACGCAGCGATTTGGAGATAAACAGCGGCCATGTGCCTATTTTTCAGCTACGTTAGATCCAGTAGCTAAAGCATTGCCTAGTTGTCTCAAAGCGACAGCAGCAGCAGCAATTTCTATTCGACAGTCTGCTGGAGTGGTGCTAGATAATACTCTCATTGTTATGGTGCCACATGCAGTGGATACTTTGCTAAACAGAACAAAAACACAGCATCTTACGAGTGCTCGTTTGACTGGATACGAGCTGACGCTTTTGGCTAGTCACGTGCACATCAAACGATGTAATACTTTAAATCCAGCTACTCTGTTGCCACTTCCAGAAGAGAAAGGTATTCAAGAACAACATGATTGTTTCTTTCGTACTGAGGAAGAAACAAAAGGTAGAATTGACTTAACAGATATGCCACTAGTGAATCCGGATGGAACGCTATGGGTAGATGGTTCTTGTTTTAAGCTTCCTAATGGAGAAGCAACTTCAGCTTATGCTGTTACTACCTTGCATACAGTCGTGGAAACAGCACGCATCAGACATAATTCAGCCCAGGCAGCTGAACTGATAGCCCTAACCAGAGCGTGTGTGTTATCCAAAGGAAAAAGAGTGAACGTGTACACCGACAGTCAGTATGCTTTTGGTGTAGCGTTCAATTTTGGACGTTTGTGGAAAGAAAGGGGATTCCTTACTTCCCACGGCACTAAGATACAACATGGTCGGTTGGTGACTGATCTTCTTGAGTCACTTGCTTTGCCTACCCAAATAGCAATTGTGAAGTGTAGTGCGCACAAGAAGATTCCTAACGATATTGGTCGCGGGAATGCATTTGCGGATGAGGTAGCGAAAAAGACAGCCAGAGATGCTACAAGTCGCATGTATGTTGCAGGCCCTGCAAATTGGGTCAGAGAAAGAGGAATTTATGAGGATACAGTAGAAAGTGTGAAATCAATTCAAGAAGAGGCTACAGCGAAAGAATTGAGTAGGTGGAAAGAAAGTACAGGAATGTTAGATGAGATGGGGTGTTGGGTAGAATTGTCCGACCATCAACGTTGGCTGTTACCAGATGCCTATGTACTACCTGTAGTTACTATGGTGCATGGTCTAGCCCACCTAAGTGCGAAAGAAATATGCAAGCTTCTGGCTCCAGTATGGCAAAACGAAGGAATACCGAAGTGTGCAGACAATATAGTGAAACATTGCATTATTTGCCTAATCCGGGAAAGGGAACGCCAACTCCAGCAGGTCACTTTGCACCTCCGACCTATCCATTTGAGGTGTTGCAAATCGATTACATTCACATGGAACGATGCAACAATCTCAAATATGTTCTAGTGGTGGTATGTGCCTTTTCCCGATGGATAGAGGCTTACCCCCTGAAAGATAATACTGCTTTATCTACAGCCAAAGTACTTCTAAAAGAGTTTTTCCCTAGATTTGGTTTGCCGCGCATTGTCTGGAGTGACAATGGGAGCGAATTTGTGGGCCAAGTCATGCAAAAGGTTTGTGCAGGTCTTGGTATAAGACAAAAATTCCATGCGGCAAACCATCCACAATCAGCGGGTCTAGTGGAGTGCTATAATGGCACCCTAAAACTCAAACTTGCTAAAGTACAGGCTAGTACAGGCCTTAGTTGGTCCGATGCCCTACCTTTGGCTCTTCTGTCTACCAGAACGGTTGTGCATTCTCGTTTGGGACTTAGCCCTTATGAGGTAGTTTTTGGACGCCCAGCCAATATACGGGGAGTCCCTCGCCCTAAAAAGTATTCAGACTTGCCATACCCAATGTTGATTGATTACTTGCACGACCTTACAACTAAATTGCGTGTTCTTCATCAACAGGTTCAGAGTGCTCTGCCAGAGGCCTCCACAGACTCAGGTCATTCCATCCGACCAGGTGACTGGGTTTGCGTGAAGAATTTTCAAAGGACCAAGAATTTGGAGCCTCGCTGGAGAGAACCCCGTCAGGTCTTCCTAACCACTCGTACAGCAGTGAAGGTTGAAGGAAAGAAGAACTGGATTCACGGCGTGCACTGCAAGAAGGTTCCTTTGCCTTTGCCCTTTGATCAGTGGGTCCGCAAGGGTATAAGTGACTCTGAAAGTGAGAAGATTCCACGATTTGTACCCTTTAGTGATGCACGCTTGAATGGAACACTGTCGGAAAAAGAAAACGACGACATTCTCCAAGAAGCTGTACGATCACATTTTCGTCTGAACACCACAAACCCACGAACACTGTTTCAGGATCAAACTGTACCTGGTAAAAGCCATTACGATTTGAGACCCAGACTGAAGAAGGAAATTTGAAAATCTCTCTTCTATGTAGTTTCTATCCCGGTTGCAGGGTCACGGTAGGAGTCTTGGTTGTGACCTGAGTAGTGGCAATAGGCCTGCAGGACTTGCAGTGTCATGGGACGGCAGACAATCGTGATCAAGTGATTAAGGAAGATTGCCGTGAGCATCCATTTAGAAGATGGAAACTACATTAGGCGAAAGAGAGAGAAAGAACAAAATAAAAAACAGTCATTGTAAAATGATATACAGTCACTGTAGTGTAACTTTATGTGTTTTCATATTATTATGTATTCTATTGGCGTGTATAGGTTGGATTGTTTATGCTATGCAGCAAAATGTTGTCCCTTCTTCTGTTACTGTGCCTTCTTATTCCACTATCTCTCCGCATCTCTTTCATACACTTCCTCAACATGAACTCGTAAGAAGAATCGAATACTACAATAACTCGTTTATTCAATTATTACCCCAACACCAATTAGTAATTAATACAACTGATTGTTGGGTGTGTGGATTAATGCCTCATACCACAGAAAAAGGGATGCCATATTTAGTCCTTCCATTCTCTTATGAAGGTTCTGCTTGGGCTTATTTTGTAATTTTCTCTAACGCCTATCAAAGCCGATTTAAACAACCTGTCACTTCTTATATTGGTGGACCAGATTTCAGTCATAGTTCATTGATAAAGGGAATGGTAGCTATGGCTAAAATCATGGAAAATAGCAAAATTGCTGTCGATGATAGAAAAGCATACGCTAATTGGAATGTCACTCATTACATCACAAGTCTAAGTGATAAGGTTAAACAAGGAAAATCTCCACCGATTTGGACTGTACCTCATCAAGGCAATTTCTGTTTGCAAAGCAATGGTCAAACTACTGACCCCGAACAAAGAAAAAGCTTTTGTTCCTATACTTACATCCACTCCTCTCAGAATTCGCCGCCATTAGTGCCATCTCAGGGCACATATTTCATCTGTCACGATAGAGCCTATACGTGGTTGACGACTGTTTTTTCTGGAACTTGCTATATAGCTTTTCTTCTTCCCCCTACATACACCGCTTCTTCAAATTTCCATAAAAACAGATATGGCAAAGGAATTATTGATTCCAAAGACACAGCAGGTCAAGAGGGAGGAGACTTCCTAAAGCGATTTCTTTCTTTTTGGGGTCCTATGGCAAACAGCAGGAATATGAGGCAACTGGTTTGTGTCGTAGAGACTACCATAGACATCACTGTAGGAGCTTTAAGTAATATTACAGCAGAACTACAAGTGGATCGTCTTATGACTTTACAGAACTGAGTTGCCCTAGATGTTATTTTTGCAGATCGTGGTGGAGTCTGTAAATTGATCAAATCAAGTTGCTGTATTTAAATACCTGATGACGCTCCGACAGTATACCAGGCCATCTCTAAATTACATATAATCTCTGAGTCGATTCATCAGGACGAAGGAGATTGGTCATTATTGGGATGGTTTTGGGGACTACTGTCCAAATGGGGTTGGAAGGTGCTAACCTTCCTCGGTATGGTTTTAGCCATCATCTTCTCTTGTTGCCTTTGAATGCACTGTGGTCCCGCCATCTGCGACCTTTGCGCTACTATGTGCATCCCAAAACCCAAGACATAAAGAACAGAGAATATTAGAATGATGTTACAGCAACAGCTTGATGACCTCATGGCCATCGACATCGACTCAGATTGACGTGAGTCTATGTATCTTGCCTGAGTTCTGGCAAAAGGAGGGTCTGAGGAAATTTGATTTTCGATCACAATCGCATTGAGCCGCCATTTTGTGCTCTGCCGCTATTTTGTGTTGCCCTCACTCAGGCAGTACGACGAACAAAGTCTTTTCTGCTTTTCCTGCAATATTGTGTCAAAATAGCCTTGTGCCTCTGTTTACGAAGCTGGTGTTAGAGACTGGCCGAGTACACTAATCCCTGTCTGGTTTTCCTAATCCCTGTCTTAACTATCTGTTGGTTCACACTATTCTCTCCTGATCTTATCTTGTCTTCTGGCCTTCGCTGTCCTCCGCTTGTATTCTCTTGTTTCACAACTGTCCTCCAAAACACACGAACGTATCTCGCCACCTGCACACCAGTTACAGACATGTTAATACCTTAACCTGTGGGAGGGATGGCAAACACCGTTGGAGGAGAGGCTTCTTCGAGTTACTCGATATCTTTGTTTTTCAACCTTTTCTATTGGACATGTTCTGTCTTTAACCTTACCTTATTGGTCCTCTATTTATGTTTTAGGTGAGTTCTTTGTTAATGTATATGTTATCTATGTACTATATAAGATTGTGCGCCACGGAGTGAAGTGGCAGTCTCCTGAGAACATACTGTGTGTACTTCTAGGACAACTGTACTAGCTGCAGCTAATAAAATCTGGTCTTTTACGCCGACAGAGTGTCCCCGTAGCTGAAGCAGGAGAACCCAGGAGATTAAGGCGTAACCTGCGCCGCCAGGTCCAAAAGGTTCTGGTTCTTCAAGGTAGCCCTTTGAAATGCAAGTGAAGCAGGAAACAGCTCCACCTCAAGCAATCCAGGCAGGATGCACATCCTGACACACCTGCTCCACTTTGTGTCACTGTCTGACAGATATATACAATCCCCAAAAGCAGAGCCATTCACAGTCCTGTGATCAAGGACACTGGCAGAAGGCACAAATGGTTAGGACAAGAAAATTGAATGCCAACTTTCTAAAAGTGCCATTTTCAGAATTGAGATTTAAAACCTGACTTTCCCATTGAAAATTATTTTAAATTACAATAAATTTTAATGTAAACCCCATGGGCCTCATTTACAAGATTTTGGCGCAGGGCAGAGCTGCAAGGAATCTTGCTGTGCTGCCCTGAGTCCAAAGAAAAGGGCAGGAATGCCCTGTATCTATGAGATATGGTTTAGTCCTGTCCTTTTCCCCTAATCTGATTCGCAATGAACTGCTATGCACTGACGCAGGCACCCTTAGGCCATGGTGCAATGGTGTCTGTGTTGTAGAGCTCTCCCTTCCTGCACAAAAATAATCACAAAAGGTGATTTCCTCTTTCTAGAATGCAGCACACATAGAAAGAGGAAAAAACGAGGAGAAATAAGAACATTACTCTTTGCTGTGCCTCCCTAACGCCATCCTTGGGTTATGTTAGAAGCTGATGCATTCCCAGATTTAAGATTCCTCGTAAATCTGCGAATGCTTCATATTCCGTGGGTGTTGCGTGGGACCACCTACAGCAACACCCATGGAATGCCCCTCTCACAGAAAGTGATACATGAAAAGGGGCATATATTTACAAGGACATGAAAAGCCACACAAAGTGGCTTTGCGTGGCCTTGTAAATATTCTGCAGCACATTTCACCACCGGATTGTCAAAAAAGTGATGCTCTGGCAGTAGTGAAAAATTAATCTAGGAGCTTTTCAGTACCAGGACATGTAAAACTTTAACTCACATGTCTTACTTTTTAAATGCAAGGCACCATGCCCTGTGGCCATTTTAGGGCCTACCTTAGGGGTGACATATAAATTAAAAAGGAAGGTTTAGGCTTGGTAACATGTTTTTTTGCCAGGTCGAATTGGTAGTTTAAAAATGCACTACAGGTTGCAATGGCAGGCCTGAGACATGTTTTAAAGAGCTACTTTAGTGGGTGGAACAATGAGTGCTGCAGGCTCACTGGTAGCATTTAATTTACAGGCCCTAGGTACAGGCAGTGCCACTTTACTAGGGACTTACAAGTAAATTAAATGTGCAGATTGGATGTAGGCCAATGTTACCATTTTGTAAGAGGAGAGCACTACTATCAGCACTACTTAGCAGAAATAAAGTGTGCATAGTCCTGTGCCAATAAAAACAATAGCAGGGGTGACGGCAAAAGGTTTGGTGGTGACCCTGCAGTAAGGGCCAAGTCGAATTATTTGTATGCTTTTTAAGCCACTTCCAGCCAGAGAAGCAGGTGAAGGATGGGGAGCTGAAGCTTCGGCTTCATTTTCCATGGGTAAGGTCAGGGAGCATTTAATGAATCCTCAGGCTTATATGCAGACCGGGAAGGGTGAAGGGTGTAGTTTATAATGTGTTTTCCTCTCCATGGCCGCCATTTACTGAATGTATATACAGTTCTTGCACCTCCTCAGTCCCCTACCCACTCCTCTGCCCCCTACCCTTGGGCCAGGCCACAGAGCAGAGAGATTTTAATTATGAACCTGAAAAAAAGCAAGTTCTAATTTTAGAGTAGACAGAACAAGACATGCTGGCCCTTGTAGTTGTGCTATTATCATTATATGTATCTTTTGAAACATCCAGGATGCAAAAATGCTGCTGTACAAAAACGTCAGAACTGTGAATATACCACACGTGACATGGGGCAAAGGGCCCCAAATCAGCATGCCCTCCCTGAACTTGTTTTTTTATAAGGGGGTTTGGTCCTACTAGGGTCAGGCGGGAACTTTTGAATATTTTGTAGAACAGAAAAACAAACCTGACCTGCTATTTATAACCTGCTGTTTACTTTCAATTAGTAAACCGACTTAGACCTTTATCTGTTTCGAATGGTCTGAGTAGTTAAATTACTCAGACAATTTGAAACAGATAAAGGTCTAAGTCTACTCCCTGAACTTGTGCCATTGATCTGAACATCACCCAGGCCTCCCCTGAGGCACAGCCCCCAGTCTTCGCCTTGTGGTCCATAGCCACTACTCCTATGATCCACAGAAACAAATGCTCCTTTAAGTACACCACCAGTATGCCTGACATGTGCTTTCCTGAAGCACGTGGCCCAATGATTCTCTGAGGAGCATCAGTACTACTCCTTGTGTCCATCTCTTGTGCACCTCACCCTAAGCCCCCCCCCCCACTGTATCTTGTGTTCTTTGTAGCACATTTCCCTGTACCCCGTACCCTCTCCCTGCGCATTCATATATTTGACTACTAGTTTGTGTTAATTGATGCCTGTTTAATCTGCGTGCACATGTGGGTACCTGCATGTTTGTTAGAGTTTCTGTAAAATGTGTGTCTGCAGGTGTATTGTGTAGTGTGAGCAAGTACGTGTGCTGTGTGCATCTATGTTGATGCACTCTACAAAAAGACTATTGGAACTGTCAGTGCTCTTTTTGCGATTTATAAGTCCAATAGCCGAAGTGCAAATCACAGTGGATTTTCGTCACCCTAAGTTAGTAGGTTACAGCAAAATTTGCATATTAGATGGGAGGGAGGTTTGCAATTTTGAAGTGAAAGTTGACAAACTGCAAAATGGAAAACTTGTGTAAAAGCATAGCAGCCAATAGGAATAGATTTTACAAAAAAAATCAAATTGCGAACTGGTTCTGGAAAGATACTGTTTTATGACAGTGTATTTTAAATGATTTAACAACTGCAGATGTAAACCAAGTCACAAACAGATTTCGGATTTCCTTCCTGCCATGTATTCTGTAATCAGTTTTAGGGGGATAAAGTGCATGCACATTCGTTAAACAGAAACAAACTTCTTAGCAATCAATAAAGTACGTTCTGTTGGATAGATAAGGCTGTCAACAACAAGTATATACATTTACATCAAATCTATCTGTCTGTCTGTCTGTCTGTCTGTCTGTCTGTCTGTCTGTCTGTCTGTCTGTCTGTCTATCTATCTATCTATCTATCTATCTATCTATCTATCTATCTATCTATCTATCTATCAGTCTGTCTGTCTGTCTGTCTATCTATCTATCTTTCTGTCTGTCTATCTATATATCCATCCATCCATCCATCCATCCATCTACCCACCACCCATCCATCTATCTATCTATCTATCTATCTATCTATCTATCTATCTATCTATCTATCTATCTATCTATCTATCTATCTATCTATCTATCTATCTATCTATCTATCTATCTATCTATCTATCTATCTATCTATCTATCTATCTATCTATCTATCTATCTATCTATCTATCTATCTATCTATCTCTCTCTCTATCTATCTATCTATCTATCTATCTATCTATCTATCTATCTATCTATCTATCTATCAGACAGTCTGTCTATCTAACCCAATCATATATGTGTGGTTGTGTTTGTATCTATTACCATAAAACACACTTGTCTTGATCATATTCTTTCCTCAGCAGTTTAAACTTCTCTGTTGATTGCAAGTGCTTGTACTTTGCGGTGCTCTGGAACATATGTTCTATAAAACCTAAACTATACCTAGACTAGGGGGATAGAAATTAACTCTTTATGTAAATATATATAGAGGAGAGAATCAAGCTCAATTAAATGTATCCTTAGAGTTGGTCTTTTCCTTTCTAGTGTCGCCCCTTGATGTTCTTTTTAATGAATGTTTGCTGAGCTCGTTGAGTGAATTTGCTTCTCTGCAGAGATGTGTGTACAGTGGTGGAAAATCACGGTCAACTCTCTGTTTCTATATTCAGAACTTCAGCGAGAGGCTGTGCTGTGATTATACGTATTCATGATATGTATATCATGTATTCAGCACAAAAGATATTTGAATAATGCATTTACAATTATTCCTGTGAAAGGGCTAAGCATCTGCAATCTGCCTTGACTTTCTGAAGCAGGAAAGAATCGACTATAATTTGCTTCAGAATTCCCGAACAACCCCTCTCCTCCCGCGCAACTCATAAAGTCGGAGAGATAATATGAGTCAATTTGAAACAGTAATATCATGTAAATGCACAAAATAGTGGCATTACTGTGCTAGTCTGAACTGAAAGCTGCTCTCGCACTCGAAATTATTTTTGGCATTCTAGATCTATTTGAATGTGAGCAAAAAATCGCAAATATGTAAAAAGCGAAACAAGATATATCAAATCTTCACCATTCTGAAAAGCTGATTGCACTTTCCGACTTTTTACATCAGAAGAGGTAAGTGTTTGGCGTGTCTTGTCCATGTGCCAAACCACACATCAGCTTGTTAACAAAGACTAACCATTTAGGTCCATACGAGGAAAATGGCTGTCCAGTATAAACAAGCACTGGCAAAGCCAATAAGACTTGCTGTTTTAGGAATGCCCAAAATGTTATGTTATGTTATGTTAAGGGTGGGTATTTATATAGCGCACGTACACCAACAGGTCTCTTGGCCCTGGGGAGTCTGAATGGGGAAGAGTTAAGCAGAGTAGCGTCTAATTCTAGGCAAATGTCGACATGATGCCAGTGCAAGCATTAAAAAAAATGGCTGCAGTAACTTGGGCTGGTACTAGCTGTTTCTAGAGACAAGCACAAGTGGTTGCTGGATTTGTGCTGATACAAGAGGGTCCTTGAGACACAAGGGTGGTAGTGAGATGTGATGATGTGCTGTTGGATGTGTGAGACTGCTACTCTATGAGAGGAGTGAACACAGTCTGGACCATTAACTTGTTACTCGCTGAGTGGCGTGAAAGTGCTGTGTGTCGTATGAAGCTGCTGCTCCATAAAGGGTGCGAGAGAGCTGTCTGTAGTGTTAGACTGCTACGCTGAGGGATGTGAGAGCCATGTTTATTGTGTAACTGCTAGACTGTGATGAGTATGAGAGCACTATTGATCGAGTGTGGCTGCGACTGTGAGGGGCGTGAGAATGCTCTCTGTAGTGTAGGACTCCTAGTCTGTGAGCAAATGAAGCCTGTTCCAAAAGCATTGCATGACAACCCATGTTCACTGCCACCAGAAACGTTGATATTTCCCAGTGAGAGCATGACATCTCGGGATGGCCGGACTGGCTGTAGTGGGCGTCAGGCATTTTCCCAGGAGGCTGGTATGTTGGGGCCGGTTTTGCAGCAGTGGGGGACGTATTTTTGTTACTGGGGGCCGGTTATGCAGCGGTGCTGCAATATCGGCCCCCAGTCACTCTTGAACTCCACCCCATCTCCCGGGGCTGGTCCAATCAAAATTGCCAGGGCAGCTTTGGGTTCTCAGTCCAGCCGTGCATCTCGGCCTGGGATGTCTACAGGTGCATGGTTGGGATTCTTCTGTAGCATATCTGTACAAAGGCCAATGTACGCATGCACCAATGAGCTCAAGGTGTGCATCAGAAAAAATGAACACTCTGCTTTGTATTGTGTCAGTACCAGTTCACGTTGTACAGCGCGGTGATGTCAACAACTAGCTATGCTGCAAATCAAACAATAGAGAGATAAATGAAGTAGCTAGAAGAACCCTCTACACCCAGTCACATTGCCTCCTATTGGAAGTTATAAAAAAATGCACTTAAGGTCAAGTTCTTCTAAGCTACTAGCTACATTTAGACTTTTGAGCATTTTGTATTGCCTGTCACAAGCATGCAAAATGGGTCATGCATCGCAAGAACGACACTGGTAGGTCATGAAATGTTCGCGCACAATACCATTAGTAATAGTAAAAAAAAACACAGTAACAATGTATTCAAATAAATCTTACTGCCATAGGCTAGCAACTTTGATGCATTGCAAACAGTAGCTGTAACAATGCCAGTAGCGAGCCGAGCTCCCCGTGAGGGACCTGCAGGATGGGAAGACGGTATGGCCATGCTGACTCAGCTTTTACATGTGATCACTGTCATTTCTCTCTCTCTTTGAGCAGATGGCAAAATAATTTGGATGAACATAATGGACATAATCGTATAATGGAAGATGTATGAGAGAAAAAGTGGGGATGGGAAGAGAGTATTGGGGGTAACCACCAAGTAGTGTGTGTATTGTGGCTCCTATCAGCCCCCCCAACTTCTCCTTTTGCTCACTTAAGAGCAGTAGTAGCCCCAACCACTCCATGGCAAATTCTAAACTGAGTCTGTGTCCCACTCGGGATAAAATCAGCCCACCACTTTCAGAAAGTCCCAGCATCTTGAACAAGAGCCCCGCAGCAGCCTCGTCCCAACAGACAGCCCCTGGCTCCCACAGCAGCCTTTCTGAAATGTCACCCAGCACAGGGAACTCTCCCTCTTTCTTTGTCTCCAGTTTCCCTTCTATGAGTGGTAGAAAACGAAGATGGACTTGCACAGGACAGATTTGGAGACTGGCCTTCACCTCCATCTCGAGGTTAAGCGTGCTGGGCTCAGAGAAGGTAGAGGAAACATTCAACATGCACACACTTATACAGGCCACCCCAAAGCTTCATTTCTGGAGTATCAATGGGGGTAAGAGACACAAGGCACTGAGAGAAGTGGGTGGAGTCAGGGTGGGGTTGCTAGCTGGCTGCTACCATTGCCTCACTGTCCTCTCACCATAGTGCCACTCTCTGGACTGTAATCTGCAGAAGGGGCGGCGCGGACATAGAGGCAAACAACCGTTCCAGCATGGCTGTCATTGGCTAGGATTTAAAAGGCCTGTTGGAGGTACAGATGAATGAGAGAGGACAGATTTTGAAAGACGATACCAAATCGCAGAGAGCATAGCAACTGCAAAAGAGGGCACAGGATGTGATAGATTCCCATACAATAGAATCCAATAGACCAATAAAAAGTTTAAGTTTAAAATTCCTATAACCTCCATCTAAAAAAAGGCAAGATTTCCGGGGGTTAGCTTAAAACATCAGCACAAGAGGGCCACTCTCTCTAACGGTGTTTTTGTGCAATTCAGAGTAAGTGGAAAAGCAACATAACATTTAACGTATCAATACATTTTCTCGAATCATACTTTTGTCTTCTGATTATACCTAAACAATGGTAAAAGCTATGCAATACACAGAAAACAATGCAAACTTCGAATATGAAATAGGCCACTTACTCAGAGCAAGGTGCATAATGTGCTCATCCTCTCTTCTGAAAGATAAATTACTTACTCCCCTGAATTTGACAACAGACCGTAGTCTTAAGGTACCATATCTACAAAGGGGACCCACTGTAGGGCAGCTATTTACAAATACGAGGATACTAAAAAGCATACTCTGATTTCTAATGCCCATATTTCTGAAAATGGAGACCACCCACCTACTACATTGGCCAAAGTAAGCCAGAAAAAACAGAATACCCATTTGACTTTAGTTTCCTCTTACTTTGGCATAAAGATATTAATGAGTCTTCGTGCAAATTTAACTAAGAAGGATTAGTACAGGTTCCTACGCATGGCAGTTTTGAATGACAGCATTTCAAGTCAAGATAGACAAACATAACACTTGGCAAAATATGATGACTTCGAAAATATCTCTGGATACGGTCTTACACTTGGTGCAGCCATTAAATATATGCTTCTAATACATTTTACACACTGATCAACAGTAATGCGATTACGTGTCATTAAATTAAGTTCATGTAACATCAGTTCTTTAAAACACCGACAAACAACTGGAATATGATGTTAAGTGCTACATAAAAAAAACAAAAATTACTATTATTATTGTTGTTGTTATTGTATTATTATTATTCTAATATTTATAATTATTATTAGTAGTAGTAATAGTAGTAGTAGTAAATAATATGTATTAAACGTTAAATGTAATAATGTTGTCATTTAAATGTCATCAACAATATTTGAACGAAGATCACATAACAGAACTATATTTTTAGATATGACAGATTATAAATATTAACACCTTTTAATGACAGACTGAAAGAAGCCTTTTTTCCATAGGTGTTGACTGTGTTGCTTTGTCGAAAATGTGTTCTCATAACTTAATTTGAATAGAGAATCTTATGGTGAATGGAATAAAAGTCATCCAAAATACATTTACCGATCAAAAATTTAAATTCTTGGTCTCATCAGAAAAAATTTAAATTATAACACTTTAGAGTTGCAGCTGTCCCCTCTAAACTGAGTAACCTTAAACAGTCAAGGTGTGTCGTGCAGGACAACCCATCTCCATTAAACTCTCTGATTTGCCTAATCTAGATTTAATGTGTTTTCTGTTTGTGTGCTATGTTTAATTAATGAGTTTGAGGGATGCTGATGGGTTTCAACTAGGGTTGTACAAAGTTGCTACATTTTTTTGTTCGCAAAGCATACATCATTTTCTCAAGAACAATGCATACTTTGATTGATGAGCAAAATTGGGCTTCTGAATGAAAATTGTGACTTTTATAAGATGCTGACTTTCATCCTCTCTTTATATAACTCAAGTTGAATGCAATTTTCTCACAACAGATAACCACAGTCCATCCTCTTTTTTGCTGAAAGCCACATGAGCCTTGCTAGGTATAGGTCAACACATGGCAAACATCCAGATTGGCTTTTCCCACATTCTGGGGAATATTAGCAAGGGCAATATCGCCGCTATAGCGGCGATATTATTATCGCCCTAACAGCAAGCTGTCGCTAACAGCGACAGCTTTCTCGTGAAAGCGACCGTGTTGGGTGCCGCTTTGCATGTCAGTGATATTTATCGCTAATGACATGCAAAGTAGGCGTTCCCGACCACAAGACCAGGAAAACAGCCACTAACAGGCCTATTGCCTATTAGCAATGAGGCCCTGGCCCCGGTTAGCGACGTTAAAAGTCGCGCTAACCGGGGTCACCGCTGGATTTTTAACACCTGCCCAAAACCTGACTAGTGCATATTTAACATGGGGGGGGTGGATTATGCTGATACGACCACAGGGTCGTATCAGCAAGGTTTCCCCCGTCCCCCATGCAACATCGCTGGTTTTGTAGCGATGTTGGCCCATTTCTCCTGCTATCGCTGGATTATATATCGCCATGGCGCTAATTGTTGCTAATACAGTGTTAGCGTGGCGATATATTTCAGCGATAGCAGGCGATAATTATTTTCACGCTAAGCGCGCTCTGCGATGTTTATCCCAGTTTCTTGCTAACTTGGCCCTCTGTTTCTTATGCAACCAAGGGTCTGATTTAGTTATTGACGGACAGGTTACTCCATCACAACGGTGACGGATATCCCGTCCACCGAAATATAAATCCTATAGGATATAATGGGTTTTATATTTCAGCGGATGAGATATCTGTCATTGCTGTGACAGAGTAACCTCTCCGCATAGAACTAAAGGGCATATTTACAAGGGTATTGGGCCACAGGAATTACACTTTTAATGACATTCCAGTGGTGCAATGCCCTGCTCCATATTTACAGAGTGGCGTTAAGCCGCTTTGTAAATATGGTACCCTTTTACGCGGCTATCTGCATGAAAGGGGCATGCAAGGGGTGTTGCTGTGGGTGCTCCACCACAACACCCATTGATTTTTGATGCTGCCACAGGTCCACAGGATCTGTAAATCTGAGGCATCGCCAAAAACTAATGTCAAGCAAGAACAGGCATTAGAATGGCGAAACGAGGAGAAATACTTTTATTTCTCCTCAAGTTTTCTTTCTATATGTGTGCTGCATTAAACACACACACATAGAAAGAGCAAAACGACCTGAATTATTGTTTATGTGCAGGGATGTGTCCTTTCCGGCACATAAGCAATCATTAAATAATGACGATTTCCTACTTCTATGTGTGCTGCATTCTGCAGCACACATGGAAGCTGCAAATTGCCAATATTGATTGTTGACCCCAGTGTTTTCCTTAGCGCTAGCGCTAAATTTAGCTAATATTAGTGCCAGTGCTAGGGAAAACACAGGAGTGCGCCGTATTGTTTTAAATATGGAGCATCCCGGCATTTTGGAAATTTCATAGTGCGGCATTGCCAAATTGGTGCAGCTTCAAGCTCTGACATTTCCTTGTACATATGCCACCAAATCGGGCCCCAAGGCATTGCCCAATCATTTTCTGTATTTTGTGGGTGGACCGTTGCTTGTGAAATGCATGTTACAAAACATACATCTGGTTTCACAGTTCCTATGAGACATTAGCACACGAAGGGGCATATTCACAAGGAGCTATCGCCAAATTAACAGCACTTTATCGTAGCCAAAGTCGTGATGAATTTACCTCCCCATTCACAAGCTGGTGCTAACAGTCCACAGCACCAGTTTACCCGCGATAGCAGCCGCAAAACACATCGCCACAGAAGCCTCCCGCAACTATCGCTAATGAGATGCAGAGTGGGCGTTCCCGTGCCAAAAGCCGCGACAACATCACACCTCAACATTCTCAACGACCAGCCAGATCTGCGATAAAACACAAAATAGGCGATAAAGCGCGTTAGCACCAGGAAATCTACACCTGCTCTGACCTGGTGTAAAGTCGGACAGCAGCCTGCACCACAAAAGGGAGCACAGCCCAGGACCACATCGGAAGGGCAACAGATGCCATGGAGCCACCCATCATGCGGCCCGGACACCCAAGAGGGCCACAACACCCACTGACACCACCCCAGGACCACAACCCACACCCGGAACAACCCCCCCAGACCACCACAGACGCAGCGCAGAAAAAGACAGCGGACCCCCAGGAAGTGTACCAGCAGCACAGACCCAACCTTTGACAATGTCACCGTCCACCACAGGCTGAAAGGGACAAACATCCCATGCATCCTGACCATCATTGCCTAACAGACCCACGGCACCAACACACCAGACAACCAACATCCCACCCAACACCAAGCTGCTGGCTTGGCTGCAGTATTTGACCCCTGGCACCCGCCAACCAACACCTGCCAGAGTTAGAGGAGTCTCACAGCCAACCACATCCCAGTCCCCCACACCTGTCCTGGACATCACCCTGGTACCCCAGTCCCCAAACGTCCAACACAATGCGCAGGTCACGCTGGAGACCAAGCAAGGACCATACGCCATAGCAGGATGCACGCATGTGTTGGGGGCAACCCAGAGCACACATGTCCTACCTCTGCCCCCTGGTGACACAGCAAACAATAACCGCAACAGAAAGCACACGTCCCACCCCAATGTGCAGGCAACAAAAGAACACAGTGGAACCTCCAATAATGTTGCCTTCAAATACACATCCAGTGTGCATGATTCCTTCATCCTCCAACCGTCCATCATCAACCAGCGTACACAGGATGGCAACAAGGGAAAGGCACAGCCCCTTGGCAAGTTCCAAATGAACACCCCACTCACCTCAACTCCACAACCATGCAAATCACAACTCTGGCAATGCACATGTCACAAAATGACAACCAACATGCACAACAACATGCCCACCCACCAGACACGACAGAACAACTCACAATGGTTACCTGGCCAAGCCGTGAACATGAGACATCAACAGCATGGCATCTCAGCCACACAACAGCCAAATGTGGGGAAAGGTGGCAAACAGGCATGTGTGAAGGATGCAGTAGTATCATGATTGGGAAAGTACACAATGCCAAGAGTGGCGGAGATGTGCTGGACAGACCGCAGTATGCAGCACACACCCATATCCATGGTGACATACACCTCAGGTGTATGGAGTGTAATGGACAGTGGATGCAAACATGTCACCACAGCCAGTGGGGGACCTCTCGGAAATCTTGCCTGTTACGCCCCCCCAAGCGTGACCGGAGTGGGATGGCCAGGCGTACGCCATGCCAGTGTAGGGGTGTGAATAAGAAGCACATAGCCCTGGGCATGGTCCTCTTCCAGAAAGCCTAACATCTCTGCCAGGGCGGCACCTCTCACCTTGCCACGAGGCCGACGCTATCCTCTTGAGTGGAGTTGCCTGCAATGCTGTGCGCCTGCCGGACCCCAGCATGCTGGACCACGAACCCGTCAGGCCCACCCCAGCAAAGCCAGGCCTCACTGATCACCTGCCAATACCGGCGTGTATCAAGGAGGGCCCACTACGTTCCGGCACAAGCTCCAGGCCCGAGTCCCGCAACCTTGGCAGCCTCCTCAGACCATCACAGCCTCCATGACACAGGCCCGCTTTACTCCTTTTTCGTTGACGTACTCTACTGCCGCCTCAGGCCTACTCTTTGGCCCAGTAGGTCCCATATGTGAAACTGTGTCCTGAGTCATGAATGGCAGTGACCTCAAATCGGGGCCAGATCGGTGCCAGCGGCAACAGTACCAGGCCCCATCCGATCAGTGAGGCATAGTTCCATATGGGCTTCTTCGAACACGTGGTGCCACTAACCCTGTTTAACGCCAGCTGGCGACATGTGGTGCCAGTAACCGTGTTCAACGCCAGCCGGCGACACGTGGTGCCACTAACCCTGTTCAACACCAGCCAGCGACACGTGGATGAGGGACCAGGACTACACTGCGAACCAGTAGTTCCCACATCCAGCACCTGGGCGCAAATCACGAATGGCAGAGTCCACACCAGTAATCGCATTGAGAGGAGTAAGAGGAGGATGCCGCTCAGTCTGGACAAAACCCGGGTCACATACACGGAGGTGTCCGAACACGTGGTGCCACTGAACATGAACTACGCAGGCAGGTGGGGCCATCCAACCTATGCCAGCGACACTCGGTGAATGGGCCGTGCTGACCGCTGCCTCAGGCCTACACCACGGTCAGGTAGGTCACACATTTGGAACAGAGTCTTGATTACACCATGGCAGTGAACACCATTTAAGGCATAGGACAAGTCACTATACCCCCTTCGATGTGGTGCCAACAAGTCTGCGCATTGCATCACAACCACACGTGTCTGCGGGCCTACGCGGATTACTGTCCTCGGTCTACACTGCGCATGAGTGGGTCACAGATTTGGAACTGAACATCGGTTATTCAAAAGGCAGAATACATGTCAACACACGCATGGAGAGGCGTAAGAGGATGACAAGTTGCACTCCGGAGGGAACAGGATCATCGTTACGGAGGTGATCGAACACTACTGACAACTGCCCTTGTGTCAGTTACTCGGTGCCTCACCAGCCAGCGACACATGGCTGTGGGCCACTGCTGACCGCTGCCTCCGGTCTACACTGCGGTCCAGTAGGTCACAGTCTTGATTTGGCAATGGTGGAGTTCACGTCAGTGTACCGGCATCATCGCAGACTGCATCCCGCTTAGCACCTGTGCCACTAAGTCTGTTCCCCGACATTCATGGACACTCCCTGGTCATATATTGGTGGTGTTTGAGTCTATGGACTAGGGGCTAGTTTTCATCCTCATGTAGCTGATACCGAATTGTTGGTGAAAATGAGGGTTGTGCTTTCAACTTCCCCATTTACTGCTTCCGGATAACATCAAACCTCTGCATCATGCCCAGGAGGACACCTTCCACTGTCCCCCGCAACCCTCCTCAACATACACCTCGGACATTGATGGGGACCCGCCCAGGTTGCATGGCTCATCTGACTGCACCGCAAGTCACCGTCCTGTACCTGGGTGCCTGTGCCGGCCGCTGTGCCTCCGGGGCCGCTAACGCTGTGCTGCTCAGGTCTGGGAACCCGTTTTCTGATATACTGGATGACCTCTGTGATGGTGGTCTTGGGGTCATCAACACCATGTGTCTGTGGCCCTGCGCTGTCCGCAGCCTCTGGCCTCAACTGCGGGCCACCAGGGCTCATACATAGATTCGGGTCCTGACCGGCCAGGACGTTGCATCATCACAGGAGTCACACGCCACCACCGCAAAGACCACCTCCAACCGCCATCTGGCAGAGTTGAAACGGTGGTCCTGACAGATCTATGGAGTTGCTCAGACCTGTTGTGGAAGCCATCATCGGCCTAATACCCTGCTCAGCACACCAGGTGCCAGTGACTCAGTGCACCGTAAGCCATTGTCCGTTAGTGATTGAGTTTTGTGCTGTGGAGATGTTGCGCAGCTATGCCACCTCATGCAGTGTGGAAGACCTGGCACTATGATGGGGAAGATGTGTCAAGTGTTCGTACGGGAGATGGCACAGACAATGGGAGGGCAGGAGGCAACATCCCCAAGGCAGGAATGCAGACTGGAGGTGGTAGTCAAGCTGCACACCCGGAACCATTACTGGGTATTGTGTTGTGGACTGCGGACGCAACTGTGACCTCAGGCAGTGTGGGAGACCTGGGACGATGATGAGGAAGTTGATGCAGGCGTAACACACCCCACTGCATCTGCATCAGGACTAACCCGAAGGGACACAATCCTAGCAATTCCTACACATGAGCTCGCTCATCTCTAGTACCCCTTCCTCAGTGCACTGCAACACGCGGAACCTCCTGACTGAATATTGGGTGACCTCTGTCCTTACTCCAGCTCCCTCCATATGGCTGTGCAGTTGACTGTGTTATGCATGTGTTTTCTGTTTCCGTTGCAATGGTGTCCAATGTTCAACTTGTTGCCAGCACCAAGCATTCCGTGTGGACTGGCTTACATTCACCCCTCACACATCCAGCACAGGCGTCACTGTACATGTGGCCCTGCCAATAAAGGGTCCGGGTGCACATGCCCGTAGCCAGATTGACATGATATCTATATGCGTCCCTGTGGTCTTTTTGTATGCATGAGGGCCCTGCGGCCTAGGACATTACAGTGTGCTGTGTACATCGGATGCAGACATGTCACCGCAGGCAGCGGGTTGGATCTTGGACATGTAGCTTTGTCGTCACCCACTCAATTCGTAAGGGGATTGGCCAGGGCCATCATACGCCGCACCAACGTGGGTGTGTGACTGCTATTTGCGTGCCCCGGGCGTGGTTCTGTACTGTGAATGTGCATCTGCATGTGTCTCTATGGCAGTGTGGGTCTCCTTTGTGGGGTGTGGGTGGTCCCTGAGGTTGATAGACACCAACGTATGTGTTCTAGCTCACCTTCCATGGGTTCGACACACACCCCCACTTGTTGGGCCACCTCCTTTTGGCATGATGACACATGGCATTGGGGTGCCATGTGTGGGTGGGTGAAGTGTTGTGAGGCAGCTGTGCTTGCGTGTGCTTCCAACTGTGTGGTCTGTTGCAGGGGCTGTGTTCTCTGAGTAGCTTGTCTGCCCTGGTCCTGGTGGTGGGTTGCGTGGGATATCCATGGGCAGTTGAAGGGCGTCAGTGTCGACAGTGTGGTGGTCCTCTCCGGCATCACAGATGTGTTGTCTTCTGTGCTCTGCTGGAGGAGTTGTGTGCCCCTCTGCAATGTGAAGGGGAGATGTATGATGACACTGTGTTGACATGTATGTTGTTGCATTGTTCTGGTTTACATGCAGACTGTTTGGCAATGTACATTGTGACTGTTTGTGAGATGCTGGATTCTTCTGTGGGGCAGTGTAGATTTGGACTATATGACAGATGTGAGGTCGTACGCGTACATTTCCATTTTACAGTTTCCTGCTCTGTCAGATGTGGTAGGCATGTTTCTGTGCATGTGCGGAGCCAGTTGTGTCCTCTGTTCTGCAGTGTTGGCCATGCGCATTGGACCACGTTGTCGTTGACGTGGGTGTGCTGTTCTTTTTCTGTGTGTGTGCTGCAGTGTGCCAAGGGGATGAGGGACATGATCATGGGTAATTGTGGGTGTGCAGTGTGCTATGCCTCATTGTGCATGTGTGTCATTGTGCCCATCTCCCCCCGTCCACCCAGTCCCTGTCCGTTACTTTCCCTGTTGATGTTGTCAGGTCCTCTTAAGCTGTGTCCGTACTCCCTACTCCTTGCACCGTCTCCACACTGATGACTGTGGCCTGGGTTTCCTCCAGCTCCTCCTGTGGTGCTGGACTGCCACCTCCTGTCGCCGTTGCTGCCTTCCTGTTAGCAGCGGGTTTGTACCTGGTTTAGGTTTTCACGTCCTGCCGGCGCCTCATGGCCTCCTCCATTGGCCTCCTCGACACTCCGGCTGCATTCACGGTAGTCTGCTTGTCGGTCAGTTGCTGGTAGTGTTCTGTCACCTCCATGACGCTGGTTTTATTTTCTTGCGGTCTGCACCCCATCTTCCTCTACCTTTTCTCCTTGGCCTTCCCCAAACCCGTTGTTCCTTGCTGGTGGTCTGTGGGGGTTGTGGGGTTCGCGTTGTCCTCTGCGCTGTGTCAGGGTACATCCATGTTGCTCCGTGCTTAGGCTTGTTTCTGGTGTGTTGTTTCTGTGGTTTTTATGGTGCATTTGCCCGCAAGATGCGTGGGATTTGCAGGCCTGTGACTGGTTTTTGCTACTTTTTGTACCGCGATTGGCCTCGTCACATGAATTTTCGCATTCGCGTTTCACATTTTTGCGGCATGGCGTTGATTTTCACGCTGACATTTGACGCGTTATCTGGTGTCTATCGCATGCTGCCGCCTTGTTGTGAATTCCACGTTGACACAGGGTTATTTTCTCGCGATGGGCTGCGATATTGAAAGTTGCGTTATGCTACTCTTGCGGTAGTTATCACACGTTTTTGTGAATATACCCCCAAGTAGGTATCACAGCCGTAAAAGCTAGATGAACAGTATAAGAAAATGACAACATTTTGGGAAACACAGTAGGAAAATAATTGGGCAATACGCTGGACTTAACTCGCATGATACAAATCGCACACTGCCCTCTTTTCAAGCCTACAGTCCTGTCAGTATTTTCGCATCACCATGATCCCAAGATGGTACTGAGTTCATACATCTCACATCTAGGCCAAGTGCTATCTGAATTGGCTTCATGCATATACCCCTAACACGCATACTAACATAACTGAAACACGTGCATACCCTCAAGTGTATTGCTAATAGCAAACAAGGTAGCAACCAATTAGTACCCTCTCCACGCCATGAGTCCTTTGGGAGGGAACGTCTATTGTGCCAGTGACTCCCTGGAAATGCCGCTTCCCCACTTGTTAACCCTGGTTCATGTCTAAGCTATGGTCAGAAGTACAAATATATAAGATATTTAAGTGGACCTGCCTTTGACAGGGGCTCCTGAGCAGCTTCACAGGTGTGGCTACACAAAATGGTTGGTGTGGGTTATATTATACCTTCAAAACCCTGGGTGCATTCACAGTGTGTGTCACAGTGCAAGCACTCCTGCACATATATTAACAAGAGCAATGGAAGTACGGTCAGGGCAAGTGTTTCCGCATGCTGCTTTGGTTAATGGAAGTTCCACACTCATCATCTTTTCGGTTCACAACAAAGTCGTCCCAGTACTCTTAGTCATATTTCACTTTACTTTCAAACCTTTTTGCCTCCTATACACCACAACATAATGTCCTTTAGTACCATCCCATTTGCAATAGTGTCATGTATCAGAGCCCAGGGCCGGACTGGCCGTAGTGAGCACCGGGCAATCCCCCAGTGCGCCACAAGGGTGGGGGCCGTTTTTGGGCCCCTGGGGGCCGTTTATGTTTCAGGGCCGTTTTTGCAGCATAGCTGCAAAATCGGGCCTTTAACAAAATCGGCCGAAAACCGGCCCTGGCAATGGGCTCGGTGGCGCCCCACCCCCCCCAGGGAGCGGGGGGTTAGGGGGAGGTGACCGAGCACTTTGCCAGGGCCGGTTTTGGTTCCCAGTCCGGCCCTGTCAGAGCCTTTTTCAAGGATTTTCAGTCTTCTCACTGCTACCATGTCAACATTTTACCTTTTCGTTCGAAGTCTTATTCCTTTGTTCTCCGTCATTGAAGTTGTATTTTCCTTCACTGTTGTCTAGTTCTCCTTTGGTCTCTTTATGATGTACTAACCATTAACCTTGGGTTCCTGATTACCTTGCTAAACCACCATACAGCACTTCAATGCTTCGTCAGGGGTAGTAAGCACTTTTTAAATGCAATTGAAATGTAATACAATACTTCCTTCTGTGTTGTATCCTAACCCATAGCTCATCTGTGCATTAGTTGTCCCTCCTCCTCTATTGTTGTCTTTCTTCCATGCTGTGGCACACCCACTGGTAGTTCGGCCATTTAATCTATTGACATATTCTTCAAGTGAGGCTTCCCAAAATAGTCGTACTCCCTCATGCACAATGGTACTACCCATGAGCACAATCACTGATTTCTAAATCATTATTTTGTAACTTCTCAACATCCACATGCTCATGGCAAAGGCTAAATGCCTCGTGATGATTTTAAAATTTACAAAATCAGGGCAAGACAGATTTATCAAGCTTTTGTGTGGTACTTGCAACCGTGCAAAGGCTTCAGTAAGATTCACAAAGCCTCTCAAGGGATAATTTGTACGCCTTGCTTGCCAATGTATAGAAATGTAATGCAACTCAGCTGCTTGCGCTGCGTTGCGTTACATTTCAAGCTAGAAGAGGTTCCATGGGTGGGGCATGGGCGTACCCAGCATCCACCCATAGGTTTTGCTGCATTCCGAGATTTACTAAAGTTAGGAAACTTTGGAATGTGTTAAAATGTCACGCTTTATCCAGTGAGGTGTAACAAGGAGAAATATCTTTATTTCTCCAAGTTATTTCTTCTTTCCACCCATAGAAAGAGGACAATGCCACCTGGGATTGTGCTTGTGCAGGAAGGTGTCTTGTCTTGCACAAAAAACATCCTGCCTATAACGCAGGCCCCCTTGCACATAGGTGCAAGTGTGCCTTTGTTGTGGCTAGGCTGCACACAGTGCACTAGTGCACAGAGAGAAAAGGAATGCATCAGATGTAGTAAATGTGGAGCATTTCTCATCTCTCTTTCACGCAATGCAGCACAGCAATTTTGATTGCTGAACAATGTTTCATGAAAGATTAATAACTGTGTCCTTAGTCTTAAACAATGTTTACTTTGGGCACACTAACTAACAATGATATGTACAATATGATCTGCTTTGTGCCAACTGCCTTTTAGTTTACTTTGTGAGTTTGGTTGTTAATCACGTGCCTTTAAAGCTTAACAAAGTTTGTTTGCTGGGTGGCATTGTTCCAAATAACTGGCACCTTAATGAAAATGACATCAAACTTTCATTAGCTTCTTATTCCACTAGAACTATGGAATTTTGAACATATGTCAATCTTTTTGGTTAAGTAATCAACTGTTAGCAAATCTCCATAGTTTCAGATTGACAGAAATATCTGCTGATCTCTCACTGCAGCATCAATCACCCAAGCGACCACAACACGACCCTTTCCAGCTCTGTTTCATTAGCACAGCTCCTCCCACAAATTTTGACACATACTGGATTGTTGAAAAACTTTCTCACCAATGCACTTTTAATATTCCTTTGCTGAAGTGTCCTCACAATCCATTCACATTGTGATGCGATTTGTGGTTGTAAGTATGACTGCATGCAATAAGCATGTTTAACTCCAGTGCTTAATTTTCAAAATAATAAGTTCCAGGGCCCAAACTTTTGCTGAGAAGCTCGCAGCAGGAGCTTCCAAATGTCCAGGGTGCTAGAAACCAAGGCTGTGTAGACTTGATTCCATCTCATGCTTCTTTCAGTTACAACCACACACTGCCTGCCCTTTTACTTCACTCTTTCAGGCTGGCCCCCTGCCTTCTTTCTGTGTCACCATTTTTCCATCTTTCTCTCCCTCCCTCCTTCTTTCCCCATTTTGTGTTTTTCTTGCTCTGACTCGAGGTCAAAGTTTGATGAGAAAAAATAAATGCTGGTTCCAAAAACGAGCACCCCACCTGCAACCTCATTTAAAATCTTAAATACTACTTTTGTTATTGATCCATGAAATGTTGCCCTTCGCAAATCAACTCAATTCATCTGATTTTAGTAATCTACTTTCCCACAAAATGCTGCACTAAGGTACATAAAATGTATATTTCACTTTTAAAACATGTACATGTGCAGCTATTCCATTAATTATCAACTTATCAGTGTTACCTACTATGTGCAATCTGAATGATGAAATTTACATACAACACAACACAACAAAGAACTATCAAATGACTTATGCTCAGCTGCATACGGGTATTGTAGAGCAATCAGTACTATGAGTGCACTAGAGTGCCACTCTTCAGCTGCTATTAAAATAAATATTATTCTGCTGCCTCAATCCCTAAATGTAGTTCAATCTTTAAGTCAAGGATAATTGGTCTTATTCATGTATTCGCGAAAGAATGAATGAAAAGCCTGGCTAGAAACAACACAAATCGTTTGGCTTTAAAGGTTATGTGGGTTCTTTTCTAAACACTCATTCAAAAAAATACAACATACAATGTCTGTATTTGCTATATTTGCATAGATTATATGACTTGGATCCTTTAACTCCTAGTGTTATAGATGCATAACAATAGACCTCAGTTTAGCCACATCTTTAATGTTCATGAACACTGGACCCTGTGGGCTGCAGTTGTTTATTTCCTAGAAAAAGTTGACATTCAACATTCCATTATTTTAATATGTTTACAAGTTTCTAGTTTCTTCCAAAGAGAGTCATGGTCCCTGCCCACACTCTACAATAATAATATTATACTCTCCAGGTCTATTTATATCTATATATCTAGATCTAGATAGATAGATAGATAGATAGATAGATAGATAGATAGATAGATAGATAGATAGATAGATAGATAGATAGATAGATAGATAGATAGATAGATAGATAGATAGATAGATAGATAGATAGATAGATAGATAGATAGAAAAAAAAACAAAGGTTAAAGTGCTTATGACACCATAATGTGTGTTAAAAAAAACACTTCTGAAAATTCACTGAAGAAGCCCTAAAATGTCAGCAGTTTAATTGTGTATGGCAATTGCGCAGGTCACTAGTACTATTGATCTGTAAGTGCAGTTGTGTTTCGCTAAAGTAACATTAACTTGTGCCCCCGTCATGCACTGCTTTTGATCTCACATATTACATCACTCATGGCATGTTGATGACATCATTGATGACTTCCCAGATTACATCATTGACGATATCACAGATGAAATTAACATCATCAACTTGGCCATAAAGAACCATACTTGAATGTACTTTTGTGAAAGGTTTCATGAATATTGGACGAACTGCAGTAATGTTATTTTCAATGGAAACTCTGACTTGTACATTTAAAAAAAAGTTTTTAAATGGATGAATATAATACTGTAAGGAAATGTGCTGCATAATTTACATTTTTGCCACATAATTTTTGTTAACTTTGCCACATAATTCTAGTCCTCATAGTCCGTAACCTTAGCAGCTTGACAATGTTAAAGCCCGGCAGAATGGTTTTGTGTCAGACATTATTATGATCAAACCATATTTCATAAGGAGCCGTGCAAAATGTTTCATATTTTATGGTTCTCTGTGAAATATGTTTTTTTTATAACTCTGCATTTTGTGCAATAAAAGCCACTAAACATGACCTGAGCTGCAATTTGCAGTTTTTCCTTCATTAGGGGCTCTTAATGGTGAAAGGCTGTGGTGCTCCCAATGACTGTCCTTCTCCACATAGGCCTCTTACACATTTAGGCAGGTTTCTCACTCCTACGCTTGCTCATGCTTGAGAAGTAGGACCATCCCAGTGCCTGGCAAGATCCGAGTGTACTACCGCATAACTCTTCAGGACCGTTGTCTCAGAGAATAGTGCTCTAAAAACTCTTACACTGCTACAATGCCAGCGGAATAAAAATTATTAGTATATCACCAGCAATGTACGAAGCGGTCCAAGGACGGTAGAGGACCTGTAAGGAAGAGACCTGGAAAAACACAGGATGATACAAAACAAGAAAATCACAACGATTTGAAGTAATTCATCACGACAGGTGCACAAGACAACAATATCCTTAATGGTGTCATGGTCAGCATGCGTGGAGGGGAAGAAATAATAGGTTCTACGAGAAGCGTAGAGCTTGGACTAACAAGTGCAAGTGGGTAATTAAACTAAGTCATAGTTAAAATCAGGGCGCCGTCAGACTGCGTTTTTGCGTGATCGCAAGAACCAACTAGTGCAAAGTGCCTCGTCGCGGTGATAAATGATCTCTATCCGTGACAGCAAGTGCAGTGCTCAATAGTACGTTGTTCAAAAGATTCTGTACAACGGGGGAGCGTGTGGCTTATAGGTTGCGGTAAAGGCAACGTACTATTGAGCACTGCACTTGCTGTCACGGATAGAGAATCCGAATTCCTCATGAACGATAACCCTCAAGTACCATACTTCTACACGCTACCCAAAATTCACAAAGGGAGGCCCATTGTGTCAGGGATCGGGTCCGTTCTAGAACCCCTTTCCCGTTTTTGCGACCATTTCCTACGACCATTGGTGCAAAAGACCCCGACATTTCTACTCGACACAAGGGATGTACTGAGCATCATCGAACTTCACAACAACGAGGGACCCACACTGGACGCCTTGATCGCCCTGGACATAGAGGCCCTCTACACTAACATTCCCCAAAGGGCCACACTGGAAGTTGTAGAAGAAGTCCTAAGCTCACAAGAAAGGAACTCACCTACACCCATATAATTTGTTATGGAATGTGCGGACATCGCCCTCCCCGAAAACTATTTCAAATTCAAAGATCAAATCTACCATCAAGTACAGGGCACTTCGATGGAGAGCACCTTTGCCCCTAGTCTGGCATGCCTCTATATGGCCCATATTGAAGCAAAACATATCTTGGCCAGCACTAACATCTATAAACACAACATTATCCTATGGCGCCGCTATATAGATGACGTTCTTATCTTTTGGAAAGGAGACCTGGATTCCATACCCCACTACGTGTCATGGGTAAACAGCCTCAACCTTTTCCTACACTTTACTGTCAACAC
This sequence comes from Triturus cristatus, assembly GCF_964204655.1. Taxonomy (NCBI): domain Eukaryota; kingdom Metazoa; phylum Chordata; class Amphibia; order Caudata; family Salamandridae; genus Triturus; species Triturus cristatus. The sequence continues at coordinate 1,361,416,185 of NC_140589.1, forward strand.
ATCGGTAAAAGAATTACCATTCTTGGACCTTTTAATACACAGCTAGTCCACAGGCTTAACCACAAAAACCTACAAAAAGCCTACTGACAGTCATAGTCCCCTCCGTTTAGTAGCTTTCATCCCAAAGCATTACGTGACAACTTACCTTATGGACAATACCTAAGACTCAGACGTAATTGCAGCAAATTGGAGGACTTCAAGACACAGGCCCAAGAACTCACCACCCATCTAACCAGGAGGGAATATCCTAAGCGACCAATCAAAACTGCCTGTAAAAGGGCTTGTAATACCGACAGGGAGGCACTACTCAGACCCAATGAAAAAACAACCACCGATCAAATAACATGCGTGACGACCTACACGCCGGAGTCTAACATGATTAAAAAGATCATAAAAAAACCTTGGAGATTGTTGGCCATAGGGGACTGCCCAGTACCACAACCCAGATTTGCCTTTAAGAGAACTAACAACCTAAAAAACCTCTTCATTAGAACTAGACCAAGGAGGGAACCCCCCACTAACAACCGACTCTGGAACTTACCACCGGTTATGGGCCACTACCCATGTTGGCAATGCATTGTGTGTCCTCTGACAAAAGCCAGCAAGGCTATCAAAGTTACAGAGAATCTTACTTGGGTACAAAAAACACACACAAATTGCAATACACGTAATAGCATTTACCTTATCAATTGTCCTTGCCAACTCATGTACTTGGGGATGACAACCCGCCCTGTTAAAATCAGAATCTCCGAACACCGCAGCAACATCAGGTGCAGGAGGGACAACACTAAAATGAGTACCCATTTTCTAGAAATGAATCGTACGGCCAATTACATAAGCTGGTCTGTGCTTGAATTCTTTTCCACGATCAGCAAAGATGCCCTTTTCAGAAAGGAACAAAAATGGATTTTCAAAATTTCTAGCCATACTAATGGCCTCAACGATGAAATCCCTTGGGTAGCACTGAATAATACATAAAATTCACACCCAATCCTGTGGGTCGGTTACAGAATCAAATAATCCTACTGTGGCCCACCCTTAACATCAACATTCTCCCATCGTTATGGGCCACTGACCAGGGTTCATCCATATTCCACATGTCCTTACCACACTCCATGTAGGAATTTACTACCAAGTAATAGACACGCTATGTCTCATAGTGCTCTTAGTCTATCAAATTGTGTCATACACAGGAAATCACTCCTAAAGTTCATTAGCCTTCAGCATCACTCTCCCCCACCGCTGAGTGACTATTTACTGTTCTATACCCCCTTGTCTACCCCCGCGGTCTTGACCGCTCGTCCTGCCCAGTATCAATAAAGGTTTTTGATCTTGGGTGTCCAGTACTTCCAATATGGCTGACCTCCGTTCGGTCTTGCCTTCCTTCCTCCGTCCGGAAACCACTTCCGCTATATGAGATTCAATGGCAGCTCCGTTCCCCACAGGAGCCAGAGCCTGGGTAGGAGCACAGCTTGTTGCGCGCCCCCCTGCATGTGCGTAATCTCTTCAAGCCAGCCTCCGAGCACCGGTAAGACCACGCACCAACTGATCGCTGTTCCTCCATGCGATCAAAAGCATTTTTTACTCTCTATCTTCCAGGGTGAGCAACGAACTGCTCATAAGGCAAACCCGTCTACCCACGACCCCACAACTGGGGGTGAGTAGCCAATACGCACGTTCCCGTTGTGCATTCCTGTTGCCTTTACCACAACCTATAAGCCATACAACACGCTCCCTCGTTGTACAGAATCTTTTGACCAACTTACTATTGAGCACTGCACTTGCTGTCACGGATAGAGATCATTTATCACCGCGGCGAGGCACTTTGCACTAGTTGGTTCTTGTGATCACGCAAAAACGCAGTCTGATGGTGCCCTGATTTTAACCATGACTTAGTTTAATTACCCACGTGCACTTGTTAGTCCAAGCTCTACGCTTCTCGTAGAACCTATTATTTCTTCCCCTCCACGCATGCTGACCATCACACCATTAAGGATATTGTTGTCTTGTGCACCTGTTGTGATTAATTAATTCAAATTGTTGTGATTTTCTTGTTTTGTGTCATCCTGTGTTTTTCCGGGTCTCTTCCTTACAGGTCCACTAACTCCCTTGGACCGCTTCGTACATTGCTGGTGATATACTAATAATTTTTATTCCGCTGGCAATGTAGTAGTGTAAGAGTTTTTAGAGCACTCTTCTCTTATACAACGGTCCTGAAGAATTGCCGAGTGACCCGCTAGGGGCAGTAGGCAAGAAACATGTCGACCACACTCATATACTAGTCCCTGTGGATCATTATTTATCCAGACAGGGCCCACACTTTTTAATTAGGTTAGCACACCACGTGAATAAAATCAATTCCCTATGGCAGATCTGGACCTATTTTAGATCACTCGCACACTCAGTCACTACACAGTTCACTCACCCGCATGCACCAAACGGCTGTCTCTTAAAAGATCTCTGGCAAAGAGCCCCTTCGCCGGAGCCCGTCCGGCATTGCAGCGCCGGCCCGACGAGGAGCACAGCCCAATGATGAAGCATGACACCTTGCTAGGTGTGTGAGAGCATTCAATAAGAGACTTGTTCCCCCCCCCCCCCCCCGAGGAACTGCACACACAGTTGTCTAACTAAACAGAAATGCCCATGATTTAGTCCTGAAAACATTTTCTGGAATAACACTCACTTAATGGGGCGCCATCTTTTGGTTGTAACGGTCAATCTACCGCAGAGCACGGCCACCTGCTATCATAAAACGTGCTTACTGGACCAAGATAAAATATCTTAATTAATGAAAGAAAAACACAGTTCAGTGATAAAATTGTGACGAAAGTTCTATCAAAAGATTACATTCTAAGGAAATGACAAGTGTAGGTGTGATTTAAATAGTCTCCAGTTAGACCAATGGACACAATAAATATGAGCACACACTCGATAGTAGAATGAAATGTGCTTGATTTCCCTTCTCTGTATCTCAAATGTAGGGGTAAAATGGAAACACAACTGACACGTACTTGAGGTTTATTCCTACATGCTTAATGGCGTACTGGGTTCTCAACTGTGTCCCCTGTACCGTTGTTTGCTGCAACCCGGCATGTATTTCAAACGGTGCTTGAAATGGGTAACCAGGTAGAATGCAGCTGCAGGACCATCCATTGTACAAAAGGGGGGTGGGGGGGGGCTGTTTTTGTGTCCGCAACAGTCTAGACCACATCTCCTGGTGCAAATAATGCCCATTGCTGCATTTGCCCAAGCTAATATGCACACATGCTGTGCACCTTGCGTAAGTGCAGTGGTGACTTGTGAATTCGGTCGTCCACAAAAGGTAAATGTTTCCAATCCACGCACATTTAAAAATTATATTTATGAATTTTAATCTTTTCGTTTTTTTAGCTTAGGAATTATTTTATTTTTCATAGTTAATATCGTGCAATGTAGCAATGTAACATAAGTTACGTTGCTTAATTAAAACCCTCAAGAAAACATGCATTTAATTACTGTGTTAACATAGGAATAGAGAGAAATCACTAGTCTGATGCAATTATAATGGTATCGTTCACAAAAGGGAAATTCAACCTGTAGTAAGTATGCACCTGAACACTTTTAGTGCTTGAGGGAAACTTTTCCAAGTATAAACATTTTAAACAGGCATAATCGGCCCTTCACGAAACTTTAAAAGAACCTACTTAGGAGGTGACACAGGAAGGACAAGTGAATGTTGTGCAGCTTTACGAGTTAAAGTGCGTGCTTGGTACGAGGAGCACATTAGAGGGACCTTTTGGAAGCGATGCATCTCTCCCTCCTCATTCAAGAAACCAATCAGTGAGCTCAGTTGTTGGCCTGTTGCCACTGGGATGAATGTCTTACATCCTTCACGCGAACTTGGTAAAATCCTCGTTGACCTAGCAAGCCGCTTCTTCTCTAATGAGAAGATGGGTTCACGTCTCATAATGGCTGTTGCAAAACTGCCTTATTAGCCAGAGGGCTAAGGTGATGTTCCATTTAATGACACAGAAAGTACCTCATAAAAGCAGACTCATCTTTTACAGGTGTAGCTGAAATTTTGGCAGATGCCAATTTATTAGCTAATGCTGCATAAAAACAAACATGGCGGCCACTGCATGGCCCTTGGGAGACCAACAATCTTGGCATATTTAGATTGTGACATTGCGGACGTTATGTTGCCGTTATAGTCTGGCATTTGAACACCGTAAAATGGTTGCCTGGTTGCATGCACTATCGAAGGAGCGGACATAGATCACGTCAAGCAGTTCTACGATTTATTTTTACTATTATTTTACACAGGCACTATTTGAAATTTTAAAAAAAGATTATAAAACTGATTTCACAGAAAGAACAACTTTTGATTATTTAGAAAATGTCTCATTAAAATCTCGTGCAAAGTTTCTGTGAAAGCACTTCATTATGTTATGCTCTACTGTGACTGCTGTAAAATTGACAACCTCTTCCCTTTTTCTATATCCACCGCCAACCAGTTATTGAATGTGTGCTTGAAAATGTGCATGGACATAACCCCTGCACTGTGCCCACTCCAGCATGACAAGCAACCTTTTTACATATGTACATTTAATAAGACAGCCTGCATGTGTTGTAGTTTTGTGGTCGATGTTGGCCGCAGTTTTATTACTGTTACATGCATAATCATCTTTTTCTCACAATCACTGGTCATAATTCTATGACCCTGGTCATAGATCAAAATTGTGCACTGTCATACATTTTGTGTCATAAATTATTTGCTTTGCTTGTCATACATCATTTGCACATTATGGATTCGTAAATCACCCTGACAGTTCGTTGTTCCGCTCTTTTGCAGGCATATCTCATTTCTTGCCACTTTTGGGGTCATAAAACTGTTCTGTTGGTTTCCATGCCCCTTGCGTGTGGGAGGGTAGTCTCTCAACAGTTAGGCCCCAACTCACTACCTTGCTAGTCTTTTTTGTGCCCTGCCATCTCGCGGTTCTGGGCTGCACGTGCTGTTTCCGTTTGCTACCCCCTTTTGTCAGGCCTACTCACCCTTCCGTAAGGCATCCCAAAAAGAGTGGACCTCCTCCTACACACTGCCCTGTCGGTGTGCCTCCATAACCGACCATTGTACCTCCTCTTATCCGCAGCTCCACGATGAAAATAAGGAGCTGAAGTGTGGGGAGCGGTGCCTTATACCCCCCGCAATTTTACCACCGCTGAATGCGGTTGCTCTCCATTGGGGGGTTCGAAAATCACCTGGACCTACTATTGGCCAGGTGACACAGCACCTCTCTGGCGCATATTTAGGCACGAGAGGGGTAGCACCCTCTTACTTCAGGGCGCTTCTGAGCGGCCCAAACTGGATCCTTCTGTGGCGACAGTGTCTGTTATGGTGCTGGCCCTCGAGGCGCCCTTCGGGGGCAGCCTCCCCAAGAGAGTTTCCTTATATGCAAAGAGTTGGGTGCGGTGCATGAGAGTCTGAGATGTGCTCCAATTGTGTTGCTGTAGATTTATTGGAGCTAGTTTTGAATGTGGCACATAGCTAGTGTAATAGATTGTAATTGGTTATGATTATTTCTCACATACTCTTGCAAGGTCTTTCGAAAGCCAGGTGTCCAGCTAAAGGGCTCTTCTTTGTGGTGGATTTAGTTTTTAGGACTGAATAGCTTAAGTGCTGAAGGAGAGAGCAGCCTTGTATTTAGAGCTCTGCACAAGGACAAGTAGTTCTGGAATTTCCAGAAAGAAATTTAGCAGGGATCGAGCCCAATTTTAGTAAAACGTCAGACAACACAGCCCAGTCAGGGAAGTTGCTGCACTGCATTGGGTGACAGGAAGAGAGCAGAACTGTGCCATACTTACAAAGATATGGCACAGTTCTAGTGGTTCCTGTGCTGGCTTACTTGTGGCTGCCTAGCGCCAAGGCAGGCACTGTTCCTTTATGTCGCAAGGGTGCCTTCGTTGACATCAGGATAGTTCTTGTGCAGGTAGGGATACTTTTCTACACACAAAATATCCTTCGGGGCTCATTCCTCTTTGGATGTGTGCTGCAGAATACAGCAGACAGGCAAAAGGGAAGTAAAAAGGAGAAATAAATACACTTCTGTTGTGTCAGCCTTGGTAGATGCACCATCTAGGCACAAACCCATATTTACAAGCCTCTGTAAATATGGGATTTCATCAAAATATATGGTTGGCACATGGGAATACCCATGCTCTGCCCATGTAATGCCTACCTGACACAAAGTAATGCAGGGCAATGCTATGCGCTTCCTTGCGTTACTTTGTGTTTTACAAAGCTACACAAATCGGGCTTTGCTTGGCTTTATAATCCCCAAATAGATTTTGCAAAGTAATGCAACCCTGATGCAAAATCTTAGTACATCTGGGCCTTGGTGTTTCAGGTTGCTGAAATCAGGTGAATGTTTACATCATTCTAGGGGGAGCTCCTGTAAAGCATTCACATGATTCCTGTGTTTTTAGGCTAGATAGCAAAGGGGGTACCTTCGAGGCAAGATTTGTAATATTCAAGCATCTCATTCTTATATGAGCCTTGAAACACGTTCTTCACCTGGATTTGCAGCTTCATTGTTGTATTAAAGTTGGTTCAGTTTCAGCGGGTATGCAATGTAGAGTGCCCTGACTGAGATCCACTGAATTACAGCTGACCAATGGAATAGTGCAAAGCCAAAGATGAGTACAAGGACTGTGAAAGAGTGCATTCACTGTGAGAATCCCAAGAACGGAAACGTTCCCTTTAGGACCATGAGGAAATGGAGTAAGGATCTGACCACTAAGTTAAATCAAGGTGCCTAAATGAGGGCCAAGCCCTATCTGAATCTCTGGATCCTCACAGAGTTGACTGAGGCAGGAAAGGAACCCGGCTTTCATAGCCTAAGAGGCTTTGTTTGTGGATGGTACAACGTGACAAGATTTCAGTCTAGTCGGCAATCATTTTTTATTGATTCTTGATCATCAATTTATTGATTGAAAAATGGAACAATCCTCCCACACAAGCTCAGGACCCATAGGGGTCATGCAATATGGTAGTCTGATCTGAGTAGATCTGAGTTTAATCTATATAATTGTAGCAGATAAAGCCAATAGACTGTGTGCTTTTTTAAAGAGGAAAACTGCTCCATTACCTTGTTTCATCCATGACTAGACACCTGTATCTATACTACATTAGCGATGTCTGAATGCATAACATAGAATTTCTAGTATTATTGTGGCTAATCTGGGAGCACTCTGATGTTGTTTGCTCACTTCTATTGTCATCGGCCTTCCCTTTGGACACTGTGCTGTTGAAAAGTGGACATTTCAGTCCTGGTGAAGCTATTTTTTTTAGACCAGTAATGTTGATTATTTGATGAGTAACTTGACAATATGATTTTGCTTTTAATACGTTCATCTGGTCATTATTTTGGCAGGTTTGGTTTTCTTGGCTTTGAGGCAGTTTCAAGTTCTTTCAGGGATGTGAAATCTCTGGTTTAAGTGTTACCTTTTCCCATGATGATACAGTGAAAACATGTTTTTCTGGTTAAATGCTCAGTGAAGGTTGGTTATGCTGTTCTGTGATTTAACATGGTTCCCTGCATGAGCCTAGGTCATTCTAAAGATAATTGGGCAATGAGAAACTATTCTCAGGTGCTTAAAACCTGGTGATTAGAAGAGCATGCATTGTCAAAGCAAATATGTCATCCCTTTCAAAGAAGTTAGCCAATCTTTTGGTTTTGTCATTGCTTGTTGCCAATGCTGAACACAGACCACCGAAGCATACTTGTCACTACGCATTTGCACTTGTAGTTCATAATCTTGTGGAAGCTAAAATGTTTTTTTTTTATTCACTGTTCCATGATAGCAGGTGCCCATCTTGGAGCAGTAAATTAAAAACAAAATAAAGGAAATATTAATTAAAACGTGTCATATAGAAGGGAGTAGTAGACAGACAATTTCAGTTAACCAGCCCTTCAAACCTTTAAGAAACAGGGCAGGGATGGGTAGGAAAGCAACAGAGAAGGTATACGGGTAGACAGGGTGAGCAATTAAACACCACTGATTGGTGGGGAGCAACAACATCAAGCAGGGAGATGCAGGGACACAATGGAGATGCTGGGGATGGCTAGAGATTTTGAAAAAAAAGAAATAAACAAGCCAAAAAGAATAGGAGATGGCAAAGGAAGCAACAGATGAACTGGGTTAGGGGATGAAATAGCAGCAGAGAGAGGGGATGGTAAGGGGAAGCAGCACACCATGGAGAGAGCAAGAATGCACATGCACTCCTATGTGGCGTTGAAAGAAAGCAAAAAAGTTGTTTTTTGGAAGTAATGTGAGAATGGTGAAGGATAGATCTGGGTAGTTATACCCAGCTTTGCCCTTCACCATTCTCACTGGACTTGAATTCCCAGCTCTGTCCTTCCCATCCTCACGGGAACTCCTTTTAATGGAATAGGGGTTTCCCATTTTGGACAACTGGGTCCCATCTGATTGTACCCATTGAACTAGGATGGGCAAACTCTGGATAGTTTACCCCTTCAGCCATCCAAGTTTCTTGAGTGTAAGCAGTAGAAGGAGGGAAGTTATCTGATGAAAAGGATGGTAAAGAAGCTATGATCCAAGAGAGAGACAAACACAAGAAGAGAGAGCACCATTGAATTAGAAGCAAGTAAATGAGATTGAAAAGAAAGTCATGAGCAACGGGCTGACAAAAGCCCACTCTAAGTATTGCCATTGTACACAAGTGGTCAACAAGACACAAATAAACGCTGTCTGTAAGCAAGACCTAAAAATTCAGGGGCAGATTTACAATAACTGGCGCATCCCTGCTTATCAGCAGGGATGCGCCAGTTATTTTGCGTCACTGCAGACACCTCTTGCGCCACCATGGATGCGCCGCATTTACAAAGCGGCGCACCATGGGGCAAGAATAGACAGATGCGTGACGCATCTGCTGCCATAAAGGTGACACATTGCTGGAGTCGCACGCGCGACGTAGCTCCCGCAAGGCTCGGGGTGCCCCTATGCCTAACAGGCACAGGGTTTTGAAGGAGGCGCAGGGTTTTGACGCAGCATGGCCGTAAAAGTGACTGAGCGAAATCTTGTAGATTTCACTCAGCCACTTTTAGGAGGCGTTCCTGCACCGGAACGCCCCTCCCTGCGCCGGAACACCCACATGTGGCGCAGGGCTTTACAAAGTGACGCATCTCCCTAGATGCGTCACGTTGTAAATACCACGCAGCATGGCGCTGGCTTTGCGCCGCCGCTGCGTCACAAAAGTGACGCAACGGCGGCGCAAATGTGGCGTGAAGGGCTTGTAAATCTGCCCCATAATGTTTTATTTTTTTGCTCTTAATGTTGTGAAGTAAAATTGTTGTGTTTACTTTCCCTCCATAATATTGGTTCTGCAATATATGTTTCTGTGTTCAAAGGAAAATATGTTGCATGCGAAGACATTCTTCATTTCTAATAGCAACAAGGATATTATATATAACATCCCACAGTTCTTTTCTCCCTTCTTCGGGATTCCACAGTAGCCTAGAACTGATTTGTTTTTTAAAGCTGCCCGAATCCAGAGGCTTGTCTGAGCATGATTAAGCCTTGAAGAATGGCAGGCCCTTTAAAACTTTGCTGTGTAAATCTAAATTGAAAGTATCCAAGTTTCAAGCAGAAGAGACCTTTAGTGTCTCGGCAATGAGCAATCCAATATTATTTTGAAAACATCTGCAATATTTCACTCGGCAGGTAGCAGGTATTATATTTCAGAGAGGGTGATGACAGTGGAAATAAATGAGACATGTTGCAACATAAGCATCCCATGGTTTAAATCTCATGTTTCCAGAACCAGCAGCATCTTTAGAAATAAATCGAAATCGACGCACAGTACAAAAAAAAAACGAACTTACCATTAAATCAATGCAAAATGTCTTTCCCGAGGCAGGGGTGTCCTGTTCCATTGACCAGATAATCTGAATTCAGTTAGGTAAAAAAAAAAAAATGTGCGGATGTTTTTATTGTGAGGATTTGGTACCTATTTTTAAAAATGGTTATGTTGGTAATTAAGTGAATCACAACTGCGCAAGGACTGCTCAAGGTGTCCTTTACATTATCAGATGCACATTTGTACTTTCATTTTAATAGAAACAATCAGCCATTTCTACTCCTGCCTAACTTCAGAGGATTGAGAGTGCCTGAAACCGCAAAATGGAAGTCAAATCAAGCATCCTACACAAACAAAACATGAGCTACTTCATTTCACCACTAATCCTTTAAGGGTTCTGGAGTAGCGTGCTACTGGCCAAAAAAGTGCTTCAACACTTCATCAGGGGTAAAAAGCGCTATATAAATGCAAACCTTATTCCCTCTTCTATCCCTCCGCTATCCTTCTGAATCCAAATAACTGACTAACCTAGCCACAAGTCAAATTACTTTTATAGTTCACTATACTAATTCAACACTAATCCTTTATGGGCTCCAGAGTAGTGTGCTACTCGCCAAAAAAAGTGCTTTGACGCCTCATCAGGGGCAGTAAGCTCTATAAAAATGCAATTACAATACAATACAATTAGGTGGTACATAAATTTACACAACAATGTTGCATGATTTTACTTTATTAATACCATGACTTCAGGATCCATGGGAAAAGACACTGAATCAGTGAATATGACTTTTCATCCCCTAGTGGCTTCTCGGTTTGTGCATCAGCGGCTTCATGACTTTTCCTTGACCTCTGAGAAAGTTAATTCAATTTCTTTATCATTCACGTTAAATACAATTTTAGCTGGTCAACGCAAATCAGAAACTGTAACCTTTTTAGCCAAAAAGGAATAGCTGAAAATATTTTAGGTATATCATTATTTTAAAATACGTTCATTTCGGAGAATGTCCTCAGCATGTTATTATGCATGGTTTTAGTCAAAGTTATCAGCATGTTTTAGTGAGAATACAGTTTAGCATGGCCGAAAAAAGTCAAGGAAAGATTTGGATATCCGTCTGATTAATTTGTTACTCCAGCCTGCCTCTCATAACTGTAAAACGGCAACAGTGGCATAATGTGAAATGATGGTGAGGGGCACCCGAAGCACCCATATTTAAAAAATGTTTATAGTCCTTGGACAGGATGCGGGGTTGTCTGGTGGATGTCCGCCTGCACCGCAAGGACGCATTATGCCCATGGGAAGTAGGTCAGGAGCATCATGCATATAACATCACAGGGCCACAAACTTGAGGTTCTAAGTCACAATATCAAGGTCAATATTATCGACCTGCATATATATATATATATATATGTATTCACTGAAAAAAACATAGGTTTCAGACAAGTTATAGTTAGGAATTAGCATTTAAAAAACCTCAGAAATTCACTGAAAACACCATAGGTTTCAGGGGTGTTATAGTTAGCTAGACATTTCACTCGTACAAAACCATTGAAATTCCTCCGTTATAGTTAGTTCTGCTAACTATAACTTGCGTGCCCGCAATCCACTGCTGATGACGTCACATATTACATCTACTAGATGATATCATGAGTGATGTCATTTGAGATGTCATCAGTGATGTCATCAGTGATGTCACTGACCATGTCATGAATAATTTAATATGTGACATCATCAGCAGTGGATTGCGGGCGCGCAAGTTATAGTTAGTAGAACTAACTATAACGGAGGAATTTCAATGGTTTTGTACGAGTGACATGTCCAGCTAACTATAACACCCCTGAAACCTATGGTTTTTTCAGTGAATTTCTAAGGTTTTTTAAATGCTAATTCCTAACAATAACATGTCTGAAACCAATGGTTTTTTCAGTGAATTTCAAATGTTTTTTAAATGCTAATTCCTAACTATAACATGTCTGAAACGTATGGTTTTTTCAGTGAATTTCAAAAGTTTTTTAAATGCTAATTGCTAAGTATAACATGTCTGAAACCTATGGTTTTTTCAGTGAATTTCAAAGATTTCTTAAATGACAATTTTGAAATGTAAAAATAGCTATATTTAATTTTTTGATACTGATTTTCTAAATTTTTGTAACTATTTATTTTTACATATATAATTTTTTAAATTACATTATATATTTTTAATATAAATGGAAAAAAAATATTGGTTTTTTTCCAATTTTTTGGGGGAGTCGCGCACCCAAAGCGTACCTTTCTCGATCGCTGCGCGGAACCTAGCTGCCATTTTAGGATTGTTGTGTAGGATCCATGTAGGATGTACGATGGGTGTGTATTTTCCTGCGCAATTGCTATGCGACCGGTACGCGACTCCAGGCGCATATGCGACACATACGTATTACTTTAAGTGACGCTCGCGTGCTTGCACGTGACGTCATATACGGGTTCGATTCATGAGGACTCGCGCACCCAGCGCATGCACACCAGGGGGCCACGCTGAGCGCCACACTGGGTGTGCGACTCCTAATTTGCCCGTAAAAAAAAATAGCACCCATCACTAATTTCAATTCTTCCCGGGGACCTCATCCCCTGGGGCCTATATAAAACTTTGGGGACCGTTTTGCACACTTCGATCATTAGACTACATCTGGGCTACATCTGGGTGATATTTGTGCTACATTTGGGCTCTTTTGTCTCTGGTGGACATGTTGGGAGATTTATTTGTTATGAAGTTTCCTAATTTCCTCATTTACTTCAGTCTCCTCAGTAGGAAATGCTTTCAGTTTTTTACTTTGATTCCATCAAGAAGGTATTCAGATATGTCACACATTTGCCATAAATTCAGAATATTAGCACTCTAGTTGCTCATTAGATCACTGTAGTAAAGCTACAGCTCACCACGAAAGTCTGCTGCTGGTATTAAAAGTGAATGTCTCAGTCTGCATGTCAGAATTTTTTTATGAAATAGAAGAGTATTGGAGAAGTCCAAATGTGCCCTAATATTTCTTTCTGCAGCACTAATCATACTTTCTATAGCAAAATGAACCCCCTCATTTTGTTCCTTTTTAAATTAAATGTTTTAAGAGTTACCACTTTATTCCAATCAAGATGGCTTCAGGTGTGCAATACGTTTGTCATAAGTAGGACTGTTAGCGCTCTAGTTGCTTATTAGATCACTGTAGAAAAGCTACTGCTCACCAGGGAATTTTGCTGCTGGTATTGAAAGTACATGTTTCTGTTTGCAAGTCAGTCTTTTTTAATGAAATAGAAGAGGATTTGAGAAGTCACTCAAAATGTTCCCTAATTTTTCTTTCTGCAGCACTAATCACACTTTCTATGGCAAAATGAACCCCCTCATTTTGTTCCTTTTTAAATTAAATGTTTTAAGAGTGACCACTTTATTCCAATCAAGATGACTTCAGGTGTGCAATACGTTTGACATAAGTAGGACTGTTTGCGCTCTAGTTGTTCATAAGAACATTCTGGGACATTCTGTCATTGGGCTATACTAGGGCTACATCTGGGTGATATTTGTGGTACATTTGGGCTCTTTTGTCTCTGATGGCCATCTTGGGAGACTTATTTGTTATGAAGTTTCCTAATTTCCTCATTTACTGCAGTCTCCTGAGTAGGAAATACTTTCAGTTTTTTACTTTGATTCCATCAAGAAGGTATTCAGATGTGTCACACATTTGCCATAAATTCAGAATGTTAACACTCTAGTTGCTCATTAGATCACTGTAGTAAAGCTACTGCTCACCAGGGAAGTCTGCTGCTGGTATTGAAAGTGCCTGTTTCAGTCTGCATGTCAGAATTTTTTAGTGAAACAGAAGAGGACTTGAGAAGTCACTTAAAATGTGCCCTAATTTTTCTTTCTGCAGCACTAATCATACTTTCTATGGCAAAATGAACCCCCTCATTTTGTTCCTTTTTAAATTAAATGTTTTAAGAGTTACCACTTTATTACAATCAAGATGGCTTCAAGTGTGCAATACGTTTCTCATAAGTAGGACTGTTAGCGCTCTAGTTGTTGTCAAGAACACTATGGGACATTCTCTCATTGGGCTATACTTGGGCTACATCTGGGTGATATTTGTGCTACATTTGGGCTCTTTTGTCTCTGGTGGCCATTTTGGGAGACTTATTTGTTATGAAGTTTCCTAATTTCCTCATTTACTGCAGTCTCCTGAGTAGGAAATACTTTCAGTTTTTTACTTTGATTCCATCAAGAAGGTATTCAGATGTGTCACACATTTGCCATAAATTCAGAATGTTAGCACTCTAGTTGCTCATTAGATTACTGTAGTAAAGTTACTGCTCACCAGGGAAGTCTGCTGCTGGTATTGAAAGTGCACGTTTCAGTCTGCATGTCAGACCTTTTTAATGAAATAGAAGAGGATTTGAGAAGTCACTCAAAATGTGCCCTAATTTTTCTTTCTGCAGCACTAATCATACTTTCTATGGCAAAATGAACCCCCTCATTTTGTTCCTTTTTAAATTAGATGTTTTAATAGTTACCACTTTATTCCAATCAAGATGGCTTCAGTTGTGCAATACGTTTGTCATAAGTAAGACTGTAAGCGCTCTAGTTGTTCTTTAGAATACTCTGGGACATTCTGTCATTGGGCTATACTTGGGCTACATCTGGGAGATATTTGTGCTACATTTGGGCTCTTTTGTCTCTGGTGGCCATCTTGGGAGACCTATTTGTTTTGAAGTTTCCTAATTTCCTCATTTACTACAGTTTGCTCAGTAAGAAATACTTTCAGTTGTTTACTTTGATTCCATCAAGAAGGCATTCAGATGTGTCACACATTTGCCATAAATTCAGACTGTTAGCGCTCTAGTTGCTTATTAGATCACTGTAGAAAAGCTACTGCTCACCAGGGAATTCTGCTGCTGGTATTGAAAGTACATGTTTCTGTTTGCAAGTCAGACTTTTTTAATGAAATAGAAGACGATTTGAGAAGTCACTCAAAATGCTCCCTAATTTTTCTTTCTGCAGCACTAATCACACTTTCTATGGCAAAATGAACCCCCTCATTTTGTTCCTTTTTAAATTAAATGTTTTAAGAGTGACCACTTTATTCCAATCAAGATGACTTCAGGTGTGCAATACGTTTGTCATAAGTAGGACTGTTTGCGCTCTAGTTGTTCATAAGAACATTCTGGGACATTCTGTCATTGGGCTATACTAGGGCTACATCTGGGTGATATTTGTGGTACATTTGGGCTCTTTTGTCTCTGATGGCCATCTTGGGAGACTTATTTGTTATGAAGTTTCCTAATTTCCTCATTTACTGCAGTCTCCTCAGTAGGAAATACTTTCTGTTTTTAACTTTGATTCCATCAAGAAGGTATTCAGATGTGTCACACATTTGCCATAAAATCAGAATGTTAACACTCTAGTTGCTCATTAGATCACTGTAGTAAAGCTACTGCTCACCAGCGAAGTCTGCTGCTGGTATTGAAAGTGCCTGTTTCAGTCTGCATGTCAGAATTTTTTAGTGAAACGGAAGAGGACTTGAGAAGTCACTTAAAATGTGCCCTAATTTTTCTTTCTGCAGCACTAATCATACTTTCTATGGCAAAATAAACCCCCTCGTTTTGTTCCTTTTTAAATTAAATGTTTTAAGAGTTACCACTTTATTCCAATCAAGATGGCTTCAGGTGTGCAATACATTTGTCATAAGTAAGACTGTTAGCGCTCTAGTTGTTCTTAAGAACACTCTGGGACATTCTGTCATTGAGCTATACTTGGGCTGCATCTGGGTGATTTTTGTGCTACATTTGGGCTCTTTTGTCTCTGGTGGCCATCTTGGGAGATTTATTTGTTATGAAGTTTCTGAATTTTCTCATTTACTACAGTATCCTCAGTAGGAAATACTTTCACTTTTTTACTTTGATTCCATCAAGAAGGTATTCAGATATGTCACACATTTGCCATAAATTCAGAATTGTAGCACTCTAGTTGCTCATTAGATCACTGTAGTAAAGCTACTGCTCACCAGGGAAGTCTGCTGCTGGTATTGAAAGTGCCTGTTTCAGTCTGCATGTCAGAATTGTTTAGTGAAACAGAAGAGGACTTGAGAAGTCACTTAAAATGTGCCCTAATTTTTCTTTCTGCAGCACTAATCATACTTTCTATGGCAAAATGAACCCCCTCATTTTGTTCCTTTTTAAATTAAATGTTTTAAGAGTTACCACTTTATTCCAATCAAGATGGCTTCAGGTGTGCAATACATTTGTCATAAGTAAGACTGTTAGCGCTCTAGTTGTTCTTAAGAACACTCTGGGACATTCTGTCATTGGGCTATACTTGGGCTACATCTGGGTGATATTTGTGGTACATTTGGGCTCTTTTGTCTCTGATGGCCATCTTGGGAGACTTATTTGTTATGAAGTTTCCTAATTTCCTCAGTTACTGCAGTCTCCTCAGTAGGAAATACTTTCTGCTTTAACTTTGATTCCATCAAGAAGGTATTCAGATGTGTCACACATTTGCCATAAATTCAGAATGTTAACACTCTAGTTGCTCATTAGATCACTGTAGTAAAGTTACTGCTCACCAGGGAAGTCTGCTGCTGGTATTGAAAGTGCCTGTTTCAGTCTGCATGTCAGAAATTTTTAGTGAAACAGAAGAGGACTTGAGAAGTCACTTAAAATGTGCTCTAATTTTTCTTTCTGCAGCACTAATCATACTTTCTATGGCAAAATGAACCCCCTCATTTTGTTCCTTTTTAAATTAAATGTTTTAAGAGTTACCACTTTATTCCAATCAAGATGGCTTCAGGTGTGCAATACATTTGTCATAAGTAAGACTGTTAGCGCTCTAGTTGTTCTTAAGAACACTCTGGGACATTCTGTCATTGAGCTATACTTGGGCTACATCTGGGTGATTTTTGTGCAACATTTGGGCTGTTTTGTCTCTGGTGGCCATCTTGGGAGATTTATTTGTTATGAAGTTTCTGAATTTCCTCATTTACTACAGTATCCTCAGTAGGAAATACTTTCACTTTTTTACTTTGATTCCATCAAGAAGGTATTCAGATATGTCACACATTTGCCATAAATTCAGAATATTAGCACTCTATTTGCTCATTAGATCACTGTAGTAAAGCTACTGCTCACAAGGGAAGTCTGCTGCTGGTATTGAAAGTGCATGTTTCAGTCTGCATGTAAGACCTTTTTAATGAAATAGAAGAGGATTTGAGAAGTCACTCAAAATGTTCCCTAATTTTTCTTTCTGCAGCACTAATCATGCTTTCTATGGCAAAATGAACCCCCTCATTTTGTTCCTTTTTAAATTAAATGTTTTAAGAGTAACCAATTTATTCCAATCAAGATGATTTCAGGTGTGCAATACGTTTGTCATAAGTAGGACAATAAGCGCTCTAGTTGTTCTTAAGAACACTCTGGGACATTCTGTCATTGGGCTATACTTGGGCTACATCTGGGCGATATTTGTTGCACATTTGGGCTCTTTTGTCTCTGGTGGCCATCTTGGGAGACTTATTTGTTATGAAGTTTCCTAATTTCCTCATTTACTACAGTCTTCTCAGTAGGAAATACTTTCAGTTTTTTACTTTGATTCCATCAAGAAGGCATTCAGATGTGTCACACATTTGCCCTACATTCAGAATGTTAGCATTCTAGTTGCTCATTAGATCACTGTAGTAAAGCTACTGCTCACCAGGGAAGTCTGCTGCTGGTATTGAAAGTGCATGTTTCAGTCTGCATGTCAGAATTTTTTAATGAATAGAAGAGGATTTGAGAAGTCGCTCAAAATGTGCCCTAATTTTTCCTTCTGCAGCACTAATCATACTTTCTATGGCAAAATGAACCCCCTCATTTTGTTACTTTTAAATTAAATGTTTTAAGAGTTACCACTTGTTTCCAATCAAGATGGCTTCAGGTGTGCCACACGTTTGTCATAAGTATTACTGTTAGCGCTCTAGTTGTTCTTTCGAACACTTTGGGAAGCTGCAGTAGAACACAAAGGAATCAACTGACAGTCTCTGCCCTTGTTGGATGTACATGTTTTACTGAGAATGTCAGACTTCATTCTCACATGACTGAGAAAGATAATGTGAATTTACAGAGAATATGCTCTCAGGTTAGCTTATAGATCACCTTCCAAACCTCTGTTGGAAAAGCATGAGAAAATAGTTTTTTCTCTCAAACATGATTCATGATATCCCAGCAGAAGGCTTTTTCACATGGTAAAATCACCTTAGAACATACCACAATTCCTAAAATGAGTATGGTACCATCAACAAATGATTTATAATGTAACTAATTCTTAAAACCTTCTATTAACTGCAATGTGTTTTTAATGAGGTGCTATCATGTATATTGGTCCCAAGATGGTTGCCAACACTTCTTGGAAGAAGTGCTGACAGCCAATCAGATCTTACGATGAGATGTGTGGTTAGGCTCCGCCCAGATAAATATGTGATTTTACTTTTGATTCTTTCAGGAACTACTAAACGGATTTACACCATTTAACCAAAAGGCACGAGTGTGAAACAAGGGCTACCTCTTTGCAAAATTTGGTGTAATTCCGTTCCGCAGTTCGGGCTGTAGCTGCGATTAAAGGTTCCTATGGAAAATTGCATGGAGAAAACATGTTTTGGGACCCCCCTTTTTTATCGGCCCCCGCTTGACGAATCACCCCGAGACTTTCAGGATAGGAGCGGACCAGAGCACCCCACCAGTTTTGAATATTTCACAAAGATTCGTCAACCGGCGCCAAAGTTATTCCAAATAGAATGTTGCGGATTTCCTATGGATAATAGGTCCTAACTATAACTACCTACTGGCGACCGCCAGTAGGTAATATATATATATATATATATATATATATATATATATATATATATATATGTTCAAAAACAATGGTGCCTGCTAGAGAAGCACTCGAACAAAGATGAAGGTCACCAGCCTTTATTAGTAGGTATAGACAAGGTTCAAACGCCAGTCAATTGTAGCAGCCTTGCGTCGAGCCTGACACGTTTCGAGACTTTCTCTTCTTCTGAGGCAAATGACGAAGCATAACATACCACGCCCCTATTGGGGCTCCTCCCATCAACATGGTGTTTTTAGCCTTCTGGGAGTTGTTGTGACCGAAATATCCACCTTAGTACGGCGCACTTATAACTGCAAATAAAAGCTCCTCGTGAGCCCCAGCGCCGAACCAGTCCTCATCCTTATCTTTGTTCCACATCAGGATCAGTGTATCTAGTCCTTGTGGCCCCCCTGTAATCACGGGTGTGGTGCTCACTCGGCGGCCAGGTCGCCGCCCATATTTTCAAAAACAATGGTGCGTGCTAGAGAAGCACTCGAACAAAGATGAAGGTCACCAGCCTTTATTAGTAGGTATAGACAAGGTTCAAACACCAGTCAATTGTAGCAGCCTTGCATCGAGCCTGACGCGTTTCGAGACTTTCTCTTCTTCTGAGGCAAATGACGAAAGGTACATGCTGCGGTGGTCACACATCCCCTCTGTTGTAGCATAACATACCACGCCCCTATTGGGGCTCCTCCCATCAATATGGTGTTTTTAGCCTTCTGGGAGTTGTAGTGACCGAAATATCCACCTTAGTACGGCGCACTTATAACTGCAAATAAAAGCTCCCCGTGAGCCCCAGCGCCGAACCAGTCCTCATCCTTATCTTTGCTCCACATCAGGATCAGTGTATCTAGTCCTTGTGGCCCCCCTGTAATCACGGGGTGGTGCTCACTCGGCGGCCAGGTCGCCGCCCATATTTTCAAAAACAATGGTGCCTGCTAGAGAAGCACTCAAACAAAGATGAAGGTCACCAGCCTTTATTAGTAGGTATAGACAAGGTTCAAACGCCAGTCAATTGTAGCAGCCTTGCGTCGAGCCAAATGACGAAAGGTACGTGCTGCGGTGGTCACACATCCCCTCATAATAAGTGTGTGAAAGATGTAAAGGGGGCAGGGTAGAAATACTATGACCCTATAGTGTTGCTTAGGGGGTCCCAGAAGGACCCCCAGGGGCCCCCTTTTAAAAAACAAAAACAAAAACAGCAAAATGCGCGCAGGGTGCGCGGATCTGGCCGGAAAAAAAATGAAGCGCGGGCTTCCGTGCTTCCTTAATAATTAGGCCCCGGGGGGCCAAATCACTGGGGCAAAATCTGTAAAAATTAATGGGGGGCCCAGGGGTCCCCCCAGCTCCAGGGATTGCTACCCCCCTGGGCTAGAAAATAGATAGGGTGGGGGGGCTGAACAGCCCCCCAACCCCTGGGACCACCACCCCCCGGGCTTTATTGTTTGAGGGAGGGGGGCTGCTTGGACCCCACCTGGAGCCCTCGAGGGCCCTGGGGACTGCCACCCCCCAGGGCTGGCTCCTACAGTGTCCTGGGGTGCCCACCCCAGAACACTATTGTTTGCTATGAGAGGGCGGGAATCTCCCGCCCTCCCATAGCAAACTTCGTTTGGATTTTGAAAGAGAGAGCAGGGAAACCTGATCTCTCTTTCAAAATCCAAACGATATTGCTTTTCCACACGGGGAGCTGCATGTCAGCAGCTCCTCATGTGGAAAAGCAATGCCCGACTCCTGAAGGACGTGGGGAGAAAGGTGGGACCGTGGGGACTTTGGGTCTCCCCCCACGGTCCCCAATGATTTTTAATAAACCCCGGGGAATGGGGTCCCCGGGGATAATAAAAATTAGTGATAGGGGCTATTTTTTTTTTTACTGTAAAATTAGGAGTCGCGGTGGGTGCGCGATTTCCGCATAGGGAGCGCGGTTCCTAGCGCGTTGGGTGCGCGGATCCAAGGGAAAAAAACTGAAATTTTTGGGAGATAAACCTCAAGCATATGTGTTTGGTTCTTGAGTGGCTCTAAAAAGAGCCGTTGTGTTCATTGAGAGTTTTTGGTACTTATAAGTAGGTACCTCTTCAGAGTCTGAAGTTGTTGAGGAAGACTCTGTTTCCTTCATCCGTAAAATGTACTCCATCTCTCCTATACATCTGTTGCGTATGAAAGCGCAGATTGTTATTGTAAATGGACCCCATTCTATAGTCTCGGAGTAAAGCAGAAACAGATTTATTCACATGTTTCCTAGCTTTCTCAATCTGTGGACAAAAATGATTGGACCAGTTCCATTTCTGCCTTTGGCATATGTTAGAATACACAAAGGCAGTTTTGGGAAAAAGTGAAATCAATTCTGCAAACGTGTCCTTCATAAGCATTTCCAGACCTACCCCAGTCAAAGTGCCTAGGTCATTGCCACCACAGTGCACTATTATGAGGTCAGGGTGTTGGAGATGCATAAAGGATTTTACCAATGGCAACAATTGGTGCCACTTTAACCCTCTCTGTCCAATCCATTTAATGTCTACATTTGGCAAACCTAGGTCTTTGTGAATGCCTTTGTTTTCTGCATACCTTTGACTCCAGAAAACATAGCTGTGTCCCACAATCCACACTCTAAGCATCTTGAAGGGAGGTCTGGATGCACTCAGATGGTCTCTGTAAATGAAATGGCAGTTTGAAAAGTAAGATTTTCCTAAAATGGTGGCTAAGATGCAGTTTTGAAAAAAGACAAGAAATCATTGGTTGTTTGACAACCTTCTACACTGAAAACTAGGGTGAATGTTTCTGTTTTTTAAACGCATGATTCTTATTGGTTAGCAAAACTGATTGAAAGGAACATTATATATGATAAGCTGATATGTTGAAAAGTCAAGCACACTTGCTGTTTTGATTAGCAATATTGTGTGCTGAACTTGTGACCTGTGTGCTCAGTTCAGTGTTCCATGACCTGTTTCTATGGTAACAGGCAGAAGGCAGATTGGGGGTAGGGTTCAAATTTATGTCATTTGGAAAGGGTTGACATGTTTAACCAATAGAAATGTGTGTTAGCTTTTGAATTAATGTGGGAAGGAATGTGATTTGATATTTACATATATATGTGTGGAAAATGAGAGGGAAACTTTGCCATTCTTTGGTTTTGCTGACAGGTGCACAGTACAGAGATTCTGTATCAGAAAATCTGGTGTGTGACTGATATACTTCTTAATCTGCAAAACAACTTGAAAGGTGAGTTATTTAATTGTGAGGGGATTTATGTGGTCTATTTTGATTTTAATCAGAGTAATGTATTTCTCCTGCTAAAGTGCAGGAGTACTTTTTTTGTCTACAATCTTATTGACAGTGTGTGTGCATGTAGAAACCATTCTGTGATAAGCATTTGTGTTTTTCATGTGTTTGCAGACAGATAGCTGTGCTGTTTTTATATTCTGGTAGAATTAGAAACCAGTCATTGTTTATGAATTTGCAAAATGAGTTATGTTTCTACATTAAAATGTAGTACTCGTAGATTAATAAATGTGTTTTGGTATAGTGCAAGGGATAGTGTTGTTTGTCTAGAATCACACAGTGAGTCTGTGTGCATTTAGGAATCATTTTGAGGGAAATATGTTGGTACTAATGTGTAGTAGAACATTTTCTGCAATGTGTGCAGTCACCTTACATCTTGTAGACTAGTAAATGTATTTTGTACAAGGGATAGTTGGCTGTCTACAATCACACTGTGAGTCTGTGTGTATTTGGATAAGCATTGTGAGAGAAGCATTTGGTAACATCATGTATTTGCTTGCAGATAACTGTTTTAAAACCTGTCATGTTGTCAAGTTCTAGTAGCATTAGAAGTCAGTCTTTGCTTATGCATTGATAAAATGAGTCAGGCATTGACAGTAAAGTACAGTACTGAAATATGTAGATTGTGTGCAGTCCCCTTACTCCTTCCAGAGTAGTGAAGGTGTTTTGGTAAAGTCCAAGGGATAGTGTTGCTTGTCTAGAATCACACTGTGAGTCTGTGTGCATTTGGCCAACCATTGTGAGAGAAGCATTTGGTAACATTGTGTATTTGCTGACAGATAACTGTTTTAAAACCTGTCATGTTGTCAAGTTTTAGTAGCATTAGAAGCCAGTCATTGCTTATGCATTCATAAAATGAGTCAGGCTTTAACACTAAAGTGCAGTACTGAAATATGTAGATTGTATGCAGTCCCCTTACCCCTTCCAGAGTAGTGAATGAGTTTTGGTAAACTCCTAGGATAGTGTTGCTTGTCTAGAATCAAACTGTGAGTCTGTGTGCATTTGGGTAAGGATTGTGAGAGAAGCATTTGGTAACATTGTGTATTTGCTGATAGATAACTGTTTTAAACCTGTCATGTTGTCAAGTTTTAGTAGCATTAGAAGCCAGTCTTTGCTTATGCATTGATAAAATGAGTCAGGCTTTGACACTAAAGTGCAGTACTGAAATATGTAGATTGTTTGCAGTCCCCTTACCCTTTCCACAGTAATGAATGAGTTTTGTTAAACTCCTAGGGATAGTGTTGCTTGTCTAGAATCACACTGTGAGTCTGTGTGCATTTGCGTAACCATTGTGAGAGAAGCATTTGGTAACATCATGTATTTGCTGACAGATAACGTTTTTAAAACCTGTCATGTTGTCAAGCGTTAGTAGCATTAGAAGCCCGTCATTGCTTATGCATTCATACAATGAGTCAGGCTTTGACAGTAAAGTGCAGTACTGAAATATGTAGATTGTGTGCAGTC
This sequence comes from Triturus cristatus, assembly GCF_964204655.1. Lineage (NCBI taxonomy): Eukaryota > Metazoa > Chordata > Amphibia > Caudata > Salamandridae > Triturus > Triturus cristatus. The sequence continues at coordinate 1,361,439,645 of NC_140589.1, forward strand.
CCCTTACTCCTTCCAGAGTAGTGAACAAGTTTTGCTAAAGTACAAGGGATAGTGTTGCTTGTCTAGAATCACACTGTGAGTCTGTGTGCATTTGGGTAACCATTGTGAGAGAAGCATTTGGTAACATCATGTATTTGCTGACAGATAACTGTTTTTAAACCTGTCATGTTGTGAAGTTTAATAGCATTAGAAGCCAGTCATTGCTTATGCATTCATAAAATGAGTCAGGCTTTGACACTAAAGTGCAGTACTGAAATATGTAGATTGTGTGCAGTTCCCTTACTCCCTCCAGAGTAGTGAATGAGTTTTGGTAAAGTCCAAGTGATAGTGTTGCTTGTGTAGAATCACACTGTGAGTCTGTGTGCATTTGGGAAGCATTGTGAGAGAAGCATTTGGGTACTTCATATCTTTGCATACACATAACTGATTAAAAACCTTTCCTGTTCTCAAGTTTTGGTAGAATTAGAAGCCAGTCATTGCTTATGTATTCACCCAGGAACTCTCCTTGCAATACTGTAAACATCCAAGTAGTAATGGAGTGAGGCAGGCCTTAGCACATAGATTGATTAAATCGCCTATACACTATGTATGCAGTCCTTTAACCATCTACACACTTGTCTTTCACACCTTCAATCCCCCAGTCAATATCCATACACTTCCAGGAAACACCCTTGTACTACTCTACTGGTCCATTCAGCACCATGTACTAATCCTTTCACTGCGCCAAAACCCAAACAATTATAAATTCACCCAGGCACTGTCCTTGCAGTACTCTAATCATTCAGTCAGTACCCAAGTACTCATTCAGTGTCCAGGCCTTAGCACATGGACTGCTTCAAACCCCTATCCACTATGCACGTAGGGGCATATGCATCAACATTAGCATTTGCGATTCCTTATTAGCGAAAAATAAGGAATCGCTAATAAGGAATAGCAAAAGGCTATGCATGTAGGAATCGCTATTCAAATAGCGATTCCTTAACATTCCTTATTACCGAATCGGTAATACCGAATCGGTAATAAGGAATACCTACCCATTCATTCCTATGGCCTTGGAGGCCCATAGGAATGAATGTAAAGCCATTCTGTATTAGCGATTCGGTATTACCGAATCGCTAATAGCTGGAGCACTTTCAAGGGTGCCAGGGTGTCAAAAGGACACCCTGTTGCACCCCAGAAAATGATATGTGCACATATGTTGCACACACACATGCTCTAAGGGCATGTGTGTGCGCAACATGACACTTTGAAAAATGCACAAAAGTGCATTTTTCAAAGTTTTTGCAAATTACCATGCAGTTCATCTTCATGGTAATTTGCTCCCCTTATAGCGAAATCGCTAATTTTTTAACTTTGATGCATTGCATTTAAGGAATCTCACTTTGGGATTCCTTAAATGCTATCGCTATTTAAGGAATCGGTATTTAAGGAATCCCTATTTAAAGAATCGCTATTTAAGGATTCCTTAAATACCGATTTCTGCTTTTGGGTTGATGCATTGGGATTGGGTATTTTTTACTTAATACCGGGAGCTAATAAGGAATCGGTATTTTACCGACTGGATTTTGGCTTGATGCATAAGGGTGGTAGTCCTCTAACCATTTACACACTTGTCTTTCATACCTGCATTCCCCAGTTATCATCCATACACTTCCAGCAAACATCCTGTCACTCCCCTTGCACTCCTCTAGTGACTCATTCAGCACCATGTACTAATCCATTGACTGCACCAAAACCCAACCATTTATAAATTCACCGAGGCACTCTCCTTGTAGTACTCTAATGATTCAGTTAGTACCCAGGTACTTATGTAGTGAACCCGGACTTAGCACATGGACTACTTCAAACGTCTATCCACTGTGCATGCTTGCCTCTAATCACCTACACAATTGCCTTTCACACCTTCAATTGCCCAGTCAGTATCTATATACTCCAATTAGTACCCTGTCACTCCCCTTGCACACCTCCAGTGATTCATCCAGCACCATGTACTAATCTATTCACTGCGCCAAAACCCAAAAACGTAAAAGATTCATCCAGGCACTCTCCTTGCAGTACTCTAATGATTCAGTCAGTATTCAGGTACTCATGCAGTGACCTAGGCCTTAGATAAAGGACTGCTTCAAATGTCTGTCCAGTATGCATGCAGGCCTCTAACCACCTACACACTTGTCTTTCACACCTTCAACATCCCAGTCAGTATTTATACAGTTCCCGCAAAAACCCTGTCAATCCCCTTACACTTCTCCAGTGACCCATTCAGCACCATGTACTAATCCATTTACTGCGCTAAAGCCAAACACTTATAAATTCACCGAGGCACTCTCCTTGTAGTTCTCTAATTATTCAGTCAGTACCCAGGTACTTATGTAGTGAACCCGGCTTTATCACATGGACTACTTCAAATGTCTAGCCACTATGAATGCAGGCCTCTAACCACCTACACAATTGTCTTTCACACCTTCATTTGCCCAGTCAGTATCTATTTACTCCGATAAACACCCTGTCACTTCCTTTGGACACCTACAGTGATTCATCCAGCACCATGTACTAATCTATTCACTGCGCCAAAACCCAAAAACTTAAAAGATTTATCCAGGCACTCTCCTTGCAGTACTCTAATGATTCAGTCAGTACCCAGGTATCATACAGTGACCCACGCCTTAGCTCATGGAGTGCTTCAAACGTCTGTCCAGTATGCATGCAGGCCTCTAGTTACCTACACACTTGTCTTTCACTTCTTCAATTAACTAGTCAGTATCTATAAGCTCCAGTAAACACTCTTTCAGTCCACTTGCACACCTTTACTGACTCATCTGGCACTATGTAGTAATCTATTCACTGCACCAAAGCACACAAATTTAACCCAGGCACTCTCCTTGCAGTAGTGTAATGATTCAGTCAGTACCCAGGTACTCATGTAGTGAACCATGCATTACCACATGGACTGCTTCAAATGTCTATGCAGTATGCATGCAGGCTTCTAACCTACTATACACTTGTCTTTAACAGCTTGAATTCCCCAGTCAGTATCCATGTACTTCCAGCAAACACCCTGTCACTCCCCTTGCACTCTTCCAGTGACTTATTCAGCACCATGTAGTAATGTATTCACTGCGCCAAAACTGAAACACTTATAAATTCACCCAGGCACGCTTCTTGCAATAGTCTAATCATTCAGTCAGTACCCAAGTACTCATGCAGTGAGGCAGGCCTTAACACATGGATTGATTCAAACGTGTTTCCACTATGCATGGAGGCCTCTAAGTACCAACACAATTGTCTTTCAGACCTTCAATTTCCCAGTCAGTTTTTATAAACTCCAATAAACACTCTGTCACTTCAATTGTACACCTCCACTGACTCATTTGGCACTAAGTACTAATCTATTCACTGCGCCAAAACCCAAAAACTTAAAAAGATTCACCCAATCACTCTGTTTGTAGTACTCTAATGATTCAGTCAGTACTCAGGTAGTTTTGCAGTGATCCAAATGTTACTCCATGGACTGTTTCAAACGTCTATGCACTATGCATGCAGGTCTCTAGCCACCTACACACTTGTCTTTCACACCTTCAATACCCCACACAGTATTCATACAGTTCCCGCAAACACCCTGTCACTCCCCTTATACTTCTCCAGTGACTTATTCAGCACCATGTACTAATGTATTTACTGCGCCAAAAATCAAATACTTATAAATTCATCCTGGCACTCTCCTTGCAATACTCAAAACATTCAGTCAGTATCCAAGTACTATTGGACTGAGACGGGCCTTAACATATGGATTGATTCAAACACGTATCCACTATGCATGTAGGACTCTAATCACCTACACACTTGTCTTTCACACCATCAATATCCCAGTCAGTATCCATACACTTCTAGCAAACACCCTGTCACTCACCCAGTGTCTCTCCTTATAGTACTGTAATCATTCAGCCAGTAAGCATGTAGTCTTTGAGTGAGGCAGGCTTTAGGGCATGAACTGCTTCAAAGTAGTATGCACTATGCATGTAGTGTTTTAACCATCGTCACACTTGTGCTTCAGGGCTATAGTTTCTTATTCAGTATTTCTATAAAATGTGTTTGTACAGTAATAGAAAAGTATACATTTTAAAGTTATTAATATACATTTATTTGTGATAATTTTTTACAGATACTGTTTTTCACCATTAAAATAGAGAAATCATGCCAGAAAAAAAAGAAAAAGAAAAGAACAGAGAAAGGAGAGTTATTTGAAGAAAAATCAACCACAAGTATTGAATGAACAACATAATGTGGCTAAAAAGAAAAAATCTTCTGGTAAAAATCACAAAGCAATTTATTAAAAATGTTTGTAGGACCAAACGGAATGTACAGAATGGTGAAACCTCTGAGAATGCTTCAACTAGAAAAAAAAAATCAAAATAATAGGAAAAGCAAAAAAGAAAATGGACAGTCAAAGGATACAAAGTATGGTAAAAGAAGGCGAAATCAGTATAAGGAAATACGCAAAAAAATACTTTACAAGAGAGTAGTACATAATTTGCTGAAAGATGTGAAGAAATATAAAAAGAGAGCTCTATTTTATAAAAAGAAGAAGCATAACGAAACCATTGTTGAAAAGGCTTTTGAAGTAAAAAGGAAACTATTCATTTTAGTATTAAACAGAATTCGATCACTAGATAAACCAATCCATTTAATGAAGGACAAAATTAGGAGGAAAAGAGTAATTAATAGAACACATTTTTGTGATGTTTTTTTGGGAGAATGGAAACACAGTTCCAGTTCAGAACCTTTCTTTAATGAAGAGAGTTATTTACAGAGCAATGCATTATTGTATGCAGTTGACACCAGTGGTCGAGGTTATGAGGTTAGAGATGGTTGTCCAATTGACAAAGAGAAAATGGTTGAAAGAAATGCAGAAGAAGTGATTGCTGATGAAGTTCTAGTGAGACGTCCTAAACACCCTGTGTACACTTGGGATTGCAGTAGTATTTGTAGTGTACGACAAGAATCTATTGATAAATTATGTAGTTTTTTACGAGCATATAGTAAAAAAAGTGCAACAAAAGATTAAGGTGTTGCAAGGACTAGACCCTTGCAGAGTGAGAAAAAATACTGGTTTGCAAGGTCATTCTCTGGCTTGTCTTTCTAGGAAAGTTTGTCAAATTGTTTTTCACCATTTCAGGATGTTGGCAGTTCATCATACTCCAATGCGGAAGTTAGTGAGAAGATTGTATTATGCAAAAAGTCCAGCACTAAAGTTAAATGAGTTGAACAGTGCTCTTTTGCGTGGGACTGTATCAGATGTGAAGACGGTTTGTGATGATATTGAGTTTTGTTACTTTGGTCCTCAGCAAGAGTGTGCAGAAACTGACACATTAGTAGAATAAAATGTTGAAGACAATGTAGAACCCGTGATTACAAAAAATTTTGAAGATCAAATCACAAAGTTTAACGTAATTTCAGGTGAAAGACCAAATGTTTCTTGTATTTGTTGTCGGCAAAGTCACTATAAAAATCAGACTAGGAGTGTCAATCTGTATTTAAAAAGTGAAATAGAAGATAATGATGAGTGGAAGGAATTTGCAACTTATTTGTTGGTAGAGGTTTATTTTGATTTGGGATCTGAGCAGCGTATTTGCAAATATTGTTATAACAAATTAGATGAGAATAAAATGCCTGCTAGAGCTGTTCATAATAATCTTGAGTTGGTTGTTATTCCTCCAGAGCTGATAGATTTAAATACGTATGAGTCTATTCTCATTCAATGTGTGCACCCATTTCAGGCTTTTGTTCATATGGAGCCTAAAACAGGTAAATTACCTCCATCAGAGTTACAAAGAGGATTGAAAGGAAGAGTTGTGTATTTACCGTTAGATTTAAAGAAAAACATTGAAACTATTGTTATAGACCATGCAGAAAATGAACCACTAGTCATTCTAGTTAATGGTGTTCCTACTAAGAATAAGAAAATCTTGCAAGAGTTAGTGGATGTTAGAAAAGTGCAAAAGACATCATTGTATCTGATAAACAATAATGAGTACTATAGAAAAGTGTTTGTAGGAGAAGAAGAAATAGATTTAGCAGAAGATACTGAAACATTAAGTGGGCAAATTGCAAAAGTGGACATGTCCAGATGTGAAGAAATCTATGAACATTACAGTGTACATCCACTTCATTCCAAAGAGGTGATGGGGAATACGATTGAGTTGTTCCAAATAAAAAAAGCAAGAGGAAGTCCCATGAGTGTATGGGAAGAGAGCTTAGAAGCTCGTTGTTTCCTGCAGTTGTTTCCAACAGGAAAAGGTGGACGATATGATGAACGTCCTGTGCAGATTCCTGCATCTGAATATCGGACAACAAGATTATATGCAGAAGATCCAAGATTTCGACAATGTATCCCTTATATGTTTCATCATCTGCTGTTTGAAAGTGACTTGTCTGGACTTTCATATGCAGTAAATCATATTTTAAAAACTGGAATGCATCTGCAAAATGTAACTGCAAAGGATTTTAGGGATAAAGTGCATCAGAGAGATGATCATTTAGAATCTCAGTTGATTAATCTGATGGCATGTCAGCGTGGGACTAATGAAAATTGGTACCGTCGTCATGGAGAACTGAAATGAATGCTACGGAACTTTGGGACTCCTTCATGGTTCCTTACTTACACTAAGCTGTGTTGAGTATGCTTGAGATGATTTACTTGAATTTCTTCAAGAGGCAAATTCCAATATAAAAAATATTGAATACAAGACACCTGGAGAATTGTGCTCTTTGGATCCTGTTAATGTATGCACATATTTCAATCATAGATTTGAAGCTATGATGTCTTTCATCTGCAATAAAAAGAATCCTCCTCTTGGAGAAGTTGTGGATTTCTTTTGGAGAAAGGAGTATCAAGCAAGAGGTGCTCCTCATATACATATGTTGTTATGGATCAAGGACGCCCCCAAATTTGGAACAGATTCAGATGAACCTGTTTTGTCTTTCATTGAAGATTATGCCACATGTGCCGTACCCAATAGCAGAGAAGATAAAAACTTAAAACAACAAGTCTTACGATTCCAAAGCCATAGGTGTGGAAAATACTGTCGACAAAAGTACAAGTCAAAGGATAAGTTCTATACCAAATGTCGTTTTGGATTTCCACGTCCTGTATTATCCAAAGGAAGAGTGAACATTTTTATGTCAGCTATGCGACATACCATCACAAGAAAGTCTCCAAAAAATACCAACAACTTAAGAAGAAGCAAAGAGTCAAAATACGTAAATGACTAAAATCCAGTTATTTTATCCATGTGGAACGCTAACATGGATCTTCAGTATGTTGCGGACAATTCCATTGCTGTTTCTCGATATGTAACATCCTACATTTCTAAATCAGAAAAGACGGAATTGAAAGAAATGTGGGAAGAGATTTCTCATGAGAAGACTCTAAGTAAGAAATTATACAGTTTCAGTTTGAAGATGTTATCGCATCGTGAAATTGGAGCATATGAATGCTCAGATCGGTTATCATCTGCAAGTCTATACTCCAAAAGTAGAAGAATCATTTGGGTGAGTCTAGGTCTTGCAGCAATGCGAAATCGGGCACTAAAATCTGTTCAAGAAATTGAATATTTAGCAGAAAAAGAACCAGAAAGTACAGATATTTTGAAAACGAATATGTTGGACACATATTACCCAAACGGAAGTCATCATCTTGAGAACATGTGTCTCTATGAAGTGCTGCAAAACTACACTTTTATACGGAATACTACAGAGAACATCAGTGATGGAAAATATGCAGTGATTGGTTCCAAAGGATGTCTGGTGAAACAAAGGAAAGGAAATTTAATTAATCACAGGAAGTTGCGACACTGCTGACAAAAGGGAATTTTACTATTTAGCCCTTTTGCAAATGTTCAAACCGTGGCGTTCAGAACTGGAATTACTTGGAGATTTTCAGAGCTATGAAGATTCATTTAATGCTTGTAAAGATACCATACAATGCAGTGCTTTTGCAAATTATGTGAAAATGTTGAATGATGAAAATGATCAAGGAGCTACAATTGCAGCTGAGATTGCTAGAAACAGTTCTCAAGACAGTCAAAGTTCTGCTGCACTGAGTCAAGATCCACTAGGACAACCAATTGTTGAAAATGAAGCAGCAATTGCCATGAATGAGGTGGAAACAGCAAAGTATCAAGCTCAAGAAGATGTAATACAGTTAGGAAACTTGGAAGAACAACTAAGGGGTCGATTCCGATCCTGGAGAAATATTCCCCGTACAAATCGTATCCGGATTTTTTTACGTACGAATCGTACAAGTCCCGTACAAACTGGCTAGTATGATTCGTATGTAAAAAACACCATACAAATTGCATTGGGAATATACCCCGACATGTCCTCGGGTCGGAAAAAGTGTCCGACACTTCCCCGGATGTTTTTACGTACGACTCGGTAAACCGACGTCCGAACGCACAAGTACGATCCGTCCCGTCCGTCCGAATCCACAACCACAACCGTATGGTAAAAACACCGTACGGAGCGAACCTCCACAGCAACCATGGAGACGTCCAAATATGTGCCCGCATATGCGCCGAACACCCCCCATGTCCGCGACGCCCCCCGTATGTCCGCGATGTCCCCCAGCCCCCCACGTATGTTCGCCCCGTCCCCCCACCCCCCGTATGTACGGTGCGGACCCCCACCCCACCCCCCTTATGTACGGTGCGGACCCCACCCCCGTATGTACGGTGTGGACCCCCACCCCACCCCTTGTATGTACGGTGCAGACCCCCACCCATGTATGTACTGTGCGGACCCCCATCCCACCCCCGTATGTACGGTGGGGACCCCCAGCGCTACGCGCTGGGGGTCCGCACTGTACATAAAGGGGGTGGGTTGGGGGTCCGCATCATACATACGGGGATGGGGGTCCACACTGTACATACGGGGGGTGGGGTGGGGGTCCGCACCGTACCTATGGGGGTGGGGGTCCGCACCGTACATATGGGGGTGGGGGTCCGCACCGTACATACGGGGGGTGGGGTGGGGGTCCGCACCGTACATACGGGGGGTGGGGTGGGGGTCAGCACCGTACATACGGGGGTGGGGTGTGGGGACGTCGCGGACATGGGGGGGGCTGGGGGGATGTCGCGGACATACGGGGGGCTGGGGGGATGTCGCGGACATAGGGGGGCTGGGGGGGTGTCCAGCGCGTACCGGGCCCCCCTTTCCTCACGCTTCGCGGCTTTCTTAGCTTTACCGGCACTTTTTGTGTGCCGTAAAAATATAGCCATCCGGAGTGCTGTCGGTACGAATCGTACTTGCTGGTACGTAAAAAGCTGCCTAAATCCGTCCGCATGTCGCGTACACGCCGTCCCGGATCCCATTTGTATGTGTTTTTGTGTCGGTCGGTGTTTTGTACGAATCGTACGGAAATGGTGTTTCCGTACGAATCGTACTTGCATGTTTGTATGGTGTTTTTACCGGGTACGAGTCGGACGGAGAAAACGCTCCGACCGACGGTTCGTACCCGGTTTCTCCAGGATCGAAATCAACCCCTAAATGTTGAACAGAAACAAATATATCAGCAAGTGAAAGAGCAAATTGACCATGGATTACTTCATGAAAAGAAAGGGTGCTCATGTACATCATTTCAACCTATCCAAATGTATGTGAGTGGTCAAGCTGGAACAGGAAAAAGTTTCTTAATTAAAGTAATTACAAGTTATCTGTAGACAACAACTGAGTCGCATTTGTCTTGTGTTGTCACTGCTCCAACTGGGTTGGCAGCACATAACATTAAAGGAATAACTTTACATCATTTACTAATGCTACCAGTAGAGCATGAGAACAAATTGGAATACCACAAGCTATCTGGAGAAACTTCTTGTGAAGTTTCAAGAGTCCTGAAGAAAATGAAACTTCTCATTATTGATGAGGTAAGCATGGTCTCAAACTTGATGCTTGCCTTTGTGCATTTAAGAATGCAGCAAATTCTTAAAACAGAGTATGACGTTTTATTTGGAGGAAAACACATCATAGTTTTGAGAGATCTACTGCAACTGACTCCGGTAAAAGGACAACTGGTATTTAAAACACTTGCACATGAAGATACCAGAAAGTCTCTTGGTAGTGTTGGTAACGTGAACATTTGGACATATTTTGAATACAAACATTGTGCAACATTCCGTCCATCATCTTGTGTGTTTTGCTGTTCACCCTTTGTGGGAAGGGTATGCCCAGACGTGGGTCCGGTGCTCACTACGCCACTGGAATCAAGCTATCCTGGCTGATGACGGCTGATAGCCAGAAACCGGTCCTAGGATGCTTGATTCCGGTCCAAGGAAGACATGGCTTGGCAGTTCGGGCTGGACTGTTCCCATGAGGCACAGGGTCAAGACTGATTTGCATATGGCCATGTCTGAACTGGGGTGGCGTGGTGAGCAAAATAACAATGGATTTAACCCAGATCTGTGACTGGGGGTGATTTTTTTGCCATTGTGCAACATTCCGTCCATCATCTTGTGTGTTTTGCTGTTCACCCTTTGTGGGAAGGGTATGCCCAGACGTGGGTCCCGTGCTCACTACGCCACTGGAATCAAGCTATCCTGGCTGATGATGGCTGATAGCCAGAAACCGGTCCTAGGATGCTTGATTCCGGTCCAAGGAAGACATGGCTTGGCAGTTCGGGCTGGACTGTTCCCATGAGGCACAGGGTCAAGACTGATTTGCATATGGCCATGTCTGAACTGGGGTGTCGTGATGAGCAAAATAACAATGGATTAAGCCCAGATCTGTGACTGGGGGTGAATGTTTTGCCATTGTGCAACATTCCATCCATCATCTTGTGTGTTTTGAATACAAAGAACTGACAGCAAATATGCGACAGGCAAATGATGCTGAATATGGAAGTATTCTTCAAGATATAAGAATTGGAATTCTGACAGAACATGGGAAACAAGCTTTGGAGAGTCGATTACTTTCCAATTTCTTTCCAAATGAAAATGCAGTTCCTGAGAAAGTGTACATGAAAATTGCAGAAAATAAATCAGTGATCTGCTTAATGCCAACACTGTGCGAGTGTTCTATATTCAACGAAGAACTATTGAAACTGGAAAATGAAGAAATTATAAAAATGGGAGCCATCGATAATATAGAGCATGAAGGAATCACTATTATTTTGATGGGAAAGTTGAAAACAAAACTGGATTCTTTAGAAAAAAAATATCTAAAACAACTGGTTTAGAAAAGACACTATATGCATGTGTAAACTGTCGGGTAATTTCAAGGTGTAATTTGGATGTAGAAAAAGGTTTAGTTAATGGAGCAATGGGTAAAGTGGTGGATTTTGTTAATTATCAGAAAAAAGAAGGTATTGAATTTTTAAAAATTAAATTTGATCAGATTGAAGAAGTTAAAGAAATTGGTCGTCGTTCAGTTAGTTTTTTGCTTCTTAAAGATTTATATGTTCGTAGGAAACAATTTCCATTTTCTCTGGCATTTGCAGTGACTATTCATAAATCTCAAGGATTAAGTGTAGACAGTGCATTGGTGAACATTGGATCTACCGTATTTAAAGAGGGTATGGCATATGTTGCTTTGTCGCGAGTCAGAACATTATCTGGTTTGTTTTTTATTTATTTTTATGAGACAAAGATTACTGCAGATGCAAACTGTGTAAAAGAGTACAATAGGTTAAGAAGGGCGTATGCGCCTAATTTAGGTCAATATCCTGTATTTGAAAAGTGTGTGGTTGGTCGAAAAATAAGGTTTGAGAATATCTGTACTGAAGGTGTAGAGAAGGGAAAAGAAAAAGATAATGTTGAGAGAGCAAGTAAAAAGAAAAAGGACACTATTGAAGAGATTGTTGGTTATCAGTTTGAAAATAGTTCAGGTGTCAACTGCTATGCTAATGTAGTGGTCAATGTTGTTTTTTACCTTGAAGGTTTGCAAGAACAAATTATGCAGAATCGGGAAAAAAGATTGTTCTCTGTTGCATTCTGTTTATGAAAAATTGACAACAGATACAAGTAAAATAAAAACTGTTTCAGATGTTCGGAATCTTTTGGATGTGTGTTCTGGTTCTACACAATTTACACAAAATATCCAACAAGATGCTCAGGAATTTTTATTGTATATGCTTACCAATTTTGAAAATGAAGGTGTAGAAATAGAAAATATTTTTGGCCTTTCTTACAAATGGGAACATCATTTAATAAAGCAATTTGTAGCAACACAACTATCGATATCAGGAAGGACTTTTGTAGCAATTGCAATAATTTTCCATGATGGTCCTTCCACAACATCTGAACATTAGAATGCCTATCTAAAATGTGACAAAGGCTGGATACTTTGTAAATGATGCCCAGTTGGTTTTCAAACAACGTTTGCCTACGGAATTACCAAATTCCTACCTAATATTTTTAAAGTCAAAGTTTTAGGAAGATAATTCACTCACTGAGGAATTTATTATTATAATTTAATAGGATTACCATTGGACAATTTACATAAAAAGGAGTGCAAAAATTTGGCCTCAAGGAAAGGTATATGTTTGAATTATGGACTTTTTCGTGCTCATTGACTCGGTGAATATTTTAAAGTGACAACATTTACAGTTTTAATAAGTTAAAGTTATAAAATTTTGTTAGCCATAAGCATTTCATATATGTGTGATTTGTATTTTCTGGTATTTTACTGAGAATAGTATGTTGGGTTTTTTAAACAATCTTTTGATTGTTTTTTTTTGGCCGCTGTTATGTGATGAGTACGATTGAAATCACTATTTCTAGTGAAATTCAATATATTCTGAGAACAGCAAAAAAGGCAAACAAATTACTTTGTCTAAATTATGCTCTGTTGTTAAAAATGTATTATTACATGTTATAACAATTTTTTCTTTTCTTTCAAAGATCCTAATTCTAAAATAACCAATTTACCCCAATTTACATTACAAAAAACATCTGAAAAAAATGTGTACCATTTTTTATTTCTGTTACTGTGAAGGTAAGTTTAACTAAGTATTAATATGCAGAATGGGCAGATCTGAAAGAATCTATAAAAGTTTGAATACGTTTTTAAAAACACTCTGTTTATACCTATGTAGTTTTGGAATATCTCTGTCATAGGATATCATGTGACCTCCAAAAAAACAGATTTGAGTGGTTCATAATATTTCCCATTGTACCTATTGAAGGACCGCAATCATTTCAATCATTCTTCTTTGAGCATCTTTGCAGACAAAACTCTGTGCTTACCTTCTATCATTCGCAAGCAATTTTCCAAACAGAAATATGTCACTTTTTGTAACATAGTTATTGCGCAAGACACTCTTTCATATTTACAAAGAGCGGAAAAGGCACTCTGTGTACCTTTTCTACTCCATGTAAATACAACCTCATCGTACACACCACTTTGCGTTGAAAGGATGTTCTATAAGTGTTGTTGTGCATGATTGCACTGAATACTCATAGAACATACACATCTCCAGATTCATCAGAAATCATAAATCTCGACATGTGTGTGAATGCTACACCATTCTCCAATTGGTGTAGGAAAGCACAACAAGGAGAATTGCTTTCATTTCTCCTCATTTTTTAACCTTCAATGCATGCTAAAATGTTCAGCATACATTGAAGGAGAAAAATGCATTTTCTGATTGTTTTTGTGCAGGAAGGTGTGTCTTCCTGCACAAAAACAAACAAACACCACATGACACAGATATCCTTGCACCATGGTGCAAGGGTGCCTGTGTCACCACATGGCTGCAGTTTAAGCAGCCGTGCAGAGAGAAGCATAGATTTGCAACATATTTATGTACATATGTGGCATCCCTGTGCTTTGGAAGTACTACAGCACGCTGCAGTTAAAGAGGTTACTGTGTGATGCTGCAGCCCTTCCTCATAGTTCTGCACTTATACATTCACCATACGCTACTAATGCATTCATTCAGTCAATTACATACTACACATACATTCATCTAAACTTTAACACACTAACAAACAAATATAGCTCTTTTTTTAAACCAGGAAAGTTAGTTCTTAGAAGAACTTTTTTTCTTCTTTTTTCTTTTCTTTTTTTTCTTGGTTTTTTGAACAATTTTTAATATTTTTTGGTTTTTCTTGAAAAAAAAAGGAAAAAACAGAACTGGAGGAACAAAACATTGAACTTCAGGGGAAAAAAAAAACTAGCACTGATGATTCTCTTGCTTTCGACAGATAAGATCAATCGACTGCTCTCCATAGTATAGTACAACGTTGCATTATATGCAGAGCACTTTTAGGGTTGCAAACTGTGGACGGATGTCCAAGATTTGCAAAGATGGATCCACCCTTGAAGTGCTTGGCTGCGATGGATCTGATGGAGCTGGAAGAACTCGCATTCTTCGGCATTCCTCTAGAACAAGGTTCACCGGATGGAGGGTCCTCAGATGCTTCATCATACTTGCTGTTCTGCAGGAATATTTTTTGTTGGGATCCCCACGGGAGAGCACTCGCTGGCAGATCTTACAGGTCACTAAGGTGGCATTCGTTTTGGTTTGCCCCTCAAGAAAAGTGAAAAATTTCCACACCACAGATGAATATCTTGGTGGGCGTGGTGGTTCTTCCAAAAAATGATCCTCAGATGAATGGGGAGCTCGTGGAGATGCCTGCTGCCCTGAAGCCATTGTTTTAAAAAAAAGTTAGAGCTAAGTGTAAACTTAGTCCAAAAAAGGTTCTTTTCTGCAGAGAGATGCTCCTCCAAAGAAGGTCAAAGAAGAATGATTGTAATGGGTGGGGTCTTTCAATAGTTAGAATAGGAAGTGTAATGAACCAATCTTATGTCTTTTTTTTAGGTCACATGGGATCCGCGCACCATGCGCATAGGCAGCACTCACCGAGCCCGAATCCGCGAAATTGAATGTAAAAGGAATATAGGATTAGAAGTAAAAATATATTACTTTTATGAGTAGTTTAGATTATGTCTTCAATTAATATTCACATATATATGTTTTTTGACATTTAAAATATTTCACGGGATTCACGCACCCACTGCGTCATACACGCATATGACGTGTCGCGGAAGCGCGCAAGCGGCGCGCAACGTTCTTCCTACATGTCGCGTATAGGCTTGGAGTAGCGTACCGGTCGCATAGCAATCGCGCACAAAAATAATATTTTTTAATTTTTAAAAGAATTAATTGAAAAAACAAGTTAAAAAAGGTGAAAAAAATATTTTAAAAAAACATAATTAAAGGAATTGACACACTGAAATAGAAAAATGTAGAAATCCAATAAAAATCATTAAACATCTTAGCTTTAGAGATAAGTTATAGATAGGAATTAGCATTTAAAAAACCTTTTGAAATTCACTGAAAAAACCATAGGTTTCATGCACGTCATAGTTAGTAATTGGCAATTAAAAAACCTTAGGAATTCACTAAAAAAAACATAGGTTTCAGGGGCATTATAATTAGCTGGAGATTTCCCTCGTACAAAACCCTGGAAATTCCCCCGTTATAGTTAGTTCAGCTAACTATAACTCGCGCCCCCGCAATGCACTGCTGATGACGTCACATATTACATCACTCATGACATCACTCATGACATCTCAAATGACATCACTGATGATGTCATTCATGTGATCATTTGATGCTTCTTGTCACACCCTAATATAACCTTTGATACACCCACTCTAAATGACATACTGCCACTCTCAAAACCATAGACAATCCAACACCAATAAGTAGATACCCCATCACTGACTCTTAGGTCTAAACACTCATCCACTCACTCACCCGTACAGTTACTCATACTTATGGTCACTCAGTACAGGACTATCATATGCAGTCATACACCTATATAGACACTCCCACACCGCTACTCATCCATAGAGTTACTCAGACATATACTCAGTCATGCAAGTAATTAATCACACTGCCATTTATTCACCTATACAATTATACACACAAAAGCTCAATTACTCATACAAATACTAGCAAATTCTTATGGTCTTATACAATCAATGATACAAGCATACACTCATCCATACAGCCACTCACACTATCACACACTCTCAGTTATACTCCAACATACATATATACTGCCGTTCACATATGTAGTAAATTACACATATACTAATGAAATATATATTCACTCACTAACACAACCATACATACACTCACCCACCCATACAGTCCATCACAGATGCACTCTTAAAACCATGCACCCACTCACACATCTATGCACAGAGTCACACACACTCCACCCACACAAGCACTCAGGCACCCATACAGATACTTAGACTACCAATCAATAACCCATATAGACACTCATGTAGCTGTTCACAAACCCATGCAGCTGCTTACACACCAACAGACAGAGAGATACAGACATTCACACAGTTTACTCACTAGTCCGCAGTTACATAGATTTAATCACTCACTTATAGAGTCAGTCACGCATCTACTAAATCATCCATTCACACACTTATACACCCACTCATTCGTCCATAGGCCTTTCCCTATATATATAAAACATATTTAAACTTTACAGAAACACACAGTCACTGAATGACGTCATCAGTGATGTCATCAGTGATGTCATTTGAGATGTCATCAGTGATTTCATCAGTGATGTCACTTACCATGTCATGAGTGATGTAATATGTGACGTCTTCAGCAGTGCATTGCGGGGGCGCGAGTTATAGTTAGCTGAACCAACTATAACGGGGGAATTTCTAGGGTTTTGTATGAGGGAAATGTCCAGCTAACTATAACACCCCTGAAACCTATGGTTTTTTCAGTGAATTTCTGAGGTTTTTTAAATGCCATTTCCTAACTATAACGTGCATGAAACCTATGTTTTTTTCAGTGAATATATATACATATATATATATATATGCAAAAAACAACACCGCCCCACTCCTTTGCTCTCTGCAGTGCGGGTGCGTCGATTGCGCGGGCGATAGCGCAAATAATTATTCCCAAACACCACGTCTCTGGAAAAAACGTGCGGCGCACTCAGGCTCAATCAAAAGAAATTGGCTTTATTAGTTCTTCTCCGTGAAGACTAACACACGCGTTCCGGCACCCTGGCCTTCGTCAGTGTTAGTTTGTCATGTTCAAAAAACACATATAAATAATAGATACAATCATTGGTCGACAGAGCTAGCAAGCGACATCGACAAGGGACTTCGCAAAAGGTTAACCACGATTCATCGTAACCTCAGCGGCCATATTGGAATTGCCACATAGACACGGAAAGCATATGTAATACATTGTGTGATGTCATTTGATCAAAATGCATAAATGCACAAATACAATACAATGATGATAACTATCCAAAGAATTGAATAGGTATAATTCCTGTGCAATATTGTCAACAAAATATATTTATGCCCATACGATAGTATGACTCGCTGTGTCAGTGGCAGAAAAAGCATAGCTCCATAAATAATGAAATACGAAATTACACCCACCAATGGGCGGAGCCACAGCTAAGATAAGCATTGTGCTGACCTAAATTGATTGACTAAAGGTCCCATCAATGGTGCTAAATCAAACTAAATGAAGAAAAAGAGAAAGAAGAAAAAGTGAAGGGCATTCACTCAATCTACAAAAAATATACAAATATTGCTCAGTAATTCATTGAACGCAGAATTGAGCCCTCCAATGGGCATAATGCTTAGTCAAACTAAACGAGCAGGAAGTGAGAGGCATACACTCAATCTACAAACATTTCATATTGATATAACTACATATTGATGGTGTACAGTAAAATGGGAACTTAAAATAATGTGAGAAATTCAACTGATAAAGGACCATAATTCTTCCTCCATGTTAAGGCCCCCAGGGGTACGTGTCTGCAATTCGATAATGAAACGCGCCTCTAATTGGCATATATATATATATATTTCGACTCCGCTACATTAACTGCAATGCAAACATATTGTCACGGTAAATTGAATAGATACATTATTGTGACACACATATATTTGCCTTGATATGGTGTCATTGATTATTGTGGAATCCATATTAGTGTAAGTCTTTAATGAAACTTCAATATTGTATTATCACACCGTTCTAGATCACATACATCCAGGGTTTGTTTCCTGATGGTGTTCAACAGTAGGCCACCCAAATCATCTCTCTCCATATACTTTCGTCCCATCAGAGAACCTTATGTCTTCATTACAAATATATGAAGCTTGCCACAAAGGTAGTATGGCACCAAGGCCATCTCTTTAATCATTTGCATTTTCAGTAATAATATTATATTTCTTCTTCACAGAGTCCATTTTTATAAAGTAAAAAAATAAGGTATGGATCTTACTTTGCATTTGCAAATATAGCTGACTGAAGGGCTTCTCTTGGCCACTTAAAATAAAATGTAATTGCAAAGTGCACGTTCCTCCTGCATTGTAAATTGGTGCATAAGAAAAGATACTCATTGTTGCACAAGTCATGTTATCAACCTCACAGATATGAAAGGCTGATTTGACACATTGTGATTCGAAAATGTGACAGTTAGACTAGGAATGCCCCATGCATGGTATACAATTGTGTTTCCCTGTCCTGAGTACCCCCTACATGCATGTGTATTCCTGATCTATGAGTTTGACCCAAGCCTCACACTAGACTAGTGTGTGCACAGGGACCTAGGCATGCCCCTTGTCATGAATGAGGCCCTAGACCCGTCCTGTGACCTGGAAGGGCACGGGAAGCATGCCCTTATTGAACCAACAAGAGAATACTGCCCATCTCATGGATTTAGCACACAGAATGCGGGTGGCAGCATATTGTGTAATGTGAATCCATAATTGTGATCAGACATTTTTATCTGCATCGCTGGAGCCGGAGACATACTGACCCACATGTGTAAAGTTCCACTTCTATGTACTTTCCCAGATGCTAGTAGCACTACTCCACTGTGTAAATGTATGTTTTGTGTATGTGGTCTGCTTGGTTCCTCCATGGTGTGTGTAAGTGAGCCAGAGTAGTGGAAGCCTGTGGTTTCCACTTTGAATTCCCCAAGTTTGATCACAAGATGGAGGAGAGACTATTTTCCCAGACAGTGGAAGTGTATTGCTGGCATTTTTTAAGTTAGAGGGAGGAGACTTGGACAATGAAGTGAAGAAAGAGGAGGTAAGGCTCCTTTTGGAAATTGAATTAGGCTTTTTGTTGAGGAGCTACTGATTAGTCATCCTGAAACCCTGCCATTTTATAGATGGTTACAGGTGAAAGGTGGGAGACTGCAGACTCTGTTGTGCAAGCTGAAGGGCTCACCTTGGGTAAGACCGAGCCTTTTATCTTTCCCCAACTGCACTCTTCAGTGTGGTTGATAACAACCAGGTGCAAAAACCTTACACCTCTTTGTGCCTCTATTGTAGTTTATCCAACTTGCAGACACCCTGCTGTGCCAACCATAACTTTACACAAAGGTGTTACCAGAGAGCATCCTGGAAAGGGCACTTGAAAAGAGAAAGACCACAAGCAGTTCTGAAAGTGCAGACAGTGGATCCACATCTCTAATCTGCTTTTACTGTATAAACAAGAGACCCACAGACCCTCTTGTGGTTCCAGTTCCAAAGTCTCTGTGTCAATGAAGAGAGTTTTCTGCAGAGTACTCAGAGAACCGTTGTGTAACCTGAGCAGGTGTCTGCATAAAAGCCAGCTTCTCAGAGGTGAGGGGACATTTTCTGAGTCTATACTTTGTTATAAGAGCTGTTCACCTGTCCTGACACACCTAAAAGCCAGCCTTCCTGCTGAGAGAGGGAAAGAGCCTGCCAATTTGTAAGCAGGGTGGATTGTCCTTGAGGAGCAAGGTACAGTATGACGTAGACATGGTGGGGTCTGAGTAAAACAAACTTCAGAGCACGATCTGTGCGCCCGGTGTCATCGGGCAGCAGTCTCTCCCCCTGTGGTTCGTGATGGCATCCATGAAGAATGAAAAAACATCTCCAGAGTCCATTGAAAGCTGTGATCCTTGGCAGCATGACATGATCCACTGTGCCAGAAGAGAAGTTGTAGCATAACCTCAGCGTTACCCCAGAAGACAAAGTGTGGCATGACGTGAGCCACTAAGACATCTAAGAAGTTAAGGTGAGCCACTGTGCCCAATGAAGAAATTGTGGCATGACCTGCACCTCATGTATCAGAGAGTGAGGCCTGTGCTGGGCCTTGCAATCTGACTAATTCTGACCTGTGGCTGAATGCTCCATCCTAGACCCGGTAGGCCCAAGCATGGCTGCATTAATTTTTGAACACCTGCTTACCCAGTCTGTGAGTGATCCAGAATCTCCCACAACAGCTGTTGCTGTCTGCAAGGAGCCGCCCTAATCGCCGGATGACATGGAGTAGCTGCTTTACTAGAAACATCCAAAGAACCACAAGAACTGCCGGCTTGCGCTCTCTCTGAAGAAGGGGAGTAGATGAATAGAGGAGGAGTCGGTCAGTTGCCTGAGTGCATTGACCCGAGCCTGGACTAAGAAACAGGAGACTCCATCACTGGGTCAATAGCAAGAGTGATTAGGCTTAGGTACTCTCAAATGTTGATTATGCTAATTGGCATTTGATAAGGTGTACTGAGCTCGAGCAACTCCACACTACCTCACTGACAAGCCTGTTTCTTGCTTGCCATCACTGCCATTGAGAGGCAGATGCTGACCAGGGTGTACTTGGTCCAGTTTTCAGAGTCATTTTAGGTTGGAACATCACAGGCAAAGACCCTCGAACCCCACGGTTTAGGCCCAATCACCTCTGCTTGAACCTTGACCAAACAAAGTCTGCCAGTGATGAAGAAGTCAAACACAGTTTATTGCAATGGATTCATTAGTCCATAAGAGTTAGGAGAACAAATGGTGTCTGACTAGCTGATTGCTACCTCTGAGCTCCTACCCCCCTATCTTCCGACTTATCAGAGCAATTTCTGGAGCATTTTTTAGCGTTGCTGCGATGCCTAAAAGCAGGTGAGTGAAGCTGGAGGGTCTGTGGTATTTTGGAGTTGCTTTAAGCTCCGTGGACCGTCTCAGCTGTGCGCTCTCGAGGCGGAGTGCTGGCTGGAGACCCTACGCGGCATTGACTGTTGTTGCTACGGTGCTCCACGCTGCCACCAGAAATAAGCTGAGACAGGCTTGCCTCGCGACTGCTACTGGACAGGTCTCGCCAATGGCCGGCAGAGGGTCAAAGACCTCCATGGTGAGACTCCCGAATGCAATGGCCACAGTTGCTTGACATCCTCGGCCGGGACTACGAAGCCCTGCATTCACCATGAGAATTCTAAGGAGCCTGGTACGAAATTGAGGAACAAGAAGAGAGGGGAGGAATCCATCACTAATATAGGCAAGAGATCGACTCGAGGGAATAGTTTGGCAGCAGTTGTGGTAGGCTAACCAGCAATTTCCGACCTTTTTCCATAAAACTCCCCAGGTCCCTGAAAAATCCAGACATGGTTACCGCCCCTCCCCCAACCAGTCACAGCATCTGTTTCCACCGATGTGCCGGAGATAGTGCCTGAGACTGTGGTGCGTGAGATGGTGGTAGACTCTTTCAGAAATCCAAAATTAGGTGAGGAGACAAATATTGCAGCCTCCCCAATAGTGGATACAGGGGAGAAACTGCAGCCCAATCAGAATTTGCCCAGCTCTGGAACTAATGAGACTGTTGATCTCGGGGGCCATGGTTCTCCCCTTCCTCTCAACTAACTAAAGCGGGCTCAATCTTGTTAGGCTGTGGTTCTCTGGGGGACCCTAGGCTGCTGGCCTCACCTGATTTTATCGGGGGAAGAGAGATATTTTTCTCTCTAACCAATGAATTGGACTCCTTAATGCCTGAATTTAGCTCCTCATCTTCCACGCTGTCCATCTCATCTAGCTGTAGCTTGCTGGATGAATCTGTTGTCTTGGCTAGCAGAAAGAAGAAATTGGGAGGATCGAAAAGCAAGAAAAAACCTATACATTTGAAAAAGAAACAGATGGCAAGTGACAAAAAAAGCAAGTAAAAACTGTAAAGATTCTCCAAGGAAAGAGACCCCAGGCTCAGACTGGACTATTCTGCCATCCAGCTCCTAGACAATTCAGAACGGGGCATGGATGATGCCCCCCTCCCCCCCGGGAGCAGCCTGGAACTACAAGAGCACTCGAGCCCCCACCCTCCCTGATTTTGGCCACGATCAAGCAGATGCAGGGAGAGCTCCGGACGGATAACCAATGGGCTCGACAGGCTTCTAAGATACTGCAGGGTGCAGTCAGGAAAATATGCAAAACCTATACGGAGATTTCCGACAGGATGGCTAGCATGGAGGCACGGACCGAAACCCTCAAACTGGAGGTTGCAGAATTAAAAACTTTGAGTACCTCCCAAAACCCCAAGCTTACTGAGATGATGTGGAAGCATGGATGGGCATGACAACAGACAAAGGAGAAACAACCTGAGAATATTGGGGATTCCAGAAGGGACAGAGGGAGGGAATCCCAGGGACTGTGCTGTCAAACTCCTAAGGGGGCATTTCCTGAATTCACGCGTTGGGACTGGGAAAAGGAAACACAGAGGGTACACCAATTCCCCCTAACCCTTAAGAAGCAGCAGGTTGACAGAAATGCATACCCTAGGGCTGTATTTGTCTATTTTGGAAACTTTCTTTTAAGACAAAGCATCTTTGATCTCGCACGTCCTAATTCTAAAACGTAGTTTGAGGGAGTTTGTTTCTTTGCAAGGCCATACTTCGCCCACGCTACAGTGGAGCGGAGAAGGCGGTGTTAGAAATGGGAATTCTGGTTGGCTAGGGCATGCGCCTAAGCCAGGCAGAAACCACCACTCTAGTCAGGGCAAGGGAGTTACACGCCGAAGATAATCCCTGCCCACTCCTTGGTATATTGGCATAGCAGTCAGGCTTATCCCAGAGGCATTGTGTAAAGCGTTTGTGCAGCACACTCACACAGCAGCGACACAGCAGGCACCCCACAAAAGACACTCACGGTTATATACAAAATAGCCTTTGTATTACTCATAAAACACATTAGAACGTAATCACATATGTACACTGTGCCCCCTGGCACTTGGGTATCACTTTATAGGGTATTATATACATTACAGGGACAATTGGGCCACTATCATCACCATCCTAACTCACAGTTAGAGGAAACAACCAGTAACTACTGGTAAAATTGCACTTAGCAGAGGCACACATATCAGCAACAGTGCACCAAAGCAAACCCTTGCAGCACACATATCATGAACACCTCCTTGGTGTGAACATCCTAACATCACCTAGGACAGCATAAAAAACATTATGCATAGACACCATCAGCAGGGCACATAGCAAACATTATTAGCGTGCCCATGTTATAATTAAGGTTGGGCGGAATTTGCGAAATTGACTTTCGCAAATTATCGTGAAATTGCGCAAAATCTCCGCAAGCATGCGGAACTTCCGCGAAGATGCGGAGATTGCTTTTCCCGCCCGTTTGCGATGTGTTTTTGCGTGCTCGCGGGGAAATATATCTCCAACTTGCCCATGCGGTCGCTAATGGGCGTGGCCATCTTGCTCGTGATGCTTATTTCCTGTTCCGGGTCGAATTAAGTGTTCACGATCGCAATGACGTGTTCGAGATCACAAACTCTCGTGGGATAGCGCGACCAGCTACCAACAATCCAACATCTCGTGGCGCACGCGAACGGATAGGAAAACTCGTTGGCGAACGCAGGGACCCGGTAAGTCACGACCACGCGCGCGAGAACGCATTTTTAAAGCGCAAACAAGAAAAATACTTCCTTTTCACAGCAGATTGTGAACGTTTTGACATTTTCGCGCTCTCCGCAGAACGTGAAAATGTCAAAATATCGCAAATTCCGCGAGCGGAACGAAATTTACCGCCCAGGCCTAGTTATAATCACATCAGACCCTCCTTAGGCATCTGCGGGTCACCATTACGGTACCTAGGGTGCAGCCCAGACCATGCAATATCCATCAAGTGAGATCCTCACTGGCAATGTACCCTCACATCAGGGCACGACACATGCCCATTGGGAAAACTCCCATACTCACAGGTACCGAAGTATGGGCACCTCTACTCCACTCGGCAGCCACATCGCTTACCTTGTGGGCTGCGCAGTAATTGCAGGAATGGGACCTCCGTTGAGGTTTGACACCCGTCCTGCTCTCTTGTGCCCCATGTGAGTGATCACCACTGGTTGGGGGGCACCCACTCTGCCCAAGTTGGCCGGGGACCTCCTTTCGCCTTAAGGACCGGAGTTGAGTGTGCAGCTGCCCGCATCCATGCGGCGCAGCTCCGATCATGCCAAGGGTGTCAACTCGCTCGCGGCCAGTTCCCAATCAGGGTTCTGGGCTCACTCCGCAATTGCCACAGATGAGGTGCTTCCCATGGTACCTGGAGGACTGCCAGGAAAGGAAAGGATTCTACCCGACCTCCTCGGTGTGGCGATGGCAGACACAGAGTGAAGTCTCTGTCCACGTCAGGCTCAGTCAGTATGCAGGACTCTCCTTGAAACTACGGGAGCCCCGCCCACAAACAGGTGCCCTTCGCCTGACTTCCTGCTCCTGTGCTGGATTCTCCCCACGGCTCCCTCGTCTCAGCTGGGGATCACAGAGCAAGGTCTCCGTCGGGGCAGCAGTCTTTGGCCTCCTTCTGCAGCTGGCCCCGCCTCCCTAGGGCACAGCAATGCAGGGTTGTCTCCAGCTTTGGAATTCCTTCACTTTTACCGCCATTCAGCCCCACCTACAACCAGGCGTAGCAGCTGCCTGACTTCCAGCCACTGCAGGAGTATACAGGGGAAAGCGCTCACCCAGGGGGATACGGCAACACGAGCCCACGCTAGAGAATCCGATGCACAGAATCAGGAAGTGCCCCACGCGCTCCACTGAAGTGGGGGCCCACTCTTTGGTAATTGATTTTCCAGTGCTCTCACAGTGCACTGGGACTACAGAGGAGAAACTAAGCACTGCAAGCCCAGGTCCAGGGGCAAAGCAGCACTGCTAGAAGAGTGCTGGAGGACACAACAGCAGGGCACAGCCAGGCAGGGCAGCACCAGGGGCCTCAGAACAGAGGGGCAGTATGCCTTTTGGATTAGCGTCCGCTGCGAGTGTGTTTCAGAGAATGATGTCTAGCATGCTTAAAGGGTTACCTGGTGTAGTTTACTTCCAAGATGATATATTAGTCTCAGGTAAATCTGTCCAGGAACATAATGTGGCCCTTAGGCAAGTTTTGTGGAAGCTTGAAGAGGAAGTTCTTACGGTCAACAAAGACAAATGTTGTTTTTTTACTGATCGTGTTGATTATTTGGGTTACTCCATTTCTAGTGGTGGTATTGCTCCCAAAAAAGTCTATTGGATGCCATTAGGAATGCTCCTTCCCCGAGAGATAAGGAACAACTCAGGTCCTTCCTAGGTCTCGTTGAGTACTATTCCAAATTTGTGCGTGATTTTTCGGACATTGCTGAACCGCTTAGGAGACTTCTTCGTAAAGGATGCAAATTCGATTGGGGTAATGATCAGTCTGAGGCCTTTTCAAGGCTTAAAACTCAAATTTGTAATGCAGGAATCCTTGCGCCTTTTAGTGCTTCCTTCAAATCCTTTCTTACGGTCGATGCAAGTCAAACTGGTATTAGTGTAGTTTTGTCTCAGTTTCAGAGAGGTGTCGAAAGAACCATTGCATTTGCCTCGAGAACTCTCACCCAGTCCGAGAGGAATTATTCAGTAATAGAGCGCGAAGCTCTTGCTGCAGCTTGGGGTGTAGAATATTTCAAAGTATTTCTTTGGGGTTCGAGATTCATCTTGCGGACTGACCACAAACCTTTAATGAAAATTTTGTCCGCAGGGGGTGCGGGCAAGGGATCGGCGTGGTTAGCTAGGTTTGCCGCTAGATTACAGGAGTATCTATATGATGTTGAGTTCATTCAAGGTTGGAGAAACTTACAGGCTGATTGCTTATCACGCATGTCACTTGATTGGGAA
Organism: Triturus cristatus; assembly: GCF_964204655.1. Lineage (NCBI taxonomy): Eukaryota > Metazoa > Chordata > Amphibia > Caudata > Salamandridae > Triturus > Triturus cristatus. The sequence goes on from NC_140589.1 coordinate 1,361,465,573, forward strand.
AATGTAGACAAGGAAATTGTCAACCAGCTAGAAAGTGAAGAGGCTGTTGCTTTTGTCTTTGAAGTCTGCGAATGCAGTCTAGGATCGGTCACGAAGGCCCAGTTGTCTAAGGCCATGATTGAAGATTCAGTTTTGCAAGATCTTCTAATTTTAATGAAAAAAGGTTCACCCCGTGAAAGTATGGTTGCAGCTCCACTTAAGCCTTATTGGAAGTTGCTTGATGAAATTTCTTTGAGTGGTAAGGATGTGATTATGAGGGGTGAGAGATTTGTTCCTCCCTCTGCTATTAGGTTACACATTTTTAAGCTTGCCCATGAAGGTCATCTGGGCCAAGGTATGACCATTAGACGCATAAAACAAGATTTTTGGTGGCCTGCCATGGATGATCAGATTAGGGAATGGGTGATTAATTGTACTCTCTGTAAAGAGAGTGAGACGAGATTAAAAGTTGGTTCTCAAAGTTGCATGGGTCACATTGAGGATCCTGGCGAACCTTGGCATACCATTTGTCTTGATATTATTGGACCTCTTTCGGAATTATCCTTGGATATGCGTTTTGCGGTTGTAGTTGTTGATGTGCATTCGCGTTGGTTACATCTTGAATTTTTGAAGGATGTCACAACGAAGTCTACGATTACAGTGTTGGAGACTTTGTTTTTACGTGAAGGGATTCCTCGTGTTCTACTCACAGATAATGGGACTCAACTCACCTCTGGTGAGATATGCTGTTTCTTAGAAAGGTCTGGGGTGAAACATTCATGCACTTCTCTTTACAATCCGATGGGCAATGGTATTGTGGAGAGAGCAAATCGCCTCATCAAAGGTACTTTGCAGCTTGCTTTAGCCAACGGGTTGTCTCCTAATCGTCTTGTTCAAGACATGGTGTGGGCATATTGCACGACTCCGCACAGTGTTACTTTGAAGTCACCGTTTTTGATCATGAGGGGGCGAATTCCTGGTTCTCGTCTTGTCCCATCTTGGCTTAAGGGTTGGGTGTCTTCTGGAGGTGAACGCACTGTTGAAGTACTTGCTTCCAAAATCTCGGTTGGTGCCTGGGTTAAGTTAAAATCTGGAAGGATTAAAGGAGGGCTTACCAAGTTCAAAGGTCCCTCTTGTGTTGTTAGTGTAGGAAGTCACTTTGTTGTCATTGAAGGAGGAGAGTGGTGGAATTTGCGCAGAGTGGCCTTGTATCAGAAAGGTGGTTCTGTTGACAAAATTGGTAGTGATGATGATAGCTGTTCTGGTGTGATGTTTTTGCCTGACAGAGATGTTTCATGTCCTAAACGTACTGAAGACTTTTCTCATTCAAATGGGATGTGTTCTTCTTCTCGGAATTCTGGGGAGAAGGATCAGGGTGAGTTGTCTCATGCTCCTGTTGTCGAGATTGGGACTAGAAACCGTAGATCACATAGTTATCTTCAGGATTATGTTAGATCATAAATGTTTACTCTTGTGCATTTTATCTTATTTCACTTTCTCAGACATGGTGTTGTTTCTTTTCTTTCTTCCTCTCCTTCCTCTTTTCCATTTTTGTTTTTTGTTTTTTTTGTTTCATTATTAAGGGGAAAGGATGTGTTGTGATGTTACTTAAGTATTATACTTACCATTGTTCAAATCGTATGGATGCTCTTACCTTGTTCAAGCGTTCATGCTCGTGGTGTTCTCTGTCCTCGAGCATAGAATGTGAGGCTGACGGCACTCCACAGATGACAGTTGCAGCTGGGTCGTGGAGGTAGCTGGAGGCCAGGTTGTGGTGCGAGTAAACTTTGCCTTCACAACGGATGTTTCCTGTCCTTCTTTCTAACGACTCTCCACAACACAGTCCTTCTCTCAGCCCCCCAGAATAGTCCAGTCCCTAGGCGGTTCCTCCTGGCTGTCCTGAAGCCTGCCAGCCACAGCAGTCTCTTCTGTCCCAGTAGTTCAGTGAGCACCAGTTCCACAACATGGGGTCACAGCCCCAATATTTATACCAGCTATGTCTTTGTTCTCCCCCTGGCACTGGGCTCTGTGCCTGGTCCAAACCAGTTCTGGGGGGCACTCAAACATTTTTTTAGATGTGTACAACACCCTCCTTTGTCAGTGTAGGCACTGGCCCCAGCCACACCACATGGGGCGGAGCCAGCATTGTGTAGAGCAGGCACAGTCCTATTCAGACCCATGTGCTACTCCTCCCACTACTCCAAATGCAGATCATCCTAGTCAGCCTAGCGCTGACTCACCCAGCCCCTATGGAGCCACTACGCCTCCCCAGCCCCTGTCACTCCAGAGCCAGACATACAATACACAACAGGCAGGCACAAAGACATTTAGTACACAGAAATGCCCACTAAAAGGGGCATTTCTAAAATAGTGATAATAAATATGAGAACACCATTATGCAGCATTTATTACCACTTTCCCCCCCCAAAAAAACTTGACCACGCTACTCCTCTCATGTCAGGAATTACCACTGAAACGCATATCAGGGAATCCCCAATGTTTTCCTTTGAGAGGGCAGCCTCACAGTAGTGAGAAACCAAAATGACTGTTTGTCACTACCACGACATGCCACACAGTCAAGGCACATGTCCTACCTTTTACCTACAGCGCACCCTGCTCATAGGCCCACCTTAGTGGTGACTGATATGTAGTAAAAGGGGAGTCATGGACGTGGCACCCACTTTATGTGCCACGCCACAGTGGCAGTAAACTGTTAGCGCAGGCCCTGCAATGGGCCTGCAACAGGTGTGAAAGGCTACTTTGGTGGGTGGCGCAAGCAGCGCTGCAAGCCCACCAGTAGCATTTAATTTACTGGCCCCGGGAATATGAGATACAACTTTACTGGGGACTGATGGGTAAATTAAATACGCCAAACAGGCATAGACCAGTCTTACCACATTTATTATAGAGAGCACATGCACTTTACCCTGGACAGCGATGATAAAGTGTGCAGAGCCCTAAAAGCACCAAGAAAAGGTCATAAAAAATACTAGGAGGAAGGCAAAAAGTTCAGGGATGACCCTGCAAAAAGGGCCAAGTTCAACAGCGGTTAAGACAGATGTTCACTCCTCTTCAGAAGAAGGGTGCTGATTAAAGTGTTCTTACAAAACCCCACGAGATTGAAAGTGATCTTTGAGGGATGCACCCGTAACTTTTCCTCTGAGATCCAGGCCCAGGAATACCTAGCAGAGTTGCAGCGAGAGGTCTGATCTTATGGGAAAAGCGTTTAAAAAAACAGCAAGACAAAGATGGTTAAGTGGAATTAAAAAAACATGGCCGAAAACTGTGAGAAATGCCTTAATGGTGGGGAGAAAGGAAAAGGGGGGAACGGGAAAAAATCACTGAAGAAAATGTAGGGGACATGAAGGTCTCATACAATTAAAAAACAAAGGGGAGAAAGAGCAGGGGAAACATACTTAGTTGATGTGCCAAAACATGGTGCTTTTAGAAGGGGGTAGGTGGTGGGGGTTTGGGGGAGCGGGGTCCGTTCTGTCATATGGCATCATTCAGGCTAGGCCTGGCTGCTCATTTGAGAGGTGTGGTTGGGGGTGAGGGAGTAGTGGGGGGTGTGTGTCCAGGGGGGAAGGGAGGGTGGGGAAGGGTTCTGAAACCCTACATGATCAGGACGAAAAGGGAGAGATTTTGAGAGACTATGTGATAGTCACTAGGGGGGTGTTACACAGCTATTGTGATATTGAAGGAGTGGTGCCAAGGTTGCAGTGTAAAATAGGGCAATTAGTGGTAATCAGACAATTCGGATTGCTTCTATTAATATATGCAGCTTAAAAGATCCTAAAAAAGGAGCTAGAACTTCCCTAGGCCTGAAAATCCTGATGGCGGACATCGTTTGCGTACAGGAGACACATATTGAAGCATTGCAGAGGGATATTCTAAATTCCCTTGGCTATAGATTCATAGCTGGCACCTCACAAGGTGTTTATATTGGGGGTGGCAGTTCTGGTCCAAGGTAGTTTGCTAAAGTTTACTCAAATAGGGGCTTAAACTAAAGGGAGATGGGTAGCAGCAGTTTGCCATTTTCCATGTGGAGGTAAATGTACGCTGTGCCCAGTTTACATCAGTATACTTGATGATCCCTCCATCAATCAGTTATCTAAAGAGCGAATGCACCGCCCTTTACCTATAGTCTTATGTGGAGACTTTAATGTCAATCTCCCAGGAAATTTCGATATGGGGGGCCGTTATTGTATACCGGGAGGAAACCGAAGGTGTTTCAAACTCTTAAAGGGGTTTGTAAAGATCATTGTCTGGTAGATGTGTGGCATAAAAAGAATCAGATGGGTGATAGGTATACTTATTTTTCAGTTCCGCATTCTACACACACTCGCCTTGATTATTACTTTGTGTCCAACAAGTTTATCATGTCCTGTCAAATTGTTCGAAACCCAAGATTCCTCTCGGATCACAATCCCCTCGTATTAGAATTGCAAGGAATAGGTGGGAACCACCAAGTTCATGGAGCTTTGAGCATGCACTCCTTACTAATGAGGATTATTGTAAACACATTTGTAGGTGGATCCCAATATTCTTTGAAGATAATAATGATAGCGGTTCCTTGTGTATGGTCTGGAATACATCCAGGGCCTGTCTAAGGAAGGAAGCGTTAAGGTTCTCACTGAACAAAGGGTAGCGGTATATACAGTTGATACAGGATAAACAAGATAACCTAGTAGGGGCAGAGGTAAATTTAGTAAAGGCAATACAACAAGCAGGGGATGTAAGGCAAGCTGAAACGAAGGTAACATTCGCAAGGGCAGAACTAGAGGGGGTATTCGCAAATAAGGCAGCAGAAAGGTACATTACCTGGAAGGAAAGAACTTATGAGTGTAGTGAGCAGGTTGGATACCATCTGGCAGTAAGAGCAAGGCAGAGGTGTACAAACAGCGAGATAAGAGAAATTTGGGATCCTGTTCTTGGGGATGTCACTGATGCAAAAAAAATCAGAGAGGAGTTTCAAGTATATTATCAAACCTTGTATACAGAAGAAAACAGGGATTGCCCTAGGCAAATTGAAGAGTTTCTCGAAACAGCGCCCGTAAACAAATTATCTTTAGATGAGTGAGGAAATCTAGAAGAGGAGCTATTATGGGAAGAGATCTTACTTGCAATCTCTAGTCTCCCTCTGGGTAAAGCTGCTGGTGTGGATGCAATCCCTACAGGATTTCATAACATGTTTGCCCCTCAGCTGAAAGTTCAGGTGCTTGCAATTTTTAACCATATATTTAATGGAGCCGCACCACCAGACTCCTGGTTGGTGGCCAAAACAGCTGTTTTTCTGAAGAAATATATGCCAACAGCCGAACTTGGTTCATGCAGGCCAATTACAGTGATAAATGGAGACTCAAAAATGTATTCTAAGGTGTAAGCAGTACGCCTAGCTCAGGCGATAAAAAATCTGGTCATGAACCAACAGCATGGTTTTATCACAGGAAGGAACACCACCAATCACACTCGGTGAGTGATTTCACTTTTTGATGCCATGGGAGTGTCAGGAGACCCTATGGCTTTAATTTTGTTAGATGCTGAAAAAGCATATGATAGGGTCTCCTAGCAGTTCTAATGGCATTTAATATACTCAAGGGGCTTTGGCCCAAGATTCATTCACGGAATTAAGGCCTTATATTTTAAGCCTTTTTCTAAAGTCTGTATCTCAGGAAGTATGACAGGACAAGTGATGATCACTCGGGGAACCTGACAGGGGTGTCCTTGTTCTCCACTCTTGTTCGCACTGTATATCGACCCATTTTTAAGAAAAATAGCGCAAAGTATTGTCATTCCTCCAATAATTATGCATGGCTATGAATCCAAAATCTTGGCATATGCAGATGATGTGGCAGTTTTGAATTCTAACCTGGAAGCTGCTATAAAGGCAATAGAGACAGAAGCATCTGTATTTGGGGGTATCTCAGGTTTCTCGCTAAACAAGGAGAAGACACAAATTATCATCAATGACAAGATTGTTTTGGCCGATAAAAGAATAGTTATAAAAGCACTATATTTAGGTGTTTTTATATCCTCGAATGTGAAGACTATTGTGAAGCTAGAACCTCTATTAGATAAAACCAAGAAAGGATTAGCAAGGGTCAATAATTTGCACCTTACAATGATAGGCCGCTGTAACCTTATAAAGACTAGGTTTTCGTTCCTAGAATTTTGTACTTTTTTTAGAGTAATTCCTTTCGATTTTCCTAATGAATGTCTGAAAAGCTTTGATGTTGTGTTTACTAGATTTTTATGGGCCTACTCTAAGCCAAGAAGAGTGCTGAGGTATCTCGCTCCCAAAAGAGAGAGGAGGGTGGGCTCTCCCAAATCTTAAACTATATTATTGGGCCTCAATGCTGCAATATTGCTGGATTTTATTAATGGGACCTTCTTGAACGACTTTCCAAAATCTAACCCCTTACATATACGAACTATTGCTAGGGAAAGAGGCTTGGGGGTGCTTGTTGAGGCAAGTTGAATACAGTTGCTACTGGGTGTGTATAAGGCTTGGGTCGCTATACGGAAACTACTGGGTTTGGGGAGGCTGAACTTTTATACTCGAGTTTTGAATAATTTAAACCTACCCGAAATTTTCTACGACGGCTATATGCATGTTTGGTCCTTGGCAGGTAAAGATAAACTAGGTATCCTTTTTTCTCCTTTCGGCCTTGTCTCGTTTGACAAGCTAAAGTTAAAGTTTGGTATTAACAGCAAAGAGTTTTTTTAAGTACCTACAAGTTAGGGATTACCTTCAGCAGAAAGTGGGAGGGGGCGGCAGTGAATTTAAAAGAAATGTTTTGGTTGATAGTTTAATTCAATTCGTATTGGGACAATTTATCAGTCATTGAATAATGAAATGAAAGACGATCTTGCTAAACAGTGTGTTAAGTGGCATAAAAATATGACGATCTCTGAAAATGAGTTTGCAAAAGCTCTTAGCTTATCCCAAACTTCTTTAATGTCAGCCAATCTGCAAGTGCAGTTTTTTAAAACCTGTTTTATGCTATACTATACACCTGCAAGAATCGCACAGTGGGGTTCAGGGCTCACTGTTCCACTTTTGGTGCTGATATTGTTCATTTGTTTACAACCTGTCCCTCACTAAATTCTGTTAAGAATGAAATACAAAATGTTTTGGTTAGAAAACTGGATATTAAAGTCTCATTGACTCCAAAACTAATTCTATTAGGGGTTTTTGAAGAGAAACAGTCCCCTGATATAGATTATTTTCTTGCTGTTGCAATGACGATTTTTAGACTTATAATTGCCACAGCGTGGCTTGATCCACAGCCTCCTCTATTTCAACACTGGCTTACCCACCTATTAGCCATCTCCAATATGGAAAAGGCAATTTATTGTAGGAAAGGCTCCAAATCAAGGAACAATGGACAGCTAATATGGGCTCCCTTATCTAGGTTGGATAATTGAAGGCGTGTGTAAGGACGGGAGTGATTGCTAAATCTTATTCATCTTAAGCCCCGTCTTTTTTTTCTGTTCTCTGCACTCCGCACTTTAAATAACAGTTTGATGTTTACATCTGTTTTATCTGGATTAATGCAATGTGGAATTTTTACAGGATGTTTATCTTTGACTATTTTACTCCAGTATCTCACTTGTACTACTACTTTCATGATTATTATGTGCGGTTCTTTTATGTTATTTATTCCCTGATCATAGGGGTTGGGTGGGGGCTGGTAAGGGAATATTGTAATGGTGGAAAATGCTCAATAAAGATGTATTTAAAAAAAAAAAAAGGATTCATAAGTCCATAGACTCACGAGACCAGCCATAGAACTGCTATTATATACTCTCAATAGCTGAAAAAAATGTATTTACTAAAAGTAAAGGAACAAGTGTGTATATTCCCTTTTAAAGGTTCTTCTCACGAACATCAAGATTATTTGCTGACAGGTGATGTGGGAGCATCAGGAATCTCTCCTGACAGTCGACGCCCTGTTCTTACTGACGCAGCGCTTGCTAGCAATGGCCCCTTCTCACTCTAAAACAATAAATCACTCACTCACGGTTTGGCGCCAGGCTGAAATCACACTTTGCATGTCAACACGTTTAGGCATTCTCAAGATGCCGCACTTATTACAATACCAAAACTGCCACCTGCAAGAAGACATTTTGTTGAGCAAAACGGTACTGCACACGTCAATCTATTGAGCCATTTTCAAAATGACACCTTCAGCAAAGTAGCACTCGAGCGTCTTTGACATATCGAACAGGAGCTGCACATTACAACAGTTTTGGATGTATTAATTTCGATTCGTTCCTAAAACTTAGTAGGGTTTGCGTGAATTCTGTAAAATGTCGAGTCAATGAGTAAATGCACAATTCACATGAAAAAACTTTACCAGGTATAGTGAATCTTGAGTGTTTGTGAAAACCGCACTGTAGATGAATATTCACACATATTTTACATATATACAGGGCGACTGAAATCATGCTGAAGAGGATGTTTAAATTATGCAGCGGAGTTGACTAAATTATGCGGCACAAAAAGCAAAATGATGCGGTATAATGTGACACATTTTGTAATAGTCTTTTTTCGTTATTTTGTCATTTTTACACATGGTAATACTGTCTGGAAAACAGCCATTTTTATTCAATGCAGTTTAACACCTTAACACAGCGTATGTAACTATAACATGATTAGCCAACCTTCGTAAAAGGCCTTTCAGTGTGGAGGAATATGTGTTCCCATGTTTTTAGTAACTTTTGATCCGTTTGAAATAGGAACTATTTTTATTGTTAAAATCAGCAGATTTGCAACAGATGATGGATTGTGTGGCAAATCCAAAATTATGTGAAAAATGCTTCGCCCGCAAAATTGCATATTTCCAGTCGCCCTGTATATATACATATCTCCACTTGGAGCTTGCATTAGAATTAAGAAGAATGAGTAACTCTTTCTCGCTCCAATCTTTTTTGGTAATACATTTCTCTACCTTCTCTAAAATGTGATACAATAAGTAACTTAGGGGCATATTATCAAGCCAGGCGATAAAATTATCGCCGAAACTGCCGCTAAAACGGCGATAATGGGCTTGATAATATGCTCTATGGAATTCAAATTGAAGCCCATGTTAGATGTGAAGGACATCTAACATGGGCTTCAATTGTAATTCCATAGAGCATATTATCAAGCCCATTACCGCCGTTTTAGCGGCAGTTTCCTGCCGCTAAAGCGGCGATAATTTTATCGCCTGGCTTGTTAATATGCCCCGTAATTCTGTAATGGAACTAGGAGTCTGACATGCTTTTTTCATAGGACACGTTTGCTCTGCATACTTGCACAATATTGTTATACTTGGTCACGACTAGAGCTCAAAAACAGCCTAGCATGCTATTTTCACGTGGTCAATTTTGATCCGCATTGTTGCATAATGTTTTTGCATTTGGTTATGAGTGTTGTCTTAAAAAAAAAACTTTTAGTGTAAACCTTTTATCATCTGTAAAAAATGTCCATAATGCATCCTCATAAAAAAGAATGCATTGACTGTGATTTGACTTGGGACTCTTGCTTGCAATGGGGATGGCTAGTGAGTGAAGGCTGTAAGGCCTTGACTACCAGAGCCTTACCTGTCATTTGATACAATGCACCTCCCTTTTCCTCAAATATGGCATTAGTAGTCGCTCTAGTCAGTACAACGCATTCTGCCACTTGGTTAATGTGTGACTCCACTACATCCATTCTCCAACCCCAAGTCTTGAAGTTGTGCTCATGCACTTGTCCCAACACAGATGCACAAAGCACTGGTCATAAAATACTGGTTGCAATTTGCGACCAGTATTTTTGCAACTAGAGCAGTATTTTGCTAACCAATCTATGTACTAATAGGTCAGTTCATAAAATACAAATTGTACTGGGTAGCGATTCGACCTGCCTCATGTATAGCAATGTGGTAGGTTGCAAATTGGGACCCACTATGATTTACTGCCATCACAGAGAATTCCAGTAGAATTCCAATAGAAGCCCATGTTCACACCAGAATATGGGCATCTATGGGAATTCTCAAGGGCATATTATCAAGCCCATTATCGCCGCTTTAGAGGCAGTTTTCTGCCGCTAAAGCGGCGATAATTTTAACGCCGTTTCCTGATAATATGCCCGAAGTTGTATGGATAAAAGTCACAGCCTGTTCTTTGTATTGGATGAACACACAGCTGGAGTGTAAGACAAACACTCTCTCTATCCCTCTCTCTCTCACTCTCTCTCTCTCACTACCTCTGTCTTTCTCTCCATCTATTTCTTTATCGCCTTTGTCTCTTGCTGCCTCAATTTCTTTGTCTTTCTCTCTCTCTGTTTCTCAGTGACATGGATTTCATTTATTTGTCTCATACAGGCCTTCAGCAATTTATTTAACCCCTCTTTGCTATTGAGCTAGCCAATCCGTTAATATACAATGCTGCTACATACCTTCATCCAAACCTGAACATACATTTGGTATCTCTCCAAGCTAGTGCCCCAATCAATTACGTGAGGGGAGGGCATGTACATCACTATGCAAGCACTGCTACAGTACATAAAGCACATCTGCGGAAGAAACCTCCTCCTTACAACAGGTACTGTAGACCAGTATTTGGATTCTTCTGGGAAGCAAATGCAGCGGAAGATGCTGTGTCATCTGGGAAGAATTATATGGGTCTAGTCTTTTTGCAGGAGTAGGATAAGTTGAGTGTCAGGGACCAACTTACTGCCTCAGACAGAGGATGACAGGAATCCACATTTGACTCACCACAACTTAACACAGGTGAGGGCAGGCTTACTTAGCACAGCTGAAGGTGGGCAGTTGCAAACTGCATAGTCAGTGGTGATGACAGACCACATTACGTAGATTGCCTTAAGGAAGACTCATTTTGCACCATCATTTGCACTAAACAATCCATGCAACAATGTCACTTCCACAAACTGACCGTATAAGAAGACATTTATGTTCTTGTTTAATGCTGTAAGTAATGGTGCAAAATTGCACTACAGCACAATTCACAGACACTGGTGCAATCTATGGTAACTGATCTCTTTTGCTGGAGAGAGCATAATGTGATTGTGGGGAGAATGGGCTTGAGAAAAACTGTTGTGCAGAAACCTTCACCCCCACCCCAATTCTATGTCCTCGAATTTTTCAAGATCAGTGGCAGTTCCAGATTGGCAAATTGATACTTGTAAATAGTCTCAATTTCTAAAAACACCACTGCAGTCCTTTCTTTCAAGAATCTCTTAGTTTCTATTTTCGGGGGTGGGGGAAATCCATCTCTACCCTCCTTTTTCGATCTCTTTCTTTACCGTCATTGCAGATTAGTTCCCCAATCCTGGCTGTCTTTTCTCTCTTATTCTCTTTATCCCTTTCTGCATAACCCCACTGGTCTCTCTCCCCTGTACCTCAACTTTTCTTTACCCTTTTCTTTCTTTGCAGGTCTTTACCAAAATACCGCTACCTCATGACTGGTCTCAAGAGGAAAGACAGAGGTCTGGAAATTCCCAAAAGAAAAAGAACCCAGCACAAACTTCAAAGACTCTGATCTTAAATCACATTTGGTGTCTGGAAATTGACTACAAGAAGGGGAATTGTCAACTGTTAAACAACCATTCAGGCTGTATGTTGATGAGGAGAAGCTCTGCAAGACTTCTACCTGTGGCCATGACTGGCAGCTGAGGTCTGCCTGTCTCCCAGCTGGGTGAGGGGAAATCACCAAGGGAAATCCAAGACCACCTAACCTGGAGCACCAGTGCCGGCCTACTTCCCAAGACCAGTATGCCCTGTGAGGAAAAGGAGAGGGCTTGGAGGAAGTGAAGTCCAGTGGGGGCTCCTGGTGAGTGGATCCTCGTAGCAAGGTGCGAGGTTGTGCCTTCTGCACCAAACAGGCTTTTGCCCTTGTGCAGATTCAAGTCAATGACCCAGTAAGCCATAGTGAGCTACCGTGATGGTATCCATGGCTACACCGATTAGGCCATTGCCTATGTGCAGGTAAAGGTTGGCCACCCTGTTTACCAGAGGGGGCCCTCATGGAGAGCATTACTGCCATGCCTTTCGGGCCGTAGCTCTTGTGCACAGTAAAGTCACCAACCCCATGTGCCAGAGGGAGCCACTGTGAAGAGTGCATTCCTGCCATGCCAATCGGGTTGTGTCCTAAATGTGGAGTAAAGTTGTCCACACCGTATCCCAAAGGGGTCTGCCATGAAGAGCATCACTTTTGTGCCGATCTAGCCATAGCTCATGTGTGGAGTAAAGTTGCTGATCCCATATACCGGAGGGGGCCACCATGAATGAGAGAATTTCTGTTGCGCTGATCTACTGATTTGGCCGTAGCCTGTGTGCAAAGTAAAGTCAGTGACCCCATAAGCCAGAGAGAGGTGCTTTGAAGAGTGAGAATTGTGACATGGTTTTGCTGATGTTCAGAGGGAAGTCTGCCAGGGTGACCTGTGAGTACACAGGCCCCTACCAAAGCATCGGAAACTGTATGATCGCCCCTTACCTGCAAGAGGCATCAAAGGAACCGACTGTTGAGCTTACGGCCCACCTCTGCACTGCGCACCGCATTATTACAATGTGTGCCCCCCTAGTGCCCCCACTGGACACATCATATCCTGAGAGCACTGTTATGCACAAAGACACCCAAGGAAACATGTTTGTGTCCCCTTTAACAATTGTGACTGAGTGAAACACCTGTTGCAAGCGCTGCCGCGCTTGCATCCTTAAGGGCATCACAAGAAAACAAAGACAAAAGACCAGAGACCTCTAACTAGTTTTTGCAGGAGTCAGCAACCACGTTGTGTGCAGCCAGATGTGGCCACTATTTAAGGCTACACCTGTTTCCAGAAGCCGCTTGCTGTTCAGACGCTTACCTGGGAGCAGTTCATCCTGTCATCTGCTACATGGTAGCTTTGTTTTTCCTCCATCCATCCAATACCTGCAAAGTGAGGAGACAGCAGTTCAGAACTGCAAAACCTGGGAACTTGTTTTGGGGATAACGCGCTGTGTTATGCACGCTTTCTGTTATTTTAAGACTTTCCTGCCACTGACTGTAAACTGCTGGCTGAAAACCTAAAAAAGGAAGGAGAATGATTATTTTCAAGACTGCAGCGATATAATAATGTTATGATGAATCGTGCCTGCATTACTCTTGATTATTCATAGTGTCACACACCATTACAAAACCCAATTGCTAACAATGTTTTTTTTTTTTCCTCATTCGCCAATACCCATTACGTGCTGACCGTCTATGCATTCTCTTTGTCAATAGGCTAGGATAACGTGGGCTCTTCCCTCGGATTCTCCCGATGCTCTCAGCCCGTAGCCTAGAGGGGTATGTTGTCAGACCAAAGAGCACTTCCCAACTGTTGATTTGGGGAGGTTAGGAACCACTCCAACTTGTTAAAAGACCTGATGGACTCTCTCAATGCACAATAACCATGGGCATGTCCAGTTTGGTCCTGGGAGTGTCCAGTTGGCATAATCATAGGACTAAAAAAAAAACTAAAAAAAAACATCTCCAGAGCAACAGCGAGTCCCAATATGCGATCTTTTTCCTGCTACACACTCTGGCCATGTCCATTTTAGATGTTTCATATAAGGAAGTTAGCCAATCCGAGTGAGTAGGGGGGGCGAAATCTACCCAATGCTTACAAATTTGTCTTCTTGCCAGAAGAATTGAATAGAATTGGAGAAGTCTGGCTGGACCTAGTATCTGGGTATGTAAGCCGAAAATTATTAATTTTAGGTCGATTGTGATTGCTATCCCCAGTATGTTCTCCAATGTTTTTTGTACTTCTTCCCAGAATGTCTGAATGGAGGGGCAGTCTCTAAACATATGAAGGTCCGAGGCCTCAAGCAAACCGCATTTTTTGCAACTAACTTGTGTACTTTTACTGATTCTTGATAATCTAAGGGGGGATAGGTATGCATGATGAGCCGTGAATAGATGGTTCCTCCTCAACCATGCTGGTTTAACTATGTTGAAGAGGATTTTTAAAGATTCCTGCCACAAATGGTCACACTTCATTAGGCAGCGACCCACTCCACAGATCATCAGCCAGCTTAAATCCTCCATCGACCTCCTGTTCTATGGCCCAATACCAATATGAAACTTTCTTTTTACCTACTGGCCTTTCCACAAGCTGTTGCTCCAAACTAGTTCCTCCGCCTATACATTTTTCTTTTTTGAGCTGGGATTGTACCCAACTATGTAGGTGAATGAATTTAAATCTTGAAAGGTCGCTACCCACTAACTTTTCTAGATCTTCCCATCGGATAAATGCTTCATTGCTGATTAGATCTCCCCATAGTTTAATTCCAGCGTCTCTAAGTGGGATAGCCAGCCTATCGCGGAGGCAGTCTGGGGAGCCTGGAGAATCCCAGAGTGGGGCCAGTTTGGAGAAGTAGCTAAGACCTCTCGCCTTCCTTAATGCTGCCCATATCATGGCAAACCCCTGCATTACTTTAAGTTTAATTTTCTTGAAGAATTTTTGATCGCCAAATTTGTACATAAACCCTTCCGGTGTCAGCCCCGCCCCTTTCAACATGGCCAGAAACATAGCTCCACTCCCTTTGTCGCTTGGCGTTTTCAACAACATTCGAGAGTGAGTAAGTTGGAATGCCTAAGCATAATATTGTAGATCCGGTAACACCAGGCCCCCCTTTTCCCTCCTTCGTCTTAGTTTCTTCCATGCAATTCTGGTAGATTTATATGCCCAGATAAAAGAATTGATTTCCCGTTGGAATTTTCCTATAGTGTCTTTATCAAAATGGAGAGGGATTGTGTTAAAAAGGAAAGTGGCCTAAGGCAATATAGACATTTTGACTAAGTTGACTCTCCCCAGAATGGATAAGGGAAAATGTACCCATGACTTCATTTGTTTACGACAATCCCGAAATACTCGTGATAGGTTGGTATCTGCCAGTTTATTGATATCTTGGATGATTGTGATACCAAGATAACGCATACTGCAGCTTATCTGAAATGCAGGATTCGGAATATTCCAAGTCATGATTTCTGTCTTGCCAGCATTTATCTAATAGCCAGAAACCCTGCCAAATTACTCGGCCAGTTTGATTACTGCCGATAGGGTTCTGTCTAGATCTGCGGAAAGAATCAAAACATCATCCGCATATAGGGCCACCCTTCTCTCCCACTCCCCATATCTGAATGATTCGATATCGGGGTTGTCCCTTAGTTTCTGTGCAAATGGTTTGATATACATGTCGAACAGCAAGGGGGAGAGAGGGCAACCCTGTTGAGTTCCTCTATGTTATACCGAATGGCTTTGTAAGGCAACAATTCACCAACAGCTTGGCCGATGGGGATTTATAGATTGACTGTATAGCCCGACAGAATGTTGCGCCCAGATTGAATTTCTCCATGACTTCCGATAGGTAAATCCAGTTCACCCTATTGAAAGCCTTGGTGGCATCTAGAGTCAGGGCTGCAAGGAGTAGCGAACATGCAGAGGCAATGTCTATTGCACAAACCAGGTCAAAAGTGAGGTCTGCTAACTGTCGCCCTTTAACAAACCCCTTTTGGTCGGGATGAAGAATATCTCTAGCCACCTCCCCCAATCTAGTAGCCAAAATAGTTGTATAGATTTTATAATCGGCATTTAGGAGTGATATGGGCCGATAGGACCCACATCTAGAGTTTTTTTTTCCCGGTTTCAAAATAAGAAGTACTGTAGCATCATTCCATGTTACCGGCGGACTAATACCATCCATAAACATTTTGTTAAATAGGAGAGTTATTGTTGGTATTAAATTCTCTCCAAGTGAACGGTATAGTTCTATTGGAAGCCCATCCGGGCGGGCCGCCTTGCCCCTTTTCCCACTTGCCAATGCTTTCCTCACTTCCTCCTGTGTAATGGGTTGCCCCAACTCCAACAGTTGTTGTTTGGAGCTGATACGTGTTAGAGCGATATTCTCCGGCCAAGATTTTGCCTTGGAATTATCGTCTATGGAGGTTTCTTTATATATTTCCTGGAAATAATCCAGGAAGGCCTCTCCTATTGCTACATCTGAATAAATGGGGGGTTCTCCATTACCCACTGAAATCTCCTTAATATGGTTCCGGAGCTGGTCTGCCTTGATCTTCCAAGCTAGTACTTTTCCAGCTCCTTCCCCATACTCAAAATGAGCCATCTTGCTCACTTCCCACCTACGCATAAGCCGTCCCTGGAGAACCAACTCCATTTGTTCCTTCAATTTCCTTTTGTTTTCTAGATCTTCCTTCTGACCAATTCCCTCTTGAGCATTTAATTTTGTTTCCACCTTCCTCATTTCTTCCTCCAAACTACTCTCTTCTCTGTATTTCTTACTTCTATAGCTTGCCCTATTAGTTATTATACCCCTCCAAAAAGCCTTGAGGGTATCCCAAACTGTCGTAATGTCCGCAGTTCCCAAGTTGGTCTCTAAGAAGTGATTTGTCTCTCGAGAGAGGAAACTCAGCTCATTTTCTTCTAATAGGAGAGTTCGGTCAAAGGACCACGCTCTAGCCCGTTGGGTGCCTAGGCTCTTTAGCGTCAATAGAATACTGGAATGGTCAGACAGATGCGATGTCAAGTATGTTATGTCCTTTACTTTGTCTTTAAGAGTATGACTAATCAGTATGTAGTCAATCCGTGACTTATGTCCATACTTAAGGTTCCTAAACGATACACCCATCTGTTGCCCTGACCTTTCTCTCCAGATATCTCTAAGGCCCAATTGCGACTTTATTGTTAGGAGGGATATCCTTGATCTCATAGAAGAGATTGCTCTGCTATTGGGGGACTTGTCCAGTTTAGGATCCAAAAAGTTATTGAAATCTCCTGCCCACATCACCAGCTCGGGGAAGTTCAATAAGTACAAGAAAATAGTTTGGAGATTGGAGGGATCGTCATGGTTCGGGCCATAGTAGCCAACTAATGTAAGAAGAACCTCTCTAACAGTGACTTTCAATATTAACCATCTACCCCCTGGGTCCCCCTTATGTTGTAAAATCTGTGCTTTGGCTGATTTTTTTAAAAGGGTCCATACCCCCCTAATATTTGCTGTCTGATCTGTGCATACGTAGGAGTCCACCCACTTCTGTGATTTCAATATATCTCTTGTCTCTGCCTCAAGAAGATGTGTCTCTGGGCGGGGGAATCTCTCAGATATTGTAAGATTCTTCTTCTACGCGACCCCACCCTCAAGCCATTTACGTTCCAGGATAGAATCTACAGAGAATTCATTTAGGGGAGTACTCCACCCTCCAGGCCCTCCTCAAGGTGATGCGGCAGTTGCTACTTGATTTTAACCCATCAGACAATCCTAACCTAGCTAAAACTTTCTGGTCAACATAACCTATAATAAATATTACGAATATGACGAATGAGGTGTTTTTATTATTAATTAATCCCATGTGCTCCCATAACCCCCATCCTACAGCCCCCCACCCTGCACCCCCCTTGGAGAACCCAACCCCTATTTACCTAGACTAGTTGTTGTCCAGATGTGGCGTCTGTGGCCTCCTACTCCTCTGCCTATTTACTCCCAATGTGTTATCCACCAAAAAAAGAAAAAAAAGAAGAGGAAGGGTGATGGTGCCCCTGGATATATATTTGTGTGAATGAACTCTATTTCCCTCATTTTACCCTTTTGATAAAAAAAGGGTTATTTTTCTTTTTCCCTTTTACCCCTTTCCTTTCCTTCTTCTCTTCCCTCTTTCCCCATTCCTCCCCCCTTTCTTCCTTTACCTTTTCTTCCTCATTTCCTTATTGTGTAAAATTATTATTATTTTTTTTTTCTCATAACCCGTGGTGATATATCTCATGTGACTACCAAAGACTACCGGAGATGATGACCCTCGCCTCAACCTTTCAGACCATGGCTTAATGAATAATTTGCTTACGGGGTCCCTTTACCGATGCTTTCCAGAAATTCATCTGCCTCCTGAATAGACCTGACGTTATGCATTTTATTATTATGCATTACCTTCAGGAAGGCAGGGAACTTAAGTTGCACCGTGGCACCGATCTTCTTAAAATTGTCCATTCTTCTCCCAAGTTTCCACTGTCTTTCCAGTGTTTCTCTCGAGAGATCCGAGCAAACTTCAAAGGTAAAATCCTTGCTTCTTACTGTTTTCATTTTTAAGGCCAAGTTCAGGATTTTTTCTTTCACGGCATAAGTTAGAAAATTAATAAGAATTTTCCTTGGCTTAGTCCTATTTGGATTTAGCCGGAAGGGATCCCTATGGATTCTCTGTATATCCTTTATCAAAAATCTACTGAGTCATCGAGTGGGAGGGCTTCTTTTGGGAGGTTTGCCATGAAATTTCTCAAGTCGGAGCCCTCTTTTCCTTCTGGAATATTCAAAACGCGGAGGTTATTCCTACGGGAATTGGTTTCCAACGTTTCCATTCTTTCGCACAAGACAACCTCGCCTTTTTGGAGCTCTTGCATTTTTACCTTTGCCAACCCTAAACTGGACTTTAACTCCTCGACAGAATGCTCAAGGGATTCTGTTCTAGTGTTTAGGAGATCTACTTTTTTTTCTAATATCTCACATGAGCTCCTGATCTCCCCTTGATTGGCAGCTGACACGGCAAAACCTTGCTTAATATCTTCCTTTAAAGATGCAAATAGGGCTTCCATCGAGATTGAAAATGAAGAAGGGAGGGGCCCAGTCTGCTCTGAGTTGTCTAAGCCTGATCCTGCATCCAACCCAGCTTCACCTAAAGTTTGACCAACAGTAGCAGTAGCAGTATTGACAGCATCAGTTCCAACGACAGCAGGGGGAAAAACAGTTTTGATGGTTGTGTCTAAGTCAGTGAGGGGGACAATAGCGTTCGTGGGTAGTTCAGAGTCCGCCCCTGATAAGCCTGTAGATTGCATCTCACCCTGATTTGTAATGAGCAAGACCTCTGGTTGTACCCTGAAAAAGGATCTTAAGGAGGGGGTGACCTTCACTGTACTAGACACAGCCTTAGTCTTCCCATTTTTTATACTCCTGCCTTTAACCTGGTAGCTCTGAAAAGCTAAGTTATCACAGGACAAGTTGGTAGTCTTAGATATACCTGGGATAGATGTAGTGATTTTAGCCCCCTTCCCCACTGACCGGTCGCCACTCACTTTCCCCTTTTCTTTGAATTGTCGCTTTTCCCCTCCAAACACATTTTTGACAGCTTTCTTACCTTGCCTCTCTTTTGGTTTTTCTGTAATATTAATCCGTTTTCCTAAAGACCTCCTACCATCTTTATCGTCTTGAGCGCCCTGGCAATATGGGGGAGATTGGGGGTGCTGATCCGGTTGGGCGTCAGTATCTCCAAACACAGGAGCCTCCTCAGCACAGTAAGAATCAATGTCACCAACTGTGCGGGAGACCGTGGGGGAGGCCAAGGTCATCAGACCATCCCCAACGCACTCCGCCTACTCCAGTTCCCCTCTCGCTGCTCCAAAGAAACGCCAGATGCTGGCGCTGCCGCTATTCACCCGGAGGAGGCCGCGGGCCGCCGCTCTGCGGCTGTGCCTCAGCTCCAGGGCGGCAGCGCACCAACGCGGAAGACAGGGCGGGCGAGGGACGCCAAGACTCCAGACCATCCGTCACCGCTGCGGGTCCCGGGATCGGTGACCTTACACTCTCTGCGACGCCGAAAAGAATGAAGGATCGAGAAAAAAAAGTTAGCCAGGTAACCAGGTAGGTGTAATTCCAGCTAGAGCTACGCGGCAGAGAGAGAGAGGTGCAGATGCGCACGTCTGCTCAGCCGGCAGGCGCAATGTTCTGCCAATTGCTAACAATGTTGAAACTTGTGTGAGATTAATATGTGTTTCTAACTGTGATTACTTACATTGTGTTCTTCATGCTATGTGATTGAAACTATGCACTGTGATTACTTACATTGTGTTTTTTGTGCTATGTGCTTGAAACTACACACATGTTGTGTGGCCTTGTTCTGATATAACCTGAAGGGTGAAGTTCAAACCTTCTTGCCCTGCGCTAATAATACTTCATGGCTTGATATCGGATGACAAACCATTCATTAACGTAAAGAGTTAAGGAGCCTCCCTGTTAGAAAATGGCATTCTCTGAAGGGTCTCTATAAACTTTTTGCCTACCTCCTCCTCCTTTTGGTGAATCTCTTTGCTGGCCATAGGACTCTGAGCACTTTACCACTGCTAACCCAGGTTGAAAGTGCAAATGCATCTCCCCTTAACATGGTGACATTGGTGTATACCTGATTGGCATATTTGTGGTACTGATAAGTCCCTTGTAGTGTAGTATACCATATATAGACCCATGGCCTGTATTTCAAATGCACAAGTGGACTGCAGAATCGATTGTGCCACCAACAGAAGTAGTCTTTCAAACCTGTCTCAGGCCTGCCACTGCAGTGACTGTGTGCGCAGTTTACTGCCACTTCGACTTGCATTTAAAACTACTTGCCAAGCCTTAAACTCCCCTTTTATTACATATGTCACCCCTGAGGTAGGCCCTAAGTAACCCTAAGGGCAGGATGCTGTGTTAGTAAAAGGTAGGACTTGTACCTTTATGTTTTGCAGGTCATGATAGTGACAAACAGCTAATTTTATTTTTCACTACTGTGAGTCCTACTACTCTCATAGGCTAGCATTGGGAATTTCTTAATTCACCGTTAAGCTGCAATTCCTGAACAGAGGGGAGTAGATTTTTCATGTTTCATATGTTTAGGGTGGTACTGATAAATCCTCCTTAATGGTGAAGTTTGATTTAACATTACTGCTTTAGAAATGCTACTTTTAGAAGGTGCTACGCAAACAAATGAAGGATGGAATGCTGAATAAATCATATATTCACCCCTAGTCAAGAGATCTGGGTTAAATCCATCATTCATTTGCTCACCATGCCACCCCAGTTAAGACCCAGCCATATGCAAATCAGTCTTTACCCTGTGCCTCATGGGAACAGTCCAGACCAAACTGCCAAGCCAGGTCCTCCCTGGACCGGAAACAAGCATCCTGGGACCGGTTTCTGGGTATTACCCTTCATCAGTCAGGCTAGCTTGAATCCAGTGGCACAGTGAACAAGGGACCCACGTCTGGGCATACCCATCCCACTAAGGGTGAAAAGTGCTATGCAAACAAATGATGGATGGAATGCTGAATAAATCATACATTCACCCCAGTCAAGAGATCTGGGTTAAATCCATCGTTCTTTTGCTCACCATGCTACCCCAGTTAAGACCCATCCATATGCTAATCAGTCTTGACCCTGTGCCTCATGGGAACAGTCCAGACCGAACTGCCAAGCCAGGTCCTCCTTGGACTGGAAACAAGCATCCTGGGACCGGTTTCTGGGTATTACCCTTCATCAGTCAGGCTAGCTTGATTCCAGTGGCACAGTGAGCAAGGGACCCACGTCTGGGCATACCCATCCCACTTAGGGTGAAAAGTGCTACGCAAACAAATGATGGACGGAATGCTGAATAAATCATACATTCACCCCTAGTCAAGAGATCTGGGTTAATTCCATTGTCCTTCTGCTCATCATGCCACCCCAGTTAAGACCCAGCCATATGCAAATCAGTCTTGACCCTGTGCCTCATGGGAACAGTCCAGACCGAACTGCCAAGCCAAGTCCTCCCTGGAACGGAAACAAGCATCCTGGGACCGGTGTCTGGGTATTACCCTTCATCAGCCAGGCTAGCTTGAATCCAGTGGCACAGTGAGCAAGGGACCCACGTCTGGGCATACCCATCCCACTTAGGATGAAAAGTGCTACGCAAACAAATGATGGACGAAATGTTTAATAAATCATACATTCATTTAGGCCCAGATCTCTGTACTGGGGTGAATGTATGACATTGTTCTTCATTCTGTCCATCAATTGTTGTTTTTACTTTTAGACAGTGGATGGTTTCTTTGCACTTACTGCTCTGTGTGCCTGACATTCTGTCTCCAATACACGTCTGGGGTGGGTGACAGCTACACTTTGTGCATTCCTTCTAGACAGCCATAACATAGGAAGGATAGGTGTGTCTGAGTAGTAAACTACATACTTCTGCATTCTGGTGGCCTTGCTTGGGCAGGGTGGAAGTGTGGGGCTAACACTTCACTTGAATAGGCAGTGTCCTGTCCCCACATAAATGAATGATTACTCCCCAAAGTTAACCTGGCAGAAAAGACTGAGTTGAAAGAGATACTTGTGCACTTCAGAGAGCTGCTTTGAAATCACCCCACATCAAAGGCACTTTTGGGTATAAGAGCTGGGTCTAAAATCAGACACTACTGGACTTGTAACTAAGCTCTGCCAGGAGAACTGCTGTGCTGCTTAAAGGACTCAACTGGACAGCTGCTCTGGAAGGCCTGATTTTCTGTTTGTTGTCCTATTGCTTGCTGCTCTCTCACTCTGCTGAAGGAGAGCTGGACTCTGCCTTAATTTCAAGTGATTTCCATGGGCTTGTTGGCTTATCTCCTATTGCTTGAGACTCAGGGATATCAAAGTCTCGACCCCTTCTCCTGTGCCTGGCTCACTGGAAGTGGCCCAGATACTTGCAACACAGATTTCAACACATTTCCTGGTTGCATGAAGCAGAACCTGCACATCGACCCCATTGTGGGAGTAAAATCGTCACATCACCTCAGAATGCCTCGGACATCGGATCACCACTGTTGCAACCTGGAGAGATCCACGCATCCCCTCCACTGTGTGGCAAATCCAGCGCATTGCTCGATGCCTCTTAACTTCAGCATCCGTTTTCGGAACTGACGCATTGCCTTCACTGTATGGAGAAGATCAACATATCCTGCACCTGCAGGACTCAACATCTTGTTGTTTGCAACCAGGAAAGATACTTTGTTCACAGGGGTCTGCATGGGTCTTGTAGCCGGCCGGTGATCTATCGCAGTTAGCCTGAACTTTGACCTTGACCCGGTACAGTGCAACCTAAAGTAACCTTTTTAAGGCTACTTGCTTCTAAGTGCTTTACTGCATTTAGTCCGTTAAAATTAGATATCTCAACTTCTATACATTGGATTTTTGTCATTTTGGTCTTGTTTTGTTTATAATATAATCTATTTTAATAAAGCTGTGTGGGGAACTTTTGTGGTGTATTCATTGTGTTACTGTGTGTGTGTTGAACAAATACTTTACACATTGCCTCCTTTAGCCTGACTGCTCTGTTCTAAGTTATCAGAGGGTGAGTACAGGTTATCTTTTAGTGTGTACTTAGCTTATCCTGGGTAGAATGGTGGTCCCTGCCTGGCTTGGGTGCATACCTCGGCGAACCAGGAGTAACATTTCTAACACAGCCTGGTATTAGTAGAATGCGGAAGGTGGTAATAACAGACACATACTACCTCGAATTCTAATGCATATTTCCCTTTCAGATTACCCTTGAAATTGCACCTTACAGAGGGAGAGGGATCCACATAAGTGGAAAGGAGATCACTACAGGCACAACTTGAGGATTGCGGATGGGGTGCACAAGATTGTGTTAGTTTAGATTTAACTTAATTCCTTGTCCTAAAAGAGTTCTTAACATCCTGGGAAGAGAACCATCACGCTTGAACACTACAAGGTCGGGACTGTCTACATCTCTCTCTCTCTCTCTTTTTCCCAGTCTCTTTTCCACCAGGATGTCCTTGATCTATCCATCTCAACCTCGTGGGTAGAGCTTGGGTGTCAGGGAGGAGCTGGGAACTAGTGGCTCAAATCTTCATCATTCCTCCGTGGGATCGAACAGGTCAGTGCTTGACATGACCACAACACCAGAGGTAGCACCTCAGATGATCACTGGCAGCCCCTGCAAAGCCAAGAGTGATGCTCACTGCCAGCAGCCACTGAAGACCTCTGTGATGCCTGAGTGTGGAACGCTTCCACTGACTCTCATACAGCAACCCTGGCATGAGAGGGCAAGACTGATCGCAGAACCCAGGAGAACTTGTTCTGCTCATAGGGCTATAGGAGTGAGTACAAGAATCAAAAATAAATCTAAAGAAACCACTTGAAAGGGTGCACCGTTATTTAATCACAATGCGCCACAAAACAATGTATATCAAGCAAAAATGCACAACTTCATCATGAAAACATTAGTGTCCCAAAGGGTGAGGGAGGGAAAGTGTCAGTGAAAGAGTGGTGCAAGGTTTGGGAAGGGATAAAGTGAAGGTCATGAGACCTTTATCAAAACAATTCAAAGTACTGGCTTCAGCACAAAGCTAGAGTATCAAACAGCGAATGTTAATAAATAATGCAATACCATGCTTTCAGAGTTTTTGTGCAAATCCATCTGGTCGGGATAAAAGCTGGCAGGTGGACAGGTTGTCGACGTTTTGACCCCACAAATTTATAGGTGATACTTGAACCTTACGGGGGGTCTTCCTCAGGACAGGGGTATGGTAGGGGGTGGACTTCCATGAGTGGCGTGCTAAACACGGGTCATTGGGCAAGATTACTCCATGTCAAAACGAAACGAAACACCTACATACACTAGGGCACACTATGTGTTGGGGTCCCCCTGTGATTAGCATGACCTCCTCTGTAAGCCCCTAGTATATAATAAGGCAGGGGATTAAAACTACCTGTTAAAACGCACCACAGGGCGTGTTTGAACACGTCACCTCATGCCCCGTCCCCTCCCTTCCCCACTGTGTAAACACGCCCTGTAGCCGTTTAAGTTGGGAGATTAAGTCCCCTTGAATCCTGAGGGTCCCTAGGGTCCAACTAGACCACTAGGTACCTCCAGTAAGCGCCACAGAGCTGCGTTGCAGAGAGGTGTTAAAAGTGGCACTGCCTGCACCACCTCTCTGCAACGCAGAGCAGTGGTGCTTACTGGAAGCACCTGGTGGGCTAGTTGGACCCCAGGGTCCCTCAGGATTGAAAGGGAATTATTTCCCCAACTTAAAAACGCGCCACAGGGCCTGTGGGCGTTCTGAGTTGAGAGATTAAGTCCCCTTGAATCCTAAGGGTCCCCAGGGTCAAACTAGCCCACTAGGTACCTCGAGTAAGCGCCACAGAGCTGCGTTGCATGGAGGTGTAAAAAGGGGCGTGGCCTCAGAACACCTGTCTGCAACGCAGCTCTCTGGCGCATACTGGAGATACCTGTTGGGCTAGTTGGCCCTCAGGGACCCTCAGTATTGAAGGGGAATTAATTCCTCAACTTACAACTGGCCAGGGAAAGCGTTTGCAGAGTGCTGCAAGGAGGGGGCGTGGCCTCCGGCGCGATGCCGGTCTTTTATTTATTTATTTTTAAGAAGGAGGGCTATGTGGCCCCCTTTCTTTTTCTAATTTATTAGCCCTGGGGACCCCATCCCCCAGGGCCTGCACCCTAATTGTTTTTGTTGAAAAAAATTATTTTGGCCCTCCCAAGGCCTTAATCGGCCCCGGGGACCCCAACCCCCAGGTCAAGGTCTTTTTTTATTTTTTTTATTCTTTAGGAGGGGGGCTGTGTTGCCCCCCTCCTCAGGCCACTTATGGCCCCGGGGCCCCCATCCCCCGGGGCCGGCCTTTGTTTTTTATTTTTAAAAAAATATATATATTTATAGAAACACCTAGGACATGCTGGACAAACCGTATGTACCTATCACCATGGCGATTTGCGTGATATTCATTAAAAGATGACTATGCATACAATGAATCCAAGTAGAATGTA
Organism: Triturus cristatus; assembly: GCF_964204655.1. Lineage (NCBI taxonomy): Eukaryota > Metazoa > Chordata > Amphibia > Caudata > Salamandridae > Triturus > Triturus cristatus. The sequence continues at coordinate 1,361,491,133 of NC_140589.1, forward strand.
TTCACACCGCTAGTGAAGCTCTGACATGTCTGACACCCTACCGTGCCTAATCCCGGCGCCCCCGCTGGTGGGTACTCTCCAAGTAGACACCCTTGTTGTTTATTTATACAAACATGGGTAGCTATTGACGGGCACATTTAACACACATGCACACCAAGCCATTCAAAGGGGATTCGACAAAAATTCGACCAAACTATGCAAGAAACTCCCTCAGGGTTAATAAAACACACATCCACCGCCGGATGTGTAATACTTTTTATTTTACTCTCTGGAAAGGAGACAAACCTCACTTGAGAGTCACAGCGTGCTCCTGGCTGAGCCCAATGCTGTGTTACACCCACCAGTGCCCGCCGAGTGCCACACACCTCTGTGTTGTATTCCACCAGCTAATGCGTATGTTATGACACTCTCTAGCCCATGTGCACTGTAACACCTCCCCGTGAATATGTCATGCCACACTTGCCTTCGCACGGGTTATATTGCCCCATCTAACGTGCCGTCCTCGATGCCTATGTTATAAAGCACAGCGCTATGCCATACATATTACAATCTGGGATCCATATCTTTGTCACAGTGCATATGCAATGTTACACTACCCAGCACATATTTTATATTACAGCTTTAGAGACTACTTAGGTTACAGAACACTGCCCTGTGCATATTACACTCCAAGGCGCATATCACATAGCAAGCGCTAGTGCCTGTGCTATCTCGCGCTCTCCAATGAATCTGTCATTGCGCACAATGTATTGCATATTATATTTCACGCCCCGGTTCATCTTATATCACACTTTTTGGTGCATAGTTTATACCATATACTATATCTAGTTTTCATTTTCAATCGTGCTCTCAGGACTATGTTCTATATAACACTGCGTCCACCTACCCTTTTCACGGGCATTACATTTTGCGATGGGGGTGGAGGGTCAGGGGATGTTTCTGCCAAGTGAGCCCGGAGTCACAGTCCCAAGCGTCCTCTTCTTCCTGAATAAAAGTGAGATTATGCTGCATACTTGTTCATATTTTAAGTAGTTCGCACAGACATACATTTTAAAAACAATAAAGTTCCTAATACCCACCTTCTATGAACAGTTAGCTCGCTGCCCCATCCACCTCCTCCCTATCCTCTGTTGTCTGAATCCATGGACTAGCCTCCTCCCTCCTGCCATGCATGGTCTGATGTGCTGCCACTGCCCTGCATTTAGCATGATGTACCAGTCCACTCATCCTGCCCTCCATTGCCCAATTCTATGGCCCATCATTGACCTCCTGCTTAGCCTCTGGGCTTTGCTTGCTGCCCCTATTCTCCTTCCCCCTGCCCTCCGATGTCTTTGTGCATGCCCCTGCTCCATCCTTTTTGACCACCATGTTCCATGGACCTGCCACTCCTATCTACTCTGAGTGTTCTGTTGAGCTGCCACTCCCCTACCACCTGCCTAGCATTGTCAGATGACTGTAACCTGTCCCTGCCACCTCCACCCTGCCTGTCCACATGCCATGCCCCTATCCCCTTCCTCCTGTCCTCCATGGTCCATTTTACTGCCACACCCTTCTGCCCTCCCTGGTCTGTTGTGCTGCAACTGCTCCTCCTGCCTGCCCCACGCGGTCTGTTGTGAGGCCCCTTCCCCTGAACTCTCTTGTCTGTGCCCAGGTCCTGACCCTCTCTTCTATCCTCCATGGTCCTTTGTGCATGCCCCTGCACCCTCCTTCTTGCCCATCATAGCCATTGTGCTGCCACTAACCCTCCCGCTTGCCATGCATGGTCTTCTGTGCTGCCATGGCCCCTCCCACCTTCCCTGTGTGGTCAGCTAGCTGCTCCTGACCCCCTCCCACCTTCCCTCCATGGTCTGTGTGTATGCCATCATAGTCTCACTGTTGCTCTCCATGGTGTGTCTTGTTTCTAGTGCCCATCCTGCCTGACCTCCATGGTCATCTTGCTGCTCCTGCCCTGCCCCCTTGCCCCCAGCCCTCTGTTTCCATGTGCAGACCCCTATTCCCTCCCTCCTGGCTTGTCGGTTCCATTGTAATGCCCCTGATCCGTCCCTCCTGCCCTTTATGGTCTGTTATGCTGCAGCTTTCTCTCCTGTCTGTCCATTATGGTCAGCTAGCTACCATTGCCTCTTTCCCCCCTGTTGTCTGTTGTCCATGTGCATGGTCCTGTCCCCTCCCTATTGCTTTCTATGGATTGTTGTGCTGCACTCCCGTCCCGCATGCCCTGTGTGGTGTATTGTGCTGCTGCAAACCCTGATGCCTGCCCTGTAGGGTCAGTTTGGTGCACCTCTCAATGTCCCTCCTGTCCTCTGTTATCCGAATCCATGTCCCTACCCCAATTCCTCCTGCCTACCATGATCCAATGTACCATACTTGCGAACATTTTGAACTTGGTAAGAGGGAGATTTTGAAATAAAACTGGGGTGTTGATTTTCCCCTTTGAGTTACATTGAAAAAGAGAAGATTGTAGACAGGAAACAGATCAAGTAAAGCCCATTCGAGCTTAAAAACATCGGACGTTTCCTGGCTGAAACGGGTCTGTTGGCATGTATGGTTGTATGACCACTGCCTCTTCCTTCTGCCCACAATGGTCTATTATATTGCCACAGCCTCTCTTGCCAGTCCTGTATTGTTGGTTTGTTGCCCCTGCCCCCCTTTCCACTGCCCTCCATAGTCTGTTGTGCTGCCACTGCCCTTCCTGCCTGCCTAGTGTGGTCAAATTGTTGCCTCTGCACTCTCCTACCTGCCTTCAATTTTCAGAGTCTGTGCCCCTGGCCTCTGCCTCTCAACAGTATCCCAATGAACAACTAGATTGCTAACATTCTATATTTATTACAAAAGTGTGGAATGCCTGACGTCATCTTGATGTAATCAAAACTGTAATGCCTAGAGCATTTCCTTTAGAAATTACATATATGAGAGGGTCTTATTTGCATCAAAATTATGGTTAGTGCTCTAAAAAACTAAAATGAGGACATATTTTCTGAGTTTTCAAATAGCGACAAAGAACCTTTAAATTATTTGTAATCTTAGTTTTTTTATCCAGTTGACCACTTGATTAAATGTTGCATCCAAGGGGAGAGGGTGTGGTGTTACTTCCAGAGCTGCAGACTTTGCAACTGGGGAACCAGGTTGGAGTTTCTGCTTCAGCTCAACATTCTGTGATTCTGGTCAAATCACTTACTCTCCCCATGTCTACAACCAAAATGAATTTGATCTTGTGTGATATAACCAATGTTCATGTAAAGCACTCCAATACCTGACAATTCTGCACTATATAAAACTGCAAATACACAAAAAATAAGTGTTTTGCACACTTCTGTCATTGGGCTACATCTGGGTGATATTTGGGCTACATTTGGGCTCTTTTGTCTCTGGTGGCCATTTTAGGAGATTTATTTGTTATGAAGTTTCCTAATTTCCTCATTTACTGCAGTCTCCTCAGTAGGAAATGCTTTCAGTTTTTTACTTTGATTCCATCAAGAAGGTATTCAGATATGTCACACATTTGCCATAAGTTCTGAATGTTAGCACTCTAGTTACTCATTAGATCACTGTAGTAAAGCTACTGCTCACAACGGAAGTCTGCTGCTAGTATTAGAAGTGCATGTTTCAGTTTGCTTGTCAGAATCTTTTAATGAAATAGAAGAGGATTTGAGAAGTCACTCAAAATGTGCCCTAATTTTTCTTTCTTCAGCACTAATCATAATTTCTATGGCAAAATGAACCCCCTCATTGTGTTCCTTTTTAAATTAAATGTTTTAAGTGTTACCAGTTTATTCCAATCAAGATGGCTTTAGGTGTGCCATACGTTTGTCATAAGTAAGACAGTAAGCGCTCTAGTTGTTCTTAAGAACACTCTGGGACATTCTGTCATTGGGCTATACTTGGGCTACATCTGGGTGATATTTGGGCTACATTTGGGCTCTTTTGTCTCTGGTGGCCATCTTGGGAGATTTATTTGTTATGAAGTTTCCTAATTTCCTCATTTACTGCAGTCTCCTCAGTAGGAAATACTTTCAGTTTTTTACTTTGATTCCATCAAGAAGGCATTCAGATGTGTCACACATTTTCCATAAATTCTGAATGTTAGCACCCTAGTTGCTCATTAGATCACTGTAGTAAAGGTACTGCTCACCAGGCAAGTCTGCTGCTGGTATTCAAAGTGCATGTTTCAGTCTGCATGTCAGAATGTTTTTATGAAATAAAAGAGGATTTCAGAAGTCAAAATGTGCCCTAGTTTTTCTTTCTGCAGCACTAATCATAATTTATATGGCAAAATGAACCCCCTCATTTTGTTCCTTTGTAAATTAAATGTTTTAAGTGTTACCACTTTATTCCAATCAAGATGGCTTCAGGTGTGCCATACTTTTGTCATAAGTAAGTCTGTTAGCGCTCTAGTTGTTCTTTAGAGCACTCTGTGAAGCTGCAGTAGAACACAAAGGAATCAACTGACAGTCTCTGCCCTTGTTGGATGTACATGGACTCTGAAAATTGAAGGCAGGTAGGGGGGTGCAAAGGCAACAATTTAACCACACTGAGCAGGCAGGAAGGGCCGTGGCAGCACAACAGACTATGTAAATTGTAAATTGATACTTGTATAGCGCACTACTCACCCGCAAGAGTCTCAAGGCGCTTGTACGAATACCGCTGTGGAACCCATCCTGGCTTTCCCTGTGAGGCATCCACTCCTGGGCACCCCCAAGGTGGAGGCCAGGCATCCTTAGCGTTGTGGGGGCCGTTGTGGAGATTAAGCAAGCTATTGCCCAGAGTTGCAGGGTGGGACTCCATGATTGGAATGGCACCGAGGCGAGAATTATCAAGTCCATGGAATTTTTGAGCCCAAGACCCGCCGAGGCGGGGAATTGAACCCTGGTCCCAGGCTAGACCTCTGCATCAGGGTCTGCCGCTCTAATCATTGAGCCACACTTCTCCACTATGGAGGGCAGTGGAAAGGGGGACAGGGGCAACAAACCAACAATACAGGACTTGCAAGAGAGGCTGTGGCAATGTAATAGACCATTGTGGGCAGAAGGAAGAGGCAATGGTAGTACAAACATACATGCCAACAGACCCGATTCAGCCAGGAAACGTCCAATGTTTTTAAGCTCAAATGGGCTTTATTTGATCTGTCTCCTGTCTACAATCTCCTCTTTTTCAATGTAACTCAACGGGGAAAATCAATACCCCAGTTGTTTTTCAAAATCTCCCTCTTACCAAGTTCAAAATGTTCGCAAGTATGGTACATTGGATCATGGAAGGAAATGGGGTAGGGACATGGACTTGGATAACAGAGGACAGGAGGGACATGGAGAGGTGCACCAAACTGACCCTGCAGGGCAGGAATCAGGGTTTGCAGCAGCACAATACACCACACAGGGCATGCGGGACGGGAGTGCAGCACAACAATCCATAGAAAGCAAGAGGGAGGGGACAGGACCATGCACATGGACAACAGAGAACAGAGGGGCAAGAGGCAATGGTAGGTAGCTGACCATAATGGACCGACAGGAGAGAAAGCTGCAGTTTAACAGACCATAAAGGGCAGGAGGGACGGATCAGGGGCATTACAATGGAACAGACAAGCCAGGAGGGAGGGAGTAGGGGTCTGCACATGTAAACAGAGGGCTGGGGGCAAGGGGGCAGGGCAGGAGCAGCAAGATAGCCATGGAGGTCAGGCAGGATGGGCATTAGAAGCAAGACACACCATGAAGAGCAACAGTGAGACTGTGATGGCATACACACAGACCATGGAGGGAAGGTGGGAGGGGTTCAGGGGCAGCTAACTGACCACACAGGGAAGTTGGGAGGGGCCATGGCAGCACAGAAGACCATGCGTGGCAAGTGGGAGGGTTAGTGGCAGCACAATGGCTATGATGGGCAAGAAGGAGGGTGCAGGGACATGCACAAAGGACGATGGAGGATAGAAGGGAGGGTCAGGACCTGTGCACAGACAAGAAAGTTCAGGGGAAGGGGCCTCAAAACAGACCGCACGGGGCAGGCAGGAGGAGCAGTTGCAGCACAACAGACCAGGGAGAGCAGAAGGGTGTGGCAGTACAATGGACCATGTAGGACAGGAGGAAGAGGATAGGGGCATGGCATATGGACAGGCAGGGTGGAGGTGGCAGGGACAGGTTACAGTCATCTGACAATGCTAGGCAGGTGGGAGGGGAGTGGCAGCTCAACAGAACACTCAGAGTAGATAGGAGTGGCAGGTCCATGGAACATGGTGGGCAAAAAGGATGGAGCAGGGGCATGCACAAAGACATCGGAGGGCAGGGGGAAGGAGAATAGGGGCAGCAAGCTAAGCACAGAGTTTAAGCAGGAGGTCAATGATGGGGCATAGAATTGGGCAATGGAGGGCAGGAGGAGTGGACTGGTACATCATACTAAATTGAGGGCAGTGGCAGCACATCAGACCATGCATGGCAGGAGAGAGGAGGCTAGTCCATGGATTCACACAACAGAGGATAGGGGATGGGGCAGCAAGCTAACTGTTCAGAGAAGGCGAGTATTAGGAACTTTATTGTTTTTAAAACGTGTGTCTGTGCAAACTACTTAAAATATGAACAAGTATGCAGCATAATCTCACTTTTATTCAGGAAGAAGAGGACGTTTGTGACTGTGACTCTGGGCTAACTTGGCAGAAACACCCCCTGACCCTCCACCCCCTATCGCAAAATGTAATGCCCGTGAAAAGGGTAGGTGAACACAGTGTTATATAGAACATAGTCGTGAGAGCACGATTGAAAATGAAATCTAGATATAGTGTATAGTATAACCTATGCACCAAAAAGTGTGATATAAGATGAACCGGGCGTGAAATATAATATGCAATACATTGTGCGCAATGACAGATTCATTGGAGAGCGCGAGATAGCACAGGCACTAGCGCGTGCTATGCGATATGCTCCTTGGAGTGTAATATGCACAGGGCAGTGTTGTGTAACCTAACTAGTCTCTAAAGTTGTAATATAAAATATGTGCTGGGGAGTGTAACGTTGCATATGCACTGTGACAAAGATATGGATCCCAGATTGTAATATGTATGGCATAGCACTGTGCGTTATAACATAGGCATCGAGGAAGGCACGTTAGATGGGGCAATATAACCCGTGCGAAGACAAGTGTGGCATGTCATATTCACGGGGTGGTGTTACAGTGCACATGGGCTAGAGAGTGTCATAGCATATGCACTAGCTAGTGGAATACAACACAGAGGTGTGTGGCACTCAGCAGCCAATGGTGGGTGTAACACAGCATTTGGCTCTACTAGGAGCGCGCTGTGACTCTCAAGTGATGTTCGTCCCCTTTCCAGAGAGTAAAATAAAAAGTATTACACATCCGGCAGTGGATGTGCGTTTTATTAACCGTGAGGGGGGTTTCTTGCATAGTTTTGGTCGAATTTTTGTCGAATCCCCTTTGAATGGCTTGGTGTGCATGTGTATTAAATGTGCCCGTCAATAGCTACCCATGTTTGTATAAATAAACGACAAGGGTGTCTCCCGGGATTAGGCACGGTAGGGCATCAGACATGTCAGAGCTTCACTATTGGTGTAAATACATTCCACGTGGATTCATTGTATGCATAGTCGCCTTTTAATGAATATCACGCAAATCGTCATGGTGATAGGTACGTACGGTTTGTCCAGCATGTCCTAGGTGTGTCTATAAATATATATTTTTTTAAAATAATAAAAAACAGTGGCCGGCCCTGGGGATTGGGGTAAAAAAAATATAATTAGGAGACAGGCCCTGGGGTATGGGGTCATCAGGGCCAATAAATTAGAATAAGAAGGGGAACCACACAGCCCCCCTTCTTAAAAAATTAAAATAAATAAAAGACTGGCATCGTGCCGGAGGCCACGCCCCCTCCTTGCAGCACTCTGCAAACGCGCCCCCTGGCGAGTTGTAAGTTGGGGAATTAATTCCTCTTCAATACTGAGGGTCCCTGAGGGCCAACTAGCCCAACAGGCATCTCCAGTATGCGCCAGGGAGCTGCGCTGCAGACAGGTGTTCTGAGGCCAAGCCCCTTTTTAGAGATGTCATCAGTGATGTCATGAGTGATGTCACTGACCATGTCATGAGTGATGTAATATGTGACGTCATCAGCAGTGCATTGCAGGCACGCGAGTTATAGTTAGCTGAACTAACTATAACGGGGGAATTTCAATGGTTTTGTACAAGTGAAAAGTCCAGCTAACTATAACACCCCTGAAACCTATGGTTTTTTCAGTGAATTTCTGAGGTTTTTTAAATGCGAATTCCTAACTATAACGTGCCTGAAACCTATGTTTTTTTCTGTGTCCCGGCTAGAAACGCGTCTGCCCCAGCGTTTCATGAACTTATTTGCACGCTTCGATTGCTCAAATAAATCGTTTTAACCCCGGAGCATGTGTCCTGCCTACTTCTTACTAAGTAAGTGAGCACTTGGTGTTGATGTATAGCCGGTTGTTGACACCGGCATAGGACACGCCCTCTCGATCAGGCGCTCTGCGATAGTCAACGATCTCTTTTGGACTTCGCAATGAAATTGCATACGCAGAGCCCCCCATGCGGGTTATTGCCACGGAGCATCACTTCACTGCAAGGGGAGAGAGGAGGCGTAACTGTACAGCCTGAGAAGGGGAAACGTATGGCATGAATCGGACAAACTTCTGTTATTTTAAAGCTGTGGCAAAATCATGTGGAATCCCGCCAAGGTTGGAGACACCACTGTGTGTTTTTGGATTTTCTTGATCACTTGATTAAGTTTCCACGAGTGACTACATGAACCAGCATGCAGCCTGCTTTGAAACGCTGTGAGAGGAGGTACAAACCTGGTTAAAGTAGGAGGAGTTAAGAGACTGGAACATTGGGAGTGGTCTCTTAAGGATTTAAGAACTTCAGGTGAAACAATCATACCTGTCATTCTGGCACTGATGAAAGCCGTGTCCCGGCTAGAAACGCGTCTGCCCCAGCGTTTCATGAACTTTTTTGCACGCTTTGATTGCTCAAATAAATCGTTTTAACCCCGGAGCATGTGTCCTGCCTACTTCTTACTAAGTAAGTGAGCACTTGGTGTTGATTTATAGCCGGTTGTTGACACCGGCATAGGACCCGCCCTCTCGATCAGGCGCTCTGCGATAGTCAACGATCTCTTTTGGACTTCGCAATGAAATTGCATACGCAGAGCCCCCCCATGCGGGTTATTGCCATGGAGCATCACTTCACTGCAAGGGGAGAGAGGAGGCGTAACTGTACACCCTGAGAAGGGGAAACGTATGGCATGAATCAGACAAACTTCTGTTCTTTTAAAGCTGTGGCGAAATCATGTGGAATCTCGCCAAGGTTGGAGACACCACTGTGTGTTTTTGGATTTTCTTGATCACTTGATTAAGTTTCCACGAGTGACTACATGAACCAGCATGCAGCCTGCTTTGAAACGCTGTGAGAGGAGGTACAAACCTGGTTAAAGTAGGAGGAGTTAAGAGACTGGAACATTGGGAGTGGTCTCTTAAGGATTTAAGAACTTCAGGTGAAACAATCATACCTGTCATTCTGGCACTGATGAAAGCCGTGTCCCGGCTAGAAACGCGTCTGCCCCAGCGTTTCATGAACTTTTTTGCACGCTTTGATTGCTCAAATAAATCGTTTTAACCCCGGAGTATGTGTCCTGCCTACTTCTTACTAAGTAAGTGAGCACTTGGTGTTGATGTATAGCCGGTTGTTGACACCGGCATAGGACCCGCCCTCTCGATCAGGCGCTCTGCGATAGTCAACGATCTCTTTTGGACTTCGCAATGAAATTGCATACGCAGAGCCCCCCCATGCGGGTTATTGCCACGGAGCATCACTTCACTGCAAGGGGAGAGAGGAGGCGTAACTGTACAGCCTGAGAAGGGGAAACGTATGGCATGAATCGGACAAACTTCTGTTCTTTTAAAGCTGTGGCGAAATCATGTGGAATCTCGCCAAGGTTGGAGACACCACTGTGTGTTTTTGGATTTTCTTGATCACTTGATTAAGTTTCCACGAGTGACTACATGAACCAGCATGCAGCCTGCTTTGAAACGCTGTGAGAGGAGGTACAAACCTGGTTAAAGTAGGAGGAGTTAAGAGACTGGAACATTGGGAGTGGTCTCTTAAGGATTTAAGAACTTCAGGTGAAACAATCATACCTGTCATTCTGGCACTGATGAAAGCCGTGTCCCGGCTAGAAACGCGTCTGCCCCAGCGTTTCATGAACTTTTTTGCACGCTTCGATTGCTCAAATAAATCATTTTAACCCCGGAGCATGTGTCCTGCCTACTTCTTACTAAGTAAGTGAGCACTTGGTGTTGATGTATAGCCGGTTGTTGACACCGGCATAGGACACGCCCTCTCGATCAGGCGCTCTGCGATAGTCAACGATCTCTTTTGGACTTCGCAATGAAATTGCATACGCAGAGCCCCCCCATGCGGGTTTTTGCCACGGAGCATCACTTCACTGCAAGGGGAGAGAGGAGGCGTAACTGTACAGCCTGAGAAGGGGAAACGTATGGCATGAATCGGACAAACTTCTGTTCTTTTAAAGCTGTGGCGAAATCATGTGGAATCTCGCCAAGGTTGGAGACACCACTGTGTGTTTTTGGATTTTCTTGATCACTTGATTAAGTTTCCACGAGTGACTACATGAACCAGCATGCAGCCTGCTTTGAAACGCTGTGAGAGGAGGTACAAACCTGGTTAAAGTAGGAGGAGTTAAGAGACTGGAACATTGGGAGTGGTCTCTTAAGGATTTAAGAACTTCAGGTGAAACAATCATACCTGTCATTCTGGCACTGATGAAAGCCGTGTCCCGGCTAGAAACGCGTCTGCCCCAGCGTTTCATGAACTTTTTTGCACGCTTCGATTGCTCAAATAAATCGTTTTAACCCCGGAGCATGTGTCCTGCCTACTTCTTACTAAGTAAGTGAGCACTTGGTGTTGATATATATATATATATATATATATATATTATCTACTGGCGGTCGCCAGTAGATAGTTATAGTTAGGACCCTGTTTCCATAGGAAAACCGCAACATTCTATTTTGAATAACTTTGGCACCGGTCGACGAATCCTCGCGAAATTTTCAAAACGAATGGGGCGCTACGGTCCGCTCCTACCCTGAAAGTCTCGGGGGGATTCGTCAAGCTGGGGCTGAGAAAAAAGGGGGGTCCCAAAACGCGTTTTCCCCATGCATTTTTCCATAGGACCTTTAGACACAGCTACAGCCCGAACGGCTGAACAGAGTTACTTGAAATTTGGCAGAGAGGTAGTCTACAGGTCAAGGAAGTGCCTTTTGTAGGTCTGGTGTAAATCTGTTCAGTAGTTCCAGAGAAAATAGCATTTAAATCAATATATATATCTGTGGCAGCTTACGGTGCGCTTACCGTGCGCTTACGGTAAGCTTACCGTACGCGTACGGTGACGTGCGCGAGCGCGATTCTGATTGGCTGTTAGATCTTAGTAAACATTCGAATCGGTCGAAACCAGGAAGTGTCGGCCGCCATTTTCTCTCTCGCACTCTGAGGGGGGGAGGAAAAACAAAGCTGGAGAACATGAAAAGGGGCAGGCTAGACAGCTCCTAACCACATAGCCATGGTTAGGGTGTCCCAAAAAAAACCCCAAGGCCAAAAATTCAATTTTAATTTTTTTTTTAAAAATGCCGATTGCGCTTACCGTACGCGTACGGTAAACAATAAATAAAAAAAAAAACAATATCCACAATTGCCCCACCCCGTGTGCAAAAGGTGCCCGAAGGTCACCTTTTGTGCATGGCATACATAATAAGATAGAACAAATAATAATAACCTTTCACAACTTAGCGCATAATATGCGTAAAGTGGGCACGCGGACGTGGGCGCACGGAACGAACTGCGTGAAGTGGGCGCGCACGCCACGAACGGCGTAAAGTAACTTAGCATTTAAAAAACCGTACAAATTCACTGAAAAAACCATAGGTTTCACACACGTTATAGTTAGGAATTAGCATTTAAAAAACCTTGCAAATTCAATGAAAAAACCATAGGTTTCACACATGTTACAGTTAGCTGGACATTTCACTCGTAAAAAACCATTGAAATTCCCCCGTTATAGTTAGTGCAGGCAACTATAACTCACGCGACCGCAATCCTCTGCTGATGACATATGTGTCTTTATGAAAAAAAAATATTTGTAATATATGTATAGCTAAAATTTAATGGAAGAAGACATGGGCAGATAAGTGTCTAAATACAGTATTAGCATCAGCAGAGGATTGCGGTCGCGTGAGTTATAGTTGCCTGCACTAACTATAACGGGGGAATTTCAATGTTTTTTTACGAGTGAAATGTCCAGCTAACTGTAACATGTGTGAAACCTATGGTTTTTTCATTGAATATATATATATGTTGTTAGAGATGGGGGTCTCCAGTTGGCAATGGTTTGCACCATTGTCCAAGTAGGGACCCTTCTTCCCAGTCAGGGTACGGGGGGATACACTTCTAAAGTAACCTGTCACCCTCTTGGTAGCTTGGCACGAGCAGACAGGCTTATCTCAGAGACAGTGTGTAAAGCATTTTTGCACACATACAGTAATACAGTGAAAACACTACAAATGGACACCACACCAGTTAAGAAAAATCTTTATCTAAACCAAACAAGACCACAACGACAAAAATCCACAATACAGTTATCAAAATAACATTCTTAGAAGGTAAAAACAGTTCTGTCCATAGCAAATCATTGATGCCACACTTTCAACACAAAGTACCTTGGGTGCATCAAAATCAAAAGCAAGAACAGCAGCAGGGAAGGGGATGCGTCGGTTCCTAATGCAAAGGGAAGGTGATGCGTCAGTTCCTTATTCCAGGGGAGGTGATGCCTTGGTTCCTTACTGCCACCCAGGTGAGGTGATGCGTCAGTTCCTTACTGAAGGGGAGGTGATGCATTGGTTTCTTACTGCATGGGGAGATGATGCATCGGTTTCTTACTGCAGCCTCGGTGCACTTGTAGACTTGGCGCCCTGGAACGATGCGTGAGGATCGGGATGCATCGGTTCTTGATGTGGCAACAGCGCTGAATTGGTTTCTTCAGCCGCGGTTCCACGATGCGTTGGTTCTTACAGCCGCACAGCAGGTCCTGCGTTGGGATTGCTCCGGTGATCTAAGACTCCGTAGATCCATGCACTCGATGCGGCGTGCAGCGATTGCTCCAGCCGGGTGCAGGCGATAGGTCGTTTTCTTCAGCAGCAGGATGACGATGCGTGGAAATTTTTCCCACATTGCAGCAATGCGTTGGAGACAGGTGCAGATGCGTCGCTCTTCTCTTAGTTGCGTTGCTTTTCCAGCTCCCAACAGCAGGAACAACCTCCAGAGGCCCAGAACAGCAGCGGGCACCTCTTGGCAGGTCAGAACACCCAGCAAGGAAGTTCAGGGGAGCTGGGGGTGACGTCTTTGTATCCCTGAGACTTCAAAACAGGAGGCAAGCTCTACTTCAAGCTCTTGGAGATCTTCCTCAAGCAGGGTACACAGCACACAGCAAAGTCCTTGTCCTTTCATTGGCAGAAACAGCCACTGCAGGCCAACCCCAGACAGCACACAGCAAAGGGACAGTACTTCTCCTTCAGTTTCTCCAGCACTTCTCCTTGGCAAAGGTTCCTCTTGAATACCTGAAGTAATCTAAAGTTCAGGGGTCTGGGTCACACTTTTTATAGCACAAATTCCTTTGTTCTCTGATGGCAGAGAAGCTCTTTGCCCAGCCAAAACCAGTTCTGTCCTCTCTGGTCCAGCTGCCCAGCAGGAGGTGGAGACAGCATTGTCCCAGGCAGAACAGGCCCATTCAGGTGTGAAAGAAATCTCCCACCCCTACTCTAAATGCTGCCCAGTTCTATTCAGCCCAGCCCTGACTCATTCAGGAAAGGCAGGACACACATCACCCCCCAGTGGCTGTTTGAAAGAATGCACATCCACAGCCGCTGTCGCTCCAAAGTCAGACACTCAATCCACAAACCAGCAGAGGCACACAGGATGGCTAAGCAAGAAAATACCCACTCTCTAAAAGTGGTATTTTCAAACACACAATGTAAAAATCATCTTTACTTAAAGATGCATTTTTAAATTCTGAGTTCAGGCATACTTAACTCTATCCTTTCATCTTGTCCCAATGTGAAGTTATATTTATAAGATGTTATGTATAAACTCCCATTCTATCCTATGGGACAGATAGCCTTTCAATAATGAAAAACGAAGTTTGGCAGTATTTCACTATCAGGACATGCCACACACATCAGGACATTGTCCTACCTTTCACATAAACTGCACCCTGCCCACAGGGTTACCTTGGGTCTACCTGAGGGGTGACTCACATGTAAGATAAGGGAAGGGTGGGGCCTGGCAAGTGGGTGCACTTTCCAGGTCGACATGGCAGTAAAACCTGTGAGCAGACACTGCAGTGGCAGGTCTGAGGTACATTCACAGGCTGCTCATGTGGATGACACAACCAGTGCTGCAGGTCCACTAGCAGCATTTGATTTACAGGCCCTGGGCACACACAGTGCACTGTACTAGGGACTTACCAGTAAATCAAATATGCCAATCATGGAATCACCAATCCATAAACATAATTTACAGGCAGAACATATACACTTTAGCACTGATCAGCAGTGGTAAACTGTCCAGAGTCATAAAAACAACAAAAAAAGTGTCCATAACAGGAGGTCAAAAACCAAAATATCTGGGGATAAACCTGCTGGAAAAGCCAGGTCTGACATGATTCATGGTGCAAGCAGGATTATTTGTGTGCCGGAAGGGACAGCTTCCTGCACAAAAGCATTTCTTAGAGGCAATTACCTCACTTAGAAAGAGGAAACAGTGAGGAGAAATAAAGATATTGGTGGGAAGGCATACAAATCTTACGCATTCCCAGATCTACCAGTGTTGGTACATCTGGGAATCCATCTGTGGGTGCGTGGGAACAACTATGCTGTATCCCTGTAATGCCTCCACAACGCAGTATAAGCCAAGGCAGCGAGTCGCTCTGCCTTGATTTACACCAGTTTTACCAAGCCCTGCAGGGCCACGCAGAGTGTTATGTTATGTTTTGTTAACTGCCATTTATATAGCGCAAACTCACCAATGGTCTTGTGAGGGAACATCGAGCAAAACCAGGGTTAACCCTCCCAGGGCCCTCTCGGTCAGGGCTTAGCTTGTCCAAAGGCCTGTATAAACAGGAAGGTCTTTAGTATTCTCCTAAAGGGGAGTAAAGTGGCTTCCCTATGCAGTTTTCCGATAACTTGTTCCAGAGCTTTGGATCACAACCGAAAAAGCTGGGCCCCCCATGGTGACTTTGTCAAACCGTGGGCAGTACAACAGTCTTGACTCGGACGATCGGAGGCAACATCCTGGCACGTAACTCTTCAGACGGTCTTTGATGTAGTCAGCTGGCGTCCCATACAGGGCTTTGTGTGCTATACACTGACCCTTAAACCTGGTCCTCTGCTCAATTGGTAGCCAGTGCAGTTGTTGCAGCAATGGTGTGGCATGTGATCTTCTAGGGAGCTTGAAAATCAGCCTTGGCCTTTTGTGACTTGGTAAATCTGATTCTAGGTGTTGCATCACGCTATGGCGCCTTGTGGGGCCCAAGGGCAACGTAAAACAATGATAAACCTGTCCCTACATTTCTGCATCCTATGTAATGAGCAGTATTGGATCACAACCTGATCACTATGACCATATATATGTCCAAAATATATAAAGGCACTTGCCCTCAAATCATAACTTTTGATAAATCAGAATTATTGTTTTGTAACTATGTACTGTTGCAGGTATAGATAGCTATCATTAGGAGAACATGTGCAGTGGCACCAGGGCCAATGCATATATGGATGATTTTGAGTTACAGAAAAGTTGACACAGTTGCAGAGTGCATCAAAGCAACTATCGCAAGTGATAAATGCATCTTCGGACGCCACGTGCAAGATATAAGTATAGAGGCTTAACGCATGCCCCTATAGCCCATGTGGTGCGGGCGGAAACCCTTCAGGGCCCCCATTCAGCTCAATGCTAATGAATATCTGTGAGATATAGAAGACTCAGGGGCCACATATCACATTCTGAGGGGGGCATCATTATGCGCTTTGCCACTGCCTAAGTAAGAATGTAAAGATTGATTTGGCTGCAGTATGTGCACATCATATAATTGTTTTCACTTTTTCAGTCAGTGCTTCATGAGTGACAATATGGAGAATGCAAAGAGGCACAGAGCAGCGATTTTAGCAGCAGATGTGTAGAAACTCATAAGGTACTTTGCACAGAAAAATAAAATGTCATAACTGGATCGCGCCAGACAAGCCATTTTGCAAATGTACCAGCAAATCAAACAGGCACTGCTCCGCAGAACTGCAGTAATAGCCTCCTCAGAGACTGAACGAAACTCTTAAGGTATCCTTTCATCTTGTCCCAATGTGAAGTTATATTTATAAGATGTTATGTATAAACTCCCATTCTATCCTATGGGACAGATAGCCTTTCAATAATGAAAAACGAAGTTTGGCAGTATTTCACTATCGGGACATGCCACACACATCAGGACATTGTCCTACCTTTCACATAAACTGCACCCTGCCCACAGGGTTACCTTGGGTCTACCTGAGGGGTGACTCACATGTAAGATAAGGGAAGGGTGGGGCCTGGCAAGTGGGTGCACTTGCCAAGTCGACATGGCAGTAAAACCTGTGAGCAGACACTGCAGTGGCAGGTCTGAATTACATTCACAGGCTGCTCATGTGGGTGACACAACCAGTGCTGCAGGTCCACTAACAGCATTTGATTTACAGGCCCTGGGCACACACAGTGCACTGTACTAGGGACTTACCAGTAAATCAAATATGCCAATCATGGAATCACCAATCCATAAACATAATTTACAGGCAGAACATATACACTTTAGCACTGATCAGCAGTGGTAAACTGTCCAGAGTCATAAAAACAACAACAAAAGTGTCCAAAACCGGAGGTCAAAAAGCAAAATATTTGGGGATAAACCTGCTGGAAAAGCCAGGTCTGACATGATTCATGGTGCAAGCAGGATTATTTGTGTGCCGGAAGGGACAGCTTCCTGCACAAAAGCATTTCTTAGAGGCAATTACCTCACTTAGAAAGAGGAAACAGTGAGGAGAAATAAAGATATTGGTGGGAAGGCATACAAATCTGACACATTCCCAGATCTACCAGTGTTGGTACATCTGGGAATCCATCTGTGGGTGCGTGGGAACAATTATGCTGTATCCCTGTAATGCCTCCACCACGCAGTATAAGCCAAGGCAGCGAGTCGCTCTGCCTTGATTTACACCAGTTTTACCAAGCCCTGCAGGGCCACACAGAGTGTTATGTTATGTTTTGTTAACTGCCATTTATATAGCGCAAAATCACCAATGGTCTTGTGAGGGAACATCGAGCAAAACCAGGGTTAACCCTCCCAGGGCCCTCTCGGTCAGGGCTTAGCTTGTCCAAAGGCCTGTATAAACAGGAAGGTCTTTAGTATTCTCCTAAAGGGGAGTAAAGTGGCTTCCCTATGCAGTTTTCCGATAACTTGTTCCAGAGCTTTGGATCACAACCGAAAAAGCTGGGGCCCCCATGGTGACTTTGTCAAACCGTGGGCAGTACAACAGTCTTGACTCGGACGATCGGAGGCAACATCCTGGCACGTAACTCTTCAGACGGTCTTTGATGTAGTCAGCTGGCGTCCCATACAGGGCTTTGTGTGCTATACACTGACCCTTAAACCTGGTCCTCTGCTCAATTGGTAGCCAGTGCAGTTGTTGCAGCAATGGTGTGGCATGTGATCTTCTAGGGAGCTTGAAAATCAGCCTTGGCCTTTTGTGAATTGGTAAATCTGATTCTAGGTGTTGCATCACGCTATGGCGCCTTGTGGGGCCCAAGGGCAACGTAAAACAATGATAAACCTGTCCCTACATTTCTACATCCTATGTAATGAGCAGTATTGGATCACAACCTGATCACTATGACCATATATATGTCCAAAATATATAAAGGCACTTGCCCTCAAATCATAACTTTTGATAAATCAGATTTATTGTTTTGTAACTATGTACTGTTGCAGGTATAGTTAGCTATCATTAGGAGAACATGTGCAGTGGCACCAGGGCCAATGCATATATGGATGATTTTGAGTTACAGAAAAGTTGACACAGTTGCAGAGTGCATCAAAGCAACTATCGCGAGTGATAAATGCATCTTCGCACGCCATGTGCAAGATATAAGTATAGAGGCTTAACGCATGCCCCTATAGCCCATGTGGTGCGGGCGGAAACCCTTCAGGGCCCCCATTCAGCTCAATGCTAATGGATATCTGTGAGATATAGAAGACTCAGTGGCCACATATCACATTCTGAGGGGGGCATCATTATGCGCTATGCCACCGCTTAAGTAAGAATGTAAAGATTGATTTGGCTGCAGTATGTGCACATCATATAATTGTTTTCACTTTTTCAGTCAGTGCTTCATGAGTGACAATATGAAGAATGCAAAGAGGCACAGAGCAGCGCTTTTAGCAGCAGATGTGTAGAAACTCATAAGGTACTTTGCACAGAAAAATAAAATGTCATAACTGGATCGCGCCAGACAAGCCATTTTGCAAATGTACCAGCAAATCAAACAGGCACTGCTCCGCAGAACTGCAGTAATAGCCTCCTCAGAGACTGAACGAAACTCTTAAGGTATCCACCCGCAGCCTGCTCTCTCCCCCTGTCTCCTGTGATAGCTCAAATCATAACCGTTGAGATGCGCAGGGCTTTTCATGGCGGACTGAGAGGCCCAGGGTCACCTGATGGAGTCCCCTTTACATTAATGTGACAGTCTCGCAGCTCAGCCATTATGTCTGCCCGCTTCTCACAGAAAACGATGCAGTCCTGTTTGCGAGAGTGTTTTCCTGTCAGCGACCGGAGAACATGTCCACGCGCCCTTGCAGCATCTGGTGTCAGCGCATCATTCACGTTTAAGAGCTCCTAATAGATATACTGTACACTTCGGAGCGCAAACCCTTCACAACTGATCCAGGTCTACCTGGTCACAAGCGAATTGGATTTTGCGATCAGGTTAAGCATTTCTTTTCAGGAGGCAGCACAGTCTAATGCTTTATTTGGTTAATGAAATTTGAAGACAATGTACATAATACTTTGACACTGATGTATTCAAGCAGTCCAACTCGTTTTCTACAGATTAGAACGATAGTCGCGAGGCTTGCGCAGTGGCTGGATTTTATATCTGTAAATGGTGCAGGTTCATGTCTTTCAATGATCAATATTTTCATGTATGGGTTCCAGAGTAGCTTGCTACTCAACAAAAAAGCACTTTAACACCCCATCAGGGTTAGCAAGCGCTATATAAACGCAAACCTTTCTCCCTTCTCTATCCCTCCATTATCCTTCTCATCCAAATAACTGACTAACATATCCACCACTTAAATTGCTTTCATATTTTCACCATACTAAGGGGCATAGTATCGAGCCAGGCGATAAAATTATCGCCGCTTTAGCGACAGAAAACCGCCGCTAAAACGGCGATAATGGGCTTGATAATATGCTCTATGGAATTCCAATTGAAGCCCATGTTAGACGTCCTTCACATTTAACATGGGCTTCAATTGGAATTCCATAGAGCATATTATCAAGCCCATTATCGCCGTTTTAGCGGCGGTTTTCTGCCGCTAAAGCGGCGATAATTTTAACGCCGTGCTTGATAATATGCCCCTGGGTTCTGAAGTAGTGTGCTACTCAACGAAAAAGCACTTCAACACCCCATCAGGGGTAGCAAGTGTTATATAAAGGCAGACCTTTTTCCGTTCTCTATCCCCCCCACTATCCTTCTAATTCCAAATAACTGACTAACATGCCACCACTCAAATTACTTTCATATTTTCACTATACTAATTCACCGCTGATCCTTAATGGATTTCAGAGTAGCGTGCCACTCACCGAAAAAGCACTTTGTAAGGGGTAATAAGTGCTATATAAATACAATAACAATACATTACAATACAATATATAGCGATACCGTACAATCAATGAAATATGGGTTGAGAGAGCCACAACTATATATAGGCCCAAGGCTGTAGGGTGAGTACCTATAAATCTACACAGATTTAAGATTTCCCATGGTAGCCTCTTTACATATAGGTGATGTTACTGAATTTTTTTAAATAGAAACTCTGCCACGTGTGTGTTGTCAAGGAACATCTACAGCTCCCTGATCTTTGGTATCATCTTATGACTACTAACTTACACTGTTTTGTTGTGAGTGATTGCATTCACACACGATGTTAACTCTTTGTTTCCATTTTGGATCTCTAGAGTTTTGAAGCGTGATATGAACTGAGGAGTGCTAAATATATCACATAATCTGCATTTGTTCTAACAGTGTAGCCGTAAATTTTTTGGGACTGCTTAATTGATTGTATTGGCTTCAGGAAAACACACTAGGATCTATTACAATATTAGGGGCATATTATCCAGCACGGCGTTAAAATTATCGCCGCTTTAGCGGCAGAAAGCTGCCGCTAAAACAATCAATAATGGGCTTGAGAATATGCTCTATGGAATTCCAATTGAAGCTCATGTTAGATGTGAAGGACATCTAACCTGAGCTTCAATTGGAATTCCATAGAACATATTATCAAGCCCATTATCGCCAATTCGCTAAAGCGGCGATAATTTTAACGCCGTGCTTGATAATATGCCCCTTAGTCCCATCTAAGGTAGCAGCAAGAGTGCACACGACCCTGCCTATTGCATCTGGGTCAGGTTTGGTGATGTAGAGTTTGATATTGTTTTCACCACCATTCAAAATTAATTCCATAGAGCCTGGAAAGATGCACTGCACCCTGACACATAGAAATGCTTTTTTTAATTCTAAATTTTACATATCCAAAATGGTTGCAGTGATAATTTTCAAATTCGAATCCTGTCGAGTTGGACTAACATTTTCAAATCTTGCAATATAGACTTTGCAAGCTTATTTCAGTACTGATGTCTATAGGATTTGGACAGGTGAGGCTTCCTGCCAGAGTTTTTACCCCTGTGAGAGGGGTATTCACACCTCTGTTTTCCTTTTCCTGAATCTGCTTGAGCCATCTTCCAGCCCAGAGTTTCTAAAGGGACACACTAGTAGCCATGGTTTACCGTGCGGATTTAGCTCTGTCATCATGAAGCACTTTTCGCAACGTGGACCATCAAACCCTCTCTTTCTTTTCCGCCTTTGGGAGATCCTGGCGAAATTCAAACAGAAGGCGCTGGGATACTTTTGGAATATTCTGGAATGAGCTTCATGGTGTTTGTCTTTTGTGGGCTGAAGGGCAAAAAAATCTCTACTTCACAAAAGGTCAGTCATCAGCTATGTTAGATTTTTAATTGTTAAGTACTGTGTGAAAGTACTTTCCAAGAACGTCATCATACTGCAATATAAAAGACGTGTTCTGTCCGTGTTGGACTATTTTAGGAATTGCACCAGGGGCTCCTAAAATGCCATTTGAGTTCTTTTTTGTTTCATAAACAACTTTATTGCCATTTTTATGTAATCGATGAGCGAGTATTAGAACAGCACGCGATCAAAACAGTTTGAAAATAAACATTTCTGCCATTTCACAAGGTGTAACTTCTTCTTCTCGTGGCTAAGGATACAAGAGAGTATTTCTTGATGTGACAGCAAGATACTTTCTATTTGGAAGAAGTTTACAGTATATCCCACTAAAGGAGACCCCCGAGATTGTGCCTTGGTATTTCTATTAATCTCTTCAGCTTTAGCCTCCTATCTAATCCTCAAACTTTGCAAAGTTCACATGAACACTTTGTCATCCAGTATACCATTATCTCTAGAGCCCAGTACTTCAGGGTAGAAAGGTCTGCTGCATACTATTTACGTGTAATTTCACTTTTGGTAACAAGGAGGCCAATGTGTAGGAATGCCTGAGCGAACCTATTGGAACCTAGATCTAGTAGGATATTAACTAGGTGTTCTTTAAGTGTGAGTTCACTTGAGCAGCCCACCATGTCTCACAGGAAACAGATGACTCCTCATCAAAAGGTCATATTCTGAATCCGCACATTTAAAGCACATCGAGAAGGTGCCACGTCAAAGATTCAACGGCTTTTTATGTGTTTGTTATACTTGGTGTAAGTATTTGAACTGAATCAGTGTGCATCACGCAGGCCACCACCCCAGCTTCCCTCTGTACCTTCAATGTATTTCACTACTCCTTCTCTACTAGGAAGCTCAGATCTGCCCCCTGTGTCCCAACCAGGGCAGGAAAGGAGTCCAGAGTATTAATCACCAAAGAGTGGTAGAGTAGACATTTTTTAGTTGCCCATTTCACCCATACTGAGCTTGGTCTCCATCCCATTAAAATCTGGTAAACCTTCTATTTAAATAGGAATGGAACTAAGGCACAGCAGAGGTGCAGGTATTAAAAGAGTTGTTGGTTGTGGAGGCTGAATTGGGACTTAAGGTCTGTGAACAAGCAAAACATTTCATGGGGCACCACATCTTCCAGGCTGGAGATACCGAAGTCATCCCATCCTTGGAAAACTTGAAAGGAATTAACCTGCGTAAGGGTCACACCTATCCACAACTGGGTCTGATAGGCCAGGGTATCATGCCACAGCCTCACCACTATGATGACCAAATGAGGAGTTTCCACCATACAGGAAATGTGTTGGGTTCAGATCTCCTACTGTCTACCACTCGGCTGCATAGGTGCGGTCAGATCATGGGCTGATATCTAATCCTCAATCAAGCCAGCAGTGAAGAACCGTAGTATTAAAAAATGTCTCCCATTCCCAAGCCTCCATCAAATGAGCACGTGAAGCATTTGTTCATCTTCACTCTAAGAATACCATTATTCTGCAAAAAATTTCAAAACAGGGAATCATGTTGTTTTAAGATGCTTTGGGGAATTTTGTAGGAGTAATTTTGGACGTTTATTGGAGTTTGGGCAGGGATATTATTTTAACTATAGTGGGTTGCCCATCAAAGACAGTGGGAGAGTGCACTGGTACATCAGATCTATCCACAACCAATCTAACTGATAGGCTATATTACCTTTCCAGCTTTTAGTTTTGTTGCTCAAAAATTACCTATTTATGCATATGGACCCTTCATTCATAATCATCAGGTATGAAGGTCAGCTCAAATCTGCAGCCTGTCCCCCTATTCAGTATAACACTTATTTGGACCTATTGATTTTAAGGATGGAAACGTCACCATACTTACTAAATATTTATACTGCACATGGGTTTGACCATCTGGGATACTGTAGGGAAATAAGTAATTCATTTGCATACAATGGTCTGTTAGTTTTCAGACTCTGTACTCTGGAACCCTGCTACCTAGGCTCCAGTACATGTGCTCTGACTCCTATAAAACGTGTTAAATTGGCTAACAACAATTATTGCCACATTTATCTTACCTGTAAGTCCCTAGTATATGGTACCACAGGTGCTCCCACTAAAGTGATAATGCAAAACATGTGTTCATGTGTGCAGCTGCAGCCTGAGAGTGCAGTTTTAAAATTGCAAATTCGACCTGACAAAATAGAGCTTCAACCTTCATTCTTAATACTTATAAGTCACCGCTAAGGTATTCCCCAAATGTCCATAGGGCAGGGTGCATTGTATTTACAAAGTAGGACTTGTGCACTTAAGTTCTACATGTCCTAGCAGTGAAAAAATCCTAAAGCCGTTTTTCACTGGAGCAAGGCTGGCTCTCCCACAAGACGGCACTGGGTTACATTAATACACCTAATAATGGATAACTTCAATTTGGGAATAGCTAGAACAATTATTCAAAACTCAAATTAATGGCAATTTGAAACCAAATAAAATAGTTGATTTGGATTTAAATTACTGGTTTGAAAATTCCACTTTTACAAAGGTGGCATTTTCGAATCACTGACATAATATCGACATGCACAATATCGAGTAACAAAAATATCGGCACTAAAATATCAATTACAATAATATCGACTACCAATACTTATTAAAGAAATTACACAAATATCAAACCAAAAATATCATACATAAAAAATATCGTATACAACATAATTGAAAACACAAATATCGTTAAAGAAAATATCGAAGTTGCTTTAACAAACATTGAAATGTCCACAATATCGAAAACTAAAGTATAGACTACAATTATATCTGTTTTGTTTAAATATCGACATTTTAAAAGGTAAGTAAAATGAACATATCCTCACTCCAAAACCTTTTTTCAGTATATAAACATTAACTACGCACATTAGAAGTATTATAAAACGGTATTATAACATATAAACATATAAAAACATCACAACTTTACAAATAACACTATTAAACTTCACATAAAATATTATTACAAATAATACATACAATTTTATACATTTTAAACTATATTAAACATACAAAGGCAAAGAAATATGTTTAAAAAAAATAATTAGCACTAACAACTTCTTAATTAGCGTTTCCCATATATGGAAAGTAAGTGCCAGAACCTAAAAAAAAAAAAAGAACAGCAAATAGAAACCTCAAACTAATAAAATACACCAATGAAACAAACCCATCAATTAAACAAACTCTATATAAACAACACATTTTTACACATAATGCCAACTACAACCCTACAGAAAAAAGAAGAGGAAACTCTGCCGGATTACTTCCAGAAAGCAGATTTCTGTAAGAAATTTACAACAGCAACCAAGTAAGTAAAAAACTATTTCAACTAGAACACTACTTAGACTTTTCACTCAAAAATATTTCAAAATGTCATTTACTAATATACCTATCTTGCACTTATATCTCCACTACGGATACCTTCTAAAAGGCATCCCAAAACTACTTCTACTACATCAACAAAAACGTTATTTAAAAAGTAAGTATATTTCAGTTTTATATTCCACAATTCCCTAAAATACCCACTAAAAACCCACTTATCTCCAAGTTCCCCATCACCTATAAATTATTAGAACAAACAATATAACATTATATTTCTTCTTACCAACAGAAATATTTTCGAAGAAAAGAAAACAGAAGTTTGAAAATAACCAACACCATCTTCATTGACCTTAACAGCAACATAGTAAATATATGCAATGAAATGTGTATGTATTTTCCTTTAATATGTACTGTATGATATCAATTAATATTTATAAATATTTCCCTTACAACTAAACAGACCTCCATGACTGAAGGAGCCCAATTCATTATGTCACAAAAAGGCAAAATGTGTTTGGGTTATATATTGGTTATGTATACACACAAGAAAAACAAAGTGGTTTAAAAGTGTTTTGGAAATGTAGTAAATATTATTCTAATAAATGCTATGGTAGAGCTATTACACAGTAAACAACTGTTACATCTGTTAAAGAACATAACCATCCACCAAATGTAATCGAGATAGAAATTAGAGGGACCCTTGAAAACATAAAAGAAGCTAGCACTAACACAGGTAGACCTACCACTGAGATTCTGAAGGAGCAATTACTAACAGTACCCCTACATTCATCTAGTCAATTACCATCTATTGACTCCTTAAAAAGAACCATAGCAAGACAAAAGAAAGCCACTACAACTAGTACACCTGCCCCTAAAACCTTTCAAGAGGTAGAGATTCCCCCTGAGCTAAGTGTAACACACAGCAATGAACCATTCATATTTTTTGATAATAAATGCAAAGACAAACAAATTATTATGTTTGCTACTGCAAACAATTTACTAAAATTGCAACAATGTAATACTTGGATGATGGATGGGACATTCAAAATTTGTCCCAAACCATTCTATCAGTTATACACAATACATGGCTTTTTCCAAAATACTAATATTCCATTTGTCTATACCCTACTCCCCAATAAACAACAAGCTACCTACCTTGACATTTTCAACCAAATTTAAGATAAAACCAATAATTATTTTCCTCAGAAAATAATTATTGATTTTGAGCATGCCATGATCAATACTATACTAAAATGCTACCCCCATACAGCAATCCAGGGTTGCTATTACCACTTTAATCAATGTCTCTGGAGACATCTATAAAAGTCAACCCATTGGGGCCGATTCCGATCTTGCTCGGAAGGGCTTCGAATGCAATTCAGCCATAAAAAGTATGAGCTGTGTGTGTTTTATGCCTGACTCGTACAGCTGTACGAGCGAGCAAGTACGATGCGAGAAATGAAAAATTGCCGACCGAATCGTTTCCGTGTCCGAACCGCTCCGTACGCCTCGCCCGTAAGCAAACCGTGCCGTGCAATGGAGGCGAATTCCAACCGAGCCAGCAGGATGCATGCGTTGGACAGCCGGATTGAGCCGAAGTTTCCGGCTCGCAAAACATCCGGAAAGCATCGGACCCCGTCACCCGCAGCCTTATGACTCGGACACAGGGGGGGGGCCCAAGGGTCACCCCAACACAGGCATGTACGGTGCGGATGGCACCGACGCGTACCCACTGTAGGGGGTGCCCTTGTGTGAGACATACCCATTCAGTCAATGGGAGCCCATG
This sequence comes from Triturus cristatus, assembly GCF_964204655.1. Lineage (NCBI taxonomy): Eukaryota > Metazoa > Chordata > Amphibia > Caudata > Salamandridae > Triturus > Triturus cristatus. Next base: position 1,361,517,653 of record NC_140589.1, read on the forward strand.
TACACGTCGTACGACCGGCTCCCATTGACTTCTATGGGCGTCTGACCGAACCGAGTCCGTCAGCATGCGGCCGTATCGTACTTGCTCGGTCGGCCAGCAGGAGTCCGGCTCGGTCGGAAAACACTCCGGATCCGGCTCGGTCGGAGAGCTTTCCGACCCAGATCGAATGGCCCCTAAGTGTTGAGTATGCAACAGACAGTACCTTTGCATATCAAGTGAAAAAATTAATTGCACTAGCCTATGTTCCAGCAACTGAGGTAGCAGAGCACTACAATCTCCTATTCGAAAGTCCCTACTACAAAAGACATGAAGAAAAACTAAGCCCACTATTTGATTACTTTGAGGATGCCTGGGTGGGAAGACTCCACAGATCAGGGCACAGAAGACTACCCAAATACCACATTCCATGGTGTAATGTGTACTTGAGCACACTAAACAAACAATCCAAAAACAACAATGCTGTTGAAGGATAGCATAATGCCTTCCAATCAACAACAGGAAGAGAGATACCTACCCTACATAAATTACTCCAAGCCCTAAAAAAAGAACAAAGTTATCAGGAACTTAGAATGAAACAATCTGTAACTCAAATAGGCCCTAAACTCACAAAACAAAACAAAAAAATGTACAACTTACTACAAAATCAAAATCAAGTAACACTATACCCAACTACTAGAGGTCTAGAATACCTGCCACTAATAGCAAAAACAATTCTTTAAAAAAATTCCTTAAAACAATAGAAAAAGACTTTCCTACTAAACACATTTAGTAACTGTCCATATAATTCTGCTTACATTTGTAAAATATAAATAATGTGTCATATATGTTAAATGCAGTTATAAAAATATATATTGACATATTATTTACATTTTACCTAACATTACACATATATCAAATAATATAATTAAAATACCCATCTACAATTATTAAATTAAACACTTACGGTTTCTGTAGCTGAAGAAGAGGTAATCCAAAAATCGGGAATCCATCCAGGTATCTCTCAATCCAAATAGTAATTAAAATTGACCCAAAAAAATGTAAAAATACAACTGTTCCCCAAAAATAATCCAGCATCAATAAATCCAATGACTTTAAACCATAAAAAACCCGAAAATAGTGTTTAAAAAAAGAAACGCTCCAGGAAAACCCGAAAAATTAAGAAAGTGTTAAATAAGTATTAGTACTAAATACTAATACACACTTCTTAATAAAAAAAACGCTATCCTCTCCAAAACGCGATTCCAGGAACCAAACCTACAAAAGGAGAAAAAAACATACCCACCCACACAAACATACACATACAGTATATTAAACAACATATTTACACACTTCATATACCATAAACATACATTTAGAAACATAGCATAACCTTTCTACACTAGGCCACAAACACAAAATCTTGACATCACGCTAAAGTAGAACTAACTACCAAACCGCACCAAAAACACAACAACCTACCACTAGACATACTAACTACCACTTAACAACATGCGCTAAAGGTAGTAAATTAAATTTATCTTCATCGACGCGACGCAGCATCTAACCGCGAGCTTCTTCCCTGTGAAATTACCCAAAACAACAGTAAGCGGTTAAAAAATAGTCCCTGTTAAACAAAAATGGCTGCTTAAATAATTAAAAACATACTAAATAATTCTAAAACATACGAAACATTCATAAATAAACTATTTTTTTATTCTAAAAATATTACATTAATGTACTTATTTTTTGAAAAAATATAAATTGTAAAATTATATTAATATTAATATTAAAATATTCATAATTATTATAATTACTTATTAATTTGTATAATTTACAATGTATATCCAAAAATTCTTAAAATGTGTAAAATGTAAAATAATAATTTAACCTTTTGAAAATCATATTTGTATAAAATGCTAAAATGTACTAATTAAATTTATTAATTTATCATAAATTAATAATATTAATTAAAAATATATATAACATGATGTAAACATTTTAAAATTGTTTTTGTTATTTTATGTGAAAATATGTCTAATATGATGTACTAAACATACAAAAGTATCTATCAAAAACAAAACTGTAAAAACATGTTTCTTACACAAATGTTATAAACAAAAATGTATAAAAATGTTTCCTAATACAAAACTATTCTACCTATGTTTTAAAATGTAAAAATGTAAACAACATGTATGTTAAAAAAATTGTATGTGAATAAACATATGTATGCAAAATATTTCATTTTCATGTATTACAAATATATATTTACTTTCTATGTTTCATCAATGGTATAATACTACCTTAATAAAATGCATTTATTTACCCTAAACATGTTATTAATAAATAATAAAGCTATGTTAACAAATAAAAAGCGTTATTCTTTCTCTATTAAATATTTATCATTATTTATGTTCCTAAATGTATATTTTATTCAATGTTTATATTTTATTTATCTAAAAATACCATATCAATATATATCTCAATTGCACTTACTATCAAATCTTTAAAATGCTGAACAGTAAACAAATTTATTTACTATTCCCACTCCAACTAATATTAAGTCAGGGAGGGTGTTGGTCAGTAAAAATTAATAAATTACTATTCCCACTACACTCAACATTAAGGGGTCGATTCCGATGTCGCCAAAAATACCTTCCCAATGCTATCCGTAGGCTTACCTTACGACCAAATTGTACCCTCCGATTTGTGCACTATGTCAGTAGCGAACAGGCTCAGGAAACACTGAGTCGTACGGAGGCCCCTCCTAACCAATTTCCAGATACGCAAGTACGATGCGTTTCCAATATGCGTCGTACAGGGCGCCACCTCCAGCAAGTCAAAGCATTCGGACGAGGCATATGAAAGCTCCGAGTCGCGCCAGAACTCGATCAACGGGGACAAGACGGAGCAGCCATGTATCCAATCGCGCATCTCTTCCCTATCTGCCCATCACTCCCAGTATTGTCCACCCCATAGGGTCGAGGGGGGATGGATGCCCATTACTCCCTGTATTGTCCACCCCATAGGGGGGTAGATGTCTATCACTCCCAGTATTGTCCACCTCATAGTGTGGATGCCTATCACTTCCAGTATTGTCTACTCCATAGGGGGTGGATGCCTATCACTCACTGCATATCCCAACCATATGGGGGTGGATGCCCATCACTCCCAGTATTGTCTACCCCATAGGGGGATGGATGCCTATCACTCACAGCATATCCCACCCATAGGGGGTGGATGTCTATCACTCCCAGTATTGTCCACCCCATAGGGGGCTGGATGCCTATCACTCCCAGCATATTCCACCCATAGGGGGTTGATGCCTATCACATCCAGTATTGTCCACCCCATAGGGGGGTGGATGCCTATCACTCACAGCATATCCCACCCATAGGGGGGTGGATGCCCATCACTTTCAGTATTGTCCACCCCATAGGGGGGTGGATGCCTATCACTCACAGCATATCCCACCCAAAGGGGGTGGAAGCCCATCACTCGCAGTATTGTCCACCCCATAGGGGGTGGATGCATATCAAAACGACCATCTCCACTCATAAGGGGCAGGATGCCCATCAACACCAGGATACACACACATAGGGTGACTAAGCAAACCACCCTCTCTACCATCTTTGAAACGTTGCATGTTTGTATGTGAAAAATGCACACAATACAGATTGTGGCAGTGAACATACAATGTGACTCACAATACATGTGTGCCCAAAATGTTAATGTGTGTCCCTAATATCCTGCATCTACTGATCAATGTGGCAATGGGGTCTACTACATTGAGCAAAAGGTGATTGTGGGGTTAATAAGTCCAGCTTCTTATGATCATTGTGGTAATGGGGCCTAAACCCCCCATCACTACAGTGACTACAAGGTGATTGTGGGGTTCACAACTCCAGCAACTTATGATCATTGTGGCAATGGGACATAAACCCCCCATCACAACAGTGACCAAAAGGTCAATGTGTACATGAAAATAGCAGCATCTTCAAAACAGCATGCATGTTTCCGTGTCCAAATTGCACAAGCAAAGTTGTGACAATGTAGTGGTTGTGTCAAATACAAACATTGATTTTGTGAGGCAAATATTGCCGTGTATCACAAGAAGACCCTCTGCCATGTGCAGACAAGCAATGGCCATGATCCCTGACAATGACTCCAGTGTACAGTTAGACAATGCGCAGAGTGAGCACCATGATGTATACACACATATCTACACCAACAGACACACATACTAAGGAATCCTGTGGAGACTGTAGATGTTAGGTGACCAAGTTCCATACGATGTCAGCAATGGGACATACCAAACATGATGAATGTGCAGGCTGATGAGCCAGGAGACGCAGGAACACTAGGGTAAAACCTCCAAAATACATACTGCCAATGGCACGGAGAATGGGGCAGAGGAGGTGTGGTGGGTGCAGGAGTGACACCAGCAACTGCAGTGGAGGGGTCTGACACAGTGGGCACTGTCACCACTGCTGGGCACAAGTCAGATGTGGTGTTTTCCTGCACCACTGCAGTGTGCAGGACAGATGTGTGCAGTGCCCAAGTCAGACGGGGGAATGTGCCTCCTACTGCAGTGCCAACATCAAGAGGAGTGAAATGGGGTTCAGATTAGATGGGCAGGACAGAGGGGGGACACATGGTCTCCACACCAGTGGCAGGAACAGGCTGAGCATGTGAGGTGGGGGTGGAAGTGCATGTGGAAGGGGGAGGGCCTAAGCATCTTAGGGATGTGGTATGGGTGTGTGGGTGAACCTGGCGCAGGGAATGGCTGTAGGACCTGTGTATTGACATCCGGGGGGATGCAGGATGGAGAGTGTGATGTGGAAGTCTGTGTTTTAGGTGGTGTCTTTCCCTTCCTGGTTTGGGGAGACTTGCGGGTGGGGGCCACAGTGTTTGTGTGACTGGGGGAGGGTGTCTGTTTTGCAGGGGACTCCCCTCTTTTTGTGGTGACTTCCTCTTCCCCTTGTAATTTGGAGCTGATGGATCTGTGGGGAAGAGGCCAAGGTCACAGGGGAAGAGCTACTTGGAAGTTGGGCTAGTAGGTGAGGCTAGGGAAGGTGTTTTGGAGGGAGAGGCATCTGAGGAATGCGGAGTGCTTGCCTGTATGTGTGTCTGTGACCCATCCCCTGTGTGTCTGCCATCAGTCCCCAGAGTGTGCGTGCTTGTGGAACTAGATTTTGGCTTGCGTGTCTGTGTGCTACTTTTGGCTGATGTGGTGCGTGCATGTGCGGGTGTGTTTGTCTGTTGGACAGGCAGGGGAGTGGTGACTGTGGATGTGGCAGAGGTAGCAGGGGTGAGGGCCTGTTGGAGGAGGGACACTGCTGCCGTCTGTGTGGAGGCCATGGACTGAATTGTCCGATGAAGGGCAGACATGTTAGCTGAGATTCCCTCCATGTAGGACACCAGTTAGGTCAACAGACTGGTGTGAGAATGGATGACAATCAGCATTGATGTCTGCCCTACATGGATCTGTGTAAGTAAGTCCACAGACCCAGCACTCAGGGCAGCAGTGGAGACAGGGCAAGGGGTGTGGTGCCTGGCACGATGGAGACATGCTCCCTTACACTGGAGCCTCCACGGACATCTGGGATGGGAGCAGATGGGAGTGTGGAGATGGTGGTGGTGGTGGGGCCAGATTTGCTAGTTGTTGTCTTGGGACTGCTGACAACCGCATCCACAAGGGAGTAAACAGTGGAGCAGCTGTGTTCCTCTACCGAGGTGGTTGTAGCTGCTGTCTCCTCAGTGTGGCTCCCCTCACTCTCCGTGCCACTGGGTCCCTCCGAATCCTCTGCAGCGGACCTTGTCAGGCTCTGCTGATCCTCATGGTCCGTGTAGCTGTCTCCTCCAGTAGCCGTAGATGTAACTGCAAATCAACAGGGTAAACAGATAAACATCAGTCACCTGTATTGACATCACACATCACAGTCAGTACAGCACATTACAGCGCACCTTTGTGCATCATTTGCAGTATATTATCTAAAGTGCTGACACATATTTGTGAAACACACATGTCAGTCTGCCAGTAAACCATGCCCCTCATATCTTACCTGTCCATGGAGACATCAGTCTGGTGCATGTAGCCAGACACTACTCAGATGTGCACACATGCACCACATAGACAGTTGTCTGGACTGCAGGATTTGTGATGGAAATGTGTCAGTACACACATATACCATCTCCTGCCACTGACTTTGTACATATGTCAGGCTAAGGGATGGCCAAAGTCATTGTCAGTAATATGTGGATATACTTCCTTCACCAGACACCATGATGTGCTCATTTATTGCTGGACGATGCCACAATTGAGTGCATGCAGGACAACTTCCATCACTGCAGGATACACTATTTCAAATGAAATAACATGCTACAGGGCAGTCTGGGTGATCAGTCATTGCTGCCTTCTGTCACAGGGGCAGTGCATCACAAAACTAACAGTCTGCACTGTATCTCAATCATGTATTTGTGGGGAATATAAGCCCTGCATCTGTCAAGTGCATATGTTGCCCCACTGCTACCCACATCTTAAGGCTAATGATGATCCTACGTCATACAAATGCTACAGTAGAGTGACAGCAAGCACTAGTCTGTCAACATGATCACATCAGAGTCTGATGACAACGACGCATAGCTGCTTGCACCTATGATTTGAATACACCATTAGGCACAGTCAAGTAATTAACCACCTATGTTTGACCCCATCGTGAAGATCCAACAGCCACATGTCAGCTGGCTGCCCACCTAAAAATATTTGACACCCCAGGAGTCTAAAACGCTAGCCCACTCCACAGTGAGACAGAGGCTGACACCTGATTGTACATTGCACAATGCATTAAATTTACTTTGACACACGTTTAGGAGAACTGAGTGTACTCCATGTCCGGAGTAGGCAAGCCTGGCCTGGTCCATGGTCAACATGGGATTAGCCTGAACAGTAGGCATGTGTACATGCATGTGTGACACACATGACATACATACTTCAGAGCCCACAACATTGTCCCTCCTGCTGCATGTGTGTTCTGGAAATACCCCAGACACATATGGTGAGGCAGAGCAGCAACTATGACACATATTTATGCCTCCCACAGAGTGCATGTCATAAATCTGTCAATGTGCAGATACATGTCAATAAATTCCCTCACTCATGAAGGCAAAAACATTTGGCCGGGAGCAGATGCTGTTCCCCACATCAACCTTGGACAACAGCAGGCCCCACGCCCACCCCCTCCCTAGTGAGACATGCCACTGACTGAAAGGGACACACCTGTGTATCAGATGAGGAATGGCCATTACAGAATTAATGCACATGATTCTAGTTCAAGCAGACAGACAAACAGTGGTAGCATAACCAGGCTGAAGGAATGCAAAGATCATGTTAGACACAGTTGACAGATAAGGCATGCACTTACCCCCTCCTTGCTGCTGTCTGGCCTTTAACAGCTCATCCAGGTCAGGGAAGACCACTGCCAGAACCCGGCGCATGTGGTGGGTCAGGGTCCGGTTTCTGCCCCTACTACGAGGAGGCGACAGCTTCAGCTGGACTCTAGCAATGCGTCTGGTCCAGCCACGTAGGTCCTGCCACCTCTTCTGGCAGTTGCGGATGCGCCACCTGTGGACCCCCACAGACCTAACTGCCCGGGCAATGGTCAGCCAGATTTCCTGATTCTGATGGGCATCAACCTGTGAGGATGACAAAGTGAAAAGACCTTAACTACACATGCAACCTGTTTTTGCATCCCACAGTTGGATATACATGTAGTTTTCACAAGGGCATCTGATTTACACAGGTTGTGCAACTATGGTGATGGACACTTGTCATGCATAAACAACATGGACCTAGTGCCTTTTTAAACAACACTTTTCCGGCACAGTACCTGTTCACTACAGGTACCTACACACTTTGTGGGTAACAAATACTCAGTGAGCATGCTATCCACTGGTGCACACAATGCCATTAGTGCTAGTCAGACAACATGCACAATGAGAGAGGATGTTGACTGCACACTCACCTGCTCCCCTGGTTTCCCATACAGCTTGCTGTACTGCGAAAGGAGGCTGTCCAGCAGGGCCTGGTTCTCCTCCTCTGTGAAGGCTGGGGCCCTCTCCACAGTACGTGCCATAATTGGAGCCAGAGTATACAGATAGACAGCAGCAGTGGTAGCAGAGAGAGAAGTCAAGCTGGAGCATGTAGTACAGGCATGTGTGCTTCCAGGGGAAGAGACAGCCTTATATCTGTGCTGCAGGGGCCTATTCTGTCCCATGTGTCAAAACCGATAGGTCAGAGTTGTTTGCATCCTATGAATTAGTCCAATCCATGAGATAGCACGAATAGGACACACCTACCGCAACGTTCAAAATAACTGCATCATGACAGTTATGTTTCTGATACATTTGTGTCAAACCAAAACCGACTCGTACTGCTCGCGAATCGTGCACGATGCAAAACGCGCGTCTGTCACCATTACGACCAACATCCAATCAGTGCATCCGGTTCGGTCAGGATGTTGCAGAGGCGTATTTGGAAAACTCAACTGCGTTGTACACCATTGTATTGGGCATGTAATCTGTCAGTCCGGCTCAGGCAGGAGTTGGCTCACGCATCCATTCAAGAGTCACCCGCATCGTTGTATTGGGCATGCAATCTGTCAGTCCAGCTTGGTCAGAAGTTGGCTCACACGTCCAAGCAAGTGTTACCCGTGTCGTACAAGACTGTATTGGGCATGCAATCTGTCAGTCCGGCTTGGTCAGGAGTTGGCTCACGCGTCCATACACGAGTCACCCGCATCATACAAGACTGTATTGGGCATGCAATCTGTCAGACCAGCTCGGTCAGGAGTTGGCTCACGCGTCCATGCAAGAGTCACCCACATCATACAAGACTGTATTGGGCATGCAATCTGTCAGTCCGGCTCATCAGGAGTTGGCTCACGCGTCCATACAAGAGTCACCCACGTCGTACAAGACTGTATTGGGCATGCAATCTGTCAGTCCGGCTCGGTCAGAAGTTGGCTCACGCGTCCATGCAATGCCCACTCATCATGTCAGACAATGTATGTAAGAATATTGGCATGCTGTATGCCCTGTGTGGATGGAGTTAAGCACATGTCAAATGGGACAGAGACAAAAGACAAGGCTACTCACATTATGATCCTAGCTTACAGTGCAACTATAGCAGTGTTTGTGAGGAACATAACTAGTGTGAGTGACCACTTCACAGATCATCCTCCTATGCTTTGCCACTATCCCAGGGGATCATTGTGTTTACACAGGACACATCCACACAAAATCACAGCATCAACTGATTATGATTACAGTACAACGTGTTAATTCCTTTCGACTCTGTCCACAGTATATGAGACTTGTACAACACAATAACTTACTGCTGAAAGTTGTCACAGTAATGTAGAATTATCTCATCTTGCATTTGTCATGTGAGTTGCTGTAGTGTCTGTCACTGATTTGCATGTATGCATGTCAAATACATATGTGCTACACATCATCAATGTTCTGTGTCTGTGATAGGACATGTAGGTCATACATCACATCATGACAATGTCCACACCATGACAGTGTTGTGCATGGTGACAAGCTGTCTGAATGTAGTGTTGTTGCTGGGTTGTAATACCTTGTCCATGTCTGTGTACCTTAAGTACATGTGCTAGTTGACCAAGACATCTATGGCTGATACTTAATTGTGTGTGTGTTGTGTATGTTACGATTGATCCCATGGAGAGTGACAGACAACAGTGAGCAGTCACAGTACAACACTGTATTCTTTGATAATACAAGACATAATTGAGTATGTTCATGCTCACATAGCTGTGAATTTTGGATTAGCTCAACCTCAGACATCTGACTTCACTGTGGCATCATTGTAAGTGTAACACGATATGTAAAATCAGGATTACTTGATGTTTAATTTAGAGAGTAACATGTGTACATACTTTGTCATCTGTGCCGCAGAGGACCAAATGTCCACAGACCCTTCCCTGATCTAGCAACCATGGTGGAGCGTGAGTGCATGAGGAAATACAGGTTCATGAGGGGATTCATTTTAGAATTGACAGACCAGTTGTCACCACACTTGCAACCTGGACGCACATATCCCTTTGCCCTGACCCCAAGGTGAAGGTGATGGCGGCACTAAATTTTTTTGACACTGAATCGTTCCAGTTTACTGAGGCTGATGCTGGTGGCATGTTCCAGACAATGTTTAGTCGAGTGCTCCGTGATGTGTGTGAGGCCATGTTGAGGTTCCTTGACCTGTACATACAGTTTCCTACACTGCCACAGTTCCGTGCCATTAAAGATGATTTTTATGCTCTGGGACACATGCCACATGTGATTGGACCAATTGATGGGACACATGTGGGTTTGGTCTCACCACAAGCCCATGAACAGGTTTACCGAAATCGAAAAGACTTTCATTCAATCAATGCCCTTGTGGTATGTCTGGCGTACCAGATCATCTCCCATGTATTTGTGCGTTTCCCGGGATCTGCACACGACGCATACATAATGAGGATGAGTCGGATACCCCAGCTGATGTCCCAGCTCAGGAATGAGCATGCATGGCTTGTCGGTGAGTCATGTTGTCATTTTCAGTTGTGTGTTCTTCGTCTGTCATGTTGTACCCTGTGTTTGCTCTGATGATCATTTATAATTGAAATACTGTAGGAGACTCTGGATACCCCAACATGCCCTGGTTGCTGACACCACTCAGGAACCCGGTCACACCTGCTGATATCTTTTACAACGGGGCACATGGGTGGACCAGGGGTGTACTTGAGCGTACATTTGGGCTGCTAAAGACAAGATTTCGCTGCCTGGACCGGACAGGAGGTGCCCTTCAATATTAGCCAGATAAGGTGTGCAAGATCATAATAGTGTGCGGCATGCTTCACAACAAGGCTGTGAGGAATAAGCTACCGCTCATCCAGAATGACAGGGACCAACGGCCTCCACCATGGGAGGATCCAGGCCTGGGGCACGTTGCCAGTGACAAGGAGGAGGAGGAGGTGGATGTCAGGAGACATCTCATTGACAACTTTTTTACATGAGTGTATGTATGCAAAGATGTTTGATAATGCCTTTCCTAAGCGTTATGTAATTGTAAATGTTGTAGACTTGTAAAGCGCACAGCTACCCCAGCAACGGGGTGTCCCGGCGCTGTAGACCACTGGGGAACACGTCCTGGCTATCCCTGTGAGATGGTCCCTTTCTGGGTATCTCCAAGGTGAAACCAGGCATCCCCGGCGTCTGTGGGGGGCCGTTGTAGAGATGAGGCAAGCTTAATGCCCAGAGTTGCCGAGTGTGTTCCTGGTTAGAGTAGGTACCGAGGCGAGAATTATCGAGTCCATTTTGACCCTGGTCCACGACCCTGCCGCGTCGGGAATTGAACCCTGGTCCCTGGCCGATTCTCTGCTTACGGGTCTGCCGCCTCTAACTAGTGAGCCACACCTCTCCTATGTTATGTGTGTATGTAGGATAATATGTTGTGATACGTGTGTGTGTATGCCAATTTACATGGTCCTCGTTGTTGTACAGTGTATGTTTAGTTATGATGGTCACCACTACATTGTTGGAGTTACTCCTAGCTTGTGTTCTGAAGTTACAATGGACAATAGTGAATTCATATTTGGATATGTCATCATAACAAGTTGTATTTCAATCTGTACTATGTCTCTCCTTCACAGGCTCCTTTTCCTGTTGTGTGGGTGTGAGAAAGTGCCATCTTTCTTGCATGGTACGCCCCCACTTTTTGCTGAATTGCTGATGTACTTTGACTGAGTGTGCCCTGGGCTCCTGCCAATCAGGTACCCAGGACCTATGTTCCTTTCCTAAAACTGTGTTGAAGCCTAAACCCAATTGGCATCTCTGGCCACATGTCAGGCCCTGGTAAATGGTACATTAGGTACCCAGGGCCTTGTGACCAGAGAAGGCCCCTAAGGGCTGCGGCACTTATTGTGCCACCCTTAGAGGCCCTGTACCCTGACACACATACACTGCCCTTGCAGGCTGAGTGTCTGGGTGCAGAACAAAACAGAGAGTCAACATGGCACACATCCCTGTGTGCCATTCCCACAACACACACTGCCCTGGCATACATCAGCCACCCCTCTAGCTGGGTGCCCTATGCCAGTGGTGTGGGTACAGGTGCTTGAGCCCTGTGCCCCTACAGTGCCCAGGTCCATTCCTGGACACTGGAAGTGCAGTGCTGCCATTTAAGAGTATATGGTGCTGGGAGATCATCAACACGAACTCCACAGCACCATGATGGCTACACTGAAGACTGAGAAGTTTGGTATCAAACTTCTCAGCACATTAAACCTGCACTGATGCCAGTGTGGGATTTAATGTACAATGCATGACAGAAGGCATCTTAGAGATGCCCCCTGAACTTAACCTACAATCCACATCTTGTCTGAGGGGCTGCCTAGGCTGCCACACAGCAGACATGTTGCTGGACCCCTGGGTAGAGAGCCATCTGCTCTCTTGGGCCTGCAGCAATGCACATCCTGTGCGAGGTGCTAGGTCTCTCCCCCCAGGATGGGCAGGGGAAGCTTCAAAGGCATGTCGCCTTTGTGAGCTTCTCCAGGCCACTTACTGTACTCAGCAACTGGCCCCTACCGGTTCTGACCCCCACTCTGGCGGGAAGACTGGCCGGAAACCCCAAGGAAGGAAAGGGGGTGTGCCAGCCTCTGCCAACCCCACCCCTCCGGTGGGGGAGGCGAGGTGAAGCACATCTCCGGGCTCTCGCCATCTTGAAGATGGGAAGCCCTGCCCAATCAGGCCTAGGCTACTGCCCCCCTCCCACAGGAGAGTGGCAGGATAGGGGGTGTACCCACTTCAGGGAGGGGACCCATTGGTCCCTGCCCTTTACCTTCCTGTAACGCTCCTAAATTTAGTATTTAGGGGCACCTGAACCTTCATTCCTCAGATCCAGATTCCGAAACAAGAAAGAAGGACAAGGAACAAGAAGACCTGCTGTGCAGCTGCTAACAAGAGAAAGACACCAACTGATTTTGCCCCAGCCTTACCGGCCTGTCTACCCTCAAACCTGCTCCTGCTAAACCCCGGCATGCCCAGTGGTCAGCAACCTCAAAAACCCCAGAGGATCTGACTGCCTTGTGACTCTAACTATCTGGGACTCCCACGAGCAGTGGTACTGCTCAAAGCAAGTAACCGACCCCTGGCATCAGCCAGGAACAGCGAACCCTGCACACTCTGCACCGCCAAGCCTGTGCTGGAGTGAACAAAGACCACGAAGACGTCCCCCCAGCGACTGTGACCCCAAATCCAGCACCCAACGACCCACCTAAATGCTCCTGACGACGCCTGCAGCCTCAGAACCAGGGACCCCTCCAACCGCGACCAGCAGAGGGTAAGATTTCCCAACACCAAAAGGCACCCCTGCACCCGGCGCTGTGCGGCCCCCTGTGCCCATCTCCTGGGTGCCTACCTATCCTCCAACTACCCAACTTATCATTCATGGACTGTGCAATGTACATACAACACTCTAATCAGAGACATGTCTGACTACGTTGCTTGAGGTTGTCCTGGTCTCCTCAACTGAAACTATTGATGGCATGAGTGACACAATGCCATGTGTGTCCCTCAAATATATGTAAGGCATGAAGGTAAATCAGCTGATAAGAAGTGGCAGGTGACCCATTGACTCTGCACTGCTCACATGATGACTAATGCTGGATATCCAACCATGTTGTGTGTTCGCATTTATTCTACACAACTAGGCCTTGGAATGGTCAAATACACATGTTGCTTCTACTCTGTGTTAACTGAAATGTTTTGGGGATGTCATGCTCATTTCTTAATCTAAAAGGCTACATATCAGCACATCTAATTAGCTACTCAATTCTACTACTTGAATTGAATGTCTCCAGTTGTCTTGTTAACAAGTTCAATACAACTAAAATAGATCACAATAGTAATCTCTACCTATTTTGTTTATTCCTAGATGTTTTTTATTTCATGTCTGATTACCATGGATGCTGTTTCTTTCATAGAGCGGGGCCTCTTTTCCTGAGCTGTAGCCAGGTGAGGTGTGGCTGCTTTCTCGTGAACCACGGGTAAGCAATAATTAATACACACTATTTCATGCACACTATCTTGGTGTTATTAATGATGGGGTATTAAGGACTCACGTACTCTATAATCATGCAGCATATGATTTCCTAGTGCCTGTTTTCCTGATGACACTTTTGTTTATTTCTAGTTGCTATCAGCATTCTGGAGATTCACTATGAACCTAAATACCAGGGTATGAGGTTGTATTTGTTCCAATCTTTCTAGCACTTTTGTACTTTTCACATAAAACGCAGTAGTTTTAACAACTTTAAAGGTCCCGAGGAAGGCCATGATTCTATTAGAATCACAATGGCCGAAACATGTAGACCATGCTTTTGGACATATGTGGTTATTCTTTCTAAACTGCATCTGCACTGTTTTTAATTTGGACATCAGTAGATACTGAATCAAAAAAAATTCTCCTGATAATCAATTTTAACTTGCACATCACTTTTGACACACGTTGCACTGTGTCCATCACCTTTACCAATCCAACTCTTCATGTCTGATGGATTTTAGGTAATTCAACTCTACCTTTCAAAACATAAATGAGCTCCTCCCTCACAGTGAGGGGGTTGTAGCCCTTTGCAGCCAAGAGGAGATCCCAGATGATGAAGCATGTCACTTCGGTGAGTGATGGGATTCTGTCCTTTTATAAAGGACTTTATAGCAGAGCACCTGACCAGAGCTTGCCCACCAAGCAGACTTCTACTCCAGCCCAGGATCAAGCCTTCAGTGATGACAGCATTCCTGGAGATGTGGACATTGGTGACCTTCCTGTTACATCTGGTACGCCTCGACAGACAGCAACAGTGGGTTTCACTGTGCCCACAACAACACCTCCCACCCCAGCAGCAACAACACAGCCATCCTCTGCCCCCCAATCTATGTACCTAGCACAGTCAGTAACAACCTGTGCCCTCCAGTCCTGGAGTCTGAGGTGGCAATTACCAACCCAGTCACTGAGGGACCAGGACCTGAGGGGAGGGTACAGCCTGGCCTGGATTTTTGTACTGGAAAGTACATGGAAAAGGACTATTTCAAATGTAAACAGGCGAGCCTTCATTTATAGTGGTGGTGATGCACTTAACAGTCAGCGGTACTGTGGTTCCAACCGATATAGTAGCGGAAGCCTGACCTCGCATATAGGATATTTTGAACTTCCGCCGCTGCCGGAAGTCGACCGCGCAGTGGGCAGTTGCATCCAAGGTGGACTCAGCCATAGGCTATCATTGGTGATTGTGATGGTCACGGTCCAATGGCTGTGTGCGGCTATGCTAATGACCATGTATGTGGCATATATGTATGCAGCGGTTTGAAAAGTGACTCACTTGCCTCCTGACACTGCTGCTATCAACACTTCCTCCATTTTAGCTGCTGTTTCCCATCTCTGGGCGAAGTCATGCCAGGCCAAGCAGGTGAGAGGGCCCCTGCCTACTCTCCATAGGAGCTGGAAAAACTTGTAGAAGATGTCTTTCCCCTCAATGGCCAGCTTTCTGGCTCACCAGTGGAACAGGTAGCTAACTCAAATACATATTTTACAGGCTACAATCTTACCTCTGAGTCCTAGAGTGAATTATGATTATGGCTGTTAATAACATCACTATTATGATGTGTGTTGTGTGTTAAGCCCTAGATTATACTTGTGGTGCATTCACATATGTATGCATGTATATTTTAATGGTACCTATGATTTGCTAATCATATCATGGTAAATGTGCACCCAAATGTAAAGGGTTTACTGCATGAACTGTGTATGTCTACAGTAAGAAGCAGATGAGGATCATGTTAGTTATGTGTACAATCCCGCAATTCATTCAGCCCAGATTAGGGCTTGCCAAACTGTTGTCTGAGAGCTTACTATACCTCACAGACACCTTCAGAGTACCACACTACATTGAGGACACTAATTAAATGGCTTTAAGTTGTACATTTAGGTTTTGAAATGTTTGAAATGTGAGGTTCATGTGGAATTGCTGAGGAGTCTATGAAAATAGGTAAGAGTATAATTTACCGGGGGTTACGTACACAATGGTGTTTTTTTGGACGTGATCAAGCAAATACAGCAGCGGCAGGATGTGTACAATCGGCTCCATGGCGGCACAAGATGTGTGGAGATGAATACAGGTGTATTTCAGCCTTATATTCCTCCATTTCCACCAGCTCATATGTGGTGCTTGTACTGGTACATTCATGCTGGCTGTAAGGCACCACATAAATGGGCCGGTGGTAACACTGACGGTCAGCCCTCCCACAGATGCATTGACAATTCCACTGCTGCTGGGATTTCCTGGTGGTGGTGGCGAGACCGGAGCAGTCTTTTGTCTATGTAAATGCATGCCTCGTAATATGGCGGTCAGACTGCCAGCCGTGCAGCAGATGATCCTACTGATGCGACGGTCCCAAGACCACCAAACTCATAATAAGGCCCTTAGTCCTAACTATAACTACATAGTGGTGACTGCCACTGAGAGATAGATAGACAGATAGATAGATAGATAGATAGATAGATAGATAGATAGATAGATAGATAGATAGATAGATAGATAGATAGATAGATAGATAGATAGATAGATAGATAGATAGATAGATAGATAGATAGATAGATAGATAGATAGATAGATAGATAGATAGATAGATAGATAGATAGATAGATAGATAGATAGATAGATAGATAGATAGATAGATAGATAGATAGATAGATAGATAGATAGATAGATAGATAGATAGATAGATAGATAGATACATAGATAGATACATAGATACATAGATACATAGATACATAGATTGATTTATGGAACAAACAAAGGTTAAAATGACACAATAGTTAGGTATGGTAATGATATGGTAAGGTAGGGCCTGGTAAGGTATGGCCTTGGTCGCAGTCGCCATCTTGGGGAGGGCTGCCATGGCTGGCCATTACATCTGTCTGTGGGGGGCCCATCGGGGTCCGTGTGGTCCCTGGAGTTTGTTCACTGACATCTTGGGGCCCCTATACTGTTGTGGCCCCCTCCTGCTGCCCCTGCAGGCCTGAAATCCACCCAGAGACTTCCGGCAAGTGACCTCTGACTCACGCAGCTCAGGAGCGCCGATCAAGACTGTTGGCCATTGACTGCTCTGTCAGCAGCCTTCTGTGTCTCTGCTTTTCTGCCACTTCTCCTGATCTCTTTTTCCCTCCTTTCATATTTTCTGCTTTTCTGTCACTCTCTTTCACTTTTCGCATTTTTCTGCATTTCTGTCACTTTCTTGCACTGTCTGCATATTTCCACTTTTTCCTCTTGCCACTTTTGCGACTTTACCTCGCCATGTCCCTGCTACTGCTTGTCCCCCATGGTTCGGCCCCCCCAGTGCCACTTCCTGTTGTTCCTGCATCCCAGCTGTCCAGCCTTCCCACTCATGCTACATAATGGCGGCGTTGTGCGGCTCACAGCAGGTGTGCACAGTGTGCGCGCAAAGCAGGCGAACCACAGGTGCTCCAAAGGCACCTGGACCATTCCCAGCAGAACGGACCCTGGTTGTCGGACCATCCACCTATGTGACACCAGCACACACCACACCCTCAATGCCGTACACCACCCCACCTGCCACAGGGCATCACTGACCCTTTTTCCTGCTGAAACTGCAGCAGCAGCACCTTCATCTGCCATGGCATACCAGCCCCACCCAGGGCATGAATGAGAAATACCAGACCCGATGGCCTCAGCTGTATCCTGCTCAACACAAGTTCCCTCCACTGTGGAGATCTGGGACCTACTCTACGCCGTGTACCCCAAAATCGCCTTCCTCATGGAACTTGGCTAAACTCCACCTCTGCCCCGGACATTGCCACCGTCATTCTGTAAGGCTGCAAGATCATTCACAAGGACCGCATCAACAAACTGGGAGGAGGCATCGTCATCATGCACAAAAGCACCCTCCGCCTCACCACCCAGTCAGAGGAGCACTTGACCAACATGGAGCACCTCCACATCCAGGTCCAGACCAACCCAAATACTGCCCTCTGCGGCACCCACCTCTACAGACCTCAACTTTCCCCTGCACAACCCAAATGACAAGAACACCACATCTCTGCTGGAGAACCTGGCCACCATCAGACTCAACAATGGGTCTCCACCCCAACCCACTCAGCAGGACACACGCTTGACCCCATCTTCTTTATTTATTTATTTTTGAAATTTATAAAGCGCGAACAAAAGCCCGTGGGCGTCTCGGCGCTGAAAAACAAGGTGTGAAGTACCCGCAGAGGCTAATTGGCAGCTGTTATTGACCAAAGAGCCAGGTCTTCAATTTTCTGCGAAATTGCATCAAGGACGAGCTTTCTCTGATGGCAGCTGGTAAAGAGTTCCAAAGTCTGGGAGCAGCCACCAGGAAGCGCCTGTCGCCCCACGTGACTGTTTTAGTTCGTGGTACCTGCAGAAGATTAAGGTTATTAGATCGGAGAGATCTAATGGATGAGTGAGGCCGGAGATGGGCCTTCAGGAAATACGGACCCTGGTTATGCAGTGCTTTGTATGTGACACAGAGTGTTTTAAATTTGATCCTGTTGTTGATCTTGAGCCAGTGAAGATTTTTTATTGTTTCTGAGATTGGCATGAAGTTCGGGATACCCGACAGAAGACGAGCTGCAGCATTCTGGATTGTCTGTAATTTATTGATCACTCTGGCCTGAGCATTAACAAACAGACCATTACAGTAGTCGAGAGAGGACAACACCAGGGCACTTACCAGAGTCTTTCCAGCTGCGGCAGGTAAGAACAGCAACATTTTCTTAATCAGCCTTAATTTATAGTGGGCAGAGGCTGCTGTTTTGTTTGCGTGGGCCATAAAGTTCAGGTTCTCATCAAAAATCACTCCCAGGTTTCTGACCGAGGTGACCGGTTTCGGGGGGGTCCCATACGAGGGAGGCCACCATGTAGTCGACCAGCAAGGTGAGAGATGTCCAAAGATGATCACCTCAGTTTTTTCGGAGTTTAGTTTTAAGCAGTTGGAGGCAATCCAGTCTCCAATTGCCCGCAAGCCCTCCTGGAAGTTTCCTGCTACTCTCTCTCCATCACCATTAATGGCCAACACAAGTTGTGTATCATCTGCGTATGAGGTAAGGCTCATCCCATGGGCTTTGATGACAGATGCCAGGTCCGACACATAGATATTAAATAGTGTTGGGCTTAGGGATGAGCCTTGAGGAACCCCACACGGCAGTGACAGCTTGTCAGATTGAAAATGCCCCAGTGTGACCACCTGTGTTCTCCCTGCTAGAAAGGAGGAGAGCAGGTTTTGTGCCAGGAGGCGAATGCCCATCTTTCCGACACGGTCCACCAGAATCTTATGGTCGACCGTGTCGAATGCAGCGGATAGATCGAGTAGTACCAGTACCGCTGTTCCTCCCTGGTCACGAATCATTCGTATATCCTCGGTAGCTTTTATTAAGGCGGTCTCTGTGCCATGGTACTTGCGAAAGCCGAATTGGGTGTTATCCAGTGATTGGTGCTTCTCTAAAAACTCCGAAAGTTGTATATTCATAGCTCTCTCAGCTACCTTGGCTAGGAAAGGTAGGCTAGCTATGGGGCGGTAGTTTTTTAATTGTTCCTTGTCCAGATTGGCTTTCTTTAAAAGAGGCTTAACGAGGGTGTTCTTCAGTGAGTCCGGATAGATCCCTGTTCTGAACATGGCATTACAAACTGAGGTGATCTCAGGAGCCAAGCAGTCCATCACCGGGCGGATGACCTTGAAGGGGCAAGGGTCTAATGCCGATCCAGAATTCATGGTGGCAGTAATGTCCTTGATTTGTGTCTCTGCGAGATCCGTGAACTGGGATAGTACAAAATCCTGAATATTGCCGTCGGGCATAGGTGGCTGAGTTATAATTTTGTCGGTGAACGCTTGATATATATCGTTCACCTTGGTGAAGAAGAAATTGGCCAAGGAGTCGCAGAGAGATTGGGATGGAGGCGGAACAAAGTCTGGAGTGTTTCCGCGAAGATCTTGGTGATCTCTAACTGTTTTTTACTGGAATTTTTAGCATTATTGATCTGTTCTGTAAAGAACTTTTTCTTAGTTTCGACAATGAGGGCTTTATACAGCCCTAATGCATCCCTGTAGCTAGCTTTGTCTTCAGGACTATAAAATCTACGCCAATGTCTTTCCTTGTTTCTGCAAAGTTGTTTCTGTTTACGCAGTTCCTCTGTAAACCAAGGGGCCGAAGGTGCTGTTCTATTTCTAGAGGGCTGTTTGGTAGGGGCTAGGGTGTCTGTGGCAGAGCCCAGCCACTCCTGAAATTGACAAGTGGCAGTATTGGGATCAGTGGAAAGGCACGGTCAGGTCTTATCTAAAAGAGCAGTGAGCTCCAACTGATCAATATCTTTCCAGACCTTAAAAGGTTCTAGTCTCAGTGCAGGTTCTCTTCTGGTCCTATTTGCCATAACTGAGATCCTCATTAGGATAACATAGTGATCTGTCCAAGGCATGGGCAGGGCGTCTATTATTTTTAGACCTTCCAGATTGGAGAAGATGCCATCCAGAGTATGGCCAACCCTGTGGGTGGGGGTGGTAACCAATTGCCGAAGACTCAAGGTGTCCATATCTGATATCAGGGTACGGGTGTCGTTATCAGAAAACTTCTCGAGGTGGAAGTTCATATCACCCATCACTGTGAAAGAATCTTCCATCGCCAGTGCTTCAAGTATCAAACCAAGATTGGCAAGAAAGCCCGTTCGGGCGCCTGGGGGTCGATATAACAGCAATCCTTTGAAGTGAAATGATGGAGTAAGCTTAAGGTCGAATTGAAAGGCTTCAAAAAAGCTGGAAGGGATGTGTGACATTCTCACACTTATGTGGTCGCGGGCTATGATGGCTAGCCCCCTCCACGCTTTCCGACTCGGTCTTGCCGGTAAGCTAAGTAAGCTGGAGGGGCCGCGACTGCCATGTCTGGGTCGGACGCCTCATCCGTCCACGTCTCTGTTATGAAGAGACAGTCTAAGTTATTATCCAAGATGAGGTCGGATACTTCCTGCCGATGCTTTACCAAGGAACGTGCATTTATCAGTGCTACTGAAAAGTCAGTGGTGGTGATGGTTGTCATGGTGTTCATTTTAACCTTATCATTGGCTATATGTAGCTTGATATTACAGTGAGGGCAGGTGAGTTCAGTAGGTATCAGAACTCTACATAGATTATATCGGACACATTGGGTAGTAGCCGTTGTGCTTAGTTCCAACAAAGCAGATTTGGCGTAGGTAAGTGGTCCATGGCGGGGATAATGGACAGGGGTTCTGGCCCTGGGCCCGGTCCTGGCGCGGACGGGCGCAGACGGGCTTGCCTTTGGCGCGCCTTTGGCGCGCCGCCGGTGTGCCCGCTGCGCCGTCTAGGAGCAGTGATCATTTTATTGGGGGGGAGGAGGGTGGGGAGGCAGCCGCAACTAGCGCGCTACCCCGGCTTACTCCCAAGATGGCGGCCACCCTCAGCTCGACCCAATGGCAGGTGTCCCGAGCGAGGAGGGAGTCCTGCCGGTAGGGAACCGAGCGAAGTGGAGACAAGAGAGTCTATGCGCCAGGTAAGCAAAACGTTAAAAAAAATGATTTACATTAAAATGTAGACAAGGCGAGCTGGCTTGTGCAAAGTCCAGAACAGACAGACAGATCGCACCACAAGCGCCCAACAATGATTTAATATTATATAGCAAAACACAGCGTAACACTCACATGGCCCCCGGCTTCCGCCTCAGGGGTGTTCACACCAAAGTCTGTGCGGGAGTGTCTGAGGAGAAATGAAGTAGTCCGGGAGGGAGGGAGGCCGCCGCAACTAGCGCGCTACCCCGGCCTACTCCCAAGATGGCGGCCACCCTCAGCTCGACCCAATGGCAGGTGTTCCGAGCGAGGAGGGAGTCCTGCCGGTAGGGAACCGAGCGAAGTGGAGACAAGAGAGTCTATGCGCCAGGTAAGCAAAACGTTAAAAAAAACGATTTACATTAAAATGTAGACAAGGCGAGCTAGCTTGTGCAAAGTCCAGAACAGACAGACAGATCGCACCACAAGCGCCCAACAATGATTTAATATTATATAGCAAAACACAGCGTAACACTCACACGGCCCCCGGCTTCCGCCTCAGGGGTGTTCATACCAAAGTCTGTGCGGGAGTGTCTGAGGAGAAATTAAGTAGTCCGGGAGGGCGGGAGGCCGCCGCAACTAGCGCGCTACCCCGGCCTACTCCCAAGATGGCGGCCACCCTCAGCTCGACCCAATGGCAGGTGTCCCAAGCGAGGAGGGAGTCCTGCCGGTAGGGAACTGAGCGAAGTGGAGACAAGAGAGTCTATGTCATATTATCTGCCAGCAACAACATTACCGTCAGTCACACCTCCAAGCTCCTTTGTACCAACCACCACTGCGTCCACTTCTCCTGCACCAAACCCACTGTACACCACAACATCCTTTGCTACCCTTACTGATGTTGGTACAAGGTCAGCACTGCCATCAGCAAAATGCCACCACTGACATCTGCAGACGCTAATACCTCAGCAAGCGACCTCCATCGATGATCTCCAACTGAGCCAACACATTGGTTCTGCTCATGAAAGCCCCAGGCAAGTGACACTTCAAAAAAGCCAGCTGGTTCTCTCCCACCCTTCATCAGTCCAGACGCACCTGTCGACAGCTCAAGAAGAAACGGAGGAGCAGCAACACTCTGGAAGACCACTCAGCCTTCAAAAACACTGTCACCGCACACCACCACATCATCAGAACAACAAAGAAAGCAGCCCTACAAGAAAGGATCAATGCCAATAGCAAATAACTTTTCACCATGATCAAAGAATATGCCAAACCTAGCACAGAGACAGCAGACATCCCTCCCTCCCAAGACCTCTGCAACAACCTTGACACCTTCTTCCACCGCAAGATTAAGGAGATCTACAACAGCCTCAATAGTCTCAACACCCAATACCCTCTCACCCCACCGCAGCAACTGCACCCAATGACACCAGACCCCAGCAGACCATGCTCAGCTGCACTCCCCTTATTCCTGTTGACACCCTCAAGATCATAAAGAGATTCCACTCCGAAGTACCCTTGGACCCCTGCCTTCACCACATCTTCAACAGAGCCGGCACCTCTATCGCCGCCGTACTCTGCCGCACCATCAATTGCTCCATCAACTCTGCCACCTTCCCGGAAGTCTGGAAACAAGCAGAGATCAAACCCTTGCTCAAAAAACCCTCTGAAGACCCAATGGACCTCAAGAACTTCAGACCTATGTTTCTGCTCCCCTTCCCAGCCAAGGTCATCGAGAAGGCCATCAATGCCCAAATTTCCGAGTTCATCTAAGCAAACCACATCCCAGACCTCTCCAAATGTGGCTTCTGAAGCAACCACAGCACCGAGACTGCCTTCCTCGCTACCACAGAGGACATCCGCACCCTCCCCGACCGAGGTGAAACTGCAGCCCTCATACTCCTGGACCTCTCGCCCTCTTTGAAACCGTCTCCCACCGTACCCTAAGACTCCACGATACCGGCTTCCACAACAAAGCTCTGGAATGGATCTGCTCCTTCCTCACTGGCCGAACACAGAGAGTCAGACTACCTCCGTTCCACTCTGAGCCCACAGAGATCAGCTGCAGAGTGCCTCAGGGCTCCTCCCTGAGCTCCACTCTCTTCAACATTTGCATGGCCTAGCTCTCAGCCATCATCAGGAACCACAAACTCATCATCTTTCCCTATGCCGATGACACCCAGCTGATCCTCTCCCTCACTAACGAACCAACAGTCGCCAAGAACAACTTCCACAACGAGATGAAATGAAGGCTGTCGCTACCTGGTTGCAGAACAGCTGCCTCAAGCTCAACTAAGTGAAGATCGAAGTCCTCACCCTGGGCTCCACCCCCTCCACCTGAGAGGACACCTGGTGGCCAGCAGATCTTGGATCCCCCTCCACACCCACAGACTACGCACAAATCCTTGGCATCATCCTGGACCCCTCGCTCACTATGAACAACCAGATCAACACTGCCTCATCATCCTGCTTCCACATGCTACACTTGTCCTGAAAGATCTTCAATCAATCCCCACCGAGCCGCACTCTACGCCGGCATCACCCAGAAACTGCTCAAGAAACTGCAGAACATTCAGAGCGCCTCAGCCAGACTCATCCTCAACATCCCCCACCACAGTCACATCACAAGCCACCTGAGAGACTTTCTCTGGCTCCCCATCAACAAAAGAATCACCTTCATTCTTCTCACACATGCCTACAAAGCCCTACACGATCCGGGACTTGTGTACCTCAACCACTGTCACTTATTCCACGCACCCTCTAGAGACCTCTGCTAGGCCCATCTGGCCTGGGCTAATGTCCCATGTATCTTCAAGACCACGGCTGGAGGAAGGTCTTTCTCCTACCTCACAGCAAAGACCTGGAACACCCTGCCTCTCCACCTCAGGCCATCACTGTCACTGCCTCAATTCAGGAACGACATCAAGACATCAAGACCTGGCTCTTCAACTGAATCACAGTGCCTTCGGCGAATCAGCAGCCGCCTCTTAGCTCCTACCCAGCACCTTGAGACCCTTACGGGTGAGTAGTCATGCTTTACAAGTCACTTGATTAATTGATTGAATGAGTTCTCACTTCATGTTAAAAGTTTCCTAGAAATTCAGCGAAGAAACCAAAGGTTAAAGCAATGCTGTAGATAGGTGTTGAATTAAGATAAAAATTAGCAGTAAAAACACACTTGAATTCACCAGTCAGATTTTTCAGTAAGTTTCATTTTTTTGTTAATGTAAGAGAAGAACTTATTACCATATCTAACTATAACATCACTTTAACCTTTGATTTTTTGTGAGTTAATCATTATCAGCTGTCTTTCTGTCCAGTTCAGTGTATTTCTGTTGGCCCATTTGTTCTGTATAGGAGAGCAAACTTTCCTGTGGGAATTAACATAGGAAATCAATGTTTTGGGATCCCTCACTCCTTTTTCTTGGCCCCTTACTTGACATATTGCTGCAAAGCTTTCCATGAAGATACTGGGGATGTTGAACATTTTTTTCTAAAGTTTTGTAATGATTCATCAAATGGTGCCAAAGTTATTAGCAGAAGAAGAAACACTTGCTAAGGAAACTGTGACCTAAATATAAGACCCTCACTGTGTAAAATATGTGTGTGAGTGTGTGTGTCTGTGTGTGGGTGTGCGTGTGTGTATGTGTGTGTTTCTTGAAGTGATGTTATGGTTGACATGAATAAATAATATAAAGAAATATAAATCCGAAATTCACCTAAACAGTTATAGTTGAACTACAATTATGGTTACAAATTAAATTCACTAGCCCACTAAAATCCAGTAGTTATGGCTAGGATCACGATTCATAAATGGCACACCAGCCATGCAAACCATAATGTCTACACCATATACAATGCTCATGATCTCACCCTTAATGAAACAGATGAAATTCTAAATGTTGTAAATGATCTTACCGATTAACTTACATATCACATATCCCTTATCACTTTTACAATGTAGATTACAAAATTCCTGCCTTGTATACCCTACTAAAAAAGAATGAATCACATTCCCCGGGCAACCCCATTGTGGCAGGGTATCAAAACATATTAAAGCCCTTGTCAAAATATGTAGATTTTTTTTTAAAACTTTCACCTCTTGGATACTGCTGTTTGTGAAGAACAGTTGAAAGGCTATTTAACCAATGGAGGGTATGCAATGTGAGTGGAACTGTGATCTTTTGATGATTTCACATATTGAAAGTGCATATAGAAATAAACCACTGAAACAAGCCCTCAAGCCTATTGACTCTGTGTTAGACCACAGACTAAGATCACATAAGGCTCTGACTCCCTTTGTAGTTGATTGCGCTGATATTCTATTGCTGGTTCACTAGTTATTGGTAGAACACAACTTTTACCAATAAATTAAAAAGGCTGCTATGGTCGAAATCTGTGCCCCGAATCAGCCATTCTTTATGCAGCACAGTTTGGGGTTAACATCTACTATGACGGTAACATACTTAACGAATGCATAAGAATTTGGCTATGGCCCTGATTTAGGGATACTCCATCCAGAGGGTGATGGATATCCCATCCACCGAAATATAAATCCCATTATATCTTATGAGATTTATTTGCCAGCGGACGGGATCAGCCTTAGGGTGGTCTTACCACAAACCTTTTGCCTTCACACTCCTATTTTACTGAATTCACTGTTGCTAGCATTACGACTCTGTGCACTTTACGACTGCTAACCAGTGCTAAAGTGTTCATGCTCACAAATATGATGTAATTGGTTTATACCTTCCTGGCATATTAAATGCACTCATAAGACCCTAGTAAAGTAGTATATCATACACCCAAGGCCTGTAATTAAATGGTACTAGTGCGCCTGCAGCACTTCCTGTAGTGTGAGTGTAGTTTTAAACTGCCAATTTAAGTTGCCAAAATAAACCCCTTCCCAAACTTTAAACTCCCCATTTCTTACATATAATTCAACACTATACCCTGATTATAATGGCAGTCGGACTTTCGTCTGACCTCCATCCTATTGGGGATAGGACCGCTCGACTAGCTGTCAACAGTCCCGCCATAGGGCTTACATTGAGACCGCCTACAAGACGGTGCATGCCACTTGGTGCAGGGATATGTCGGGGACCATAGGTGCCCCCCAGAACCCAAGGTTGAGAGCAAGGGGGCAAGTG
Organism: Triturus cristatus; assembly: GCF_964204655.1. NCBI lineage: Eukaryota > Metazoa > Chordata > Amphibia > Caudata > Salamandridae > Triturus > Triturus cristatus. Next base: position 1,361,544,423 of record NC_140589.1, read on the forward strand.
GGGGCCTTCTGGGGCATCGAAAATCCCTTGCCGCCTGCCTTTTCATGGCGGGTTAACCGCCATGAAACGGCAGGTGGAAAGGGACATTATAATCCCTACGGCGGTGCCTGAGCAGGCACCTCCACTGTTGTACGGATACAAGTCCCTCCGATGGATCGACAGGCTCCTTGAGGCTGTTGCATCAGTGGCAGTCGGTCTCTCTGACTGCCTACCATCTGCCCACCATTGTAATGTGGCAGGAAGTGAAGTCGTGTCCGATGGCAGTGGGACCACCACTGACGGCCTGATGGTGGTGGTCCCTCCACCACCGTAATGAGGCCCTAAATTGGGACCCTTGTAGTACAAACAATAGGGTGCATTGTAATTAAAAGGTTGGACATACACTTTTAAGTTTTACATGTCCTGGTAGTGAGAATTTCCTAAATGCGCTTTTCACTACTGTGAGGCCTACCTCTCCTATAGGATAACATTGTGTTGTCCTATTACATTTAATATGTGCTACATTCGATTGTCAACAGGTAAGGAGATCATATTTAATGTCTACGAAATTGTAATTTCAAAACCATTTTAATTGTAAAGCTGGATTAATAGTTATAATTTTGAAAATGGCACTTTTAGAAAATTAGCATTTTCCTATCCCAGCTATTTTATGCTTGCAACCTGTTCCTGGTTCACATGACCAGTGTAGTTGGCAGTCGGACTTTTTTTATTCCCCTCAGACAGCCACACAATTGATGGATTAGTGGTGCATGGATGGGCAATCACTGGCAGAATGAGGGGCCGGAGATGGCGATGGCCCCACTTGCAATTCAATAGTCTGTGCCCTTCCGTCACACAAACAACGTTTCACCACTTCATTGTTCAGGCAGCCAGGCAGGAAACTCCAAGCACTTCAAAGGGAATTCCCTGGGTACTTCTCGTTCTTCAATGAAGACACCATGTATAACAATAGGACCCTCAGACCCACTCTTTAGTTCACTTTCGTCCCTGTGGGAGGACTCTCAGAGGACTGCCTGCTGCAGTTGCTTACTGTGTACTTCAGAAGACTGCTTTTCTGCACCTGGGAGGACTGTTTTACTGCCTGAACGCTGCATTGAACCCTCAAAGGCCATCCCGGCTGCTCGAGCCTAGTTCTACTTCTTGAATACATGATTACCTACGGGACTCCAAAGGCTAGTTGGCTGGCCTCCTGATCAGAGCCTCAGGGATAGAAAAGGTTCCATCTTGAACCCGCAACTGACCCAGCCTGAGGCATTCTAACACAAGTGGAGCCTCTCCAGTCCTGGACCTTTGGTGGTTGTGTTGAAGCTGCCCTTATAGCCAAAATCCAAAACTTAGGACTTAGAAACTGTTTTCCTAAAAACTGCTCAGAGTACCAAGAGGAGATGGGGTCAATTTGCGCATCTATCTGCCTAATGTGCATTGCGGCAGACTGACTTTGGGAAAGCTCCCACTATGCTCTTCTCCACAGCAGCAAATACTGTTCAGCCGTCCTTCTCAGAAGGGGTATCAGGTCTTGTGGATGCCTTGTGTGCTCCATAAATCAGACTTGTCCTGCTGGAGATTTTCATCTTTCAAGGGAATGATTGTTCATGAGTAGGAAAGTGTCCCTTCCTGCACATAAACAATCCATAATGGTGATTAGTAACTTCTATGAGTGCTGTTTTGTGCAGCACACATAGAAGTTGCAATGTGTCATTTTCAAATGCATGTTTATGTGCAGGAAGGAAAACCTTCCTGCACATGAACAATCACTAATGGTGATTTGCTGTTTCTATGTGTGCTGCATAATGGATCACACATGGAAGCAGAAAAAACGAGAAGAAAAAACAAGGAGAAATTAATATTTTCTCCTCGTTTCGCCAGGTTAAGAGCAGGTTATCCCTGCTGTTATTTTTGGCGCTGCCCCATATTTATGCCACCCTTATAAATAGGGGGCAGCATCAAAAGCAATGTATGTTTCGGTAGAACACCCACCGTATCAGCCATGAATGCCCCTTTCATGCTTAGTGCTGCGTGAAAAGTGTCCTATTTACAAATTTTGTAAATAAAGCAAACAGCTTATCGCCAAAAGAAGGCCATGAAAAGTGACGCTCTGGTGGCGATAGGCCCTTGAAAATATGCCCCCGAATCTGAACGTGGAAATCTTCATCACAACTTCATCCAGAAGCTCCCTGACAATGATTTCTCCTCTGTGTCCGACACCTCCTGCAGCCTTGTCCCACTGAACCTTCTCAGATTATTTGTACTGAAATGTCTTTTAAGTTCGAAGGTAAGCACTTACTGGGGCAAATCCACATCTTGTATCCAATGGACACTCATCGTGGTTGGCCTCTGACCCAGTCTCATGCAACTAAATGTCCGCGGTTGGCGCTTTGAATTTATAGGTGCTAGTTTTTACCTTAAACTTTAAAAATTCATAACCCCAGTTCTACTGAGTGGATTTTCGCCAGTTTGGTGGCAAATATTTATTTTGTTCTAAATTATCTTGAGATTTTTCTTGTGCTGTGTGTACACTGAATTACTGTTTGTGTGCTGCCTGCATACTTTATACAATTGCCTCTAAGTTAAACTTGACTGCTTTTGTGTCACGCTACTAGAGGGTTAAGCATAGGTTAATTTAGTGTCCTTTGTGCTTGTCCCTAACAGGGATTACGGCTGTTGTTTGAGCAGGGTTTACACCCCACTCAACCAACAACCCAATTTCTCACAGTGTTTATGGACGATTTATATGTTGGTGGAGAGGGAACTGCTTTACACAGGTGACGAAGTTCCCTGCCTGCCAACACAGTAGTCTACCCACACTATTTATATGCAGGTGATTACTAGGTTTGGCTACAGTGTGGATTACTCTGTGTGGTGCATTTACACAAAATGTACATTTTCTGTTTACTGCATTTATCACCATTTCATCAAGGCATGTATTTGCTTTCCTCAGAAAGACAGCTACTTAGGTGATTCAATATTAGTTTTGAAAATTACAGATATGCTCATCTCTAATTTTTAAGATGATGCTTCCGATTTAAATTTCAATTAAACAGTACCATAAATTATTTATACCATTGCTCTTGCTCAACATGAAATCATTGATAAACATCTTACATTTTCGGATTGTCTTCTGAGAACCATACATTTTGATGGTAAACATGGTTCACTACTCCAAGCATCAGGGCCTGGCTAAATAAATTATGTTGGGCTCATGGCATAAAACAATTTCAAATAATCTCTACACATTAGATAGAATACAAAATAAGTCTGAAATGCCACGTTGCTTTACCATGCTTCTGGGTGTTCCAGGACAGAAGGATTAAATACTAGCAGCGTTTTAGCCTCTTTTAACGCAAATCCAAGATTCCTCCTGTCTATGTTTCATAAGAGAGAATGGCTACTCTCAAAACTGTCCTTTTGAGGCTTGAATGTTTAAGTTTATTACAGCCATATCTTTGTGTTTGTTAACATGTCTAAAATCCCTCTTTTCAATAACTTGCAGTTTACCATCGTAGAAATGTTCTGTGTCAACCCTTGATTACTGGGACACTGTAGAGTGAGGCCAATCCCAACTTTTTCCCTTATAGGTTAACATCCCTCCTGTGTAGAGGCACCAGGACGGAAACCAAGACAAGGAGAAAAGGGGACAGGGAGGGGAGAGAGGGAACAGTTCTGCTGGCACGTTAGCTAGTAGAACACACATGGACTGGAGTTTCTGAACTACAAGAGGCACAGCATCAAACATACGAGGCACAATGTTTCCGGTGGGCTGAGGAGTCTCACTAAACCTAGCCCACAGGCAAACCTGGAAACTTGCCATAAATTGAAGAAGAGGGAACTCCACAATCTTGGGAGGACTGATTTGCACTGGAACACAAATTAGGGGCACAGGCTCAAATACACAAGTTTAGGGAGTACTACAGACAACACAGGAGATACTACTGAATCAAAGTCAAGTAAATAGAGTAATGTGAGAGAGTGAGGCAGCCCAGGAGAAAAAACAACAAACATTTGGGAATGGGATTGGGTGTGAACTGATATGAAAGCGGGATATCAGCAGCAACCACTGTTGCCAAAGAGGTCTTTATAGGGCTTAAACTATTCTGGCATCAAAGTACTACTAATCCCTACCAGCCCTGTAGCAGCTGGGCCAGAGTATATTAAGTATTGTCCTGGAAGTGCCTGTCCAACATGACTGTAGTTTCCATTACCCTGAGATCCCTCTCTGCCATGTGGAATGTTTCTTTGGCCTTTTATATGGTCTTTCCCTCAGTGATCTGAAAGAAGGAGCAGGCTTCTCCCCTGAGAAGTTTTTGAAAGTTTTGGGATCAAATTTGCTAAAGCACTGCAGACCCTTTTGGGCTTATGTCTTAAGTCAGAAATCACTTCCACTATACCAAGGTCATAGTTTTTTCATGGGTGAACCCCTTATGCCAAGGAGTACATTCAATATGAGAGGGCAGTAAATGTGCCTGGTATACTTCAGCCACAGCCATGGGTACCTCTAAAAAGTCCCTCTGGTATACAAGGGTCAGCATTTTGCCATTGTAATCCCCTATAAAATGAGTACAGGAAATCTTATCACAAGAGTTACCTCAGAAATCAGTCCCAAAATTTTGCCATGGATCAACCCAACATGCTAAGAATTACATGCATCATGTCAGGATCTTAGGCCAGGTGTGGTGACACGTGTTCTGTGTCCCTGCCGCTGGGTATGACTGGACTAGTTGCTTTTTCAGTTAGACAGTTCGAGTCCCCACAGCCAATGATGGTGTCTTAATAGAAGCATGTCAGGACCTGCAGTTTGCTGTAGGTAACACCTCCCATCCATATTCTATTAGTGCCATTATTCAGAAGGCAAGAATAACCTCCAGTATGCCAGACCAGCAGCACACTTGCATGCATAGCACACATACACTGACACACACACATTCTCTCTCTCACACACACATTCTCACTATATCTCTTGCCCTCTTTTGTAAATTTCTACACTGTCACACTCACACACAGACACACTGCCACTCACCCTTCTATTAGTCAATCTGCTTTTATTGTGTTAGAAAAACTTGTCCTGCTGCTTCTGCTATATCTGCTTTGCCTTTTAGTGATGCTAAATGAAAACATATTCTCTATACGCTATTCAAAAATAATAATACATTGCCTTGTCAATGTTTGTTACAAGTATGATGTGAATGACTAACTTAAAATAGATGTATGGGGCTTATATTTGACTTCACGTGTGGATTAAGCAGTTACAGTACTGGAAATTAACTAATCCACATTCTAACATGTAATATCACAACATCTAACTGAAATTATGAAATGCTTGACTTCTTCGGCAATCACGGATCTTATCTAGTAAAACTTTGCATTTTGGAGATTTTGAGACCCAACTTACAAGGTAAAAAAACTACAAGTCCCTTACAGCATTGTGAATGGAAAGTCAGGAATGGCTGAAGGTTTCACATGATCCTCAATCCTTCACCATTCCCCAAAGCCTCAGCCCTAGTCTCCCATCTTGCACCATCCCACATTTCGGTCCACTCACCACTCTTGCACTAGCCCCATTGTTGCGGATGAAATTAGGAAGGAATCTAGTACTACGGAAAGAATGCATGGTGAGTGTAGGCATCTAGTACTATGGAAAGAATGGATGGTGAGTGATGTGTTTGTATAACTGAGATTACAAAGTTAACAGGGAGAGTGCCAGGTGATAAAGTGTCACATGAGTGCAGGGTGAGTAGTATGCTTGTGTGAGTGCAGGGTAAAAAGTGTGAGTGCATGGTGAGTGGTGTGAGTGCAGTGTGAAGCATTTCACATTTGTCAACCAGAGTGGGACTGGTATGCCCAGACGTGGGTTCCTTGCTCTCCATGCCACTGGGGTCAAGCTAGCCTGGCTGATGAGGTGTAAAACCCTGAAACCGGTCCCAGGATGCTTGTTTCTGGTCCAGGGAGTACCTGGCCTGGCAGTTCGGGCTGGACTGTAACCATGGGGAACATTGTCAAGACTGATTTGCATATGGCTTGCTGTAAACTGGAATGGCATGGGGAGCAAAAACGATGGATTTAGGCCCAGATATCTGTACTGGGGTGAATATTTGACATTGTTAAACATACTGTCCATCAATTGTTATTTTTGCATTTGTCACCCCAAGTGGGATGGGTATGCCCAGACGTGGTCGGGTGCTCTCCATGTCACTGGAGTCAAGCTAGCCTGGCTGAAGAGGGTTGAAACCCTGAAACTGGTGCAAGGATGCTTGCTTCCAGTCCAGGGAGGTCCTGGCCTGGCTGTTCGGGCGTGACTGTTCCTATGGGGAGCACGGCCAAGACTGATTTGCATATGACTAGGTTTAAACTGGAATGGCATGGGGAGCAAAAAACGATGGATTAAGTCCCAGAGCACTGTGCTGGGGTGTATGTTTGATATTGTTCAACATTCTGTCCATCAATTGTTCTTTTTACAAGATCTTCATTATCAACCTCTATTCAGTCTGATCATGTCTGAGACAATGGATCATTAATACAACCTTGCATAATATTGGTTTCCTGTTACATAACATTTCAGGAAAGCACTTGAACCTCTAGTACATTGTAAACCTTAATTTCAGTGTGCTTTAACTACTATTCAATGTTAGGAAATATTACTTCATTAAACTCTATTTCAACATTACCAGTTTACTATTTTTTTTACACTGTAAGATCATAGAAAAATTGCAAGGGTGTTTACAGCATAATTAGCAATGGAACAAGACATTTTTAGGATGGCAACATGATATGTTATAAGCACATCCCATGAAGATCTAGATTCGGCTAGCGAGGGCAGCATTGCACAGCCAGCTTACATCTAAATTACAAACATAAATAGAGGAAATAACACCAATCTGTTCATTCGATGCATTGCTACAGCAACCAAGGCACTGCATGGTACGGACATCAAATGTATTCAGAACTTGTCAATTGTAAGCAACCAATAGTTACAAGGGGATTAGGAGAGAAATTTAAGGGGAGAAATGAGGGAAGAATGGAAGAAAAAAGAAAGGGGAAACAGGGGGGGGGTTTCCGCATCTCCAAAGAGTCCCCCCCCCTTGGTGTACCTCCATCGTTATAGATAATATAAATCAGCACACAATACACACCTCAGTATACGTAGCAATATAGTATAGGTCGCAATGTCTAGTGTTATGCTGGTGCACCATATCAGGTATGATCAATGGGTCAGCTGGGCGACTAGTCTCTGTATCAGGTTGCAAAGAAATTTGGAGGTTGGTCAGGATAGCACTCCAATTAGAAGAGATGGGTACTTGCGAAGGGCCAAAGTGTGCTCCTTGCGAAGAGAGACTCCCTCTGCCCGAACCGAAGTAATGATTGAGCGCAACAAGGCCTCCTACGACAGTGGTTCACTGGATCTCCAACGCCTCGTGATCAGGCACTTGGTCACCACAAAGCCGAAATCTAAAAAGCGCATGGTGGCGCTATGTTTCTTGCCCCTTGGAAATAAGCCTAGCAGACCGACCTCCCATGTGCATGTGAGTTGCTTTCCAGTACTTGCAAACAGATGTTACGCAACCTTGCCCCAGTAATGCCTCAGTGACGGGCATGACCATAGTGTGTGCAGAATATCAGCGTCAATTTGGTCACAGCAGGGGCAAGCTGGGCCCATCCTGTGGCAACAACAGTTAATTTTCTAGGGTTAAGATATGCCCTGTGTGTAATATAGAGTTGTATTAATCAAAACCTGGCATTACAGAGGATGTGAGTAGGATTTGCTAAATCATGTTCCATTCGTTGGTGGTGCATAGACGAGCAAAATCCTCCTCCCAGCGCTGTGACAATGATGTTTGAGCTGTGGCATCCGCTTGTTTTCTATTTTATAACAGTGTAGAATAATGCTTCAACATCCTCAAGTTCAAATTTACCATGTATGTCGTCTGTGAAAACTAAAAAAGGTTTAGATAATGGTTGCTTCCTTTCTGTAAGCCACTCTATCATCTTAATTATATCCCAGCAGTTTTCCACATTTGAACTATTCAACAAGATCTGGTTTTCTGCAAAATCCAAATAGGAATGAAAACTTCCCTGTACTTGTACTATTGCATGGATTTGTCTTTCTGTTTTGCTCTCCCTCCACTACTCTCAAAGAGTTGTTGATTCTCAGCTGCTCCAGTGTAGGAAGTCTCGTCCAGAGAGTGGAAATGTGTCAGTAATATTAAAGCAAAATATGCTCTGTACACTCATTTAAAATAGTAACATTTATTTCAGAGTTAAAAAGGGAAATGTTGTATGTTCTCCACCACACTAGACCAACAAGACAAGTCACATGTTTGCTATTTGCTTTTCAATGAACTTACTAAAACCACCCAAAACTGAACACCTCCTTTAGCTCTTCAAGAATACACTACCGGATCCCAAACATCCATGCCAATTACTGATGCACAGTACACTTGCAATTTCTCAATAAGATAATTGAGAAAACTCACTCTATTTAACTGCATGACCAAATCAACAAGAATCAGGTCATGCACATCTATCCATCCTGCTTCAGGTCCTGAAGCAGCAATGAAATAGTTGTGACAGTTGCATTCCTTACCAATGATAATTCATGTTGGCCCTTTTGACAAGCTTTTGGCCTGTAATACAATTTATAGTCAAGCAGTAATACATTTGGAGTCACATAATCTTGATCTTATTAGCATCAAGTTATCCTGTTAGCTCTTCGTGTTCTCAGTGTTTACTACTTGACTCCTCAACGACACAAGGATCGATCCAGTTCCCTGTCCTCTTCAGCCTTCACACTCCACTCGGAGACCTACTTTCTGAGAAGATATGCTAGTCTTTTTTAATATTTTATCTGCCAATGACATTGAATCCCTCAAGACCTGTCCCAACCTCATAAAGAACTTAATGTCAAGCATGTGTCACAAACTGAAGCTGAACAAAACAGAAAGACTTAATACAAGGGTGACTATCTGACTTGAAAATGGACAGATTCAATACAACTCACAATGAACGCCAAATCACTGCATCTGACTCATGACACCGACCTCTCTTACGATGCACACATTGACAAGAAAACACAGAATATGTGGTGAAGCTTCTTACTGCTGCAGAAAGTAAAGCATTACCCCCATAAGCAGATTAAGGACCAAATCTTGATCTTCTCTCCTGTGGAAGGGGTGATTGCCTTCTTCTGCATTAACACTTGAGAAGGATACCCTACATTCCGCTACACATGAAAAAACTTAAAACCTCTGGTCACATCCCTCCTACTTTGAAGGACTGGCATTGGATGTACCTCAGAATGTATGCAGCCTTCAAAATCTCCTATAAAGCAGCATAAATCTACCACTTTAAGATGTAACTATAATTCAAGGATCTAAATCATAAGAAGGCTGCAAACCAAGATGTATAAAAAAGAGACACTCATTAGTCAAGTCACTTCCACAATATATAAGAGATTTGAAGTGACACCCATATATACTCCATGCCATCTTTGATCCTCATATTGCACCTCAGACAGAAGATAAGGGCCCACTTTTATCAAGGAGCACAATATCAACTATGGATTAGGACTTTTCAAATCATACAGCTACAGACCCTGCAACAGAATCCCCCTTCCGCCTATCCTATTGTCCAAAATCCTCCCCTGTCCTGACACAGACACAGTGATAATTTATTGCTACATATAGCATCCCATTAGCCCTTAGCAAGGACTGTGCAATGTGGCTTTGAATACAATATTTGATATGTACCCATTAAATAATTTTGAATTATTGATTTTTTCTAACCTATTAAGAGTAATTGTTGTTTAAGTCTTGGAGAGTCTTCCAATAACAAAGCACATGAACTCAGAGTTTTGCAGGTTCAACTGCTGCTCAAAAATAAGGCACAGTAATACACGATGGAATGGGGATAAATCAAATGAGTATATAATACCAAACATGCTTATCATCAATGTGAGTAAAGCAATATATTTAATGGCACAAGCAAAAGTCAAGACACTGATTAATTAAATACATTTTCTGCCCAGGGCGTGAAACAGAACGGGGATGTCAGTTTTATGTTTTTTGCTTCAGAATATGGAAATTTGTGCTTTCTCATTGACTTGTGTTTGAAATGCTTTGCTACAGGTATGCAGGAGAGAGTTTCCTAAGACTGTGGGATTGTTGTGCATCATTGGATTTTAAACGCCGGAAGGTATGTGGTATATGAATGAGAGAGGGAAGCCTACTGAAATTAGTTGCTGTGAATAGTGCATACTGGCTGGTAAGGGTGCACACACCAAATGTCTCAACACACATCTTAGCTTTCTGAAACACCATTACTAGCATTGGAGTGGTCCATAGTTGTCAGGGAAGATCTCACAATCTGGATACATTAGAACTGGTGGGAATCAACATACACCGGACATGCGCTGGGGCACCAGCTGCATGGATGGCTATTGTAAATCATGGCCTCTTAAAGGATGCTATGTGTGTGGAAGAGCGTGAAGTCTTCTCCTAAAATCGCAAAGTTGCAAGGACTATGTACAATATGTAACCATGTCTGCACAATTTGTTTGCCACAATGACTCCAATTTCCATCTGAAGAGCCTTTTCGGTTAAAACTGTTACAGCAGGTCGGCCCACCAGAATCGCATGGCTCATCTGTTAGAACTTTTATATGCCAACGATAGGCCCCCAAATTAGGGGGGCTGGCTTTGGGAAAAATAAAAATAACACATTTCTCTATTGTCCTGGGACTTTTATCCCAGTACGAAGCAGTGGCGTAGCAAGGAGGGCTGGGGGGGTCTGAGAGGCACGTGTTTTGGGCGTGGCCTCATCCCCCCCGCCGCTGTTACATTTGGCCACCACGGGTAACAAATGCAGGGGTCGCTACAGGCTGCAAAAGGCTTAGCTACTCCACTGAGTACAAGTAGTTTGTTTGAGCACTTTTCCTGTACAAAACAGCAGTGCTCTGCATGGTGGACATGAGCAGGAAAACATTCAGTTAACATCACGTTTCAGGGACTGCCCTTACTATGGTGGTACTGCTAGAAGCTTTCTCAGTGGCAAGAATGCCATTAAAGAAGGTTTTCCCACTGGAAAGTTAGTACACAAGAAGTAAAGAAGGTTGGTGAAAGTAAATGGTCTACAGACCTAATCATTCAAAAGTAATTTAGAAAAATTCCTTTAGTGTTTGGGCCCTTTTCTGTTCTTATACTTGTTCTGGTTTTTAGAAAGGGAGACCTGTGCTATCTCCTCTATAAGTTTAAAACCTACTTAAAGTTTGGGATAAGTGAAGCTCTTGTAACATCGTTGATGGGCAGGTGAAACCAATCATCCTGGGTAGCTAAAAAGTCTGTCTTATTTGTGGAGGTCATTTGGTAGATTTTATATCACCTGAACAGGCTGTAATTCTGGCACAGAAGAGTAAAATATTTCAAATCGTTCTTAAAGTCCAGGACACATACTTACGATAGGGTTTTAACGGGGCCTGGAACTTTGTTGACAACTGCACAGACCTAAATGTTGAGTGGGACCCCAGGGTTGCTCTGAGACACTCTTCCAGGACAGATATCAAATGAAAGTGGTGAGCCTTTTCTCAGGCCATGGCAAGCGAAGGTTAGTCAATAACAGAATGATTCTGGGGTCTACACACCCACTGGAATCCAGCTGGTGGTTAAGGGAAGCATTATTGAAATATAGCATACCTACTCCTGGGGGAGCTCACTTGCACCTAGGTAATTATTGTAATTGCTTTCTACCAAGTCAATATGGAGGGCTCCCAGATTCTCTGGGCCATTTTCTTCTAATATGTAGGTGTTACGTGAGGGTGTAACTCCTCAAAGGTTACTTGCAGACAGCTTTTAGGGTAGACCAACATGGCCTGTTTCGGAGATTATGCTTGTTAGTAGCCTTGTGACAATAAGAAGTACACTGCCTCAAACGTAGTGCACATTGATCTTGTTAAGGTGAGTTTCCTCAAAGTGCTGGAGTGAAGCTCTAGGTTTAAGCATCTGTTCATGGGTTAGCGGTCAACTACCAATCGGACTGAATGTAGTCTTCAAAACATAGTTTTGCCACAAATAAATCAGAGATGGCTGTTTCTTTGTGAGTTTTCTCTCTCAGTACTGGAGGGGAGACTGGCTTTGATCACATATCTTGTATGTGTTCCACAGCAAAACCAGAAATAAGAAAGCTTATCCATAAAAGTAGTATCCTTCCTGGGAAAGATGCCAGTGCCTAAGGATATGTGAAGTGTATTGTTCCTCCATAGAATGTATAGGGTTAAGTAAGGGACAGCGTTACACAAAAGACCTTCCATATGAGTCCCGAATTTGTCTTGTAAATCTGGGCCACAACTTAACCCACAGGGAAGGGATGCCCCTATAGAGGGTGAAATTGCATTCTCTCGAGTGCAAAAAACAATCTTGACATCAGATAACTCTATTTTAGGAGACTCAGATATGTGCTCATAGCCGACACACTGTTAAATGAAGAAAATGGACAAACCCACCCCTCTATGGCAATGTTGAACGTTTACACATGGGAGCTGATAGACTTAACAGTGTGGGAAAGCCATTTGTTGACCTCGAAAATAAGAATCATAGGGGCATATTCTCAAGGACGCATCGCCGATTTAGCGGCACTTTTCCGCCACAAAAATGGTGATAGATTTATCGCCCTATTCAAAAGCCCGCGCTAACAGCCGACATCGCCAGTTTACCTGCGATAGCTGCCGCCAAAAACATCGCCAAGGCTGACAGTGACAACTAACGCTAATTATATGCAGAGTAGGCGTTCCCGTCCAAAAACTCATGATAACACCACTTTGCGATATTCTCAACAACCAGCCAGATCGGCGATGCGGGCAAAAAACAGGCGATAAGGCACGTTAGCAGCAGGGACTTAAGACCTGCTTCTCTCTGGTCTTAAGTTGGACGAAAACCTGCAGTAGAAAGGGAGCCTAGCCCAGAGCCACATCTGAAAACCATCATATGCCATCGAGCTACTAATCATGCAGCTCGGAGACCCAAGAGGGCCACAGCACCCATCGCCACCACTCCCAGGACCACCCCCACCCCCAGAACAACCCCCCCGGGCTACCAACGAGGCAGCGACTCCTTACTTTACTACTCCTAAACTGAGAAAAATCCTAACTTTAAGACTTTCGGTATTCACAGAAGGCATTTAGGAGTACCAAAGTTAGGAGTCCTAACTTCTGTGAATACCGAAATGAGTAAGTTCCTTCTGTGAATACCAAAATGGTAGTAATTTTAGGATTTTGTCTTAAATTAGTTCTGTGAATCGGGCCCTTTGTACTTTTTGATTAACGAGTGCTTTAGTTTGAGCTAGAGGAGTAGTTGAAAAACTGTTGGGATTAAGATAAAATGTGGGTGCACCAAGTCCTTTGAAACTTTCACTAGTTTTAAAATAGATTATTCATTTTCTAGTTCTTTTCAATATATTCCTATATGTTAATCTAGAAACTGAGTTTCAATTGATATATTCTGGCACATATTTTGTTCAGCTACACATTTTACTTAGTTTTGGAGACTCGTTCCCATCTTACAGTTTTCTCACATGCATTTTCTGTAACTATAGAAAGTGGGGACCAAAGTGTTAGCAGTTTCTTTTGTTACTTGAATGAGGAATCTTGAAGAAGTAAGGAGCACATTGGTCTGTGCATATGTAATGTGAGATTAAGGAACAAGTTATAGTTTGCCTAATACATCATCTTCTCCTTTTCCTATTTTTATCCTAGTTAAATATCTGCTTAACCATCTGTCTTTTTTGTTAGCTATCTGATTGCATCTTTAAAATTTTGAGTTGTATGTGGCACAACAGCTATTTTTATGTTAGACTTTCCGCCCCTGGAAGATAAATATGAGCTCTGGATTTATTTAACTTGCTGATTGTAATAGATTAAATTGGTGTAACCAATATTTGAAGCTGGGTTGGTTTTCTAGCAAATAGTTGCACTTGTGAGTTTAAATGCATGTTCTTTATTCATAAAAAAGCTAAATAAACTTACAATGCAATTCACTCCACCTTAATATTGAACCAGTGTAGTGTAGTAAACTGTGAGAGTAAATCTCATTACAGGGGTAGGAAGTGGACACTTTTGGTTTGGAAAACCTAGAAACCATGTAACCACTCACAAACCTGCATGTTTGTGGGCATTCACGTACCCTTTTAGTCGCTTTCCCATCCATAATAAGGTCTTAGATGCTGTTAGACCTGCCAGCCTTAGGGTACTTTTCCCCCAAAACCTTCTACCTTCACCCCTTCTATTTTTCCTGAACTTGTTTTTGTTGGACTTAGTACTTTGCAGCTCTTTGCATTGCAAGCCCTTTGTGGAGGGCATCCTCGAAGTTGGCGCAGGACTCTGCATCGCAAATCTGACAGCTCTTTTGAAACCAGCCAGTGCTCTGCGCATCCTCGGCATACGCCTTCACATTGCAAGTCTCACATCAATGGCATCCTCAACACTGATGCAAGACTCTGCGTCACAAGCGCTCATCTCCTTCGGAACTAGCCAGTGTGTGATGCACCTTCGGTGTAGGAATTCTCATCCGAAGTCCCGTATCAAAGGCCTCCTGGGTGCAGGATCTCACATCGCATCCTCGCAGCTTCTATGAACTTCCGATGTGCGACGCATCCTCAACGCGATACTCGGCAACACTCCGGCACCAGGAATCATAGTCCTCTTGTTCAGCAGTCCTAACTGGGACCCTGTAGCCGGCAAATGCTCCATCGCAGATGGTCTGAACTTCTACCTTTATCCTGGTTCTGCGTGACCAGATAACCACAGTTGGTGCTTTCTGCTTTTTGGTGCTATTTTCACCTAAAGCTTTGAAATTGCATATCTCCTGTTTATCGTTCTGTTCTTTAAATTACTTATCACATTTTACTCTATTTGTGTAAATTGGTGTGGGATTTTATTTGTGTTATGTTTTACTTTATTACTGTTTGAAGTGTTACATAAATACTTTGCACATGGCTTCTAAGTTAAGCCTGACTGCTTCAGGGAAATCTTAGTGATTCATTGCTGTCCCAATTCCGAGCTAAACAGTATTACTGTCCCCTTGTATAAGAAAGGACAAAAAGATGATTCAAAGTCTTAAAGACCAATTCGTTTAATTGACATTGATTGTAAAATAATTTCCAAATTAATACAGATGGCCTTGGATGAGTTGGTCAGTAATTGAGAGTATCCTTTCACCAATACAAAATGGCTTCAGAAAATGGCTGTTTATGATCAACCAGATGTTTACTTTCCTGCAGTTGGTTTATAAGACCAGCACAATGACGAAAATGCCCCTGCATGTGGAAATTTTAAACATTTATTCTGCGTTCGATCTGGTTTCAAGAAACTGCCTATGAGAAAGGTATAGAGTCAGGGCTTCTGTCATTAATTCAAATGTTACACTCTTGCACATCCACTCAGGTGAGACTTAGCCAAAACGGGCACATCAGTCGGAAATTATATATGAATATGGTGACCAAGCAGGGTTGCCTTTTGGTTCCACTTTTGTTCTCTCTCTCTCTCTACATTAATGATATATACAAAGAAGACATGAAAGCATCAGCTGATGTTCCATCAATTAATGGCTTTATGATTTCAGCCCTACTCTACGCTGTCTATTCGTATTGCAAAATCTCTTAAAGCTCTGTAGACCCATCTCCTAGAGCTGGACAACTATTGTTAGACATATACCATGGAACGTAACATCAGTAAACTCAAGATAATGATTTTCTGGAGTAAACATGCATAAAAGTCCTCATTATTTACAAACAACGAGAAACTGGAGGAAGTGGTAGTCTTCAAATATCTAGATGTGATAATTAGCAACACGCTTCAATGGTCCACCCATGTACAAACCACCATCAGCAATTCAGAAGCCGCCACAAATGCAATTTTGAAGATAGTTTATAATCACAGTCACAGGTTCTCCAACTACATCAATAACATTTTTAAGGCAAAAGTGGGAAGTCAAACATCCTCTAAAGCAGAGCAGTGGGAGCTGGATAGGTCAAGAGCATGCGTAGGATGCTGTGATAGAACATTTTGGAAATCAACAACTCATATTACCAGCTAGCTTCCCACAGTGGTATTGGCGGCAGATGTTGTCTACTCCCCATTTAAATCCAAATGCCATACAGCCTCCATTAAATATAGATTGAAACAACTGAGTTCAAGAACTGCACACCTCGTGGACAAGTCCCAAAAATAACACTTCTCTTTGCAGCCTAAATCTATCTACATTGTTCAATGGAGTAAGGAAGCAGAGGGGCTGTGACTAGCGCCTTTTCCTAACTTCAATTTGGCGCCATGTAATATGCAATACGCCATAACAAAATAAGCAATCTTCTACCTTAAAAACATCAAGAAACAATGCTCACCCTGGAAAACCTGAGAAGGAACTCTCATGTGGGCTTGTCTGACCCATCTCCACAAGATCAGCAATATCTTGTTTTGCTAGCAAACCACAGAGAAACAAGGCTATTAGCTCTAGCTGGCAGGGGGGGTGGTTGCTTGCTCCTTAATACAATCAAGAACAGACGCAACACAGAGGTCACAGAAAAATGCCTTTGCCGCGAAAAAGAGGATTTGGAAAATGTTCTGTTGGTCTACGGCCATTGCTGCAAGGCACAAAGACCAACCTGGAAATAAGGAGGACCAAATATATTTTTTGCTGTGACCGTGCACGATATGTGACTAAGGCAACAGGCCTATACTTGTACCTCAGCTGGGACATTCGCTCAAATCTTCAGACGGCTTAACAAGAACACTTTCAGTGTTAAGGCCTGTGATCTTTTTTTTAAAAGTTTGTGTGTCGCCTCAGCTGTCATCCTAATGCTACTGTTTTATGTCTGTGGCTTTCTTCTGCATGGCATATTTGGTTTTGTCTTAGAGTATAAAGTATTTTTGCTTTGTGTTTGAATTCTCTTTGAAATTTCTTACATTTTTGGGGTTTTTTAATCGTATATGTGAAAGACAGCTATGGTTTGTATTAAGCACTTAGGGCCTGATTCACAGAACTAACTTAAGACAAAATCCTTAACTTACTACCATTTTGGTATTCACAGAAGGCACTTACTCATCAATGAGTAAGTGTCTTCTGTGAATACCAAAATGAGTAAGTTAATCAAAATGAGTAAGTTACTCAAAATGAGTAAGTTGCTCATTGTGGTATTCACAGAAGGCACTTACTCATCAATGAGTAAGTGCCTTCTGTGAATGCCAAAATGAGTAAGTGCCCTCAACCAGTAACCCAATTTCTAACAGCTGGACTCTTGTAAAACACAGAGGAAAACATGCATTTGGAGTGAGAAAGTGGGGCACCACCCCCAAAATTAGGTGAAGGTAGGTTGAGACTATGCAGAAGTGTTGATCCAAGAGGAAACATTTTTTCGGCTCAATTTAAAAGCATTACCTGCATGTAGGTGTGACATACTCTGATATTATTCCTGAATTCCGAGAATAAGCTAAAAGTACTCATGACTTACTGCTAGAATTCACCAGAGTAAGCCGCATCAAAATATTTCCGAGTCGGCACCTTTCTAAAAAGCGAAAAAATTTACAAAGTTCAAATTCACTTCAACATTAAATTTAAGTTTGGGTAAATGCACACTTTGTACATTTACACGTTTAGGTTGTAGTGCTTGTGAGTAACATTGACTTCACGAAACACTACTACTTCAGTGTATCTATTTGAAATTTGAAAGAGAAGTTTTAGAAATTTCATGGTATATGGAAACTTAGTCATAAAAAAGAAGGAAAAGTAAAGGAGTACATTTTCGAGTTTCGTGAATCGAGCCCATGTGATGTGCTTCCAGAAACCTCTGTAAGGGCTATACGTGACCACTTCACTGGTTATATCTGCTAAATTGTTTAGTAGAGGAATAATGAAAGAAATGCGTTATTGGCAGGTAGAATATAGGAAAACAGTAAATACGAAAGGTGATCCCGTTCCTACAGAACAATTATTTGGTCTAAAAAAAAAGTTACAAAAAAATAAACATTGTGGGGCATATTCTCAAGGACTCATCGCCGATTTAGCGGCCCTTTTCCACCACGAAAGTGGCAATAGATTTATCGCCCAATTCACAAGCCTGTGCTAACAGCCGACATCATCAGTTTACATGCGATAGCTGCAGCTAAAAACATCGCCAAGGCTGACAGCGACAACTAATGCTAATCATATGCAGAGTGGGCGTTCCCGTGCAAATACTCACGATAAAACCACTTTGCGATATTCTCAATGACCAGCCAGATCGGCGATGCGGTCCAAAACCAGGCAATAAGGCACGTTAGCAGCAAAGACTTAAGACCTGCTTTTTTCTAGTCTTAAGTAGGACGAAAACCTGCAGTATAAAGGGAACCCAGCCCAGAGCCACAGCTGAAGACCAACAGATGTCATGGAGCTACTAATCATGCAGCTTGCAGACCCATGGGGCCACAACACCCTCCGCCACCACCCCCAGACTACCACCGATGCAGCGCAGAACAAGACAGCGGACCTTCTGAAAACGCACCGGCCTCAGATACTTAATGCCAGAGGATGTCATTGCCCACTACAGGCTCAGAAGGACAACCATCCTCCGCATCCTGACCCACATTGACCACAGGCTGATGGTACCAACACAGCGGACAACCAACATCCCTCCACAGACAAAGCTGCTGACTGTGCTGCACTTGTTGGCCTCTAGTACCTGCATCCAACAACTGCCAGAGTCGGAGGAGTCTCACAGCCAGCCCTATCAAAGTTCCTCACACCTGTCTCACATCATCAGCTTGATACCTCAACACCTTCACTCCCCCACACTGCGCAGGAACAGCTGGAGACCAAGCAAGGCTTCTACGTCATAGCTGGCTTCCCGCACATGTTGGGGGCAATTGACTGCACACATGTCCTACTTGTGCCCCCTGCCGACACTGCACACAATTACCGCAACAGAAAGCACATGCATTCCATCCATGTGCAGGCCATAGTGGACCACCGGGGACTGTTCACCAATGTTGACGCCAACTTTCCAGGCAGTGTGCATGATTCCTACTTCTTCTGACAGTCCATCATCAACCAGCGCTTTCAGGATGGCACCTATGGAAATGCACTGCTCGTTGGTAAGTACCAACGGAACACATCACACACCTCAACTCCACAATCATACAACTCACAAATGTGGGAATGGACATGTAACAAAATCACATACAACATGCCAACCATGGTGATTTTTCCCGCCTGACGTGGGAATAGCAAGCCTGGCGCTGATTATCGCTGATATTTTTATCGCTGTTGGGCGCATCGCTCAGGTTTCCTTTTTTATCGGCGTCCCGGTAAATTTAACGTGGACATTTGATGCGTTATCGGAACTATCCCCTTTTGCCGGCGTGTTGAGAATACGCCGTTAACACGGCGTTAGTTTCCTGCGATAGACGTCGTTATGTAAAATTGCGTTAACCTAGGTTGGCGATAATTATCATCCGTTCTTGAGAATATCCCCCAATAAAGCCTCAAAAACGCCAAGTTCTATGCCACTAGTAAACAATTAATTATTCTAAAAAAAATCGTATTTAGAGGTTGAAGCAGAAGGAAGTGCCTTGATTATAGCAAGATGATATTTACATATGTTTTAATTAAAAATAGAGACATTTGTCTGCACCAAAAATACATTGCCAACATACAAAAAAAGCCGACAACATGCCCGTGTAACGGAGAGCAAAGCCTATTTGTTTAATTATTGTGTGCAAAAGTATTTTCAAAGACTTAATTTTATATAAACAAACTTTCATGGAGCTATAACTTTTTCCAACTTTTATGATTAAGATTCACCATGATGTAATGTCTGAGCATTTCTTAAATTAAGTTTTAAATTGTCTTTTATTTTAATTACTTTTACTTTAATAACTTTCCATTTTGTTCTGTTATTAGCACCTCACTATGCTTCTATGGAGAACATAAACATACAGTGATAACAATTAGAAGAGTAATTACACTCTTTCTCTGAGTGCAACCCCATGGCACAGAAAGTATTACAAATCCATTTTAAAACATATTAAATGCTCGTATTAATGAAGATAATAGAGAACAAGTACCAGCAAACTAAATATTGTTAATGATTTCAAGCGATTAAATTCATTACCCCTTTCTTTCATAAATAAAGTGGTTACTTGCTAATTAGACCTTTTTTAAACTCATCATTATTGAATTCATTAGATTGTGCGCAGTAAGCCCTTGGAGGGCTCCTGGAGTATATACGTACAATTAAACTCATTTTAATAACGTGCCATGATATACTTATAAAATTTCAATTATTTTTAACCCGCGATTTTAACTATCATATTTGTCCATCATTCCTTTAACTCTCTACGACTACATTAAAGATGTATTGTATATAAAATTAATAAAACTAAAAGTTGACACTTTGGTAATATCTTTGGATATTAACCCGCTTGTAATATTACAGACTTCAAATACGGTATTATTGATTCCGCACATAAATACTTCTATTTCGCAATAATGTGTATCATTATTCAAGTACATACCATGCCCTTGAGTTTCCGTTTGTTACAAAAGAGGGTGCCCTGACTACAAAGAAAACAAGTACTGCTGCAGCAGAAGTAATACATGGACTGTTAATATGAATGTAAAATTGTGCATGATTTGTCCAAGTGAATGCCAATTCTTTACAGCATATTTTATTTTGATTAATTAGGTAGTTAAAAATGTTGCTAAAACAAAGACCGAAACAAATTGTTTACATTCCTCTACAGCCAAAGTCTTCGCCTCCCCACTTCCCTTCCCTGCCACCACTTTGCCTCCCCTTTATCTTTTGTTTCTGTTTTGGTTTCTTTCTTTACATTTTTTAACCGGATGTTGACAGCCATGTTCATGTGTCTTATATGTAACTGACTTAGGGAGTGTCACTATTGCACCTGGGGAGGGCCCTGCTGATTCTCCTACCATCTCCTAATGTTAGTTGCATCTGGTCGGACTGAGCTGTGGTCTGCCTTACGGTCTACGCTGGTCTAAAAAAACAGATTAAATTAGTAGAGGGGATACAAAGACGTCCCACAAGTAACTGAGCTTGATACTGCCATAATTATGAAAATGCTGTGGTTGAGCTCCAGTTTGGTACAAATATTTCACTCGAAATAAATGCAGCATTGCCTATATTACAAAGCAGAATTAAGATTCGGCCTCTCAGATAATTAGAAAATGAGAAAAACTACTGAAAAGTGTTCTATCAATATCTCTGAAATTGACGACTGGGTTTGGTAGTGGGTGCTGCAATTGTTTGCATTATGACACTATTGCCATGAGCCAAGGCCTGCAGGTAATACAGGGATGAGAATGAAGCACATAACATGGCTACAGTCTTTGTTCTGTGCCATATATTCCCGTGGCATGCACATAGGTAATTGATTATTGACTAAAAGTCCTGTGGCTGTGGCATTTTCTTCATTACAATAAATACTCTAGAGGAACATGAACACAAAAATCACACAGAGACATACAAGTTGGAGAGTAGACACTTTGCTATAAATATCAATGCAAAGGATCAACACACTAGGGGCTGAGAAATGAAGACATGATAAGTGAGACTAGGGTATGGCTGCAGGCTACTCTACTTGTAAAATGTGGATATGTGTACTAAAAGTAAGGCAGAAATGCCCTATGTCCTGCAACAAGTATCAGCATGGCATTGTGACTCACTGTGACCTATGGGTTCAATGGGTACTAGGAACAGGGCATGATGACAGGCAACTGGTCAAGGGATATAGAAGACCAGAGGTCAGTGATGTGCTGAGGCGAGCCTCTAGGCTCTATCTGACCATCCAATGTGTATCGGTTTCATGCAATTTCTGCATGTAAGAATATTTAGTTTACCCATGTTGTTATACCTGTCGCTTGCAGTTATACCCTCCTGATCTTCTTCCTGTCACCTTCTCTCAGTACTCACAGGGGACAGATGCCTTGGGATTCACAGCAACATTACTTACAGTTTGTGTTGTGACTCTCTCATGGTAGCTTCTGATTCTGAACTGCATGGCCATTCTAATGGCGTTTGCACCCAGGGCCAGGGCTTTCCGGTTGAGCATCAGAATAATAGTGTTATATACTCCATCCTACAAAAAGGTATCCATAGGAGGCAGAGCAAATCTGTAGCCCACATAGCTCAGCAAGACTACAGTTTTGCTTGTCAATTTAATGTCCACAGGGTGGTGCGTGGTGTAGAATGTCACCTATAGGGGCAGAAGGACATGCTAACTGGGATGCATTTCAGGATGTCTACAGGGTGGAAGAAGCAAGAAAATAATTTATGAATCAACTTGGTTAGAGTGATGCAAAGGAAGAATGAAGGGCCCGATTCACAGAACTAACTTAAGACATAATCCTAAACTTACTACTTTTGGTATCACAGAAGGCACTTATGATTTTTGGTATTCACAGAATGCACTTACGACTACTAACTTTACGTTCGCACTCGGGACTGAATTTCTGCCTTGGGACTGATTTCCCCCCGGGGCAGAATCTCCGCCTCTGGCCCGGAATCTCTGCTATCAGACTGGAATACCGGCATTTTGGCCGTTTGAGCATTTCAAGTGCCTACCATCCCCCACCACGCTCCAACTGAAGTCAATTAACACTAACTGCAAGACCAGCACCACAAACCATATAAAAGCAGCACACATTCAAGGAACAGGTTTGGCCACAGAGAGTTCCTGTTTTTATTTGCTGTTCATCGCCACTGGAACATGTACAAACTGAAGTGGAAGAAGAACTTCACAACTAAGGAGATCCCCATGATTGTGGAGTTCATTGTGAGGCACCACAAACGCCTATATGGTCTCACAACTTACCGCACCAGTGACACACAGAAGAAAGCTCTATGGAAGCATTTAGCAACTGCTTTCACACCATTGGGAGAGGATAGGCACACAGTCCAGGACATCAAGAAGAAGTTCAGGATGAAAAGAAGAGGGTGAAGAAGAAGTACTCCAGGATCGAGTTGAACAAAATGGAGAGCAGAAAGGAACATGGGAGCAGCAGGTAGCAGAGTCAAGTTCCTCCTCCCAATCACATACCATCTCCAAGATCACTTCCGGAGGGAAACGGTATCTGGCCCTTGCATCTTGGTTGGACATCCCAAATAGGTTGATCCTTTGTCTGACGATCCTCTCTCTTCTCCTCCTTCTTCTCCTCAAGTTTTCTTGCCGCATGGCAAGGGGCAGAGCAACAAACACATTCAGCGACATGTTGAAGGAGTTTCTGTGTGTCTGCTCTGCTTTCATCTGTGCTGCAGGGGTGGGATTGGCTGCAGTGTATCAGCTGATGCATGCTGAGGGATGGTAGGCACTTGGATAGGTGTTTAGCATTGAGGTAATGCTCAAATGGCCAAAATGCGGGTATTCTGGCCGATAGCGGAGATTCCTGGCCAGAAGCAGAGATTCCGGGCCAGAGGCAGAGATTCCCCCATGGCTGAAACTTCTGCCCTGGGCCAGAACTTCCACCCCGGGGCAGAATCTGCAGCCGGGGCGGAATCTCCGGGCCGGGGCGGAAATTCCGGCCAGAGAGCGGAAGTAAAGTTAGTAGTCGTAAGTGCATTCTGTGAATACCAAAAATCATAAGTGCCTTCTGTGAATACCAAAAGTGGTAAGTTTAGGATTTTGTCTTAAGTTAGTTCGGTGAATCGCGCCCGAAAATGGGGATGAGAAAGATGTTGTCTTTGGGCACTTTTGAAGCATTGGGCATGTTTCAGTAACTGCATTTCTAGTTCCTTTGGGGCATAAAGTATATTTACTCTGAAAGATAGTGTAATGTCACTGTGTCCACAGAATTACTTAGCAGCTGTCTGTTAATATGGCTTTTCAATACAACTTTCACAACTACCACTTTCAATGACTGTCAGTGGTGTTACTACTATCACTGGCTGCAAGTATTATTCAGAAAAATGTCAGCTCTCAAGGGTGTATACTGGCAAAGAAAGGGGGAAAGCATGCTTCAGTAAAAGAGAAGATCATTACCATATTATGCTTGGTACAGGCTATTTAATGAAGCTGTAATTACATATGATTAAGGTACATAATTTTTTTGAACAGACACAAACGCTTTCAAAGAGACACCAGTGTTCTTTTAAGGTCTTACAATAGAATGTTCTAGCTTCAATTCTATCAGCCTGATTTAGAGTTTGGAGGATGTCACAAACATGATGGATATCCCGTCTACCTTATTACAAGTGCAGTATAGCCGATGGCACATGTAATACAGTGGACGGGATAATATCCCATCCACCAAATTCTAAATGAGGCCCTGTATCTTAAAATCTAAGCATAGAAATTCTTCCCAGTCTTCCCTTTAGAAAGAACATATTACAGCTTTAGGATAACATATGTATGTATGTATAGTCTCGGCAGGGACGCTTAACATTCTGTGATTCTGGGCAAATCACTTAATCACTTAATCTCCCTGTGCCTAACAAAATGAATGTGTCCGTCTGTAAAGCAACTGGTGCTCATGTAAAGCGTTCTAATAGACTCAGGTCAAGTTCATGCTGTATAAAACTCAAAAAACAAAAAAACAAGGAAGGTAGTTCAGTGGTGTGGCTATGTTGGCCAACACGATGGATGTTCAATTCTTGAGATCTCAGCCAGTCTAAGCTAATCCTGACCCCATCATCTGCCTAAGCGGGCCATCACAGTTCATCATACATAGGGGGATGTAGCAGACCCCTGTACTGCTAATTCCAGGCAGACACAATCTTGGGAGAACCCAGAGGCCAGTTATTGGCAGAGCTGACAGGGCAGGCTGCAGTGAACCCAATTGTGTGGCCTTGGCCAGAGGGCCCTTATGACCCTGAGCCACGTGTCAAGCAAGCAACAGTGGCTGTGAACCAGCGAACTCACCAGCGGTGCCTTCTACAAGGCAGTAGGCCGGGCTGCCCTTGGTGCAGTGCGGAAAAGCAGAGAACCAAGAATTCTGCACTCCACGGGGCCCCAGTGTGAGCGCTGTTATGCCCCCCGGAGTGCCCAGTGACAGGTGCCCGGCTGCCCCATATAGCCAGGCTGAAGATGTCGACCTTTGATGTGCGCAGACTGGGATCCTTAAGCATATGGGGGCACCACTCATCTACACGAAGGTGATGGGAGTCAGCTCACGTACCAGCAGTGGCCCAAGTGAAAACCAAATCCTGTGGACCCATCCGAGGCACTAAAGGTGGGCTGTTGGCATAGCTGAACCTGTGCCCAAATGGTACGGAACACTGCAGAAGGAGGGAGTCCTGATTTGTGATGGCTTTCTTCTAGAGGTCAGTGGGGCCTTTCAAACATTTCCAGTGAAATCCCAACACAAAAACATACAGCTCTTTCCCATGAGAAGACAGGAGCAGAGAGTTGCTGTGAATATTGGAGGGCCCTGTGGGCACGGAGGAGCACTTTGATGTACCTTGGGGGTAGCGCTCATGATGGGGCCCATTGAGGAGTGCAATCTTCCTATGCATGGAGTGTGGAGCCTGCCAGATGGCTTTGTGGGGAGCTCTGAGGGGTGCCCTCCCCCGATCAGAGACAGTTGTTCCTAGGTACCTGCAGGGCTGCCGCCCGGCCTTCCCCACTCTCTATAGGGTGACAGAGGGAACACTGGTTGAGGAAGCTGGAGGACAGATTGTACATGGCAAACCAGCTCTAGAACCCATGGGGTGCCATCTGCTGATCCAGAGCCAGGCATGAAGGGGGCTGTGAGCTGAGTTGTTCATACTACTGAACCGACCTAAGGCCCACCATGACTGACCACAGGGTCCTGGGAGACTCTTAAGGTGAGAAACTGGATCCACAATGGTATGCAAGGCACAGGCTGATGGCACTGGAAGATGTAAAACTGGGGCTGCACCCGGAGCAGCTGTACATCACCTGACCCCCATCAGGTGTTTCCTGGTTTGGAGCAGTTGACTGTGGGATGTGTGACTTTTCTAGCACCGGCTGCCTGGATGCCCACCAGGCGCAAGGCCAAGGGGGACGCTGGGCATGTCGTGGGAGACATTGCTAGGCAACAAGATGAGTAAACCTAAAGTCAAGGCCCCCGGCCCCCATCCAAGTATGCTGTAAGAGCAACATGACATCCAGAGCACAGTGTTGTCCCTTCACCCCCTTCCCCTCTCACTGCAGCTGACATTGGACAGAATCCTTGGGGCAATTGAGGATTCCAAAATCACCCTCAAAGGGGAGATTGGCATGGTGTCGGCAGAGCTCGGCCTGCTGCGTGCAGACCACCATGAATTGGAAGATATGGTTAAAGACTCTGAACAAGCCATTCAGGTCCTGCAACCGGCACAACAGACACTGAAATTGCAATTGACAGGTTTAGCGGCAGGCATGCAGGCCAGAGTGGTGAACGGAAGACGGGTGCACCGTTATCTAAGTTGTGGGCCTCCCGAAGGGATCTTAGGGGCCGGATATGGTGTCCTTCTTCAAAAGCTAGTTCTGGATGGAGGTGGCCCCTACTCAACTCACGCAATTCTTTGCCCTAGAAAGGGAACATAGGGTCCCAGGTGAGTCTCCAGCCTTGGGACACCTGCCTCGGCCAGCGGTGGCTAAACTGTTGCATTAGAGAGACAGAGACACCGTACTGCAGTGAGCATGGACAGACGGGCCATTCAGAGTGGGCAATGGATAAGTGTCCCTGTTTTATGACTTAACGCTGCAGTGCAAGCTGAACAGGCTCCTTTTTTGAGGTAAAAAGGGCACTACAGGAAGGGTTCCGATAGTCACTCCTTTTTCCGGCAAAACTTAAGATCATGATGGATGGAAACGCACTTTTCTGCTTTAACCCTGATGAGGCGTGGACGCGGCTGAAAACCTACAGAGCTGTAGGTGTGGACCTGGCACCACAAGCCCTGGGCACAAAAAGACGACGGGGACGTAAGTATCATGCTCAGAGAGTCCCCCACTGCAGAACACTGAAGAAGCCATCCCGAACACAAAGCAATGGGGACAGGGAAGTGGCTTTGCCGGTGACATTGGAGATCATGGTTGCCCAGACTCTGATGCTAGCCCGGCCTCTGGTACCATTCAGAAAGGTCAGACAATTACAACCAAGAATAGGAGAACAGTCCCCTCTGAAGGTGACTCCTCAAGCTGCAGATGACCTCCTCTAGCACCTCTTCCTGGCGTGACTCATGCATGTTGGGGTAATGCCACTGGGGAGTGCCACTGGAGCTCTGATCTGGAGCACACAAATTGCTCTGCAATGCCTCCTGAGGCAGGCCACAGGTGTGTTGACGAAACGTACTTGGGCCAGTGTCGGCCACAGACTCTGAGCTTTCATTAGGGCCTACCCCACACCACCATTCCACAGATGCCGGAAGGACAGAGATATGTGCTATCTGCACCATAGTTTGTCAAACTTTGGGCGGCCAGGCATTGCTGGTCTGCTCTGGGGATGGGGCATTGCAGTAAATGTTGCTGGGTTATGCTGGATGGAGGGGAAGGGGAAAGACTGAAAAGGGGTCATATTGCATTAAACTACATGGCCCACACATGACATAACATCATGTTCATGACGTGGAACATCCAGGGGATGGGGTCAGCAGAGAAATGACACAAAATTCACATGTAACTCAAGAGACATGGAGTACACATTGTCATGCTCCAGGAGACACATCTCATGAATGTGGAATCGGACTGGCTTCGGGCTGCTGGTGGGTGTAAGTACATGCCATGGCATATTCATTGTTAGCACAGAAAGGCCTCGTATGGGTTAGGGCAGGGTTCACCTTTGAAACCATAGCTGTTAAAATAGATAAAGAAGGCTGATATGTGTTGGCAGAGCAAAGACTGTGGGGCTGCCAAATGGTGTTAGGAAGCTTATATGCACCGTGTTAAGACCATGCACCCTTCTTGCAATCACTATTGACACAGCTGGAGCAGATGCTGGAAGGAGTGCTGATGCTTGGGTTGAGACTTTAATAGTGTACTTGACAAAACCTCGGACCGATCTAACCCGCTGCTCCCAGGGGCACTCGTTCATAAAACAGCTAAAAGGCTTGAGGGACTAGTTGACAAATTGGGAAATGGTGCACACAACATGCCACAGATAGGGATGACTCCTCCTATCCTTATGTATACAAAATTAAGACAAGACTAGACCATTATATCTGTTCCAGAGACCTATGTCAATATGTCACACACACAGAATATCTAGGCTGCACACTTACCGATCATAGCCTGCTCTTATTATTATTTCACCTGACTGACGAACACCCAGCTAGACCAATTTGGGGGCTGCATACATCGGCCCTCTCTTATGTCCCCTTTCAGTGAACCTTACGGGAGTCCATAACACCGTATTAGGCTATGACCAGGAACAGCCTCAAGATGCTGAGTGGAATGGGATGTACTCAAATTGTTGGAAAGGGGATACTTCCTGAGCCAGAAGATGGAAATTCGCCTACACCTTGATCGTGAACTCACACAGTAAGAGGACACAACCCATAGTTTGGATAACAAACTATGGGCTGATCTGCCAGCCATCCAAAGGCTACGTGAGGCTAGGGAGCAGTATACCATAGCACTGGAATGCCTTAGATGCTATAATTACAAGGACTATGGCAGTAGGGCCCACAAGGAAGAGGGCAGACTGGGGAGGTTGTTGGCCTGGCTTGTCAGATCAGAGGGCAGAGACACCCCTGTCATGAGACTACTCTTCCACTGGGGTGACTCAACCAAGGATATTAAATCAGCATTCCGAGATTACCATGTTTCACTGTATGGTCCCCCTGAGGTGCACCCATGAGAAACTGCTTGAGACCCTGGCGGTTTGGCACATTTCTCTGGATGTGGAGGAGGGACTAATTACTGCACTGGAAATTGCAAAAACATGGTGCATAAGAAATCCTAGGTCCTTATGGACTACCGGTGGAGTTCTATGCATCATACACTGGGGAACTGATGCCAAGATTGGCGGCTCTCCACACAGAGGCACCGTCATCTGGGCAGCGTCTGGACACAACCAGGGAGGCTCTGGTCGCCCCTCTATCTACCTAAGTCGACCCCGGAGTTATTGACTGCGGCCTTCTGCCCCCGTCCATATAGACTTTAAGCAAAGCAGTGTCTAATAAGCTCTTGCTGCATATGCAGGATCTGACTCACGCAGACTAGAGCAGGTTGATACTGACCCAGAAGACCTCCCTAAATTTCCGAAGTCTATATAGCACCATCTACCACCGTGCAGTGCAGACCAACGCACAGACTGTGGGTCATGTCAGTAGATTAGGAGAAGGCCTTCAACACTGTGCGTTGTGACCCTCAGGAGGTGGTTAATCTTTGCAGGGGGCTGGGAGAGGGCTGAGTTCAATGAGTCAGAATACTGTATGCAAACCCCACAGTTAAACTCAAGACAGGCCACATTATTTTGGACAAATATGACTACCAGGACACGAGACAGGGATGCCCGTTGTCACACCTCCTCTTTGCTCTTGCAATAGAACCATAAGTGGAGTTGTACCAGGGAATTGGTCAGCGCAAGGGGGTAGTGGTGGAGGGGAGAGAGCAGACTATATCTCTCTATGCAGACAACCTGCTTATTTACCTGTGGAATGGGAGGAGGACATTGCTCCCATGTTATGGCTACTGGTGGATTATGGGCCCTACTCAGGCCATCCAGTTAACTGACCCAAAACCTGCCTGTTCCCGTTGGTCCATTACATTCCTAGACCAGCTGGATGCCCACTGCATATCACCTGGGCATCGCATTCTTTCAAGTACTAGGGCATTGAGAGCTTTTCATGACCTTGATGATGTGTGGGAAGGTAACCTGGGGTTGGTGAAGCACTCACTTAAGTCCTGTGTACTTTTCTGGAGATCGCTTAAACTACCCCTCATGGCTCGTATCGAAGTATCCAAGATGGCCATGTTCACCCCTTTTCTTTATCAGTTTCTAATCTTCTGGTGAAGAAAGTGGCCACCTGGTTTCAGCAACTGGACTCCCTACTAAAGTCCTGATTTGGGATGGGGTCGAAGCAGGGTTGAGCTAGACGCTCTCACCCGGCCGCCCCTCAAGTTGGGATTGGGGGCCCCAGACTTTGAGTTGTATTTGGCAGCAGCACAGCTCCAATGGATCACCAGATGGTTGGATGGGTCTAGACAGGAGGAACTGGGCCAGATCAGGTCCAAATTGAAATAGGGGGCTTTATTGGACAAACTGCTCAACTCAAAAATAAGAGTCCCGTAGCCAGGTGTCCTCTCAGCGGGCCTGCGCTGTTGGCTGTGGATATAAGAAAAGGCTGAAAACCTACCAACTGTATGCACCTGAGCTCCCTCTGGCAGGGTTACCCCACGGGGACCCACTATCCTTCTTCACGGCCGGATAGATGAACATGTGAATGAAGGCGGGTGGTCAGAGCAGGCAATTGCTTTCCCATGGGCCACCTCATCAGACTGGTGGATTTAAGCACCATGCAATGCCTGACCTGGGACAATTCTTCATGTACGCAAATGTTTCAGGAACGATGGGGGACTGGAGCTGAAAAACCCCTGTCTTGTGCTAACCTTCACTTATTGTTGATGGTGGGGTCGGGTAGACACCCAATCACCTGGTGCTACAAGGTGCTCAACACACAGACCCGGAAGCCCCTGCCCCCAGAGCTCTATGGAAGATCAAGCTTAATCGGAAACTTACAGATGCTTAATGGAACAGGATGCTGGAATATCTGCAAAAGGTTTCCCATAGTAAACGCCTAAAGTATATACAATTTAACTATACGCATATAAAGTACATTATACCACATAAAATAGAGATCAGATGGGGAGATCCCGGAAGGTGCACCCGCTGCCGAACACTAGATGCAGGCTTTGTATCTATGACCTGGGAATGCCCCCGCCTACAGACATACAGAGGGGCAGTATTTATGAAGCTAAGTAATACCCTGATCAGAACACTCGAGAATACCATTAAAGTGTGTCTCCTGGGAGCATTTCCATGGGCCACACCCAAGGAGGTCTTGAATGGATTCATTGACTTAGCTTTAATCCTAGCTTAAAGGAAAATAGCCATGGCAAGGAAAGGTGCTGGGGTGCCTAACATTGAGACATGTGCTGCAAAGGGAAGAGGCCCGGGGAGTATGCAGGAGGCCAATAGCTGACCTTTGGTCTGAGGTAGTGGCTGAGTGGGAACACCCATCTGACTCTGGGAACAACAGTGGAGATATACAGGGAGATGAAGAGAGTTAGGCTCTAGCCTCGGTCTGACCAGTCGCATCAGTTGGCAGAAGACGAGAGAGGACATTGTACCATGGTTATCAGTGGCCAGATACCAATGGCCAGATTTGAATTACAGCACTTGACCCCCTCCCTGAAAGGAGGTACCCACTCCCCCTTTATCTCACTTAGGGATTATGGCAATGGACAGGCCCCACGCTCTTGTGCCTACATACATCGTGGGAACATCTTGCACTCAGCTGACAGTTTGAGCTTCAGTTATGTTTACATAATTTATGTTTGAACACATGGCATATTTGACACTACCTCTGAGCAGCAAGAGCTAATTGCTTAGAAATGTCTAATTAATAGCAATATGACAATCAATAAACATCAACTATTTACTTGTAGTTCAGTGAATGACTAGGTATCATTCCCTTGACAAGACAAGGGCTGGTACAGTTTGATCACTTTTTAGCATGAGAGACAGTTAAACGACTTTAGAGTTAGCTTGATGTAGTCATGTTGTTTCCAGCCACATCACAGATGAAATGCACACGTCTGGACTCTTTGGAGTTTTAATTTTTTTAACTTGTAATCTGCACTCCATGAACCAATCGCTTGTAGGGTGCAATGAAAAAACTTTATAAGTAACCCATCGAAAAATCGGAAATTAGCAGAAAAGCCTGTTTTTTAGCATTTCTTAAAAGAAATTAAGGAATCATTTTCTCCTAGCTTGATCAAAAGATGGATGTATGCCCAATACCGAAAATCTGTAGTGCCCTTGGGTTTTGCACTCGTTTATGGTGATCGGCAGCAGAGACTGGTCTCTAGAGCAAAAGAAGTGTCTAGAATAGTACTGAATGATTTTGCCAAACAAATTGTTGGAAATAGAATCATGCAGACATTTGTGAGCCGAGGTTTTACTGATGTTGGTTGCTACAACAGTGCTCCAGGTTGAGGAGGAGTACATCAAGAATTAAGGTAATTTTCTGAGTGAGGTGTGGAAGTTGGTGTACCCTTTCAAGCAGACACAAAATGTGGATTGTTGATTTGGAGACAACATTTAATTGAGTGTGTAGGGAGAATTTATTACCAATCAGCACTCATAGAACTTGTTTCATTGACCGAGGGGAAACGTCCAAAGACTTAGGTAATGCCATAAGGTAGGAAGTTAAATTGACAGGGCCCAGCAGTAGAACTTCTCTTTTCTGACTGTTTTAGTAGAGAGAGATTTAACTGCATCGATAGTTAGGCCTAGAGTCAACTAGTTTGAGATGAAACTAGGTATCATATGCATAGATATTGTAAGAAATTAGGTTATTGAGTGAGGGAGTGGAACCCCACCCAAGCAACAACTACAAATATTGTCAGAGTGAACAACAAAATGTCACTAAATTATCCTGGGCTTAACCGTCTGGTAGCTTGGCACAAAGCAGTGAGACTTAACTTAAAGGCAATGTGTAAAGTATTTATGTAGAACATAAGCAGAAATAAAGTTAAAACACAATTCATAACAAATCCCTAGCTAATTTTAAAAATAGTGTAAAATGTCATAAATATGATACCAGAATGACAAAGGTCCAATCAGTAGAAACAGAGATAATGAATTTTGGAGTTTAAAGTGAAATTAGCACCAAGAAACAAAAAGCTCCAACTGCAGTTATCCAGTTGCTCTGGACTGAGAAAAAAATCATATGTTTAGGCCAACCACAGTGGACTCAGGGCCAGATACAGGACCGAGTTTGGCCCACCGGGAGTTGTACGTTAGTGTCCAAGGTATTGAGATGAGAGGTCCTGTGTCAGTCTGCACCACGCTGCATCAGTTTTGATGAAGACATTGATTGGGAGCTGCCAGGTGCTGTGATATGAGTAGCTGCATCTAGCTGTATCACAATTCATAACAGTGGATCATTTCCGATTAAACCACCAATCAGGAACTGTGAGGTGCTGCAATGCAAGGTCCTGTTGCAAGGTCCTGTGTTGGGTTGCATCATGCTGCGTAGCTCTGCGTCAGTTCAGATGGAAAGTTCAGTTGCACTGGGAGGCGTACACTCTGACTCCAACCAAGGGTCCAGCACATTGGGAGTACCTCTTGGGGATTAGGGCCAGCGGCAAAGCTCATGCAGGTCCAGTTGCAGGTCCGGGCAGTTACAGCTGCCGCAGCTGATCTTGTCAGATGCAGGGAGGTGCTGAAGCTTGTTGTGTCATACAGGAAGTAGCCAACTGACCCCTGAAGACAGTCTTGTTAGCCTGGGACAAGGCAAGCAGGCCCAGTCTTCCTTCTCTAATAGCAAGGTAGTCATTCTAGTAGCAAGGCAGTCATCTGGAAGCAAGGCAGTGGTCTTCTGTAACTTCCAAGGGTCCTGGAGTATTTTGAGGAGGTCCAATATTTAAATGTGGTGCCATGCTTTGTGGTGGGGTCACCCAGTCCTGCCCCTATATCAAGTTCTGTACATTTCTACTCCTTTCCCTGTCAAGGCTCCAAACTGGCTGGGGATAACAAAAGGCAGGGCAGGCACAGTGCCAGGTTCTTTTGTGTGTTGCAGGAGGTAAATCCCTTTGAAGTGTAAGTGTGGCTGGCTATTGCCCCTCCCCAGTCATCCTGCCAGGATGGCCTGTCCTGCCCACACCTACGCCCTCTTTGTATTACTGTCTGGAAGCAATACACAAGCCCCAACAGCAGAGCCATTCATGGTTATTTGACCCAGGACACTGGCAGAAGGGACAAATAGATAGGACAAGAAAATGTTGACTTTCTAAAAGTGCCATTTTTCAGAATGTTAACTTTATATTGACTCTACCAATAAAGAGGATTGAAAATTACAATTAATTTGTGTGTAAACAGCATATTATTATTTATTCAATCGATCAAAAATATGATCATTCACATCTTAAATACAGTACATAATCAATAAAAACAGTAACATGTACACCAGTATAAAAGTCATTAAAAAGTTATAGAATACAGTAAAACAATCTTCTAAATCTTTCATAGCCAATATACATGCATCTGAAAAATACCACTAAGCCTGATAGAAGTTACATTAACGATACTACGACACAAGAACAAGTTTGTCCGTTTTTAATCTTTTCCACCATGCAAACATAAAAAACCTCGAGACAGCAAATACTAACCAGCTTGTAGTATCTGATTTAAATATTCATATGGCTTCCAATAAACAATTAAAAGATAAAGTGCGACATACAGGGCCAACCAAATTTTCCTAAGTTCAGCGTAAAAGGAACAGCAGAAAAAAAAGTGCTCAATAGTTTCAGGTAAGATATGGCATAGAGAACACAATGGATTGACAGACAAGTTTCCCCATGAGCTCTTCATTGCATTCAAAGGAAGGGTTCCATATCTGAACTGAACATACAAAGCTCGTGCCTGGGGCGGTTCAATATCATCCAGAAACCCTTAAAAAGCAAATACTCCTTTAACATTTAAAAACCCTGCAGTCAAAGTGCCATGTGCAAACCGGTCAACTCTTTCTGAGATCATTAGTTCCCAAAACCTTTTTTTTAACTAGAGGGACCGTGAGTTTAGTCATTTACCCTGGGTCCTCCCAGAGTTGCGCCATCCCAATTTTTGTAAACCAGACCTTGATCTTACTAAACCACGTGATGCGGCCTGTTTGATTGTGTAGGGCAATCAGCTCTACCATTGCCTTCCTCAGGGGCACCTGTGTTTTACTTATCCACACCCTGCTCCAAATCATATTTCTATCTGCTTCCAATACAAAGATAGCGCATTTTAAATGTAATAAAGTAACCAGTGTTAGTCAATGGGAAAGACAGGCCTTACAACAAAGAATAACAACCTTATGAGTTTTTCACTTCAGGGACATGTAAAACTTAGGTACCCATGTCCTATTTTTCAAATACATGCACCCTGCACTATGAGGCTTTAGGAATTACATTGGGCTTATAAAAGCAGGTTAATGTCTGGCAAAAGGTTTATTTTGTCAGGTCAAAATAACATTTTAAAACTACAGTACAGGCTGCATTGACACGCCTGAGGCATGTTTTTCGAGGGCTTCTTTAAAGGGTGGCAAAATAAATGCTGCAGGCCCACTGGTAGCATTTAATTTACAGGCCATGGGTACATCTAGTAACATTTACTAAGGACGTGCAAATCATTAAGGAGAGCAATCAGGTATATAGCAATTGTACAATGTGTTAGGGAGAGACACAGGCACTTTACCACTGGTTAGCAGGGAAAAAGGTGCACATAATTCTAATGCCAACAGAAACTGGTTCAGCACCTGAAGGCGAAAATCTGGTGGGTGATCAAGATTTTAGTGAGTTGGGTAGTAGACTAGAGTTGGTGTTAGTACTGAGAGTCGAGGTACCACGCATTTGATTTTGGCAGTTCTGGAGAGGGATGGCAAAGATTAACTTGGTGGGCAGAGTTTTTTAGAAATGATGAAAACCTTGGAAATGCTTTGCCATTTACCCCTCCCCCACCTTGGAAAACCTTTGCCATTTACGCCCCCTCATGTTGCCAGCCTCCCAAGGAATACCTTATGAACAGTGGCATTGAAAGCGGTCAAGCAATCTAATAAAGTGTTCAGTAGCACTTCCCTGATGTTGAAAACCAGTGTGACAGGTTTTACAACACTATTCTCAGTGGGAGGACATTTAGTGGGTAACAATTGTTTTTGTTACCTTTGAAAAACAAGGCTGGGCTAAGATTGTTCAATAATTAGATAGATCATCAGAACATTCAGGTGGATTTCTTGATGATAGAGCTGATGATTGCTTAGTTGAAGGATGATTCCACTGAAGAGAAAGATATGGATTTACCCAGTGGTGATTTTAGCAAGGGATGTGTGTTCAGGTGGACAATTTTGGCATTGCAGAGGTGTCATGATAGGAGGATTGTTTTAGTAGAATATATTGATTTACCTAGTGGTGATTTCAGCAAGGGCTGAGCTTTCAGGTAGCCATATTTTGCATTGCAGAGGTTTCAACATAGGGGAGACTTTTATTTAGAGAGGCAATAATTTCCTGGCCTCAGATGTGTTGTTGGATGAGAACTCATTGAAGTTACAGAGACCTGTGCCAATGGACAAGGCTTCCCAGTCAAAATGCATTGGAACCAATACTTACCCATAGAGTGTTAATTTTGTTTCTACCGAAAGATAGAAGGCTATCACAGAGGTGTTTAGAGTTTGACAAAATGCTTAATGCAAAATTGGTGGTCACCATCTCCTTGTAGAGCCAGAACAGTTTGTTGGTTGAATTCTTGGCCGTAATGATTCAGGGCTTTCAAAGTATTCATTTTTGTGGATCTGGCACCAACTGAGATGTAGCCTCTACAATGCACATTACACGCAATATGGTTGGAAGGTAATTTAGATTTATTTCAGCATGTTTAACCATTGTACCCCAATAGTTCAATGGAGAGTGACTATCTGTGAACCAATTGTGTTTTTTTTTTGTTTTGTTTTTTTTGTCCTCATCTCACCTATAAACTACTAGCAGGACATAACCGGTCAGTTTCAGTGATGGGGCGCCCTCCGACCTCCTGCATTTGTTTAGGTTGTCCAACCAATCCCCTTTTGTCGTCCGGGATTTAGGTGTTAATCATAGGACCATGGTATTTATCGGCCCTTAACAACTGCAGAATGGAGTCAGCAGAGTCTCAGTTCCTGACCCAGATGAACAAAGGGTGCCCAGAGTGTGGGAAGGCTAGGGCTGGAACTCATAACTTCTAGCCGGGCCATAGCCAATGTGGATTTCAACCAGTCTTCTACTTTCGGGGGGAGGGGGTCTTTCCACCTAAGACAGATCTCCCTTCGGGCCAGCAAAATCAAACATAATAACAACCCTCTATATGGTTGAACCAAGCAGGTAGTAGACACCTGGTCATTGGCGAAAAAAAACAGAGAGCCGTTCAACACGATATCTATTCCAAAGGTCATACATAAGTATCTGCACACCCCTACCCAGTATGCTCCTAATTTGGCACATTCAAAGAAGATATGTACATCGTTGGCTTTAGGGAGCAGGCACCTGGGGCATCTCGGCTCGGGGATTGGGGCAAATTTCGAGATCTTCTCCGGGGTATAGTAGATTCGATTGGTGACAAAAAAGTGATTTTTCTTCAGACTGGCAGATTTTGTGTATTTATAGAGCAGGGTCATGGAGGGTTCCAAGAGGTTCCCGATATCCGCTACAAAAGGAGAGTCGTTCCAGGCTGACACCTGATGTGGAATACCAACATCATCTGCGTTGATCAAGAGCCTGTACCAGATGGAGATTTCCTTCTTCAGATGTTGAATGTTTTTAAGAGCGGCTTCCACCTCTCCATTTCCCCTTAGATTCTCCTTCTCTGTTTCAAACCAAGAATTTAATTGGATAAACTTGAATCTCGAGAACCCGAGGCCTATTCTTGCTTTCAATACCTCCCAAGGGTGTATACCATTTTCATCCCCCAACTCAGACCAAATCGCGACCCCAGCTCTTTTGATTGGGAGTGCCATACTATCCTGGAGGCACGGGGGGGTCCCCGGGGAGTCCCAGATCAGTGCCTGATCGGAGTAGTAACCTATCCCACATCTGGAGCGGATGAAATACCAGACCTCCAAGGCGTTTTTGATCACCTTCAGCCTTACTCGTTTGAAAAATGTTGGTGAGCCAAACTTATAGAGAAACCCTGCTTTATTCCCCCCGCCTTCAGTGCTGACCGACAGCTTACCTCAGGCACATGCAGTTGGTTCCCCCAATAGCATCCTGATAGCCTTAAATTGAAAGGCGACCAGATAACAGCGGATATCTGGAAGGGCCAATCCCCCTTTAGCTAGGCGACGCCTCAATTTTTTCCAAGATAGCCTAACACCCTTCTCACCCCAGATGAAACTCCCGATTTTACTTTGCACCTTTGAGATAGAATGTTTAGGAAAGCCTAGAGGGACCGCGTTGAACAGGTACGTTAATTTTGGCAGGATGGTCATTTTAACTAAATTCACCCTCCCGAAAATGGTCAGGGGAAGATACCTCCACCTTGCGAACAGCTGGTCAATTTCTTTTATTATTTTTTCTATATTAATAGATGAAATTTTCTCAAGATCTTTCACTA
Organism: Triturus cristatus; assembly: GCF_964204655.1. Taxonomy (NCBI): domain Eukaryota; kingdom Metazoa; phylum Chordata; class Amphibia; order Caudata; family Salamandridae; genus Triturus; species Triturus cristatus. The sequence continues at coordinate 1,361,582,674 of NC_140589.1, forward strand.
TGACGATACCGAGATATTTAAATTTGTTGCTGGTAACCCCACTCCACTGATCTATTTTCCAACACATAACCTCCGTCTTCGTGGAGTTCGCCACATATCCGGAAATTGCCCCAAAGTCTTCCAGCAGAGCCCCTACCTTTGGCAGTGTTATCTCGGGGTTGTCTGTGTAGATGATTATGTCATCCGCATATAGAGCAATTTTAGAGCGATATTGCTGGGTCTTAAACGGGGTTATGGTCTCATCTAGCCTTATAGCCTGGGTGAGAGGCTCAATGTAGAGATCAAACAGCAAAGGGGAGATGGGGCAACCTTGCCTGGTCCCTCTTTGGATATTAAAACTGGGAGTAAGTACACCATTGATGAGGATCTTAGCTGAAGCATCCTGATAGCACCCTCTCAGAGTATGAATAAATATTGGACCAAATCCCATCTCCTCCAACACCTCCCAGAGGTAGACCCAGCACACCCTGTCAAAGGCCTTGGCAGCATCTAACGCGACCACTGCCAGGGGTTCGGGTCTAGAGATCGCCAAATCAATGTTACCAATAAGTAGCTGTTTGTTCCTGGATGTATCTCCCAGTGATAAACCCTTTTTGGTCTGTATTGACCAGTCCAGGGGCTAATTTGCCCAATCTCCCTGCCAGGACACCCATAAAGATCTTATAATCTGGGTTAAGCAGGGAGATTGGGCGATAGGAGTCCGCTTTAGCTGGGTCCTTCCCTGGCTTCAGAATCAGGACAATCATTGCCTCCCTCCACGAATTAGGGGCATGGCCTGTTGGGCTGTAAATTGAGTGAAAAAGGGATACCAAGACAGGAGTGACTTCCTCCGAAAGGGATTTATACACTTCGTTTGGGAGGGCGTCAATACCGGAGGCTTTACCGTTTTTAGACTGCTTTATTTGCGTTCTTATCTCCTGCAACATGATTGGGGAATCAAGGAAGTCTTTGTTGGCCTGTGTTAACGTGGAAAGGGATTTTGAGCTCAACCACCCGCGGATTTGTTGTTTAGAAGGGAATAAGTTCTCCCTATAAAGATCCGAAAATAAGGTAAGTATAGTATTTTGAATGTCACCTATATCAGTAGATCTATCCCCTTGGTTGTTTATCACCAGCTCGACTATGTCATTCTTCGTGCGTTCCGATCTCGCTTTCCACGCCAAAAGAGCCCCAGCCCTTTCCCCATATTCATAATTCTTGATCCTATTCCTATCCCATTGCTTCTTACACTTCTCTTCTTAAATGCCTCTATAGCATTGTCTTGCCTGTTCAAGTTCGAGTTCTACCTGCAGCTTCCTTTGTCCATCTGGGAAATTTAATAGCCTCAAAAGCTCGGCTTCTAGCAGTCTAATCTTTTCTTCGCCCAATTTCAATGCACATCCTTCAGAACGATTTTTAAAGCATATGAGACTGTGCAGTCGGCCTCTCAGGCTAGCGTTAAAGGCATCCCACACGACCTCAATGGCAGCTGAACCAATGTTGGTGTCAAAAAACTCTGAGGATGCTATTTTAACTGCCTGAATTAAATCTGGATCTTCTAACCTTCCCCTGCTAAGTGTCCATCTCGATTGAGATTTTAAAACTAATTTTTTGATGGAACAGAAAACAGGGGAATGGTCTGAGAGATGGCCAGGGAGAATGGATATATCGGAGTCCTTACCAAGTAGGAGCTTACTGGCTAAGAGATAGTCAATCCTGGAGGAGTGATGAAATCTCTTACTATAAAATGTATAACCCGCCCTATCGCCTTTCGTGAACCTCCACACGTCTACCAGGCCAAGATCGTGAATCATATTCTTCATTGCCCATCTGACAAGAGGAGTCGGAATAGAACGCGCCTGATTTGACCTATCCAAATTCGGATCTAATAAGGCATTGAAATCTCCTCCAACGATTATTGGGGGAGCGAGCAACATAAGCTTGGATTGCAGCTTAACAATATAAGAAGGGTCATCGATGTTTGGACCATAAAATGAAGCGCACGTTAAGACAGTGCCCCCCAAGTCCAACTGCACTATCACCCATCTCCCTGATTGATCAGTCTGGATGGATTTAATCGAACAGGTTACCCCCCGTTTAACCAGGACAGCGACCCCACGACTATTCATACCTTGGTCCGAGACGCCATAAGCTTTTATCCAGGGAGAACCAATTGTGTTTTAATGGGCAAAGCCAGTGGGAGGGATTAGGAACCAGCAACTCAAGAGGTGTGATTACTTTTGAATTTAGCTATCTTGGAATATCAGCAGGTGTTTTTAGAAGGTGTTTGAGCATTTTAAGAAGCAGCTCAGAGCACTTTGCAGGTTTCTCCATAAGGGAGATGTATCAGAAGCTGCCAAGAACAATTTGTGGAAGTTCCTCACAGTATAATGTGGTTGGGTGTTTTTGCTAAAGGAAGTTTCCTTTGGTCACTTTGGCATTCAAGAATGTAAACAAAACGGAAATGAAGGAGAGTTTAAAGTTGAACGTCAAAGGTATGGTGAAACTTTTCTTCACTGAAATCTATAGTTCATAACTGCAGGGTTGTTTTTCTGAGTATGCCTTTTAGTCTGATTCATAAGTGGTTTGCTTGTCCTCACCAGTTAGTTGGTTCAGCCTTCAGATCAGATTCTAGCCTCATTTGGCTCAGGGTTTTCACTGTTTGGAGTCCCCTGAAACAAAGAGTTTTCATAAGATGTGATACTGTAATTCCGATGTCTGTTCTCACCCTTTAGTAGCTTTGCACCTGGACCTGAGAATGTAGCTTTGAGTTGGTAACCCTGCATATTACCTATTCCAGTCATTTTAGAGCGTTTCCATTGTCACTGGCTTATCATCTGAAAAACGGCTAAGAAAAATTAAATTACACTTCCCTGAAAGCAGATATGGAGCAGCCAGGAGAACAACCCCCCAACCCCACTATCAACCAGGATGACCAGCCAGAGTCCCAGGGTAAGATGAAGTGCTCGTTCAGTCAGGAGGAGAATGAGATCTTGATCCAATGCCCCAGGAGGAGCTGGATCCCTTGGAGGAGCATGGGTCCGCAGTCATCTCTGAGGAGTTGGTGGCTGGAGTAGCGGGATAGGACAGTGCTGACCATGATAAACTACAACACCAACAGGGTAAGTCCCAACAGGGGCCAATGGGGGGAACTATGTAATGTTGTGCATTCAAGGCAGCTATGTCCCAGGGCTCTGCTGCACTGTCTGCAGGACAAACGGTAGGCTCATCTATGCTTAGACATGACATCAATGTAAGGCTCATTGTCATTTTATCTGTCAGGTTGGTCCAATGTGAAATACCACTGACCTGCGGAGACATCCAGCGGGGATGATGGAAAGCTGCAATTTCCCTGATTACCCTATACGCTGCTACACAAAGAGTGCAACAAAATCACTGTATAAGCACACCGGGGAGAATAGGGAAAGGGAGAAAACAACAAGTGCTGCCAACTGAGGAAGCAGCTACGTCCAGAGACCTTCTGGATGGAGTGAATCATCAACGTTTGGAAAAGAAAACCTCAGTTTCATGTGGAAAGGCTTACATATGAGAAAGGAGGCATGCTACTACAAGCGCTTACACACATGCGCCCTATCTCAAGAACACCCCTTGGTTCTAGTACTCACATTCAACATGCAGCGCGCTTTAATAGTGAAACAGGCACACCGCTGAGTCCCAATATGGTGATGTCCAAATGAGCCTTTGCCGAGGCGCACCGCAAGGATATCCCCCAGCAGTTATAAGTCACTATTCTCCCCAAGGAGAGTCCACAACCAAAGTCTAGGGAGGAACCCAAGATACACAGGTAAACGTAGAAAGGAAAAGAACTAAAATAAACAAAGAAGTAGTTCCCACTTATCTGGGATTTACACAATTTCGTAACTCCTTGTTGATTCACAGGAGCCACTAATGTGGTTCACAGCCTTGGAAATGCTGGGTACACAGAAGTCCGATCCCCGCACTGCCCACGACCTCCTTCGTCAGTCAAGAGGGGTTTTGCTGTAAGCGGGAGATGCAGTTTGTAACACAAGCTGCCGGGAAGTGCCGCATGGCACCTAGTCCCCGTACTGCCCATGACCTCCTTTGACAGTGGGGATGGGTTGTACTGTAAAGCGGAGATGCAGCTCATAATTCAAGCTGCCTGAGGAGCAGCGTGGGTCCACCAATGCTACAGGATAAACACACCCAAGGGAACAGAGCGCATGCGCACGCTCTGTCCGGGAGCTGGAAAAATATCCGGATCACAGGTGAAAGGCAAGTCGTAAACGGGAAATCCTCCCAAAACTCATAGCTGCCAAGGTTTCAGATTGCTACGTGTGACATTTTCAAAATTTCAGTGTAATTATTGGTGACATTTCAATGACTAGGAGTGACACTTTCTCACAAGCAAAATCAAGCAATGAAGATAAGGGAAACATATAAATATCAGAAATTCCACCGATTTGAGCAACAAGAAACTCCAAGAACATCTTAAAAGTGCTGCAAAGCACTAGAAATGGTCTCTGTCCACATGGGACCTGGCCCAACAGGAAGGATGTATGAGCCACCAACATGAACAAGTTACCCACAAAGCCATCTCAGTTATCTAAGTGTCACACTGTCTCAGCTGACACGTGCACAGGCAGACTGCCTAGCACCATTCTGCATTATCTTCACAGGCTGAGGCCGGTGCAATAATCTCCCATACTACATATATGATAGCTTATTGCTGTCAGAAACTTGATTTAAATTACCCCGGCAGTTGGGGAAATAAACCGCAAACTTAAAGGAAGGCACAGAAACACACACTTGGTCACAGCTTTTATCATTCTTTTAGCACTAAAGTGACAGTGGAAGTGCATACCATATTGCATACTGCATGCATGCTGTTTTGAACATGTCCGGTTTTTAACATGCTGTAGAATACAGGCTGTTCAGTAAGACATTCACTGCAGACTATATATGTAAACATTTCTAAAAGGTGGAGTTAAAGGAATGAGAAGGAAAAACTGAATCAGGGAGAGGAGAGAGAGAGAAGAAGGGAGACAATGGGAGTAGGGAGAGGGGTGAGAGGGGAGGAGGTAGACAAAAGGAGGAGAGAGGGAAAGAGATAAAAAAAAGAAGGGGTATAGGTGAGATTGGAGGAGAGAGAGAGAGATGGCCAAAAAGCAGAAATTGAAGGGGAAATGCACTTGACATGGCTATTGCAGCAAGTAAATATAGCCAGACATGCGCTGGACAGCTCAGTTAAATTAGAGATAAGATCTCAGTTAAGGAATGGAACACTGATGTTCTCTGCTGTGGATTACTGTACTGTTCCCTGGAAGCTGGCGAGCTCTCTGCACCTTCCGAGTACAGTGATAAGTAGGCCCCCAAATAAGAGGCAACACATGTTCCATCTTTGCTGAGGGTCCCCATCTTTATGTGCCCCACAGGTTCCACTGTGCATGCTAAACTAGTACACGCATGCTAGGATAAACTAAATGCTTCTGCACATTGAGGTTGCCAGGGAGTGGTGAGCAGTAATGGTTCAGGTGCGACAAGTAATCCTTTATATGTTTTCTTTGTGCTCTACATTTAAAGAGACAGTGGGCATTCTGTGTTTCAGACTCTTCTGCTTCGAGGCGGTGGAAATTGCCCTTGCACTGAGCTCTTTCCCAGCTTCTGAGAGACAAATCTAAGGTTACCAGACCACAGAATGCCAATTCTTTTGAAAAGCATGCTGCATGCATTAAAATAAAAAAGCTTTCATAGCCCTGTGGGGGTTGCAGGAGGCAGTAGCAGCGTGACAGGTGAGCATCGAGCAGGCATCAGTTGGCACGCCTCGGCAGACACACACCCTCAGACTCAACCCCGAGTCTCTGCTTCTCCGGTTATTATATTTTTGAGCAGAAGGTAAACAGCCGGGAGGCTTCCAGGGTAGCTGCTGGCAATTCCAGGCCTGTGACAGGCAACCCAGGGATCTGAGTGCAACCTAATCGGCTCTGTGCCTGCGAAGCAAATCTGGAGGGGCATGAAGCACAGGAGAGCTCGGGGACAGGTCAGAAGGTACAGGTCTTCACATTGAGCCTCCTCCTGGGCATGGGAATGCTAGTGATTAGGGAAAGTCTTCAGGGGAGAATGCAGCAGGCGGGTGTGATTACAGGCGTGCAACACCCATTGGGCTCAAAGGGCGTCAGCCCCCCCCCCTCGTGTGTGTCAGCCCGGGCTGAGACAGCTTCCCAGGCACACACACAGCCGCACTCAAGTACTTCACAGGTCTTTAAAAGACCATTTGCTTCTTAACCCCTTCGGTGCTCATGACGGAACCATTCCATCATGAGGAAAGGGGCACGAAATCCCTCTGCAAAAATTAGCAGAGGGATTTCCATTTTTTGTTTTGGGCCTCTGGAGGTGGGGAAGGGCTTTCTCAACCTCCATTTACAGGTTTTCAGGCTAATGATGATCACGCGCATGGTGCCCTCTCATTAGACTGAAAACGAAACTGAAACCTAGTTTCAGTTTGAGTGTTTCAGTGCTCGTGGGGCTATATCGGCCCCTAGCACCGAAACACTTGGGAGAGGTATTGTTGGAAAGGGGAGGATCTCCCCTTTCCAATGGTACCCTTCCCTAGTGGATCCCTGCTTGGGGATCACCCAAGGAGGGCTATCCCCAAGCAGGGATCCATCCACTAGCCACCAGGGAGGGGAGAGCGACTCCTTGGGCAAGGGCCTTTGCTCCCCCCATTTTATTTACCCAGACAGCCTATCTGCCCACCTGGGGTGCAGATGGGGGCAGCATCCCCCAATCTGCCCCCAGGGGGGCAGAAAGCATCCTAGACGCCAGGGTTTATTTTTACACACCAGGGGTGGGGGCTTCCCAGACTGGGCATGCCAAAGCCCCCACCCACCCCCCCAAAGTAAGAATGAGACTTTTTGCCCCCCCCAGGAGGCAGATGGGGCAATAGCCCCTGATCTGCCCGGGGAGGGGAGAAAGCCTACTAGGACCCAGGGATTTCTTTTTTATATATACGTAGGGGTGGGGGCTGCCCAGAATTGGCATGCAAATATCCCCACCGAAAATAAAAAAAATCTACAGCCTTTCTGCCCCCCCGGGGGGCAGAAAGCACCCTAGACGCCAGGGATTATTTTTGCGCCAGGGGTTGGGGCTGCCCAGAATGGGCATGCCAAAGCCCCACCCTAACCCCCCCAAAGTAAGAATAGGACTTTCTGCCCTCCCAAGGAGGCAGATGGGGGCAATAGCCCCAGATCTGCCCACTGGGGGACAGAGAGCCCACTAGGCCCCAGGATTATTTTTTTATATATAAGTAGGGGTGGGGGCTGCCCAGAATGGGCACTCAAATACCCACATCCAAAAGAAAAAATGCTACAGTCTTTCTGCCCCTCCTGAAAGGCAGATGGGGAAATAGCCCCTTATCTGCCCCCCCGGGGGGGGGGGGGGGCAGAAAGCCCATTAGGCACCAGGGATTTTTAGTTTCCCAAAGTTCGGGGCGGGGGCTGCCCAGAATGGGCATCCCAATGACACCACCCACCCAAACAAAATAGCCAGTCTTTCTACTCCTCTTGGGAGCATATCGGGGCAACAGCCCCCGATTTCCCACCTCCCAAGGGTAGCAGAATGCCCACTAGGCACAGACTTTTTTGCGAATTGTGCCTACTTCTGGATTTTGGGTCCTACCGCAGCTAGCACCCAAGGAAACCTACCAAACCTACACATTTCTGAAACCTAGACACCCGGGGGATTCCAGGGAGGTATTGCTTGCGTGGATCCCCCAGCGTTTTCTTACCCATAATCCCCTGCAAACCTCAAATGTAGCTGAAAAATCACTTTTTCCACACATTTTTGTGTGGGAAAGTTATGGCATCACCGGGCTGGCACAAATTTCCTACCACCCAACGTTCCCCCAGGTCTCCTGATAAAAATGGTGCCTCACTCTTGTGGGAGGCCCAAGTACCCGCGACAGGCAAGGGCCCAAAATGTATTGAGGCGACATCAAAATTGCCTATCACAAAACTACCTGGTTTTGGAAGACAATGTGTAAAAAAGATGTCATTTTGAAAAATGACCTATAATTCTCATGCTAGTGTGGGTACTCCCAATTTCGGAAATGTGCAAATATCTACTGTTTCTAAACTCTATATTTTGTTCCCATTTCAGAAATACATAGGTGTCTTTCATACCGATTTTTTCATGCATACATTTTCCCAAAATAATTGCTATATACCCGGTACAGAATAAAAAACCATTGCAAGCAAAGCTCAGTTATTGGCTCTGGGTTCCTTGGGTTCTTGGTGAACCTACAAGTCCTATATATTCCGACAACCAGAAAGGTCCAGCAAATGTAACGGTATATTGCTTTCAAACAGCTGTCATAATTAGAAGAAGTTACAGGTGAAAACGTTGACACAAATAGCTGCTTTTTTCAACTAATTTTCAATTTTTCCTATATTTAACTGTTAGTTTCTATGAAGAAACCTTGAAGGATCTACACAAATGACCCATTGCTTAGTTCAGCATTTTGTCTACTTGTCTATAATGTATAGCTATCCAGGATCCATTATTGCTTCCATACCCGTTTCTACCATTAACTGGAAGGAGGTTGAAAGCACACAAAATAGAAAAAATAGGCTATGTCCCAGAAAAATGCCAAAACTGTCTAAAAGATTTTGGTTTTCTGACAAAAGTCAGCTTGTCCCTGAAAGCTGATAAGATGGTGCTTTTTAGTACTACAACCCCTTTTTTGATACCATTTGCAGGAAAAAAAACAGATGCTTTCATCTGGAGCCCTTTTTTCCCATTTTTCAAAACATCCCCAAAATTTAGCTGTATTTTGGCTAATTTGTGGGTCCCCTCCAGGGCAATCCACAAACTCTGGATACCTTTAGAATCCCCATGATGTTGGAAAAGAAGGACGCAAATTTGGCATGGATACCTTATGTGGTCAAAAAGTTACAGGGCCCTAAGCGCGAACTACCCCAAATAGCCAAAAAAAGGCTTAGCACAGGGGGGGGGAAGGCCTACCAGTGAAGGGGTTAATGAGGCATTGTTGTTTTTCACCCCTTCTTAGAGCCCCTGCATCTCCACTGTGCCTATTTCTGGAAGAATCAGCCCCCCCCGAAATTCTTCCTTAGCCCACCCCCCCTCCGAAATTTCGCTCTAGTTGCGCCTCTGGGTATGAAAACACAGTGGGACATTTTCAGTCGTGGAGCGGAGTAAAATTAAGGTTATTTACATAGTGAAGGGTTTCAACATCATTGCCATAACATCAACGCATTTCATTTTTCACTCCTACGTTTGTAATCAAAAGAGGCCCACTTCACCTTTCATCCCAATTAGGCAGACAAAAGAACACTTTCAAGCATGGTAAATATATGCCAAATAAATTAGAAATATTGGAACATGCGGCCATGCCAGGACACTATAAAACTTCTGAGTTACAGTGAGTTTTGTACACGAGCGGCACCCACTGACTGTGGCAGCTGCCGATTGCGCGCTGCCTGAAGGAATTAATTAATCACAAATGCACACAGTCAGGTGGTTGCATTACAGCACCGCTCTCTCACTTACTTCTCTAAGTTGCACTAACTCGAGCTCGAGCCACTGCAGCAATTACCGATTGCCGCGTGCCTCCTCAGAGAGTCTTCTGGGCCAGGCCTGGACTCGGGTCAAGTGAAAGTCCTGGCCAATGCTGCTGCAACGGTCTGCCTCTCTGTGCAATTCAAATTGCCGTGGGCCTGACGTGAGGCAGAGCCCCGGTGATGAAAAATTTAATTCACTGTGGTACAGCGAAGGATGGCGGCCTGGGCAGGTGCAAGCAGCAGGCAGTGCTGTGAGCACCAAGATTGCGGCGGCGCCTGCACACCTTTAGCCAGCTAAAATCGTTTTCTCCCATAACAAACTCCCCGCCTCGCAAGCAGGACTTAACATCTCCCAACCCTGCGGCGCCGGACTAATACTGGACACGACCATGACGTCAGGTTGTGTGAAAGCCGCCCCACGGAAATCACCGTGAAACATTGTTGCATTGTGCAGTGCGCCTTACAGCAGCCTCAACAGTGCTGCAAGACTCAAGCCTGCAGGGGGACCAGCGCACGCTCGCCAGGAACGGCGCGCTGCCAGCTGCCACACTTTCACTGACTCCATGATATTTAGGCAGTGCCAGGGATGCTGAAATAGATAGTATTCAAATGCGTGACAATGCATTTCAGTGTGTTGATGCGGATCAACATCAACATTAACTCCTTGTAAATATGCTCCTGTGTTTGGCTCCCTTCCAGGAGCATTTGTCAGAATGAGGTATCCACCTCTCTTCAGTAGTGAGGTATTACATGGGTATGGTAATTCTGAAGAGGTTGGTCTGAATGAAGTATAGGTACCTGAGTGAGATGTTGTTTGGGTGTGTAACTAAGGAGCCCTGGAAAAACATCAGGCGAGATGGGTGACTGTTTATTTTGCTTAGCCTTTGAGGAGTTTAGAAGAGCATTTGATACATGCAACTGATTTGTCTTTCTTCACTCATAGAGAAGGGAAGTCTCAAATAAATCTAATGATACAAAACATTTTGCAAAATGGAATGAAGACTGCTTCTGGTTAATGGTTAAACTAGATAGCCAAGTATCTCAATATCAGAAAATGCTGTACGAGTCATTATAAGACTCTAAAACCCATTTCCTGTTACAGTCCTTCAGCATATGGGAAGAACATCCATTTAAGGAGACCAAAGAGAGATACAGATTGATACCCCTTCCTCTCACTTGCATTCCCCAGCGAGATCGTAGAATCAGTCTCAAATTTTGAAAGGTTTTTAAGTATTGGGTAAGGGTCTGTCCAAACGTCTCTGCAAGGAGGCCTACCAAGGTCAGGTCAGTTCTTCTGAATTATTTACTGTCTATGCATTTCAGATTATGCAACTGATATCTGACAGAATACCACAGGACAGAGTAAACCTCACATCTATAGCAAAGATCAGTGTAAACTAAGAAAATTGAGCAATAAGTAGACTTTCTATGAGAACTTTTAGAAACCATAGAATGTGGGTGCAGAGTTTAAGGAGAACATAAGATTATATCCATGACCTCCTAGGTGAATCATTGATTTGGTTCATTAACCATTTCATAGTGTACACATCTCCAGTAATTATATGACTGCTCACATTAGACAAATTATCATCCAGATAGCAAGACCAGCAAAGAAAAAAGGTTATTTGTAAACAATGTGTATATTTTAAGCAAAGGGAAGGAGGCCATTAGAGAAGGTGGTGAGGCCTTTTAAGGTGCATGGTAGATGCAGCATATACAAAAGAGATGGTTTTGCTGTGACATATTTTTTATTTGATAGGTAACTCTAAAATTCAAAAGATGAGCTGAGTATCTCCCCAAGGGAGACTGTGTAATGGTAAGCCATGGCAGTTCATAATCCTGCCCTTATTTCATGGTCAGGATATGGTATTTAGATTGGAGGAGATTGATGATGTGAGGCATCTATGAATCATTGACTTATGTCTTTTTGATGGCCAGTATGTGGAAGGCATGTCTTAAGCTCTTACATTGAGGAGGACACCTATTAAGACATTAGTAGCTGTAGGAGAGGAGACTGATTCCCATTAAATGTTGGGGGACATTATTGGAAGCAATCTAAAGACTAATCAAGGTAAAGGGTCTAAGAGACAGCTTAGTGAATGTGTGGCTGGTGCTCAAAAGTGTTTCTGTGTTGCCTTGAATTTGCATATATGTTGGGGAAATGTAAGCCAGGTGAAAGGATGAGGCCACCTTCCTAAATGTCAGGCTATAGACGAGGATGCCTGTAGAATTTGATTAACTGTGTGAGGGGGCAGTCAAAGGGTTAAGGGTTTCATCAGGAGAACTAGCCAGTAGGCAATTGTTGAGGTTAGTGTCAACTATTAGTGAGTTTGTTTTTAGCTTATGGATGTTATGCCAGAAGGTTGATCCGCTGTGCCTATACCATTATTTTTCCATTATTGTTGATGTTTATGGTTGCTAAAGGTTTATGGGAAATTGAGGACACTATAAATATGTGTCAACCTTCAATCAATGACTTTACAGAGGATGTGTATGTCAGCACTTTAAACAGGAGGTCCGTGTTGGTTGTCCCTATTGTCATGTTGATGTATGTGTCTGTCATTAAAGTCTCTAGTACAGAATAGTTCAATACGAAGTTCCTTCATTGGTATAGGAGGAGAATGTTATTTCAAAGCTGATGGGCCATATTTATGGGACAGCCTCCAGGAACATTATGGATGAACATTGTGTGGGTGAAGAATTTATTAGAGTACAACTTGAACTAGGGATCACATCCACATCTGCTTCCTGTAAATAGGTGTCAGGATTGAGAAGTATATAATCCAATCATTCAGCTGCTTATTTTCCAGTCTCTTTTCAGTACTCGACTTGATGGTGGCCCAAGTCAAACACTTAGAGCATGATTCCGATTTGAACCGCTAAACTTGCGGTGGTGTGGCTGGAACCGACGCACTGGTGGTCTGAACCCCGCATTACGAGTGCGGCAGTCTCATCCCACAGGACCGCTGCAAAAACCAGGGATCCATGATTCCTCTGCTGTGTGCTGAGCAGTCTGGCCCAGCAATATGCTGGCAGTGCCCCTGTGGTATCGCCAAGCATATTATGAGTCTCATCACAGCCACAGTTTTCATGGCAGGGAGCCTGCCATGAAAACTGTAGCGGTGAGGTGTTGCCTCAGGGCCTTTGGATGTATGCAGGGGGGCACATGGTGTGCCCCTGTCTGCATGCACCCCCCTTTCCTGCACTGCATGGACTGCACAATCCATGCCGTGCAGGAAGGTGCTTTGGTGCTCCCATTGTGGTGCCTTTTTAATAGGCACAGCTGTGGGAATGCCAAAGGACTGCCCGCCAGACCACGAGGTAATTTGTATTTGGTGGGAAGCCGGTGGTGAGGTTTGGCCTTGTAGGAGCGGGGTGATGACATGGCAGCCCACTCCCACACAGGCAAATTCATAATAAGGCCCTTAGTATTCTGTTCCAGAAACAACGAGATACAGAGACTATCACCATAAATTAGGCATAAATGATTTATTAAGTATACACCCCCATAAAATGTCTAACCCTCCAATGCATGTTAATTTCCATGTTAAAGAAACTATAGAACACTGCTGAGGTGTTAACAAAGCATTTACCGTGGTTTGTTAACAATAGTGATGTGCTAAGTGTTGAAGATAAGTAATTCACAATGTTGAATATTATTTTTTAAAACTGTGGTGAGATTTGAAAAGTGCAATGCTCATGTAGTATCAAAAAATGTCAGTTTGAGCATCTCTTTATGGCAAAGGAAATCGTTCTCTCTGCAGAGAGTTGCTGAAAGCAGATGCCACTGAGAGTAGTGATACAAATTAGCAACCATTCTTTGTGAGAGTCCTGCCCTGAAATACCCCCTACACCATTGCTTGCCCTTATGTTGTTATTGTTAATGATAGCCTCTATTTGGGGTAATGTTACCTTTCTGCTTCAATAACGGGGCTATAGAAACAGAGACAGTTGTCCCCAGTGTGATTGGCAAAGAAGCTCAGCTTTGCAAAACTGCAGGAGGGGAAACTTCACATCTGCAAAATCAGGCAAAAGTCAGAAAACTGTGCTGATGCCTATAGTTAAAAATTGTCTTTGGCTCCCCCTAACATGTGCCAAAAAAGAAGACTTTTCAAGATGCACACCTGCCACTTGCTCCTCCATAAAAAAACATATTATGGCAAGCTCGACACCAGTAGAAATGGCATTCTTTCTGTATAGACAATGTGAACCATGGCTGAGGCACATAATTCCTAGAAATGAAATTTCACTTTGGGGGAATATTTTTAAGAAAAACATAAATGTAATCACTGATTATTTGGGCAGTAAGTTTAAGATTTTGTAGGTGATAAACTTTGAATGTTGTTTATTCTACTTGTTATTGCATTTATATAGTGGTTACTACCCCTAATAAGGTATTAAAGGGCTTTATCGGCGAATAGCATGCTACTCTAGAACCCAAAAAGGACTATACACATTTATACAAAGCATATGTGTAGGTACACAAATTTAGTCCAAATAAATGCTCATAACAGAGGGATATGTTGTATATTTATGTTTCAGTATGGTGGGTATGTGGGAAAGAGCCAACTCTTCAGTAGTCTTCCGAAGATAAGGTCGTTTTCCATGGATCTTATGTTTGGGGGTAAAGAGTTCCAAAGTTTGGATGCTTGAACAAAGAAGGATGTGCCATCTATGTTTTTTTTCTGGTACGGTAGGATTTTGAGCCAGGGTGACAATCTGGAGCGGAGGTTCCTGTGTTGAATGTTTTTGGTGATTTTATTCCTGATGCAAAGCAGTCCTGTTCCATGTATCACTTTGTGGATGATTCAAAGCAGCTTGAAGTGGATCTTCTGGCAATTGGTAACCAATGTGCAGCTTTCAAGGCGGGGGAGATATGAGCTTGTGACTTTTTATTTAAGAGTAGTCTGGCAGCAGAGTTCGATATCTGTTGCAGTCTTTTCATAGTTGTTAAAGATGACCCAGGGTGGAGACTATTGGCGTAATCAAGTTTAAACAGAACAAGAGAGATAGTAACCTGGACCTTGTGGGGAAATCCCAGGTGGAGGTTCTTTAGTAATGAATTGATCTTGCTAGTTTGACCATTTAGGCAGTCATTGATAGCTTGGAGTCCATGGTAATTGGAAGGTTTCTTACTTCATTTGATACTTTAGGTGGTGTTCCCAGATCATCAGGCAGCGAGTGGGTAATTATTTGTCCAATCACCACACATGAGTATTTCTGTTTTGGATACATTCAATTTGCGATGACTCCATGTCGTCTTTTGATCCACGGCTCTGAGACATCTGAAAATGTGTGCGTTTCCAATGTCTTTGGGGCTTTCCATTTTAAGGAGTATTTGTGTGTCATATGCATATTTATAGAATGTGAGGTGAAATTGATTGATCTTTGCTGGTAATGACTTCATGTAATGGTGAAAACCATTGGTAATATGATAGAGCTTTGAGGGACTCCTGTTTTGTGAAGTGCGGTTTGGATGAGAAAGGGGGGTATGGTTGACATTAGCTCTGTTTTGAAGGTAGGATATGATCCAGTTGAGAGCAGTCCCCTCTATGCCGACTTCGTAGAGTCTTTGTATTAGAGTGTCATATTAATTAGTGTTATATTAATATGTTGAGAAACTGTTTTATGTTAGATTGGATTTTTATGCTGTCACTCTGCTCTAAAACTGTGTGACTGTATTCTTGTAAGAATAAAGGTACATCTAGTGAGCCTTCCTGATTGAAAGAAATAACTGAAGGGCTAGAAATAATGTCAGATCTTAGGCTTGTCCATGCATCGAAGATGTCTTCCTTCGTGCAGCTGCTTGAGCTTCATTCAACTCTCCATTCACAGGAATGGACACTGCATTTTGGATACATATGGTTGGGATGGCTCACCAATACAGTTTGACCAGAATATCTTGCATATTTCCAGAATAGTCCCAGAAACAATAGCATGGGAGGAGACACAGAGCTCCAGTGAGCTCCTTACTGGGTTACCTTCAAGCGGGTGAAGAGGGTCATGAGTGATCAAACTAGGAATCCATCAATCAATCAGGATTTATAAAATGCAGCTCATCACCTGATAGGGAATCCAGGTGCTTTCAGGTCCTGGAGGATTATTCGAACAGCCAGGTCTTGAGGCATCAAATGTACAACACACTGTTCCTAGTCCTTGCCCTTGATGCAAGCTTGGCAAGATGCCGGGGGAGGGTATCCATATCTGTTGTGAAAAGTGAAGGAAAAGATGGGATAGGGTCCCCATAGGAGGCATTCTATAGAAAATGTGAAGGAAGCTTGGTGATGTTACGGTTCAATAAGAGAAACATACCATAAGCCTTAGCTTTTGTCATTTATATTTTTATTAGAAAAGGGTAGACACTTCTCTGACATATTATTGAGTTTAACAATATCGCGCTGCTAAAATATTGTGGTAAAAATATCAAAACACTAAAATATTGTTTCTATGCACTATGTAAAGTACAAAAATATTAATTTTGAGAAAATTGTGGCTACAAATCTTGAAGATACACATCTAAGTATACATATTTTAAAGCATTAAATATTAGGGGGCTTGGCCAGCCAGCGACCAAGATGGCCGCTCTACTCTGAAGCTCCGGAGCCGTCGCTCGTTTTTGGAGCAGCAGCCCGTACATTAATACCTGAAACCTGGTGATTTCGCAGTGGAACAAATCGGAAGGCCCCCGGATAATAGGTGAGCCTTCTGAACCACCTGGAAGGGCCTGCTGAGCCCGAGTTGGCGCGCGCTGCTCCCGGACCTGACGCGGCCCTCGGAGGCCCCGAGATGGCAGGGGTCTCGGGTGAGCCTGAGGGCGGGGTCTGGAGCCGCGCTGTGTGCCATGTTCTAGAGCCAGCTTCGATGGCCCGGGGACGCCGGCTGCACTCTCTTGCAATCCTGTGAATATGGCTGGGCCCTCCTGCTCTGGAGAAAGGTGGTGGAGCCTATTGTTGGAGAGGCCCGTGCTGCAAGGTGGGAGAGGCTTTACTAACTAGCTTCCCCCATCGCTTATGGTGCTCTGCTGCCCCCGTGCCTGCATTCTCAACGCTGGGACCTATTGGCTGTTATTCATGGCACCCAAGCATAAATGTATGGCACGATCAAAGATATAGCAGACCCATATTAATAGTTCCACTGCCACTGGGCCTTTCAATACCGCTGGTCTACCGGAATCCAATTGCCCATTACCTGTGGCGCACTTTAACAGCGATCTATCGGACTGTGCTTTGCTGCATGCGAGATACACTCATTACTGGCTGTGACCATTTCAGATACTGCTGCCTCTTTTTCCAT
Source organism: Triturus cristatus (assembly GCF_964204655.1). Classification (NCBI taxonomy): domain Eukaryota; kingdom Metazoa; phylum Chordata; class Amphibia; order Caudata; family Salamandridae; genus Triturus; species Triturus cristatus. Next base: position 1,361,599,503 of record NC_140589.1, read on the forward strand.
ACATACGGAGTGACTTGGCCTCATTAACTGTGAACGGTGAGCTGCGTCCCATTTCAGTGGTGCAATATATTCTGCCTTTGGAGCAAATTGGGCCGAACCGACCCTAAGCAGCGTCAACTTACCTTTGAGGCTGGAAAAACCCCGAGGCGAGAAGAAGCCAAAGGCCCCAATGACCCTGAGTCCAGCCAATTAGAAGGTACTGCTGCCATAATGCCTGAGCTGCGTGCTGGTTTTCGCCCCATCGACACTCATCTGGACATCCTCACCACCCAGCTGAATGACATTCATGGGCTCCTCGAGGCCCAAGATACTCGAATGAAGGCTGCCGATCAGTGAATTTCTGACTTGGAGGACACGCAGCCAGCTGTTCAGAAAAGATTGGAGCGTGTGGAGAACCTACTAAAGCAGCTCGCGACTAAGGCTGATGATTTGGAGGCACGATCACGCTGCAATAACGTCCATATTGCTGGTTTTTGGAAGGGAGGCTTTCTCTACTACTTTCGCGGTGGAGCGCGCGCATCGAACATTAGGACCGTGCCCGGTGCCTGGGGCAACCCCTAGAATGATCATCGCTAAGGTCCAGAATTATCAGGACCGTGATATCACTCCTCAGCTCTCGAGAGAATGTGGCACACTCACCTATCAGGTATCAAACATTGTAGTCTTCTCCGACTTTACACCCATGGTGCAAGAAGCCCGCCAAAGTATACGGACATAAACGCTCCCTACATAAAGCGAATGTTAAATATGAAATGCTGTATTCAGCTCGACTTAGGGTTCAGATCGGAAGTAAAGCGCATGTTTTTGACACCCCCGACGAAGCTGCGAGGTTTTGGAAGCAACAACAAGACGGGAGTGGGCCACGAGAGAGAAATAAGAATCATACTCCTGGCTCTTGATAATCAATGGCGATCTTATGTATGGTAAGTAGCCGGGACATCACCTTGGCCCTGGTGTGGAACACCGAATAGTTTTTTTTTGTGCTTGTGTTCACTTTTTTATGGTTTGCCAAAATAATGTCGCTGCATCCTCAGGTACTTCTGATTGACAGATGCGATATAAATCCATAGTGGGCGGTCATGACTCTAGCCTTACACGCTGTAAGTAAAGACGGCTCCACCGGAGCGTTGCCTTCCCCCCAGGATGTTATCTTGCTCTCTTTTCCCCTCTCTCTACCTCTTCTTCTTTTTCTTTTTCTTACTATTGGATTGAGATTCACCGGGTGCCTTTTTCTTCTGTATCAGATGGGGGAGGAGGGTGCATGTGTGAATGGTATTTTTCTATTGATGTTTACTGTTTGGTTCTATGTTGGTACGGAGCACAATCTACTTATTCTGAATAGCGTCTTTTTTTATATTCCTGCTTATGGAAATTATATATTTGATGATGCTTAGATGTCCCCTAGAAAAGAACGTAGTCATTGCTTGCGCCTTCGATGCTTGTCCTGGAATGTGAGGAGACTATCTAATCCCAAGAAGAACCGACAGGTTTTGGCATACTTGGCCAGGCATTCCATTCAGATAGCCTTCCTTCAGGAGAAACATTACGCACCACTACCTACACATGGTTTCACAGTGTCATGGGGCGGGCACAGGTTTTTTGCCAACTATAGCACATACTCCTGGGGGATTTGTGTTCTGAGACATCGCTCCCTTCCTTTTCAGGTCTCAGAAGTGATAACGGACGATGAGGGCCGGTATATTATTGTGCTGGGACTGCTAGGGGGAGTATCGATTCTGCTGGTTAACCAAATGTTGATGCTGTTGATTTTTGCCCCAAAATTGCTACACATATTGATCGCTTGGAAGCAAACAATATCGTTATGGGTGGTGATTTTAATCTCACAATGGACCCCACGGTTGACACCACAGGGCCAGGCCGTATTACGAAACCACAGGCTACACTGGGCCTTACTGAACTATTAGATTCTCAGTTGCTTACAGACCCTTGGCGCACGTTACACACGGGAGCCCGCAACTGTTCCTTTTACTCCGCTCCACATGGATCGTGGTCCCGGATAGACCACTGATACCTTACACCAAGTTATTGTTGGAAGTGCAAATGATTGATTATCTCTCTCGTAAGCTATCTGATCATTCCCTGATTTGCTCTCTGTTGACTTCCCTACAATACCAAGACAGCGACCGCTGTGGAGGTTCCCTTCGTTGGCCTTACTTCACCAGGTGTTCCATGTAAGGGTGGGCGTAGTTCGCGAAGTAGCACTTCGCGAAGCTACGCAAAGTGAAGTTCGCACTACGCGAGCTACGCGTAGCACTTCGCGAACTGCGTAGTAACATGTTCGCAGTGTGCAAGATGTTGTTTTCAATGATTGCACAGTGCGGACAAGCAACCGGCACTGTGCAATCATTGAAAATGGCATCTTGCACAGTGCGAGCTGTAGTTTTCTGCTGCTCGGGTAGATTTTTACTCGAGCGGCAGCTTTCTCAACGCGAACTGGTAGTTTCTCATCGCGAGCGGTCGCGAGCATACGCGACCCCTCGCAATGAGAAACCTGACCTCCTCGCGTTGGGAATCTCGCCGCAAGGTTTATTTTCCGTGCTCGCGATCGCGAACAAGGAAAAAGTCTCGCCGGGATGTCATTTTGCTTGCTCGCGGTCGCCAACTTGACGTTGAGGACCGCGAGCAAGCAAAAAATGACCGCAGCACTACGCAACACTACGCTACGCGTGTTCGCACTGTGCTACGTGCAGTTCGCGTAGTGCGAAGTAGCGCGAACTTCGCAAACTACGCGAGCGTAGCGTAGTGCTTCGCCCAGGCCTAGTTCCATGCTGAAGTGGGTGATGCTATCAAGAAATATTTCTCACATAACGAAGGGACCGTATCTTTGCAGGCGATGTTGTGGGATGCGTTTAACGCATTTATTCGCAGGGTCTGCATTTCTAAACACTCTGGGGTGTTCCGCTCTCGCCGCAGAGAACTGGGAAAAATTGAACAGAAGGTAAAGACATGGATCTTTCTGCACAGGCCACCTCCTCACCCGAATCATTGCACGGCCGTGCAACGCTAATGACTGAGTTCAACGATGCCGCTGCCCGGGAGATCAGATTTCTGGGCAAATATGCTTGTGCGCGGAAATATGGGAAAGGTGAGTGACCCGGCTGGACATTAGCTCGCATTCTACGGCCCCATTACCAATCAGCATTTATGACACACCTTGACACAGACAGCATGCTGACGAGGCGACATCACTGCAGCTTTTCTTACTTACTACACCCGTTTATACACAAAGTGTGATCCTCCAACAGGACAGCCCTTGTTAGATTATATACAAGAAGTTGCTATGGTCTGGTTAGAGTTAGCACAGCACGAGTTTTCGGCTTCCCCGATAGATGTGGCAGAAATAAGGCAAGCGATAGGGGACTTGGCTGAGGGCCGTGCCAAAACATGAATTAGCTCCGCGATTATTTGAAGTGTATAACGAGGCATTACAGAACGTGACTCTTCCCCCAACGATGCATGAAGCTATTATCACGCTAATTCCTAAACCTGGGAAATCGCTGCGCCACTGCTCGTCCTATAGACCATTGTCGCTACTTAACCATGATTATAAAATTCTCTGCAAGATATTAGCCACCCGCCTATCGTTACTTATGGATACCACATTATGCCCTTTCCAGGTGTGCTTTGACTCTGGCAGGTCAACTTCACTAAATTTGCGGACTGTCTTTTCTGTTATAAACCAAATTAAACCCAATTTACCGGCCGCGGCTATCCTCTTAGATGACAAAAAGGAATTTGATTTGTTAGGATGGCCCTATTTGTATGCAGTGATGCAGAAATTGGGTATTCATATTGGCTTTCTCAATTTAGTGCGCTTACTATAAGTTAACCCAATGGCCTGATTAAAGCTCAAAGGTGAACTCAAAGCCCCGTTTCCTCTGTCCCTAGGTACCTGGCAGTGATGCCCTCTTTCACCTTTATTATTTATTGTGGCCATGGACCCATTGGCGCACCAAATACAGGAACGACATCTCCATCGTGGCTTACAACTACACACTGGGCCACTTGTCGCTTCATTTTATGCTGATGATGTTATGTTGTTTGTGCAGCAGCCAGCAGAGAACCTCCCCCTGCTTTTACGTGAAGTGGTCCGATGTGTAGTATATTCAGGATTAGTTATTAATTGGACTAAGCCTGAAAATTTTCCGCTGACCCCGGCAGCCTCCCACGAAGACTTTGAATTCCCCTTAAAATGGTGTTCAGAGTCCCCAAAGTATCTGGGTATCTTCTTACATTGCAACAGCCACGCATAAGCTGGAATAATATAGTTATGCCATACGAGTGTGGGGGATTCAGAGTCCCCGATTTTTATCTATTTTACCTTGTGGCCCAAATCCAATACATGTATTTTTGGTACCACTCCGATGCTCATCTCCAATATCTTAAACCTGACCTTTTGCAAATATACCCAAATCTGTTATCAGTAGTCCTGCCACAGGGGTTGCCCCACTGAGATTCAAACTGTGCCAACAACGTGTTGGGCTTGGACTAAATTACGGTGGTACCTGCAGAAAGAGGTCCTCTACTCAGCGCACATTCCTTTAGCAGATAACCCGTGGTTTCCACCCACTACTGAGACTCACCAAGCACACGTTGCTTAAACATAGGCTTCACAAAATTGGTGATTTATTCACCATCTCCTGGCCGTGTTTGACAACTAAATTAATCTCTCATGGAGATGCTACATATATGGACAGTTTCCTATTACATAGAGCTCGGGGGTCCCTGCTTGATGCCCTGCCAGATCCTTCATCAGAACCGGAGGAACTTCCTCCCCTAGCACTTGTCATCACATCGCGCGATAGTACTCATTTGGTGTTACGCCTATACCACTTATCCTTATCCCTCCGTCCTGCAGTTGGAACCAAAGCACGAGAGGCATGGGAACAAAATGTAGACATTTCTATAACAGACACCATATGGCATTTCTACTGCGCAAAAACACAATATACAACCACCGCCATAACTCTTACATTTTAAATATTTACATAGAATATATGTGACCCCGATGTTACAAGCGAAGATGGACCCAGATATATCACATGCATGTATTAGATGTGCTACCCCTGCTGTTTATTTCCCACACCTTGCATGGACTTCTGCACCAATATGAGAGTACTGGGAGGAAATCTTTCAACATATATCTTTAATGGTAGAATTTACTATACATCCCACGCCACTGATGGCAGTGTTGGGATATGTTCAGCCTCTTAAAAAATGTGCCAGGCGGTTCACTGCGATTGCTTTACTTATTGCTAAGCGGCAGGTGTCACTGCACTGGGGTGGGTCAAGAGTGCCTATTGTGAATTCTTGGCTGTGGGATATGATACACAGTGACACTATGAGTGATGTATATGCCACAGTATTACCACCCACCTCATGCCCCCAAGATATTTAGCAGCCACTGAGGGATTACCTAAGTACACATCTACTAAATGGTGACTAGCAGGGTGCTGCCAAAAACTATACATTGGCTTTGCACTTGGAAACATCTAGGCATTAGACCAAGTGGTATTCAATAAATGATGCAGTTATTACAGAATGGTCATTATTGAAACCGCAGGAATAGATATAGCGGATTATACACACGAGATGTAGAATTGAATACATGTTTGTTACGTGCTCCTGTATCTTGTTTACTGTTGGGGTATTCTTATTAATGTCATACTGCTACTCCACTGTGTTGGATTGCGACACATTATCATGCTGTGACTATCTCATTTTCTGTCTTTTTATTTGTTATGCAAATCTCAATAAAGATTTTTTTTTTAAGTATTAAATATTACAAATGCTCAAAAAGTTGGACTAAATAAAAAGTAAATGTTTAAATATGTATAATATGCTAACAAAACTATGTAGATATACATAATTAATAAAATAAACCCAGTAACAATTGAAAAATGCAAAATATAATTATTACAACATAGAGAGGAAATACATAATATGTTACTAAAATAAAACATTTAAAAATGAACAAGTACACAAAATTAAAATATAAGATTCTAGTAAATAAATATGTGTAACGTAATTAAATGTTTTAATTTTTTTTTTTTTAAAAAGTCTTTAAACATTAAGATCAAAAAAATACTTGCAATGACCTGGCCCCTAAAATGGTGCCAGATAAGGTGCAAGACCAGTTGGAGGTCCCCTTCACTGATGAGGAGTTGGGTGTGGCACTGGGGAGCTCAATCCTGGTAAGGCACCTGGACCTAATGGGTTTCCTAGCAAATTCGTCCGTCGTTATAATATGCAGCTAGCCCCATATTACCGGGCGGTGGTGGAGGTGGAGGAGGCGTGCTCCCTCCGGATTGGAGGCATGCGGAAGTGGTGGTGTTCCTTAAGCCTGGTCGACCCTCAGACCAACATGCCTCGTATCGCCCCATTTTCCTCTTGAACGTGGAGGCCAAAATCCTGGCGAAGGCTTTGGCCAATCATCTTCTGCCCCACATTTCAGCTCTAGTACTCCCGGACCAGGCAGGGTTTATGCCCCAGAGGGCGACCAGACACAACATAAGGAGGGCGCACGTGGCAGTGGCAGCCATACGGCAGACGGGAGAGCCGGCGGCGCTTCTCCTGGCAGACATGGATGGGGCGTTCGATTTCCTAAGCTGGGTTTACTTCTTCACACTGCTATGGAGACTCAATTTGGGCCCCCGCTTTCTCTCTTACATAATGCTCCTCTACACGGAGATAACAGCGTTGGTTCGGGTGGCCGGCGCGTCCTCCTCCACTTTTACCCTAGGACAGGGCACAAGGCAGTGTGCCCCCTGTCTCCATACCTCTTTGCCCTAGCCATGGAGCCGCTGGTGGCGTGGGTACGCATCGATGCGCAGGTCTGAGGATTTGAATGGGCCACGGGTCCGTCCGACCGGATTGCGCTATATGCAGATGATGTCCTCTTTTTTCTTACAGCAGTGGACAGGATGGAGCCGCGGCTCTTACGCATCATGCAGATTTTTGGGGAGACGTCGGGGTTGTATATGAATCCCCGCAAATCCACCTTGTGGGCCCTGGGAGATTGAACGAGAGCAGATGCATGGGCACCCTCGGTCCAATTGGTGGTGGGGGGCTTGAAATACCTGGGGGTGTTCCTCTCAGATATACCGGCAATCTCCTGGGAACAGAACGTGGCTCCAGTGTGGGAGCAAGTTCGTTCAGACCTTAAATCTTGGTCCCGTAGGCCTTTGACTCTGTTTGGCAGATCGGCAATATTCAAGATGGTAGCACTTCCCCAGCTCCTCTACCAGCTACAAAATCACCCATACCCGATCCCGCCTAGATGGTTCCGGCTGGTGAATTCTGTGCTCGGTCAATTTTTGTGGGAGGGGGCAGGGTGTGCGTGGCACTACGCACGTGCTTTCTGTCCACTTATTGCGGAGGTCTTGCGTCCTCAGACATTCTATCATACTACCAGGCATCGCACCTGCTGGTTCTTAATGAATGGTGGTATGGGGATAGGGTAGACCCGGCATATGCGCTGGAACGGCAACTCATGTGGCGCCACACATTACACACACTACTATACCCGGTGCTGTTGAGGGGTGCGCTGCCATCGGTCACACAGGTGGTGTTCCAGATTTGGATGCAAGCCCTGCGCCGTATGGGATGGTGGAATACCTTGACTCGGGAGACCCCCCGTGGAACAATGGGTGCCTGCCCCAATTGGCCGCCCTACAGGGCTTCCGGGGATGGGATGACATTGGCGTTTCAACCCTGGGAGATGTTATGATGGGCAAGACACTCAAGACCTTTCAGGACCTACAGAGGGAGTTCCATATGCCACGGTCTCAACTTTTTCGGTACCTCCAGTTTCGTCACGCCCTGACCCCTAGCCTGGAGGGTTTGGAGTCTCTCCATGAGTTTAGTCCACTGGAGGCGAAAGTCTTTATGGGGGACCTACAAGACAACAAGATCTCCCGGATATACCAATCCCTGGTTACTCACTGTTCCTCCACACTACAAAAGCTTTGGGGAGACTGGGAGGCTGATGTGGGTGCCTTAGAGGAGGAGGACTGGAGGAGGCGCTGGCAGCTCCACGGGGTGCTGCACGAGCGTTGTGACGTTGTAAAGATCAGAAATGAGCAGAAAGAGGCAGACTAAAGATTAGAAGTGAGCAAAAAGAGGCAGAAGAAAGGTCAGCAAGAAGCAGAAAGATGCAAGATACAGGGTAGAAAAGAGCAGATAGAGGCAGCATAAAGGTTAGACATTAGCAGAACGGCAGAATACATTTCAGCAATGAGCAGAGAGAGGCAAAATAAAGGTGAAAAACAAGGAGAAAGAGGCAGAATAGTGGTCAGAAATGAGAAGCAAGAGGCTAAATAAAGGAGAAACGGCAGAAAGAGACAGAATGTAGGTTAGAAACAAGCAGAAAGATGCAGAGTAAATGTCAGGTACTATCAATAAGAGATTAAAAAGAGGTCAGACATGAGCCAAAGGAGGCAGAATAAATGTCAGAGATGAGCAGAAACAGGCACAATAAAAGTCAGAAATGAGCAGAAAGAGGCAGATTATACGTCAAAAGTAAGCAGAAAGAGGCAGAATAAAGGTCAGAAACAAGCAGAAAGAGGCAAAATAGAGGTCATAAACCAGCAGCAAGAAGGAAAATAAAGGTGAGAAATGACCAGAAAGAGAGAATATGAAGGCAAACTAGGAGCAGAAAGAGGCAAATTAAAGGTGAGAAACAAGCACAGAGAGGCAAATTAAAGGTCAGTAACAAGCAGAAAGAGGTAAAATAGATGTCAGAAACAAGCAGAAAGAGGCAAAATTAATTTGTGAGGAGTGAGCAGAAATAGGAAAAAAAGCGGTCAGAATGAGCAGAAGAGGCAAAATAGAAGTCAGAAACTGGAAGCAAGAGGAAAAATAGAGGTCAGAAATGAGTAACAAGAGGCAGAAAAAGGTCAGCAGCGAGCAGAAAGAGGCAAAATAACAGGCAGAATGAGCAGAAAGAGACAGCATAGAGGGCAGGAGCGAGCAGAGAAGAGGCAGAAAAACAAGCAGAAAACAAGCAGAGGAGGCACAAAACCGAAGGCAGCAGAGAGTACTGACTGCAGGCGAGCTGGACAGGAGGCTCCTGTGTGCCTGCTTACTCATTGACAGACCCACTCAAATACTCATGCACCCACTCACAGACCCACTCACATAGTCAAGCACCCACTCACAGACCTATTCAAAGACTAACATATCCACTGACAGACACACTCAGGCACTCATGCAGCCACTCACAGATCCATTCAAGCACTCAGTCACTCACTCACAGACCCACTAAGAGACTCACTCACATATTCACATGACCACTCAGAGACTCACATAACCACTTACAGACCTACTCAGACACCCATGCACCCACTCACAGACCCACTGACAGACTTGCATGCTCTCAAAGACCCACTCAGACACTCATTCACCCACTCACAGACCCACTCAGACACTCATGTTCCCATTCACAGACCCACTCAGAGACTCAGGCACCCACTCACAGATCCACTCAGAGACTCATGCACCCACTCCCAGAAAAACTCAAATACTTACAGACCCATTCACATTCCTACCATGAGACTAACACAACCACTCACAGACCCACTCAGATACTAATTTACTGAGTCACTTACCCACTCAGAGACATACATACCCACTGATCTACCTATACAGCCACTCACACACCTACTCTCAAAGCTTACAGGTTATAGTTAGGAAATAATATATATTTTTAAACGTTGAAATGTATTGGAAAAAACACATATTACAGAGGCTTTATTGGTAGGAAATAGATTTTTAAAAACGTTGCCGTTCACTGAAAAAACCAAAGGTTGCAGGGATATTATAGTAAGGAAAACCTTAGAAATCAACTGAAAAACAAACTAAAGAAACATCTTATTCCTCTATTACTTAAAAGAATTCTGATATTCAAACTGAAACATGCACTTTTAACACCAGCAGCAGACTGCCAGTTAGCTCCCTGGTGATCAACAGCTGTACCAAAGTGTCTTAATGGCGGTGGCAATATAAAAGGTCACTGAGGGCAAAAGGAAGAGGGTGTGACAATATTAAAGGTCACTGAGGGCAAAATGAAGAGGCATTGACAATAGTACCATTCATACCAACAGACCAAATTCAGGCATGAGAATCCCGATGTTTTTAAGTCCGAATGCGCTTTATTCTATCTGTCTCCTGCCTAAAATCTCCTCTTTTTCAATGTAAGTCAATTGGGAAAATCAATTCCCCTGTTTTTTTTCTAAATCTCCCTCTTACTAAGTTAAAATTTTTGGCAAGTAAGGTATATTGGATCATGGAGGGCAGGAGGAATGAGGTAGGGACATAGACTCGGATAAAAGAGGGCAGGAGGGTGATGGGCAAGGGCCCCAAGCTGACCTTACAGGGCAGACATCAGGGATTGCAGCAGCCCAATACAGCACACAGGGCAAGCGGGATGGCAGTGGAGTACAATGGACCATGGAAAGCAATTGGGAGGGGACAGAACCATGCACGTGGAAAACAGAGAGCAAAGGAGAAGAGGCATGGGCAACAAGCTGACCATACAGGTCAAACAGGAGGGGCAGTTGTGGCATAACAGACCATAAAGTGCAGGAGAGCGAGGGGAGGGGCATGACAGCAGACCAGACAAGGCAGGGGGAGGGGATAGGGGTCAGCACATAGAAATTGAAGAGCAGGGGGCATAGGGTCAGGGCAGGAGCAACAAGCTAACCATGTAGGGCATGTGGGATGGGCACTGGAGGCACAACAAACCATGTAGTGAAACAGTGATACTATAATGGCATACACGCAGACAACAGAGAAAAAGGTGGGAGAGGGCAGGGGCAGCCAGCTGACCACACAGGGCAGGTGGGAAGGGATGTGGCAGCAGAAAATACCATGCATGGAAAGCAGGAGGCTTAGTGGCTGCACAACAACCATGGTGGGCAAGAGGGAAGGGGCAGGGGCATACACAAAGGACCATCGAGGACAGAAGGAATGGATAGGGGCTGGGCACAGGTAAAAGAGGGCAGTGGAAGGGGCTTCACAACAGATGATGCTGGTCAGACAGGAGGAGCATTTGCAGCACAATAGAGCATTGAGGGAAGAAGGGAGTGGCAGCAAAATGGACCACTGAAGACAGGAGGGAGTGAATAGTGGCATGGAACTTAGACAAGCAGGGTGGAGTTGGTATGGACAGGTTGTAGCCACCTGACCATGCTAGACCAGTGGGAGGGGCAGTGGAAGCTCAACAGAAAATTCAGAGTAGATAAGAGTAGGAGGGTGGCAGCTCCATGGAATATGGTAGGGAGAAAGGAGGGAGCAAGGGCATAAACACAGACATAGGAAGGCAGGCGAAAGTAGAGTAGGGTCAGTGAGCTAAGCACAGAGGCTAATCAGGATGGCAATGATGGGGCATAGAATTAGGGAACAAAGGGCAGGAGGAGTGGGCAGGGACATCAAGCTAAATGGAGGGCAGTGACAGCACATCAGACCATGCCTGGTAGGAAGGAAGGGGCTGGGGCATGGACTCAGACAATAGAGGGTAGGGAAGAGATGGATGGGGCAGCAAGCTAACTAATTAGCATAGGTGGAAAAGGCAGTGGCAGAACAATGGCCACACCTGGTTGTAATTACATAGTAGGGTGATGGACTTGGACAATAGATTGCAAGGAGGAGGGGGGAGAAGCAACAAGCTTGATTGAAAGTAGCACAATGCCAGACCAGGCCCTGTGTTCAACCCCCTCCCACTGTGCATTAGGATACGCATCTTACTTAACGTTTAAAAAACCGTAGAAAAGGTTACAGGGACATTATAGTTATGAACTAAAATGAAAAAAACTTAAATAGTCACTGAATAGCCAAAGTTTACAAGGACGTTATAGTTAGGCTCAGATTTCACTCCTACAACAGCAGTGAAATTCAGCAGTTATAGTTATCTGTGCTAACTATACCTTATGCCTCTGCAATGCACTGCTTATAACCTCAGATATTACATCACTGATGACATGGTCAGTAACATCACTGATGACATCTCAAATGACGTCACTGATTTCTTCACTGATGATATCATCCAGTGATTGTGAGTGTTTTCGAAATGATTATGAGTGTTAAACATATATACTAAGGTACTACAAAAGTATCACATATTCCCAGATATGCATATTTGGTTTTCCTTTAATATCTTAAAAACTACTGAACAAAGTTATACCAAATACCACAAAGTGTGATCTCTGGACAAGAGATACCTTTCTGCCAATTTGGTGTCATTTCGGGCAGTGGATTAGGCTGCAGGTGTGTCTAAGACTCTATGGGAATTAACATGGGAAATACACTTTTTTTCACCCCTGCCATTTTCTTAGCTCCCGCTTGACCGATCACCCTTATACTTTCCAACCAGAATCACCGGTATACTTTTTGGGAAAAATTTTGGGAAAATTCATCAACCAAAACCACAGATATAGGCAAGTCAAACATCGCTTAAAACTCCCTTGCCGCCCAAAAACCCATACCCACCCTAAACCCTAAAAAATCCAATGCCACCCTAAGCCCTAGAAATTCCCTTGCCACTCAAAAACCCATACCCACCATAAACCCTAAAAACTCCATTGCCAACCAAAAACCCATACCCTCCCTAAGCCCTAAGAAAGCTTTTACCACCCAAAAATCCATACCCACCCTAAACCCTAAAAATGCCCTTCACACCCAAAAACACAAACCCACTCAAAACCCTAAAATGTCGCTTGCAACTGACTCAGAGACCTACTGAGCCCCTTGTGCACTCACTCACACACTCACTTTCAAAGGTTACAGGTTACAATTCAGAAATGATTTTTTTTTTAAAGCCTTAGAAATTTATTTAAAAAACTAAAGTTTACAGGGATGTTATAGTTAGAAAATAACATAATAACATTAAATAATCTTAGAAACCATTGAAGTTCTGCAGTGAAAGTTACTTGAGCTAACTATATCTTATGCCCCTTGCAATGCACAATTTATGACTTCACATATAAAATCACTCATGACATGGTCAGTGACATCACTGTTGATATCACTGATGACATCTCAAATGACCACTCAGGACATCAATGATGACATCCTCCACAGAACCACTCAAACACCCACACAACCACTCACATACCCATTCACAGACCCAAACAAGTACTCACACAACTACTCACTCTTCCATAGAGCTACTCACACTTACTCACTCACTCATACAGCCACTCACACAACCATTCGCTCACCCATACAGCCACTCATACAACCAGTCACTCACCCATACAGCCACTCACACAGAGACATATTCACCAATACAGCCACTCACACACCCACTCACTCACCCATAGAGCCTCTCAACACAGCCACTCACTCAACCATGCAAGCACTCACACACTCACTCACACACCCACATACCCACACAACCACTTACATACCCATTCACACACCAATACATGCAACCCCATCTATGCTCAGCTCCAGCCCTCTTAAGAGGTGTCTTAAGAGACACTGCTGAAAGTTATAATATGAATTATTTGCCCACTTGGGCGATATATTGCTGTACCTATATAAGGGTTGGTGTATTGAAGCAAGCATTCACCTATGTATTTATGTATTTAGTTTCACATTTAGTTATTTATATTGGCCTATATTATGAATTCTGATACAATGGATTATTGAAGAACTGAGGAATCAATGATACTATATATATCATTATGCTTTTATAGTATCCTCTTAGATGTTCGAAATATTCACCAGCCTCAGTACTAACTTAGAACTGATTGCCTGTTGTTTATGTTGCTGTATGTCTTCAAGTAGTGTTTAAATTTGTGCTGGGAACATTGCTTTCATACCCTTGATCAAGGCTTGTGGCACGCTAAAGCACATTGTGTTACTCGGCTTTGCTAACAATAAATTCATCAAATTAAATTACTGGCTGTTATCATTTGTGGAGGTGAGTGCATGTTTTCGAGCGTTTGACATGCTCGGTTTGTCGATCTTTAGATATATATAATACATATATACACCTATGTATATGTATATTACCTACTGGCGGTCGCCAGTAGGTAGTTATAGTTAGGACCACGTTTCCATAGGAAATCCGCAGCATTCTATTTTGAATAACTTTGGCGCCGGTTGACGAATCCTCGTGAATTTTTCAAAATAGGTGGGGCGCTACGCTCCGCTCCTACCCTGAAAGTCTCGGGGGGATTCGTCAAGCGGGGGCTGAGATAAAAGGGGGGTCCCAAAACGCGTTTTTCCCATGCATTTTTCCATAGGACCTTTAGACACAGCTACAGCCCGAACGGCTGAACAGAATTACTTGAAATTTGGCAGAGAGGTAGTCCTCAGGTCAAGGAAGTGCCTTTTGTAGGTTTGGTGTAAATCTGTTCAGTAGATTCTGAGAAAATAGCCTTTAAATCAATATATATATCTGAGCCAGCTTACGGTGCGCTTACGGTGCGCTTACCGTACGCGTACGGTGGTGTGCGCGAGCGCGATTCTGATTGGCTCTTAGATCTTAGTAAACATTCGAATCGGTCGAAACCAGGAAGCGGCGGCCGCCATTTTCTCACTCGCAATCTGACAGGGGGATGAAATTCAAAGTGCAAAAACATATAAAGGGGCTGTTTAGACAGCTCCCAAGCACCTAGCCATGTCGAGGGTGTCCCCCAACGATCCCCCAAGTGAAAAAAGGCAATTTTAATTTTTTCGAAAATTTCGCCGATTACGCTTACGGTAATAAATAATAATAATAAAAAAAAATATCCACATTCTCCCCACCCCGTGTGCAAATGGTGCCCGCAGGGCACCATTTGTGCATTGCTTACTACATTAAATGCAAAACATATATTTTACCTGTCACAACGATGCTCATCATATGTCCTCCATGTGCGCACGGTGCGCGAAGCGCATCGTGCGTTCATGGCCCATCTAGCGTAACGTGGGCACACAGTGCGCGAAGCGCACCGTGCGCGCACGGATATATTCACTGAAAAAACCATAGGTTTCACACATGTTATAGTTAGCTGGACATTTTACTGATAAAAAACCAATGAAATTCCCCCGTTATAGTTACTGTAGGCAACTATAACTCACGCGACCGCAATCCTCTGCTGATGCTAATACTGTATTTAGACACTTATTTGCCCATATCTTCTTCCATTAAATTTTAGCTATACATATATTACAAATATTTTTTTTTCATAAAGACACATATGTCATCAGCAGAGGATTACGGTCGCGTGAGTTATAGTTGCCTACAGTAACTATAACGGGGGAATTTCATTGGTTTTTTATCAGTAAAATGTCCAGCTAACTATAACATGTGTGAAACCTATGGTTTTTTCAGTGAATTAGCAAGGTTTTTTAAATGCTATTTCCTAACTATAACGTGTGTGAAACCTATGGTTTTTTCAGTGAATTTGTACGGTTTTTTAAATGCTAAGTTACTTTACGCCATTTGTGTCGTGCGCGCCCACTTAACGCAGTTCGTTCCGTGCACGGTTTTTATCAACTTTAATAAGCCCTGTACATTTGGTGGCCTTCGGCCACCAAAAGCACAGAGGGTGAGGTCAATGTGGATAGTGTTTTTTTTATTTCGATTTTATAATTTCATGTTGCCAAAATTACGTTTTTTTTCTCTATTAATAAGCCCTGCACATTTGGTGGCCTGCGGCCACCAAAAGCACAGGGGGTGGGGTAAGTGTGGATAGTGTTTTTTTTATTTTTATTTTTTTACCGTAAGCGTACGGTAAGCTTACGGTAAGCGTACGGTAAGCGTACGGTAAGCGTACCCCGCGAAATTGCCGAAAAAAAAATAAAACAGTTTTTGCTCTTGGGGGATGTTTGGGGACTCCCTCAACATGACTATGTGGGAGGGAGTTGTCAAAACAGCCCCGTAACATGTTTTTGGCCATCATGTTTGATAAACAACACTCAGTGCGAGAGACAAAATGGCGGACGCCGCTTCCTGGTTTCGGCCGATTCGAATGTTTACTAAGATCTAAGAGCCAATCAGAATCGCGCTCGCGCACGCCACCGTAAGCTTACGGTAAGCGTACGGTAAGCGTACGGTAAGCGTACCGTAAGCGGGCTCAGATATATATATTGATTTAAAGGCTATTTTCTCAGAATCTACTGAACAGATTTACACCAAACCTACAAAAGGCACTTCCTTGACCTAGGGACTACCTCTCTGCCAAATTTCTAGTAATTCTGTTCAGCCGTTCGGGCTGTAGCTCGTTCTAAAGGTCCTATGGAAAAATGCATGGGAAAAACGCGTTTTGGGACCCCCCTTTTATCTCAGCCCCCGCTTGACGAATCCCCCCGAGACTTTCAGGGTAGGAGCGGAGCGTAGCGCCCCACCTATTTTGAGAAATTCGCGAGGATTCGTCGACCGGCGCCAAAGTTATTCAAAATAGAATGTTGAGGTTTTCCTATGGAAACGTGGTCCTAACTATAACTACCTACTGGCGACCGCCAGTAGGTAATATATATATATATATATATATATATATATATATATATATATATATATATATATATATATAAATACCAGGAGACTTCTCACCCAGAAGAATCCACTGGGAAAGAATGGCACTCAAAGGGCTTGCAATATTTGAGATGTAGTTTATTGTTCCATCAAAAATAAGTTGGTAAAAGCGTCTGCGCGTTTCGACACAGAGCCTTCGTCATGACCATATATTTATATATACTTACCTGCAAAACACATACATTTTCATTGTAAAGTCATGCGTGATAAACAAATGTTCATGGAAAAAGAATTAGTTGTAAAGACATTTGTGGTAAAGACACATTCATTGTAAAGGAGTCGTTGTAAAGGGTAAGGCGTGGTTAAGGCATCGTTGTAAAGATTGTTCCCCTTTTATCACTTTAGGCATAGTATTACAGTTTTGGATTTGTAAAATACAATCCAAGCCAACCGGGAATCAATAAAAGCTACCCCTGACAGGTGTTTTCCTGTATTATAGCTCTTCAGAGAATTTTAGCTTTGTCCAGACAAAAGTGAGTAGCAGGTATAATTTAAAGCAATACCCTTTCAGAGATAGAGTGCCGCTTAAATTATGGAAAAAAGAAGCAGAGAATTCTGGGTAGTTCCCAAGTTTAGGTGGAGAGTAGCTCCGGTGTAGAGCACCCTACAACACCAGCGACACTGTGAATCTGCTCATCTCAAATGTCTGTTTTTTTAGTACAGTTTTTAAGCATGGGAGTAGAACAGTGCCATCCACGCTGAGCTAGAAAGGAAATAAGGGGCACAAGCATCATTGCTTTTTGCGGTCTCAAAGGTGAAGATTTGCAGAATCAGTCCCTTTCGGACCGCAATTTTTGCATTTTGGATGCATCATCCCAAATGCAAAAATTGCACCTTAAGGAATCGCTAAAATTGCGATTTCTTTAATTTAATTGCGATTGCATTTAAGGAATCGTATATTGCGATTCCTTAGATGCAATCCATTAAATAAAAAAGTATTGGGATTTCGCTATTAGGAATCTCAAATTACCATCAAACTAAAGTTGAAAACTTTGAAAAGTGCATTTTTCAAAGTCACATTTTACACACACACATGCCCCTGGGGCATGTGTGTACGCAACATGTGTAAAAATTGGAATTTCAGGGGTGCAACAGGGTATCCTTTTGGAACCCTTGCACCCTTGAATTTGCATGTGCAATTTGCGAGTACCTATGGAGTACTCGCAAATTGCGCATGCAATTCCCATTGATTCCGATGGGAATTTGAATCAATCCCATTTTTTTTTGTGATTCCTACATGCATTGCATTTTGCGATTTCTAAATAGCGAATCAGTAAAATTCACTATTTAGAAATCGCAAAATGCGGGCTTGATGCATGTGCCCCAAAGTCTTTTGCCATTTCAACAGCAAAGTCTTTAAGCATAGGAATAGCACAGTGCTATCCACAACGAGCTGTTAAATGATAAAAGCCTTTAATCACTCCAGGCACAGTATTACAGCTTTGGATTGGTAAAATACCTTCACGGCCATCCTAGAATAAATATAAGTAACCCCTGACACATGTTTGCTATCATTATAGCTCTACTGAGAGGTTAAGCTTTGTCCAGACGAAAGGGAGATTCCCGGGATAAGTCAAAGCATTCTGCAGCACACATATAAGAGAAAAAAGCCTGCATGGATTGCTTTTGAGCAGGAAGTTGTCCCTTCCCGCATAAAAATAATCCTTCCAACACCCACTGCCACTTATGGAGCATAAGTTTGGGGTTTTAGGCAGTGTGACAGTATACAAAGGGAAGAAAACAGATTTTGTCGTAAAATATTGGGTGCCCCTATTTCCACATCACAATACGCTTGCCACAGCGAAATGAAAATCCCGTATATAGAAGATTATATCAAAGCTCAACCCGCTTTATTCTGGCTCGCGGTTTGGAAGAACACCAGCGGCGCAGCTAACTAGGGAAATAATTAAAGATTGTCTTAGCTGCGATAAAGGAAAGGATATACACTGGCTCGCCGCTGTCAGGAAGAGCCTGGCCAGCGTAAATCTTGAGCGATTATTTTTAAACCCAACCGACTTGGATGGCATAAGTAAAAAAAGCCTAATGAAGGCACTTTACGCTGCCTGCAGCAAAACTAGACATGAAATAGAGGTACAAAAACCCTTAGAAGTCCGATACATGACGATTGAGAAAAGAACCCACCTACCCTGTAGTTATCTCTCAAGACCAATTGGTAGATGGGAGAGGAGCCTGCTCTTTAGACTAAGGGTCGATACTGAGAAATTTCTGCTTTACTTTCCTCTGGGTTTCAACTCCAATCTTGACCAACTCCCCTGCCCTTGCAATGCTCAATGTAAACAAACAATGGCGCATTTTTTATTCTTCTGTAGTTTCTATGTAAAAATACACAAAACAGTTTTTAATACAATTTTTTAAGACTATCCCGATGGTTAATTATAAGGCAGCATATGGGCACATCGTCACTCTGGAAGATGAGGAGCTAACATTCCGGGTTGGATCCTTTTTGAAAGTGGCAGTACGTGCCCGTTACTCCATGTGTACCCATTGATCTTTACCTCTGGTAAAATTCATTTGTATATACTATTGACACCTTTTGTCTAGTTCTTTTTACTGTATTTGTACATGTGATGAAATTGTCGCATTTTGTTTTATCTAAAAATGTGATATCTGAGATTCTGTATTTGTGCTTTTATGGATATTTATTGTATCCGAATAAAGATTTTGAATTGAATTGAATTGATAGCCTTTAATCACTCCACGCATAGTATTACAGCTTTGGATTGGTAAAATACCTTCCAGGCCATCCTAGAATAAATATAAGTAACCCCTGGCACATGTTGTACTATCATTATAGCTCTTGACAGAGGTTAAGCTTTGTCAAGACGAAACGGAGCACCCGAGATAAGTCAAAGCATTCTGCAGCACACATAAAAAGAGAAAAAAGCCTGCATGGATCGCTTTTGAGCAGGAAGTTGTCCTTTCCCGCATAAAAATAATCCTTCCAACAAAGCAGATACCCTTGCACCAGTTCATTGCAATAAGGCCCTATGTTTTCAATTTGTAGAGTATTTCTTTTTGGCAACGTTTATAGACAATCAAAATATGCATTTTATATACAACCTCAATTGCAATTAAGTTTGTTAACCTGTGAGTACTAGCCATAATGCTGTCAGGCTGAGTTAATCATTGCAAGGTAAATAGCGATATGTAGAACATGTGCTACATACCATGAAATTGACAATCAAATGTAAACATAAAATTGTCTGTTTCATTTTATGTTTGCTTTAGCCACAGCTATAATTTCATTTACATTCTGTTACATAGTTACGAATGTCTAGCTACAATACACATAAAAAGCATGATGTACTTCACTGCAAATGAAGTAGCATCTAGGCAGTGTAGTGAAGACAAATGGAATAGTAAGAAATAATATTAAACTTTTCTGATCATGGATTTATGAATGCCCCCAGTTCTCTGCATTGCCAAACTATCGGTAACATCCTGATTGAATTATTTGAGAATTGTATTAACAGTGGAACTTTGTGTGGTAGTATTAACTATGTACATCATATTCTATCCCTAAATAAACTGTGAAACTTACCCTACTCTGTAGGTGTGCTGTGCAGTGTAGCACACATGAAAAGTAAGAAAAGACAGGAGAAATCAAAGTATTTCTCAAACTTGCGTCTGCTTCAAAGTAGCTTTATGTTTTGACAAAAAACCCTTTCTACTATTGCTAACAGAGAGCGTTGTGCTTAAAAAAAAGTAAAAACTTGGGTATTAGCACGGAAATGCTGATGTACCATCCCATAAAATGACCTTCTGACGCAGAGTTATGCCAAAGTTAATTTTAGGCAACTTTCCAACCCAAAACAAGTTTTGCGCTAGAAAGTAAATTGAACACAAAACGTTTTGTGGAGGTTTGTGTCACTTTTGTGAAGGAAACCCAACGCAAAAGATTTATCAATCAGGACCTCAATGCCTCACCTAAGGTGCCATGCTCATGATGATCTCAGACTTTTCTGTTTCTAGCTTGAGCTAGTTGCTTCATATGGAGAATTGTATGCCAGAAAATCATTGACGGAAATATTGTCTGACACGAATATTTGCCCTAAATATTGATTCCCAAGATATTGTCCTAATGGATGTAGATTTTCTACAATTAACCTAATGTGGAAAAAATCTTTGAAAGCAATATTTAGGGTACAATATTTTGTACAGACAATATTTTGTCAAATACATTCTGATACTGTCGGAAATGTTTCCCTTTTGCCCTGATCACCCCCTTTTTGTCACATATGCTGGTGGTTACTGACTCTGGCAGTATCCAGGGCTCTGCTAGCCAGGCCAAGGGCGAGTGCTCTGTTCTCTAAGGTTATATGCTATGGTAATCGGTGTAATTTATAAGTCCCTAGTGGACCTAATGCACATAAAGTGTGCTCTGCACTGCTGTCTGGTGTCATGTTAAAGTCAGGCCTGGCTTTCAGGGTTGCTTAAAAATAAACTCTGCCCAAATTCGACTTTGGAGTTAAAAGTACTTCCAAAGCTAAAAACTACATTTTTATAACTTATAAGTCACCCCTAAGATCTTTTCCTTAGGTGCGCCAAGATAGGGTGCATTGTTTAGGGTTCAGCCTCACCTTCGTGAGAGGGGATGTCTTAGTAATTATTGCCGAGGCATAAAGACAAGAGATCAGCTTAACAGGCGAATGCGAGCTCAAAAGTATGGACAGGGGAGGGCTCTCCATTGGCTCCAAGAGCTCGTTACCCAGAACAGCGCGCATTGAGGGTCTTAGGAGATCTTAGCTTTACCATCAAACAACACCTTGAGACATGCAGGATATAGCTTAGCGTAATCTATCTTCTGATCACGTAACTTGCGTTTCAGGGGAGTGAATTGCCTTCTGGCTTCTTAAACTTTGAAAGTTAAGTCAGGGAAAAGAGAGAGCAAAGCCCTCTTGTACTGCAAGCTGCCCAATTCTCTTGCCCTCTGCAGTGCAGCGTCGCTGTCACAGTAGTTCAAAAGTTTGGCAATGATGGGCCGTGGAGGGACACCGGGCTGGGGCCTAGGGTCAAGTGAACGATGCACCCTCTCCATGACAAACAGTGGAGAGAAGTCTCAGCACCCAACAGAGTTGTGAGCAATTTTTCCACAAAGGCCTCCACATTGCCCGTTGCAGTAAATTCAGCCAGGCCTGTAATGCGGAGGTTACTACGCAGCGAGCGGGCCTCCAAGTCTTCAGCTCTGTCCTGCAAGGCGATTAATGCCCTCTCCACATGCTTCTGGGCACTGCCGGAGTCGGTCTGGGCCTCCTCCACCTCTGCAATGTGACGCTCCGCCATGTCTAAGCGTTCAGAGTGTTTGTTGGCCCTCTCTGACATTATGTCCATTCTATAGGCCAAAGTGTAAATTTTGGAGTCAATGGCTGTCAGACCCTGCTGGATGGATGCAATGATCTGTTTGATGTTGCCGACAGGGTCTTCAACAGGGTTGTCAGTTTCAGACATCGTGGTTTCCGCAGCGTCCTCACAGCACCTGGATTTACGCTGCTCAAAATTGATCTTCGGCTGAGATTTGTCAGGCTTTCCCATCCCGGCAACCACTGTCTCGCAGGCCTTTCAGACATGCGTGCACTAGGCCTAGACGCTGGAAACCTGCAGGCTGGGTATGCGGAGCCGCCGCCCCTAAGTCGCAACAAGCAATATTAGTAGTGCACCAGGGCAAACGGCCGTTACAGCGCTCTGCAATGAGGTGGGGCTGATCTCTGCCCCCACACTGCAGCAAACAATGTCACCTTGTCCCCTACCCTGATATAGGAGGGGTCTCCAAGCAGAACAGGAGGCGCGAAGGAGATGGCGGCGGTGGCACCCCACCCAAACAGCACCAACAGGCAAGTCTCTCAGGCCGAGGGGTGTCAGGCCAATGATGCCAAATTGCTGTTGCAGAGGGCCAAGGGCCGATGCCAAGCAGCACGATTCAGCCCCCAGCACACCCCTCACTGGGTCTGGCCGCATTGCTCAATCAGCCGGGCAGCGGGGCTCACCTCACGTCCACCGGTCCTGGTAGCTCCCTCTCAATGGTATTCAGCTCTGTGGTCAACCATCCGGGAGTTGCGCCGATAGGGGCCCCGCTCACCACGATGCACAGACGGCAGCCGCAGCGGGCTGTAGCCACGTGGAACACCGCTCATGTCAGCTAAGCAGACAGGCCGCACGCCGTCCCGCCCTCCGCAGGCCAGAACTTCGGTTGTGTGTGGGCAAATCGCTTTGCAGGCACAGCAAAAGGATCAGTAGGCAAAGGGCTTCATTAACCCGGAGTCTCCAGGCATGATTGCAGTAGCTGAAGCTGCAAATTCCTGACGGATAGTGCCGGTGTATGGCGGACCTCTATCACGGAGCGGCCATCCTTAGGCAAGGCAAGCTCCGCCCATTCTTCTTCATAGTTCTTAGAGTATTGTAGAAGCAGGATATGGCAGCATCAAGATTCACTCCTAGGCTTATAACTTTGGGAGTTGGAATTGGGAGTGATGCCATTTCCAATGGCCAGCAATCGGGAGTCCAAAAGTGAGGATTATTTCTGAAGAAAACAAAATGGGTAGGATGTCCGGCAGGGAGTTAGGTTAGGGAGGCAAAGGGAGTGTCAGTGCCTGATGTGCATTTGTCTGTTGAGTGTGCAGGTGTCTGTGGGTGTGGTATATGTCATGCACATTTGGGTGTGTCTTGCTTCATGGGTGGCTTTTGCTTGGATGAATGTGGGCATTTGAGTGTTGTGGCTCTGAATTCTAATGTGTGTGGATGGGTGTGCTGTGGAGGTGTGTTGTGTGGTGGTGGTGAATGTGTGTGTGGTGGTGGCTGCAGTGTCTGTGGGTGTGCTTTGGCGAGGGTGGTGCATGTGTATGTGGTGGAGACTGCAGTGTCTTTGGTTCTGTTAGTGGTAGGGGTGGTGTATGTGGGTGTAGTGGTAGCCATGATGTCTGTGCTGGTGTTGGGGGTGGTGCTTGTGGGTGTGATGGTGGCTGCAATCTGTGGATGTGCTGGTGGTGGGGGTTGTGCATATGGTGTGGTGGTTGCAGTTTCTGTGGATGTGCTGGTGGCAGTGCATGCGAGTATCATGGTGGCTGCAGTGGCTGTGGATGTGCAGGTGATGGTGGTGCATATGGGTGTGGTGGTCGCTGCTGTGTCTATGTTTGGTTGTGCGCCTTTGTTTTTTGTTGTCTCTGTTTATGTGTGTATGTGTGCTGCTTGTGTGTTTTGAAGGGGGGTATGTGCCAAGATGTAAGTGTGTTTGGGACAGGGCTGTGAATAGGGAATTGAGATGGGGAAGGGGTGGGAGGTGAGGCACAAGGTTGGGTGGTTGGAAGGCTGCGGTCGTCGAGAAGGACAGAACTGGAAAAGACTGCTGTAGGCCAAACATACCAGGGTGAAGGCCTTCCATGTAACCTAGCATTTGTTGCACATGGCAGCTAAGCCCCTGGATGGCATTCAGGAGTGTCGTCTGGTCCACAGAGATTCTGGGGAGGAGGTCAATTGTCTCTTAACTCAGCGCAGGCGGTCGGTGGCCAGTAGGTGGAGTGCCTAGAGTGAAGGAGATGCCACCCCTTTTAGGGGGGAGAGGTTGGCCGACTGGGGGAGCAAGAGGGAGGGCAGAGATTTTACTTTGGGTAGTGGACAAGCATGCAAGTGTAACCAGAGCAGTAGGGTCTGCCACCACCCCTGAAGATGTTGAACTGGAGCCCTCCATGCCAATATCTCCTCACCCTTTCTGGCCCTGTGGCCCTCAGTGTCGGTGGTCTCACCAGGTGAGACACAGTGTCAAGCTGTTACCCCGCCTTCAAGGCCAACAAGTCCTTCGCCTGCTCCGGATGATGCTGATAACACATATAGAATAATTTTATTGTAGCTCCTACATTGAATATGGTCTTGACTCTTAACCATATTCATTTTTCTAAAGGAACTGTAGTACAAAGGTTGGCCTTTGTACTACAGAATAGTGAACTTAAGTCACCATTTAGGATATATACCAAATATAACTTTTGACACTGTGTGTACAAGGTCCAAAA
Source organism: Triturus cristatus (assembly GCF_964204655.1). Taxonomy (NCBI): domain Eukaryota; kingdom Metazoa; phylum Chordata; class Amphibia; order Caudata; family Salamandridae; genus Triturus; species Triturus cristatus. The sequence goes on from NC_140589.1 coordinate 1,361,624,070, forward strand.
AGCTGCATTAATCACATACACAAAAAGTAAATTATGATCAGTGTGTGTCAATAAATATTGCAATGTTGTAGCAATAGAAACTCCTTTGTTTGGCCATTTCACAATGTTAACACTTACCTTAAGTCAAGTATTGTAGAAATGTACAACATAGTATTTGTTTTAAGTTCAATTTGTATTAATTTAAAGGTTAATTATTAACTTATACGTGTATCCTTGTTTCCCTGTATTGCTGATACTGCTTTGAGTTCTCATTCCACTGGCGTGCTCTCAGCACATGATGGCGGGCAAGGGGAAGTGCACCGGTGGGGGTGGGTCTGTGTCTGTTACTCTTGACCACTTATTACCAGAGCAGTTTCAGTTTTGGAACACGAATTAGCTATTACAGAGCGTCGTCTATCCTCAGAACTAATTCAAGCTAGACGCTCATCTTTGGGAACACTTGCATTAGTGAAATCTCCTAAGAGCTTATCAGTGCAGGTTTCAGGTGATTTAGTGCAGCGGGGGAATACTGGGGACAGCACTATCACATCATTGGCCCGTGATGACTCGACCGTTGCCTTGGGAGTAGCTGCTCCTACAATAGGCAGTGCTCTTAATATTTTTGAACCTGCTTCCACTTACCCCCAGACAAGGGCTAGAAGAAAAGTTGCTAAATCTGCTAATCTTAAGAGGAAAAGAGATGGGCTGACCCAGGGAGGGCGACAGGCAAAGCATTCTAACATTACAACAGATTTATCATCTGTGACGAGTGAGGCCCAGGCTGTTGATAACCCATTCTTGGGCAAGATTACCAATAGGCCCTCAGACCAGCCCCTATATAGCGATCTGATCTCTCAGATAGAGAAAATGGTCCGTTCTCTACTATTGCCACTCTTGGAAAGGGTAAAAGTGGTTAATGAAAAGGTCGAACGACTTGAGCAAACTATTTTGGATAACTTTTGTTCACTGAAAAATGTTATCAAACTAGTCACTAAAGACAGTGATAACCCCATTAGGGCTAATTCCACTTTTCCTGTCCTGCCACCTTCTCCTTCTGACCCTGAGGTGTCATCTAAGGCCACTTCTGGGGTTGCCCCCCCCAGGATTCTGGTCAAAGACAATGCCACCAATCAAGGTGCCGTTCAGGAAAGGGTTAGCCTAAGGGGTATATCTAGTACTAACACCGTAAGTAAGGGTGTGCATAAAGGAGTAAAAATGGACTCTGGGGATGGAACCAACAAATTCCCCAAGGCCCACATTCATCTTCCTCCAGACTCCACCCCTTATGTTATTGTTCTGACCGGTGTCCCCGTACTTAAAGATGGCACAGTGGAATCTTACCAACAACTCAAAAACAAAGTTATTTTCTGGCTAAACAAAAACATACCGATCCCGAACCATCTGGATGGGAAGATTCTCTTTGCCAGAAGAGTTAGTTGGGTGGGCCTTAGACCCAAAGTTGTCCCAGGGGACTCTATTATTATTAACTTTGAGGATAGACGCGTAGTGCGGTATATTTGCGATCACTCATTTGTATGTGATCGGTCCGAAATAAGGGAACATGATTTGGGGTATTTTTATAATTTTATTCCTAATACATCTGTAAGATCCGGTCAAGACCAGGCAAGACGGGGAATCAACCCAGTGCCCGCCACATATTCCCCAGATCCTATCAACAACTCGTGTTTTCCTGTAGCCTTAGCTTGACCGGCGCCTGAGGGGTTGCCTTCTACTACGTCTCCCACACCAAATACCCCTATAGGTGGGTTTAAGGGTAGAGGAGAGGTAGACATAGTGGCGCATAAGTCTTGCGCGAAGACCGCATGTAAAATCTTAAGTTGGAATATCGCGGGCATTAGATCTAAAAGCAAGGACGAGATATGGGCTGGCTATGCTATATCCCATGATATCATAGCATTACAAGAAACCTGGGATACATCGAATAGTTTCTTTTTGGATGGTTATGTCCATTTTCATATCCCAGCCACACCCAGCCTGGCGGGCAGGGCGAGAGGGGGCCTTGCACTTTTGGTCTCATTGAATCTGAAAGGATCTGCAAAACAGCTAGAATCTGGCTCCCAACACTGTCTAGTCGTAGAACTAGCGGTCGTAAATTCTCCAACTCTGCTACTTATTAATTTTTATAATTCTTCAGATAGTGTCAGTCCAAATCAGCATCTAGAATCTTTAGGGGAGGTTCTGGATAAATTCAGAGCGTCACATAATAGTCCCGAGGTCATCCTAATGGGTGACTTTAACATCCATCCTTGAAGTCTGGGATGTATTGTGGTCGATGATGGGGGACCTCCCTATTCATCACCCACAAACTTTGAACACACTAAACAAGGCGAGGCTTTGGAGAGCCTCTTGGCCTCCTCAAACCTCTTTGAATCCGGCTGCTGTATGGAAGGGCAGAGGTCTTTTACATTTAAAGGAATAGACTCAGGATCAGTCATCGATTACATATTTTTATCTTCTCTGATTTTGTCCTCGGTTTTAAATTACAGGGTAGAAGACTCTGTTTTCAGTCACCATAATCCTGTGATAGTAGAGGCTGTCCCGGGAGGGTCACTGGTTTTTAAAGATATAAAAATTTCAGGAACCACAGACCTTACCTTAAAAGACCAGGGCAGGAGACTGAAATGGGCTAAAGTGACTCCGGTCACCTTCCTACAAGAGGTTCTGACCAAGGTTGAAACGGAGGTGGGTATATGTTAGACCACGCTAACGCCAATTCAAGGATAGTTGAGGCTTTTAACACTATTTGCCTACAAGTTAATAACGCTCTTTTGGTAAAAGCCAATTCAGGCGGTCAAATAGGCAAAAAATGGTTTGACACTAATTGTACTAAGGCTCATTCTGCCCTTTTAAAGGCATTAAACGAAATACCTAGAAATAGACCATTGATTGTATCCTTGAGGAAACAATATAAACAGGCCATCACAGCTCGTAAAAATGAGATTAAGGAAGATGCTTGGAATAACTTACAGTCACCCGAAATCCTGCGGGATAGCTCCAAATTTTGGGGAGTGGTTAATCACCCATACTTTTCTGGTAGTGAGAACCAGGCTATGGAATGTAGTATTCCTGACGAGCAGTGGTTAGCTCATTTTGAAAAAAATTACAGTCTATACTCATCTGGGTACTCAGATGGGATGTTACCTCTTAACCAGGTTGGCCTAGTTTTGGCCTTTAGGGAGGAGGAGGTGGAAAAAGCTATTCAGGAGACATCCAAAAACAAGGCTCCGGGTCCAGATGGTGTCCCTGCAGACTTATATAAGTCTGCCCCTAAATTTTGGGCCAAAATACTAACAAATGTTTTTAATGCCGCTAGAGATAAGAACATCCCTGAGTCTTGGGCTAAGTCCAATATTATTCCAATCTTTAAAAAAGGTCAGAGGGGTGACCCGGCCTGTTATAGGCCTATTTCTTTAATCGACTCCGCTGTTAAAATCTTGGGCAGAGTCATCCTGGGTAGGTTGACTACGTGGCTTGAGGGCAGTGGCATATTATCCAATGTTCAATATGGCTTTAGGGCTAACAGGAGCACACTGGATCAATGCTTAAACCTTCATTTACTAATTTGCAAATACACCATCGCAAAGGAGGGGTCCTTGTATATGGCCTTTATGGACCTCTCCTCAGCTTTTGATCTGGTTAACAGGTCAAAGCTGTGGAGAATCCTATTGGATATGGGGGTTGATCCCCCTCTGGTTGGTTTCTTGGCGGACCTGCATCACGGCTTATTAGCCTCGGTGAGAGTCACGCAAGGAGGAAGGTGTACCAGCTGCTTTAAGTCAGAGAGGGGTGTTAGGCAGGGGTGCATATTGGCACCCCTCCTTTTCACACTGTATATAAATGCTTGAATCCAGTGGCAAAGTGAGCTTTGCCACTGGATTCAAGCAAGCCTGGCTGAAGACGGCTGAAATGCCAGAAACCGGTCGTAGGAAGCTTGTTTCCGGTCCAGGGAAGACATGGCTTGGCAGTTCGGGCTGGACTGTTCCCATGAGGCACAGGGTCAGACTGATTTGCATATGGCCATGTCTGAACTGGGATGGCAGAGTGGGCTAAAGAACGATGATGGATTGAACCAAGATCAGTTTACTGGGGGTGAGTGCTTGCAATGTTCAACACTCCGTCCATCATTTCCTTTGGTTTTTGCTTTGTTCGCCATAAGTTGGCAGGGTATGCTCAGACGTGAGTCCCTTGCTCACTTTGCCACTGGATTCAAGCAAGCCTGGCTGAAGACGGCTGAAATGCCAGAAACCGGTCCTAGGAAGCTTGTTTCGGTCCAGGGAAGACATGGCTTGGCAGTTCGGGCTGGACTGTTCCCATGAGGCACAGGGTCAGACTGATTTGCATATGGCCATGTCTGAACTGGGGTGGCAGAGTGGGCTAAAGAACGATGATGGATTGAACCCAGATCATTTGCCTGGGGGTGAGTGCTTGCAATGTTCAACACTCCGTCCATCATTTCCTTTGGTTTTTACTTAATATCAATCACCACATTTCATTCAGGAACTCAAAGGGACGTTGTAGCCTGTGTAAATGGACAGATTCACATATGCATTTCAAACATGTACCTGTTCCTCTGGTGAGCCATACTGGGAAAGGACCTCTTTTGCCAGCAACTTTAGCTCTTCTGGCATGAAGTCAGGGACCCTCTCCCCTGCTCAACCTGGCATGATTGCTCCCAGAGGTGACAAACTGGAGGAGGGCTTGATGGCAGCAGTGTTAGGATGCAAGTGAGCTTTTCTTTCCAACGCCGTGTACATGTACGCGACGTACGCAGTCTTCAGCAGAGACGGACACAACCATTGGCCTTTATACACTACTTTCACCAATGTGTCTATGATTGTGTCCGTCGTGGAGTTCACTGCGCACTACGCTGTCACCTTATGTCTCTTCTGACTGATTCCAAATGACCTATCGGCGAGGTCAGGCACCCGCCATTTTAGAAGTACAAAATAGTGTGTTTGTGACTGTTAGGTGCATCACCACCACTCAAATGGGGTTTAGTTTTTTACATTTCCAAACTTCGATGGAGACTCATTTTTTAAACATAAACATTTATATGTAGTATGTTACTGCGCTAAAATGCCATATTTGCGTGGTGGTGTTTACACCTCAATTGACTGTATTTTGGGAGGAATTTTATTATTAAAAAGAATGTGTAAATAATACATTTTATTGTTCACACTTTTTTTTAATTTAATCTATTTTAGTCTATAAATGTCATTTGTGAAGAATGAAGCACAAAAAACTAATTTTTTATAAAAATATGTATTAAAACCATAAATATTTTGCAGAGCTATACGACTTTAGTGTTAGTTATCAAATATGTTGTTGTGAAAAATGTGAAACATGTTCACATGATTTTTCAATGCAGACATATGAACCCTGGAAGAGTGAGGAGAGGCAGCCTTAGGTGTACCTCCCATTTCCAGACCTGGCCACCATGGAAGAAAAGCATATAATAAAGAAGTTCATATTTAATAGGCAAACTATACTGGATTTTTGTAATCAGCCGGAGCTAGATCTGCAGCCTCACAACAGAAATCCCACATCTATTACATCAATTGTCAAACTCATGGCAGCACTTCATTTTGTGGCCACGGGATCCTTCCGATACATTGTGTCAGTATCTGATGGAATGTCTCAACCAACTTTCAATTATATCTTCAATGATGAGACACATCAACAGCTTCATCCAGTTTCCACCACAGCAGGAATTAGCCAATGTGAAGGGGGGCTTTTACGGTTTGGGTCAGCTACCATATGTAGTTGGAGTAATTGATGGCACACATATTGCCTTAGTGCCACCACAAGTCAGAGAACAGGACTACCAGAATCGGAAACACTTCCATTCAATCAATGTGCAAGTTGTCTGCTTACCAGATTTGTACATAACAAGCATCTGTGCCCGTTTCCCTGGCTCTGTCTGTCATTCCTTTGTACAGTAGAACCGCTCCAGACCCCTGTAAATGTCTTCACTTGAACCTTAGAGGGCCTATCTTGTTGGTGAGTAAAATCTTTCATAACACTGTTTGGGCAATTCCTAGTTGAATAATCTGAAATTGTCTTACACTTTTTGGCACTTTTTTGTCTTCCATCTATGAAATCCAGCTTATTCCAACCGACAATGGTTGTTGGCACCACTGAGAAATTCAATAATGTCAGGGGAAGGCTGCTTCAACGAGGCCCATGGAAAAACACGGCAGCCAGTGGAGACGGCATTTGGGCATTCTAAAGGCAAGGCAAAAGTGGTGGAACTCTCCTCTACTCATTGGATAAAGTGTATTAAATCACGGCAGTCTGCTGCATTCTCTGGAACATTGCACTACGATGAACAATATCTTACATCGCAGAGGTTAAAGACCATGAAGAGCCACCGGCTGAGGATCCTGAAATGCAAAACAAAGATGATTGTGGTGAAGAAGAAGGTATTGATTTACATCACTATGTCATGGGCACCTTCTTTTCAAGAGTGTAAGTATATCTTTACATGTTATACCTCTCACCATTACGCCAACTATTGATGTGTTGCTGAGAGAAGAATGTGGTGGAAATTTGAGGGGAAGGGCAAGTTCAGGAAAATTCAGGCCAAAGATGTTTGTTGATCAAAGTTTTGATACATTGACTACTGTGTTCAGAGACATTGATTATCACTGACTGCTTTGTGCTACTGTATACCCCAAAAGTTGACTTTGTAATGTGTCTATTATGTTATGTTTGAGTGGTCATCTTTTTGTTTTTGATCTGTTTTAGGTTTCTTCACCATGTCATCTTAATTTTGACATTTCAGAGGTGTGACATTTGCAGGCATATGGTACTGTTTAGAAGTACAAAGGAAACATGGGTTGGTCCTGGGAAAGACAGACACATCTTGTAATAAGGCAACAGGCACTGTGATTGAATGGAAGATTTGAAGATTACATTGGAGTTGTTGTTTGTTGCATGTTGGTGCTAAGGCAATATATGTGCCATCATTAGCACAAACCATATGTGGTAGTGGAAGCAAATCATGCTACTCTCCCCTCACTTTGGCAAAATCCTCATTGCGTTAAAAATATATGTAGCTCTTGATGTGTGTCATCATTGTAGGACATACGTCTTGTGGCACACCACTGAAATTGGATGTGACATTCCACCAAATACTGCAATAGCCAATTGGAATGATCCTGTGTCAACAAAATGCAGTACTGCCATGTTTTTGTCTATTGGTTTTTATTGATGTGGGATTCCTTGTGTGAGCCAGACGATCTGGCTCCAGCTATTGACATAAGTCAACGATAATGTGCCTACTCAATTGGGATTGTCATGGATATATATTCTTCTTCCATGTTGGCAAAGTCTGGGACTGGAAATGTGAAAACTGGCCCTGATCATTAGCGTCAGGTATGAAATGTTATGTTAGTGAAAATGTTGACAAACAATTATTGGCGAGATGGAAGAAACATATTAGTGGATCACTGAATGGTATATTTTTGGGGAGTCATGTAGGGAACTTGAGAAAAAAAATATCCATATGCAAATTATCTATGTTTACACAATCACTTGATTTATGTAATTGTGTTATGATGGAAGGAAACAAATGCCTTGATAGAGTGGAGAGTTGACACCAGTCTACGAATCCTTGAGTTGTGAATTTATTGAACTAAATGTGAAGAAATAAACAGGGTCAAAATGAAAAAAAACATAGTTGAATAGACAAAATTGTTTAAATTATAATGTACAAAATATGACTGGTATCAGAAAGGTAAATGTGCCCAGAAATAATCCAAAGAGTGGGTGGTAGTTAAAAACTGGAGGAAATTACTTTCGGGGTTTCTTGCTGGTGGTGGTAGAAGTCTTGCCATTGTCACCTCCTGAAAATCTGGGTGGACATCATCTCCTGCTGAGGAGGATGGTATCCACAGTTACAGGACCTGAAGTAGCTGCAGGTGTTTCTTGTTGTGGCATGGAATCCCTTCCTGTGGCATATATGGATGGGCAAAATGTTGTAGGACCACCTGAAGGGGTAGATGGTGCTGGGAAGCCCTGCACATATGGCTGCAAATGTCTTGCAGCACCCTAGTCAGGGAGCATATTTTGGAGTTATGAGCCTCCATCTGATAATTGAGCTCCCTTTTCAACTGCTTCATCTCCCAGAGCTCGGTGTGTACCTGGTCCATCATGTCTTGGGACTGATGATAAGCTAAAAAACATAGATGAACTGGTGGTCAAAAGAGAAAAACAAATGTGAAAGGACAAGAGCTAATGCCTAACAACACACAGAGAGTTTACTGATTCTAAAACCTACAAACAAGTGTGAGAGTGTAGATAAAAAGAAACAGAAATAGTTCGATAGGATTTCCATCAACTGCCAAGAGAAGCCAGTGTCATCACTTGCTCATCCTTGACTCTTGCTACTACTCCTCTAAGCCTAGAGGCAATTTGAGTAGCTAAGATCAAAACTGGGCAATAAAGTTAAAGCCAGAAAGAGAAATCGACCAAGGGTGGCCGTTCGTATCTCGTGTGATGAAAAATAGTATCGCAGTGCAAGTGAGTGAGGATTAAAAAGGGAGTTGGGAGGGAGAAACAAGAGCTTTAATACACATCTCTCTGCCAATCCAATTAAAAGGTGTAGCGGCAACTTTTAACAAATAGCTTGCGTCTCAAATAGGTCAACTAGTTTCAGCCTGAAGGGATTATGTTCCCGGCTTTCTTCAGGACCAGAGGTTGTAATAGCTACTGCAAAAAAATGTGATGAAAAGAAAATACATAAAACAAGTTGTCAAACAATACAACCTGATGTGGTAAGATCTCTGGACAAGTAGGGTGCACTTCACTCCTGTCAGGAAAGAGAGAAAAGATACAAACATATATAATCTAAGTGTGTAGGCTAAGCCTCAAATCAAGTCTTCCTCACAAGTTAAGTGTCTCTGTTTATCAATCTTGGGAGTATCACATTGCATGCCCTAAACATGAAAGGTAGAAAACTCACCTGACTTGTGTGAGATTCTGACCTCACCTCACCCGGTAACCAACTCAGGTATGGGAGACCCCGCCCTAAAAGAGAATTAATCGCAAAGGTCGTGTCAGCGAGAGATGTACGAATCATTTAATGTATCGTAAATCAAGGTTGAATGGTTTAAAAAGGTTCTGGTCGTGAATTCAAAATAAAAGGCAACAAACAGCAAGTTACCAGGTAGACAGCGACAGCAGTGAGGGGAGGGGTTCAAAAGAACCATGTGTGTATACCAAAAAGTAACTGGGCTAAACATGCTTAGTCTATCTCATATAGCGTTTATGCCTTGGTAAAAAGTAGGTGAAAGTGCAGAAAACTCAAGCACAAAATGTAAGAAATAGTGCATACTCCTTAGCAGTATAACAAAATGCGCATAATGCATCGCGGTACAAGATGAACAAACAACAAGAGCCCGTAGGTCATGAATCCACATAATGGCCGAGATAGCGAGCGAGAGTTAAGATGATTGTGCTTGCCGCTCTCCGCGTGGAATTCTGACCGGGGTACGCTTAAGTATTGCCAAAAGTAACTGGGAGAGATGTGCGCTGGACCACAGGGGTCGGTAGCTTAAGCCGCTTACCTCTAAGTCGGTGTCTCGGTCCCTCCTGAGGTATGTGGGAGGTACCGAGATTCCGACCTGTGTGTATTTAAAAACGCCGACGTGACGCGGGACACGCCGTGCTACGTGCCTCGTTTTGGGTTGAGCCCTAGCGTGTGAAAACTACAAATTGACGTCACCCAAAGGGGAAATGGTAGTTCCAAAGCGACCTCTTGTTTTTACAGCAAGACGTATCAGCTGTCTCTAAAGCCATGACATCCTGCGCGTGCTCAGTGATCGAAATTATCTTTAGGGCATACCAAGGTATCGATATAGGTTGTACTGTTAAGTAGTGTACTGAACGAGTATACTCTCCCCCAAACAGGAAATCGGGGGTGGCGAAGGAATGAAACGCCTGAAAACCTGACGTACACAGTAGAGCATGTCGTACCATTGGCCCTCTCACGGTTAGATATATGTTTATCTGAACATAATCGGTGAGTGCTATGAATGGGTATCGATGCTCATCCTAACTGGATCTCATTAGTATTACAGAGGCTTGATACATAGGTGATCTATATGGACCTATTGTAAAGATGTCCACGGGATCGAGTCATTCAGGCCCTTCTTATCACTCTGCAATTTGAAAACCCAACGTTGTTCTTTGTTGAATAGAAACTTCGCCTTGTCGCTGTTATGAGAAGGTATGAAGGGTTTCTCCAACACTGTCCAAGTGAAGTCATCTGCTTGGTGGTTTTGCTCAACAAAGTGTCTTGTGAGTCTAGTGTTTGTCTTTTTACATCTAAAGGTGCTCTTGTGTTCGAGTATCCTTAGTTTAACCTTGCGTGTTGTCATTCCAACGTAGTACAGGTGACAGGGGCATTGCAGCAAGTAGATTAAATTATCGCTGTTACAGTTTGAGAATGCCTTTTGGATCCATGGTCTGGTCATGCCCAAGTCAATTGTTTTGGATTGTTTGGTTTGTGGACATATGGCACAACTACCACAAGGGAAATGCCCTTGGACCGGCGGTAAATCCCATAGGGTGCCTACTTTCTTAGGTTCTTGCTCTCTAGTACGTGTGTGTACCAACTTATCTCTCAGATTAGGTCCTCGTTTGAAAGCAAAGAGAGGCATTGGGATCTTTAGTTTGCATGTGTTCAAAAAACGCCAGTTCTTTCTAATGCATTTCTGGATCCCATTTGTCAGAGTGCTGAAAGTATTAACGAAGGTTAAGCGGCCCGATGGTGGTTTCTCTAGTCTTTTTTATAACAAGTCATCTCTGTGATTGTTAGTAGCACGCTTACATGCAGTTTTGATCAGCTTTTTGGGATACAGCCTGGCCGAAAGTTGGTCAGAAAGATCACTGGCATGGCGTTTGTACAGATCCATAGTGGAACAGTTGCGTCTCAGGCGCAAAAATTGGCCAAATGGCAAATTGTCACGTAATGCCTTAGGATGTTGACTGTCGTACCTAAGCAAGGAGTTACGAGCCATGGGCTTACGATACAGTTCACTCGCTAACCCTGTGTCTGTGGCAAAGATGGATAAGTCCAAAAAGGCTATCCTAGTTTTGTGTGCCTCCAAAGTGAACTTCAAAAAGGTGTTACGTGTATTGAGCCACACTTGAAATTGCTTAACTGATTCTAAGTCACCTCACCAAACCACTAAGATGTCGTCAATGTATCTCTTCCAGAGTCTAATAGACTCATGGAAGGGGTTCTGGTTATTGAGGACGTGATCTTGTTCAAATTTATGGACATAGAGGTTCACTAGGCTCGGTGCGAAAACGCTTCCCATGCTGGTACCTGAGACTTGCAAGAAGATCTTTTCTTCAAACCTAAAGAAATTCTCTTTCATTGCCAATTGAGCTAAAGCCATGATGAAATGTACGGGAGTGATGGAATCAAGATCTGTCTCCCTAAGGATAGAGGAAATGGTATCTAGTGTTTCGTCTTGTGGAATGGATGTAGACAGTGATTCGACATCAAAAGAAACCAGAAGATCTAGTTCCGAGTCAAAATCAACTGTGGGAATAAGACGTAATACGTCTTTAGTATCTTGAAGATAGGTAGGCATTTTGATTACTAGTGGTCTCAGGAAGAAATCCACAAACATAGACAGAGGCTCTAGCAGAGATCCGATCCCTGAAATAATGGGTCTGCCAGGGGGCGGTCTCTGCGTCTTATGTATTTTGGGAAGTGTATAGAAATGCGGCATGACAGGGTGGATAGTTTGCAGAAAGGCTCTTTCTTGAGGTGTTATCCAACCTTCGTTTAATGCTTCCTCAGCTATCTCAATGATAATTTTGCCAATCCTTTCTGTGGCGTGCTCAGTGATCAAAATTATCTTTAGGGCATACCAAGGTATGTAATCAAAATCGATATAGGTCGTACTGTTAAGTAGTGTACTGAACGTGTATACTCTCCCCCAAACAGGAAATCGGGGGTGGAAAAGGAATGAAACGCCTGAAAACCTGACGTACACAGTAGAGCATGTCGTACCATTGGCCCTCTCACGGTTAGATATATGTTTATCTGGACATAATCGGTGAGTGCTATGAATGAGTATCGATGCTCATCCTAACTAGATCTCATTAGTATTACAGAGGCATGATACATAGGTGATCTATATGGACCTATTGTAAAGATGTCCATGGGATCGAGTCATTCAGGCCCTTCTTATATCTCTGCAATTTGAAAACCCAACGTTTTTCTTTGTTGAATAGAAACTTCGCCTTGTCGCTGTTATGAGAAGGTATGAAGGGTTTTTCCAACACTGTCCAAGTGAAGTCATCTGCTTGGTGGTTTTGCTCAACAAAGTGTCTCGTGAGTCTAGTGTTTGTCTTTTGACATCTAAAGGTGCTCTTGTGTTCGAGCATCCTTAGTTTAACCTTGCGTGTTGTCATTCCAACGTAGTACAGGTGACAGGGGCATTGCAGCAAGTAGATTAAATTATCGCTGTTACAGTTTGAGAATGCCTTTTGGATCCATGGTCTGGTCATGCCCAAGTCAATTGTTTTGGATTGTTTGGTTTGTGGACATATGGCACAACTACCACAATGGAAATGCCCTTGGACCGGCGGTAAATCCCATAGGGTGCCTACTTTCTTAGGTTCTTGCTCTCTAGTACGTGTGTGTACCAACTTATCTCTCAGATTAAGTTCTCGTTTGAAAGCAAAGAGAGGCATTGGGATCTTTAGTTTGCATGTGTTCAAAAAACGCCAGGTCTTTCTAATGCATTTCTGGATCCCATTTGTCAGAGTGCTGAAAGTATTAACGAAGGTTAAGCGGCCCGATGGTGGTTTCTCTATTCTTTTTTCTAACAAGGCATCTCTGTGATTGTTAGTAGCATGCTTACATGCATTTTTGATCAACTTTTTGGGATACAACCTGGCCGAAAGTTGGTCAGAAAGATCACTGGCATGGCGTTTGTACAGATCCATAGTGGAACAGTTGCGTCTCAGGCGCAAAAAATGGCTAAAAGGCAAATTGTCACGTAATGCCTTAGGATGTTGACTGTCGTACCTAAGCAAGGAGTTACGGGCCATGGGCTTACGATACAGTTCACTCGCTAACCCTGTGTCTGTGGCAAAGATGGATAAGTCCAAAAAGGCTATCCTAGTTTTGTGTGCCTCCAAAGTGAACTTCAAAAAGGTGTTACGTGTATTGAGCCACACTTGAAATTGCTTAACTGATTCTAAGTCACCTCGCCAAACCACTAAGATGTCGTCAATGTATCTCTTCCAGAGTCTAATAGACTCATGGAAGGGGTTCTGGTCCTTGAGGACGTGATCTTGTTTAAATTTATGGACATAGAGGTTCGCTAGGCTCGGTGCGAAAACGCTTCCCATGCTGGTACCTGAGACTTGCAAGAAGATCTTTTCTTCAAACCTAAAGAAATTCTCTTTCATTGCCAATTGAGCTAAAGCCATTGTGAAATGTGCGGGAGTGATGGAATCAAGATCTGTCTCCCTAAGGATAGAGGCAATGGTATCTAGTGTTTCGTCTTGTGGAATGGAGGTATACAGTGATTCGACATCAAACGAAACCAGAAGATCTAGTTCCGAGTCAAAACCAACTGTGGGAATAAGACGTAATACGTCTTTAGTATCTTGAAGATAGGTAGGCATCTTGCTTACTAGTGGTCTCAGGAAGAAATCCACAAACATAGACAGAGGCTCTAGCAGAGATCCGATCCCTGAAATAATGGGTCTGCCAGGGGGCGGTCTCTGCGTCTTATGTATTTTGGGAAGTGTATAGAAATACGGCATGACTGGGTGGATAGTTTGCAGAAAGGCTCTTTCTTGAGGTGTTATCCAACCTTCGTTTAATGCTGCCTCAGCCATCTCAATGATAATTTTGCCAATTCTTTCTGTGGGGTCTTCTTTCAATAGACGATAAAACCTTTTATCATCCAATTGTCTCAGACATTCTGAACGGTAGGCTTGAGTGTCTAGTATCACTGTGGCCCCGCCTTTGTCTGCAGGCTTAATAGTGATTTTTCTGTCCTCAGTCAAGGTTCGGAGTGCAGTTTGCTCATTTCTCGGAAGATTGCTTTTAATGATATTGGGGGATTTGAACTGTAGCTTGGTCGGTAAACTGTTCCCTTAGACCCTTCTTCTTCCTCCTGGGAGATACCTTTGATGTTCTTGAGCAGCTGACAGCTGCGGGTCTTTTATCCATGAGCATTAACCTTTGGGTAATGACTCTTTTTGAATTGGTTTTCACCAGGTTCTGGTCCTTTTCATTATAGGTGAGCACTCACAGCTCATGTAGACACCCTGTTCCACATTACGTACGTATTGAGTTTCCTCTTGAGCCTTGCCTTGCTTTGGCCAATGACATGGCAGAATTTGGTGGTCTCACATACAATGACTCTTTTTTCCAGTCCATCCTCGACACTACACCTAGTATCCTAGATAGTGTTTCCAACTTGACACCTGCCAATGTGGACGATTGGGATAAAGTGATGATTCTCAAGAAATCCCACTCTCGCACAGTAATTTACGGTGCGATCATGGCAGAGTATTTACGAGGTAACTGTGCACCTCCAGGCCTTATTGTGACAAATGTTCCCCGTCTATTTCTTCAAGACAAGAAGTTTCTCAAAGACTGGTCCCTAATAGCTTGGCGCTGTACGCGTGATTGGCTTATTCTTATTATTAGCACAGCCAAGCGAGCAGCTGATGCCATCTTGATTGAAATACAAGTGACGGAGGCACAGATTAAAACGATCATCACCAGCACTCAGTTCAAGAAACAGCAAGACGAGACGAATAAATCTAATAAAGAATTCAAGGACGCAATCCTTGTATCTAAGATTGAAAAATTCAAGAAGGATTTGGCGAAATTTAAACTAGAAGTAATTTACCCCTACACTAGTGAGGGCTCTACACCTGTAGAATTCAACAAGAAAGGCAAAAGATATGGCTCAACATATTCAGGCAGTAGCTCTGAAGATAACCACAGTGACTCTGACACTCCTGACACGAACAAACAACAATTTAGAGGCAGAGGAATGAGGCGGCCTTGGTGAGGCTATGGAGCGCCACACTTCCAACAATGGTGGCCCCCTACCCCATGGGGTTTTCCCCCACAACAGTTCCAACCGCCAAATGCACCATACCAGATGTACCCATAAGATTTTAGCAATTAGTCTTTTTAGGGTTAGGTCAAGGCAGAACAAGGGGCAGAAGAAGAAACCGGCAGGCCAAGGTTCATTGGAACCAACCACCTACTCCGGCAGTTCCACAGATGAACACTCGGAGCAGGTCCAAACAGAACTTACAGCCACCCGGGCAGAACCCAGAGGAGAGCTGATTGTAAATCTGAGTAACAAAATCTTGACTACTGATAAAGAAGCAGTACTAAACAAAGGGCTCGGTTTCGTGATGACATCAGCGGGCGACAACTTTCAAGTTCAATGTGAACTTGCCAAATTCTTCCGCAAAATCCGCCTTTATCATTTCTTCAAGGATAAAGATGAGATAGTCCCCGTGACGGATACAACAAACACAGGCTTGAAAAAACGTTCCACGTTTAATCCTCCCACACACACCATTCCGCCACAAGTACTTGCCTTTGAGAGAGCAGTTCAGGAGGAGATCAGTATCTTGTGTAATAAGAACAGAATGAGTTACAGCAATCTTCCGAGAAATTAGCAAACTGCACTCCGAACCTTGACTGAGGACAGAGAAATCACTATTAAGCCTGCAGACAAAGGCGGGGCCACAGTGATACTAGACACTCAAGCCTACCGTTCAGAATGTCTGAGACAATTGGATGATAAAAGGTTTTATCGTCTATTGAAAGAAGACCCCACAGAAAGGATTGGCAAAATTATCATTGAGATAGATGAGGAAGCATTAAACGGGAGAAAGACCATCAAATTGGTGGATTACATGGGACCGCCTTTGCAGAGAAACCGCTGTAAGACTGTCAAAATCTAAATCAGGCCCTTAATCTTTAAAATTTCATATCTCTGGTTTCCTACATTGGATTTGTTTGTTGTGGTGTTGTTTTGAGGGTAAAAATATTGCCTGTTGGTGTGTCTTTTGCTTATTTACTGTTTTGGTGGTATTAAATGCTTTACACATACCTGCCTCCTAAGTGAAGCCTGACTGCTTGTTTCCTAAGCTATCAGGGGTTCAGAAAGGATGTAGGGGCATATGTATCATCATCTCCATTTGCGATTCTCAAATAGCGATTTTTTGAGAATCGCTATTTGAGAATTGCAAAACGGGGTGTATTTAAAAAATCGCACAAAGTTAGCGATTTCTTAAAATTCCTTAATTGCGATTAGCAAATTGCGAAATCGCAATTAAGGAATACCTTCCCATTCATTCCTATGGGCCAGGAGGCCCATAGCAATGAATGGGAAGTCCTTCTCAATTTGCGAATCACTATTTGCTAATCGCAAATTGAGAATATTTTCAAAGGTGCAAGGGTGCATGATGACACCCTGATGCACCCCTGAAATCAGCATGTGTGCACATATGGCGCACATACATGCCCTAAGGGCATGTATGTGCACAACATGGCACTTTGAAATATGCATAAAAGTGCATATTTCAAAGAAATCGCAACTTACCACCAACTTGAAGTTGGTGGTAATTTGCGATTTCTTAAGGAGAAATCGCACAACTTGGGTGCGTGTTACATTGCATTTAAGAAATCGCAATTTGCGATTTCTTAAATGCTTACGCAAACTTAAGAAATCGCTAATTTAGCGATTCCTTAAGATTGCGAGGCTGAAATGCCTCATACATTTCCTTTTGCGATTTTGTATTAGCAAACGCTGTTTTTTTGCGATTCGCAGCGTTTGCGACTACAAAATCCTTTGATACATATGCCCATAAGTTACTGAGACTTGACTTGATTAGTGACTGTGGTATTACTACTATCAGAGGGTGAATATTCTCGCCTACTAATAACCTACTTTCCTACAGATAACATTTCATATGTATCTTGCACCTCCACATTACATAGCTGGAAGAAAGATGCCTTTGCACCCTGATAAAATCAAGAGAGATTCTTGGTATTATGAGACTGCACAGTAAAGTGAAAGATGTGAACCATAGCTACTGAACCAACTGTTTGAAAGTCAGAATAACTCTACAGGACCTCTGCAGAATAATGTAAAATGGTGTCCTGAAGACAAAAGCAAATGATGAGAGCAAGATAATCTGGCACCGGTCTATTTGTAAAGCTTGACCACCAAACGACTAAGGTATTTAAGCCAAAGACTATGTTTATGTGATAATAACAGTCGCATTCCTGAGGTGGGGCAGGCCAGCAACCACTGATCCAGTCCCTCTGTTGGGCAGAGGAGGCTTGGGCACGTCATTGTCCACAGTGATGTACCTTCAAGGGCTTTGAGGAGACCAAGAGGTCATCCCCTCCTGCAGTGACCTCTCCTGCTATTGATTTGATTCTGGAGTGATTCGTCTTATTTTAAGGCAGCAGGTATGTAAATTTCACTAAGTCCTCATGAATCCTCAGAATATTTTCCTTATACTTTTCACAGGTTATTTGTGTGTGTTTGCACTCTGGCATCGACAGAAAATAAATCTACGAATTCAAATCACAAACTAACCCACACCGCAGAATCGGATTATTTGTGCTTGACCCTTTCTACTTTCCTATAATAGATAACTTTCTGCCCATTTCACATTATTCAGCGTGTAACCGACAATGTGTTTTTGTTGTAATCAGCCTTGTCCTAGCAAGGACAAGGCCAAACCTGTGTCCTGCTCACATTACTATCCGTTCATATTCATTCTATGGCGCCTCTTGCATTTTCCGCCAATATGACCTTGTCTTTGACATTCGAGATACTTAATACTTGGTGAACGTGGACAGTAGGTCATTGGTAATATAACTATCATTGATCTGAAACCCACATTTAATTGTGTTGTGTCTCGGAGTATGTCATGCAGACAAGTTATATTACTATTGTCAGCATCCCTGCCTAACCCGTCTGTATTAAAGTCTGCATGTTGCTGCTTACTAAGGAG
Source organism: Triturus cristatus (assembly GCF_964204655.1). Classification (NCBI taxonomy): domain Eukaryota; kingdom Metazoa; phylum Chordata; class Amphibia; order Caudata; family Salamandridae; genus Triturus; species Triturus cristatus. Next base: position 1,361,642,115 of record NC_140589.1, read on the forward strand.
CCTGTTTACTGATACAGATACCTAACAATTACTTTATTTTTCCAGGAGATGAGTTTTTGCCAATTCAAGCAAGTAAAAAAGCGCGAAGTGGTATCTTGAAGTTTAAAGCAAGGAAAACAAGCCTTCTAAACGCAGATTTATTTTATTTGTATTTAGTATCTTCTTTATGTAAAACACCTACGCAATACCACATCAATTCAAAAGGCATTGAATACATTTATTGATTTAGAAGAAGAATATAAAACAGCTTGCATGGTGTACAGAAATACTCACCAGAATATTAAAAACAGAGAACTTCTTGGAGGCACTTGAATATATTTAGCACATAATACTAGCTCGGGTTAACTAAATGCCTTGTTCGAGAAAATATCATTGCCCCACTTATGAAATTAATATACAGTTAATTACATTACAATATTAGGCAGAACCATACTTGTTAAAAGGTGGCACCTGTGGATTCGACAATATGCAGATAGGTCGATCAGACATATGCATAAACACTCCCTTGCAGATTGCATTTCAGTCTCTACTAAGGCCCTGCTTATGGCTCTTACAGAAAACTCTGACCCCTGTGCAGTCATCTCTGTGCACAGGGATCCACCGATACTAGGTAGTCTACAGAGAGAGGATCTGGGTCAGTCATTGTGCTGATACGCCTCTTAATAGAAGCTCAGCATATGATTGGCCATCAGCACTCCACGTAGTGTCAGTGAAATATTAGAAAAGTCCATATAGTTTCCTATCTGGAACCAGTCCTCTTCTGGACCCTGTACTATTGCCACTAACAGGGACATCTTAAGGATTTTGGGGGCCCGAACCAAACGCATTTTGGGGGCTCCCTGTTCGGAACAACTTTGAATTTATGACTCAATTTCAGGTCTTTCATGTGTTCTTTGGCCAGGTCACTGACAGTTTACAGACACACTGGTTCAAATTCTAAATGTGTTTATATCTAATATTGAGGGCTAGTGCCATGTGTTTTCAACATTGTAGCACAGAAGAAACTCACTAATATTATTGCAAATAATCTCTTTGACCCCCCCCCCCCATTTCTTATATGTGAGGTCCTGTTTGATCTAAAATTAAAACAATATATGAATGTTGCATGAAACAAACACAAGGTTTTCTGCTAAATGCCTGTTATTAACGCCCACACATCTCCCATATTAAAAATAAATTAAAGGAGAACAGTATTTATAAAAATCTGTTTAAGAATTATTCAATGTCTTCAGGGCAGAGCTCTCTGCAGAACAGAGCTGGCTCTATTAGGGGGCCCCCTTAAAAGCTGGGGCACTGGGCTAGTGCCCATTTTGCTCACGCCTTAAAACGTCTCTGGCCACTAACATCCTTTGGCCGATTCAGATTTGCAACAAACTCTAGCAGAGCTCCTGTTAGATGCTAAGTAGGTAGAGAGAAGCCACAGCCTTCGCATGGACCCGGGGGCACTGAAGTGGTGTCAGTGGTACAGGGAATGCAGGCTTCACCCAACTGTCTATGGTCCCAAAGTGATAGAGAGATGAAGGTGGCTGATACAAAGGCAGGCATTTGGAGGCAGGTGCCTCTCGTTTCCCGCCAAACTCTGCTCCAGCTACACATGTGGTTTGAGGGAAAGCGGGATGCAAACATATTGTAAATATGGGCCTAACCATGGACTCAATGCATCAACTATTGCTCCTGACAGACAAAAATAGTGGCCTGTTCTCCTTGACATCGATCGCTGTAGTTGTATCACTACATTACAAGTGTCATCTAGATTGACTACCTAAAGCACTGTATGTGACACCCTGAAAAACAGCAGCTTGTGGTCCCTGGAGAACTTAGATGCGATCTTCGGGACACTGGTCTTGCCAGTGGCTGGTGTTAGAGGTCCACCTGACTGCATTCCATGATGGCCATTGAGTTACAGTGCACCTTGGGTAAGTGCTCAGTGATCTTAAGTCCACCTTCTATTTCCATGACTGTCAGTTGATGTCCCCAGCTAGTGGCTGACTTTGACAGTGGACTGAGCACAGTCTCATTGGTCTGTGTTGAGGAGCCCTTGGTAGGAACAGACAGCACTAGTTGCAGATAGAGGTGCTGCTTCCAGCTCCTCAAACATCAGACCCACTCACTTCCCCCTTGCCATCTTCCAAAAAGTGAAATTAACACAATCGTTCCTAAAATATCGCACCGCCTCTTCCTTGATGTTAAAATTAATGTATTGTTTTACTGCTTGTTTCCTGATGAAATTATTAGTTTAGAAGCATAATTCATATTTTATTCATATTGTGATTTATACCCACAAGTCGTTTTTAGACAAAATACTGAGAACACAGGAGCTGTTACTTTTTACGCCACCGTCTCACCCAGAGATGTATGATTAGCTGACAACATAGAATGGACTTAGGAAGTGCAAGATGCCTTTCAAATGCTCTTTCCTGATCAACGCCCATACAATTGACCTTTGGATGTGGCAGCTGATAATCATGGCTTCATAAGACATAATAAGTGATAGCAATGCCTAGGATATTCGCTTTGAAATTGGTATAAACCAGTGTTCTTCTCTGTATTATTGACTACATTCTGAAGAGCAGAGCAACAGGCTAGCACTAGAATGGAGAAGCAATTCCAAAGCTAGTTCGTTTCATCCGTATGTGATATCATTTCTGTTCATTTTGTTGTGTGCTTGTGTGTATACTTATTTTATTGTTTTTAGGGGTTTCGAAATATGGCTTTATGCATTTTAATTTAAGCAAATGTGTGTTTAGAGATTTCTGTTTTTTCAATTACCTATTCATTTATTTTTACTTTATTTTACCTATAATTACTCGTAATATGCTTTAAATTATAATTGTAACTTAATGTTTAAAATTCACGTTTTTATTTGATTACAAAGCATGTGTGTGTGTAGTTCTTTTGAGAGGTGGTTAAAGCCCCTCAAGACAGTTTATCATTTTTTGGAGTGATACATTTCCCAACCCCCCTTTGTTTGCCTTTTTCCATAATTAGCACAGCAGCCGTGTAAACCATAACTAGCATATCAAATTCAATGCTCATCTGTAATGAAACAGATGCATTTACAAAGATTACAAATCATTTTACGGAAGAGATTACATGTCACATTATTCTTACCGACCCTTATCCTCTATTATACACTTTCCTAATAAAGAGCTTAGTAAGGATGCACAATCACTACTTAAGAAAGGTTTGGGTTTTTGCCCTGAAGTAAGTGCTGATTTATCTGATTTCAAAATTGATTTGTTTAAGTTTTTGCTAGAAGAGGTAAGCTCCAGAGAAATTTTTGTTGAAATCCTGTGACTAATAAAACAGATGTGACAAATGTAATTCATAATGATTTAATGATTCAGGATATTTATAATACTGTGACTCTGTTATTGATTTCTGATTATAAGGAACAGTCAATCACGATTGCCAGAGTCCTAAATGATTTGGTATAATAGTGTAAACTTGAGTGCAGACAGTGGACTCAAACGTAAATCTAGATGGACACCACAACTGTCCAGTGGTAACAATTTGGATCTGTTATACAAAATGGTTTGTACATACTTGGGTAAATGGAACAAGAAAAGTATGTTGAGATATGGAAGAGGTAGAGATTACCTTAATGTAGGTGTACGTAGAACCTTGAGAGAATTACAATGTGACAGAGATTTGATAATCAGGGAAGCAGAATATGGTGGAACTGAACTGGAAAGATTATGACCAGGATAAGATAAGATGTCTTATGTTAGGCTGGGATCAAACTCTTTTTGAATTAATAAAACTGATAAATGGGGAATTGAAAAAGTGGCATGATGGTGGATTACTCGATGATGAATATTTTTTATTTACTGGTCCATCATCTGAGACATCCTTATCTTTAGACACTTACCACCAGGGAGTTGGGGCACCTACTGAGAGTATGTCTGAATTTGTATATATTTTTCTACAATCATATGTCATTAAATTACCCTCTCACATCAGGGACATGAAACACATCCTGAATTTATTAAATAATGTGGTATGGGAAACAGATATGTTGATGGAGACACTGGATGTTTCACTATATATATAAATATACAACATGATAAAGGAATCATGGATCTGAGACAATACTGAGTACAAGGTCAATTGACCTAATGGAGCACACAGAGATGTTGTTAACAACGATCAAATTATATTGGAGAACAATGTCTTTTTATTCACAAATGAAGCATTTAGACAGTTGCAAGGGACTCCAATGAGCTCCAGGTTTGCCCCTTCCTATGTTAACCTCTTTATGGGTTGGTTTGAGGAGGGGCAGATCTGGGATCCAGAAGACTCAAAATAGAGTGATTGTATATTATACTGGGGAAGATCCATTGATGACTGCTTCATGATCTGGACTGGAAATGAGGATGAATTGAAGAATTTCTGTGACCATTGAATACGAATTGTGCTAATATGCATTTTACTTATCAATATGGTTACAAACATATTGTTTTTTCGATGTGGAACTCTATATCAAACACAATAGGATCAATAGTAGGATGTTTCAGAAGTCTAAATCTTGTAACTCTGTACTGTACGCCACTAGTTTAAACCCGAAATGTCAGATACATTCTATACTCTTTGGTGAGATAGTGAGGGCCAGACATAATTGTAATGATGATAAGGAATTTAAGGAATCTTTGACAGATACGGAACATAGATTTCTCTGTAAGTGATATGAGGTCCATGTAATTAGATCTGCCAATAATATAATTCAGAAAGTTGAATGGAACAAAACACTGAGTATCAATAAAACTTAGAGAACTGTGCAAGAAACTAAACAGGTTCAATTGATTAACAATTATAATTGGGATTCTGGTAATCTATGGAAGCAGTGACGTAAACATTTACATTTACTGGTGTCAGAATATTAAGGGAGTTTGTATCCGACTGAGCTGATATCACTGATTGCAAAAGGAGAAGGCTAAAGATTATTCTTAGTCCCAGTTACCCAAGGAAAGGTGAACAGACTAGTACTTGCTTGACCCAGGAACCAAGAGGCTTTTATAAATGTGGTCACTGTAGTATGTGGGCAGGTGAGCATTTGATAAGCTCAAAAAATGTGAAAAATTTGTGATTCATATGAACATGAATCGTGGTACCAGATTTAATGTATATGTGGTTGTATGTTAATGTAACTGAATCAATGCAGGGAGTACGGTTCAGACACTTAGAGGGTTGGAGAACATCTATGAGATCTCAAATGTGGTGATACAAAATATCGATAGCAGTACATGCCATGGAATCAGAAGGGCAAAAACAATATCATAGTTTCCAAATTTATGGAATAGATCATGTGACCAAGGACCCCAGGGGTTGGATAAGACAACTAAATCACAGATGCTGTGAAGCCAAGTGGATTATGAAACTGAAGGCTGTGGCAGAAAGATTGAATATTGACCGCAAGGTTTTTATTAACTAAGTTCCGGCTGGATCTTTTTGCTTACCTTTTACTTGACCCTAGTGGGATAAGTAGGGGCCATACTTTCTTGCCCTGTGGTTGAAACGCTAAGTCTCCACAGGATATGTTACATTTTATCATGTTTAGCAGTTTTTAATGCTGGGTCTAGGAACACTTATATTCTTTCCATTGTAAAAAGGGCCAATTTTACCCAGGTCCGCCTGGCCCTTGTTTACTTGCAAATGCTTTCAGGAGATATTGTTCTCAATGTTCTCAGTTTTTTAAGAGTTTCTGTTAGGCTGAGAAAAGTCTGTGTTCAATAACACTAGCCATTGGTGCATTGATTTATAGTTGTTTTATGTAAAATTTCTCCCTGGATTCTTTTTATTTTAATATTATATAGGTGTTTTTTAATGTATTTTAACCTATTATTGTTTATTTTATGTGATTTTTTAATAGATGTATACACTGTGATTTGTTGTACTTACATGGTTTTTTTTCGAAAGCCGAATAAAGTTATATTGATTGATTTTCTGATTGATTGTGTGTGAGGTACAATACTTCTTAGGAAATTAGAAGTTTTTTCTTTTGATTGTATTGTGATGGATGTGACATTGCCTCTCAATCTGTTCCAATAGTTACAATCATTAGATTATGATAGAGTGTATGAGTCGATACTGATTTATTAGATGTCATTTAAATGGGGAAGTATGACTAGATTTGTTTCTAGAATTTGTGTAATTAAATATGGCTTTAGAATGTTTAATTTGATGAAGTATTATACCATACTAGCACTGTATGCAGCACATCTTCCAAGATGGCCGCCAGCTTTGTCTGAGTTAAATTTTAATATTGATGGTACTATTTTTTGGGATATGTATATTTAGGGAAGTAAAATCAGTGTACTGATGATATTGTTGGGTGCATTTGGGGAATACATGAGAATGCATTTTATATGATTGTCTTGATTTTTAATATGGTTTACTGGTTTGATATTAGGTTCTTGGAAGGTTATCTGGACCATATTGAGGGACTATCTTCCCAAAGTGATGGCTATTTATCCATATATATTGGGAGTGTTAATGTTTTGTTATTATTACATGTTTATTGGAAGTTTTGAGTTTATTGGTATCTTGAGCGACTACAAACCGTAACTTATTGGATGGAAGCTGAATGTTGCTAAGTTATTGTTTGAATTTTAAGGTTCAGTTGAGAAAATACCTTTCCAAGATGGCAGCTGTTGGACTTGGGTGCCGATTATTGACATTGTATCCAATGAGATTTAATAATGGATTTAGAGGATGCGGTTTTACAAGATCACGTTGATTTTGAATTGATCTTGGACATGGGTGATTGATTCAGATATTAGGCCTTAGGTTGTTATTTGGACCGTATTGGGGACTACTTTTCTAAAAGGACAGGAGATTTGCTTCTACATGAGCCTGGAGTTTTGATTTTTTGTTTATTGTCATTAAATTGAGGCTTTGAATTGATTGATATTATATTCAATAAATTGAATATATGTTATAGTGCGCCTACTATGTTTGGTGAGCTGATATAATTTCATTGGGTTCATTTGGTATGTGAACAGAGACTGTTAGTATTGATTGTGAGTGAGGAGAGACGGATAGATCTAAGTTGATGGCTGAATAGATGTATTTGGCAGATTTACTTGGATATATTTTCGTTAATTCATATTTTATTTTAAAGTTAGGAATCTGGTTCATGTGATCAATATTATTTTAGACTTCTTTCAGAAGACGTTTACTTGGAATTCCTTAACATTACGCAAAATTAAGATAGTGGTCACATTGAGGTGTTTCAATAATTGACTCTTTTGGAGGGTGGGCACAATTTAAGATGGCGCCCATGTTGGATGCAGATTCACACATGAAGTACTCTGCGGATGTCTCAGTTTCTGACAAAACATTTAGTGAATGTACTGACAGGTAGGAACAATATGGTATTCGGGTTGACCGTGTAATACTGTTAGTGTTGTTTACCCAGTGTACGGGAATTTATGCGATTTTCTAATCACTTTTTAGGATTTGGATGTTTGAATACTACTTATGTAGAATAGAATTTTGCCATTCAGTGAGAGGATTTTGAGCTACCCTTTGTAGTGTTTTCTTGGGTATACCCCAGTGGATTGTTATTTGATGCACTTCCAATTTACTTTAGTTTACACTTTGGATTACTGATATTGAGGTATGATCCTTTATGTTTAGGTTGGGTTAATGGTGATATGGAAATCATTTTGCACACGGTGATGAAGAGGCAATTATCATGTATCACAACGGTGTGCATGTATATAGTACATATTTTATTTGGATTGTTTTTGCAATGATGGTATATTTCCGTTTTGAATTTTGCTGAGGGGTTCCCACTTAAGACATAGAAGTGTATTTTGGATTTTATACACTTTTTTACTTATATCTGTCACGTGGTATGGGATATTAGAGGCAAGGTTTCAGTATAGACAGTTTATATGAATTGAGATTTTTGCTTCATATTTTATAGCCCTGACAAAGCCATGGGCAGTACGCCTTCATGGCGAAACACCTGTCGGCTTTGGCATTCCAGTCATAAAGACTTTCAAGTTGGTAACACAGTAATAAGGACTTTCTAGTACAGTGGCTCTGTTGGCATGTGCCCAAGGATTTTTCAACATTATCCTTACCACTTTGACAGAGAGAAGTATGAATGTAGTATTATCTATTGGTTTTAGTATGCATTGATGTTTAAGTACATTTTTCTTTAGGGGTTTATTGGCATCGACAGTGTGAGGCCATAAGCATTGCATTTGGTGTGCAAGTTACGGGTTGCTTGACTGTTCTGTGAGTTATAGATAGTGCTCCTAACCATAATTTGAAAATTACAACAGTGTTTCATTTTTTATTTGTAACTTTAATTGCACTTTAACTTTGTTTCTTTAACAGAACTTTTGAAATTAAAAAAGATATGTTTTGAAGTGTTATTAAAAAAACATAACCATAGCTTCACTGTAGCATTTTTTTTGTATTTTTTTGGGAATCATATTCAAGAGCTTCCTGTGCTTGCCCCTTTGTGGTCAACCAATTCTTCGACCATGCGCATGGCACCCAGGCGGTGGGCCAAACCTCCATAGACAGCCATTCTCCGCTGTGCATGCAGCTCTCTACTCCCACCTCTTGATGGGTGTTCAACACCTTCAACACATGGCCTTTGGCTGTGCACTGGGGATTAGGCACAGGGCCTGGGGTGCAGTTCTCAAGCTAAAATTCCTAAAATTCCTAAATATTCTGAAGTTCAGTTCTTGGGGTGCAGCTCTCTGTGCGTTACTTTGGGCTGCTGGAATATTGCCTGTTTCTTTCACTGTCCCTCTGCCCATGCGTGGCCCTGGCAAAGAGTGTGACATAAATCCATGCTCATGCCTACCATTTCTGTGGCCTGATTTTCACCCTAGCAGAGGGCCAGGAATGTGTGATCTGCAATACTGCACCTGCTGTAGCCAAGCCCTCTGCCGCATGCCCCTCTAGGGCAATGAAACACCACTGCATAACATGCCCGATGTTGAACCTGACTAAGAACATCTAGTGGGACTAAGTCAAGGCACTTGATGTGCCTGTCTTTGTCACAGCAGCTGATGCCATATGAATGAGCCTGAAAGCTGGGTGAGCCAGTGTCTGTTCAATGGTGCTACTTTTTGCTGAGTGATCACATCCGCATACCTGGGCTTTTGGAGAAGGATGTCACTGTGCTGTGTTTAGGGCGGTCACGTTGGGTGTAATGTCACTGCTCTGTGTTCATTGCTTATTTGTAGGCCACAACCCTGCCCAGTGAATGTAGTCACGTCTGCATAGCTACCAAGTAACCACATGCAATTGTGAGAACTTCTGCAAGCCTGGCTTGTACCCCACTTTGACTCCTCTAACATTTAAGCCAGTAGCTATATCAGGAAAAACTAAATTTCAAATCGCTGAACCAAACTTTTATTAGCTGAAAACTAAGACTAACTCAACATGTAAAGCATGGCATAAAAGCACCTGACACTTGGAATTGTATCAAAGATTCCCATGACACAACTGCTTAATTTGTAAAAAAGTAAGTTCCTGGGTCCTTCTCTGTAGGCCACTGCAGCCTTCACCACCCATTTCCCCTATCAGCCCTGCCAATGACAGTATCAACACAACTACTAACCATTGCAGTCCTACAAGTGAAACAATTGACACTATTCCAGGCCACCCAAAGCTATAAAAATGGTGTGAGCAGCAGATATTATCTATTTAAATGTATATTGACTTATTAAACCCTGTTTTTGTGTCCGTCTCCAAATTTGACAGACAGCACCACCATGTGGTGAACTGTTTCTAGAGCCACTGCTGACAGTTAAGTGCCGCATGAGGGGTAACGTTTACTAGTCCCTCTCCAGTCTGTGCCATAGTAGAGAAATCATTGGACTTTGGAAGGGTTAAATTTACTTTTTCCACTCTATTCTGTGCAACAGTAGGAGAAAGCGTTGGACTCCAGAGGGGTAATATTTACTATCCCCCCTCCAGTCTTTGCAACAATTGGTGAAAGTGTTGGAATCCAGAAGGGTAAAATTCCTTATTCCCTTTCCAGTCTGTGCAACAGTAGGGAAATTGTTGCACTTTGGAGGGGTTAAATTTACTATTCCCATTCCAGTCTGTGCAACAGTCGGGAAAGTGTTATACTCCAGAGGGGTAAAATGTACTAAAACAACACCAAATGCACCACTTAAACAATGTAATTCAAATAAAGTCCAAATTCTTAAGGTTTTTTTCGTTTTTCAAAAAAAGCTCTTCTTTATTATGCAGTGAATATTGCAATTAAAAACAATTTTCCAACACAGCCAAAGCAGCCGACGCGTTTCGTCCACCTCTGGACTTCTTCAGGGCTGCAACAGATTTATACAAAAAGCGCATTGTAAGTATACAACACAAGGACTAGGCACAAACACATACAACATAATAGTAAAAAATATCTATATATGCTAGACATATACAGACACATATTTAATACCACAAAGTACGAAACACATTCAAATACAGTTTTGTCATGTCAGCTAAAGCAATTAAAAAGCAATATTAGTTATTGCAGAGAGAAACATATGTTCATGTGATCATAATTGCCAAATGTAACAATATTAATGTGACCAATTTAATGATACATATAGTCAATAAGTGTTTCGACCAATTATTTGAGCATTCCTCTCGAAATGTCGTAACAAAAGCCTAATTTGGCTGATTCCAACCAAAGGGTAAATGGAGACTGTCCAAAGGGAAGAAAAAAGTAATAAAAATAAAAAATAGAGAAAGGGACAATAAGGTGTCAGGTTAACCACATAGTGTATAACCATAATGTCGGGTTCCAATCTAAGTGACAAATGAGAAGGGGGGGAGAAAGAGACAAAACATATAAAGGGACAACAATGACTAAAAGGGGAAAAGGAGAATGTATACACACCAAGGAAACTTGAGAGGGATTAATGATGTCTTCGGATTCTAGGTTTCTTGTTTCAGTTCCCTCATAGTATCAGATATCAAAGTTGTAGGAGTTAGAAGTCACTGTTTCTAAAAAAAGGAAAAAGGTAACGTGTATCGTCCATTGTTATATCAAGGACCTGAATGAGGGAAGGGTCAAGTCTAACGTAATAGTGAATGATATATTTTGAACTGTATAAAAGCAATGACCACTCCCCCTCGACCATCTCTGATCCGCCAGACCTACACATATGGTGAATTACACCTTTCAAAGATGGCGCCCATATGCTCCCATCTTTATGGTGCCCTTTTTATCCTTTTTTTTCCCCTCTTTTTTTTTTCCCCCCTTTTTTTACTTATTTGTTCTTCTTAGACTAGAATCACCTATGGTCTAGAAATTAGGAATCGAGGTGGGACCTGTCTCACCTGACACTATTATAGCTATCAGACACATTCCTTCACTCTCCTTTAACGCCACATTGACACACATTACCCTCTCAAAGATGGCGACCGCGTCCACTTTCCATTTAGAAATTGACGCTATATCGATTTTTTTTATATATATATTTTTTTTGGGTTATCTCAAACACTTCATTTGGGACTTCCCCCCATTAATCTCATTCTTCAGTACGAGTCTTATAGGGAATGGTCATCCCATTTTTCATATCTCAGATTCTCCGGTCTTTTACATAAGCTTTTCGCCACTCAATGATGGCGACTATCTTGCTTTCACTAAGGATATTCAATTTTTCATTACAACGATATCCCGACATTTGCTTTTTTCATTGACAAATACAAATATGTTACTATGGACTCTAATTTGCCCGTAAATGACAGATTATATCAAGACTCATCCATTGAGGAGTTACTACTCCGCCTATTCACTGTATTGCCTTAAGGGTTCCCACACCATGCAAAGATGGCGGCTATAGAATTGTTTGCTACCAATGGGTCCTTCGTTCTTCGTTGTACCCTCCCGCGATCTATTACCAGGTGTGATCAATTTCACCCTGTTACACAGACTATATATACAGGACTTTTTTTTCATAGGTCCTGTTGCCGCTCGACAGGACAGGTGTATTTCGACCTCTTCTCTGAGATACGGACTCGGGTAAGTGCTAGCACAATTTTCAGTACCCTGCATTATAGGTTGTAACTTTTGCGCTTTTTGGCTAAATGGCACTAGGATTTCTGCCCGGTTACTTATAGATGATATTTTTTACACTATTGAGTTTGTATTCAGAACTCAAACAGCCACGGGTTACTGCATCCAGTACTTAGTCAGTATGGTTTGCTGGACCCGCGCTTTAGATCGCTTTTATATATATTTTTTTAATATTTCTTATCTGAGGTTGCATTTCTTGTGTAGAAACTTATAATTGCCAGGTTTATCGCCATATCAGCACTTAAAACTCTTACCTATTGTTACCTCTTGGTTTGAAGATTTGTGATCACCTTATAGCAATAGGTCATCATATCTTGAAACTTCCCCAATAGGAAGCATTAGTTCACTTTCCTGTTTTCAGATTATTGTGGTTATATTTGTATATATTTATGTCTTTTACTATAGGTATCTCTGACCATGTTATAGCTGCCCTACATCTTGAATGAATTGCTTGATACTGACCGCCACTAATTCTGTCAAGCCTCATTTGGGCCAAGCAACTTAATACTTCGCTACTCCGATTTTTAGCTGTCTACATGACATTAAGTGAGTATAACCTCATTCACTATTACGTTAGACTTGACCCTTCCCTCATTCAGGTCCTTGATATAACAATGGACGATACACGTTACCTTTTTCCTTTTTTTAGAAACAGTGACTTCTAACTCCTACAACTTTGATATCTGATACTATGAGGGAACTGAAACAAGAAACCTAGAATCCGAAGACATCATTAATCCCTCTCAAGTTTCCTTGGTGTGTATACATTCTCCTTTTCCCCTTTTAGTCATTGTTGTCCCTTTATATGTTTTGTCTCTTTCTCCCCCACTTCTCATTTGTCACTTAGATTGGAACCCGACATTATGGTTATACACTATGTGGTTAACCTGACACCTTATTGTCCCTTTCTCTATTTTTTATCTTTATTACTTTTTTCTTCCCTTTGGACAGTCTCCATTTACCCTTTGGTTGGAATCAGCCAAATTAGGCTTTTGTTACGACATTTCGAGAGGAATGCTCAAATAATTGGTCGAAACACTTATTGACTATATGTATCATTAAATTGGTCACATTAATATTGTTACATTTGGCAATTATGATCACATGAACATATGTTTCTCTCTGCAATAACTAATATTGCTTTTTAATTGCTTTAGCTGACATGACAAAACTGTATTTGAATGTGTTTCGTACTTTGTGGTATTAAATATGTGTCTGTATATGTCTAGCATATATAGATATTTTTTACTATTATGTTGTATGTGTTTGTGCCTAGTCCTTGTGTTGTATACTTACAATGCGCTTTTTGTATAAATCTGTTGCAGCCCTGAAGAAGTCCAGAGGTGGACGAAACGCGTCGGCTGCTTTGGCTGTGTTGGAAAATTGTTTTTAATTGCAATATTCACTGCATAATAAAGAAGAGCTTTTTTTGACAAACGAAAAATACCTTAAGAATTTGGACTTTATTTGAATTACATTGTTTAAGTGGTGCATTTGGTGTTGTTTTTGTACATGTATTTTCCAGTTACTGGAACGGCATTGTGCTGGCGGGTGTCAACCAAAATTGCACACTTAAGGTGAATGAACTGTTTCACCAACAATTACATTGAGTTATCTTAAATCTGGTGCTACTCTAGAGGGCTACCGCTAGCATTGTGGTTTGGTTGTTCGGGTAAAATGTACTACTCCCACTCCAATCTTTGCAACAGTAGTGAAAGCATTGGACTTTGGAGACAATAAATGTACTATTCCCACCCAGTCGTTGCAACGGCGCAGTGACAGAATATCGACGTACAAATATCGAGTTGCAAGAATATCGAGTCAAGAATATAGGTGGTCGAAAATATCGAGGTACGTTTTTTCGTTGTTAAAAATATTGATTTTTTTGCAATGTAGTAATATCAAATGTGAAAATATCGATTGCAAAAATATTGTTGTAAATAATATCGACTGTTTGTATATTTTTTGTTTTTGTTTAAAGTTTTTTAATTAATTTGATAGTAGTTACTTTAAATGTTTTAATTTACTTTTTAATGTTAAAAGGTTTGTTTTGTATTGTAATTTCATTTATTTTTAGGGTCAGGATTTTGGTTTTTTAGGGGATAATGGTGGGGAGTAATTTAAAAATATTTGTTTAAAGTTGTAAATATTTTTTAAATTTAGGTAAACTTTTGGGAGCGGGATGTTGGGTGTATAGGGGATAAGAATGGGGAGTAATTTAAAAATGTTGGTTTAAAAAAAAATGTTATCAAAAAATTATTGAAAGATAGAAACTATTTTTTCAAAAATGAAAATTGACATTTATATATTTTTGAAAATTTGAAGGTTATTTGGATGCAAATATTTTGATGTAAATTGTTTAAAATATAAAAAAATATATTTTTTGAATGAAAAAATATTTAAATAAATATATTATAGGATAATTATTTGTACAATATTTGTTATTGTTTTTGTCTTCTTATTAGTATTATTAAATTGTTTATTTTATTTGGATAATTTAGAATTTAAAATGTATTTTAAAAATAATTGTGATTTAGAATTTAATATTTATATTTTTTTTATGTTTGTGAGAAGGGGTATATCAAATTTTTATAAATAAATGTTTTAAATATTGTAATTTATAATATGTGTTTTGTTAATTTTATTTTATAAAACTTTGGACACAATTTTTAAATGCTTGTGTTTCATTTTATATTTTTTGATTTTTTTAAACATTTTTTATAAATGATAGTTTTTTTTATAGTTTTGAAGTGTTTTATATTTTTAAATATTTATAAATTTTAACTTATTTAGTATTTTCCTTTAGTTTATTTGTTTTGGATTTGTAATAGTAATTTTTTAAAGTTTTTTTATCCAGCACTTTCTCTGAGTTTAGTTGGTTTTTGAGTTGGATTAGTATTTTTTTATGGTTTATTATCCAGCACTTTCCTTGATTTTAGTTGGTTTTGGAGTCGGAATAGTAATTTTATATGGCTTATTATCCAGCACTTTCTCTGATTTTAGTTAGTTTTGTAGTCGGAAAAGTAATTTTTTA
This sequence comes from Triturus cristatus, assembly GCF_964204655.1. Classification (NCBI taxonomy): domain Eukaryota; kingdom Metazoa; phylum Chordata; class Amphibia; order Caudata; family Salamandridae; genus Triturus; species Triturus cristatus. Next base: position 1,361,657,207 of record NC_140589.1, read on the forward strand.
TGGTTTATTATCCAGCACTTTCCCTGAGTTTAGTTGGTTTTGGAGTTGGAATAGTTTTTTTTTATGGTTTATTATCCAGCACTTTCACTGAGTTTAGTTGGTTTTGTAGTTGGAATAGTACATTTTTATGGTTTAATATGTAGCTTTTTCTTAGAGTTTATATGTAAATTCAAATAAAAAAGGAGACGTATCTCAGTTTTTTTATTTTAATAATTATATTATGTCATATGTATATGTACATTTTTAATTTTTAAATGACATTATTATAGTTATTAATTTAAAAAAGAGTAGAATTATGTTCAAATGTTTTGTAATTTTAAAATTCTTATGATGTTTAGCATTGTTTCTTGTTTAAAGTATACATTTAGTAATCCTGTCTAGGTATTGCAGCCCTTTGGTGTTTGGAAATAGTTGAGTTTTGTGTGGTAGGTATTCATACATTGTTTTTGTTTGCTTTCTATGAGCTTAGGGCCTATTTTAGTTAGGTATTGCTCAAGTCTTAGCTCTTGACAGCTTTGTTCTTTTTTGATGGTTTCTATTAGTTTGTGTAAGGTTGGTTGTCCTCTTCCTATTGTGGCTTGAAAGGCATTATGCCATCCTTCCACCGCGTTATTAGTTTTAGCTTTTTGAGCTAGAGTGCTATCGTAGACATTCCACCAGGGGATTTGGGATTTTGGTTGCATTCGGTGCCATGACCTATGTAGCCTTCCACCCAGGTATCTTCAAAGTAGTCTAGGAAGGGAGTTAGTTTTGCTTTGTTGGCTTGGTTGAAAGGGCTTTCAAGAAGTATATTATAGTGGTTGGCCACTGCAGTTGTTGGCACATAGGCCAGGGCTATTAATTTTTTGATTTGGTAGGCAAAGTTTCTATTTGTGGTGTAATCTATACTTAGAGTAGAATTTTGGAGGTGTCTCCAGATACTTTGGTAGAAGTGATAATAGCAACCTTGTATTGCAGTGTGTGGGTATATTTTTTAAATTGACTGAATCATTGCTTGTTCAAAGTCAATGTTTTTTTGTGTGGGAAGTAGTTGTCGGTCTGTTGTTTTATTATTGTAAGGAGTTCTATGTAGGTGGTATTTTGCTTGTTGGGGAGTAGTGTAATCTTCATATTCGCCATGGATGGTATAGAGTTGGTTAAAAGGCTTGGGGTGAACTTTAAATGTACCGTCCATCATCCATGTTTCACAGTTTTTTAACTTTTGTATGTTGTTGTTGGTGGCAAAGTTAATAATTAATTTTTCATGACTGTTATTGTCATGAAGAATGAATTTCTCTTCTTTGTGGGTGACAGTGCATTCCTGTAAGATTTCTATTCCTACAAAAGTTTGGGGGGTGGGTGGGGTTTGAGCAGTAGCTCTTTCAGTTCTGGCTATGAATCTTTTTAGAGTGGGGATGGCTGGTAGTTGTCCTGTGACATGTTCAGGAACCCTAGTTAATATGTTTTTTAATATTTGGGTACTGGTCTGATGGGAGCTGGTGCTTGCTTCTCTGAGGGTTTCTAAAGCATCTCTGACCTCGATTTCTGTGCAATTGGGGGGATGGTTGTGTTCCCTGGCATTAACAACATTTGTTTCGACTGTTGTGGCTCTCCCATAGCAAGAATTGGAGTAGTATTCACTGAATTTCCAATGGGTTTTGTTTCCTGTTATTTTTTCTTGCGTGTAAGTATAGCCCATGTAGTACAGAAGTAGTTTTTCCTTTTGTTCCTTCTGCCATTTTTTTGTCTATCTGTAAATATATTTATATATATATTTATTAATTATAAAGTCTTGAACAGTAAACATGTTTGCATAATTATTATATTTGAAAATAAACTTACATTTGCTTGTTGGATATTTTTCAATTTTCGTGGTTTATTCACTCGTTTCTTTTTTTCTGTTGGTTTAAAAGGAAAATGTTAATTTTATTAAAGTTTTACATTTCATTTGATTATTTCATTTATTTAGTTTATTTTTATTTAGTTGTAAAAGAAAAATACTTACTATTTTTAGTTGATGAAGTATATTTGGTTGATGTTGTTCTGTTGAAGTCTGTAGAAGTTTTTAAGAGGAAAGTATTTGTTAGTTATATTTAGATTTTTTATTAAATTTAGGGGCCGATTCCAATTCCGGCCGCAAAACGTACCAACCGACACGGACCCTGAACGGAGACCGACCGACATGAATCGGCGCCGTATGACCTGTGCAGTACGATGCAACGCGTGTGAATTACAACCGACACGTACGGAATACAAACCGTACGACCGAGCTGTAGGGAAAACAGTGATTTGCCTGGAAAACCGACACGAGTTGCACCGGCCGACACGTACCCGGAATGAACCCAACCGACACGTACCTGGAATTTCCGATCCACGCAGTATGATGCAATGCGTGTAAACCTAGACCGTCTCGCATGGAGCCCAAGCCGCATGACCGACACGCACAGAAAACAGGGACCTCAAGCAATAGAGATCTCCACGACCGACGCGTATGAAACACAGAAGAAAGTCAGGTAGAACGAGCCAGAGAAGCCCGCACGAGCCAACATCAGCGTCCGTCTCGGTCAGAAGAACGTCTCCTTCATGCCTAGAAAACCCAAAGGAAAAAAGACAAAAAAGGACCAAACAAGCAATGACAAAGTCAAGAAATATAAAAAAAAAAAACTGGAACAAAGACACACCCACAACTCCACCTATATAAAGGATATCAATCACTACCATGATCCTTTGCAAATAGGAGACAACAGCCAGCAGAAATTACCATCACACAGCAACCACAGACACACTCACAACTCACCCATCACACAACTTTCACACCATTAGCACCTCACCAAAAGCACACACACATACAGCTAGCAAAACCAACACTAACCCACCCTCACTTGCACCCTCACACACACATCACTCACCACCACCACCAATCACCATGCCCCCAAAGAAGAATCTAAAGTTCATAGATGATGAGTTAGAAATGCTGGTAGACGAGATCATCAGAGTAGAGCCACATTTGTTTCGTACATTGGTCCAAAGGACCCCCATGTCACAGAAAACCAAGATGTGGGCGAGGATTGTGGCCAAGGTGAACGCACAAGCACCAACGTTGCGCACAAAGGACGATATCCAGAACAGGTGGTATGACGTGCGCAGGAGGGTCAAGAAACTCATCGAGAAAGATCATGCCTTGAGTCAGCACACTGGCGATGGCCCTCCTGCCAAACCAGTGTACTTCAGGACCTGGGAGGAGAAGGTGCGGGACATCCTACCACCAGAGAGCGTCCATGGTCTAGCAGACATACCAAAGCCTGGTGAGTACACAAACAACATACTCAATATTGTGTGGCAAGGGGATAGTGAAACCATGCACCGTTATCAAAGCCACAGTAACCAATAGATAATCATCCCAAGATGTGTATGCTAGTCAGACAAACACAATACCTGCCATCTCATAGTGACTTGGAACTGTGTCATGACATGTACCAACCTACAAACAAATAGAGCAAGGCAGTGGCACAAAGCCAAATAAACACTGTCAGACAGTTTGCCACCACAAACACACTACCTCACAGTGCAACTGACTGACAGGAAGGAATAGTGGGTATGCAGGTGAAGTGAGTGTATCCAAAAGCATGATGGGGTTTGTAGTCACAGATAATGCCCCCCCCCCCTCAAAATTGGCCCATCAAGGCCACTCTGAACCATGCCCACATCACAGGGAGTGGAAAATGACTGACAAGATGGCTGACACTGGCTCCTGCTGTGGGGAGCACAAGGCCCTGGTTGGGCTTGTGCGCCAATCAGATGCAGGACTCCACTGACTGACATCCTGAAAGACAACTTGCATGACCTTCAATGGAAGCATGATTCATGGTGGGATGTCTGGCTGGGTGGGAAGGAGGACTGACAGCTCTGACCATACTTACCAGCATGTGGAGACACACACCCCTCAACACAAACTCCACACAACTCACCTGGTAGAATGCATTGACTCACACCGTAGTGAAATATCAGCCAAAGATACACCATACTGGGTGCTGCTGTGTGAAGCACAGGGGCTCCCTTTGGACTTGTAGCCAAACAAACACAAGGGCTTCACAGTCAGCCATCTTGCCATTGCTGTCACACCCCCTCACAGGGAAGCAGAGTCAAGAGGAAGGAAGTATGGGCATGCTGGGAAAGGGGGTGTAGCCACGAGCATGATGGGAGTTGCAGTCACAGACAATCCCCAGCCACCCACATGGCCCATCAGGCTCACACTGAACCATGCTCGCCTCACAGGGAGTAGGAATGGACTGACAGGATGTCTGACACTGGGCCCTGTTGTGGGGAGCACAAGGTCATGCTGGGAACTGGGCACCAACAAACACCAGGACTGCACAGTCAGCCATCTTGCCATTGCTGTCACACCCCTTCACAGGGAAGCAGAGTCAAGAGGAAGGAAGTATGGGCATGCTGGGAAGGTGGGGGTAGCCAAGAGCATGATAGGAGTTGCAGTCACAGACAATCCCCAGCCACCCACATGGCCCATCAGGCTCACAATGAACCATGTTCGCCTCACAGGGAGTGGGAATGGACTGACAGGATGTCTGACACTGGGCTCTGTTGTGGGGAGCACAAGGCCATGCTGGAAACTGGGCACCAACAAACACCAGGACTGCACAGTCAGCCATCTTGCCATTGCTGTCACGCCCCCTCACAGGGAAGCAGAGTCAAGAGGAAGGAAGTATGAACATGCTGGGAAGGGGGTGTAGCCAAGAGCATGATGGGAGCTGCAGTCACAGAAAATCCCCAGCCACCCACATGGCCCATCAGGCTCACACTGAACCATGCTCGCCTCACAGGGAGTGGGAATGGACTGACAAGATGTCTAACACTGGACCTGAGAAATGATGTGGCTGACAATCACAGATATGCACTGGCCAAACAAAACACACACAGCCAGTGCAACCATATGTTCAAACTCATTGTTTGGGGATGCAGTGCCCAGGGGTGCCCCCCGGCCGGGCTGGGGAGGTATGTCTGACAGATGACAAGTGTGGAGAGCCATATATGGTATTTTGCACAAAACACACAGGAACTCACATATACATCATTGACAGGGGACATCTGACAGTGAATGGAATGGACACACCAATATAGACGACATCATAGCATTGTCTCATTCACACTCGGTGCTGTTGTGAGCTGCATTCCACTCCTCCATCGTGCGGAAACATATGCATCCTTCACACAACACACCACTCATTGACATAGACACTGTAGACACAAGCTCTAACCTGCACTGCATTGGAGGAGACATGCTACTCACAGCAGCCAAACTGCAACACACACACCACCAGCCCTCACTGTCATGAGCATTGAAAAGTCAGAATGCTACCTTGCCCAATCCAGGTCACCATGGAGAACATTGACAAGTCAAATCACATATGCACATACAAAACTCAGCACCAGACTCATTAATGATGGTGGCATCATCACTTGTATGAAATGAGATGGGAACTAGGATCACTGTAAAAAAGCACTTGCTCCAAGGAGATCACAGGCATACCGGACTGTGACCATGTTGTACCAATACACCAATGTGGCACACAAAGACTAGCAAAATCTGCTACCACACATGCCCCAATAGTACAACATATCCTCAGTGGAATAGCAGGTAAGTCCTTGTTAAAGCTCACATGTGTACAGGGGTGACACATCTGTATCAGCAACATGATGGTCCTTGAGTAGTAATGGTCATGTACAGACAAATCTATACATGAGCTGGGCATGCACACACTTCGACATGCACATTGAAATGTTTCAGTTTGGCTGGACAATGTGCAACAACAATATCAATCTCTGTCTGTGACAACCCTGGACAAAGCAGTGTACAGGCAGGCATCCGGACGTACAGTAGAAAATTTCATGTTTGTGAACCATTGATGCCTGTAGAAACCTAACTTATATTGTGTGTCTCTTCCAAACACAGGTGGTGCTGGGGACACAGCACCAAATGAACAGGAGTCCCTGTCCCAGACTCTGGTGGACCCTCAGCTCTCTGGTTTGAATCTGTCTCTGTCCTCTTCGGATGACGACGAACAACCTGGCACCTCCGGTGTGAGTCATCATGCAGCACCAGCAGCACCAACATCTGCACTCCCTGTACCCACGCCTCCAGCATCTGGAAACAGACAGGGCACCCCCGCCAACACGGGCAGACCAAGGCCACAGAACACCGACAGCACAGGGACACAAGACCCCAGGAAGCCACAGACAACACCACCATGACTCTGGCGGAGAGTCCCATGCACCGCAGAGGCCTGCACATGAGGATCAGCCGCGGTCGGTAGTAGGAGTAACTGCAGGGCGGTGACGTGGGGAGGGGGAGGGACAGGGTGGGGGGTAGTAAACTATGGATTACGGAGGTTTACAGGTAAGTTAACATATAAATTAATAAAACGAATTTTGTTGCGTGCACTGCATCCCCAAATGCGATGCAGTGCACGCAACGAAATTCGTTTTATTAATTTATATGTTAACTTACCTGTAAACCTTCGTAATCCATAGTTTACTACCCCCCACCCTGCCCCTCCCCCTCCCTACGTCACCGCCCTGCAGTTACTCCTACTACCGACCGCGGCTGCTGAGGATGCCACCCCAAGAAGAAGAGGGGTCGTCCGAAGAAGGACATGTGAGACGCAGATGTCCCTGCACATCCCCCAGGGCCTCTAAACCTGTTCTGGACAATTTTCATTGTGCGCAACCCGTTCACCTTGTCGTATCTGACACAACTCGCCTACATGACATGGAGGGTTCATGTTGGTCCAATGTAGCAGATGACTGTGGACTTTACTTTGGACATTTAAGCTACCAACACTTCCAACTCTACTGTGAACTTTGGATTCAAAACCCAATGTACAGCACCCACCATCCTGTGCACTATCCTCACACATGTTTGTAAATAAACTCACCAGTACACCATACTTGCCTCTGTTGTGATTCTAACTTGTCATGTGTCATGGAGATGTTGATCTGCTAAACAACACAGTGCATGCCAAATACTACAACAATGTGACCACCGTTATGTGAGTCATGGTGCTGTGACACATGTGAGGGAGACACACCACTATGGCACCACAACACATACTCACCATGTCCATGTAACTCATTGCACACAATGATGTTGACCTGAAACACATTGGTATACAGAGCCACAACACCTATCCACAGTCAGTGGTAACAAGCCCACAGGTGAGGTAAGCAAATGTCACTCAGATGTGGGAAGACAGACAATGCACCTAACAAAGCATAGCACTTGTTCATTACACATCAGCAACATGTTTATTCCAAAATAGTTGCAAGGTATTTGTACGTTACAGAGGACACACAGTCACAAAGTGTCTGAGAATTGAAGTCCAGGGGTGTGTGGCACATCACTTGATGGGAATTGACAACTCCCACACTGGTGTTGGATTCTGGGTGTTGGGGGTCAGTGTTGACCAAACAACAGGCAAAGTACCCTGGGAAGGACAGACACAAGACACAGTCAAAAGCACAGCAGAACATAAGAGAAATGCAATACACATGCACAAAACATGTCACAAGAAACCTACACAGAAACAAGTTAGCAGTTCTACACTATTGTGGAGTTCAGACCACCTGAATGGACACATCACTGCACGCATCCAGTCAAGTGTCACACAGACACACTCAAACAGCAACAGAGCAGCCACAACACATTTTAGGCTAGCTCCATACATTGACATAACAACCCTGTAAACTCACATTCACATGAAGAAGTTGTTGATGAGCTGTGTGCGGACGTCACCCTCATCATCATCATCACTGGCATCGTGTCCCAGGCCTGGATACTCGACAGGTGGCGGAGGTCAGTCATCGTCATCCTGGATGAGAGGCAACTTCTTCCTCACTGCCATGTTGTGTAGCATGCAGCATACAAGGATAATTTTGCACACCTTTGCAGGGTCATATGGGAGGGCCACTCCGGTCTTGTCCAGGCAGCGGAAGCGGCTTTTCAGGAGACCAAATGTCTGCTCAATCACCCTCCTGCTCCGACCATGTGCCTCATTGTAGCGCATCTCGGCTGGTGTCACAGGGATCCTGAGGGGTGTCAGCAACCACGGCATGTTGGGGTATCCGGAGTCACCTACACACACACAATTGAACAATTAGCAGAGTTTTGAAGGAAGGCGGAATACAACATTGCCAAACACACACAATGGTAAACTGTCAGTACACGCTGACAAGTCAGGCACGCTGGTCTGGCTTCTGTGACATCAGGATTGCAATGCGACTACTCCTCATGATGTAGGCATCGTGCGCAGAACCGGGGAAACGGGCACACACATATGTGATACACATGTCTGCAAGGCATACCACCAGAGCATTGATGGAGTGGAAATGTTTCCTGTTCCGGTATTCCTGCTCATGTGCCTGTGGTGGTATCAGGGCCACATGTGTACCATCAATAGATCCGATGATGTTCGGTATCCTCTCCAGTGTATAAAAGGCATCCTTTATTTCAGGGAGTTGACCTGGGCTAGGGAACTTGATGTACAGGTCAAGGAAATGCAACATCCCCTCCAAGACATCACACAAGGCAACCGTGAGTCCCACAGGTAGTGGCCACTGTTGTCTCTGCAGGCCCTACATGTACGTCTCTTAGACACACACACAACATCAATGTTGATGCACAAACCACATGGATGTGGAGACTGTCTCCCATTGGGCACATTTGATCAGCCACATCTGAGACACAACATGCACATAGATTGTGGGTGTACATCAGAATTGTGGCTACAGGTCTCTCTGTGATGTACATGCCATCACCCCCAGGACTGATGGTGTATGTGACATGTCCTAAGCATATCCAAACTGCAACTGTGTCCATGACTTGGGCCCATAACTGTACAGTTGCACCTCAGAGTGGTAATGTGCACAACACACAAAGGATTCTGTCCCCATGAATACGTGCACAGCCTGGGAGTGGCTGCACAAAAGTGCCACACAACAAACCAAATGTTGCCCCCCCAACACACAGGGAATGCAGCCTTACATGCCATGGGACACTATGTGACCACTGCTGTAGTGTGGTAGGTGTGCACCTGAGTCCCTAGCAAGTAATTGTGTTTTGAAGCCATCAAATAGTCACACCAATGAGGCCCGATGCAGGTGACAATGCGTACGCATTGCACAGTTCAGGACCGAGCCGTGCGTACTACAATGAGGTCCGAAGCGGGTGACAATGCGTACGCATTGCACAGTTTAGGACCGAGCCGTGCGTATGCTTTGCCATTGACTGCGATGAGGTCCAACGCGGGTGACAATGCATACGATTTGCACAGTTCAGGACAGAGCCGTGCGTACGCTTTGCCATTGACTGCGATGAGGCCCGACGAGGGTGACAATGTGTACGCATTGCACAGTTCCGGACCGAGCCGTGCTTACGCTTTGCCATTCACTGTGATGAGGCCCGACGCGGGGGACAATGCGTACGCATTGCACAGTTCAGGACCGAGCCGTGTGTACGCTTTGCCATTCACTGCGATGAGGCCCGACGCGGGTGACAATGCGTACGTATTGCACAGTTCAGGACCGAGCCGTGCGTACGTTTTGCCATTCACTGCGATGCGGCCCGAGGTGGGTGACAATGCATGCGCATTGCACAGTTCAGGACCGAGCCGTGCGTACGCTTTGCCATTGACTGCGATGAGGCCCGACGCGGGTGACAATGCGTACGCATTGCACAGTTCAGGACCGAGCCGTGCGTACGCTTTGTCATTCACTGCAATGAGGCCCGACGCGGGTGACAATGCGTACGCATTGCACAGTTCAGGACCGAGCCGTGCGTACGCTTTGCCATTCACTGCAATGAGGCCCGATGCGAGTGACTATCATGCATACGTGTCGGGCAGGCATGGTCCGAGACCGGCGTACGCCTTGGCCATTGAATCGTATGGAGACGGGTGCATGTGTATTTTCAAACTACGCGTTGTACAGTCAGTTGACCGAGCCAGGCGCACCCATTGGCTCTGGACTGTCATGGAGACGGATGCAGATTCAAAACTTGTACGAGTTGTGCGCTGGAAACTCAGTTAAATGCCTACAACAATGTTGCAATTTCTAGGGTTTTATGAAGGTGAAGATTTGAACGATGCAGAAGACGTGTACTAGTCGTACATTTCCATGGATTGGCCAGATTCATAGAATGCAACCGTGTTGGACCTATCACTTGGGACACATGGCACAGAGTCTGCCTCTGCAGCACAGATATAAGGCTGGCTGGCCCCCTCGGAGCTCACTTGCCTGCACTACATGCTACTGCTGCTGTCTCTGCATCCTCTGGCTACTGCTATGGCACGTATTCTGGAGAGGGCCCCAGCCTTCACTGAGGAGAAGAACCTGGCCCTGCTGGACGGGCTCCTTCCACAGTACAACAAGCTGTATGGGAAACCAGGGGAGCAGGTGAGTGTGCAGTCCACTGCCTTCCTAATTGTGCATGTTGTCTGACTAGCAGTACTAGCAGTGTGTACACCAGTGTCAAGCATACTCACTGAGTACTTTCATCAGCAGCTAAAGTGCATTTGTGCAAGCTTCAACTTCCCAGGCATTGTTAACATGTCAGACATGCAGGGCATTTGTCCTTTTCCATGGATGCACTACCTGTGTAACTCGTTTTCCTTTGTGATGATGACATGTATATCCAACTGTGTGCAGCACAAATATGGGGCATGTGTGTTAATGGACTTTTAACTTTGTCATCCTCACAGGTTGATGCCCACCAGAAGCAGGAGAATAGACTGACCATCACCCGGGCAGTTCGATCAGTAGGGGTCTACAAGCGCCGGATCCGCAACTGCCAGAAGAGGTGGCAGGACCTTCGGGGCTGGACCTGAAGGATCGCAAGGGTCCAGCTGAAGCTGTCACCTACTTGCAGGAGGGGCGGACACTGGACTCTGACCCCCCACATGCTCCGGATACTGGTGGTGGTCTTCCCGGACCTGGATGGGCAGCTGAAGGCCAGACAGCAGCAAGGAGGGGGTAAGTCCATGCCTAATCTGTGTACTATGTCTGATATGTTAATTGCAGTCTTTTGGCCTGGTCACACTTCCACATTACGTAGGTCTTGTAGTCCAATACTTATGTCCCTCAATTGTGTGATGCACCCTCCTCATCTGATCCACAGGTGTGGACCCTACAGTCTGTTGCTTGAGTCACTAGGGCACTGTGTCCCTGCATTCAGCTATGCTTCAACTTCCGGACAGCATCTGTTACCATGACTCTGTTGTGTGTTTCATGGGTGGGTCAATTGTTTACACAATGCCTGAGATCTGACATGTGATCTGTGTGTGCCATCGATATGTGTTACAATTGCTAGTCTGACTCTCCAAATTGGGCTGGGGTATTTCAAACAAACACATGCAGCAGGGGACTCCAATGTGTGCCTCAGGAGTATGTATATCAAGTGTGTCACACTTGCTTTGCCACGTGACTACTGTCCAGGGCTAAACACTGTTCCACGTAGACCTGGGCAGTCTTGCCTACTCAAGGGCATTTAGAAACACTATGTAATCCCACTCATGTGTATCAACTTACAGGTTGTGCTTAGTGACATGTGCCTTCAGGTGTCTGCCTCTGTGTCCTTGTGGTGTGACTTCCTTTTACGTACGACTGGGGTGTTCATGAGTTTGAGGGTCAGCAGGACATCTGAGATGTGACTATGAGAGACAAGACCTGTGTGACATATAGGTGTGTGATCACTTGACAGTGCACAAAGGTGTATGCAAATGTGAACTTCAGGCAGCTGGGTTACATGCACAGCAGACTGTGATGTGCTAATGTACAGGGAGTTGTGTTCGCAGAGACTCATATGTCTGATTTGTATGATGTGGGGTCTTCTGGGTCAGGGATATGTTGTTTGCAGGGGATGGGCGAGTGCACTTGCCAGCTGCAGAGTTTGCTTTACCCCTGAGCTGTGATTGTGACACAGTGCATACTGTTGTTGTCTGGATGCCCTGCCCCTGTGACAGGACACAGTGTAGACTGAGTTTCCAGGCATGCCAGTGCCATGGCATTTAACTTGCTATGAGTGATCCTGCATTGTGTTCAAGTGTGCTCCATGCACCCCATTGTGGCATTGACTATCAGGACATGAGAACATCATAGTGTGTGTTGCTGGCATGCATCACAAGCATGTGAAATGAGACTCTGCCCATCCCTTCATCCTGACACCTGTACTGAGTCAGTGGCAAGAGATGTGCTGTGTGTATAGTGACACACTCCTACATGTTCACTTGCATGTCCAACAAATGTGTGGGTGGTGCATGTCAGCACATTGGGGTATTAGCATCCAACATGCAACAGACATATGGGTGCAAGTCCAGGAGGGATATGAGTGCCATGGTTGATGGTGAGACTGGCAATTGGCTTATTCTAAACAGTGTGAGCACTTTGAGCAGTGTTCAGCTGATGATGCCAGGGCTTGCCCTGTGATGTGATGTACTCACTGTGGCATGTGCAGTCAGTGCAGGTGACTGATGTTGTTCTCTTTTTTCCTAATTCTATCCAGATACATCCACGGCCACAGGAGGGAACAGCTCCACAGACCAGGAGGAGCCACAGAGCCTGACTGGGACAGAAGGGAAGGAGTTGGAGGGACCCAGTGGCACAGAGAGCGAGTGGAGCCACACCGAGGAGTCCTCAGCACCATCCACCCCAGCTGAGGGCCACAGCAGCTCTGAAGATGACTCCCTTTGTGGAGGCGGGTGTCAGCAGCCACCAAACCCCAGCTAGTAAGGCTCTCCCCGCCACTGCCCCCACCACCACCATCACCACCCTGCCATCGGCTCCCATCCCAGAGGGCTGTGGCGGCTCCCTTGTTCGGGAGCATGTCTCCTTTGTGCCAGGCACCGCACCCCCTGCCCCTGTGTCCCCTGCTGCCCTGAGTGAGGAGTCTGTGGACTTGCTTCTACAGATCCATGTAGGGCAGACATCAATGCTAAGTGTCCTCCATGCATACACCAGTCTGTTGACACAACTGGTGTCGTTCATGGAGAGCATTTCATCGGGCATGTCTGCCCTACAGAGGACCAATCAGTCTGTGGCTTCCTCCCTGATGGCAGCAGTGTCCCTCTTCCAACAGTCTCGCAACCTTCCTACCCCTGCACCACCCACAATTCCTAGCACCCTACCTGTCCCAAGCACACACACACACCTGCACATTCACACAAACCCACAGACACGGGCAGCACACAAACACGCAAACCAAGGTCTAGACGTGCACACAAGCAAGCTCAGGGGACTGATACCACACTCACAGGGGATGGTTTGCAGACACACACACAGTCATCCACAACCTCTCCGCAGTCCTCCGATACCTCTCCCTCCCAGCCCCCTTCCCTTGCCTCACCTGCAACCCCATCTCCACAGAAGCTCTTCCTCTGTGACCTTGGCCTCTTCCCCACCGACCCAGCAGATCCATCTTACAAGGGGAAGAGGAAGTCCCCACACACAGAGGGGAGTGCCCCTCATACCCGGACACCCTCCCCCAGCCGCAGTCAGACTGAGGCCCCCACCCGCAAGTCCCCCAGAGCAAGGCCCAATCCTGCCCCGCAGCTCCATGACAAAGTCTCTGTCCTCCATCCCCCAGGCCACCACTCCACAAGTTCCCCGCCACACCCTGCCCCAGGTTCCCCCACCCACAGATACACCATCCCCAAAATGCTGAGGCCCTCCCCCGCTACCACTTGCTTTTCCACCCCCGGTCAGACAGTTTGTGCCACTGATTTGTGGACCGTGTCCCCCCTCTGTCCTGCCAACCTCACCTGAACCCCATCCCGCTCCCATTGAGTTAGGCACTGCAGTGGAGTCCACGACCACCCCGTATGACTCGGGCACTGCAGTGGGGACCCGGTCCACTCCATCTGACCTGCCCACTGCAGTTGTGCCTGCACACACCCCATCTGGCTAGTGCCCCACAGTTGTGACTGCACCCACTACTTCAGTCAGCTCCACTGCAGCTGCCAGTGACTCTCCTGCATCCACCACCCCTTCACTGCCTCCTTCTGCTGCACCCTGATCCTGTCCCTGCAGTGCCTGGCCAGCCCCCATGTATGCCCCTCCGAGGGGATGTCCCCTGTCCTTACCAGTGCAGGCAAGCAACGTGTGACAGTTGTCACTCAAGTTAACTTCTTGTCATTTGGATATGGACTGGCCATTGGCCATTGGCCTTTGTTTTGAATGGACTTTGCATTTTTCATTTGCTGAATAAAGCTTTTTTCTTTATCCTTGTGAATTTGATTTAGCTGTAAATTATGTTGATGATGTTTAGCATGACCTTGCTGTTGTAATGCTGGGTTTCAAATGTTGAATACTGAGGTGTTGATGTGAGGTTCTCCATGTGGTCCATGAAATATGTATCCTATTCTGGTTGTTATCCATATCATCCTTTGCAGCTAACTGGGTGTGTCATGATTAACATTTGGACACTCTGTAAACATTTCCTTTGCATGGTCACATCTGTGGCTTGCACACATGCACATATGATGTGCTTCCCATTGTCCAATTTGTCTATTTCCATGTCTGTGGGCACATCTCCACTGGACATGTAAGTGTGGGCATTATTGGTGTAGGAGCAACTGGGTCCTCTGTGCAACTTGCTGGACATATGTATTGAGTATGTGCAGATGACTTAAGCGACACTGCCGTACCCAGGCTATTGTGACCAGAGCCTTCATTGTGTGGTAACTGATGGCTTACTGACCAAGTGTTCTGCTGACATGACTGAGACCTGCTGGGGCTATGTTTGGCACAGCTGAGCTTCCACAGGAGTTGAGTCCCCTCAAGTTAGTGTGTTGTTCCGTGACATTGCCTGGGCCCATGCTGTGTGTTGTGTGGGCATGTGTGTGTGTGTCACATCCCTTTTCATACACAGGCAGTGTTCCCTTGATATGTTCCTGTTGTTGATGCTTGCTGAGTGGTACTGTGTTCATCCCACAACTTTGCCATGGGCTACCAGATGTGTGGGTGTATGACACACTACTGTTAATTGGTGTTTCATCATTGGGATTTGTCTGTTCTGAGTGGTGATGATGTTGTCAGACGCAGATGGGACACAGTCATGGGTTCCCAAGGCACTTGTTTGTTCGCAATATCATGTCGTTGTTCCTAGGTGGTACCTTTCAGTGATTGAGACATGTGTATGTGTGTGTGACTGCTCCCACTTGTCCGGTTCAGGGCTGCAATGTTTGCAGGTGTCAGCATGTGTGCCTTGTAGTTCTCCTTGGCTTCTGCATTGTCCTGGGGCTGTGGCAAGTATTCAGAAGGTTACATGAGCTTTGACGTCATGGCCATGTGCCGCATACGGTGCAGTATGTCTGTCATTCACCAGGGTTGTAAACTGTCCTTGTGTGATGAGTCTGTGCACCTTAGTTCCTCCCAACATTACTGTGTTTGTCAGGGCTGCATGTGCAATCTCACCTGTCCATGTGGGCTTCACAGGTGTAAATGTTTGCATGGATGGGCCCCTAGCTCCCGTTTGTCCATGGATGATGGGCCATGCTGAGTGATTTGTGTTTGTGTATGTGTGATGTACGTTTGTGGCACAGGACACATGTCTGGGTTTCACAGTTTGTACGACATCTACCTTTGTCAGCACAGTGGACATGTCATGCATGCTTGTGTCACCCCAATGTCTGGTCCCTGGGGGTAGTGCTGTTGTGTGTCAGTCTCTTGCTGTGTTAGTTGCTGTTCATTCCAGTTTGTGTCACATGTGTCTGTTGTGTCCCTCTCATCTCACAATGCCTGATTGCCCACTACATGGGAACCATTGATGGTTTACTTTTGTATGGCACTGTGTCCACATCTGTCTCACTGTGGTTCAGCCCCCCTCATGTGTTGTGTAGTTTCCTGGGGATACCGAGACACACACACACACATGTTGTGTCAGATGTGCAGTGTGAGGTTGCCTGTTTGTGTTTGTGCATCTGCACCAGTGCATTGGTATTGCTGTTGTGGGCCATTGTCAGGATGTTGTTTTTGTGATTTACTCTGCTGTCCCTGTGAGTCATGTCACATCATTCTGCACATTCATCTTTGTTGTTAGGTCCCACTGCTGGCATGGAATGGGAGTTTGTGACCTGACACCTACAGTCTACACAGGTTATTTTGATTTGTGTGTCTATTTTTGAGATGTGTGTATGCTTTGTGATGGTCACTTCTGCTTTTGTGTCATTGTGCACTGTATGCATTGTCAGCCCCCATGGGTGGTGCTTGTCTGCACATGGCCGGGAGTATGTTAGGGTTTCACAGCACTGTTAGCTTCACCACATCTCTGTGGGCTTGGGACACAACCAATACTTTGCCCCAAAAGTGTTTCATGTGTTGGGAGCATTTATCATACATGCTGTTTGGCATTTGCAGCTTTGATCATGATGACACTTACCTTTTGGTCACTGTGATGAGGGGGGTTTTTGACCCCATCAGCACAATGCTCAACATTTGCTGCATTTTTGAACCACACACTTAACTTTTGTTCTACACAGTGAGGGGGTGTTATTTTTACATTGACACAGTGCTAGTGATGCTTGCCTTGTGTAGGTCACACTCAGTTTTTGGTCACACATGTGATGGTAGTTACATTGTATGTTCGAAGTCACAATCACTGTTGTGGGCATTTGTCACAGACTACACACTGTTGTCATGATGTTAGGGGGGATGTATTTTGCTGACATACCTAATGTTGGTGTATGATGGATGTGTGGCGCATCACCCATCCTATGAGTGGGGGCGGCAGTAGTGATGGGCAACAGATCCCCTATGGGTGGAGGTGGCAGTAGTGATGGGCAACATAAGTCCTATGAGTGGGGGTGGTAGGAGTGATGGGCAACATGAGCCCTATGAGTGGGGGTGGCAGGAGTGATGGGCAACATGAGCCCTATGGGTGGGGGTGGCATTTGTGATTGACAACAGGTCCCCTATGGGTGGGGGTGGCAGTAGTGATGGGCAACATAAGCCCTATGAGTGGGGGTGGCAGTAGTGATGGCCAACAGGTCCCCTATGGGTGGGGGTGGCGGTAGTGATGGCAACATGAGCCCTATGGGTTGGGGTGGCAGGAGTGATGGGCAACATAAGCCGTATGAGTGGGGGTGGCATTAGTGATGGGCAACATGAGCCCTATGGGTGGGGGTGGCAGGGGTGATATGCAACATAAGTCGTATGAGTGGGGGTGGCAGTTGTGATGGACAACAGGTCACCTATGGGTGGGGGTGGCAGTAGTGATAGGCAACATAAGCCCTATGAGTGGGGGTGGCAGTAGTGATGGGCAACAGAAGCCCTATGAGTGGGGATGGCAGGAGTGATGGGCAAAATGAGCCCTGTGAGTGGGTGTGGCAGGAGTGATGGGCAACATGAGCCCTATGGGTGGGGGTGGCAGTTGTGATGGGCAACGGGTCCCCTATGGGTGGGGGTGGCAGTAGTGATGGGCAACATAAGCCCTATGAGTGGGGGTGGCAGTAGTGATGGGCAACAGATCCCCTATGGGTGGGGTGGCAGTAGTGATGGGCAACATGAGCCCTATGGGTGGGGGTGACAGGGGTGATGGGCAACATAAGTTGTATGAGTGGGGGTGGCAGGAGTGATGGCAACAGGTCCCCTACGGGTGGGGGTGGCAGTAGTGATGGGCAACATAAACCCTATGAGTGGGGGTGGCAGGAGTGATGGGCAACATGAGCCCTATAGGTGGGGGTGGCAGTTGTGATGGGCAACTGGTCCCCTATGGGTGGGGGTGGCAGTAGTGATGGGCAACATAAGCCCTATGAGTGGGGTTGGCAGTAGTGATGGGCAGCATGAGCCCTATGAGTGGGGGGTGGCAGGGGTGATGGGCAACTTGAGCCCTATGGGTGGGGGTGGCAGTTGTGATGGGCAACAGGTCCCCTATGGGTGGGGGTGACAGTAGTGCAGGGCAACATAAGCCCTATGAGTGGGGGTGGCAGTAGTGATGGACAACAGGTCCCCTATGGGTGGGGGTGGCAGTAGTGATGGGCAACATAAGCCCTATGAGTGGGGGTGGCAGTAGTGATGGGCAACATGAGCCCTATGGGTGGGGTGGCAGGAGTGATGGGCAACATAAGCCCTATGAGTGGGGGTGGCATTAGTGATGGGCAACATGAGCCCTATGGGTGGGGGTGGCAGGGGTGATGGGCAACATAAGCTGTATGAGCTGGGGTGGCAGGAGTGATGTGCAACAGTTTCCCTATGGGTGGGGTGGCAGTAGTGATGGCCAACATAAGCCCTATTAGTGGGGGTGGCAGTAGTGATGGGCAACATGAGCCCTATGGGTGGGGGTGGCAGTAGTGATGGGCAACAGGTCCCCTATGGGTGGGGGTGGCAGGAGTGATGGGCAACATAAGCCCTATGAGTGGGGGTGGCAGGAGTAATGGGCAACAGGTCTCCTATGGGTGGGGGTGGCAGTAGTGATGGGCAACAGGTCCCCTATGGGTGGAGGTGGCAGGAGTGCTGGGCCACATAAGCCCTATGGGTGGGGGTGGTAGTGGCGCTGGCCAAGCAACCCCTATGGTCGCCTGTTGCTAGTGGCCAGGATATGGATCCCCTGTGTGTGTGTGACATTTTGCGGGTACGTGTCGTTTGTTTGTGTGGTGGGTGTCTGACTTACCGTCTGCTCCATCCGCATCTGTTCCTGATCCGGTCATAGATGTACAGTACTTGTATGACCTGCGTGATGGGATTCATGATGTGTTCGTCTTGTACACGTTGCTTGTTGCTCCATCTCGTACCCGTTGCTAGCTGGTCCGTCTCGTAGCCGTGGATTGAGTTCTGGCGCGAATCGTACCTGATATGCTTCTTTTCCGGATGCTGTGACGTGCCATACGTGGCAACCCGTCCGGCACGTAGGAAGTACGCATCGTACTTGTCCGGCCGGAAACTGCTATAGATACTGCTTCCGGGCGACTCGGTTCGGCGTTTGGATTTACGGCTCGGATGGAGAATGGAGCTTGAATCATAGCCTACGTGTTGGTTGGATTTTTGGCAGTTATGCGCATCGTAGTTCATCAACAAGATGGACAGGCTCTGGGTCGCATGGTAAGGCTACGAACAGCTCTCGGAGAGCTGTCCGACCCGGATTGGAATCGACCCCTTATTGTTTTTTATTAGTTTACTCTATTTGTTGGTTAAGTTATATACATACTTTGTTTTATATTTTTCTTTAATGTTGATTTTGTACTTGTTTTGGAAGTTAATCATTGTTTTGAGTTTTTTAGGTGGAGTTTTAGTGAAGTTTAATCTGTGAAATATAAAGGAAAATATTATATAGTTTTAGTTAATTATATTATTTTGATTATTTTGGGCATCATTAGGATGGCGGGGGACTTTGTACGCCCGCCATCCTGATGTAAAAAGGGACCGCCCGCCATAAGTGCTGCGGTCCCATGGGGGTGATTAGGATGTGCCCGTCACACTGGTGGGCGCATCCTGCCTTTTTAACATTGCGGCGGGCAGTGCTTTCAGCATCACCCGCCGCAATGCCAAAAATGCATGTTGTGCATTTGCATGCACAACGTAGCAGGCACCGCACGGTGCCTGCCGCATTGTGCATGCAAATGCAGGGGGTACTATTGCCGTCACGGAAAGGCTGCTCCCCACCTGCATACAAATATGGATGACAGTGTCTAGCAGACACCATCACAATATTTAAACCCTTTCCCGCCCGGTCGACTCATCGACCGGGCGGAAAAGTGGCGGACGGTCTTCCTGTCCGCCCGCGGTTCCCCCCGCCAAACTGATATGGCGGGGGGAAATGGGAGGCGGGCGGGGGATTACTAATGGATCCCTTAGTGTCCATTTTTATTTAGTTATCTAAAAAATGCTTACTATTTCTAGTTGATGAAGTTTATTTTGTTGATGTTGTTCTTTTGTTTACTTCTGTAGAAGATGTTAACCTCTTCAGTGCCCATGACGAGATAGTCTCGTCATGGAGCACGGTTGCGCTGTGCCCATGACGAGACTATCTCGTCATGAACCCCACCCACTAGTGCAACGCCCGGCACAGGAGGGGGAAAGGGCGTGGCACTGAAGGGGTTAAAAGAAAAGTATTTGTTAGCTATGATTTGCTTTTTTATCACATGTATTAGTTTTAATTTGTTTACTTTATTTGCTGGTTAAGTCATATACTTACTTTGTTATATATTTTTTTAATGTTGATTTTATTGTTGTTTTGGAAGTAAATATTTGTTTTGAATTTTCTATGTGGTGTTTTAGTGAAGTTGAATCTGTCACATATAAGGTAAAAAATGTCATGGCTTTGTTAATTTGTGTTTTTTTTAAGCAAATTTTATTTATTTAGTTACAAAGGTCCTAGTTACGATGGCGGACGGCCCGGCCACCATCAGAATGAGGTTTTCTGCCCACCAGATAACTATAGCAGGCAGACACAGTGGCGGTCGGCAAGACCTACAGCCACGGTCCCAACAGGTAGTCTGTCTCCGACCACCTGTCGGACCTCCCCGGAAGGCCAGGATTGCGGGGGTGCCAGCAAGGCACCGTAGTAGGGATTATAATATCCCTTTCCGCCAGTCATTCTGCGGCGGTCAACCCGCCACAAAACAGCTGGCGGAAACGGATTTGGGGGCCCCTACCTTGGGCTGGGGACAAAGGCACTGGGGGGCTCCTAGAGTGCCCATCCCTAAATATCCCTGTACCATGTGGCAGGCAGCGCATGGTGCCTGCCACGTAGTGCAGGGATATGCAAGTGCCTTTTTTTTTGCATAGCGGTGGGAGCTGCTGACTGCATCCCCGCCGCAATGCAAATAATAGGGCCTGTGACCGCCACGGTGGCGATCGCATTGTAATGCGGTTGGTGGGTAGGCCGCCTCATAGGCGGCTGGTCCTACTACTGCAACGATGGTGGTTGGTCGAGAGTCCGACCGCCTTCATAATGACCCCCAAAGTTTTGTTCTTACCTTTAATTAGAGCTTTTCTGAATAGTTGATTATGTTGTTCTTTTTCATTTTGTTTTCTGTCTCGCAAAGTTTTGTGCTTTTTTAGTGTTTGTCTGTTTCACTGTAAATTTTGTGGTAATTAATTGATTGCTTTTATAATGTTTAAATGTTTTTCATATATGATATATATTTATGTTTGTTTATTTTTGATAGTTGTGATATTTTTTTATGTTGTATAATTTGTTTATTTATTTGTTTTGGGTTTTTCAGTGTATTTTTTTGTTTTAGTGTTTGTTTATGATGTTTGGAATATGTTATTTCATTATATTATTGAAAATAGTTTTTTTATGTTTAAATGTTATTTTTCAGTATAGATTATAGGTATTTTATCGATGTATGTGTTGTCGATATTATTTATATTTATGTTTTTGTTGTGTTATATTTTATTTTAATGTTATTGATTTTTTTGTTTTCTGTATTTTTGTTGTCGATATTTTTGTCATCAAAATTTATTTTAACTATTTTTTTTATCGATGTTTGTGTTATTTCTGTTTTGTGTACTGGGTGTCGATATTTTTGTATACGATATTGTTGGCTCGATATTTTTGTAGTTCGAATTAAAGCAATTAACTTGAAACAAATAAATATGAAACTTAACCCTAAAAAATTATAACAAATATAAAGCTCTTGATATGAACTTTATTAATTAGCCGAAAAACACACACATATATATATATCAATCAAACATTTACCATAAGTAGTATACAAATGAATAATTATCATTTTAAAAATCTTTAATTTATTTATTACTTAATTAACTTACCAGACTATACCCCCACAAACCTACCATCTCACATTTAAAATATAACTATAAAAAATAAATGTAACACAATTAAAATACAAATGTAATAATTAAACATTAATGAATTAATTAATCAATAATTCACTTTCCACTCTATACTCCTAGAAACCCAGCAGCTTGCAGATAATTTATAACTTCAACAATACATTTATTGCACAATTTACATTATAAATAACCAGTTAAATAATGAGTATTAATTTGTTAATTAACTATTAAATATTTTAACTTCCTACTTTATACCCGTACAAACCCAACAGCCCGCACCTGATATATATCTTAAAACATATAATTATTAAGAATTTACAAATATATTAATCAATTAAATAATTATGAATAATGTAATAATTAAATGGTAATTAATTATTACCTAATTAACTTCCCATCCTATACCTCTACAAACCCAACAGCCCCCACCTAATATATAACTTAAAAAATTAATTATTGTTACACAATTTACATATTTATTAATAAATTAAATAATTATTCATGAATTCATTATTAATGGATTCTTATATAGTCAACTTCCCACTCTACACCCTTATAGACACAACAGCCTGCCCCTAAAGTTTAATGTAAACAATCTAATTATTACAGAATTTACATATTTATTAACCAAAAATAAAATAAAAAAGACATTAATAATAAATTAATTATAATTAATTAACTTCCCACCCTACACCCGTACAAACCTATCAACCCACTATCACAATCTAAATTTTTATTAGCAATTAAATTAAAAAGTTATAAATCAATTAGAAGTACAAACTATATTTAAAAATATTACCAACAATACAATCAATAACACACAAATCAATATATAAATTAACACCTATAAAGGTAATTAGAAAAACATATTTTTAACAACTATATTATTGAAAACGTCATTTATAACAACGATATTATTGAAAACTATATTGCTCACCTGAAAAATCGATATTGATGACGATAAGTTTGCAACACAATATTTTTTGCATCACAATATTTTTTCTCTGATATTTCTGCAATTTGATATTTCTAATCCGGTATTTTTTTCTAAATACCTTATTAAACAGCGCCATACCTTATGTGATAAACTGTCTCATCCCTGTCTGTTAAACACCGATCTCCTTCCTTTTATGTAAGGCACCATCCATCCACCTCTATGATAAACTTGACCCTATCTGCTTTAGTAAACAGTACCAGACAATTTGTATTGAATGTAAGCTTGCCCCTGTGCGACCACTTAAAAATACTGCTCCGTGCTTTATCTGTGACTGCTCATTTTCTGCCTTTACTGTCCCCAGCTCATAACATTACCAGCTTGCATTTTACAGCGCTAGAATTCGTTATCTGTGTCCGTACGTGCCACTTATGTACAAGTGTATACTCAGGAACCTTTGTGCTCCTACTGTTAAATGTGTTGCTAACAGTGCACCTTCCTTGTATGCAATGCTGTCTCTGCCCGTCTAAAATTACAGGCATGGCAGGATGTCAGAATATCATTATTTTTTTTAAGGAAAGATAATATTTTTTATTTATTTTAACTTAATTTAACTATGCAGGCAGACATAACAAGTACATTTTCGTTTATGAACACCCAAGTTCAGAAACCGTTTCAGATTCCAGTGTCAAAAATCAGACATGCAGATAACCTACTTAAGGACAATAGGTGTATCAGTTATGTCTATACATATCCAGCACTACAAAATATTCCTCTACAGCTGATGCATAGGTGAAACAGTATGAAACAGACATTTAACAAATACATTTTAACTGCAAAGGATTGTTAATTTCCTCATTACAGGTCTATTATCCATTTGCAACTTATAAGTTCAGATCTAATTAATGAGTGAGTGAGAATAGCATTTCTAAATTATCTGCTGTGGACCTACCTGATATAAAGCCAAATAGATCCAGCCAGATCAAGTGGTGTAACAGGGGCAGCATTCTGTTTGCTAATATTTTGGGTGAAAATCTTACTGTTCACATTGATAAGTGGCAAGGGATGGAACAATTTACAATTTACTAGGATTATCACTATAGCTTCTCTCGTGGAGTGAGGGAGTCTTCCCACCCTATAAGCTTCATCACAAACCTCCTATAGAAGAGAAGCTAGTTCCTCAGCTTATTCTTTATACAATTTGGTTGGGAGGCGATTACTGCCAGGCACACTCCTATTTTTTTAACTGTTTAATCGCTGATTGTATTTCTTCTATAGTGATTGGTTGTCACAACAATGTGCGCTCTTGGGGCGCTAGGTGGCTCGCGCACGGAATGGCCGCACTGCAGTGAGGCTCCCATAGCCCGGTGTCTTCATCCTTTCATAATCCTGCACCACTGAAGTTGCGGCAGTAGCAGCCTGTCTTGAAAGCTGCAGGAAAGTTGTGGGCAGACTCGTTGAAAATTTGGCGGAAATCCCACCGAGGGATTTGAAGCTAGACCGCCGGGAAATGAGACCGGGACGCTGCATGACAGCACATTGGAGACTGCGGACAGCTGGCGGATGTGCCGAGGCCGCGGCTGCACACGAGACAGTAGGCCGCGTGAGGGTGGCCTGGAGATCGACTGTGCACGCAGAAATGGGCCGTGCCTGAGGAGGACGAGATCGGCGTGGACCCGTGCCCTGCTTATTGCTCCGGGCTAGACCCTTAGGTAGAGGACGGCGTCGCTGGCATACCCGGACACAGAGGTTGTGAGTGCCGGGCAGCGGAGGGTCCGCATTGGGAACGTGACTGAGTGACGGCCGCAGAGGGGGGACTGGAAGACGAGCAGGACGGAGAAGTGGTCCCCCCCCCCTCCCTGGCTGCAGAATCGAGCGCTGGCACATAGTGGCGAGGAGAGCCGGGAGTGACCCAGTAACAAAAGGCGCCTTGCGTGATGGCGCAGATAGCGACCTGCAAGCCAGCGGTGGCTCCCAGCTGTGACGGGCTGCATCCCTTGGTGAGTCAGGTGAGCTGCGAGGGACTAGGGACACAGCCATAAATGCGGAGGTGGTTTTTTTGATGTCCGCATCCTTGGTGGCAGTACAATTGGCAGTGGGATCTGGCTTTTTCTACGGGCGGCGGCTGCATTGAGGTGGCAGTTGCATTGACAGCAAGCCTGTACAGAGCAAGGGCTACCACGCGGATTGAAGATCTGAGGGGCCGATCTGTGGTTGCATTATTACAGAGGCATACCGGAGCGATTTATCCAGAGATATAGTAACCTGAGATACGATTGGGATTGGTGGAAGTGGAACGCAACCGGAACTGGAAAGCGTTCTAGGCGGCGGGAACCGGCTGCTAGCCGGGAGGTAGGAGCGAGGCCTGGTATACGGAGACAGTATGGGTAAGACAGATGCCAGGCAGCCGAAACTGCATTTTGAGTCGATGCGGCGTGGCACCCAGGCCCCACGCACCGGTCCGGATCACAAACTCGAGGGCCATGAGGAGAGGCTCGCGGAGGCGGAACGGCGCATATCGGATGCGGATGACGCGACCGCCAGCCATACCACGCGGCTTGCCCGGATGGATAACCTGCTGAGGGTAATTGCCGCAAAAAACGAGGATTCGGAGGCGCGCAGTCGGCGCAATAATATACGCGTTTTGGGAATTCCGGTATCCGCCAATGTTGGGAGGATGGAGGAATACATAGAGAAGTTGCTGTTGTCCTCTGTCGGTAAGGACGCTTTCTCCAGCCAGTTTATTGTAGAACGTGCCCATAGAGCGCTGGGTCCACGACCGCCACCGGGGGGCAATCCTCGTCCGATTATTGCAAGACTATTAAACTACAGAGACCGTGATGTGGCTTTGCGCGCTGCCAGAGGGAAACAGTCTCTAGCGTACGATGGGAATACCTTTTCAATATATCCTGACTTTACGCCTATGGTTCAAGAGGAGCGGCGTAAATTTCTGGAGGTCAAAGCGAAATTACGAAAGGCACAAATTGACTATGCATTGTTATATCCGGCGCGCCTCAGAGTGACATATCAGGGAAAACAAAATTTTTTCACCACGCCGAACCAAGTAGAAGACTTCATTAAGCAACAGAAAAAAGCGACTCGAAATGGTGGGGGAGGGCCAGCGGCACAACGGTTGGTGCTGGAGGGAGAGGCGGAGGACTTGCTGCTGCAAGTGGATCCGGAGAGGACATGCACGAGACTTGATGGCTCCTACTTTCGATGCGACAGGAGACGAGTCTGGCTAAGTATTCTGGCTGCCTGCTGAACCGGTCGAGCGAATGATTTTGAACACCGGGCACCCTCTGGCCCCTGGAACCTGAATGTTTCCTTTTGGGGGGACTTCTGTTTGTTTTGGGGGGCAAGAGGTGAATGTGCGGCTACCTAGTAGAAGCCCCCAGCGGGTGTCACCCCGGGGCGGTTTGCTCTCCATCCAAGCTGGATGTTGTCGCATATACAGTTGACCAGTTGGGGTTGGGGAGGGCAGGGGGGGATCACATAGCTGGCAAGTTGGGGCTGCTTCAGTGAGAGGGGGCGGGAATTAAGGGGGAAGTTCCTGGTTGCAACATGTCTATATTCCAGAGGGGCGATAATGGAACTGGGCTGGGGGGCAGTTGGACCAAGTTAAAAGTTGTGCATCTCGGATTGTCTATCGACCTATGTGATATGGTGGGAGGCTGGATACACTACACGGCTGGGATAGTACATTGGGACATGTCTGGTGGTTGGGAGTATGGCTGATTGTGATGCAGGTAGTTTGAATATCGTTACAACAAACAAATGATGGACGGAATGCTGACAATGCAGACATTCTCCCCCAGTCAAGAGATCTGGGTTAAATCCATTGTTCTTTTGCCCACTACGCCACCCCTGTTCAGACATGGCCATATGTAAATCAGTCTTGACCCTGTGCCTTATGGGAACAGTCCAGCCCGAACTGCCAAGCCATGTCTTCCCTGGACCGGAATCAAGCATCCTAGGACCGGTTTCTGGCTATCAGCCATCATCAGCCAGGATAGCTTGACTCCAGTGGCGTAGTGAGCACCGGTCCCACGTCTGGGAATACCCATCCCACTTAGGGCGAAAAGCGTTACAACAAACAAATGATGGACGGAATGCTGACAACGCAGACATTCTCCCCCAGTCAAAAGATCTGGGTTAAATCCATTGTTCTTTTGCCCACTACGCCACCCCAGTTCAGACATGGCCATATGCAAATCAGTCTTGACCCTGTGCCTCATGGGAACAGTCCAGCCCGAACTGCCAAGCCATGTCTTCCCTGGACCGGAATCAAGCATCCTAGGACCGGTTTCAGGCTATCAGCCGTCATCAGCCAGGATAGCTTGACTCCAGTGGCGTAGTGAGCACGGGTCCCACGTCTGGGAATACCCATCCCACTTAGGGCGAAAAGCGTTACAACAAACAAATGATGGACGGAATGCTGACAATGCAGACATTCTCCCCCAGTCAAGAGATCTGGGTTAGATCCATCGTTCTTTTGCCCACTACGCCACCCCAGTTCAGACATGGCCATATGCAAATCAGTCTTGACCCTGTGCCTCATGGGAACAGTCCAGCCCGAACTGCCAAGCCATGTCTTCCCTGGACCGGAATCAAGCAACCTAGGACCGGTTTCTGGCTATCAGCCGTCATCAGCCAAGATAGCTTGACTCCAGTGGCGTAGTGAGCACGGGTCCCACGTCTGGGAATACCCATCCCACTTAGGGCAAAAAGTGTTACAACAAACAAATGATGGACGGAATGCTGACAATGCAGACATTCTCCCCCAGTCAAGAGATCTGGGTTAAATCCATCGTTCTTTTGCCCACTACGCCACCCCAGTTCAGACATGGCCATATGCAAATCAGTCTTGACCCTGTGCCTCATGGGAACAGTCCAGCCCGAACTGCCAAGCCATGTCTTCCCTGGACCGGAATCAAGCATCCTAGGACCGGTTTCTGGCTATCAGCCGTCATCAGCCAGGATAGCTTGACTCCAGTGGCGTAGTGAGCACGGGTTCCACGTCTGGGAATACCCATCCCACTTAGGGCGAAAAGCGTTACAACAAACAAGTGAGATGGGTATGCCCAGACTTGGGTCCCGTGCTCACTACGCCACTGGAGTCAAGCTATCCTGGCTGATGACGGCTGATAGCCAGAAACCGGTCCTAGGATGCTTGATTCCGGTCCAGGGAAGACATGGCTTGGCAGTTCGGGCTGGACTGTTCCCATGAGGCACAGGGTCAAGACTGATTTGCATATGGCCATGTCTGAACTGGGGTGGCGTAGTGGGCAAAAGAACGATGGATTTAACCCAGATCTCTTGACTGGGGGAGAATGTCTGCATTGTCAGCATTCCGTCCATCATTTGTTTGTTGTAACGCTTTTCGCCCTAAGTGGGATGGGTATGCCCAGACGTGGGTCCCGTGCTCACTACGCCACTGGAGTCAAGCTATCCTGGCTGATGACGGCTGATAGCCAGAAAACGGTCCTAGGATGCTTGATTCCGGTCCAGGGAAGATATGGCTTGGCAGTTCGGGCTGGACTGTTCCCATGAGGCACAGGGTCAAGACTGATTTGCATATGCCCATGTCTGAACTGGGGTGGCGTAGTGGGCAAAAGAACGATGGATTTAACCCAGATCTCTTGACTGGGGGAGAATGTCTGCATTGTCAGCATTCCGTCCATCATTTGTTTGTTGTAACGGTAGTTTGAATATCATCACATGGAAAGTTCAGGGGCTGGGGGATGCACGGAAGAGGTATCATACACACATTGCCATGTTACAGGAGACACACTTCACTCCCCAAAAAGCTGGTGGGTTTGCGTACAAATGGGCGGAACATGGGATTTTCTCATCCTATTATTCCTATGCACGCAGGACGGCTATTCTTATAGAAAAGCAGGTGCCCTTTCATCTTGTGGGTTCAACAGAGGATACACAGGGTCGATATTGTATAGGGTGGGGGCGGCTGGGCTCAATCTCGGTTACATTGGCCTGCTTTTATGGTCCAAATGTGGATGATCCGGCTTTTTTTACTGCACTATGGGCCAAGATATTTGAGACGGGCTCCCAACACATTATATGGGGTGGGGACTTTAACGTCACGTATAACCCAAAGCGTGATAGATCACACCTGGCCTCGCACCATTTCACTAAGGCGGCTGGGGTTCTTGGGGACACAATAGACGCGTATCACTTAATAGACGCTTGGAGGCATGTACATCCCAACTCGCAAGAGGGCACACATTACACAGCGCAGGCTGCCTCCTGGGCGAGACTTGACTATTGGTTAGTGTCCAGGGGACTGGGACCCGCGATTTCCCAGGTGCAACATATGGCCAGAACGTACTCCGATCATGCCCCGTTTCGGCTCACAATGTCCTCTGCAGACCTTCGGGTGCCGCGTGGTGCCTGGCGGTTGCAACCTACCATGCTGCTAGATGAGGTCTTCCGGGGGGAACTGCTGGAGGAGGTGCAGGAGTTCTTTGCTCGCAATAAAGGCGCAGTGGATAATCTGGGAGGCATTTAAAGTGACAATGAGAGGGTTCTGCATGTCCAAAGGGTTCGGGGTGCTGAGGGATCTCAATAACACACTCAATAGATTGGAGAGGGAGTTGAAACTGATGGAGGAAGAGATGTCTCGGACCCCGGCTGCTAAGGTCCAGGCCCGATTCAGAGACGCACTCACAGACTCCATGAATACAGCGGACCGGGAAACACGATTTAGGGGAAAATACTGGAGAGCCCGCTTCAATGGAGAGGGCGAGCGGCCGGGGAAAATGCTGGCAACCTCAGTTAGGAAGCCTCGCTTTTCAAATTACATCCTGGAGATTGCAGACCTAGAGGGGGAGGTGTACCGGGACACAGCTAATATTTTTAGTGCTTTTACGAGACACTATGGACGATTGTA
Organism: Triturus cristatus; assembly: GCF_964204655.1. Taxonomy (NCBI): domain Eukaryota; kingdom Metazoa; phylum Chordata; class Amphibia; order Caudata; family Salamandridae; genus Triturus; species Triturus cristatus. The sequence continues at coordinate 1,361,686,831 of NC_140589.1, forward strand.
TACCACCACTAGACAAGATGAGTTAGATCTGGAGGGGTTTCTGGGGGATGTAGCGCTGGGGTGGCTTAGCGACAGGCAGAGAGAATTTTTATGTGCTCCGTTTGGGCTAGATGAGGTTCGGGAGGCTATTATGAGTATGCAATCCGGGAAGGCCACTGGGACGGACGGTATCCCTATAGAAGTTTACAAGACATATATAGATATTATGGCCCCCGTCCTGCGAGAAGTCTATGAGGAATCGTTGGAAGTAGGCGTTCTCCATGCGTCCATGAGGGAGGCACTTATAGTCTCACTGCTGAAGCCGGTGAAATCGCCCCGGCAGTGTGATTCCTATAGGCCACTTTCCCTCCTAAACTGTGATGCCAAGATATTAGCCAAGTTGATTGCCACGCGCCTCAGTTTGCTACTTGAAAATTTGATACTCCCGAACCAGTCCGGCTTTGTACCGGGACGGGCAACGTCCCACAACTTACGGACACTGTTTGCAATTCTTAATAACGTCTCGCCTGACTTACCTCTCGCTGCTGTTTTTTTAGACGCCACTAAGGCGTTTGATTCTGTGGAGTGGGATTATATCTTTGGAGTAATGCTACGAATGGGCTTTCCCCCCCTATTTTTGTCCTGGATCAAACTCCTGTACAATGTACCAGTGGCCAAGATCCTCATAAATGGACACGCGTCTCCACCGCTGTCCATCACAAGGGGAACTCGGCAGGGGTGCCCGCTCTCTTCGCTGCTCTTTGCCATCGCAGTGGAACCCTTAGCAGCGAAATTACGACAGCATCATAATGATAAAGCATTGCGTTGTGATTTGCGGCAGATCCTTATCTCCCTATATGCGGATGATATTACATTATATATCCGGAGTCCCCATGAGAACTTGAATCCGATACTGCGGGAGTTTATAGTGTTTGGGAAATTGTCAAGGATTCATATAAATTGGAGTAAATCTAGTGTGTTCCCACTGACGCAGGCAATGCCTAAATTTGCGTTGGACTACCCCCTAGAGTGGTGTGAGGAGGAGTTGCGCTATTTGGGGATCCGTGTGATGAGATAAAGACAGAGAGGTGCTTATGAGATCGAATTATGGTACTGCCATGACGCGGATTGCAGACTGTGTGACCCGATGGGTCGCACTCCCACTGTCCATGGTGGGACGGGTGTCCCTGATTAAAATGGTGATTCTGCCTCAATTACTCTACTTATTTCTCAATAACCCGTTTTATCCGGGTAGACACTTCTTTACGACGCTCAGGTCTGAGCTGACGCGACTGATATGGGGAGGTCAGGAACCGCGGCTGCAGTGGGATGTCCTTACTAGGCCCTACTCGCAGGGAGGGTTTAGGGTGCCAAACTTTGAATTATATTATCTCAGTGCGCAGGCCCACTATGCTTGGTACTGGGTGACGCAGCCCAGGTATATGCCTCAAGTGGCGGCGGAGCACTGGCTCGCACACCCGATAACGCTAGATGGAGTACTGTATGAACCGGTTGCACCTTGGGATAAGACGCCAACTATGGTCACCTGTACGGTTGATGCTTGGCGCCGAATTGGGCGCATCTTACAGGCAGCTATGCAGTAGGTAGCTTTATTGCCGCTCACGTATCACCCTAATCTACCTCTATTGCAGGAGACACTGTTCCACAAGTTTAGGGAACGAATGAAGATACAGAGGTGGGGGGACTTGTATCATGAGGGACAGTTCCGCTCCACAGAGCAGATGCTACAGGGTCCGCAACAAACCCCACTTGATCTTTTTTTATATGTCCGGTTGAGGCAGGGGATTCGAGCTATTACTCCGGACTTTCCGCATGAACCACCGGCGTGTGCCCCAATGCAGGTCATGTTGAAATGCAAGACGGCCACACGGCTGGTCTCATTAATCTACTGAATGGTACACATTCAAAGGGGAATGCCTGACCCACTCTCCCGAGCGAGATGGGATACGGAGCTTAACATGACGCTTTCAGACGAGCAATGGGAGTATTGTTGTCTGCAGACTGAGAGAGTGGCTGCCAGCATTAGACTCCGAATGATACACTATAGGTACCTGCATAGATTATATTATACGCCGGTTAAAATGTATAAATACCGGTTGAGGGAGACGGACTGCTGTGCCAGATGTAGGGCCCCTGGAGCGGATTTTTTGCATTTGGCGTGGGAGTGCCCGGAAGTGACTGAATATTGGCGACAGGTCTTCGAGGCACTGACTAATATGGTACACACGCACATCGACCCCGCACCACTAATGGCGTTGCTTGGGTATGTCAGACCGATACAGGCAGCACATAGGAAATATGTGGCACTGGGGCTTTAAATGGCAAAGCGGAGAGTGGCCTGTCGTTGGGGGAGGGGCCGGGCCCCAAAATTCAAGGACTGGATTAATGACCTTGTAACTTGCCGGGAGCAGCTGGACACATACTCGGAGTTATTGCCTAGTGCCTCTAGACCGCGGAATATATGGGCCCCCTTGACCTGCTATCTGCTTGAACATACGCAAGAGGCAACGGGACAGGAAGCCGGGGGGGGGGGGGTAACACACTAGGAGGCTGGGGGCTCTGGTTCTGGGATGGGGGGGTGAGTGCAGTGCGGGACTGGCGGGTTGGTATGCTCTCGGATGTCAGACGCTCTTCCACGAATGTTGGGAGACTGGAATGTACATCATGTAGAGTTTCAGAAGGCTGACCTGCAGAGTTCTACTTAATGATGGCTGTGATGATGTTGAACTGTATCACAAAGGGTATTCTAACTGGCCCTCGAGAGTGTCGTGGAATTTATGCCATGTGTTGATAATGTACATCTTTCTGAGGACTATGCTTTCGATGACGCTGTAGATGTATTGCCACTGTATTATATACTTCTGTGCCATTTCTGATGATGCTACTGTTTGTTAATCAAAACCAAAAAACCAATAAAAAGAATAAAAAAATAAAATACAATTTAAAAAAACAATGTGCGCTCTTCAATTCCCAGCCATGCCAATGTGGCTCTGACTAGGTATTTGTGTATATCAGAAATATCTTCCTATGATTTGGAGGTATACAACTTCTTATAGAAATCCGCAAAGACTTCAATTCTTTCAGTAGGGCCATACTCTATTTGCTCTCCTGGTGTGTTTATTTGTGTTATGTAAGTCGCAGCCCAATGAGGTTTTATAGGTGTAGCCAGGGTGTACTGATCTGTCTAATTCCCCAGAATGCATTCCCAACCTGTATTCACTCATAAATGTTAGTTCCCTATCTGCCTCTTCTTTAAATTCCGCTAGTTTAGAGTGCATGGGGCCCAGGACTGCTTTGTAATGGGTAGTGCCATAGTGGTGTTCAAGATTGTGTAATTCCTGCTCTAGTTGAGTGAGTCTTGTCCTGGTTTACTTGAGGATGCTGTTCCCTTAAGCAATGCACTCCCCTTGGATCACAGCCTTTAGGACTTTCCATATTGTTGCTGTGGAAGTAGCCAAATCTCTCTTTACTTTCAAGTAGTCCTTGATGGCATGTCTTATGTCCTCCTCAAACAGAGATCTAGGAGGTTCCTAGGGGTAAGCACCACATATATATCAGGCACCAATCCCTAGGCATTGCCAAAGTTATCATGACTGGGGAGTGGTCAGATAGTGTCCTGGGAAGGTGGTCTATATTGGTTGTCTATTCTACCATGTCTCTGGAGCCCAGCCAGAAATCAATGCAGGACGAGGAGTCATGCGACAATTAAGTGAATGTATATTTCCTCTTGCTTGGGTGCCTCACTCTCCACAGGTCAGCTAAGTCATAGAGTTGCATGATATTCAGTAAGGCATCCTGGGCTCTAGTCTGCCTCTTTTCTCCCCGGTCAGTACAGTCCAGTTCTGTATTGAGTATTAGGTTGTGGTCTCCCCCCATATAATCGTGTCTGGGTTGATATTTGTGTAATGTTTCATTACGTTTAGGAAAAAATCTGAATCATCTGTATTAGGTCTTTAAGTATTAATTTGGGCAATGGGGGTGAGCTTAATCATACCCTGCAATATATCGTCCTTCTTGATTAGATATAGTTTTGATATGCTGGAATTGTGCTGATTTTGTGATAATTATTGCTACTTACTTGAGTAAGTAGAGTAGAAGGAAAAATCTAAGTAAGATTTCTAGGTATGGGATAATTTGCTTGTGCGGTCACAAGCGAGATGTGTTTCCTATAATAGTCGCACATCCACTCAATGCCTAGTCATATAGGAGAGAATTTGTCTGTATTTATGGGGATTATTTAATCCTCTCACAATCTATGTTGCCAGTTTTAATGGGCGTGGGCTGGTGTCCTGTCCATTAGCCATTACAATTACTCTGCAGCTGCTCATTTGTCAATCAGAGCCATTTGATCGAGTGTAATCATATGTTAAAATCGTTGTTCTCTGCCTTGGCTTTAGGTTCCCTCGCGCTCTCCCCTAAACTAAGATGCAATTTCCCAGGGACATCCTGAAAAACCATCAATTCAACATTAAAAACTGCAAAAGAGAGTAACTTAAAGTACAATATACCGATTCCCATGTGGGCAGAAAGCCTGGAGCAGCCATTGAGACATGTCAGGGATATAGCTGCATGCCAATAATACATACGTTGCAGCAGCAAGTCAAGCATCAGCATTAGGCAGCAAAGCCAGTTTTAACAGGCCGTTCTTGGCACAACGAGAGAGGGTATTGTCATTCGAGCTGGGTAGTAAATGGTTCAGCCAATAGAATGAGTGCTAGGGTTCATCACTCCTCATAGTAGTGTAATCATACAATTTCTTCAAATGATGATCATCCGTCAGATTTGTCTAGTGCCAGAGTGGCACCTTGAGCTACCACATGTTTTGAGTAAGGTGATGGCAACCTTTGGATCAGCAAATACCTGTGCCTTGCCCTTCCATGTGAAGTGGAGCTGTGCTGGGTATAACATGGCACACTGTATGCCACTTTCTTGAAGTTTTTTCTTGATGCATAGGTATGTCCTCTGGGCCACGTGCACAGATTGTGGGAAGTCAGGAAAAAAATGAAATGCGCATTCCTTCATAATGAATCTCTTTTGCTTCCATGGCCTTTTTAAGAGCTGATCTCTGTCCCATAGTTTAAGAGTTTTTAGGTGTTGGGTTGTGGGGTTGCACCTGGAATCAGTCTGGGGGTCATAGAGCCATGGGCTCTCTCAACCACAAACATCTTTAAGAAGCTGTCCGAGCCAAAGAGGTTTATTATCATTTTTCCAATGTAGTCTTCTGTCCAACCCATCATAGTAGATGCTGATATTCCAGTAATACGAATGTTGCTTCTTCTCAAATGGGTTTCCGATTCCAAGCCTTTATTTGTTAGTTTGGCGCATTTCCTCCTGCATTTCCTTCACAGTTTTTGATTGCTGCGTGATGTCATACTTTATGTCAAAGATGCTTTGCTTGGGAGATGTAATGCCTTAATGTTCTTTATCTAGGCGGTACTTTGTTTCATACATTTTTTGCATTAGGGAGTCTATTTTGGAATCCATATATGTAAGGCTTGATTGATCTCCAGTAGTGAGGATTTGACTTCCCCCGCTGAGAAGGATTCGCCATCTAACGGTTCCTCCTGGTCAGGCGAGTGGAGAGTTTTAGGCTTGGGTTTTTTATTGTTTTTCTTGGCATCAAAGACTAGCCAGGATTGGGTGGTGTCTGTCTTGCCCATGATTGACTGATAAGTGATAAAATATATTTGTGGGCCTCAGTAACAGGAGCCAGGATTGGGTGTGTTTCTATCTCTCCTCAGGCACCAAGTGAATCAAGGACCGTGAATGTTTTGATTATGGGGCTCTGCTATAGAGCCAATAGATAAAGTGTGGTTGGATAGACCTGAATTCCCTGGGGATCGCCCTTGTATATGGTGAGATGTTTGCCACTTTCCTAGTCTAGACCATCTCTGGGTCAACACATCGTCCTTCGGGCAAGGGGAGGCCTGCTCAGTCTATGCACTGTGAGATTGCCATACAGCTTTGTTTTCTCTCCGGGCCTGACACACTCTTTGAATCTCCTTTGGCAGTTTTTATGTGGTTTCTCCAGCAAAGTGCTTCACCTCCTTCAGTCGCTGTTGTTTCTAAGCAGTGTCTTATGTGTTTTCAGTCAAAGCACCCCGATCAGGTCGGCAGTCCCCACCTGTGCCTCTGCACCAGGCCGTTCTTCACAGCAGTCCCTTTGCATGCTCTGTATGAGCCAGCACATATGCCGCAGCACAGGCTCAGCTTCCTCCGGTTGGCAGTCTCCCAACTGAGTGCCAAGCTTACTCCCACAATTTTCTGCTGCCGATAACTTTATTTGGACATTGCGCTTTTGGACAAACAATATTTAAGTATTGATGCTCTGGCAGTCATAGCTCTTTCAAAGCACTGCCATCTTCATTGTGCAGCTCGGCCTCACACCCTGGATGTCAGAAGATTGGAAATTAAAATATCCATTGACATAAATATCAAATAAATATGTAATACACATACATAAATATAAATGTCGTTTATCAAAAGAAATTGCTCCACTGGGGAGAGATTTCATTTTATTATTAGTTTCTATGGGTCATTGATTTTTAGACCATATTTAAGACACTAGTTTCTTTTTTTAGGCAACAAATTCAGGTACCACACCCCAATTGGTGCCATTGTCTGCTGCTCCTCATTCACCATTGTGCATTCAAACATTTCTGCATGTTCCACTGTGTATGTGCCTCTGCACCCTTGATGGGATGTAAGGTTGTGCATCTAGATCCTCAACACCCTTAACGTGATGTCAATGTATCTTGTGTAACTTCAGCACTATTGATGTGATGGCTGTACTTGCTCCTGCAAGAGTACCATGATTTCTGTTGGCAGTGTGCGTTTCAGCACACCCTATCTAAATCACTATCATGGGAATGAGAGAGAAACCATATATGCTGCTTCTTCATGGCATTTGGCTAGGAGTGAAGATGATTTACCCAGAAAGGTGAGATCTTGGATTAATGTATTCTGCAGCTAACATTGGTGAAGTCTAATGTTGCCCAAGAAGAATGGAAGACCTTTATGATATCCAAAATTAGTGAGCAGGGAGCACCCCACTCTCTAAATAAAGGCTTAAATATGTTTGGGTGGGGGCCTACTTTTGATTTAGAGACATGGGTTGGGGTTTTCTTGGCATAGTAACAGGTGAACCTGCAATTCTTATTTTTGCCTCCACTAATCTTGGTGATATTGGCAGATGCATCTTCAAGGGATGAAACAGACATGATTGATCTCCCGTCCTTATTACAAATGCCATAGCATATCATGCACTGTAATAAGGCCGTCACGATGTCCCTCATATATGTGTCATCCTTTAAATCAGGCCCTTAGCCTCTTCTATGGAGCATTACATCTACATGTTCTGATGGTCTGAAGGTAAAGACAGTAGAGTTGGAGCTTCTCAGTAAAATACTTTGGAAAAAGGAGGTTTTATTTTTAAAGTCTTTTCAGAAATAATCTGGGTCCATGCAGATCCAGTGGGAGAAAGTTGCAGAGTTTCATGGGCATGCCTGATAAGGCCTGATAAGGCTTGCAATACAATGTGTGTTGTCTCTTGAAAAAACGATTACTAAAGAGCATTTCTCCTTTTGGTACATGGCTGTAAAGTCCCTAGATAAAGGATGTATAGTTGCTAGCAGTAGCGGTCCGTGGAGGGAGTTCGGTGGGGCAGAGAGGTGGGGCGGGGGAGGGGCAGGGTGGGGAAATCTAAACACCGGAATATGGATGAACAGAGGTAAGTACACATTTAAATAAATAAAACGAGTTCCTTTTGCGCGCTGCATCGCAAAATGCGATGCAGCGTGCGCAACGAAATTCGTTTTATTTATTTAAATGTGTACTTACCTCTGTTCATCCATATTCCAGTGTTTACATTTCCCCACCCTGCCCCTCCCCCGCCCTGCCTCTCTGCCCCACCGAACTCCCTCCACGGACCGCTACTGGTTGCTAGGTACCTGAGAGTCCTAAATGTGATAGATTTGCAGATGAGGCATTCTATTGTAACATCTCATTCCTTCTTTTCAACAAATGCAAGGGGATTTGGTTGAATCATCTTATGAATTACATCTTCCTTCTACTGTATGTTGTTTTACATTTTAAATGCCTGAATTATTTTTGGAAAAGTTTGGTTTGGAGTGCATTTTCAAGTTCACTTGTCAAGTCAAGTCAAGTCAAGATACGCATTATTCGATTTAAAATATCAAATCATAAAAGCACAAGATATATCAAAACAACATAAATACAACAATTTAAAACTTTAAGATACAATAGCAGCCGTCCAAAGAATTACAAATTGCAATCAGTGCCATAATCTCACGTTGGTAGACTGCCCTTGCATAGATGGGAGCAGTTATCTATTACACAAAGGTCAGGCCTTGCATCGTTTTCCTGGTTCTGACCACCCCCTTCAAGTATTTCACAATGGGGGCAGTGACAATTTCAACTTCTAAGAGTAGTAAATTAGTAAAAGCAGGTCGGCAAAGTCTCAGGCCAAGCACTTTCAGATAAGGCAGTATCCACCTTTTCCTAAGTAAGATATAAAACTTACAAAATATTACGATGTGGATTGTTGACTGTACTGTAATATCATAACAAGGGCATAGACTGAGAGGGCATGACCAGTAGTTTGGCTGAGGGAAGGTAACCAAATTGTGAAAGTTGCCTAGACAAAAGCGCGTAAGTAATAGCCTATCATAGTTACTAAGAGTAAATAATAGATAAGGTTGAATCCCCACCCGAGTTAAAAGCAATTTATTGGCTCTGACCATTGGTTTCATTATTTTGGAGGATAGCCTGATCGACTCTAAATGATTTAGATATAATATCTTCAGTTCCTTCCTTGTAACGCAAGAAAGGCTTTCAGGATTGTCAAAAAACGTGGGTGATCTATATCGTTCATAAAGGTTTTGATATATACAAGCCAGGGAATACGTTTTACATGTTGGAGGCTCATACAGTCCTTTATAACATCCTGGTTAAGTCCAGTGGACGCTCCTGTCCACACCTTATGCCACAATAAAATTGGCTGAACTTTAATAAGGTCGGACAGGTACGAAAACCCCAGTTCAGCATGGTAGATGTACATAGCCGTGCTATTTGGCACAGCTAGGAGATACCTCAGGAACCCATTCTCGACCTGTTGGAGAGACTCCACATTTACATGGCCCCAGATACCAGCTCCATACAGGGCGACTGAGATGCATTTAGCTTTATAAATTACCAGCAGGTCGACTATGGGGCTCTTTCCCAGTTTCCTGGCAAAATTAATCAAAGCGCCAATAGCTTTGTCAAACAGCAATTTTTTGCAGTTAACAGCTATTGCCCAGGAACCCTTGTTATCAAAAACAGTTTCAAAATATGAAAAGTGATTAGTAAAATTAAGTTTTTCTTTATTAATGTGAATGTCACGACACTTAACACTGGGCTTACTGCATTTCATGATGAAAGTTTTAGAAATATTAACTTTGAGATCAAGATCTGACATGAAAGATACTAAGTTTGTCACAATTCTTTGTAAGCCAATCGGGGTACGGGCTAACAAAACTGCATCATCAGCATATACCAATGTTCCAATTGACTGTTTGCCCATCCTTCGTAAGTCTGAACTTTCCCTGGCTAAGGTGTCTCCAAAACTATTAATATAGAGTGTAAAGAGAAGGGGGGCCAAAACATATCCCTGTCTTTCGCCCTTAATAACAGGGAAGCTACCAGTAAACTCACCGGTTCTGCCATAGCAAACCTTGGCCCGGATCTCTAAGTAGGATTGTTTAAAAAAATTAATTAGTTGAATTTCCACCCCCATGTCCTCTAAGATGCGCCAAAGTTTCTTGTGGTTAACGCAATCAAACGCCGAGCTCAGATCGGCAAAACACAAGAATAGGCTCCCTTTTTTTGCCCGAGTATATTTCCCCATTATAAGACTCAGATTCAAGCTCTGTTCCACGGTGCCAAGGCCTTTGCGTAATCCATACTGGACCTCTGCTATAATGCCTACAGCCTTGACCCATGACTCGAGTCTACTTAAAACGACACGCCCGGCCACTTTCACTAAGGAATCCAGCAGTGAAATTGGTCTATAACAGACCGGGTCATTGCGGTTGCCTTTCTTAAAGATAGGGATGCGTGTGGACTTTGTCCAGGTCGGAGTGAAGCCCCGAGTATAGCAGGCCCTTAGTACCAGGGTTAGAAATGGTCCCCAAAGCAAGGGACAGGATTTATAGAGGTCCACTGGTATACTGCCTGGTCCCGGGGCTTTCCCTCCCATACTAGCATTAATGGCCAGGATCACCTCGTCCGTATTAAAATCAATGCAAATTGGGAGATAACCTCCGGAACCTGGACTAGAATCCTCACAATTAGTGGGGGTAGCGTTGTTACAATATTAATTTGAAAAGTGGGACACCCATTTATCATCCCCGATCGCGTTTTCAAGGCCTGGTAAATTTTTTGGGGCCAAGAATGGGGCATTTATGGCCTTCCAAAAGCCTTTCATATCCTTTAGGGCAGATGCTTTCTTCCGGGCCTGCCACAGTCCTGATCTAATTGCCTCTTTGCGTTTCTTAACGGACAGCTTATACGCTGCCCTAGCCCTATTAATTGCGTCCTGGTCCCTCCTCAACTCATAGAACAAGGATTTAAGGGCTGCATGTGTCTTACTACACTGGGAGTCAAACCAGCCAGGCTTGCCCTCTGGGGCGCCTTTTGATTTTGTTGTCAGGTTATTTTGAATAGCCAGTGAGATATTACGATAAGAATTGCAAATATTAATATCCGTTGCCATCTCATCAGGGGAAGTCAGAAAATCTGATTTACATTGTGTTAAAAGAGACTTGGTTAATTGCAAAATGTCTATTCCGGCCCATCTAATGTTATAACCGTTTTGTCTGTTAATGACAATATCTTGTAATGGCTCGGTGGGCTCGGTGGGCATTGATCTAATGGATAACACTCCAGATGGCAGATCCAAAATAAAACTAATAGGGAAGTGGTCACTAAGGGCCACTGTGTGAGTTTTAAAATTATGCAATCTATCAGCGTATCTGTTAGAAATTAAAAAGAAATCAATAATATAGGACAACCCACGACCATTAAAGGTACTACCAAACACTATGGGTGGTGAGCAGAGGTTGTTTACAAAGCCGAAATCCATAGAATTTTTGACCAAATTTAGCATTTCCCCAACAGGTGTGTGTGCAAAATGAGAAGTGTCTGTGTCGTACTCCAATGATAAGCCACACTGACCCCCACACACCTGGGTGCATGGGCCCACATTAAAATCCTCCCCCCAAAATTAAACAGAGGTCTTTCTCTGAGTACCTAAAGATTGTGTCCAGGTCCTCACGCAACTGTTTAAACATTTCCCTCTCAGTAAGGGCAGGGATGTTATTAGAAAAATGTAGAAGGACAGTGCAATGCGACTTGTCGATATCCATTGTTAATATATGGTAATAGGTATTGGATACTGCCAAAGCCACCTTGCTCACATTCAACCTGTGGGGTGAAAAAATACATAAGTCATCCTTGTTCCTCCCATGACTAGAGGACACAGCCGGGGTATAAAATGTTTAGCCCGTTAATATGTAGGGTTTCAAGTGCCAGTCAGGGTTGAACAGTTTGGTAATTAAACCTGCAGTGTTCCATGTAAGAACATTCAGTAGGCTGGGCCTATGGTCACCCTTAGTGGCAGACTCGGTATAACCACTGGCCGCAAAAGAGATGTTTGTATGAAAAGCAGTGTTATTTGTATAGTGGGCGGGGCATATGTCTACTAAAGTCGGTCAAGAGCCCGGCTCATTTATACCAGGTGCACAGTGGTCCACCCCCACAGCTCTATCAGATTGGGCATCACCATATGTCCCCCTAAGTACAGCGATAGCATTCCCCTCTGTGGCCCCACAAGCACAATTGACTTTTTCATTAAGTTCCATCGGATCAATAAATACCGATTTGGAACTTAGCAAATTAGTTTCAAGTGGCCTGCTAAGTGCTGCAGAGCCCACATCAGATGTAAGTCAATCAATGTCTTCCAAAGAGGTAAGAATGTCAAATCTATTCTGAAGGGGTACACTGGGCTGGTAATGACTATTAAAAATGTGAGGTTTCTGCTGTAGGGGCTGGTAGGGTTGGATCCTTGGCGGGTAAAAATATCCTAAGGGTAGGACGTTGATTCCTCTCAGGGGCACATGGTCACTGCCAAGTCTACATAAGTTCTCCCATACCAAGTTTGGGGATTTGAAGGTAAGAACAAAACAATTCCCTGGGAGTGTTTTTTCCCTTCTCCCTACCCATTCTATTCTTCTCACCATTTTAACCCACTGAACAAGTCCTCTGTTAGTCCGGTTCATCGTACCATGGAGTGAACAACAGAGTACAAATCTTGCACTAGGAAGACATGTTATATTCCTTTAAAGTTTGACCTAGTCATTCTTTGTATCCAGTCCTGAATTTGTATAGGCAGACTTCAACGTGGATTATTTCTTGTTCTGTAGTCATGATGCAATTTAATTGGGTGTCATCTGTGTATAATTGTACAGTGATGTTCAAGTGATCCCAAGCACTTTGTAAACAAAAGGGAAAGAAGATGGAGCCTGAAACGATGCTATCTAGCAATGGGATTGATTGAGATTGGAGCCTTCCATTTTTCTACTTGAGTGTGCTCATACAGAATGGATGTGTTCCGTTTCAGAACTCACTGTTAATGCCCAGGAAACTGTTTAGAATGTGAATAATCAATTCTTAGTCCACATTATTGAGCAAAACAGAAAGTTTGAGTGGCACGCTATCAAGTGAACTCTGGTTATTACTTCTAAGCACTTTTTCTGAACTTTGGAAAGTGGCACTTGTAAAACCATTGCTGATGACGCCCTCTAAAAACTAAGTGTTGAGTAACTATTGTCTAATATCAATACTACCTTATTGAGTAAACACTTGGTGAAAGCAGTAGACATCCATATTCAGGGATGGGGTTAGTGGTTTTCTCTGTGCTGAATGATTGGCTGCTGCTTGGAGATAACAGAATGGTCAGGCTCTAATTTAAATAACCTCTCTGCCGTCTGCAGTTTTAACACCATGACCATTATATCTTTCTGATCAGAGTGAAGGAGGCAGACTTTCAAACTATTGAGTTAAGCTAGTTGTAGTATTTTTTGAAGGACATGTTTAGTGAATTGCCTAAGTGAAATGTTATTCCTATACTGCCATGAAGCTTTGCTTAGGTGCACTTTATAAATCAACAATAACTAAATATATCCGCATGGGAGAGCAAGCCACAACAATAAGTTAATTTGGGCATTTCATCCATCACCTTGTTGTTATTGATGTTAAAGAATTGTCATATTCTGTTATCAAAGCAAAAACCGAAGGAAATGATGGACGGAGTGTTGAACATTGCAAGCACTCACCCCCAGTGAACTGATCTGGGTTTAATCCATCACCGTTCTTTAGCCCACTCTGCCACCCCAGTTCAGACATGGCCCGATGCAAATCAGTCTGACCCTGTGCCTCATGGGAACAGTCCAGCCCGAACTGCCAAGCCATGTCTTCCCTGGACCGGAAACAAGCTTCCTAGACCGGTTTCTGGCATTTCAGCCGTCTTCAGCCAGGCTTGCTTGAATCCAGTGGCAAAGTGAGCAAGGGACTCACGTCTGAGCATACCCTGCCAACTTATGGCGAACAAAGCAAAAACCAAAGGAAATGATGGACGGAGTGTTGAACATTGCAAGCACTCACCCCCAGTCAACTGATCTGGGTTTAATCCATCACCGTTCTTTAGCCCACTCTGCCACCCCAGTTCAGACATGGCCCGATGCAAATCAGTCTGACCCTGTGCCTCATGGGAACAGTCCAGCCCAAACTGCCAAGCCATGTCTTTCCTGGACCGGAAACAAGCTTCCTAGACCGGTTTCTGGCATTTCAGCCGTCTTCAGCCAGGCTTGCTTGAATCCAGTGGCAAAGTGAGCAAGGGACTCACGTCTGAGCATACCCTGCCAACTTATGGCGAACAAAGCAAAAACCAAAGGGAATGATGGACGGAGTGTTGAACATTGCAAGCACTCACCCCCAGTCAACTGATCTGGGTTTAATCCATCACCGTTCTTTAGCCCACTCTGCCACCCCAGTTCAGACATGGCCCGATGCAAATCAGTCTGACCCTGTGCCTAATTGTGGAACCTCCTGAGGCTTGAGCCGGGAGTAGCGCGAATTGCGTTTTTAAAACTGTAATTGCTTCGTGTGTGTTTTTTTTAACTGTTGCACTTACCGCCCTGAGCACCAAAACCTTGCTACGAACCCCCCGTTGACAGCTGATCAAAACGCTGCCACCAGCGAGTGTCTGTTCGTCCCCCTGCCGCCATTGACCAGGACACAGGCCACGCCTACCGGGATAGGCCACGCCCCCCTTCCTCTCCACCCGGTATATAGAGCGCGCTGACTACAAGCGCTGCCTGTTACTAATTGTGGAACCTCCTGAGGCTTAAGCCGGGAGTAGCGAGAATTGCGTTTTTAAAACTGTAATTGCTTCGTGTGCGTTTTTTTAACTGTTGCACTTACCGCCCTGAGCACCAAAACCTTGCTACGAACCCCCCGCTGACAGCTGATCAAAACGCTGCCACCGGCGAGTGTCTGTTCGTCCCCCTGCCGCCATTGACCAGGACACAGGCCACGCCCACCGGGATAGGCCACGCTCCCCTTCCTCTACTCCTGCCTCCTATAAAGCATGTGTCTATACAGGAAGTGCAGCGGACGAGCACAGCGGGCGCAACGAGTCCGGGCCAGGGGCCACGTCCCCTACATCCCAGGCTAAACAGATCTTAGCCTACAGCGCAGACGCTCTACATGGCATGAGGTCCTTGGGACCGGGCTGTGAAATGCATTGCCTTGATGCAACGTCTCTTCCAGCCATTTGCCCAAAATGTAACGTCCCCCTTAACATGTGGCAGACCAAAACCCCGAAGCATGAATACTGTATGTTCCTATTAAACTGCAGATCCCTGCCAAAACATAAGGTGGAAATCTCCTTCCTACTGGAAGAGCGTATGCCGGACGCAGTGTTTCTCACCGAAACATGGTTGGCGTTAGACTCCGACCCTGCCGTTGTAACATCCCTCCCCTCTGGCTTTCAAATCATTCGACAAGACCGTCCGGAGGGTAGAGGGGGCGGGCTAGCAATTATATTTAAAGAACAATATCATTGCAGACTCATCCCGGAAACTATCCCAGATTGTGAGAGCCTAGCCTTCTCGCTGGAGTTTTCTCCCAACCACTGTTTTTCGGGTACATTGATATATCGCCCACCTGGCCCCCCTAAACAATTTCATAATCTCCTACCAGCAATTGTGGCGCCACGCACTAGCGCGGCTGCCAACTATACTGTGTTAGGCGATTTCAATATTCACTTTGCTACACCGCTGGATCCTACGGCTACTATACTAGCCGATGACCTGGCTGCGCTACAACTTATCCAACGAGTAAAAACATCGACTCATGTGAAAGGACACCTTTTAGATCCAGTGTTCAGTAACTGTGTGGATTTTGTGGTTGGGCCTCCGCTTCCCCTCCCATGGACTGACCACTCTCTGGTGCCCTTTACTTGGTTTACCCAGAACCCCATTCCGGTAACACCGATGATAAGACATGCCAGATCCTGGGCGCGGATACCAGTAGACGAATGGAAAAATAAACTTATGAAAGTACTTCCCCCTAATAATGAGGATCCATGTCTGGCGAACCAGGCCTATGAGAACTGGATCCTGCACTCTCTCGATACCATCCTCCCCCTTAAGAAATTAACGGTAAAACGTCTCCATAAAACAGCATCTTGGTACTCGGAGGCCCTCAGGGACAAAAAGTGCCAATGCCGGAAAATTGAAAGGAAATGGCGTCTAGATTACTCCATGGAGGAAAAAACTCTATATCGAGAAGAAATAAAAGCCTACAAAAAGGAAGTAAAAGCTGCTCAAGTGGCATACTTTTCTGACAAGATCCTAGCTGCAAAATCTAAACCTAGGGAAATCTTCCAAACTCTGCAAAAACTTACAAAACCACCTCCCCCCAGTGCATATGAGGAAAAATCTGTTTCCCAATGCAATGACTTGGCGGAATTTTTCTCAGCCAAAGTAAATAAAATATACGCTTCCTTCCCCTGCACTACCACTCCTCTGATTGCTCAGGATAAAACCAGGGGGACAGACGCTGTTCTAAGCTCTCCACCCACGCTTGACCACTTTCCTTGCATGGATCTTGAAGTTGTAGAGTCCATGGCTCGAAAAGTAAAATCTGGATCCCCTACTGAACCGGCACCCCCAGAAGCCATGTTGCGAGCATCTCAGGCTGTCCTACCTATCATCAAAAATCTCCTGAACGCTTCCATCGCTTCTGGCATCGTCCCTCCTGCCTGGAAACGGGCGATGGTCCGAACGCTGATAAAGAAGACAAACCTGGACCCATTGGACTTTGGCAATTATCGTCCTATTTCCCTGCTCCCCTGGGTGAGTAAAATCGTGGAGAAGTATGTCAATGTCCAGCTGGTCAGCTTTCTTGAAGATAACCAGCTGTTAGATACCACTCAGACAGGGTTCAGACCTAAGCACGGAACAGAGTCCGCCCTCCTAATGGTCATCGAGGAGTCCAGGAAAATTCTTGACCAGGGAGGATCAGTGGCAGTGATCCTCCTTGATCTCAGCGCGGCGTTCGACACGGTCAGCCATAACACTCTACTGAACCGTCTTTCGAATGTCGGCATTGTGGACAAGGCCTGGCTCTGGTTAAAATCTTTTCTGAGTAACAGGTCGTTCCAAGTGTTTGACGGACAGACAGTGTCTTCCAGCATGCCCCTGAAGTGTGAAGTCTCCCAGGGCTCCTCTTTAAGCCCCGGGCTTTTTAATATCTACATGAGGCCACCGGCTGAGGTAGTTCGTCCGTATGGAATCAAGATCATATCCTATGCGGACGACACCCAGTTGGTGGTCTCATTAGCGCAGGAGGCTCAACAGCCACTTTCAGGTGGACTAACAAAATGCTTGGAGGAGGTGAAGGCCTGGATGACTCTGTCATCGTTAAAGCTCAATGGTGACAAAACGGAGCTTATGCTCCTGGGCCCGGCTGATCCCACCTTCTTCAACTCACTATGGCCCACCTGTCTAGGCCCCCCCCCCGGCTCCGAAGGATAACATCAAAAGCCTAGGGGTATGGCTGGACAGGAGTCTTTCACTTAACACCCAGGCCACAAAGCTCTCAGCCATCTGCTTTGGATTGCTCAGGACACTGAAGAAAGTTCTTCCTTTGCTCCCAATGGAGGCAAAGCAGATGGCCGTACAGGGCCTGATACAGTCACGATTAGACTCCAACAACGCCCTCTATTTGGGTGCACCAGAGTACACACTAAAGAGACTACAGCTGGTACAAAACTGTGCTGCCCGCACTCTGCTACAGATCCCACGCAGACTGCCAGTTAGAGCGGCACTGACCAGCCTGCATTGGCTCCCAGTGCGTAAGAGAGTCACCTTTAAGGCAATGTGTATTGCTCACCAGGCCTTCTGGGACTCGGGACCCCTAATTACTCGTAGTCTAGTAAGCCACTATCGTCCAGGCAGAGACCTGCGATCAAGCCAGGCTTTTATGGCAACAGTCCCTAGAATCAAAAGGACAAGATCGGGTGGAAGGATGTTTGCCTTCAACGCCGCCAAGATATGGAATTCCCTCCCTTCTCATTTGAGATCCAACCCTGACCTCGCCTCTTTCCGCAAACAACTAAAAACACACCTGTTCAATTCTCCTCAATAAACTCAGTTCTCCTTCCCTACCGGTCTGCAACCTCACCCACCCTACCAACTGGTTCCTCTAGCGCTTGGACGCCTCAGGGCAGCAATTTGCGCTGTTATAAATTCACTTTCTTCTTCTTCTTCTTCTGGCTGAAGACGGCTGAAATGCCAGAAACCGGTCCTAGGAAGCTTGTTTCTGGTCCAGGGAAGACATGGCTTGGCAGTTCGGGCTGGACTGTTCCCATGAGGCACAGGGTCAGACTGATTTGCATATGGCCATGTATGAACTAGGGTGGCAGAGTGGGCTAAAGAACGGTGATGGATTAAACCCAGATCACTTAACTGGGAGTGAGTGCTTGCAATGTTCAACACTCCGTCCATCATTTCCTTTGGTTTTTGCTTTGTTCGCCACAAGTTGGTAGGGTATGCTCAGACGTGAGTCCCTTGCTCACTTTTCCACTGGATTCAAGCAAGCCTGGCTGAAGACGGCTGAAATGCCAGAAACCGGTCCTAGGAAGCTTGTTTCCGGTCCAGGGAAGACATGGCTTGGCAGTTCGGGCTGGACTGTTCCCATGAGTCACAGGGTCAGACTGATTTGCATATGGCCATGTATGAACTGGGGTGGCAGAGTGGGCTAAAGAACGGTGATGGATTAAACCCAGATCAGTTGACTGGGAGTGAGTGCTTGCAATGTTCAACACTCCGTCCATCATTTCCTTTGGTTTTTGCTTTGTTCGCCATAAGTTGGCAGGGTATGCTCAGACGTGAGTCCCTTGCTCACTTTGCCACTGGATTCAAGCAAGCCTGGCTGAAGACGGCTGAAATGCCAGAAACCGGTCCTAGGGAGCTTGTTTCCGGTCCAGGGAAGACATGGCTTGGCCGTTCGGGCTGGACTGTTCCCATGAGGCACAGGGTCAGACTGATTTGCATATGGCCATGTATGAACTGGGGTGGCAGAGTGGGCTAAAGAACGGTGATGGATTAAACCCAGATCAGTTGACTGGGAGTGAGTGCTTGCAATGTTCAACACTCCGTCCATCATTTCCTTTGGTTTTTGCTATATTCTGTTATCAACAATTTCTATAGAAACTGGAGATTTAGAATATGCACATACTTATTTCTAAACGTTCAGTAAAAATGATGCGATAATGTAGACTGTTAAAGAGTCTCTCATTTATAGGTGACTCAAAGACAGTTCACGTCATAATAGATTGTGAGAGTTGTCCTAATGGTGTATGCCATTTTGCTCAATTCAGGAATATGCAAAAGATATTTTACAAGCTCTGGAGAATTGTAAATAAGACGTGGCTGGTCATGCCTTATGTATGGCTAATATTTAGATGTAAAGCTGTTAACTTAAAATTCTATGTCAGTTGAGCTATTTAACAGGTACATCCCATTAAGCAAAATGATGACCAAACACTCTTTGAATATTATTTAACATTTCATAAATTACTTATCACATTAATGTTTACGAAGACATTACCAGTGCTAGTCATAAAGGTAACTTACACTTTTTAGTAATCGATATGTGTAGTCCTAAAATTAATATTGTACCACCAACAATTAATTTATATTGTGACAGCTTTGATTCCTCCAGGATGGCTTCAGATGTGCCACACGTGTCAAACATACAGCATGCTCCAGTTATTCATCATAGTACTGTTGTATGCTGCAGTAGAACAGTGGGTAATCAATAGACATGTTATTGTTGTTGGATATACATGTATACTTAGAATGTCAGACTCTATTCTCATAGGCTGAGAAATATAATGTGTGTTTACAGAAAAATGCTTCTGTTTCAGCTTCTACAGCACCTTCCTTAACCTTTGTGAAAAAATCATGAGGGAAAATAATTTTCTCTTATGCATGGTTCATCAAATCCTAGCAGAGGATCAGCATTTTTGACAGGCTATAATCATCACAGAACACACACAACCCAAAAATGTGTATGGTAGCACCAACAAATAATTTATAGTGTGATTAACATC
The DNA here is from genome assembly GCF_964204655.1 of Triturus cristatus. Taxonomy (NCBI): domain Eukaryota; kingdom Metazoa; phylum Chordata; class Amphibia; order Caudata; family Salamandridae; genus Triturus; species Triturus cristatus. The sequence goes on from NC_140589.1 coordinate 1,361,706,572, forward strand.
TGTTATTGCCCTTTAAATGTGCACCTTTTTGTGACCATCAAAAACAGGCTTTCTCTACCATGCATTTGAATGGTGATTGTGTGTGTGTGTCTGCATGTGTGCATGCGTGTGTGCATGAGTGCATGTGTGTGCGTGTGTGTGTGTATATATATATATTCATATATATATATAGATTCACAGAAAAAACCATAGGTTTCAGGCACGTTATAGTTAGGAATTAGCATTTAAAAAACCTCAGAAATTCACTGAAAAAACCATAGGTTTCAGGGGTGTTATAGTTAGCTGGACTTTTCACTTGTACAAAACCATTGAAATTCCCCCGTTATAGTTAGTACAGCTAACTATAACTCGCGCGCACGCAATGCACTGCTGATGATGTCACATATTACATCACTCATGACATGGTCAGTGACATCACTCATGACATCACTGATGACATCTCAAATGACATCACTGATGACATCACTGATGACATTATCCAGTGAATGTCTGTTTTTCTGAAAATTAAATATGTTTTATATATGTATATCTCAAGGTCGATGGAAGAATAAATGGGTATATAAGTGTCTAAATGGATGATTTGTTTTTGAAAAATTGATTGTGTAACTGACTGATTAAGTGTATCATAGTGAATACATGGCTTAGTGAGTAATGTTTAAATATGTAAATATCTGTATCAGTCTCTCACTTTGTGTATAAGTGGCTGCATGGGTTGGTGAGTAGCTACATGGGTGTCTATATAGGTTATTAGTTGGTTTTTTGAGTATCAGTCTGAGTGTCTGCATGGTTCGGTGGGGGGTATTACGTAGTGCATAGGTGCATGAATGAGTGACTCACTGTTTGTATGTGTTGAAGACAGCATGTGTGCAGGACTGTATGGGTGGATGAGTGTGTGTATGGGTGTGTTAGTGAGTGAATGACTGTCTCAATAGTGTCTTTATGAGTAACTACATATGTTTTAAACTAGTATATGTGACTATTGGTGTATATAAGTGAGTATATGTGAGAGTGAGAGATTGAAAGAGTTCCTGTATGAATAAGTATGTGTTTCTATAAGTGATTGTTTAAAAGACTAAGTATGTGTAAGTTTCCATAGAAGTAAGTGTGGTGGTGTGTGTATAACTGTATAGCAAGTAAATGTATGTTTGATTCTTTATTAGCATGAGTGACTATGTGTGTGAGTAACTCTATGGATGAGTGGCATTGTGTAACAGGATGTATAGGTGTATGAGTACATGTGATGAGTGAGTACATGTATGAGTGACTGTATAGGACTTTTGGTGAATGAGTGGATGTGTATGTGGATCTTAGAATTACTGAAGAGGTTGTTGTAACTGGTATTGGTATGTTAATTGTTTTGAAAATTTTAGTCTCTATTTTTGAATGTGTGTATCAAAGGTTATATTAGGGTGAGAGGAGGTCTGCCACTCTATCACAAAGATGATGTCATCAGTGATGTCATCAGTGATGTCATTTGAGATGTCATCAGTGATGTCATGAGTGATGTCACTGACCATGTCATGAGTGATGTAATATGTGACGTCATCAGCAGTGCATTGCGGGCGCGCGAGTTATAGTTAGCTGAACTAACTATAACGGGGGAATTTCAATGGTTTTGTACAAGTGAAAAGTCCAGCTAACTATAACACCCCTGAAACCTATGGTTTTTTCAGTGAATTTCTGAGGTTTTTTAAATGCTAATTCCTAACTATAATGTGCCTGAAACCTATGTTTTTTTCTGTGAATTTCAAAGGTTTTTTAAATGCTAATTTCTAACTATGCCTACAGAGAGAGGACATGTGAAGAAAGAAGGAAAAATGCACAGAAAGAAAAAAAGGAAATGCAGGAACAAGCAACAGAAGTCCTCAAAGACGAAGAAAAGTGCAGGAAGAAGGATAACTGTCAGATTCTTCTAGTCGACTTCCTCAGGAGCAGAAGATTATTTCCCAAATTCCCTCTACCAGTGTTTCCGGTCTATGTGTTCTAACATATCAACCAAGAACACTAATTGGGGGGAAAGGGGAATGGGACAAAAGAGAGACTTCTCCAGTCAGGCGCTTCTAAGTTCACCCTTCAACTCTGCTCTGCTCTCAGTCGTGTTTGAAGGAACACCTGTAACAGATTAGCATAACATTTTTTAGGAACACAATCTCCTACTAGTTCTTTCTTTTACTTTCCCTCACTACTTCTTTAATCTTCTTTACCTGTTAGTATTTGGAGGATAACTGCTCTCTATTTTAATGCTTTTTTCAGAAGTCGTGGGTAGTCTCTACTACGCTTGCGTCTTGCTTGCTGCTGTTTCTTATTAGTGCGCTGGTATAAACTCCTGGAACTGTTGGTTGCTAGATACATATATATATATATATATTTAGGACTTTGTATCTCCTCAGATAATTAGTGCCAATTCAAGTTCTGCACTATTCTCTTGGCTTGTTAACTTATTTAGTCTCTGAACCTTCAATTAGTTGTCGCATCACTTTTGTTAATTTCGTTTTTTCTTTTAAAGACTTGCAATTGACTGGACGATGGATTACTCTATAAACTGACTCAAAACCTGGAATTGTTCGGCAAAGGTTTTCTCACAAAAAAGTTCTGGTGCTTCACCTTCTGAATACTCAAAACGCTACTCACGGAATTCTTCGAATTTTCTCTGAGACACTTACTTCAGACTCCGAAAGTGTCTCTAAACGAAATACCTCAGAACTGACAGGCGCGGCGGGAAGACGCTGCTCTCGCCTCAGGAGATTCAGTTGAAGTGCGAGGAGCGTTAATCACTCGCGCGCACTTGTCTTTCTGCTTCCTTAGAACACTAGACTGCTCACCTCTCGGATTCCAAGCGTCGGCGGCCATCTTGAAAATCCCGCGATGGTAAATCTGGAGCACCTTGAAAATTACTCGGTCCAGTAATCTCCGCCGTGGATATAGTCTTCTCCACCTAGGGTAGCAACTGATTCTATGGTATTTCTTTCCTCTATTGCTGCTCAGGGAGATGGTCGCTGCACTGATTGGCTGATTCCTGACAGTACTCCCCCCTAACAGAAGGCTGTCCCCCTTGGGTTTGTTAGGGTTTTTCTCATGGAACCTTTTTATTAATTTTGGTGCATGGACATTGGAACTGGGTTCCCATGATCTTTCTTCTGGACCAAAGCCCTTCCAGTCAATTAAATAGAACAGTCTCTTTTTTCTAACCTTTGAGTCTAGGATCTGATTTATCTCGAATTCTTTCTCTGAATTTATTTGAATTGGAGGCGGAGTGGGACTCAACCTAACATCTGGAGGATTTTTCTTTAATAATGACACGTGAAAGACTGGATGGATTTTTAAATGAGAAGGTAATTGGATTTTAACTGCTACTGGGTTCACCATTTTATTTACCTTGAAAGGGACAATAAATCTGGGTTGGAACTTTCTATTTCCTTTCAATTTTAAATGTCGAGTGGAAAGCCAAACTTTATCTCCTTTTTTAAAGACAGGGCCTACTTTTCTTTTCTTGTCTGCCTGAATCTTGTAACTTTTTTTTGCCTTCTCTAAATTCTTTCTGGCTATAAAAAAGGAGTCTTGCAATTCCTGTGCTAACTGTCCTGCTGCTGGAACTGTCTCGTTCTCTTTCCCTAGGAATACACTTGGGTGCCTCCCATGATTTAAGTAAAAAGGTGTGTACCCTGTTGAACTATGGATGGAATTGTTGTATGCAAATTCTGCGGTCCAAACCAATTCTGACCACTCTTTTTCCTGATCTAAAAGATACAACCTTAAGTACTGTTCTAACTCTTGGTTGACCCGCTCAGTCTGCCCATCGGTTTCTGGGTGGTAACTCTTAGAGTATCGAGAGTCTATTCCCAAACTTTTAGTGAATGCCCTCCAAAAATGAGAAACAAACTGGGTTCCCCTATCTGATATTAGTACCTTTGGAATCCCATGGGCCCTCACAATGTGTTGTGTGAACAATCGTGCCACCTGGGAAGCACTGGGAATACCTTTTAGTGGTACAAAGTGGGCCATTTTTGAAAATGTGTCTACAAATACTATTATGGTGTTATTGCCTTGACTAGGGGGAAGGTCAACTATAAGATCCATTGTGACTGTATGCCATGGGTGAGGTGCGGTGGGCAACGGCATCAATAACCCATGTGGAGCTGACCTACTAGTTTTTCCCTTTACGCACCTTTCGCAGGTGGAGACGTATTGTCGTATCTGAGTTTCCATGTTTGGCCACCAAAAGGTCCTCTTGATTAGTTCCTTAGTCTTTTGTATTCCTTTATGACCAGCCAATGGGTCATCATGGCAAGCGTGCAAGATTTTCTCTCTGATTTCTTTTGTTGGGATGAAAAGAAGTCCTTGATGATACGGCAATCCTTCCTTGACAGTTCTTTCTGGAGCTTCTTTTAACCAGGCTGACAGTTCTGCAGCTGAGATGTTCTTCTTAATTTCACTTTCTAGCTCATTGTATTGAATTGTTAAAATGAATTTTTCTTTTGGGATGATGGGTTCTTTGCTGATAGCTTTCTCCACTGATTCTGTTTCAATTCTTGAAAGAGCATCCGCTTTTCCATTTGCCATTCCTGGACGATAGGTGATCACAAAATTGTAGTCCGCAAAATACAAGGACCACCTTAACTGCCGTGCTGTTAAGGTTCGGGCCGATTTCAAAAACTGCAGGTTTCTGTGATCGGTAAACACAGTAATCTTGTGACGTGCACCCATCAAGTAATGTCTCCATTCTCGAAAAGCTTCCTTCACTGCCAAAAGTTCTTTATCTGCGATCGAGTAGTTGATTTCAGCAGGAGTTAATTTTTTCGAATAAAAGGCCACTGGATGTAGCTGGCCGGTATTTTTATGCCGCTGGGATAAGATTCCACCTATGGCAGTATCTGAGGCATCTGCTTCGACATAATAGGGTTCCTCTGGGTCTGCATGTAACAAAATGGGTGCTGAGACAAAAGACTGCTTCAAGAATTGAAAGGCCGAATCTGCTTCTGGTGTCCAATCAAATGTCACTCCCTTTTTTAGCATACGAGTTATTGGGCTGACAGTAGTTGAAAAATTCAAAATGAACCTTCGATAAAAGTTTGCAAAGCCCAAAAAACTTTGGATTTCTTTTACACTTCTTGGGGCCGGCCATTCTTGCACTGCTCTCACCTTGGCTGGATCCATACTAACTCCTTCTGGAGACAATATGAATCCCAAAAATTCCACCTGGTTCACATGAAAAGCGCATTTCTCTAGTTTGACATAAAGGCTGTTTTCTAACAACCTTCGTAGGATGGTTCTCACATGGGACACATGATCTTCTTGGTTGTTTGAAAAGATCAAAATGTCATCAATGTATACTACGGCAAATCTATCCAAAAATTCGCGCAGTACGTCGTTCACAAAATGTTGAAATGCGGCTGGAGCATTGCATAACCCATAAGGCATTACTTGGTATTCGAACAATCCGTAGCGAGTTCAAAACGCTGTCTTCCACTCATCTCCAGGTGCCACTCGAACTAGGTGATAAGCACCTCTAAGATCCAATTTCGTATAGATTTTAGCCTCCTTTACTTGATCCAACATCTCGGACACCAAGGGTAATGGGTAACGATTTTTTACTGTGACTTGATTAATGGCTCTATAATCTATGCAAGTGCGAAGTTCGCCGTTCTTCTTAGGGATAAAGAACAGGGGCGAAGAGACTGGGGACTGTGAGGGACGAACGAATCCATTGGCTAAATACTGGTCTAGGTACTCTTTTAAATGAGCATTCTCTGCCTCCGTTAGAGCATAGACTCGACTACAAGGAAGGTTCGCTCCTGGTTCCAATTCTATTCGACAGTCATATGGCCTATGTGGAGGTAATTTTTCAGCTTCCTTTTTATCGAACACCTTGGCCAAGTCTCGATATTCGCTAGGAATTTCTTCTGTCTCTGTCATACAGATGCTGATGGGGGCTGACACCAAACAAGCTACTTGAGATTCCTCAATCCCTCTGGGATTTTCACAAAAGCAATTTGCAGTGCAGTATGATGAATTCATTACTACAGTCCGTTGACTCCAATTTATTTGGGGGTTGTGCTCAGTAAGCCAAGGTATTCCCAAGATAAATTGGAATTGGGGCGCGTCAATTAAACTGAAGGTTATTTGTTCCTTGTGACCATTCAATCCCATGAGGAGCAATGATTCTGTTTCATGGGTAATGGGGCCTGAAGACAAATTCGTTCCATCAACAGCTCTTACAGCTTCTAGAATCTTCTTTTTAACAAATCGAATTCCCAATCTTTTGGCACAGTTTATGTCACAAAAATTACCGGTGGCTCCCGAGTCAATCATCACCGAAACCTCTGAAGTTCTTGTGTCTTGAAACCGAATTGTGAATGGTAAAACTAAGTGTGGAACTGAAGTTTGCAAGGTATTTGCCACTCGTTGAATGGTTGGAGTTGACTTAGCCTCTGCTGCCATCAGAGCAACCCCTTCTACTGATGGAGCCTGTCTTTTACCTGTGGCCCTGTTTTAGGCCTCTTTGGACACTCCCTAACAAAATGTCCTGACACTCCACAATATAGACACAATTGATTCGTTCTTCTCTTCTCTTTCTCCTCCTTCGATAGTGGACCACGAATTGCTCCAATTTGCATTGGTTCGTCGTTCTGAGCGTTGTCTGAAGTTTTATGAATTTCACTTTTTACTCTGTCAAACCTGGGAGGAATTGGACGAAAATCTCTCTTCTTTTCTGACCTTCGTTCATTGAGGCGATGATCAATCTGCAAAACTAGATCTATTAATTCTGAGATTTCCGAAGGTCTACCAGGAACTTGTGCTAAAGCATCCTTTAATTCTTCCTTCAATCCACGATAAAAAATTGCTGCTCTTTTTTCATTTGGCCAATTCGTTTCTACTATTAATTTATTGAAGTGGGCAATGTAAGCCACCAAGTCACGATTCCCTTGTCGTAGATCCAACAGTTCGTTATCTGTTGCCTGAGCTGCAGTCCTGCGATCAAATATTCTTAAAAATTCGGCCTTGAAATCCTGAAAGTTATATAACATGGGATCATTTCTGTTGACTATAGGCATAGACCACGCTGCTGCATCACCAGTCAGATACGACAATACGAATGCCACCCTAGATTGGTCTTCGGAAAATATTACTGGGCGACACAAAAAATGTAGTGAACACTGAGTGAGGAAGATTTGAGCTTTATGCGAATCCCCCCCAAAACGCTCTGGTTGTGCTAAAGGAATGATTGGGGAAACTGCATGTATGACCTGAGTTGATAACCCTACCGATTGAGGAACACTTGGAATACCTGTAGCCCCTCCAGAGGGAGACCCTGCTGAAGCTACTAACTCCTCCATTCTTTGTTTAATCTGCAAGGACTCCTGACTGGATCTACGTAATTCCTCTCTCAGGACTTTATTCTCTTCTCCAGTGTCATGTAATTGCTTTTGCATGTTCTCGAGTATGGTTGTTAAAGTTTTCAAATCTAATCCTTCTGTCATTTCTGCTCGGGTGGAAGTCTATTTCTTTTTTGGGGCACTTCAATCTGTCAGATTCTTCTAGTCGACTTCCTCAGGAGCAGAAGATTATTTCCCAAATGCCCTCTACCAGTGTTTCCGGTCTATGTGTTCTAACATATCAACCAAGAACACTAATTGGGGGGAAAGGGGAATGGGACAAAAGAGAGACTCCTCCAGTCAGACGCTTCTAAGTTCACCCTTCAACTCTGCTCTGCTCTCAGTCGTGTTTGAAGGAACACCTGTAACAGATTAGCATAACATTTTTTAGGAACACAATCTCCTACTAGTTCTTTCTTTTACTTTCCCTCACTACTTCTTTAATCTTCTTTACCTGTTAGTATTTGGAGGATAACTGCTCTCTATTTTAATGCTTTTTTCAGAAGTCGTGGGTAGTCTCTACTACGCTTGCGTCTTGCTTGCTGCTGTTTCTTATTAGTGCGCTGGTATAAACTCCTGGAACTGTTGGTTGCTAGATACATATATATATATATATATTTAGGACTTTGTATCTCCTCAGATAATTAGTGCCAATTCAAGTTCTGCACTATTCTCTTGGCTTGTTAACTTATTTAGTCTCTGAACCTTCAATTAGTTGTCGCATCACTTTTGTTAATTTCGTTTTTTCTTTTAAAGACTTGCAATTGACTGGACGATGGATTACTCTATAAACTGACTCAAAACCTGGAATTGTTCGGCAAAGGTTTTCTCACAAAAAAGTTCTGGTGCTTCACCTTCTGAATACTCAAAACGCTACTCACGGAATTCTTCGAATTTTCTCTGAGACACTTACTTCAGACTCCGAAAGTGTCTCTAAACGAAATACCTCAGAACTGACAGGCGCGCCGGGAAGACGCTGCTCTCGCCTCAGGAGATTCAGTTGAAGTGCGAGGAGCGTTAATCACTCGCGCACACTTGTCTTTCTGCTTCCTTAGAACACTAGACTGCTCACCTCTCGGATTCCAAGCGTCGGCGGCCATCTTGAAAATCCCGCGATGGTAAATCTGGAGCACCTTGAAAATTACTCGGTCCAGTAATCTCCGCCGTGGATATAGTCTTCTCCACCTAGGGTAGCAACTGATTCTATGGTATTTCTTTCCTCTATTGCTGCTCAGGGAGATGGTCGCTGCACTGATTGGCTGATTCCTGACAATAACGTGCAGAAAGAACAAAAAGAAGAGCAGAAAGAATCCTTGTTGCAAAATCATCCTGTACCCTCAACTTTTTCAGACGGATACTGGTGGTAACTGAGTCTGACTAACCAGTCCTAGAGCCAGTGCTATGTTAAAAGACACTTAGAATACAGTGAAAACACCTACATACACTAGGGAACATTATGCGTTGGGGTCCCCCTGTGATTAGCATGACCTCCTCTGTAAGCCCCTAGTATATAATAGGGCAGGGGGATTAAAACTACCTCTTAAAACAGGCCACAGGGAGTTTTTGCACACGTTAACTCAGGCCCTGTCCCCTCCCTTCACCACTGTGTAAACATGCCCTGTGTCCGTTTTTAGTTGGGAGATTAAGTTCATTTGAATCCTGAGGGTCCCTAGGGTCCAACTAGCCCACTAGGTACCTCCAGTAAGTGCCACAGAGCTGCGTTGCAGAGAGGTGTAAAAAGTGGCACAGCCTGGACCACCTCTCTGTAATGCAGCTCAGTGGCGCTTACTGGAAGCACTTGGTGGGCTAGTTAGCCCCCAGGGGCCCTCAGTATTGAAGGGAAATTATATACCCAATTTAAAACGTGCCATAGTGCGTGTTTGCACACGTCACGTCAGGCCCCGTCCCCTCCCTTCACCACTGTGTAAACGCGCCCTGTGGCTGTTCTAAGTTGAGAGATTAAGTCCCCTTGAATCCTCAGGGTCCCTAGGGTCAAACTAGACCACTAGGTACCTCCAGTAAGCGCCACGGAGCTGCGTTGCAGAGAGGTGTAAAAAGGGGCTTGGCCTCAGAACGCCTGTCGTCAGCGCAGCTCCCTGGCGCATACTGGAGATGCCTGTTGGGCTAGTTGGCCCTCAGGGACCCTCAGTATTGAAGAGGAATTAATTCCCCAACTTACAACTCGCCAGGGGGCGCGTTTGCAGAGTGCTGCAAGGAGGGGGGGTGGCCTCCGGCACGATGCCAGTCTTTTATTTATTTTAATTTTTTAAGAAGGGGGGCTGTGTGGTTCCCCTTCTTATTCTAATGTATTCGCCCTGATGACCCCATCCCCCAGGGCCTGTCTCCTAATTATATTTTTTTGACCCCAATCCCCAGGGCCGGCCACTGTTTTTTATTATTTTAAAAAAATATATATTTATAGACACACCTAGGACATGCTGGACAAACCGTACGTACCTATCACCATGACGATTTGAGTGATATTCATTAAAAGGCGACTATGCATACAATGAATCCACGTGGAATGTATTTACACCATTAGTGAAGCTCTGACATGTCTGATGCCCTACCGTGCCTAATCCCGGTAGACACTCTTGTCGTTTATTTATACAAACATGGGTAGCTATTGACGGGCACATTTAATACACATGCACACCAAGCCATTCAAAGGGGATTCGACAAAAATTCGACCAAAACTATGTAAGAAACCCCCCTCACGGTTAATGAAACACACATCCACTTCCGGATGTGTAATACTTTTTATTTTACTCTCTGGAAAGGGGACGAACATCACTTGAGAGTCACAGCGCGCTCCTGGCAGAGCCCAATGCTGTGTTACACCCACCATTGCCTGTCGGTTGCCGCACACCTCTGTGTTGTATTCCACCAGCTAGTGCATATGCTATGACACTCTCTAGCCCATGTGCACTGTAACACCACCCCGTGAATATGTCATGCCACACTTGTCTTCGCACGGGTTATATTGCCCCATCCAACGTGCCTTCCTCGATGCCTATGTTATAACGCACAGTGCTATGCCATACATATTACAATCTGGGATCCATATCTTTGTCACAGTGCATATGCAACATTACACTCCCCAGCACATATTTTATATTGCAACTTTAGAGACTAGTTAGGTTACACAACACTGCCCTGTGCATATTACACTCCAAGGCGCACATCGCATAGCACGCGCTAGTGCCTGTGCCTGTGCTATCTCGCGCTCTCCAATGAATCTGTCATTGCGCACAATGTATTGCATATTATATTTCACGCCCGGTTCATCTTATATCACACTTTTTGGTGCATAGTTTATACCATATACTATATCTAGTTTTCATTTTCAATCGTGCTCTCAGGGCTATGTTCTATATAACACTATGTCCACCTACCCTTTTCACGGGCATTACATTTTGCGATGGGGGTGGAGGGTCAGGGGGTGTTTCTGCCAAGTTAGCCCGGAGTCACAGTCACCAACGTCCTCTTCTTCCTGAATAAAAGTGAGATTATGCTGCATACTTGTTCATAATTTAAGTAGTTCGCACAGACACACATTTTAAAAACAATAAAGTTCCTAATCCCACCTTCTCTGAACAGTTAGCTTGCTGCCCCATCCACCTCCTCCTTATCCTCTGTTGTCTGAATCCATGGACTAGCCTCCTCCCTCCTGCCATGCATGGTCTGATGTGGTGCCACTGCCCTCCATTTAGCATGATGTACCAGTCCACTCCTCCTGCCCTCCATTGCCCAATTATATGGCCGATCATTGACCTCCTGCTTAGCCTCTGTGCTTAGCTTGCTGCCCCTATTCTCCATCCCCCTGCTCTCCGATGTCTTTGTGCATGCCCCTGCTCCATCCTTTTTGCCCACCATGTTCCATGGACCTGCCACTCCTATCTACTCTGAGTTTTCTGTTGAGCTGCCACTCCCCTCCCACATGCCTAGCATTGTCAGATGACTGTAACCTGTCCCTGCCACCTCCACCCTGCCTGTTCACATGCCATGTCCCTATCCCCTTACTCCTCTCCTCCATGGTCCATTTTACTGCCACACCCTTCTGCCCTCCCTGGTCTGTTGTGCTGCAACTGCTCCTCCTGCCTGCCCCGCGCGGTCTGTTGTGAGGCCCCTTCCCCTGAACTCTCTTGTCTGTGCCCAGGTCCTGACCCTCCCTTCTATCCTCCATGGTCCTTTGTGCATGCCCCTGCACCCTCCTTCTTGCCCATCATAGCCATTGTGCTGCCACTAAACCTCCCGCTTGCCATGCATGGTCTTCTGTGCTGCCATAGCCCCTCCCACCTTCCCTGTGTGGTCAGCTAGCTGCCCCTGACCCCCTCCCACCTTCCCTCCATGGTCTGTGTATGACATCATAGTCTCACTGTTGCTCTCCATGGTGTGTCTTGTTTCTAGTGCCCATCCTGCCTGACCTCCATGGTCATCTTGCTGTTCCTGCCCTGCCCCCTTGCCCCCAGCCCTCTGTTTCCATGTGCAGACCCCTATTCCCTCCCTCCTGGCTTGTCTGTTCCATTGTAATGCCCCTGATCTGTCCCTCCTGCCCTTTATGGTCTGTTATGCTGCAGCTTTCTCTCCTGTCTGTCCATTATGGTCAGCTAGCTACCATTGCCTCTTTCCCCTCTGTTCTCTGTTGTCCATGTGCATGGTCCTGTCCCCTCCCTATTGCTTTCTATGGTTTGTTGTGCTGCACTCCCGTCCCGCATGCCCTGTGTGGTATATTGTGCTGCTGCAAACCCTGATGCCTGCCCTATAGGGTCAGTTTGGTGCACCTCTCCATGTCCCTCCTGTCCTCTGTTATCCGAGTCCATGTCCCTACCCCAATTCCTCCTGCCTACCATGATCCAATGTACCATACTTGTGAACATTTTGAACTGGGTAAGAGGGAGATTTTGAAAAAAAAACTGGGGTATTGATTTTCCCCTTTGAGTTACATTGAAAAAGAGGAGATTGTAGACAGGAGACAGATCAAATAAAGCCCATTTGAGCCTGGCTGAAACGGGTCTGTTGGCATGTATGGTTGTACTACCACTGCCTCTTCTTTCTGCCCACAATGGTCTATTATATTGCCACAGCCTCTCTTGCCAGTCCTGTATTGTTGGTTTGTTGCCCCTGCCCCCCTTTCCACTGCCCTCCATATTCTGCTGTGCTGTCACTGCCCTTCCTGGCTGCCCAGTGTGGTCAAATTGTTGCCTCTGCGCTCTCCTACCTGCCTTCAATTTTCAGAGTCCGTGTCCCTGGCCTCTGCCTCTCAACAGTATCCCAATGAACAACTAGATTGCTAACATTCTATATTTATTACAAAAGTGTGGAACGCCTGACGTCATCTTGATGTAATCAAAACTGTAATACCTAGAGCATTTCCTTTAGAAATTACATATATGAGAGGGTCTTATTTGCATCAAAATTATGGTTAGTGCTCTAAGAAACTAAAATTAGGACATATTTTCTGAGTTTTCAAATAGCGACAAAGAACTTTTAAATTATTTGTAATATTTATGTTTTTTTATCCAGTTGACCACTTGATTAAATGTTGCACTTAGGGGAGAGGATGTGGTGTTACTTCCAGAGCTGCAGACTTTGCAACTAGGGAACCAGGTTGGAGTTTCTGCTTCAGCTCAACATTCTGTGATTCTGGTCAAATCACTTAGGGGCCGATTCCGATCCTGTATGGTTTTTTTTCCGTACAACTCATATCCGTATTTTTTTCCATACGAATCGTACAAGTCACGTCCCACCCGTGAAGTACGATTCGTACGGGAAAAAGTACATACGGATCGGCCCGATCCGTACGAATCGTATCGGGAAAAGTTGTACGGGACGTACCCGGCCACTTTTCCGTACGATTCGTAAAAATACAGTCCGAGCGTACAAGTACGATCCGGACCGGCTTTCCAATTTACGATTTGTACAGAAAACGTCCCGTACACGGGGAATGACTTTACCTGCTACGAAGCGAAGTTTGTACGACTCGTATCCTGGGAAAAGTTGTTCCCGGGGTGCGAGTCGTACAGGCCCCCAGCGCGTATGTACGCACCGTACCCCACGTGCGTATATATGGTGCGTACCCCCAGCGTGTATGTACGCACCGTACCCCCAGCGCGTATGTATGCACCGTACCCCCAGCGCGTATGTACGCACCGTACCCCCAGCGCGTACGCACTGGGGGTACGGTGCGTACATACGCTCGGGGGTACAGTGCGTACATAAGCGCTGGGGGTATGCACCGTACATACGCACAGGGGTATGCACCATACATACGTGCTGGGGGTACGCACCGTACATATGCGTGGGGGGTATGCACCGTACATACGCACTGGGGGTATGCACCGTACATACCGCTGGGGTATGCACCGTATATACGGGGGTACGGTGCATACATACGCAACGCACGGGGGTGTATGCCTGTACGACTCGTACCCCTGGGGACTCCGCTTTTACGGCTGTCATTGGCTCCCGTAAAAAAAGAGCCGTACGGAGTGACATAGGGACGAATCGTACTTGCTGGGCCATAAAACGCTGCTTACACACGTACGGACGTCGCTTTCAGGCTGTTCCGGATCAGAATCGTAGGTTTATTTTTATCCGTACGGTCTTTTGTACGATTCGGACGGAAATAGGCTTTCTGTACGAATCGTACTTCCTAGGTTGTACGGACAGTTTACCGGGTACGAGTCGTACGGAGAAAACGCTCCGTACGACAATTCGTACGGCCTGTTTCCAGGATTGGAATCGGCCCCTTAATCTCCCCATGTCTACAACCAAAATGAATTTGATCTTGTGTGATGTAACCAATGCTCATGTAAAGCACTCTAATACCTGACAAGTCTGCACTATATAAAACTGCAAATACACAAAAAATAAGTGTTTTGTACACTTCTGTCATTGGGCTACATGTGGGCTACATATGGGTGATATTTGTGCTGCATTTGGGCTCTTTTGTCTCTGGTGGCCATCTTGGGAGATTTATTTGTTATGAAGTTTCCTAATTTCCTCATTTACTGCAGTCTCCTCAGTAGGAACTGCTTTCATTTTTTTACTTTAATTCCATCAAGAAGGTATTCAGATGTGTCACACATTTGCCATAAATTCTGAATGTTAGCACTCTAGTTGCTCATTAGATCACTGTACTAAAGCTACTGCCCACCACGGAAGTCTGCTGCTGGTATTAAAAGTGCATGTTTCAGTCTGCATGTCAGAATTTTTTAATGAGATAGAAGAGGATTTGAGAAGTCACTCAAAATGTGCCTTAATTTTTCTTTCTTCAGCACTAATCATAATTTCTATGGCAAAATGAACCCCCTCATTTTGTTCCTTTTTAAATTAAATGTTTTAAGAGTTACCACTTTATTCCAATCAAGATGGCTTCAGGTGTGCAATACGTTTGTCATAAGTAGAACTGTTAGCGCTCTAGTTGTTCTTTAGAACACTCTGGGAAGCTGCAGTAGAACACAAAGGAATCAACTGACAGTCTCTGCCCTTGTTGGATGTCAGACTTCATTCTCACATGACTGAGAAAGATAATGAGAATTTACAGAAAATATGCTCTCAGTTTAGCTTATAGATCACCTTCCAAACCTCTGTGGGAAAAGCGTTAGAAAATAGTTTTCTCTCAAACATGATTCATGATATCACAGCAGAAGGCTTTTTCACATGGTAAAATCACCTTAGAACACACCACAATTCCTAAAATGAGTATGGTACCATCAACAAATGATTTATAATGTAACTAAAGTCTTAAAACCTTCTATTAACTTCAATGCTTTTTAATGAGGTGCTATCATGTATATTGGTCCCAAGATGGCTGCTAACACTTCTTGGATGAAGTACTGACAGCCAATCAGATCTCACGATGAGATGTGTGGTTAGGCTCCGCTCAGATATATCTATCTTTTTAACTCTAACTCTCATTTTCTCAGGAACTACTGAACGGATTTACACCATTTAAGCAAAAGGCACGAGTCTGAACTGAGGACTACCTCTTTGCCAAGTTTGGTGTAATTCCGTTCAGCAGTTCTGGCTGTAACTGCGTCAACAGGTCCTATGGGAGAATGCATGGGGAAAACGCGTTTTGGGACCCCTCTTTTTCTCGGCCCCCGCTTGATGAATCATCGTGAAAGGATAGGAGTGGACAGGAGCTAGCTAAAAGTTTGGAAAATTTTCGTCAATCGGCGCCAACGTTATTCCAAATAGAATGTTGCGGATTTCCTATGGAAAATAGGTCCTAACTATAACTACCTACTGGTGACTGATAGATAGATAGAGAGAGAGAGAGAGAGAGAGAGAGAGAGAGAGAGAGAGAGAGAGAGAGAGAGAGATATTCACTGAAAAAAACTAAGGTTAGATGAACTTTACAGTAAGGTGAAAATATAAGTTGAAATATGCCATTTTAAACAACATTTTAAACAAACAAAGCCACTAAAATTCCCCAATTATGATTATCTTAAGAAACTATAACACATGCCCTATAACTTACGCCCCCGCCATGCACAGTGTTGCATTCAATCAAAGCATTTGAGATATTTCATTGGTGTTATCAACGCTGTCATAGAACATGTCATGAGTGATGTAATATGTGAGGTAATTAGCAGTGCATGGCAATGTTATGAGCTATAGTTACTTTAGGGTATGAGTTTTTCTATCTGACTCTTCTTTACGGCTAGATCTTCTTTGATAAAGAAATATTCTGCAATTAGTGAAACCACTTCTCAATGTTGAAAATGAACTTTATTTGCTACTCTTACTTGTTGTGCTGATCTGAAAAGAAACAACTCCTAATATTAACTGAATGATAAAAAGGCCTCTTAACTGTAAAATCACTAGTTTGTCCTCCAGGACACACATAATCACCACTCTTTGGACACTTTTTTTGTGTTCATGACTCCCTCATTCTTCCATTTCCTCCTCATACACATCTACCTCATATTCTCCAGCAGTCATATTAGAGAAACAATTGCCTAAACAATACCTAACCCTGAAGAAGGGGCAGACAGGGGTGCTGCGAAACACATGTTGGCTATGTTTTGCAATTGTTCAACTTGTCTAAGCACTTGGCTAAGCACCTTATCTTGATGAATGTATATAATTTAGCTCCATTTATCAATATCATTGTTGCACTAGAATTTAGGATTTTGAACAAACCTTATGAAGCCATTCTTACAAATACTTTTTGAGATTTTTTGATGGTATTGTGATCAACCCTTGGTAGTTGGCAACAAGCAGGCAGGCTTAACTTAGGAGACGTGTGTACAGCATTTTAAAACACCAATACATTAAATAAGTAAGACACAATACACTATAAAAATACAACACCAATTTATAGAAATAGGAATATTTTTATGATTAAAATGACACCAAATCAATAAACATCCAATGTAGGGAACAGGAGATATGAATTTTTAAAGATTAGATATTTTATAGTGCCTAAAAATGAAAATAAAACGCCAATTTGGGACATATGGTCACGCTTTACCAGGACAAAGTAAAAGTTTGAGGCAACCGCAATAGAGCATGGGTCGGATTCACTGAATGGTAGAGCCCCATCAAGTTTCTACTTTCTCACTTCTGTCTTTTTTCTGGAGCTTTGTCTCTCATCGTCGGGCAAGGCATCTTGTCAGGCTGGGTTTCTAGTCGATGATTGCGGCTTGGTTCAGCACGAGGCCCCAGTGTTATACTGGAATCTTGAGCTACGATAATTTCAGCAGGACAAACCTGAAATCTAGGCTTGTTCGTGGTTAGACATCAGTGGCTTGACTCTCGACTACGGGTCGGTCCACTTATGGAGCTTTTTACCAAATATTCTTCAAAGGTCCCCAAACTTGTGTAACTTCTTCCAGAAGATCATTTTGTGGTTCCAAATTGACCATGTCCTTGGGATTGCGTCTCCCTCAATGAACCTTCCATATCCTTTAAAGTCCTGGAGGTGGGCAGATGGCTTCTTCTCACTGAAGATGATGCGGGTGGAGCTCTTTTAACTTGTTGCTTTCAGAAAGTCCACTTCTTCACTTTTCAAAGCAAGGCAAAGTCCTTATGGGCTGAAAACCAAAGTGTGCAGCAGGTGTAGTTCTTAAGAGTACCGTCCTCTTGGTACAGGTCAGGGTTTTGAAATAGTAGTTGTTTTTCTTCTTCTTGCAGCTTCAGGCAGTGATTTCAGTTGCTGGGCAGTGCCCCTATATTTATCCAGTGTTCCTGAGTGACAAGCAAGGGGGCAGCCCATTACCAATGGGCTCCAGGGTGACACCCAGAAGTATGACAGTTTTCTCCAAAGTGTGGCATATTCTTGTCCCAGAAAGTACTGTTTCTCTAAATCTAAAATGGAGACACTCTCTCCTGGAGGTTAAGATCTCGCTAAGCCAACCCACTGGTGTGGCTACCTTTCCCTAACACTCCCCTTTGAGCCCCTTTGCTAATTCAGTTACTGGGGCTCCTGTCTGCCTGGTGGAGCAGGAACTAGGGGTGAACCCGTGCACTGTCCTAACTGCCATTCCGTCTTTGAAGCAGTTTGGCTACTTCACCCATCCTGCCTGTTGCTCTGCAGCTGCAAATCTCCTAGCACCAGATGTCCTCTGTCTCTATGCAGGCCACTTCGCACCTCATCAGAGCAGTTTGGCTCTGCCTGTGGAAGGCTGGCCAATCAGGAGAGGCTGCTAGAAGACTGGACTTTGGCACATCAGAAAAGCAAGTTCTTTAGCTTATTTTCTGTAATAGTTATAATAAATCTAACCCTGGCAAGTTGTTGGATTTATCGTAAGTATTCTTTTAAGCCTTGAATTATTATTTTAGCTCACTCCTGTCAACAGTCATACATTAATAATGTATTCCGATGTTATCCTATGGAGCTAATGTACTACAATGGGGGGAAAACGAAATTGGTGATTTCTCTCTCGCTAGGGCATATAGAACATATTTTATAATGCCCCTGCTTATTTTAACATTGCACTCTAACCTTTGGGCACCTAGGGCAGACCTTTGTGGTGACTTATATGTAAACATAAGGTAGTTTAAGACTTTGGGCTTCTACACCAACTCTACCTTATACTAGGGGCTTACGGGTAGGTTGTAATTGCACCAAATTTCCATATACCGTTTATACAGAGCACTGCCCTTGGGCCTGGTTAGCAGAACCCACGGCACAATCAGAGGCAATTACCACCAATATCAGTCAATGAATGAGGGTAATCAGGGCCAAAAGGATAACTTTCTCACACACGTCAGACCTATGAAGTGTCAATTGGACCTTGCAGCAAAGATGCTTAACTTCGAGGGGACTACATCAAATACAGTTTACAGGCATGCCCCGCTGGAGGAGTTTGAGCTAAAAAAAAGAGAATAATTCAGAAGCTAGAACTCTTGACCCGGTGACTGACTGCCATACAATTTTAATTTCTCCTGGTCTTAGCTTTTCCTGCCAAAACCAACTTCTTTAGCAGGAGCTCATCCAATAGCTATATAGCTTTAAGAGAATTAATTTGATACAGTCTGCAAACTTGCCCTGCTTGAAGATTTTGACCTCTATTTCATAGACTAAATCAGAAGGTTAAATCTTTGACTAGGATGATTTGCTTAAAGTATTCACCGTCCACTTCATCATGGTCAGAATGAAATCATTCCTACGTTCTGATTAACCATGACCAGTAACTTCTGATTGGTGTTTTATCCAGGCGCGGTCCTCCACTGTGGCGGAGGAGCATTGCCCAACTGCTAAAATGCAGCAGTAAGAAAAAAAAATGACAATAAAATTATTTTATTGTCATTTTATTTTTACTTCCTGCTCACTGAATTGGAGACGGGGTGGGGCAAGCCAGCAGCATCACACAGCAGGGGGAGTGGTGGTAGGCAGGCACTAAAAGTGTACATGTGGGTTTGGCTGGCTGCATGCGCACTTGGATGTCTCCAGGCTGTTCCCTTGGAGATATCCTAGTTCTCAGGGGCACAGGCTCCAAGAACCTACTGGAGTGCAAAACAGGCCAGCTCTGCCTAATCCCAGTTTTTATCTCATGCTTGGAGAATTGCTGGGATTGGGTGGGGTTTGGGAGCCTGTGCCCATAGGAATTGTAGTGTCGTCGGGACAGGAGCAGTGGAGCAGCGCGGTGTGTGAGGAGAAGATTGCAGTGGCCGGCAGGAAAGGTAAGTTTCTACTTTTATTTTTTATTTTTTTCTTTACCCCCAGGGATTGACAGCCCCTGGCTTTATCTTTTCTTGACACTTTTTGACTTACATCTTTAAAAGTTCATATTTGCGGGTTCCTCTAACTCGATTCTCAGTCATTTTGTGGCATCATTTTTCCCATTACATTTTTTTCTCTATGGTTAGAAACTGGTTATGGGATTGTCATTGAGCTGAATCTTGGCATTTTAGTTGTTTTGATTAACCCCGGGTGGAGACCTCCGCTCCGCCCTCAAATCTCTGCACACTCCGCAGCGGAGCGGAGTCGGCCAGCCCCCACCTCCACCCCCATTAAACAAGTAATTATACTACTTAAAACAAGTAAACTAAAACCACTTACCTGTCCTGCGGTGTCCCCAGGCTTCCATCCTTGGGAAAACTGCATGCGCGTGCGTCTGCGCATGCACATTTCGTGTGAGAACAGGTAAGTGGTTTTAATTTACTTGTTTTAAGTAGTATAATTACTTGTTAATGTTGTGGGCTATGTGGAGGGCCACGGAGTTTGTTTGGAACTCCGTGGCCCTCCGCATAGCCCCACTACGCCCACTACGCCCAGGGTTAGTTTTGATACTGCAATCACTTTACACACATTTCTTTACCTTAAGCCTGTCTTCTCTGTGAT
The DNA here is from genome assembly GCF_964204655.1 of Triturus cristatus. Classification (NCBI taxonomy): domain Eukaryota; kingdom Metazoa; phylum Chordata; class Amphibia; order Caudata; family Salamandridae; genus Triturus; species Triturus cristatus. The sequence goes on from NC_140589.1 coordinate 1,361,726,744, forward strand.
AGATACTAGGGATTGACCCCAGGTTTATTTACTGAAATTGTGTGTTGGACCTAACAGGATTTTGGATTTTACTTGGGAATGATTCACATCCTCTCCAGATAATAAACCATTTTCTCTTAGTGCCCCATATGTTCAAGCCATCACTGCATCTGAGATATCAAAAAAGAAAACAGCATGTGAAAGTGAGTTGATGGATGATAAGAAAATGCAACCATTCCCATTAAAAGGCAAATAAAAAAAGATAAGTTTAAACAATGAATTTTGGTTTGCAGCGTGACAGGTTACTACATGAAATATTAAAAAAAGAATTGGGCGACGTTCTACAATGAGCAGTGAAATGACAATACGGCTGCAATAATTGTCCTTAATATATCTGATTCTGTCACCGTGGGTAGCTAAGAATCTTAAAGGTGTTGCTGTCAATATGGATCTTGCCAAATCTGTGTTAGAGCCCTCCGTGCATTAAAATCTGGTCGATTTCTATTCTACAGATATGTTCGTTTATTTATGAACACGATGATTTGAACAAGAGATTGAAAAATACTGTTTTGATTTCGTGCATGATGATTGGATTCGATTTGTGTTCTCTTGTGTTCTCACAGTTATGGTGGGATAAGAACACTGACTTGAGTTTCACTGTAGTTAAGGATAACATTTGGGGCATCTTTGACTTGTTCTGATTCCAGTTTGGAATATCAACAGAGCAAAATGAAGTGCTAGGGTAACATTGCAGCACTTTCGGCACTGCCTAACGTGCAAAATAAAATACCCACAGGGGCTCAAAGTTTTTTTTAGGATCCTGGCAATGGTGATGCCAAATAATTGGCCTGCAAGGTATCAATGCTGCCAAGTTTTGATTCTATCTCAAGCTTTTATCTTCCACCACCCTGGACCTGCTCTGTCTTCATCTCATTCTTGCGGATTCCATTTCATCCCTAACTTTAAGTTTTGCTACTGTGTTTTTATCTTTCCTTTCCTTCATCTTTACCCCTTCTCTGCCTTTCCCTCTCTTGTTCCGTTTCAAAGTCTGATGAGAAATAAGTCCCAGGCCTCAAAAATGAGTGCAACCACCTGCACAATTTAAGCACTGGCATGACTTTCTAAACAACGCCGAGTTTTCAGGCATTGACTGGAGTCTGATTGTGTTTTTTGTGTATATGCAGTCAACAGAGCAGGTGGGAATGTTCCTCCTTTAAGAGTGTCTGATTTAATGAGTTGTGACTTTCTGGTGGATGAGAATGGCAGCTGTACCAAAATGCTTACAAATGTTCTCCATTGGCACAAGTGCCGTTTACGAGTAAATACACAATGTATATCATGTAGCCTGAAGTATCAGGCGCCGCATGAACCTGTTACTTGCATATCTGTAAGTTCTGTTTTCATGTGTGTTTTGTTATATGAAATTGACTCTAATGTCCGAGCACTATGGACCATATGTACAAGCCCCTATCGCCACCACAACGTAACTTTTACCAACTTCGTAGTCGCGATAGGGGCTTAGCCTTATTTACAAGGGAGCGTTAAGCCACTAAACGTGGCTTAATGCTGCCTTGTAAATAAGGCACCCTTTAATGCTATGGTTAGCGTGAAAGGGGTGGGCACTGGGTGTTACGGTGGGCATTCCACCGCAACACCCATTGATTTTGATGCTGCCCCCTATGTACAAGGGTGGCGTACATAGGAGGCAGCGCCAGAATTGAGACTAGGGAAAACCTAGTCTTAAGTTGGTGAAATGAGGGGAAATGCATTATTTCTCCTTGTTTTTGCTTTTTTCATGTGTGTGCAGCACACATGGAAAAATCAACATGACATGGATTGTTTATGTACATAAACAATCCTTAAAAAAATGCCATTTTGTGACTTTTATGTGTGCTGCACGAAGCAGCACACATGACAGTGCCAAAATTGCATTTTAGGATGGTTTGTGTGTAGGAAGGGACACAATCCTCCCCTGCACACAGACACCCTTGCACTATGCTGCAAGGGTGCCTGCGTTGACGCTAAGTTGTTAAACTTAGAGCCATCGCAGGGGGAATCGCAAGGCTGCACCACATTCTTGTAAATATGGTGCAGCCCTGCGTTACAGAAGTGGAGGAGAGAGGCGTTAAGCCAAGGAGGCTAACGTCTCCCTCCGCCACTTCCTTGTACATAAGCCCCTATGTCCTCATTGGCATCTAAAACCAGGGTTGGTCTGGCCTACAGGTCAAACTGTCAATGCTGAATGGCTGTTCTGGCAGGTCAGTGTGTTGGCCGCTATTTAGATGTTTGTACTTTGTGGGCCTGTTTTATGTTCTGATGGGCCGTTTTTCACTTATGAATTTCCTTCTATTACCACAAACATTGCCTACAGCAAGCACAAATGAATTAATTCTCCCATAACTTGCAAAACACTTATGCAGAGTATCTTCATCAGTTTCAAAACTGGTCCTATTTTTGAATGTGGACCATTTTTTTAGCCATCTGATTGGCTAATGGGGGTCATTTTTATTTTCTTCCCTGGGGCCCTTTTCTGTCTCGGTCCGACCCTGTCTAAAACAGAACTCGCAGATCGTTGCATGTTGTGCAAAATGTCCACGTAGCCAAACTTCAGAAGCATTTCCCCTCACTTAACGTTTTGAAGAAAGTTAGATTACCATATTAGGGGAAGCAGGACTTTGCTCATTACCATTTCATTAATTCCAACATTTCAGGACTTTTGACAGCTGACAAGAAAGTACGTTTCTCCCTCCCGAGAACAATCTGCCACCCTTCTGTCCAGAATCAGCAAAACGTTGCATCCATATATATATTTTAAGAAAGGGTGTAACAGTATCTCACTCGTTCTCCTTCATTTAAAGGCGCAGACCAACTACAAAGAGAAAAAAAACCCTATAGGGACAAGCATTGAGGTATTTGTGAGGTGCGATATCGATGTTTACTGTTATTAGCTGTGACCGGACCTGCAAAAGGGAACAAACTTAGAAGAACGTAATTTGCTATGCTGATTAGTAAAAAAGCGGGAGGTTCGGGTATATATTTATTTTCGTGCAAATCTCGAGTGCCCGATAGTTAGAGGGCTGGACGTTCCTTTTTCTCTGTGTCATTTCCCAAAAGTGATAACTTCCGGCTGCAACCTTCCTTGAGACCGATCCAGTTCAGGGTTTTTAAGTGGAGAGAATTAAACTGTGATGTAGCCATCAATGCAATTTCGACATCTTTGACACTGTGGATAAAGGTTTTTTTACATAACGCTCCAAAAACGCATACTTTGTGGACACTTTCAGGGTCCGCTAACTATCTGTGATCCAAATGAACAGTAAAAGAGACTTCCGAAAACTGAATATTTCTCGAATTACATTAAAGACAGTATATGTCTGCCCTTGATTGGTTCTTGGCTTCGTTTTTCAAAAAGAAACAATATTTATTAACTATTTGGACAGTAACCCATTCACAAGCAGTTTGACGGCTCACCAGAACTCGCTAAGGGCCTCAATATATGCTAAACTATCGTTTACAAAATTATGGAACTGCAAAAATATTGGCTGTACCATCTCAACTATTGTACCGCAAAGGTGGGCACACCTGAGATTTATGGATTTATTCATCTTTACGCCACATCTCTCAACCTTGACATATAGGGGCATATTATCAAGCACGGCGTTAAAATTATCGCCGCTTTAGCAGCAGAAAACTGCCGCTGGCGATAATGGCCTTTATAATATGCCGCAGAGAATTCCCATAGAAGCCCATGTTGACACAAGAACATGAGCTTTTATGGGAATTCTCTGCGGCAAACTATCAAGCCCATTATCGCCGCTTTAGCAGCAGTTTTCTGCCGCTAAAGCGGCGATAATTTTAACGCTGTTTCTTGATAATATGCCCCATAGTCACTATGGGGCATATTAACAAAGGCTTTATCTCCCCTTTTTTGGCTTTAAAAGCCAAAGAAGTGGAGATAAAAATATCGCCCTATCAACAACAGAGTGCTAACATGCAAAATCGCATGTTAGCACCCTTTTTCACTACGCTTCCCTTTGCATCTCTAATGAGATGCAAAGTGGGCGTTCCAGAGCAAAATAATAGGAGAAATGTCGCTAAGCGACATTTCTCCTATTATCAAGCTTCACGCTAACCCTGTTAGAAAAAAAAAAGCAGCGCTAACCACGGTTAACGCTGCTTTTTTACATCTGCTAATTTTCAGACTTAGCCATGTAATCCAATGGGAGGTGGATTGCATGGCTAAGTCCCCCATGGGCTATCAACAGGATATCCCTATCCTTGTAGTTTTATCGCTGCATTACCAGCGATAACCTCCCAAAATGCCGCTATCGCTGGATTTTTTATCGCCTAGGCGGTTAGCGTTGTTAATAAAGCGAAAACCAGGAGATATTATCCAGCGATAGCGCGCGTTAAAAAAATTAACGCTAAGCGCCCTTAGCGTTAATTTTCCCTGTTCCTTGTTAATATGCCCCTATATAAGTGGTAGACAAAATGGTGGATTGGGTATTGTTGCAGGTAGATATTTCGGCCACAATAGTGTGACCCGTGCCCCCAACTCTTTAAAGAAAACTCTCTGTCACTACAGCCATGAAGATCTTATTAATGGAGCATGCAACAAGGTCACTGGAATTAACTGTTGTTCTGAGCTTATAAATGGCACAGTACTGGAAGTCCAATTGTGTATTGTGCTAATAAAGTTGCACACACGGTTTAGTCATTTTGGCGCGAATATTTCAATTATGAGTTCTACCAATGCTTTCACTTGTTAGAATTGTTTAATGTCGAAACAAACATTAATCTTTAAATGTTTCCTTCAGGTTCAGGTTTCAGTACCATGAAAAAATGTATGCGGAAATCACTTTCCCTTCTCTACCTCATGTGCGACTAACCAAGGGAATGTCAACTGTGTAGCATCACGTTGGTACCATTCAATAATGACTGCTCTCACATATTGCATGCAATCAACTCCTCTATTTTCACCTGCTAAGTTTATAATGTTATTAATAGCAGTCACTTGTCAAAAAATATTGTGTCTTTTAACATATCTTGTTTTCTGGCAGCTTTTTTTGTCCACTTTATTAATTCCTATTAGAGAGGATTCAATTTGATTACATTTTAATTCAAACATTTTTTCATGTCTCTGAATAAACAAACTATCATTAGGTGCTGGTTAAATTATTGAAAGCACCATATTATAAAATATTCAGAAAGAAAAATAATGAATTGTTTCCTTCTGAAAACGTTGTTAGTTGCCTCTGCCATGTGCACCCGTTTCTATTCCATATTCTGCATTTAAGGTTAGAACTGAAATTCCTGCAAATAATTTACCTATTCACTAACAGCACAATTAAGAAATAACATCATAAAAGTCTACTGTTAACAAAAGTAGAATGTTAGTGCACGCAGTGGCGGCTCCTCGAGGGAGTGCTGCGGGGCGGTGAGGCGGGGCGGGGAGGGGCAGGGTGGTGGGTAGCAGTAGCGGTCCGTGGAGGGAGTGAGGTGAGGGAGTGAGGTGGGGCGGGGGAGGGGCAGAGTGGGCAAATGTAAACACTGGAATATGGATGAACAGAGGTAAGTACACATTTAAATAAATTTAAAAAAATAGTTGCGCGCGCTGCATCGCATTTTGCGATGCAGCGCCCGCAAAGGAATTCGTTTTATTTATTTAAATGTGTACTTACCTCCGTTCATCCATATTCCAGTGTTTACATTTCCCCACTCTGTCCCTCCCCGGCCTGACTGCCCCACCGAACTCCCTCCACGGACCGCTACTGGTGGGTAGTAAACTCCGGAATTGGGCTGAATGGAGTTGAGTAAAGAAATAAATAAAGAAAATGAATTACATTGCACGCTGCATCGCCGATTTGACGTTGCAGCACGCGCAATGTAATCCGTTTTGTTTATTTATTTCTTTGCTCAACTTTGTTTGGCCCAATTTCGGAGTTTACTATCCCCCCACCCTGCCCCTCCCCCGCCCCGCAGCACTCCCTCGAGGAGCCGCCACTGAGTGCACGATTATTATTCAGAATTAGCCTTGCATTTCTACAATACAAAAACAAAAATATTTAAATCTTCACAACAAACAGATTTGTCCCGTTGAGCTTTTAGTTTTTTGCAGATAAGGGGACTGAGGCACACGAAGCTAAAGAGATTTACCCGGGACTGCAATTTAAGTGATTTGCAAGCAAAGTAACCTTTTTCTGCATGTTAGTTATTATTTAATTGATATGTTTTTTTAAGCTGAATTAATGTTCCAATCTCAGCAGTTCGGAGATAAAGCAGCATGCATCAAGACTAGTCTAAGATGATCACACCATCACACTTTAAGTAATAGACAGAAAAAGCATTAGAATGGTCGTGATTGTGAGCTGAATAAAGTAAAGTAAAACATTCCTAAAATGAAAATGAATTTGTACGAATGATGCCAACCTATTTTTAGAAATGATTTTAAAATTCAAATATGACATTTAAATAAATATTCACAAATACCTTAATAAAGTCAGAAAACGTGGTGTCTTAATGAAGTTGAAAATCTGCCTGAGATCACTGCCACATTCCTTACTGACATTTTTAATTAGATGGTCAGTAGCAGTCATTTTCCAATAGAGTGGGAAAAATTGTCGATTCTACCATTAATTAAAAAACCTAAATTAGATACTACAGGTCTAAATAATTATAGGCTGTTATCACGACTTTCTTTTTCGGCTAAGTTAGTGGAAAAATGCCATTAATTTAGAACTCACTCCTCACAAACATAAAAACAACTTTTTGGATGCCTTCCAGTTCGTCTTCAAAAACCACCATAGTGCAGAGTTAGCCTTGATCATGGCCTTCATGGAAATTAGGCAGATTCTTGACACAGGAGGAAATACTACCCTGATTTTATTAGACCTATCGGTGGCATTTGATATTGTCAATCACTCTGTGCTTCTGACCGCCTAGTCTTGTTAGGATTCAGAGATAAAGCACTTCCCCTTCTTAATCCTTTTTATATGAAAGAGAACAAAGTGTGCCCCTTGAATGGTTTAATCTCCCTCTTTCTCTTTGCCAAGTGGTGTCGCACAGGGATCAGCATTAAGCCCTATCTTATTTAATTTTTACATGACACCTCTGGCAGCCCGACTAAATCACATGGTCTGGTGCAGGTACCACATGCAGATGACTCCCAAATTGTGGTGTCGGTCACCAGTGAACCAGAAGAAGTGGCTGCCAGATTCCATAACCGTATTCTACATATAGGGAGATGGATGAGCAAAAACTGCTTAAAGCTAAATTCACGCAAAACAGAAGTTCTACTATTTGGAAAGAATTTGGCCTTTTGATCTCCAAACTGGTGGCCATAGGAGTTAGGCACACTCCCTACTCCAGTTAACAAAGTAAAAAACCTTGGAATACTATTTAACAATACATTTTCTCTCAAAGGCCCTATCCATCCTATCACCTCCACTTCTTTCTTTACCCAGATAGTACTCCGGAAGGTCCTTCCCTCCATCCTAGCTGTGCTGCAGAAAATGGTTGCGTCAGCCCTCATAGTTTCTAAACTGTATTACTGCAATACTCTGTTTTTGAACATACAGAAGAGATTCCTTAATAAGCTCCAGATCATAAAAAACACGGCAGCTCGGCTATTGCTGGGCATCCCTGAATACAAGTCTTTATCTCAATTCTTAGCTCTGCTGCATTGGCTTCCCATTAGGCAGCACATTAACTTCAAGGCTTTGTGTATAGCCTTCGAGCCTCTGCACAGTCTAGTCCAAGATTTTCTTCAGAAACATTTATTGCGTTAAATCTCCTAGCAGGCTTCTTCGATCAGCATCTGCAGTCAATCTTGTCATCCCTATATTTAAGAGATCCACATGGGGTGGCAGAAGTTTTGTGGTATGTACAGCTCGACTGTGGAACTCTTTGCCCTTCAGCATTAAAAGTAACACTAATCTATTGACCTTCAGAAAATCTTTAAAGGCATAGCTCTTCAATCAGAATCTTAATTCACTTATAGAATAAGACCTGAGTTTCCTTCTTGACTCAGTGACTGGCCACATTCGTGTATTAGAAGTGCCATATAAATCTTCATTTAATGTAATATCATAAGCATGCTCTAAACATCTTTCTACACATTATTTTGACTGTTGTTAAGCTTTTAGACATTAAATTCTTTTAAAAGAGTAACTCACCTTGAAATTCATTCACATTTTATCATGCGATATTACAAATAAAATATCAGAGAAAATTAAGAGATGATTTGTGGGAAAAGGTGTTGCATGCTGATATTCATTTAAAATGAAACTGAGCACTGTCAGTGAAGGTACACAAATCTTCAATGCTTTTGCTTAATAAAGTGCCTAATTCAGTGAAGGTATATTCTAATCACACTGTATCCTGCAAAGATTGTAATGCATTTTTAGTTGAAATGGAATGGATGTTTGATATTCTTGCTTCTTTGTAATGTACTTAGCCGTATTTTTTTATATACTTTTGTGTTTTCCATCAGAGAAAATACTCTTCATGTCCAGGTAGCCGTCCACAATATGGCAGTCACTGTAAACGCCCCAAATGTGGACAGGTGCACACACTATTATCTATATTGCAATAAGTAGAATCATGGGAGCAAATCCTTTTTGACCAAACATCAGTGCTTTTGGAGCAAAGTGCAGTGTACATCAAAACAGCTGTTTTCCCCTTTAACAAAAGTGAGCAAAGACTAAACCATAAATACTTTTAAATAAATAGGGATTAATATTTTAAAATTATTCAATACTCTTTGGCATGCCAGCATTAGTCTGTACTACTTTGATTAAGTAAAATCAAGGCTTCAGACACATCTAAACTAGCCTGAAAATAATGCTGATAACTAAAACATCTAGGGAAGCTATTCACATAAGTAACTTATACTTGTGAGTAATATACACTCATAAGTTGTCTCTTACATGTTTGAGTAACTTTGCTACTTTTGGCTATTCACCATCTACAAGTAGAAGGTTTCTCAAGAGTACAGACTTACATGTTTCCTCTTCCTGAAAGAGGGGCTGTTGCAGGTTTACAATTGTACATTACTATTATCAAAAAAGGAACAATAGTAAGTCCAGTACCACACATGGCCAACCAAAGAAACTGCAACACAATCCTTTGAAAATATTGGTTACAAAAATGGAATCCCTTGGAGAATAATGTTAAAATAAATTATATTATATAAAATATTATATTCGTTTTTGTGCCTTCCCTCCCTCCAGATTTTCCTCTGGGGAACTCCCAATCAAAAACAATTGTATTTCCTGACCATCTTCCTAGCAAAGAAATGTTCAACACTACGACCACATCTTACTTGCACTACAGTCCCTCCACTGGCTTCAGGGAAGGAACATATTTTGCTTCAAATCCTTATGATTTGTTCAGATGCACTGAATAGCCAATGACTGGACAACCTGACAAAGCACATCCTCCCCTACAACCCACCAGGGAACTGATCTGTCAACCACAACTTATTGTCCTTTTCACCACACTAATACAAGAAGTCTGGCAGTTGTAGTGTTCTTTACAGGATCATCTTTATGGAACTCCTTACTAAGGCATCAATGTCTTGAACCCAACTTCAACAGGTAAATCACCTATTCAAACAATCACATGGTTAACTCACTGGGCTGCCGCCACCAGCGTTTGTCCCAGACTGATTAAATGCCTAAAACCAGCCCCATATTTTATATTCCCAAGTTAGGCTCATGTTGTGAAGCAGCTTAATTATTACATTGTCCTAGAAAATAACATTTCAGTGGTGAACATTTGCACACATTTGGGTGCATGCCAATGTTGGATTAGTTTCTCTGAAACTACTTTGTTTACACATCCAGCTTCGTACAACATTATCACCACACCTTGAACATCATGTACCAGGCCTCTCTATGCACTGAGCACAAAAGTCGTCCTATCTTTTTCCACAAGGCCGCAATGCTATCTACATCTCCATATCATCACTAATCTAATGCACACATCGCATGGCTGCCTTTCATTATAAATAATAGGCATCCAGATAGATTGGTAGAGGAGGTACTTCCGCTGACACTGAGGGTCCAAGCATGCTGAGAATCCACCATGCACCGGTCTGACATTCCGTGAGGGATGTCCAACTCAAAACCAAGATGGGGTCCTTCACTCTATCCCATCAGGTAATGGGGTCGGACCGTTCCTTGGGAGGGATTCTTAGCTCTACACCTACACACACTCTAGGCACACTTAGATTAGGGTTTGCATAGTAGGAGTACGCTAGATTACTGTCTTGTTTATATGTCTGTATATTTAGAATTATTTAGCACCATGGCAGAACTATATCTACTATTTACGCTCTTGGTGCCCATAATCACTTTTATCTGCTTCTGTCTACTAATCATTGCAGCACATGTATTTTCTGCGCGAATAAACACTGGTTCAATCAATATTATTGAAAAGGTCCCACTGTGTGTGTTCTCTGTATATTTCTATGAGAATAAGTGAGTACGAGTGACTAAGTGAAAGGCTATGTACTGTATCCATGATTCCTGAGTAATCAGGGTTCTCATGTTCAGTGGTTGCCAGAAACCATTCGCTCCCTGGTAGGTTAGGGAGGCTTATAGTGGCATTGTGAGCTGGATCGGTCTATAGGCCAACATACCCTGTGGGGGTGTCTGGAATCAGTCTTGACACCAAGCCCTTAGTTTATGTTGTCCGAACAACAATGCGCAGGTCCTATGATTTGGTAGGAACTACACAACACTAAGTCAATTACTGACTTTCCAGTCTAATGTTTCACCATCTGCCAAAAATTATCATAAAATCAAGGTTTAGGATCAGCAACGAATGTTCCTAAATCAGTAGTGCTTTGAAGCTAGTGCAGTACCTTGCAGAGTTTTCTAAATCCCTTAAATAAATAAATAATGTAGAAACCTTGTAGAAAACCCCTAGAAGCCCACAAGGGTAATACAAGAAACCATTTTCAGTGCTCTTGTTTGAATCCAATATTCAACAGTAAAATTCAGTATTAATTGACCACCTCTAAAGGATTGTACGTTGAAACATCAAAGGTTAATGTCTGAAATTAACTTTTTCCTCATGAACTGACAACCTGTACTATGTTAGGGTTTCTTTTCTAATTTTCTATTATATGTAATATACATTTGAATCCATTTTTATCCTTATAGGCATGTGAGGCACACTGATGTCTTCCTAGACAATGTTCACGCTTCAGAAATATATGTATATCTATATATATATATATATATATATATATATATATATATATATATATATATATATATATATATATATATATATATATATATATATATATATATATTATCTACTGGCGGTCGCCAGTAGATAGTTATAGTTAGGACCGTGTTTCCATAGGAAATCCGCAACATTCTATTTAGAATAACTTTGGCGCCGGTTGACGAATCCTCGCAAAATGTTCAAAATAGGTGGGGCGCTCCGCTCCGCTCCTACCCTGAAAGTCTCGGGGGGATTCGTCAAGCGGGGGCTGAGAAAAAAGGGGGGTCCCAAAACGCGTTTTCCCCATGCAATTTTCCATAGGGACCTTTAGTCCAAGGTATATAAATATATATATGTATAAAATGTGTATATATATATACATATATGTATAAAATGTGGATACATATACATGTGTGTGTGTGTGTGTGTGTATATATATATATATTCACTTAAAAAACCATAGGTTTCACACATGTTATAATTAGGTGGATATTTCCCTCGTAAAAAAACAATGAAATTCCCCCGTTATAGTTAGTTCAGATAACTATAACTCGCGCGCCCGCAATCCTGCTCATGACGTCACATATTACATCACTCATGACATGGTCAGTGGCATCACTCATGACATCACTGATGACATCATCCTTGTGATAGAGTGGCGGTCGCGCGAGTTATAGTTATCTGAACTAACTATAACGGGGGAATTTCATTGTTTTTTTACGAGGGAAATATCCACCTAACTATAACATGTGTGAACTATTCAAAAGAAGGGGGGTGCCTAGAGGTAGGATGGGTAGACAGGGGAATTAGGGAACAACAAGAATTTTCAAAGAAAAACAGAACCCACTGTCTACACTAAACTGATTTCATTAGGCCCAAATTTGGGTCACGTTTACGAAGGCGAGCCAAGGGCCAAGGTAGACTCAGGAGGATAAGAGAAACACGAAGGATGAAAAGAACATACTTTATTTCAATAGCAATATTCAAAATGATAATCTTTGCATAAAGAATAAACAATATAACATACAGTTTATTTTATATAAGAACGGAAGTCCCACACATAAAGACAAACATACATACACTCATTCAAACAACAAGGTCATGTATGGGGCAGAGCTAATACATATACATACATTATACACATTGATTTGTCAATAAAGTTAAAAATCACATCAACAAAGTAAAGATTCAAAGAAGTAACAATTCAGATGGGCTTGTGCGTTCCCAGTTGCTAGGAATAGATAGATTCTTTCAATAGGCACGAGAGTGCAGAAGCCAACGCACGTTTCGGTGTAAGCTACACCTTCATCAGGGCAACGACGATGTAAGGCGTGTGGGACAACACAGAAGGTGCCTATTATAGGGTCATAAAAAAAGGGGAAAACAACACATCAGCGAATCAACGTTTATATCATTTTGACAAAAAGAATTTTTTAATCAATATATATTAACATCACAATGTCTCCTTCAGCACTGACTAAGGTAGACAAAACGGTTGAAGGGATGACATAAGGGTAAGGAAGTAAGAGTCTACAAAAGGGGTCTGAGAGGCCAAAGGTCAAGGTGATATATCAGTAACATAGAACCGAACTGGTAAGTGGCTTTATCCTTTGGTGATTGGTTAACCATATTCGCACTTCTGTTGACTCCATTCTTTCTGTATTACGGGTGTGTATCCACCTTTTTCGCTGAAACCTTGTCTAGACTTTATCTCTTTGGGTGCACCTCGATCTCATCCATCTTAAAGCCACTTACCAGTTCGGTTCTATGTTACTTATATATCACCTTGACCTTTGGCCTCTCAGACCCCTTTTGTAGACTCTCACTTCTTTACCCTTATGTCGTCCCTTCAACCTTTTTGTCTACCTTAGTCAGTGCTGAAGGAGACATTGTGATGTTAATATATATTGATTAAAAAATTCTTTTTGTCAAAATGATATAAACGTTGATTCGCTGATGTGTTGTTTCCCCTTTTTTATGACCCTATAATAGGCACCTTCTGTGTTGTCCCACACGCCTTACATCGTCGTTGCCCTGATGAAGGTGTAGCTTACACCGAAACGTGCGTTGGCTTCTGCACTCTCATGCCTATTGAAAGAATCTATCTATTCCTAGCAACTGGGAACGCACGAGCCCATCTGAATTGTTACTTCTTTGAATCTTTACTTTGTTGATGTGATTTTTAACTTTATTGACAAATCAATGTGTATAATGTATGTATATGTATTAGCTCTGCCCCATACATGACCTTGTTGTTTGAATGAGTGTATGTATGTTTGTCTTTATGTGTGGGACTTCCGTTCTTATATAAAATAAACTGTATGTTATATTGTTTATTCTTTATGCAAAGATTATAATTTTGAATATTGCTATTGAAATAAAGTATGTTCTTTTCATCCTTCGTGTTTCTCTTATCCTCCTGAGTCTACCTTGGCCCTTGGCTCGCCTTCATAAACGTGACCCAAATTTGGGCCTAATGAAATCAGTTTAGTGTATAACATGTGTGAAACCTATGGTTTTTTAAGTGAATTTGCAAGGTTTTTTAAATGCTAATTCCTAACTATAACGTGTGTGAAACCTATGGTTTTTTCAGTGAATTTGTACGTTTTTTTAAATGCTAAATTATGTATGTATTATTTTTTTATATATTTATTTTACAATAAACTACGTATGAAAAATTATTATTTTTTTTTATTATTATTTTTTTCACCGTGCGCGCACGGTGCGCGCACCCCCGCGATTTAAAAAAAAAATAAAAATAATGTTTTTTTCTGCCTTCGGGGTCCTTCAGGGACCCCCTGACAAAGGCTAGGGGGTCAGGAACTCACTACCCTGCCCCCTTTTCACGTTCGCCACCTTCTTTTTTCACTCTCGCACTGAAAACAAACAAAATGGCGGCCGACACTTCCTGATTTCGACCGATTTGAACGTTGACTAACATGTAACCACCAATCAGAATTACGCTCGCGCACGTTAGGGTGCTCGCACGGTGCTCGCACGGTGCGCGGCTATAGATATGTATATGCTTTTATCTGCAATTTTCTCAGGAACTACTGAACAGATTGACTCCATATATGCAAAAGACAAATGCCTGACCTGAGGACTACCTCTCTGCCAAATTTCAAGTAATTCTGTTCAGCCGTTCGGGCTGTACCTTCGACTAAAGGTCCTATGGAAAAATGCATGGGAAAACGCGTTTTCGGCCCCCCCCTTTTTTCTCAGCCCCCGCTTGACGAATCCCCCCCCAGACTTTCAGGGTAGGAGCTGAGCGGAGCGCCCCATTAGTTTTGAAAATTTCACGAGGATTCGTCAACCGGCGCCAAAGTTATTCAAAATAGAATTTTCAGATTTCCTATGGAAACACGGTCCTAACTATAAATATCTACTGGCGACCGCCAGTAGATATATATATATATATATATATATATATATATATATATATATATATATATATATATATAAACATTGCACAGTGCTGGTCACTGCTGTGTAGTAATAGTTAGATCAGAGTTTCTATAGGAATAATATATTTTCTTTTGCTAATAACTTTGGTGCTGTTTAATGAATATGCACAAAACTTTCCAGAATATTTCACCCACCCGGCTCCTTTGTGGAAAGCTTTGCACCAATCTGTCACACAAGGCAAAGAACAACGGAGGTCCCAAAGTGTCATTTTCCAGGTTGATTCACTTGGGCAACTTCATTGCCCGATTCAGACAAAAAGATGGCTGAACGGAATAACACCAAATTTGTCAACATTTTTTAAAAACAAATATATATATATATATATGTGTGTATGTGCGTGCGTGTGTGTGGGTGTGTTAAGAACCTATGCATATGTATGTACACTAAATGCTTCTCGCTTCTCATTAATGTATCACAACACACGCCTTGGTAAAGCCAAGAAACCACAGGGAGTCTGGATTTAAGAGTAAAAGGGGCCATTAAACAACGGAACACTCCCATTTAATCCTGAAGTATCAGACAATGCCTACAAGAGACAATAAAAACAGCAAATGTCGATAAATAGCTAAATTGGCGCTATTAACGTGCTAATGTTTATTGCCCTAACCTTGATTGCCAAAAACTTAAGCGGAACACCTATTTTCCAGCCTTCCATTCAAACGTTCCCTCCGGACTGGCTCGAGAGCAAAAAGCACATCTGCAGCACTTAAAAATAGGAGTTCAACCTCTTTGTGGAACCTCTGACTTTCACTCGGGCGTGGAAGTGAGCATTTACTTTTGAATATTCAGACAAACACTCTGCCTCGAAGCACATTGTTCAAGTACCAGTATCATTGTTCCAGCTGTAATTGTAACTATCAAGAAACTGTTCTTTGTAATTAGACAGTCAAGTTGGTATTCAGCCGCATGGCAGCGCAGCTTCTCATTTGTAAGACTATTAGAAAAAAAAAAATGTTTAGAGAGAAAATAGTGTCATTGTTTAGTGCTCTTAATTGGCCATCTGCCTGGCAAAGAAATGTCCAAAGACAGATAAACAAGACTACAGTACGATTTATTTATTTATTTCGCCTTCCCAACAAGTAAATTAGGAATACGAACCGCAGAGACAAAGGAGACAAGATGTTGTCGAATCCGGCTGCCAGTGAAATCATGTCATGAATACATTTGCCTTGCCTCCCGACGCAGCGTCTTTGTTGGCGCCCGCCTCAAAGTTTACCGAGAAGCAAAGGCGAGGCAAGCTCTCTGCGGGCCCAGGGAAGTGGGCGCCATTCATCTTGTAACAAAGTCAAGCACGTGCGGCGTGCAGCGTGGCATTTCTGCGCGCCCAATGACGTGTTCAATGTCACCTTTCCCCTCTCGAATTCACTGTAGATTAAGGTACAAAGGACAACGGGGGTCGGAAAGGGAGGGGGCATAATTAATATGCATTTGTCTGTGTGCGACGAAGCTCTTCGTTAGTCACCTGACAGAGCTCGACTCTGATTAACAATGGTTGATTTTTCACTGTTTTGAAACAAAATATTGCGCCTCGGCACCAAAAAAGGCGCTTGGCTTTGTCGCATGAGCGCTTGCATTCTGAGGTAACACACAAGTATATACACCTACTAGCTTTTGTTCAAATTAAATAGTTTTTCGAGGTATGTGGTAAATTAACTACCTCATTTCTGTATCCTTCATTGAAATGTCGCAAGGTTGTGCAAATTTCATGACATTTCCAAATAGTTTAACAAAGTAAATCACAGTGTGGAAAATCTGCAAACCGTCTTTGTGCAAAGAGGTCACTAAATTACAGTGCAGAGTAAAGGCTGCAGCAGGAGAAATGTTCAAAAACGAGCATGAGGAGGGCAATACTGAACTCTCCCCCCCCCACACACACACCTGTGCTTGACTGATTTAGGCTCCCCAGAAAGGACCTGTGAAAGGCGTTATTCAACGAGACTGGCAAGTGTTTTTTTTTAACTAAAATAATCAACCTGTTTCATTTTCATTTCCAAGGTTGTGGGTGCAATCATATAGAGAAGTGCATTGCATAGAGACTTAAAAATGTAGCACTGCTAGTCGTGTATATGCAGTCTGCGTTTCAGCAAGCAATTAGATTTTTTGATCATGTTTAATGTTTTTCGACATAAAGGAAAACGCTATAGTGAGCAGGACTGAGACTGATTGTGGTGTAGCGGTCTAGTGGTTTTACGCTCGCTGTCTGATATCACAGGACGTCCGGCGGCGGCCATCTCCCGGCGAGTATGAGCGCCGAACTCAACGAGGACAGAGCTCCACTCCGGCGCTCCTGTGTAAGGAATAAACGCAGTACACCACAACCTCGTGTACGCGTGGTTCTTTCGGTGAAGGGCTGTAATACTTACTTCATTACAATAAAACCTACATCATTACAATGGCTACGAGGTGGTGAAGGGTGATGCACACACACCCCGGGACCCGAGCCCATTGGAACCGAGAGAACCCGGCAGCAGCCACCACGGGCACAACGCAGGAGCGCGGCACAGAGGCGGAGGACGCACCGGCCGTCAAAGGCGCCAAAGTAGCGTGATAAGCGCACCGAGCCACTGAAACAGGCGAGAAGGGCCCGCGGGGCCAATCGGAGCAACCCAGTAGAGGGGTAAGGAGGCACAGGACATAGGCAGGCGGGCATTGACCAGCACCCTGGAGGAAATCAGCGGCAGTCCTGCGGCGAGTGGAGACCCCAGTCAGGGGGAAGAAGAGAGGAGCAGCGACGTCGGAGAGGAGGAGACGGGCACGCCCACATGGAGAGGTAGATGCGCCGGCAGAGGGAAGAAGATGACCTCTCAGACGTGCGCCTTAACAAACCCGGTGCCTTTCTTGGCCAAACCAGGGGAGCCCGAGATGCCGTGGGAGGACTGGAAAAGGTATTTCCTCACCTACCTCGCAGCCCTGGAAGAGGAGGGTGACACTCCGTACACGAGCTCGCGGCGGAAGAAGATTCTCCTCCATCATTTGGGCCCAGCAGGGCAACGAGTGTACCAAGACCTGGTGAAGGAAGACAGGACGGCAGCAGGCGACGACGTGTTTCAACACGCGCTAGATGACCTGGACACCCATTATCGCCCGGTGGTGTGCACGGCAATAGACAGGTATAACTTCTACCATCGGAAACAGAATAAAGGAGAATCCGTCGATGAATACGTGGCGGCCCTACAGAAACTGGCCCTAACGTGCAAGTTCGGTACCCTGCAGGAGGACCTAATAAGGGACCAAATCATCATGCACACCGTGAATACGGCCATCCAAGAAAAACTGTGGACGAATGGAGACGCACCACTGAAAACCGTCGTAGCCCTTGTGAAGAAAGCAGAACTAACCAGGAGGTGCGCAGAAGCGGCCAAGCGCGAACACCACCCGGGGCAGGCGGTATGCAAGGTAGAAGACCAGAAACCACCAGAGAGCAAACAACCGGCGTGGCAACAGGGCACACGGCCCCACAGAAAGTTCAATGCCCTGGCGACGAGAACACAAGGGCAAAGACAATGGAACAAGACGGCCTGTTACAGGTGCGGCAGCGGCACCCATGCAGCCAGCGACAAGGGTTGCCCGGCATTTGGCGCCAAATGCTCGTATTGCGGACTCATAGGCCACTACGAGAAAGTGTGCAGGAAGAAGTCTCAGAGACAAGAGGTGAAGTACGTAGCCCAAGGGGTGCGCGAAGAAGAAGAAGACGTAGAAATAGAAGAGGACGATGAAATCCTGATAGTAGAGGAACAAGTATTGGGTATAGAGAGCGCGGCGGACAAGAAGCCCAAGTGTGAAATGATGATAGGAGGCATAAGAGTCACCATGGTAGCGGACTCAGGTTCGCCATACACAATCGTACAAAGGAGGATATGGGAGGAAGACTTCGCACCAAGCACAGCGTACTACTTGAGGCCCACTGACATTCACCCGGTGACATTCACGGGGGAACCAATACCCATGGTGGGGTATTGCCCGCTAACCTTCGAATTCCGAGGATGTACGTGCGAGGGGAAGCTGTACGTGGCGAAGAAGGGACCTTCGGTGTTGGGCTGGAGAGACCAAGGAGCCTTGGGCATAAAGCTGAACCCAGGAGGGCACATGCAAGTCCTTATGACCGACGACGGGCAAGACCCGGAGGCCCAGCGATGGAAGGATGAATTCCCGGAAGTGTTTAAGGACTCCATTGGCCGCATGGCGAAGTTCACACACAAGATTCAACTCAGAGCGGGAGCCCAGCCGGTGTCGCACAAGGTGCGCAACATCCCATTCCGCACAAGGGTGGCAGTGCAAGAAGAACTACAAAGGTTGGAGGACAACGGCGTGATAGAGGCGATCGACAACGCGGAATGGTTGGCCCCCTTAGTAGTGGCACAGAAACCCAACGGGAAGGTGAGGCTGTGTGTCGACCTAAGGGAACTGAACAAGAACATTGTGGTGGACAAGTTCCCGCTTCCCAGGATCAACGAGATGCTGGCAAAAACCCAAGGTGCGCAGTGATTCTCAACCGTAGATTTGATGTCCGCCTACCACCAGATCGCTCTGCACCGATCGTGCAACCACCTGACGTCGTTCATCACGCCGTTTGGGTGCTACAAGTTCCTAAGGATGCCGTTCAGTCTCGCATCGGCAGCAGCAGTCTTCCAAAAGTTGATGCACAAGTTGTTCCACAAGAAGACAGGCATCCAATACTTTCAGGATGACCTCTTGGTAATGGGAGCCTCCCGAGAAGAGCATAACAAGAGGTTAGCGGAAGTCCTGACAGTACTGAAGCAGAACGGGCTCACTGCCCAATGGGACAAATGCAAGTTCGGCTTGAACACAGTCACGTACCTAGGGCACGTGATAAGCCAGAACGGCATCGAACCCAAAGCGTCCAACGTCGCAGCAATCAAGGAAGCTCCCACCCCGTCGAACAAAGAAGATGTACGGACCTTTCTGGGGATGGCGGAGTTTTATAGCAAATTTGTCCCCCATTTCGCGCCCAGGACCCATAATTTGAGGTCGCTCCTCAAAAATAAATCCACGTTCCTATGGACGGGAGAGCATCAACGAGAATTCGAGGAAGTGAAAAGGAACATCAGCGAGGCGGTGCCCATTCACAGATATGACCCTGAAGCTCCCACCATGTTGACTACGGACACCAGTGACCGCGGGCTGGGGGCTGTGCTGATGCAAAGGACGGCAGATGGGGCGATAACCACGATTAGTTTTGCGTCACGAGCGCTAGCCCCGAACGAGAGCAAATTCAGCGTCATCGAAAAGGAGATGTTGGCGGCGGTGTGGGCGATGGAGAGATTCCGGCAATTCCTGTGGGGCGGAAGGTTTCTGCTTCGCACGGACCACAAGCCGTTGGTGAAGGTCCTCACGTCATGCGGGCATGAGCTGCCACGCCACGAATTGCGAAGATGACGCTCAGATTACTAGACTACGTCTATGATGTAGAATATCTCCCAGGACACAAGAACAAAGTGGCGGACTTCCTGAGTAGAGCAGCGTCCAAGGAGGCCTCGGAAGTTCAAGACGAAGGTGGATGGGAGGACTATGCCGTAGCGTTCACTGGAGACCATGAAAGAGCAATCAGTGCCCAAGAATGGGAAGTGGAATACGGAAAGGACGAGAAGCTGAGTGCCATAAAAGCGTACGTAACAAATGGATGGCCGGAGAAGAGATTGCTAGGAGAAGAGCTCAAACAGTATTGGGATAGGGGTGGGCGGAATTTGCGGAATTAACCTTCGCAAATTATCGCGAGAATGTTTAAAATTATCGCAAACAAGCAGAAATATCGCGAAGATGCGGAAGTTTTTTTCCGGCACGTTCGCGAGATTTTCTGCATGGTTGCGGGTCGCCAACTTACCCATGTGGTTGCTTGCGGGCGCGGCCATCTTGTTTTGAGTTGTTCTCGCGGTGCATGATCGCGAGAAGAAAGACGTGATCGCGCGACGCATGACGTCACTGCGGGCGCGAACTGTCGCGAGACAGCGCAAATGGCTAAAAACAATACAACATCTCATGGAGAACGCGACCGGATCAAGAAAACTTGTCAGCGAACGCAGGGATTCAGGTAAGGCGATCGCGCGCGCGCGAGAATGTATCATTTTACAGCGCGAGCAAGAAACAAATTATCGCCAAGCTGCGGAAACCGGAATTTTTGACATTTTCGCGCTCTCCGCGGAACGCAAAAATGTCAAATTATCGCAATTTCCGCGAACGGAACGAAATTTTTGCCCAGGCCTATATTGGGAGGTAAGGGAAGAACTGTGCGTAGGAGACAAGCCATGGTTCCTGTTGCGCGGCAACAAGGTGATTCCTCCGACCTCATTGAGACAACGCATAGTGGCCATCACCCATGAGGGTCATCTAGGTATAGTAAAGACCAAGGGGAGAGCCAAGGAGGACTACTGGTGGCTGGGGATGGACATGGCAGTAGAACGCCATGTAAGAGGATGTGAGCAATGCAGCAACGCAGACAAGACTCAAAAAATGTTGAGGCCACCCCTGGGCAGATATGCTTGCCCGGAGAATCCATGGGAAGAGATCTCCATTGATGTCCTGGGACCCATAACGGATACCAACGACATCCAGAAATACATCACTGTAGTGGTGGATCGCTATTCAAAGTGGCCGGAAGTCCATGTAGCAGACAACGCAGAAACAGAGACAATCCTGGAGTTCTTGACAGAGGTCTTGATAAGGGAAGGTATCCCCAAAGGGATCCTGAGCGACAAAGGCCCGCAATTTACATCCAGTGAATGGGAAACCTTCATGGTCAGGAATGGCATCACAGTTCGACACACCCCCATATACCACCCTGCCGGGAATGGCGCGGCGGAAAGGTTCAACAGGGTGATCATGGGGTCGGTACAAGCCGCAATCAGTCAAGGAAACAACTGGGACAAGGAGTTGAAGCGGCTGATGTGGGCCTATAGGATAACCCCCACTTCAACGGGGTACAGTCCGTTCCGAGTACTAAGAGGGCGGGAGCCGTTCACAAAAGACAACGTAGCCTGGAAACGTCTCACGGTGCAGAGCCATTGGTCCTCAGCAGTAGTGCGCAAGAACCTGGAGAAGGCACAGGCAGTGTACACCGAACACTATGACAAGAAGCACAACACAAAAGAAGTCGCACTGGAGAAAGGGGAATGGTTAAGAGTCAAGCTACCCATCCAGAAGAAGAAAGGAGACAGCAAGTTCACACCCCCCTTCCAAGTGTTGGAACCGTACTCAAGGTCAGCACTTCTCAGTGACGGAAAGGTATGGTCGCAGGACCGCATGGCGAGATGCATGCCCACGGAAGGGAAGAGGACACAGGGGGTGTCGACCCCTACAGGGACACCCAGCGGAAGGAAGAGCCCGGTGGCAGATCGGGAGAGTCCCCAGGGAGGAGTAGAAAGGAATCCCCAGGTGGGAACAGGACACGGAACCAGCGAGGAGAAGAGTGGTCTGAAAGAGGACGCCCAAGAGGGGACTGAGAATGATGAGTGGGGAGAAGCAGGAGAGGAAAGCAGCGAAGGGGCACCAGGCCTAAGGAGCGTGACAACCACTCCGAAGGCCGGTAAACCCAGTAAGTGGACACGACGAGGAAGAAGAATCATACTGCCCCGAAGGTTCGGGGAGTTCAGCATGGACAACAAGTAAGACTGTATATTTTCCGTGGGGTTGTAAGTTTGGGTTGTGTTGCAAAAGGGGGAGATGTGGTGTAGCGGTCTAGTGGTTTTACGCTCGCCGTCTGACATCACAGGACGTCCGGCGGCGGCCATCTCCCGGCGAGTATGAGCGCCGAACTCAACGAGGACAGAGCTCCGCTCCGGCGCTCCTGTGTAAGGAATAAACGCAGTACACCACAACCTCGTGTACGCGTGGTTCTTTCGGTGAAGGGCTGTAATACTTACTTCATTACAATAATACCTACATCATTACACTGATGCTTCAAGGCCCAGTTTTACTAAAATATGGGGCATATTTGCCAATCGTTCACTCAACGTGCCACAGCGAGACATGTTCCTGTGCTGCATTGCATGGACGTGAGAAAACAGAACAGCGCCGTACTTACCAAGATAGGGGCTCTGTTCCGCTCTCTCTATGCACCAGCGCACTTGTGCTTTTCTAGCACCAGCACAGGCACTCTTGTGGCATTGTGCAAGAGGGCCTGCAGTACAGGCAGGATAGCTTTAGTGCAGGAAGTGATACTTTTCTGCACAAAAATTATATTTAGAGGCATATTTCTCCTTTTATGTGTGCTACAGAATGCACAACACATGGAAAGAGGAAGTAAAGAGGAGAAAAGAAGATATTTATCCTTGTTTCTCGTCTGTTGGATAGGTGCACAATTTTGGCGGAAACCTAGGTTTACAAATGTTTGTAAATCTTGATTTGCATCCAAATAGATAGGTGGATGCATGGCAACACCCATGCTCAACAATGGGATGCCTACCTAACAGAAAGTAATGCAAGGCAGCACTATACGCTATCTTACATTACTTTTCGTTTACTAAACCACATAAGGCCACACAAATCAAAATTGTGTGGCTTAGTTAATACTAAAATGGATTTTCCATTGGGGATGCACTGCAAAAGTGATGCAACTTTGACGCATAATCTTAGTAGATCTGGGCCTTAGCTTGGGTGCTTGTGAGATGTAAAGTGCCATCATGTGGTGCAGCGTAGCATTAAGGGTAGCGTCAATTAACTTTGGCATACAAAAAGAAGGTAACCATGAGCGCAGAGCTAATCAGCTTTGCTTTGTAAAGAGGAAAATATTCTAAATTTTTTCTAATATATGCAAAACATTCATTACCGTCAAAGAACAGCACTAAAACCCATAGTATTTCCTGCTAACCCATACCGATTAAAGTCATGCAATATAAAGTAACCTAGTGGTGTGAGAAAACCTAGCTCCAAATGAAAACAGTTGAAAACAATGAACATGAGATGGAGTGGCTGGCAGTGCTGTCAGTGCATAATTTTTCTATGCATAATATGTGTAACATTGTTAAAGTTATAGATACATTACACAAGTAACCTTTGGACACTGGTATGGGTGAGGCTTGTAGTCAAGCATTTCCCTTGAGTATAAAAGACATGCATGGTAGAGCTTGATCAGGGCCTATGCACTCTTGCTGAAGCAGACTTGGGGATCTATTACAAGTCTGGAGGTCTAAGGACTGCCAGACTCTTGGGGGTGCAGTGGCAGCGGTCTCCCGACCTCCCTATTATGATTAGGGCAGGCAGACTGCCATTGCCCTGCTGCTGCGCCCGGGCGCTGTCGTTCCCTGACGGTGGTGTGGCGGTCAGGACACATCAATCTCGCCAAGCATATTGGGAGTTTCCTCTCCGCCATGGTTTTCATAGCGGTTCCTGCTCCATGAAAACCTTGGCGGAGAGGAAAACCCTGGCAAAGAGGAAAACCCTGGCGTCTCCCAGTGTCTCATGTCCTGTGGATGCACAATATGTATGCCCCTGTGTGCATGCACACTTGTTCCTGCACAGCATGGACTTTACAGTTCATGCCGTTGCGGCACCCATTTTTAGAAGCACCACTGTGGGAACTCCCCACAAAAGCCCACCAGGCAAGAGGAAACTCCTATTCTTGTGGATGGTCAGACCACAGCTTTGGCAGTGCTGTGGAGGGGTGGACCCAGCACCACACTGCCAAAGTAGGAATCAGGCCCTTAGTATTGCGCAAGTGCTTCACCATTTGCATTTGTGTCAATGACGGCATCATCAGTATGTGAAACATTGTATACAGGTTGTTGCTTTTTCCCAAGTTGCACAATGCAATGTTGCTTATTATCGTGCAGTACCAAATCATAATAAATCTGCCCCTAAGTGATATTTTAGGGGTCTTTGTACACTAAGCTGACTACTTTGTGTGATATAGATAACGTATTGTAGCTAGCTCAGACTTCTTCCACGTCATTATGTTAAGAAGCTTTTGAATCTGGGGAGTCATGGCTTTTGTTTAAAGTTTTTTTTTAACAATACATCTCTATCTAATTATCAAACCCACATATAAAATCTCTAGGAAGTTACAACCAAATCCAGATGAAGTGTAAAGCTAAAAGAAAGCTGTATTTGACATTTTGGGGCCGATTCTGATCCTGTATTTTTTTTTTCCCGCCCGACTTGTGTCGGTAACTTTTTCCCTACAAATCGTACAAGTTCCATCCGACACTTTTCCATACAAAGTGTAAAAATACAGTCCAACCGTACTAGTACGATCCGGACTGGCTTTCCGATTTGTACGGAAAACGTCCCGTACACGGGGAATGCCATTACCCACAACGAAGCGAACTTTGTACGACTCGTATCCCGGGAAAAGTTGTTCCCGGGGTGCGAGTCGTACAGGGGTATGAGTTGTACAGGCATACACCCCCGTGCGTTGTGTATGTACTGTGCGTACCCCCAACATCGCGTACCCCAACGTCGCGTACCCCAACATCGCATACCCCAACATCGCGTACCCCAACATCGCGTACCCCAACATCGCATATGTACAGTGCGTACATATGTGATGTTGGGGTATGCGATGTTGGGGTACGCGGTGTTGGGGTACGCAGTGTTGGGGGTACACTCAGTACATACGTGATGTTGGGATATGCCCCATACATACACAACGCACGGGGGTGTATGCCTGTACAACTCGTACCCCTGGGGACTCTGCTTTTACAGCTGTTTTTGGCTCCCGTAAGAAAAGAGCCGTACTGAGTGCCGTAGGGAAGAATCGTATTTGCTGGGCTGGAAACCGCTGCTTTAATACATACAGACGTCGCGTGCAAGCTGTTCCGGATCAGAATTGTCGGTTTATTTTAGCTGTATGGTCTTTTGTACAATTTGTATGGAAAGAGGCTTTCTGTACGAATCGTACTTCCTAGGTTGTAAGAAAAGTTTACCGGGTACGAGTTGTACGGGAAAAACGCTCCATACAATGATTTGTACAGCCTTTTTCCAGGATTGGAATCGGCCCCTATGTGTAAAAGAGAAAACTCCAACCCTACACAAAGAAAAAATATGATAGCATGCAGCACACACAAAACAGTTACATCAAACAAAATAGATAATCCAGCTAATACCAAGTCTTCCAACCACATTTCATCATGTTTTTAAACCCACAAACCCTATTTCAAACAGTACTTTTTTCCATGCCTGAGAGTCTGACAGTTCAATCACACCTCGGATTCAATAGTCGCATTCTGGCTTTGTCTTAATCATCAATTAGAAAACATGTAAATGCTCTGTTACCATTTATCTAGTGAAAAATCCATAGAGGTTGGAAAGATACTTAATGCCAATGGCAGCACTGTTCGGGAAGAGTCAGGTGCTGTAATGTTTAAAGGTCGTTGTCCACTGTCACAGACGGCTGCACGTGGCTCAATGACCCAGACCTTCCGTGGCAGACCAAGCAGTCTTTCTTTGGTGACCATTACATCCTAGGCACAGTTCCCTTCTACATACATCTTATGTCAATACTTGGCTTCCATGTTAACATGTTTGGATACACTTTTCCCACTGTTTTATACAGCCCTGAGTCACATGCACATTACTCCATTTGGTTTTGTAGGACATTTTTCCAGCAGACGTCAGTGACATTGACGTATTAAACAATAGTGAATATTGTTTATTGTTTGATTACTTAAAATCATCACAATTAGAATAAAAAACAAGCAAGAAAATACAATTAATCTAAAATACAACAGAAGCAAGGTAAAAGTATTAAAAAGATACAGTGGTACAAAATATTTTTTTTAAAGTGAGCAAGAAACAAGCTAAAATATGTTTAAAAGATAATAACCTTATTGATGGGTGTGCGACCCAGCCCTAACTTTCAGTAAAACAAGCAAAGGCACCATCGATAAAAACAATAGAAGATAAATTGGTTTCCTTTTACAGATGATCTAAAGCTGGTAGATCTTATAAGTTGCCAAACATCACAATAGATACCATATTAGGGTCCCCTTTACAAATGAGTAGGTACCAAGTGAAAGTTTGTCCGCTGGACATGGACGATCACTCAATTTCATTCTTGAGTAATCAGAAATACCAAGTGCAATTGTAACTCACACGATTTCACTGAATGTGTTTTTTCCACCCGTAGTTCTACCAGCCAGCAAAATTTACTGGAAAACACACATGCGCAGAAGCATAGCATAGACAGGAAATTGCAAATTATAACAGGAAATGTAATTTTCTGTTGCCAAAAAAGACATCCAGGTCACAGGAGAAACACGTGCTCCACCATCTTCATTTTGGGGCACACAAATCTCTTCAAATCTCCACTTTAAACTTCACCTCCAATTCAAACACCTCCTGGCAGCAATCGTTTAGATTTTCAATATATCACAATCCCGACAATGCACCATCTATTCCATCCCACCTGTCAACTTAAAACCATAGCTCCTAAGCAAGCCTGCAAATGTAAAATCCCTGAGTCTGAATTGCAGATATTTTCTGGGGAGGTTGTAAAAGAAGAGGCCCAGCTAATGGGATATTTGTTACATAAAATCAATGCCTACAACAGGGCAATGATTTAAAAGAAATCCCCCCCAAAAACAAATGCAGCCTCAGCACAACCCCAAGACAGGTGAATACTGCAAGGAGTGCTTTCAGGATTTATAATACTGTGTAAGATATTTAAGGCTAGTTGTATCAAAGGATTGTACCCTTTACCTATTTTGTGTCTATAGGAACATGCTTTAGAACAGATGACCTTACTTTCCAAGCAGTGCTTTGCAATTGAAGGTGGTCATGTTATATTATGTTATGTTATGATACGTTATGCTATGTTATGTGGTCAGTGGAAGGAGATGTAACTGTTCAGGTAGGTGGGACCTAAATTGTGCAGTTCATTGAATATGTGTGTGAGGAATTTGAAATGAATATGTTTGTGTATTGATAACGAATGGGCTTCCTGTGGTGTGGTGTGGTGTGATATGAGTTCTGTGAGGGAAGTTGAGAATGATTCTGGCTAATGGGTTCTGGATGGTTTGTAGTCTTCTGGTAATTTACTTGGTGTTCTGAGTGTAGAGGGTGTTCTCTTAGTCCAACTTTCTGACGATCAGGGCGTGACTCTCTCTTTTTCTTCTGTCATTTAGGAGCCACTGGAAGATCTACCTTAGCATTTTCAGGGTGTGGACGTAGGTAGCAGAGATGGTGTTTACTTGTGGCATCATGTCTGGTTACTGTCAATGATAATTCTGAGGTTCTTGGGGTGAATGCTGAGTGTGACTCCAATTGGACTCCCATGGTGAGGTGTCTTGCCGAAGATCACTACTTCTGTCTTTTCAGTGTTGAGATTGAGACAGTTGGCTTTTTTTCAGTTAGCGACTTCAGTCATGCAGGCTGTCAATTTGTTTCTTGTGTGAGAGAATGAGGTGGGTGTCATTGGTGTATGAGAAGAAGCTGATGTGATGAATGTGAATGACTTTGACCAGAGCGATCAAGTATGCATTGAAGAGCGTAGGGCTGAGCAATGACCCTTGAGGCACTTTGTAGATGACTTTGCAGGCTTCTGAGAAGTAAGGTGCCAGGCTGACAGCTTATGTTCTATATGTTAAGGAGTCAATCCAGTGGGGAGAGGGTCCTTTGGATGCCAATCTCGCCCAAGGCCTGATCGGGATGGGGTGTGAGACTATGTTAAATGCTGCAGAGAGGCCCAGGAAAATTAAGTCTGCTGTATCTCCTTTGTCAAGGATAATGAAAATGTCATCTGTGGCTGTGATGAGTGCTGTTTCTGTACAGTGGCTGTGCCTGAATCTGGAATGTGTGTCATCGAGGAACTAGTGGCTGCTGAGGTGGTCGGTGAGGCGTCAGTTGAATAATTTCTATAAGACATGGGCTGGGTATGGTGGGAGAGCAACGGGTCTGTAGTTGGCAACCTTGGCTGGGTCAGAGGATTTTTTCTTGAGCAGGGGCATGACAGTGGCTCTTTTCCAGGTGTCTGTGAATTAGTTAATTGAGGCAGTAAGGATGGGTGTTCGTGCTTTGGAAATTGGTTGGAGTCCTTTGGTGACGGCATAGTAGGGGCAAGGGTCAGATGGGGCCCCAGAGTAGATGGTCTATGTGGTTAGAGCAGTTTTGATGGTGGTGGCGATGGACCAAGAGGGCAGGGTTAATTATTCTGCCATGATGGGAAGTTGAGTTGCAAGGGTGACAGGGTGTGGTTGAAAGTCGAAGTTGACATATGTGGAGGTGATTTTGTTAAAAAAGAATTCAGAGAGCTTGTTGCAAAGGTCTAGCAAGGGGGTGATGTTGCTGGAGGCAGCAGGAGGTGCAGTGACATCTTTGATGATGGTGAACATTTCCTTTCTGCTGTTAGTGCCAGAGTCGTTGTGGTCTGCAAGAGATGTGCACTTGAACTAGAGTTAACACCTTGGTGAGAAAAAGGTGCCCCATCATTAACTTCACCTATATAGAGGGAAAAGATCTGGAGCCAAGACTGGAAGAGCATAGGATCCAGGCATGTGTTAGACACATTTACACTATACATAACTATGTGCTAATGCAAGAATCAGATTTGCATTATAAATATCATGAGGCCTAGAGAGCAGGACAGTGCCATTGCTAATGAGATATGGTGCTGCTGCTCTTTTGCCAAGCACTGGCATACATTCAGGGTGGCAAGTGTACCATGGTTCAAAGGTGTGTGAGTTATGGCTAAAATGGGTTTTGTATTGAAAGGATAGCCTTCCAGTAAAAAATACTATGTCGGACATACAATAAATCAGTTTCCACTTTATTAGTGTGCAGTTTGTACACATTTCAGCTGAATCAAGGAGGCATAACATTTTGGCACAAACACCAGTCTACCAGTGTTAGTCATGTCACAACAAATACTCCAGGTTATATGTCTCAAAATGACTGTACTGTATAGAATGTGTCAATCCATTCCTCCAGAGGACAAATGCCTCACCCATCAAAGGTGTAGTGGAATGACTTTCTACAATACATCAGAGCCTCCTCCTCTCTTCTTGACTTTCACAAGAAGCTGAAGACCTGGCTTTTTGAGTTAGCCCTCCAGGGCTGGCCTCACGCATCATTTACAGAACACCTGGATACCATCACATATGATTAGTGCACTATAAAAACACTGATAACACAACAATACATAACATAACAAATGTCTTCATCGTAGGGCTCCTCCTCAAACTGATATTCAGCAAGGTACCAGTGTGGGCTGCACACCTCATCGAGGGAAGTTCCTGAGGTGTATCATATCTGTGAGAACCCCTTTGAGGAATGGTGTGGGTGTTAAGTTTGAAACAGTGCAGCAGGGAATCAAAGTAAATTAAAACATTTAACTCTCTCTCCTGGCCAACATCCATTTTTGTTCTTGTCATCAGTGGGTAGGTATTAAAAAAATCTGAGCTTATTTTGACATGATAATGGAGGCTGACATGTTTCTGCTTGTCTTTATTCCCTCAATCACGTCTGAACTCAGTGTAAAGTAAAAAAATATGAGAAATAAGAGCTACAAACCAATGGTATATTATGCACTCAAAGGCCAAGATCTGGAAAACCTGCATGTGCCAAATACAGAGGATTAAAAGAGATGGTATTCAAAATATAATAGGTTATGATCTGCGGTGTGGTAGGATTCAAATATAAGCACATCAGATTATCAAAAGTGTGCCACACTGTGTGGGTGAAAGTTACATACAACATACAGCATCCCATATATGGAAGCAACGTCAAAATGATTAACTTGTTAATTTTATTGCATAGCCTAAACTCCCTCTTCAGAGTAGGTGTGGACAATGTAACTACTAAAAGAAATAATGTTCCTGGATAATACCAGTAAATATAATAAGTAGGGATTGGTAAAGAGGTGTCTATGGGGCTGAATATGACAGTTCACTAATACAGTATTGCTGAGACAGAATAGTCCTCTCATGATAAAGATGTGTACCACTGTCCTGAGTGCCCAACTGTACTGTTGTCTGGATATCTAATGCAGATTTTTTGTCATAGGCGAACATGGATCATGCGTGTGCACCATGACATAGGCCTGTCTCAAGGATTGCAGTCTTGTTGGATGGGAAGGGATTTACCAAAGCTCTACCCTCATAGTGGTGGAAGGGTGCTGACTTCACCAGGAGTTAAGCAGCATGAGCGGGGTGGTGGCAGCATGCATTGTAGTGATCAGTGGTAGTGAACAGTACCTTTTACCCAGTAGAATTTGTGTGACCAGCATGCCAGGACTCGTGAATGCCTTTGCGGCGACCCTGCATGCCAGGAGGGTCTGCCGGAATTGAATTATCGGAGTCGTCCGGGACTGGAATGAGGCTTTGGCCAAATGGTCTAATCACACTGAAGGATCTGCCCTGACTGACCCCAAGGTCTCAAGGGATACACTTCTGAAGATGCTGTGGCATCAAAGCTAAAATCCTGAAGAGTCAAGGGGAACTCTTAAGTACGGCATAATGGTGTGCATTCCCTGGATGTGGGAACTGGTGACTAGGGAATAACCCCAAATATGATACACAAGGAGTGTGGGACAGGAATTTGCCTAACAACTACTAGATCCCCCATCTGAAGGGTGATTGTATTGTTGCATTTTGAATGTCTCATTTCTTTGCCTGTGTCGAGTTAAAAATAAGTAACTACTTTTTCTTCTAAAAGGAAGTATTTGGCTGGACATCGATTTAGTGTTTCCACTTTCGGTTGAGTTGTGTTCACAGGCTTGTATCTACATCTTTCCATCTCGCTCGAGAATCCTTAACTGCTTGAACACAGCTGCCACTAAGAGTCAAGTGCAAATGGGGCACTTGGCCCAGCTGAGAAGCATCTATAGAAGGTCGGGCCCCAGGACGTCAATAGAAAAAGACCTCAACCACCAAAAGGAGCTGTGACAAGTATTAATTAGGGTGTTCGGAAAGTATATGCTGTATTACTATAACTAGGCTAAATGGGAAGGCCCATGTACAAGTCATTGAGAACGTCCTTGGCACTAGAGCAAAGCCCTAATTGCAATACTTTTAGGCAACATTCCAGCACAACAAGAAATGTTTTGCTTTGGAAAGTAAATAATTTATCAAGACTTTGCAAAGGTGTGCATCATTTTTGTGACTTTGCACCAGCACAACACCTTGATAAATCTTCCCTCATGCATTCTATAAGACCAAACAAAATCATGAAATTGTAGAAGTTAATTTACATGTTTTTTAATTTCATATTAAGTACCTTAAATAATTTCCCCTGATAATCCATGAAGCAAAAGGCAGACTCACAACAACCCTCAACCAGCTTTGCCCTATCACCACCATCTGCTTTATATACAAAAGGAAACACACCCCACTAAGCTACTGTCACTATTCAGCCTAAATCATAAACTGTGACACAAACTGCAACAATTGTCAGAACTACCATTGTTATTACAAGCCCAGCCTTAACGCCACTCTATCTGCAACATCACCACAGAGCCAAATACCGAACAACCAGCCTGTCTCTGTTGCTGTCACCACTTCAACATCAAGCACCATCTATAATGTTGTAAGTGACAGCAGGGGTCAACCATAGGTCACCAAAGCAACTCCACAGTTTTCAACCAAACGACACCGACTGTCACTCTTGCAATTACAACTGCCCCTGTTCTACATAGTATCACTGAGGTGCCAATACAGGAAGTGGAGGAGAAACAGGAAGAGGAGGAATAGATTTTGATGCTGCTACAATAAGGGGCTGTCATTGAATGGAGTAGACTTTCTGAGGATGTTGAACAGACAGTGGCAGCTCAGAAAATCTAACCTGCTCCCACTACCATGACTGCTTTTGTGCAAGCATCTCCCTGCACTTCGGAATTTACTACCAGTAAATTTTAGATACTCCTCCCTTCTGCACATAGTGCTGCTCTGGGAACCCGCTGCTGTGCTCGTGCCCACCATCTGACCCTGAAGTTAGGATAGAAGGGGACTCGACATGAGGGGATTAGAATAGCTATCTCTATTACAACCATTGAAACACTAGCATTAGTATGCATTTTGACCACTATTTGAAACACAATTGTTTGTCGGAAGGCCAATAGACCATTGATTGACTGCCCTGATTGGAGCAACTCAGAAGGAACTCAGGAGCAGGGAGTAAAAGGATACAGCCATTGTGGGCCATGGGCTCTGAGCCAAAGCTATTTTTGAAACACCTGTGATGCCTGAGGGCAGTGGCTGATCTATGCTGTGCTAGAAACAGGCGAGCCTCGGAGTCTTACTGCGGAGCCGAGGAGTGTTGGAGAATAGCTGAGAGGTAACATTCTAGACATTGGAGCAGATGGAGGATGCCTTAAGATTACAAGACCTTCCTTATGACATCTTAATCCCACAGCATCTTGTGACTTGCGACAAACATCGCAAATAACATAAGGAAAAGTACGCTAGTGGAGGCGGCGGCAGTGGTGTAAAGCAGTGCGTGTGGAGGTGAACTGAAGGGAGGAGCTAAATGTCTGGGGGCTGGCATTAGGATTGCAATAGTAATAATTGGATAAAGCCTCAATTTGCAGCCCCAACTTTGTTGAGTCCGGGAAAGTTATCACTTGTCTCAGCTATTGACACATCATGGCAAATTATATAGGACAGGATACAATAGCCCGAATAAAAAAAGGCGGTGGTTGGCAAAGAAATATACTCTAGGCAAAGTAACAGGAAGAGGCTTGAAAGGATGCCACAAAATAAGTTGAGACTACCAGGAGCTTAAGTGTTAAAGAAGGGTCGAGGCTGAGGGGCTACAACAAGGCAGCCTTAGCAAGAGCAAGTATAGCTGGGCAGTGCTGAAAGAATTGTAATAGTTACTCTGGAAGAAAAAAAATAAATATGAAGGTACCAGGGGAGAAGGGTGAGCAGGAACTCCACAGTGATTTTGCAGGCATCAAGTAGATCTCCTTTAAAACAATCAGTAATGAATTGTGTTGAAAAGCATTGTAGAAGTAAGCTAAGAGTAACACCTTTATCCTCATCATTACTTAAGGTACCAATTGGAGAACAGGAGGGGAGATGGGGAAGTGTATGCACAAGCTTAAGTATAATGGAGCCAGAATTTGTACAGGATCAATCCCTTAGCAAAAGACCTGGATGAACTAACAAAGAAAAAGCTACTTTCGGAAACAAGGTCATCTTCGTCTCCCCATTCTCATTCTGCTATCAATGGACAGCAGAAAAACAGATGGACTTGGAAGAGGAGGCCAATTTATTTGATCTAGTGGATGGTAGAAGTGAGAGCTTAGAGCTGAAGCTCCTGGACAATGTTGATAGATTTGATAAATATAGAAGAGTTACCTCCCCCACATAACAGACTTTGTTGGTACTGGATATATTGGCTTCACCATCTTCAATAATACTAGATGTGATGTTTCTAGTGCAAAAAAATCTACAAGGAAAATTGGAAGCTATAACGGTATGCAACGACTTGGTAAAGACAGGAGATTGCAGTGGAAATAAAACAGATTGACAACTATATGCACTCACTAGTATATATAAGGAGCAGTGTGCATGTGAATCTACGGAGGATGAAGTGTCGGTCCCCCAAAAATAGAAAGGCACCTTATCTGTATATAGTTCAAAACAGTCAATGCTGGTAACAGAAAACGGGGCACACAGAGGTTATGAGGGTTATATACCACACACAAGAAGAATATACATGACTAGGAAGGAGAAGGCACCTTGTAAGAAAAGGGAATTCAGGAGGGGGGAAATAAAGAAGAGAAGGAATTCGCAAAGGGTAGACAACTTTAGAAAAAAAGGCAGGATAGTAACGGAGATGGTTGAGGACTTGTTAAGTGGTACAAAGAATACGCAAAGTGGTGAGAATCAATTACAATAAAAAGTAGCACAGTATTTTCAGGAAACCCATAAAAGGGCACGTTTGCCCCGTACCATGGATTGTCAGAAGAGTCAGTTGGATATAGAGAAAGGCAGGAGAATAATGGGGGAGGATTGTAGCCCCGACCACCCTGGTGGGAGTAGAGCCTTATTGACATGTAGGAGGAAGTGCAATAATGAAGCTGGTCCGCTTGGGTTCATAAAATGAAGCTTTATTGTTACAGCCCCTTACATGTCTACACAGCACAACAGCAGGGCAGCAACTGTCAAGTAAACAATAAGATAACGGCAATAACAGTGTACAGTGGAATGTGGAGTGTTGGGCGAACCAAAAGAGAGGGATGGTATGAACACGTAATACCGGCTCTCGTGCAGGTGAGTCTCGAGTCAGTTATTGTCGCGTATCATAGTCATGGCATGCGGCAGTAACTTTACAAACAGGTGCATGCTAGTCACATACAAAATCGTTGAGTTTTTTTGGTTTGTTGATGAGTCTGCCAAATCTTCCTGTGATATCATGACTGTCACCCACAGCAACCGAATCAGAGTGTGAATCAATTTCATTACTGAGGTCAGGCATGTGATGATAAGTTGGCTCAGTAGAAGATGGGAGGTCATCAACATTCGAGTCTGTGTTACTTGAACGCATTTCATCACAAGTATTCATAAATCTGTGTACATTTTCTGGTTCATCATAATCAACCCATAGATCATTGTTATGGCTGCATACATTTTGTTCACTAATCTGTTTGCCAACTATGCTGCATTTAGGTAGTCTGTTCATATGCCACACTTTGCCAACACTGAGTTTAGCCGTGTTATTGTACAGTTTGCAGATGCGGAGGGGTGTGGTGAATCTACTTTCACCTTTCCTGACCTTCCTTTCTTGACAAACTTTAACCAGATCGCCAACTTTAAATGAATGATCCTTGACACCATGTTTGTTGTCATACCATTCTTTATAGCATGTTTGTGCCTTTTTTGATGTTGCGTCTGATGTTTTTGGGCGACCATTCAATTTGTTTTGATGTTGACATCCACCCTAAATCTCTGCTGATGGGTTGTCTACTCCTCATGAGGACAAATGGAGATTCATTAGTACTGGCACTGGGTGTGATTATGTGAGCCCATATGGGCTTAAAAATGTCTTCTTCCCAACTAAGATTGCTATTTCTGGACAATTGTATGTTGCCTTTTAAGACTCTATTAAAGCGTTCAACAAGGCCCTTTCCTTCAGGATGATAGAGCAAGGTGGTGTTGTGAGTAATACCATTCCTTTCAAGGAATGATTTGAATGCTTCAGATGAGAATTGGGGTCCATTGTCAGTTAGGATGCTCTTGGGTAACCCCTCATTCATGAAAAGTTTGTCCAAAAATGAAATGACACAGGTGCTATCAGCACATGAAACAATTTTGATCTCTGGTCATTTTGAAAAATGATCTGTGACCACCAAAATGTATTTGATTTCACTATCATTACCTTCAATAGGCCCAGTTATGTCCAAACCAATTCTTTGCCCGAAACCGGTCCTAGGATGCTTGTGTCCAGTCCAGGGAGGACCTGGCTTGGCAGTTCGGGCTGGGCTGTTCCCATGAGGCACAGGGTCAAGACTGATTTGCATATGGCTGGGTTCAAACTGGAATGGCATGGTGAGCAAAAAAACGATGGATTTAGGCCCAGATCTCTGTACTGGGGTGAATGTATGACATTGTTCTGCATTCTGTCCATCAATTGTTGTTTTTTGCATTTTTTTTGCAATTCTTTCCCACAGCATGTTTGGGGATACAATGGGACCCTAGGGACCTTTAGACTTTTGTCAGAGTCGTTGCAACTCACAAATTCCCTGATGAGGACTTAAATCTGTTTATCAACCCAAAGCCACCAATAGTTGTTTTTGACCCTTAGTTTGGTCTTTGACACTCCAAGGTGACCTATGTGGCAAAGCTTTAAAATTTTCTTTTTGAGTGAGTCAGGGGGAACAGCTTTTCCAAACGTATATAGGATATCATTCTCAAAACGTAATTCAATTCTTAGTTCCCCAAAAATTCTGACATCTTCGTCAAGATGTTTTTTATCTGACCACTGGCTATTATTGTATTTACAGATGTTTTGAAGAGTGAGATATTCCTGCATTTGTTTTTTACATTCAGATCTTGTAATTCCATTAAAATCAACATAAAAAAGTAGGGCTACTTTTTCAATGTCATCCTGATCTTCAGTGACCTCTTCAATGGGTAAAGATAATCTACTTAGAAAGTCGGCAACTTTGTTCTTTATGCCAGGCCAGTATTCCACTGTATAATTGTAGTCCATCAATTTGACAGACATGTTGCTTAGTCTGGGAGAAGCGTTTTCTAAGCCAGCCACTGAAAGAATTTTGATGAGGGGCTTGTGATCTGTTTGTAGGCGTACATTATAACCCCAGACATACACTCTAAAGTAATTAAGAGCCCATGAGCATGCAAGCATTTCACGCTCTATTACTGAATACCTTTCTTCTGATTTGATTTGATTTGATTTATTATTTATAAAGCGCGGTGAATCACCCCCGGGGGGTATCTCAGCGCTCGGATACGGCAGTGAAGCATAGATAGAGGTACTCAGGCTGGGAACAAGACGGTTTTGAGAGCTTCTGCAGAGGTCAGTTATCAAGACGCAAAGGCTACTACCCATTTATTGTTGTTGGAGTCCTTTTGTGAAAGAACAGCACCAAGCCCTTTGTTGCTGGCATCTGTTGTAAAGAATATCAGAGCTTCGGCGTCAAAACACTTAAGAAAAGGTGCACCACATATATCTTTTTAATGTGATCGAACGCATTCTGGCACATTTGGGACCACATGAATTTCACTTTGTTTTTGAGTAATTGACGAATGTGGTACGTCTTTTCTGAAAAGTTCTATATGAATTTTGAATAGAATTCGGTTAAACCGAGGAATGCTCTTACCTCATCCTTGCTGGTCGGACAAGGTGCTTGGAGAATTGCTTCAACAAGACTTTGTTTGGGTTTTATACCATCCTGACTGATGCAATGACCTAAATAAACAACATTGGCTTGCGAAAATTTACATTTGTCTAATTCAACACTCAATCCATTTTGTTTCAAAATTTCAAACACCTGCTTTAAACGTGCATCGTGCTCCGTTTTGTTACTTCCCATGACTAGGATATCATCTTGGAAGAACTTAATACCAATAGCGCCCTCAAAGATGGATGTATGTCGTTACAACGCAC
The DNA here is from genome assembly GCF_964204655.1 of Triturus cristatus. Lineage (NCBI taxonomy): Eukaryota > Metazoa > Chordata > Amphibia > Caudata > Salamandridae > Triturus > Triturus cristatus. The sequence goes on from NC_140589.1 coordinate 1,361,764,445, forward strand.
ACTTTTACAACGCATACACTTACAACGCATTTTTTACAACGCAAAATCCATTACAACGCATTCCATTACATAGCATGACACTACAACACATTTTTAAAAACTACCTTTACAACGCATTCCATTACAACGCCTACTACCTTTACAACGCATACAATTACAACGCATAATATTAAATTGCATTTAAGGTAAGTATTATATAGTATAGGGGTAAAATTTACTTTTCTAACTCCAGGGGGTGCAACAGTAGGGTAAGTGTTGGATAGAATAGGGGTAAAAATTACTATTCTAACTCCAAGGGGTGCAACAGTAGGGTAAGTGTTGGATAGTATAGGGGTAAAAATTACTATTCTAACTCCAGGGGGTGCAACAGTAGGGTAAGTGTTGGATAGTATAGGGGTAAAAATTACTATTCTTACTCCAGGGGGTGCAACAGTAGGGTAAGTGTTGGATAGTATAGGGGTAAAAATTACTATTCTTACTCCAGGGGGTGCAACAGTAGGGTAAGTGTTGGATAGTATAGGGGTAAAAATTACTATTCTAACTCCAGGGGGTGCAACAGTAGGGTAAGTGTTGGATAGTATAGGGGTAAAAATTACTATTCTTACTCCAGGGGGTGCAACAGTAGGGTAAGTGTTGGATAGTATAGGGGTAAAAATTACTATTCTTACTCCAGGGGGTGCAACAGTAGGGTAAGTGTTGGATAGTATAGGGGTAAAAATTACTATTCTAACTCCAGGGGGTGCAACAGTAGGGTAAGTGTTGGATAGTGTAGTGTAATATTATGCGTTGTAATAGAATGCGTTGTAAAGGTAGTTTTTAAAAATGCGTTGTAGTGTCATGCTATGTAATGGAATGCGTTGTAATGGATTTTGCGTTGTAAAAAATGCGTTGTAAGTGTAGTGCGTTGTAAAAGTTGCGTTGTAAAGGTTGTTCCCCCTCAAAGATAGCTAACATTATCCTTTGAAAAAGCGCTGCGGCGGAAGCTAAACCAAAAGGTACCAGAGTGAAGCGATAGCAACCAAACGGTGTGATGAAGGTTGTGTACTTTTTACTGTCAGCATGCAAAGGTACCTGGTGGTAAGCAGATTTTAGATCTATGATGGAAAACAGTTTCATATCCTTGGTTGCATTAAAAATGTCATTTATACGTGGCAGTGGAAATTGGTCAACAAGTATATTCTTATTAAGGTCTCTAAGATCAATACAGAGTCTGATTTTTCCATTGGGACATTTAACAACGACCAATGAAGAGACCCACTCAGCAGATTCAACTTTCTCGATGACCCCATTGGTGACCAGTCTATTGAGTTCAGTCTGAACGTCATCTCTGATTGATAACAGTAAGTGTCTTCCTTTATGTACATATGGTGACGCATTGTCTTTTAATTCAATTTTATGTTGTAAACTGTTGAGTAGACCTACTTCTCCAGAGAAGACTTGTGGGTATTCTTTGAGTAAGTTATTGTTGAGTTCATTGTTATCTTCAATTGACATGACTGAGTTGGAGCTGTTTTGATTAAGAATGATTCCTAAATCAGCTTGATCATCCCACCCAAGGATAGAAGGTTCTCTTGTTGCCACAAAGAGTTTGCAAAGGGCTTTCCTACTTTTGAATTCAAATTCAAGTTCTCGAGTTCCAATTAAATTCAATATTATCGCCAGTAAAACTTTTGGCAATTACGTTAAACTTATTTAGAAAAGCACCAATTTTGTTTGCAAAATGTTGTTTCCAAATGTTCTCATTGACAATTGTAAAAGGAGAGCCGGAGTCAGCAACAATGATACCCCGCCCTTTTTAATTTCGCAAATAGGTTTCTTGACTATCGTTGGATTGACACCCAGAATGTCGTACTCAATTGAAAATACATAGTTGATCTTGTCGAAATCTTATTCTCCAGATTCATCTGAATTCGCACAATACTCACTCTGAATGTGTCGAAAAGGCTTACTGCATTTGTAGAATTTCCTTTACAAGCTTTGGAGAATTGACCAATCAAACCGCAAGAAGTGCGTTTTTGAAACCTAGCAGGACACTTTTTGAAGTCAGCAAGGTGGAAAGAAGATCCACAGCGATAACATTTCGTATCACTGTCTTCACTGGATTTCTTTATGTAGGTTTTCTCATCATTGCTCTTTTTCTTATGATCAATACTTGCATTGTTTCTATTAGTGTTATCCTTAATTTTGCATTTGTTGGCATTAGAAGTGTTTACTAACTTGACTTAATTGGGCTCCCCAATACAGCTTTTGCACACATACCAGTGAGCTCTGCTTTTTTCACTAGAGCAACTACTTCTTTTTGCTGAGATTCGTCATTGACCCAAAGTTTGTCCTGAATGTTGGGGTTACTAGCGTGCATAATGATCTGATCACGTATAAAATCTTCTTGTAACTGCCCAAATCTACATGTTAAGGCCAATGTATTTAAAGCGGACACATATTCATCAATGTTCTCATTCTTGCCTTGTTTTCTTCGTGAAAATTTGTAGCGATCAATAGCAACACAAACAATTGGTGAAAAGTGTGCATCCAGATCATCTAGAGCATGTTTGAATACATCATTACCTTCTCTAACTTTTTTTTCTATTTGGTTATAAGTTTTTATTCCTCCAGGACCGAAGCAATAAAGTAAGACTTTCTTTTAGTTATCTGGAGTGAAATCTTCGTCTTCAACAGTTTCCATGTAATTACAAAAGTATTCCTTCCACTCTTTCCAAGGCATGCAAGGTTCTCCCTTGAGTGGGAGGAAAGGTTGTGGCTGTGAAAGGTTTAAAGATCTCAAGGCACACATAGTATTTCACTGCCTGAGTTAGCATAATAAGCCAGGTATTTAACGATGCAATAGGTATACCAAACAGTCAACCACAGAATGTGATTCTAGTTACTACAACAAGGTGTGCACATCACCATGAAAAGTGCACTGTTGAATGATGATAAGTTGGTATACCAAGAGGCAAGAATTTATTATAAATTAATAACTTTACGTATGATGACAGTATTTACACTGACATTAGCGTTTTAATAAATATGCCCGGTAATTTTTGTCTTGTAGCAGGTGTGGGTATCACTGGATGGTGCACGCATGCAAAGGGGTGTGCACAAGACAAGTGTGAGGCGTTTAGCAGAAAGAATTACTTAACAATTACTGTGAAAGGTGTGCGTGTCACCGGAAGAGCACACGCAGCATAGGTTGCCAAGAGATATGGTAAAAGTGCGAGCTGTGTGAAAATAAAGACAGGAAAATGGCCACTTGACGCTCATTTACGTCGGGTCAGAGAAGGTTGGAGTGCGTTGTGGAGATGATTCTCTGAGTGCGTCACACATTATGTATGACAGCATACGTCATCATTACAACTTGCGCTGGCCAAGGCTCCACAAGTCTCCCCAAAGCGACTAGCACACACAAAACTTCACCGCATAGTGCTGTGGAGTAGCCCGGAGATCGTTGTTTGACGGCTCTTAGGTTTCCGTTAGTTGGAGACGTCAAGAGTGATGTTCCTCTCAAGTTTCCTCAGAAGGCAGTGAAGTTCGCCCTCATACAGCTGCATGCACCAGGTCGGTGAGTCTGCCGCACCCGCAGAAATTCAGAATGAATCCTTCGTGGACGGTGGTTGACATGAGGGGCTGTAAGCGTCTGCTTGTCACCACTTGTAATAACGAAGTTAGTCTGCGGGGGTTTGTAAAATGAATCTTTATTGTTATATCCCCTTACACTTCTACACAGCACAACAATAAGATAACGGTAATAACGATGTACAGTGGAATGCGGAGTGTTGGGGGAACCAATGGGGAGGGACGGTATGAACACGTAATACCTGCTCTCGTGCAGATGAGTCACGAGTCAGTTATTGTCGCATGCCAGAGTCATGGCGCGCAGCAGTAACTGTGATTACAACAGGAAGGAAAGCAAGCTATGGATTATAAAGGACAGATCTAATAAATTAGGCTGTGAGTGAAGGGGATAACACATGGGTCTTTTTCGAACCACAGCAAGGCCGACATGGTATTAAAAGGCTAAGGAAACTAATCCATCTGAACCACTCCCAACTCCTGCACTCACTCTCAAAGTGCCCGAGTCTGCCAGAAATATCATCTGGGGATACAAAGCAGACATGGTTTGTGATAAGTAAAACCTGAAGAGAGGTAATGATGATGCACTTTTATACAGAAATTGTAAAGTCAGTGCTAGTAAGAGCAGAGTAGGAGATTATGAGAGAAGGTATAAGGTTAGTAATAGCAATTGAGGTAGGAAAGACTGAATGCTGGTCACATAACTTTCTATATAATCATGCAGGACTAAGATTAAATTAAGTCATTTTAGGCCCACAGGATAACTATAGCAAATTGTTTGTTGAAAATCTAAGGGATGGAGGTCTGCAGATGACAGCCCTAGTGGATAATTCTAAATGGGCAAGTAAGGGCATAGAAACGATAAACCACTTTTAATACCTATCAGACTCTATTCTAAACCTTGGAGATAGTGAACTGTAGGATGTGAAAGAATTTGATTAGGTGTTGGGCACTTCACACACCCTGGTGGTTCAATTGTGGAATATAGGTGGGTTTAGGATATTGTTACACCAAGATATCTTGAAAGAAATGTTGGTAAAATGTGAGATCTTGTATTTACAGGAGACATGGCTGTGCAAAGAGCCTGAACCAGTTGATGTTTTATTTTTTGTATTGTTGAAAACAGCGAGAAGGCAGTGCCCTGGTTGCCAATCAGGGAGGGGGGGATGATTACACTAATCTCAACCAAAGTGGCAAATAAAGTGCCTCCCTTAAAGGTGAAAGGTAGCTGGATCCTTGCTTGCAAAGTAGATGTATAGAGCAACAATATGGAAACAGCATGCATAGTAATCATTAATGTGTACATTGAGATGTTGAATGCAGAAGATTATGCATTTCAACTGGAGCTGTAGAAAGAAGATAAGAGTAAAATACACAACACAGTTGGTAATATAACTAGGGGATTTTAACCAGAAATTGAACCCACAACTTGGTTATTTATTCTACAAAGATATGTTGTCTGTTTACAAGATGGCACCGTCAAGATTCACAAAAACATTTTGTTTTGTGCGTGATATAGCAATAGTGAGGTTTTAGGGTCAATTCGGTTGTTTTGTGGAAATGGTCGGGTAACCTCTGATTGTCCAGCAAGATAAACCTTTCACTATGGGAATCAGGGGTGGCCAATAGACTATATTTTCATCAATTCATGGTATTTTGCTATTGTGTAGAAGTTTAAGGTTTTAAAAATAAAGGAAAACGATCACTGGCCACTGCACTTGAAGTTAAATCTCGGACTCAGGGATCAAAGAGAAAAAGGTATCCTGATGTAAGTGCAATATCCAAGATGACTTACTACCTGAATTTCCGGTAAGCATTTAAGGGTTCTAAGTGATTTTCTACATTAGCAAGAGCTGCTCAAACAGAAGAAGATACCTGAAGATTTTTAATGTGGCACAATGGTTTATTTGCTCAGTTTGTTAATTATTTAATGGGTAAGTTAAACAATAAGGTACAGAAGGGAAATAGAGGCTTGTTAAACAGATAAAAAGAAATGTCAGGTTCAATAGGGAATGTGGAAGATTAAAAAAGAGATAAGGAAATGGGAAAGGTCCCTTAAGAAAAAATATGGTAGAGATATGTGATATCCTGCACAAGGTAAAAACGAAATATGAGAACAAGCTAAAAATAAGGAAAAATGGCTCCTATCGCTTGACGAAATTCGTGTGATCACAGCAGGACAGCACCAGTACCGCCAAGATCTAAATCAGGCTCTAAAACATTTCTGCATGGCAATACCAATATGGAACTTTGACATTTTTTGAACTGTGGCACTTTTTACATTGTAATCTGCATACGGTGTTCATGCCCTTTTATTTACATAGGTCAAATTACACAACAAATTAAACAATGTATTGGCTAATACAGAAGCAGAATCTGATGTGGTGTGACCTCGGCACCTCTGGTACTCCATTTCATTGAGGCCGGCACATCACCTTATGAAATTAAATGGCAAGTGCTCAATGTGGCGCAGTCACCACAGAGAGGAAGAAACATCACTCTCATCATACAAGAATTGGAATGCATATGGATAATACATTGTGACTTTATTAACAATGGTTTGAACACAAATGAGGAATGGCGCAGACTTGTCTCCTGACTTCAGGATTGAAGATTGAAACTGGTATAGTTCCTCCAGACTGTATAACAACTTGTATGGACCTGTATCTTTACTCCAATATTAAGCAGTATTTTTTTCCTTCATTACATTGTATTATGATGGGTATGTGCTTTTTGTAATATGTTATTCAGCATCATATGTATTGTTCTTTCCGTTGTTTTGCCAATGGTATTGTAATATGTAATCAGTGGTTTCATCTGATTTAAATAGCACTCCCAATACACAGACTCCACTTGGTCCTCCTTTATTTTGATTGATTAGTCCCAGTGATCTTCTCTACAGCATGGTTGCTTTCTTAACAAGGGTTGAAACAGCTCTGCTCTTCATACACCTCTCTCTCCTACTCTTTTTGTGAGGATGCATGCACCTTTTAAGCAGTGATGCCCCCACGCTGCAACACTTGTTTCCGAGTTCGGGTGCTTGCAGGCCACTTGATCCCAGAACGGAACCACTATGTGTGGTCCTTTTCTAATTTTGTCATCTTTTCTACTAATTCATTTCAAGGGGTAAGTATAATTCTACACTCCTTCCAATGTTATCCATACAAGTTCTGAAAAAGTATTGATTTGCTTCACATGATATTTTACACAGGCTTACTCTACGCCCCTGAGTAAGGAGCATATTCCTTATCACTCTGGGATTCGTTATCACTTTATCTGCCTTTTAATAATTCACCTCGTTCATGACCCACAACTCTATATTTCAAGCGTCAGTCTGATTTAAATTGGTGCATTTTACACAAACCATGGTTGTTTATGTTTCGGGTGCAATATAGAATTGACAACTCCTCTATACTATTAGTTTTTTGAGACCACCCCACATCCTTGTTAATCCTCCTATATCCATTAATTCTCAAATGTTTCCCCCATCCTTTTTGTCCTGATGAAACCTGGCTATCATTCTAGGTCAAAACGTTGTTGACACAAATAATAAACAAACATAGGCAACATACAGCCCAGACAGAGCTAATGGACTCCCTCTAAAACTCAATGTTATTGGTTGAAAGAAATGCACACACATTTTTTCTTTCTTTCGTCATTTGTTTTGTGGTTCTTTGTTCCACTGGGGTCAGTGTGCACATGCCATTATTTGAAATTAGATGATATGAAATATTTTTCATAATTTATCTTCATGAATGATCATGATAAAGTTTTACACAAGTCAGTATGGTGATCTACAATCTAATTATGTGATAATATCATTTGATGAGGTTTGTTAATTTAGCACGCTCATCCTTTAATGAGATTGCAATTATACCTGTGAGTGTTGTAGTTTAGTTTTAGCTCCTTTCTAAAAGTAGCAATATCAGAATTGTGATTTTAAAATCCAACTACACCATTAAAGCGGGCTTTCAATTAAAACTTGTTAGACACCAAACTCAACTGTTCCACCTGCTCCTACTTGAAAGTTATCACTTATTAAATATAATCCTATAACCCCAATGTTATCCTATGGGAGAGGTAGGGTTTCAATAGAGAAAAACAAATGTAAGAGTTTCTCACTATCAGGACATGTAAAATTTAAAAGTACAGGCCCTGCTTTTTAAAAACATTGCACTCTGCCTTGTGGGCTACTTAGGGCCCACCCTAGGTGTGATCTATATGTATTAACAACAAAGGTTTAGGCCTGGCAAAAGCTTGGTTTTACCAGGTTGAAATGACAGTTTAAAACTCCATATGCAGACTGTGATAGCAGGCCTGAGACCTGTTTAAAGAGCAATTAAGTGGGTGGCAAAATCAGAACTGCAGGCTTGCTAGTAACAATTAATTTACAGGCCCTGGGCACATGTAGTACCACTTTACTAGGGACTTATAGGTAAATGTAATGTGCCAACTCGGTGTAAGCTAATTCTACCATGTTTTAAGGAGAGAGCATAAGCACTTTAGCACTGGTTAGCAGTGGTAACGTGCACAAAATCCTAAGGCCTACAAAAACGAATTTAGCAAAAAGTGTAGGGTAAAGGCAAATTGTTTGGGGATGGCCTTCCAGAGGGGGCCAGGTCCAATACAAGGACACCAGTGGTGTCAGGTTTCTTTGTGTATGTTCCAGGCAGGGCCCTTTGAAATGTAATGAGGGCAGGGTACATCTCCTCCTCAGCCATCCTGTCAGAAAGACCCACTCCCCTAACACTTAGGCGTATTTGTCTCATTGTCTGGAAGCAATACACAGCCCTCAATGGCAGAGCCACTCACTGTCATGTGGCCCAGGATACTGGCAGAAAAGCACAGTTGGTTATGCAGCAAGGGGTTGCCCTGTGTTGCAAATAAAGAAGAGAAATTATACTCCAAGAGCATCACGCTTTTCTGTGAGTCTGCCTTTCTGGAACCCTCGTGTCTGATAGATTGAGATCAGCTTCCCCACTCTCCTCAACTATTATAGCACTTAGGGCTAATCCTCTACTTCTAGACACCTCATCAGGACCCTTTGTCTAGCTTTTCACTCAATTTGGGTGGGATGACACTGCCTAGACAAACAGTCATCAGCTCCTTGCACATTGAGAAGTATCCTGTGCACCCAACTATGAGAGAAGCAAAAGGAACAAATGATGGACGGAATGCTGAACAATGCAAACATTTACCCCCAGTCACAAAGATCTGGGTTTAATCCATTGTTCTTTTGCTCACCATGCTACCCCAGTTTGGACTCAGCCATATGCAAATCAGTCTCAGTCCCTCATGGGAACAGTTGAGCCCGAACTGCGAAGCCAGTTCTTCCCTGGACCGGACACAAGCATCCTGGGACTGGTTTCAAGGTAACACCCATCATCAGCCAGGCTAGCTTGAGTCCAGTGGCATGGAGAGCAAGGGATCCACGTCTAAGCATACCAGTCCCACTCGGGTTGACAAATGCAAAAAGAACAACTGATAGACAGAATGCTGAGCAATGTCATACATTCACCCCAGTACAATGATCTGGGCCTAAATCCATCATTTTTTTGCTCCCCATGCCATTCCAGTTTAGACCCAGCCATATGCAAATTGGTCTTTCAATTGTGGTCAATGTAAGTTTGAAGATTCACACAATCCATAATCTGGCTGGCCTACCCTTTCCAATCAACGATGGCCCAATACTAAAGAGAACGAAATTGGGCCCAATCTGCAAACCCCTATACCAAAAATGGAAACTTACTGTTATTCCAACAGCTGTAGGACATACACCAAACCTAGTAAAGAAACATTGGGGGGTCAACACTAACAAAGTTACACGCAGCCCTAATATTCAATAACCCCTGATCCCAATTTTGCGTGCCTACGACAGGCAGGGCCATATCATATCTAGTGAACAAAGAGGTTAAGGAGACCAATAGAATGTGGGGTTTCACAGAGCCCTTGAACACAGAAAAGGGAAGGGCCCACATACGGAATGCATGCTCAAAGATGCAAGGAAAAAAACACAAAACATTAGTTTGGGCACTAAAGTGAAAACACATTGAGGAGAAATGGAAACATATATTCTCCCTTCTAGCACCAAGTAAGTCAAGAGAATTCTGGGGTTAATTTAGGAGTCTGGCAAGCAAATTCACAGGGTAGGCAAATGCTGTCACAGGCAAAAAATGGGTTGACCAATGTGTCAAACCTTTATGTAGATAAGGGCCACCATCAACAACTCACATGCCAATGCCCTAGAGGGTCATAAGAAGAATGCAACTGTAGTCACTGAAAAAGAGAAAGCATGCATCCTGAAGGCAATCCGAATGGGAACAGGGGCAACATGGCCTACCCAGGATTATTTTTAAGGAGGACTTCATTTTATAGGCACCTTATATGTATAAAATGTTTAATGAATGCAAGGTCCATCTTGTCGCTCTAAGTGGCAAGGGTATGCCCAGATGTGGGTCCCATGCTCACTCCACCACTGGATTCAAGCTAGCCTGGCTCATGAGGGGTGATGCCCCGAAACCGGTCCCAGGATGCCTGTTTTTGGTCCAGGGAGGACGTGGCTTGTCTGTTCGGGCTGGACTGTTCCCATGAGGGACAGAGCAAAGACTGATTTGCATATGGCTGGGTCCAAATTGGGGTGGTGTGGTGAGCAAAAGAACTATGGATTAAACCCAGATCTTTTTGACTTGGGTTGAATTTTTGAATTGTTCAGCATTCTGTCCATCATTTGTTCATTTTGCTTTTGTCACCCTAAGTGTGAAGGGTATACCCAGAAGTGGATCTCATGCTCACTGTGCCACTGGATTCACGCTAGCCTGGTTGATGAGGGGTGATGCCCCAAAACTGGCCCGAGGATACTTGTTTCTCGTTCAGGGAGGACCTGGCTTGGCAGTTTGGGCTGGACTGTTCCTATGAGGGATAGTGTCATGACTGATTTGCATACTGGGATGATGTGGTGAGCAAATGAACAATGAATTAAACCCAGATCTTTGTGACTGGGGGTGAATGTTTGCATAGGAAGGGTTCCTCATTATGTGTTATTTTAAGTGTTAAGGTATTTTGATATCTTGGAATCTTTTAGGACAGGAGGTATATCACTTGTTACTTTTTTAGTTCATACAAATAAACATTTTAAGTTTGATATAGGTGGTAGTGGCCTGTAATATGTTCGGGGACATTAGGGAGTATATCTTTTAGGATTTTGTTGTCAGCCTATGGGAGCTAGTGCTTGCCTATTTTTTCCTGCAATACCTCCCTTACTTCTATTTATTTCACATTTGGAGGGTGGTTGTGTTCCTTTAAATGAATTACAATATCATCTTTTGTAATGGCCTTCCCATAGAATACATTAGAGTAATATTTAGTGCATTTCCAATTCACAGTTTCCATTGATGTACTTTCTTGGTTGTAGGTTTAGTCCATGTGACTTAGTGGTGTTTTACATGTACGCTGGTCCTGGGAGTGGTCTGATCACCTCCACCACACAACACCGCCACCCCCACCAGGATCAAGGATCCCATTGGGGCGTCGGTCTGCAAATGGCCTGAATAGGCTGGTGGTGCCGATGCTGGCACCACCAAGCATATAATGACTTGCATATCCACATCCCTTTTCATGGTGGGGACCCTACCATGAAAAGGGTGGCAAACATGGAGGGAAGAGTCCCCCTACCGAATCTGGGCCTGGAGGTGCAGGGGGCACATCTTTGTGCTCCCCTGAAATTGCAAACTCATTCCTGCATGGTGTGCATGCCACACCATGTTGGAACGTTCAGTAAGCACTCTCATGGCAGCGGTCTGCTTGCTAGGCTCTCCAATGAGCCTAAAAGACCCCCACTGTGACACCACCACCGCATCACCCGTCCACCCGTTCTGGTAGGGATAGATATATGGCAATACTTGCCTTTAATAGACACACTCTAGATGCATATCCGAGTTTCATTATTACTGCTCCAAACTCAGGGCCAGAGTGGGAACGTTGCCCTATAGTCACAGTTTAATCAAGGTGCGACATCTCCATCCATGCCACTCTGCACTTTCTAACGCTTGTAGCATTGTCATATATCTATCTCTACCAAGCGGTGTAGTAAACAAGGAGGGATCGGGACTTTAATAAGGGATCTGTAACCTGAAGAAGGCCAGTGACATATTAGGGTGTTTGGAATAGGCTGACACATGTTGATACTAGCAGACAGGGTAATGGAGATATAGTTTCTCCGATATACCCAGTTAATACATTTTTATTCCTGTCAAGGGGCCCATAGCAAACAAAGATAGGGGAACCCACTTAGACAGTTGTAAATATATTTTTTCTCTCTGTATTAGTGATCCCTTTCATGAAATATTCTTTCTATAAAAAATATGCGCTCCACCCTGAGTGTTGCTCTGCGCTAGCTTGTGTTAATGGCCCTATGATGAAGCATGCCACTACTTAGTGGGTGAGGACAATTTTAACAACCCTATGGGTTTTCCAGTAGGTTTTTCCTTCATTACTGTCTTTATTCCCCATACTCCCAGTTACCTACCAGGTTGACTGGGAGCTTTATTCATTTTTTGCCCTTCTTGTTTGGTGAGTTTTACAATCAGTTCGAGAGAGCGAGGGAAGGCATACTCTCTAGTCCCTCCAAGGTTTCTGTTTAGCAAGGTTGAGGTTGATTCTGGCTGCTGTCTTCTGGATGGTCTGGAGCTTCCTCACGAAGAGAGAGTTGCCGTAGTCGAGTCTGCTGGTGATGAGAGCTTGCATGACAGTTTGCCTGGTGTTGGGTAGGAGCCATCTGAAGACTTTCCTGAGCATTCGGAGGGTGAGGAAGCAAGCGGAGTAGACAGCGCTGACCTGCCTCTTCATGGATAGCTGGCTGTCAAGGATGATGCCGAGGTTGCAGGAGTGTTTGGTGAGTTTGGGGGTAGGGCCCAGCTCAGGTGGCAGCAATTTGTTGTTCCATAGGACGTCCTTCCCTTTCCCAAAGATTAGAATTTCTGTCTGGTCTGTGTTGAGTTTAAGACAGTTGTTTTTCATTCAGATGGCCATATCCTTCAAGCATCTTTGGAACTTGTCTTTGACTGTTGTTGGACCGTTTGTCAGGGAGAGGATGAGTTGTGTATCATCAGCATAGGAGATGATGATGAGTTTGTGGTTGCTGATGATATTGGCCAGGGGTGTCATGTATATGCTGAAGAAGGTTGGGCTTAGGGATGAGCCTTAAGGTACACAACATGTTATGTTCTTAGGGAATGAGGAGCAGGAAGGGAGGATGATCTTCTGCATTCTTCCTGTGAGGTACGATGTGATCCACTTGACGGCTGCTCCTTGGATTCCGATCTGGTGCAGTCTGTTGATCAGTGTGTGGTGGGATACGGTGTTGAAGGCTGCTGAGAGATCAAGGAGGATGAGGGATGCTGTTTCTCCATGGTCTAGCAGCCTTCTGATGTCATCTGTGGCAGTGACTAGAGCTGTCTCTGTGCTGTGGTTGCTCTGAAGCCAGCTTGGGAGGGGTCTAGAAGGTTGTGGTTCTTCAGATGTCTGGTGAACTGGATATTGATAGTTTCTCAAATGACCTTGGCTGGAATGGGGAGCAGGGAGATGAGTCAGTAGTTCTTGGGATCTCTTGGGTCAGCGGATGGTTTCTGCAGCAGCTTTATGTTGGCTTGTTTCCATTTTTGGAGAAGTGGGCTGTGGTGATCAAGGAGTTGATGACCTTGGTGAGTTCTTTCCTGATGTGTTTATTGCCGAAGTTGAATGTGTGGTGGGGGCAGGGGTCAGTTGGGGCTCTGGAGTAGATAGACCTCATGATAGACACCATTTCTTTCTTGGTGAGGGTGTTCCTTAAGATGAGCTGTTGTGGGTGGGCGTCGGCCAGCCTAAGGAGGTTGATGTTGTCCTTGGTGGGGAGCTTGGGTGTGAAGTCTTGGAAGATGGTGCTGATTTTGTTGTGAAAGAAGTCCGAGAGGCTGTCGCAGAGAGCTTGTGAGGGTGTGATGATGTTTCGGTTGTCAAGAGGTTGGTGAAGTCCTTGACTATGTTGAACAGTTCCTTGCTGTTGTTGGAGCTGCCATTGATGCAGTGGCTATGGCGGTGTTCATGGTGTTCTTCAGGAGGTGGGAGTATCAGATGAAGGCGCCTTTGAATAGTTTTCGGTCCTCAAGGGTCTTACTGACACGCCATCTTCTTTCGTTCTGTCTGCAGTCACGTTTCAGTGGAGTTGCATGTAATTATGGAATTGTTCTTCTGTCTCAATGAAACAAAGATGATATGTAATTAGTTGAGCGTATTTGTTTTGTTTTGATTGTCCAGCTATGCCTTTTCTCTCATATGATAACACACTTTTATTGGGCTTGGACTAGCTCAGTATTAACATTTATTTTTCTGTGAGACATTGTCAAACCAAGGGTTCCATCTTGACCAATGTTTTACAGTATCCAGCTGCTGCACATGCTGTTGGGTTCCTTACTAAACACCACAACTCTGTTCCTAACACCTAAGCCCCTGAGTATTCAAGTAGATAAAATGGTTTTTGATTGCCCGTGTGTGTTCTATGTTTTTGGGGCTCAATGCTGCGAGCCTTGGCACACCTCCACCTACTTAACTTCTGACAGTTCTAGCCCTCAAAAGTCAGCAGACTCATGTATTAAGGAGGAAAGATGGATCTTCAGAAGCACAGAAAAGAAGACAGATCTGCATATATGTTTCCAGGTACATTGAGTTGGATTTTGTTTGGAATTTATTCTTTTGATAAAGTTGTTCATGTGTTTTTGGCATATTTCATAATGATTACCCAACAGACATGTCTTGACATGGCAGAAACATGCTATTGAGAACAAAGTGGTCTGAATTTTCAGTGATGCATCTAAGACAAAACAGTAGTGGTTCATATGACATTTGCTAATCTGCGGTGCAAAGACACAGCTATTTCTAGAGCATTGAAATACTTTCCAGAATTCACAGTCTGCACCTTTCTTCATCTATCTAGTTTGTTTCTTTTAAGACCAAAGCTAAGGACCAGGCAAGGTTTGCTGAGGCTTGCACATATCAGAGTTCATTTCAGGTAGTTCTTAGGCAATGGGTATGATGTGAATGCAAATATATCTTCTGTGTTAACTTTGACTATAGACACCTACCTCCTACAAATTAAATGCTTCCAACTGTCACTGAATTTATACTTTTCCAACACTGACTTCATTTTGCAAAAAGACCACCAAGAGGAGGCCGGACCTCAGGATATGACTGATGGAATGTCCAGGAGGACATAGAGAGTTTAGCTATCACCTCAGGACTGGCAGGGTAAGACGTTTTGAGCCTTTTTCCACAGGCTAAAGGAAATATCCCCACTCATGTGTAGCAGAGTGAGATTAACCCTTACATTTCCACCTGGTTATAAAGACCAACTGCCATTCTAGAAGTTGTTGGGTTGACTATCCACCTGCTGCCAGCTCCATTCACCAACTCCTAAATTAGGTATTGCCTTCTGCCATTCACTTTTGAGATGGTGGGATGGTGTGGGAAGGAGATGATGAGAAGCTGTTAATCTGGAAGCCTGCTAATCACGCAACTCTAAAAATGGTGGTGAGACGAGATACAAACCTTTTCCCTCCACACTCAAAATTAAAAATAATTTATTGACAATCATCAACAATAGATATTCTCAAATGATGTTTTTTTCATTACCTATTCTTGGGTTGTGAAACAAATTGTGACATCATTCACTGAATGACCCTTTTACCCTCCAAATCTTAGTGCAGTTTACCTGCATGAAGTGCCAACATAAACTCTGCTGTTTTTTGGCAATGTAATAATTAGAGCTTTCCTGTACATCAGACCTATTATCTTGTTTAAAGAGCACTGTGAAAGCTTAAGGTAAACCCCGAGCCTCATTACCAGTTGCCCGTATAAATTTGTGATTTCCTTGCCTTGAATAACCATTACTGGGGTGGGGGGTGGTCAATAATTCTAGGGGCAGGGAAATAACAGGAACTGTGTGCCTCATTACGATGGCGGACGGACTTTAGTCCGTCTGCCATCGTCACAGGGATTGGGACTGGCCGCCTATATGGCGGCAGTCCCGCAAATGCAATTACAATGCGACCACCACTGTGGCGGTTGCATTGTGCATGTTTGCCATTGTGGCTGGTGCTGCTGGTTGCAGCACCCGCCCCAATGGTAAACATGCAAGTTTTGCATTTCCCTGCACTCCGTGGCAGGCACCACGCGGTGCCTGCCACATGGTGCAGGGAAATAATGGGGGGGCTCCAAAGGTGACCCCAAGTGCCAAACCAAAGTGCCCCTAGAGAACGGGGTCCCGCAAACGGCCCCGATGTACATCCCCGACAGC
Source organism: Triturus cristatus (assembly GCF_964204655.1). Taxonomy (NCBI): domain Eukaryota; kingdom Metazoa; phylum Chordata; class Amphibia; order Caudata; family Salamandridae; genus Triturus; species Triturus cristatus. The sequence continues at coordinate 1,361,780,340 of NC_140589.1, forward strand.
CTGTGAATGGCGGTTTAACCACCACACACAGGCTGGCGGGGATGCAGCATCCTAATCTGGCGGACGGTGCCTGCTAGGTATTGTCACCGTTTTGTGGAGGCGGGGTGGGTCCGACAGGCAATGGTAACGATTGCCTGTGTCGGATCTGTGGCGGACAGACTTCCCGTCCGCCGGCAATTCGCCCATCATCTTTATCTAGCGGATGGAAAATGGCCACACTGGCAGTTGCTGATTCACCGCTATCGCAATGACCCCCTATGTTTTTTTAAGGAATAACATATGGAAATTGAACCTACTTTTACATGTTTTCCCGTGTATTCCATCTAGAGCACCAGCTGCTTGTAGCAGGTGACATATCCTGGTGAAACAGCATCAGTGTGAGGTGTTCCTGCAAAACGCATAATTCCAAGCGAGCCAGGGACTTGTTACTGGCTGCATTGTAATCGTAATTATTAGACCACTTGTAATGAGTGTGTGATGTTCTGCGTAACTGTGTTAAATGTGCAGTGATCAGATTAACACTTGTTTGATATGTTCTTCCTCATTAGAGTATTCTAGATTTTCATCATGACCTAACCTTGACCATTAGCACCAACACAAAGCTGGTGGACACTACTCTTCATAAAAATGTTGACAGCTACTAGTATATGTGATAATCACTGTTTATTTCTATTCTTTTGAGGAAAAGTCAGAGTCAGGTACTCCTAGTGGTGCTGAATATAGCAACGTAATTACTGTATTGCTAATTTACCTTTTACTTCTAAATGGAAGGGTTGAGAGTATCCGAGCTGGAATGTACATGTCTTGTTTTATTGGAGAAATGAAGGCACATGACACTTTGCACAACAATAAAAGCAATGTTAATGGAGCTACTGTGAAAAACACAACAAATATATTTTTGAATAAGGAAAACTAGAAAACAAATTGCTGCAAGAAGTCTCATACATTTCGTAGAAATATATTTCTGCCCTGATGTCTTATCACAGGAATTGGGGATATTTATTAAAAGTGTTTAAATAGTCAGAATGTTAAATGCTTCCTTTCAGAGCGAAAATACATATTGCTGCATTATAAGATGGAATATTCTGATACAGTGTTTATTAAAATGGCTTCATTTTATTTGGTTGTCACCCACAATGAATGGTCAGGAAAAGCTAACTCAATTTATTGCAAATACTTCTACTGTGGATACAGCACAATGTATTTGCTATGAAGCACTGTAGCAAGCTTTCTTTGTATTCTAGTGTTAGAAGAGCAGTCATTTTCATAGTTTTTGTAGTCAATGATTTGCATGTAATTGTATCGAAATTGTATTCAAATCCAAAAATACATACAAAGCAATAGCAATACATATGTATGCTTAGATATACACATGTATGCAGCAGACAGAAAGGGAAACAAGCAACAGTTAACTAATTAGCTAGTCTGCCTGGCATGTATACAGCTATACAGACGGACAGACAGATAGATAGACAGACAGACAGACAGACAGACAGGCAGACAGACAGACACACAGAGAGATAGATAGCTAGATAGATAGATAGCTAGATAGATAGATAGATAGATAGATAGATAGATAGATAGATAGATAGATAGATAGATAGATAGATAGATAGATAGATAGATAGATAGATAGATAGATAGATAGATAGATAGATAGATAGATAGATAGATAGATAGATAGATAGATAGATAGATAGATAGATAGATAGATAGATAGATAGATAGATAGATAGATAAGCTCACTGCCTAGGATAACTTCATCAAGAATATAACTGAACAATGGTTTCTGAGCGTATAAATTAGACAGTAATGATATCAAAATTATATCTATCAAAGGGATATCAGACATGCCAAAACCAAACATTGCCATGTTCTTAACAATGGGAAAGAGGGGTCCATCAACTGCGGGTTTCCTTTTCATTTACGTCCTCATATGTCCCCTCTTACAAGTCTCTGTGTTAAACGTCAATCTCGCAGTGAAATAAGTAGGCCATAGAGTGAGCCATCACTGTAAATACAAAAGATCACTAACTAACCGTTTTCGGACGAAAAGCAGCGATAATTATATTGCATTATTTGCAAGGACACGCTAGCTTGTATTTCCTTGTTTCAGCTCCCGTTTTGTTCACGCCTCGCTTTGCATCTCTAATGAGATGCAAAGGAGGCGTGCCTGACAAAACACCATGGGAAAATATCGCTACCCCAGCTGCGTGATATCATCAACGAGGGGTAGCGATATTTTAAATCCTGTTAACTATGCCTTAACGCAGGAATTTAACGTCTGTTAAATTCCTGACAAAGGCACAGCTAACATGGGAGGTGGATTATGGTGATACGACCACAGGGTCGTATCACCAAGGCTATCTCCGTTTTGGGTGCAACATCGCTGGTTTTCCAGCGATGTTGGCCCATTTCCCTGGAATATTATTGCCCTGGAGTAATGCGTTGTTAATAACGCCTTACCAGGGCGATAATTTCCTGCGATAGACGGCGATAAATAAACAAGCGCTAAGCGCGCTTTGCGTTTATTTATCGCCGTCCTAGTAAATATGCCCCTGAGTGTGTTCATCACTAAGTACCAGATGCGTATGTAGTAGGCATTTTGGAATGCAGTCACTTTTATTACTGGGCCTATTTTATGATATACATTCAGAGATGTAACAATAACCCCCCCCCCCGCAGGCTCAGCCATGCGGTGGTGCCCAAGCTCCAGAGGATCCCCCTACTACACTGTTCACTGGCAGTGGGTCCCTGGCCTTAAGGCTCCTGACTAGGTCCAGAGCATGGGGAGCCCCTTCCGCAAACTTTGCGAGGAACCTCCTCAAGTTTCAATACGCCACTGTATATAGTGTGGTGCATTATCATCACAATTTCATGTTATATTATCTCAAAACTGTAATGAGATAATTGATTCTCGAATCCAACTCTCCTGGTTTCTCTTAGGTCATCTACTTGTATCGCAGTAGGTTCCAGGACATCATAACCTTAAAAAATGGTAAAGGGAGAGGTGAAAGCAATGACGTCAGTGTAGTCACAATACGGGGTAACCAAACCTCAGATATCAGAATATAAGCATAACATATTAAATTACATTAAAAAACAATATTTGTGGTTTTAGAAATTTTAATTATGTTGTTAATTATGTGTTGCATATTTTTTGAAAAAGTTGGTCTTCTAGGAGGAAAATTAAAAAAGGATATAGTGTAATATACTCTCATTGTCACCCTCAAGGAGTCAATGATTTAAAAGCAAATATTACATTAAGGTCAACAATATTCCTTCAGTCAAATATTGTATTTTGTGTACATGCAAGCATAATTGCACTCAGCAATTGTTTATCTACTCAGGTCTTAAGTTTCTATCATAATAGCACCATATTTCATGTTATCCTTGAGCTGATTTTGCATCTAATTCTCAAAATCATGTTTATTCATCATGACAATGCCTTCTTTGTCTGCCACTCTGATTCTAATCTCATCAATATTCTTAAATTGTTCCAATACCTGCCACTTTGTACTGGTCAAGTCATCCCTTGCTGACTTGCGCCTCAAAACAAATCTGCCAATTTGTCAAGATCATGTAATAACTCCTGGTAAAATGTATCGTTGTTGTTACTACTAGCAATTGTGGAGTCAATTTAAATGTACCTTTAAGGGCATTGTCCTTAGAACAGTTCCCTTGAATACCAAAATATGTCAGTAATCTCGCACATAAAACCCTACTTGGGAACGGGCCAAGGTACTTATTGAGAAAACTTACTACCTACAAGGAATCTCTGTTCAGGAGGAAACCATTTATTGACCCCCTTTAGGGCCAGAACTGCCAGAAATGGTGGCAGGTCTTTTTCCTACTTAGCCCCTCAACTATGAAACCAGCTTCGTACACACTTCCGGGCTATTACCGACCACAGAGTATTTAAAAAAGGGCTAAAAACCTGGATGTTTTAAATACCCCAACTGTGTGACTAACATTCTCTTAACACTTTGGTCAGCAACGCCATGAGACCCTGACAGTGTGATATGTCTGCGCTCTATAAAAGCCCATAACATAACATAACATCCTGTAACTCTAGTTGGATTCCTATCTGTTTCACTGATAGGACTACCTTAGTATCAAACGCCTCATTATGAGATAGAGTACTAATCACTTCACAGTTGTACATTCTTGTGCAGGTTTAGAATCAAAGACTTTTTTTATTTCAATTTCCTCACAAATTTATATGTGTCAATCTTAGTTTTATTGATGTCACAACATAGGCTAGGACAGAATCCTAACTTGTTTCTCAACACGGAATTGATGTCAATTGATAATACTTTACCGGATAGGTTAATCACATTCACATCTCCATTGTCAACTGTCAGCATTTTATCTGCACTTATAGATTCAACTGTTTCTTGCGTGTCCATTATCTGGTTTGTACACCTGTCCTTTTTTTGACATTTTCTGACTCCCCTCTTACCTCTCCTTGTCTTTTTTTGTTTTCTCTGCCGTCCCTGTTTCCAGATTGCCCATCCTTATACTTTTTAGTCCGACAAAAAAGTGCTATTACTGGCACCCTGATTAGAAGGATCTTAACCTGATTCTAATGTTTCCTCACCTACACTATTGGATATTATAGTAAATAATAAGCCACTACTGCTCTGCTGGGTTTTAGCCAATCCAGTTGCTGATCTCATTTTGTTATTGATCAAATGGTTAGATTTTTTGGCAAACGTAAACCATCAACCTGATCTATAATCATTATTTTTTGGAGTTTGTGATGGGTATGGGTTTTTGGGTGGCAAGGGAATTTTTATTGTTTAGGGTGGGTATTGGCTTTTGGCTGGGAAGAGGTTTTTTAGGGTTTTGGGTAGGTGTAGGTATTTGAGTGGTAAGGGTTTTTGTAGGGTTTAGGGTTGGTATGGGTTTTATGGATGGCAAGAGTTTTTTTAGGGTTTTGGGTGGGTGTGAGTTTTTGGGTGATAAGGTATTTTTTAGGGTCTACGGTGGGTATACATTTTTGGGTGATAAGGTTTTTTTTAGATCTTAGGGTTGCTGTGGGTTTTTGGGTGGTAAGTGAATTTTAAGGGTTTAGGGTAGGTATGGGTTTTTGGGTGGCAAGTGAATTTTTAGGGTTAAGGGTGGGTATGGGTTACATGTGGTAAGGAATTTTTTAGGTTTTAGGTTGGGTGTGGGTTTTCTGTAGCAAGAGAGCCTTTAGATTTTAAGGTTGGTATGGGTTTTTCAGTGATAATGAACTTTTTAGGGTTTAGCGTTTGTGTAGGTTTTTGGGTGGCAAATGATTTTTTAGGGTTTAGGTTGGGTATGGGTTTTTGGGAGGTAAGGTCTTTTTTAGGGGGGATGGGTGGCAAAGGATTTTTTGGGGGTTTTAGGGTCAGTGTGAATTTTTGAGCGGTAAGGGATTTTTTAGGGGTTAGGATGGGTATGGGGTTTGGAGTGGTAATGAGTTTTTAGGGTTGAGCGTTTGTATGGGTTTTTAGGTTGCAAGGGATTGTTTATGGTTTAGGGTGGGTGTGGGTATTTGGTTTGTAAGGGATTTTTGGGGGTTTAGGGTGGGTATGGGTTTTGGGTGGAAAGGGACTATTTAAGGTTTAGGGTGGGCATGGACTTTTGGAGAGAGAGGGACATTTTATTGTTTTGGGTAGGTATGGGTTTTTGAGTTATAAGGAAATCTTTAGAGTTTAGGATGGGTGTGTGTTTTTTGATGGTAAGTTATTTATTCAGGTTTGAGTTGGAAATGGGGTTTTGGGTGGCATGGGAATTTATTGTGCTTTTGGTTGTTATGGGTTTTTGGGTGGTAAGATACTTTTTAGGGTTTAGTATGGGTATGGGTTTTTGGGTAGCTAGTGAATTTTTATGGCCATAGGGTGAGTATGGATTTTTGGGTAGCAAGGGATTTGTTTGGTACTATGGTAGCAAAGGAATGTTTAGAGTTTAGCATGGGTATGGGTATTTGGGTGGCAAGAGAAATTTGAGGGTTACAGTGGGTATGGGTATTTGGTCGGCAAGTGAATTTTTAGCGTTACAGTGGGTATGGGTCTTTGGGTGGCAATGAATTTGTTAGGGTTTTATGGTCGCAAGGGAATTTGTAGGGTTTAGGGTGGGTATGGGTTTTTGATGCGCATAGGAATATTTACGGGTTAGGGTGGCTATGAGTTTTTGGATGGCAAGGGAATTTTTAGTGTTTTTTGACTTACCTACCCAAAATGTTCCCAAAATAGTGTGTCAGTGATTCTAGCTTGGCATGGAAAGTTTTGGGGCATAGAAAAAGGCAAAGATAAAACAAAATGTGTATCCCAAGTTAATAACCTAGAGTCTTTAGACACTCCTGCAGCCTGAACCACTGGGCAGAATTAATAGAATTTGGGAGAAAGATAGATTCTGTTTCCGAAATCCTACATTTTCTTATTTAGTGTAAATCTGTTCAGTAGTTTTTGAGATATTATAGGAAACCACATTTGTATATCTGGGTATATGTGGTACTTTTTTAGTACCTTTTTTATATATGTTTAAAACTGAGGAGCTTTTAGAAAACAGTAACACTCACTGGATGATGTCATTAGTGATGTCATTTGAGATGTCATCAGTGATGTCATGAGTAATGTCACTTACCATGTCATGAGTGATCCAATTATGTGAGGTCATAAGCAGTGCATTGTAGGGGCTTAAATTATAGTTAGCTCAGGTGACTATAACTGCTGAATTTCACTGGTTTTGTACAATTGAAGTCTGAGCCTAACTATAACGTTCCTCTAACTATTGGGTTTTTTCAGTGAATTTCTAAGGTTATTTTAAATTCTATTTCCTAAGTATAATGACCCTGTACCTTTAGATTCTTTTGTTTTTTCAGTGAAGTTTTTTTTAATGTTAATTAAAATGCCCATCGCAATGCACAGTGAGGGGTTAAACACAGGGCCTGGTCTGGCATTGTGCTGCCCCCACCCAAGCTTGCTGCTCCTGCCCCCCCTTACTTGCCATCCATTGTCCATGGTCCTGCTCTCCTATTACAGCTTGTGGCTATTGTTCGGCCACTGCCTTTCCTGCCTGCCTGCCCCAAACACTTAGCTTGCTGCCCCATACACCTCCTCATTCCTCCAATCTGTTGTCCAATTTTATGCCTCATCATTGCCCTCCTGATTAGCCTCCTGCTTAGCTTGCTGACCCTACTCTCATTCCACTTGCCCTCCGATATCTGTGTGTGTGCCTCTGATTCCTCCTTTTTGCCCAACATATTCCATGGACTTTCCATACTCTTATCTACAGTGTTCTGGTGAGCTGCTACTGCCCCTTCTACTTGCCTAGCATGGTCAGATGGCTGCCACCTGTCCCTGCCACCTCCACCTTGCCTGTCCAAGTTCCATGCCCCATCCCCTCTCTCCAGTCCTTCATGGTCCATTTTTCTGCCACTCCCTTCCGCCATCCATGCTCTATTTTGCTGCAACTGCTCCTCCCACCTGCCCTGTGTGGTTGGTTGGGAAGCCCCTTTCCCTGCCCTCCTTTGTGGGTGTCCAGCCCCTGCCCCTCCCCTCTGTCCTCCATGGTCATTTGTGCATTCCCCTGTCCCCTCCTTCTTGCCCACCATGGCTGTTGTGCTGCCTCTAACCCTCCTGCTTCTATGCTGCCACATCCCCTTTCACCTGCCCTGTGTAGTCAGTTTGCTGCCCCTGACCCCCCCACCTTTACTCCAATGTCTGTGTGTATGCCATTATAATCTCACTATTGCCCTCCATGGTGTGTTGTGCTTCCAGTGCCCATCCCTCCTGCCCTTCATGGTCAGCTTGCTGCTGCTGCCCTGATCTCCATGCTCCCAGCCTTGTTTTCCATGTGCAGACCCCTATCCCTTCCCTCCTGCCTTGTCTGGTCCTTTGGTGTGCCCCTGACCCTCCCTCCTGTTCTTTGTTGTTATGCTGCAATTGTCCCTCCTGTGTGTCTGGGATATCACCTTGCTGCCCTTGTCCTTTCCCCTCTGCTCTCTGGTGTCAATGCGCATGGCCCTTTCCACTCCATATTGCTCCCCATGGTCTTTTGTGCTGCAGTGCTATCCCACTTGCCCTGTTTGGTGTATTGTGCTGCTACAACCCCTGATGCCTGTTCTGTAAGGTCAGTTTAGTGCCCATGCCCTTCTTCCTGCTGCCCTCTCTTATTCAAGTCCAGGTCCGTACCCCATTCCTCCTGCACCTTTTTGATCTAATGTACCTTATTTGCCAAGATTTTAAACCTGGTAAGAGGGAGATTTTGAAAAAGAAATCCTGGGGAAATTATTTTCCCCTTTGACCCACATTGAAAAAGAAGAGCTTTTAGTCAGGAGACAGATAAAATAAAGCCCTTTTGGGCTTAAAAACATTGGGAGTCTCCTGCCAGAATCAGGCCTGTTGACATGTATGGTTGTACTGTCACTGCCTCTTCCTTCTGCCCTCAATGACCTTTCATGTTGCCAAAGCCTCTTTTGAGTGTACTGCATGGTTGATTTGCTGCCTTTGCCCCCCTTTCATCTGCCCTCCCTGGTCCGTTGTACTGCCACTACCCCTCCCACCTGCCCAGCATGGTCAACTTATTGCCTCTGCATGAGAGGATCCTATTGCCAGAGAAATTATAGCTAGTGCTCTAAACAACTAAAATGAGGACATATTTTCTGAGTTCTCAAATAGCGACAAAGCACTTTAAAATAAATAGTTATCTTATTTTTTTTATATATAGTTGATCACTTGAATATTTGTTACACGTAAGGGAGAGGATGTGGCGTTATGACCAGAGCTGCAGACTTTGGAACTGGGGAACCAGGTTCAAGTTTCGTCAGCTCAACATCCTGTGATTCTGGACAAATCACTCAATCTCCCAATGCCTAAAAGCAAAATGAATGTGTCCTTGAGTAATGATGCTCATGTAATGCACCCCAATACTTCCAGGTCAAGTCTGCGCTATAAAATACTGCAACAAAACAAAGAATCAATATTTTTTGCACACTTATAACATTGTGCTATACTTGGGTGATATGTGTGCTATATTTGGGTTCTTCTTTCTCTACTGGCCATCTGTTATGCAGCTCCCTAATTTCCTCATTTACAGCAGTATCCTCAGTAGAAAACTCTTTCAGTTTTCTACGTCCATTCTATCAAGATGGCGTTCAGATGTGCCACACTTTTGGCATAAATTCAGAATGTTAGCTCTCTAGTTGCTCATTAGAACACCATAGTAAAGCTGCTAATCACTAGGGAGTTAACTGCCGATCTGCTGCTGGTGTTGAAAGTGCATGTTTCAGTCTGCATGTCAGAATGTTTTACTGAAATAGAAGAAGACATTTGAGAACTCTCTTAAAATGTGTCCTAATTTGGCTTTCTACAGCACTAACCATAATTTCTACGACAAACTGAACCCCCTCAATTTGTTCCTTACTAAATTACATGTTTTAAGTTCTGCCAGATCGATTCAATCAACGTGGCTTCAAGTGTGCCATATTTTTGTCATACGTAACACAGTTAGTGCTCTATTTGTTCTTTAGAACAGTCTGGGAGGCTGCAGTAGAACACAAGGGAATCAACAGATAGGCTGCGTGATTTACTGAGAATGTCAGACTTCATTTTCATATGGCTGAGAAAGATAGCGCGATTTTACAGAAAATATGCTCTATGTTTTAGCTTCTGGAGCACCTTCCATAACCACTATAAGAAAAGTTAGATTTTCCCCAACCCTGAAGCTCAGAAAATCTAGATTTTTTTACAGATACGGAGGCTAATATTATTGCAATCTTCTTAATTTAACTACCACACAGCCACTTAAAAAACATAGAACACTTCCAAGAAAAACATTCCAACCTAATAAAAGGCCAGAACATTCTGATCACTTCCTTCTTTTTCAAACTTTTCAAACGTTACTTTTTCTCAAACTATGCTCCAAAACAGCAGCAAGAAAATTTTGAAACAAACAAGTCCAAGTCCAAAATCCCCTTTCATGGTTTCCACTCCAACACAACAGCTTTGCAATATAGGAAAACTCCATGCTCCTTATCCTCTTCTTCTACTGTTTACCATGCCCTACAAAATAACATAAAAAATGTAAATGTTGGTTGGGTTCAGGGTGGGAATAATATTAGCCTCCATGTCTTTAATAAAATTCAGATTTTCTGACCATCAAGTTTGGGGAAAATCTACATTTTATGTCAAGACCAGAGGCAAACATTATTGCACGTTCAAAGCTTTTATAACAAACAACAAGCTGCATTCTCAACAACATATTCAACCAATTTGCACATCTCAAAATGTCTTGTAAAACACCACCTTGCATATAGGCTTGTGAAGCAGATGTTCCTCTTACAGAATGCACTCCAAACGTACTCACATCCACTCCAGAATTCCTCATCACCTCTTTCACCCATCTTGCCAGTGTTGGAGATGACACACCCTTATGAGTTTTTCTGAAGGAAATCAACAACTGTTTTACATTCACTATTCTCAAATGTAAGGTTCACCTTTCGTATTCCTTCACACAGCCGACCACACACAAATTCACATAATCATAGAAATAAGGATAGAACTAGGGGTGGGCGGAATTTGCGAAATTAACTTTCGCAAATTATCGCGAAAATGTTTAAAATTATCGCAAACAAGCGGAAATATCGCGAAGATGCGGAAGTTTTTTTCCGGCATGTTCGGCAAGATTTTCTGCATGGTTGCAGGTCGCCAACTTACCCATGTGGTTGCTTGCGGGCGCGGCCATCTTGTTTTGAGTTGTCTCGCGGTGCATGATCCCGAGAAGAAAGACGTGATCGCGCGACGCGTGACGTCACTGCGGGCACGAACTGTCGCGATACAGCGCAAATGGCTAAAAACAATACAACATATCATGGAGAATGCGGCCGGATCAAGAAAACTTGTCGGCGAACGCAGGGATTCAGGTAAGGAGATCGCGCACGCGCGAGAATGTATTATTTTACAGCGCGAAAAAGAAACAAATTATCGCCAAGCTTCGGAAACCGGAATTTTTGACATTTTCGTGCTCTCCGCGGAACGCGAAAATGTCAAATTATCGCAATTTCCGCGAACGGAACGAAATTATCGCCCAGGCCTAGATAGAACATAGTCTGAGAATTGGTCTCGGTTCTTCTGTTTAAATAGAAACACACACCCTCAGGAAAAAAAATACTGTTTGGTATTTCCAATGCTCCTACATCTGAAACTCTTCAAAAAGATACTAAACATAGCAAAGTTGTTAACTTTTGTGACAGTAATTTTAGACTTAATAAGCCATTGTACCCAGGTCATCTAAGTACCTCAGTACTTTTGATGCATGCCATAAATAATTATTTCTAGAAGTTGGAGGTTTTGATATTCTCATACTCCTTATAAGTCTCTTGACCTTCACATCTTGTCCTACAGAAGTACCGTTTAATAGGGTATGACCAGCAGCAATCGTCAATCGATGAACATTGATAGTTCTATAAGATAAACCTCTTTCAAACATTTCTGACAGATAACTTGCTCTCTCCACAATATCCACTGAAACAGGATAACAATTCCTTTCCACACACCAGCAAACCCATTTATGCCATTGCAATCTATACATCATGCAAGTTGCTGATACCCATGATTCCTTGATAAGATTTGATGCTCCCTGTGAAAGTCCTTTTTAGGAACTAAGGGGGTTTACCCAATTAACCCTTTGGCATCTGGGTGAATAAACAAGTTATGAACAGAAAATAATGCCTCGGGATTGATCCAAAATATTATTCAATAAAGAGGTAGATTAGTTATCTCTTCTTGTACAAGTTATTTTTATAGATAAATCTAAATATTTAAATCCTGTGTCAAATAAGGAAGACCAGCACAAAAATATATACACTTTGACTAATAAATGCAGAAACAATCATTGCTATTTTATTCTTTGCAATATATATAACAAATTCTACATATATATATATACACATATTTATATTTCATATTTACACTTTACACCATGTCTCATTGCCCTACTAATTAATCTGGATGCTTTCAATACTTTATCACAACAGCATTCCTTAATGATGAAGATCACTCTTTTAAAGAAACTCGAAGGTTTATCTGATCAACCATACATTCATAGAGTATTCTTTGTATCTATATAATCATATTTGAATTCATCTGAGTGTCTTCCAATTATGTGTCGACGCGTTTCAGCCGTAATAATTTTAGGCCTCTTCAGGACTAGGGCAGTTGAATGTGTAAATTCGAGAATCAACCTAAAAATTGAATACACCTTTTTAACTCTGTATGTACAGCATGTTATCATTATTTACATATATACATTCATGGGAACCACAAACTTGTATGTCAAACAAATGTTCGAATATTTATGCAAAACTATTTGTCTGAAGAGGCGTCCAACCACTTAATTAACACACCATATATTGTGCCTATATTGCGAATAAAATGATGTATTTACAAATTGCTTAAAAAGGAAAATGTGCTCAAACTTAATATGTGCTCTGTGAAAATACTAATTTACTGTGTTCAGGCATGCACAAACCGTCACCTATTTCCATAGACTACCACTCGTGGCTATATCTAATTGCTTCACTGTCTCACTCACTAGAAAGATATCCCTATATTTAGCTAATTAAGTTCCCAACTATTTAAGGCAACTTAGTATATTGGGATGTGTCTCCAACTCACTAATCATTACTATTTATCAGTAAATGTATTTATTTACTTACTGGATGAAAGGCGGGAGATTCGTAGTGCGAACTGAAATTCTAAGGGGGGGCTTCTGGTTGGAAATATATTCTTTATATTATATTCTTATTTTTTCTAATGTAAAAAACATGTGGAAACATCTATTACTTATGTGTGTAATAAATATTTATACATTCAAATTTAAACCTATGTAGACTACTACTCATACCTTGCACTTTCTGATGCGTGTGTTTTCTTTCTCTGCTACTGACGATTCTTTATAGGCAACATCACTATCCACCAACAAAAGGGAAACCAAATAATAAGTCCATACCCGCTTGATATCTCCAATACACGCGTTATATATTTCTACAGCATCATCATATTTAAGTCCCTTTTTACGCTGTGAAAAAACGCTCTTCCTTCTGTCTCCTTCTACCACAAATTCCCCTCAGTGACGAGTTATTCCTGATGACATCACTCTACATAGACAAAAGGGGAAGCTCATTTAATCAACCGAATTACACTCGATAACTCGAAGGTTCACGTTATGTGTTTCTACGGCCTGATCATATAAGCATACCTTCTATCGCTGGAAATAGAGCACAAAGTCCTCTCTCCTACTACCGCGTACTTCATTCGAGCCGCCGCGCACAATGCGGAAGTAGGTTTACATATAAACTCGATGGTATTAGACACTAAAAACGGACCAAAGTGTTCAAATTGATGTCGAAAGCGGACTACGATTTATAAAAGGCTGTAGCGTCTGATCCCACAATTAAACGTGCAAGGGTACATAGACAATTCCATATTGTATAACCAAATATCTCAAGAACTGGACCAATGATCTCAGTGATCTAATCTCTTGGTATAATAGGGTACTTCTTTATATGTCATCAATGACAGTAAATTATCCTTGATAAGGGTATCTCACATAGCGTTATCTCCACAGTGGGGATATCTTCTCTTATCAATATTTCTCTAAATAACTCATTCCACACCCGTACATTAAACAAAACTAAAAAGGTGATAGAAAAGAAGAAGAAAGTTAAAACAGTAGAGCATCCAAAAAATTAATTTTTAATATTGGTGATAGTGCCTTAATACCCATTTATTGGAACGCCACTCCTTACAGTCTTCTGATCCATATTGTCATTCTCTCCATACAAAGAAAACCAATTTATTGTAATAGTGCCCAAATCTCATCCCTGTCATTAAGGCCCCTTACAGCAGTATGGTATTTCTCAATTAATCTCGCTTCCAATCTGTTTAGTTTAATTTGGAGGTTCTCACTTCTCTCATTTCCGATCACACATAGAACGGACCACTTTATGTCATCTTCAGAATGATTTGAATTTTGGAAATGTTGCACCAAAGGTGCTCCCTGTACTTTGCATTTAATCCTGGATTTGTGTTGTAATATCCGTTTTTTTAGGGCTTGTGTTGTTTGGCCTATATAATATTTATTGCATGGACATTTTATGCAATAAATAGCATTCTTAGAATTGCAATTCGAGAATACTCTTTGGTAGTGTATTTGACCATTGATATTAAGCTGTTTGGAATCTTCAGTTAAGTTACACGCCAAACAGTTCTGGCATCGAAAATGTCCCACTACTGGTGGTAGACTCAATAAGGTTCTTAAATCTTTTTTTGTATTCTCTGTCGGTCTTGCTGCTCTCACCAATCGTTGTCTAATATTTTTTCCTTTCTTGAAAGCAAATAGAGGTTTGGAAATTCCTAGATGTTCTACTATTTTCCAATTTTTTTGGATAATCTTTTTAACTCTATTTGCTTTGGGATCATACGTGAGTACATATGTCAAGGGGATATTTTTCTCTTGTTGTTTCGGAATTAATAAAGTTTCCCGTGGTTTGTACCATGCTCGTTTAAGGGCACCTTTCACCAGCTTTTTAGGGTATCCCCGAATTATCAGTTTGTTTTTAAGTTTCTCAGCATTGGAGAAATAATCCTCTTTGTTTGTGCAATTCCTCCTGACGCGGAGAAATTGCCCATATGGCAAGTTTTCTTTCAACGTACGGGGGTGGCTACTCCCAAAGTGTAACAAGGTATTCCGGTCTGTAGTCTTAGTATACAGACTTACCCCTAGTTGTTCCTTTTCTTGTTGCACAAATACATCTAAGAAATTTATCTTAGCACGGTCCTTAGACATGGTAAAGTTGAACTCTACTGTTCTCGAATTTAACCAATTATGGAAGTCAAGCAATTGTGTTTCATCTCCATTCCAAATCATAAATATGTCGTCTATATAGCGACACCAAAACCCTATGGAGGATTTGAAAGGGTTGGTGTCGCTATATATCCATTTCTTTTCGAACTCTGCCATGACCAGATTTGCAATTTCTGGCGAGAAGCTGCAGCCCATAGCTACTCCAGAGACTTGTAAATACAGATTTTCCTTAAAATCAAAGAAGTTATTTTTTAAACATAGATACGCTAACGATATGATAAATTCAGTAGGGACTTGATGGGGCTGTTCTCTTTGGTCTAATACATGTTTCATCACTGCCAATGCCTCATCTTGGGGTATGTTTGTGTATAATGATTCGATGTCAAACGATACCAAAAATTGTTTTTCCATATCATAGGGAAGTCCTTCTACTTTTGATATAAAATCCATGGTATCTCTGACATACGATTGTGTCTCCTTAACTAAGGGAATCAAAAAGGTATCAATATATTTGGCCAGGGGCTCCAAAATTGACCCACACGCCGAAACAATGGGCCTTCCTGGTGGATTTGTCGTGGATTTATGTACTTTTGGCAGGACATATATACTCGGTGTTTTAGTTTTATCACTGTTTAGATAATCAAATTCATTTTGACATAACCAACCTTCATCAAGCCCATTTTTTGTGATTTCCAGAATCTCTAATTTCAATTCAGATGTCGGATTGGTTTCTAGTAATCTGTAGTGTAAGGGGTTAGATAGCTGCCGCACAACTTCCTCATCATATTTTTTGGTGTCCCAGAGTACAATTCCTCCCCCTTTATCAGCCGGCTTGATTATTATTGCCGGGTTTTCTGATAAATCTTTCAAGGCTTTCATTTCTTGTTTGCTACAGTTAGCATTATAAAAAGTCTTTTTATTTTGAAGAGCATCTAATTCTCTCAAGATTTGTTCTTCAAATACCAAAATTTCTGCTGGAAGGAGTACGCTTTCTGGAATATAGTTAGATTTATTTCTCAAACCACTGATGTTAATTTGTTCCCTCATTTCTTTTTCTAAAAAGAAGGCTTTTAGTCTGACCTTTCTCAGGAAGTGTAAAACCTCTGTTTTTGTATCCACAGGGTCTTGTAGAACCGTGGGTACAAACGACAACCCTTTATATAACACTGATAATTCTGTGTCTGTTGGGGTATAATTGGATAAATTATAGATCGGTATGGTTTCTAGTATTTCTGACCCAATTGTATTTATCGTCTGTAGGTTCTCCTCCGAGTTCTGAATGGTTCTGAATCTGGGTTCTGATATTGATCCGGGGTCTGGTACTGACCCTGTTGTTGATATTGGCCCACTTGGGGAGTGTAACCACGCCATCCTGTTCCCCCTCCTCTGTTTCGATACCTGCCTCTGCCAAAAAAAGGTTGGGATCTTGGGTATTGGGGGTACGGTCGGTAGCTATTAGACGACCCTTGGTCTGAATCAGACGAGGTGTCTGAAAAGGTAATGAATTTGGTTCTCGATCTACCTCTATATTGAAGATTGAGTGAACTCGGATTATTGTTTTGGTAAAACTCCTCCTTCAAATATGGATAAATCTCCTCTAGTTTAAAATTTTTTATATCCCTTGCCACCTTGGTAGTTTTTTGATTTATAGTATGGACTTTAAAATCAGCAATAGTTTTTTCTACTGATTCTAGTAACGTCTTAGAGTCCTTAATAGTGGTATCTCCCCGGATTTCTTGTTCTAGTGCCTCTATTTCCCTAAGTTCTTCGTCATTTAATCTTAAGGCTGTTTCGATTGACAATGCCATCCAGTCTCTAGAGCATTTTGTTCCAACTCCTCCGAATCTACCCAAGTATGCTTTGTCTGTGATGAAAATAACTGGGATATTTCTTACTTGAAGTCCCACTGGAATAGTATTGTTTTTTAGATGTTCTAACAAAACTTGGGCATGTAATTGAGTTCTAATATTCTTCTTTTTTAGTTGTTTTAATCTTTCTATTTTGTCCACATTGATGCTTTGTACTACTGCTTGGTCCCCGCTTAACAAAGATGGAATTTTGCACAAAGCGCTGATTTCTTCTTCCGTATACCTTACTATAGTAGGTTCTGACATGACAACAAATGTATATCAACGGATGGTTCTACACAAAGTTCCCATTAATGTATTACTCCATAAACTAGCAATATTGAGTGCAGAGTCAGCCTTTGACCGGAAATATATATCTTGTTCTCAATTATTTATATACAATCAAACTATGTATATGTCTTCTTTCTCCAATAACCCTCACACTTCACTAAGTGTAATGAAATCTTTTTAGGAACTAAGGGGGTTTACCCAATTAACCCTTTGGCATCTGGGTGAATAAACAAGTTATGAACAGAAAATAATGCCTCGGGATTGATCCAAAATATTATTCAATAAAGAGGTAGATTAGTTATCTCTTCTTGTACAAGTTATTTTTATAGATAAATCTAAATATTTAAATCCTGTGTCAAATAAGGAAGACCAGCACAACAATATATACACTTTGACTAATAAATGCAGAAACAATCATTGCTATTTTATTCTTTGCAATATATATAACAAATTCTACATATATATACACATATTTATATTTCATATTTACACTTTACACCATGTCTCATTGCCCTACTAATTAATCTGGATGCTTTCAATACTTTATCACAACAGCATTCCTTAATGATGAAGATCACTCTTTTAAAGAAACTCGAAGGTTTATCTGATCAACCATACATTCATAGAGTATTCTTTGTATCTATATAATCATATTTGAATTCATCTGAGTGTCTTCCAATTATATGTCGACGCGTTTCTGTGAAAGTCCTGGCACCTCCCAGATTCTCCTGAAATTCTCCATGCCATCATTCTCAACTGACCCTCTAGCACCAAGTTGTGCAGTTCTCCTGTTGAGCCTAATAAGATCTTTGGAAATACCGGCAACTGGATTGGGTAGTCCACCAACATTTCTAACAATATAGGGTACCACACTTGCGACTTCCAAAGTGGTGTCACTAGAACCACTGTCTCCTTCCATTTGCGAGCCATCATAGCTACCCATATTATCATGGAAAATGGTGGGAAGGCATCTCCCATCAGACTCCTCCAATCCTGCCTGAAAGTGTCTATTCCCGCAGACTCCGGGCACCAACTGTAAAATGTCTTAATTTGGGTATTCATTCTGTCTGCAAACAGATCTACCTGACAAGGTACCCAAAGATCCATAAACCTCAAGAAAATTCCTCTGTCCAGGGACCAATTGCTCGAATTCCTAAGATTCCTTGAAACCCAATCTGCCTCCACATTGTTCAGACCAGGAATATGTTCAGCCTGTACTACAATGTTCTGTCTCCAACAATAGTCCAGGAACACCTTGGCCAAATTTGCCAAATCCTTTGATTTTGGACCCCCAAATTTGTTTGCATATCTCACAGCAGACACATTGCCCATTTTCAAAAGAATAAAACACCTCACAGTGTTCTTTATAAAAATCTTTATCGCAAAAGAACCTGCTAGAAGTTCCAAATAATTTATGTGCAGGTTCTTCTCTCTCTGTCCACAATCCTCCTGTAGACGTTCAACCACAGCTTGCTCCCCAACCTGACAAGCTTGTATCCGATTCTATGATCAAGTCTGGCAATGACCCAAAAATACCTCTCCCATTCCATGCTTCAATTTGTTTTAACCACCATTCCAATTCTTCCATGGCCTTCTCAGAAAGAACTACCTCCTCTGAATATCTGAACCCATGCCTCAGATGTTTGTTCTTCAAACGTTGGAGAGCACGGTAGTTCAAAGGCCCTGGAAAAAGGCCTTTAATGGTAGAAGATAGCAATCCTATTACTCTTGCTAGCATTCTCAGCAATTGTTTTCCCATAAGCAAAATATTTCTAAATTCCTTCTTTATATACTTCAATTTGTCCTTTGGGATTCACAATTGTCCCTGTACTGTGTCTATCATGAATCCTAGAAAATGAGTCACCTGGCTTGGGATTAGACACGGTTTCTGTATGTACACCACAAACCCAAGGTCCTCTAGTAAGGTTATTGCCTTAAGAGTATGATCCGACAACTTTGATCTGTTCTGATCCATTAGAAGGATGTTGACTAGATAAATAATCAGACAAACACCTCGTTCGCTCAAGAAGGCTGCTACTACTTGCAGAACCTTGTTGAAACACCAGGGGGCAGCAAAAGACCAAAAGGCAGAAAAACAAACTTCCACATTCTTCCACTTCCGCTTGAACGGAAGGTATCTTTGATGATCTTCCCAAATAGCAATTGTGAGATACGCGTCTTTTAAATCTAACCTCATTAGCCAATCTCCTGATTGCAGGACATCCCTTATTAAATGAAAACCTTCCATTTTTAAATGATGAAGTTCTACCCAGTCATTCAAACTCTTCAAATTTATTGCTGGTCTCATACCTTTGTCTTTTTTCTGTACCCAAATAATATTGCTCACAAACCCTTTTAGAGCAGGACTCGCCTCTGTAATGGCACCTTTTTCTTTCAGATCCTGTACTTCCTTGTTCACCAATTTTGTTAATTCTTCGTTGAGTCTTATTATTTCTGGAATATGATCCTGAACTGGTTCTCCCACAAAATCTATGCAATATCCCTTTACTGTTTCCAACACCCAAAGATCTCATGTTACCCTTAACCAGTTGTTGAAAAATTGAACAAGTCTGCCACCCAGTTTGATAGGGGCAGCAAAACGGTCTAGACTTACCTGATCCACATGTACGACTTTCTCACGGTGATTCTCTTCCTTTATATCCTTGTCTTTGAGAGTAAAACCCTCCAGATTGATGGGGGCGTGGCTTGCGCGCCGCTACGAGATGGCGGGTTGCGCTTGAGCTCCGTGCCGAGCGAGGGCCGTCGGAGGCTTATTTATTACCTCACATTGCCCCATACATGCTGAAAGGTGGCCTTTTATCCCTGATGTTGCCGTGTGTTGCCTGAGCGGGATTTTCGATCTCTGGAGCTGCCATAACTGTTTTTCTGCCGTTTTGTGGTGGTGCTCGGTGCTTTTACGAGCGGCCGCCATTTTGTTTTTTTTTTCTTATCTGACGGAGATGCTTTTTCTCCACAACACGGTGGCGCTTTTTCTCCGAACTTGCCAGGAATGATGGAAAGCAGGTGCTGGTGATTATCTTTATAGTTCTGGAGGTTTATATTGGACTTCGTTCATTACCCACGCTGCATTACTACCTGTGGTGAGAATATTTGGACTTTCTTTAACTATACTTCTCCTCAGAGTGCCTCAGATGCCTTTATTTGGTGTTTTTCTGCTCTATGACACCCTGCTTCTTGGTCTTTTTGTGTTCGGAAGGCGTTTCTTTTGATACCTGGAGAACATTATATTTTTGTCATGAGACTCCTCTCATTTGCCATGTAAGCCCGCCATTAGTTCTTTCCTGTGTTGGCTGCTGAAAGTGCGCTTTCCACTTTTTGCTCATTTCTTTTTTATATATTATATACTAGTATCCTTTGGCTTTTTCCTTCCCTTCATTTCTCTGAGGTGCTGTATTTTGCGCCTACGGTGGCTGTGTGCTCTATGGCTGCAAATATGGGCTTGTCACCAACTGCTAAAGACGCAAAGGACTCTAAAGCTTCTCTTAAGAGGTCCAAGCAAATATCTCCTACTCCGGACAATCCTCACAAAGACACCACTTCCACGCTTGAGACTATTCTGACGCGCCTTAATGAGGTTCACGACATTGCGCAGTCTACCAAGACTAACACAGATTTGCTGCAAGTGGAGGTGGCAGCCATTAGGAATGATTTCAAGGCTCTCTCCCTTCGTGTATCAGCCACAGAATCTCGCATTAGTGGTGCAGAGGATACTATGCAGAAGCAATCTAGGACTCTTTGCCAGTTAGAACGCTCAATGGCGGCATTGCGGAGAGATCTCACTGAACAAGAAGATCGTAACCGCAGATCCAATCTGCGCATTTTTGGTCTTCCGGAGGGTGTTGAGAAGGATGCCCCTGCTATGATTGAGTTCTTATGTCAGTGGCTTCCTTCTACGCTACAAATTTCTTTTCAAAAAGACTTTGAGCTGGAACGGGCACACCGTGTTCCCACCTTTCGCTCTAAATCTGCCACGCAACCAAGAGCGATAATTTTTAAGCCCCTGCGCCATCAACATACGGAACAAATTCTGGCTCATATGCGGAAGGTTAAAACTGTCTCATGGAATGGCCATCGCATTTCAATTTCTCAGGACTTCGCTAGGGACACAGTAATAAGGAGGAAGGGCTTTCTTAATCTCCGGAAACGTCTCTCTGAGATGAATATTCCCTTTTCTTTTTCTGGCCCTTCAAAATTCCGCATTACCTTCAAAGGTCGTTCCAGAATTTTTGATGAACCTGCTGATTTAGCCTCATTTTTGGATAATCAGATGGAGCTGCAGATGGAACTTCAAGTGGAGGCCTCGCGGGACCCTGGTTCCTCTGGCACCTGACGTGGTTACATATAACTGCAATGAGTTTTCTCTTATCCAGATCTATTAAGTTTGTCTTTTTTAGATCTGCATGGTGGTCTTATAGTCCGCTGTTGTTGGTGTGCTGTGGCTGTTCTTCTCGTGCGTGACGGTGTAAGCTCAGTGTGGCCTGTGTTTTTTCGCCGTTTCTTTGTCAGGTTTACCTCATATCTTTATGGTGAAATGGACCGATATCTTCGATATTTCTTCTTTATGTACTTTCTATTGTTTCGTGATATTGTTTCTTGATAGGTTGGTCTCACTCCTGTTCGCTTTTTTCGTGCATACTATTCTTTTTCCTTTTTGCTTGTTTTTTTATATGGGTCAGGTTCCGGTTCATTCTTGTTCTTCCTTTCTTCCTGGTTTCAATTTCTGATTCTTGCGGTGTTGTATTTTTTCTTTTGTTTTGGTGTTTTCGTCTCTATGGAGTACGTTATTGATTATTATCTGTATTGTTTTATGGTTTAGCTGCATAAATTGCTTCGTAGACACTTATTAATTGCTATATATAGAGATAACTTTATTGTCTGTATAGTTAGTTTTTCTATTTTATTCCACTGCTATTTTACTTATATAGTTATATATTTAAGATACTCTTGTCTCTTTAAATTAAGTATAACAAGTGTTTATGTATTTGCGGATAGTTTACTAGATAACTTTTTTTAGATGTTACATTTTTTACTATGTACTTGCTTTCTTATTTATCTTTCATAGAGCTTTATTGACTGTTATATTGGTCAGTTATTTCATCCTTTACTTTCTTATGCTTCATCTTCTCTCTTCATACTACACCTTATAATCTTCTGTGGAAATCGTTTCTTTTTCTTTATTCTTTCCTGCTCTTCATAAGTTATGTATCGGTTTTGATGCTTTCTCATATTTGAGATGGTTATTAGCTTGTTTTTCACCATTTCCTCATTTGTAACATTGGACATTTTTCCCTCTTCTGCTTTCTCCATTCTTTTATGTTACAATGTATTGGTTACATATTTATTAATTTGGTATATACATGTTCCGATCTAGACTTACATGATGAATAGTTTTTAGAATTCTCTAATGAATTCTAGTTCTAGTTCATGTATCAGATATTTTTCCTTCTAAGTTAAGTATAATCAGTTATGTACTATTTTGGGGCTGGTTATGCTGATTGTTTTATCCCTCGCGATGGTCCCCTTGCTCATCTTCCCATGTCCCCCCTGGTATGAATTTGGTCTTTTTCAGACCTTCCTTGTTGATTCTTCTCTTTCTTCTTCTGCCTACTTTCCTGCTTTCTCTTTCCTCTTCTTTCCTCTTCTCTCTTCGGATTTCCTCCTTGGATTCTTCCTGTTTTGTGTTGGTGGCTAGTGTTTGGTTTCAAGTTTTTTTGGTTGTTGTACATCCTCTATCAAATATAGAATATCATTTTTCCCTATTATTGGTTTTATGTCTGGATTGAATATACTGTCTCTTAATGTGAAAGGTTTAAATCATCCAGTAAAAAGGTCAAAGATATTAGATTACTGCAAATCTCTTTCTTCGGATCTAGTCCTTTTTCAAGAGACGAAGGTCTCTGCTAGGGAGGCGTCATTTTTGAAGAAAGAATGGGTTTCTGATGTTGCTTGTTCAGATGCTTGTGGCAAAAGAAATGGGGTAATTACTTTAGTTTCTAAACATTCTGGTTTGTCTATTGTTTCCTCTGAACAGGATACAGAGGGACGTTGGTTATTATCTAAGTTGTCTGATGGTAATGCTGATCTCTTTGTCATGAACATTTATGCCCCTAACAAGGATGATCCCTCTTTTTGGAAAGTAATCACCAAAAAGCTAAATGACACACCTCATTCTGGTAATCTTATTGTAGGTGGTGACTTTAATTTACCAATGGATCCTATCCTAGATAGGAATTCTGCATTTAATTTTCGTCCCCCTAAATCACATAAACAAATGCTCAATATGTGCTCTCTTATCCATCTTCAGGATGTCTGGCGTCTTCATAATCCCACTGGCAGTGATTTCTCCTTTTTTTCGCCTCCTCATTCGTCCTTTTCACGTATTGACTTTCTTTTGGTTCACTCCTCTCTTGTTCAATCTTCCTCATCTCCGCTTATTCACCCTATCTTGGTTTCGGACCATGCCGCGGTGACGTTCACACTTTTGTCCTTCACCCCTAGGGCGAGTCCTCGATCTTGGAGACTAAACACAGAAATATTACATGATGTTTCCGAGGTTCGAGAGTTTTCCCATGCTATTGAGTTGTTTTTCCGTGAGAATGTGGGTTCAGTTGATTCCCCTGTTGTGCTTTGGGACTCTTTTAAATGCACTTTCCGTGGTCAGGTCATTAAATGTATGTCAAAGAGGAACGCTGCCATCAGAAAGGAACTTACGGACTTAGCAGCGGAAATTAAAACTCAGGAATCTCTTTTTCGGCAATCTAAAGATAAATCTTGCCTTCAATCTATTAAGAATTTAAAATATACATATAATACTATAGTCACTAAGAGAGCTCATATAGGTCTTCAGGCTCAGAAATCTAAGAAGTTGCTGCTAAAAAACCGGGCTGGCAAGATGCTTGCGGCTACATTAAAGTTCCAAGACTCTTCTTATAAATCTTCACAAATCTCTGCTATTAATGATCATCTTGGTAAGAAAAAGTTTCAGACTACTGAAATTCTTGAGGTCTTTCGAGATTTTTATAATAAATTATATACCCCTTCTACTCAATCTTCTTTTGAACAATGCCAAGAGTTTTTAAAGACAGTTCCGGTGAAAACTATATCGGAGGCAGATAATATCTCTTTAAATGGCCCGATTACCTCTGACGAAATTATTTCTGCAATTAAAGCAACTCGCTCTGGTAAAGCTCCTGGTCCTGATGGATATCCTATTTTGTTTTATAAAACCTTTATACCTGAGATTGTGCCGCAGCTTCAATCCGTCTTTGATGCTTTTATTAAAGATGGCTCTGTGTCTGGCTCTGCTGCTGATGCTACTATTGTAGTAATCCCCAAAGAAGGAAAAGATCATTCGGATCCCAAAAATTTTCGTCCTATTTCTCTTCTTAACATGGAAGCTAAGATTTTTGCTAAAATATTAGCTAAACGTCTAGAATCCTTTATTCCTCTATTGGTTCATCCTTCCCAAACAGGTTTTGTGAAGGGTCGTCTTGCACGTGACAATATCCGCACTTTTTGTCACATTCTCGGTTCTGCCAAGCGCTCCAAGCTTCCGGCAGCGGCCTTGGCCCTTGATGCGGAAAAGGCCTTTGATAAGGTCTCTTGGCCTTTTCTACGAGCTGTTCTATGTGTGCACAATCTTGGTGACTCCTTTATCCGTATGGTTATGTCTCTTTATTCCCAACCTAGAGCGAACATAAGAGTGAATGGAGCTACGTCGTCCTTTTTTAACCTTCGCCAAGGTACTAGGCAGGGATGTCCCTTGTCTCCTCTTTTATTTTTGTTATCTATTGATCCTCTTCTTAGAATGATTGACTCACATCCAGGTATTAAGGGGTTCTCTTTTGGGTCTCATCAGATTAAAACAGCTGCGTATGCAGATGATGTTCTCATTTTTTCTGATGATATTGCACTGGCCATCCCTGCTATTTCGGACACGATTTCTCTTTTTTCAAAAGTTTCAGGATACACTCTGAACAAAGATAAGACAGAGATGTTCCCCTTAAATGCTTACTGTTTCTCTTCTCATATGGGTTCGGCGGGATTTAAGTGGCAATCTAAACAGCTAAAATACCTGGGTATCTATTTTTGTTCCACTCTATATGCTACGGCTACTTATAATGAATCCCAAACTATTCTTAAGGTGAGACGTCTTTTAGAAACTTGGTCTCCGAAGCATATTTCTTGGTGGGGCCGACTGCAGACTCTTAAAATGATGATCACACCTATTATTAATTTTGTTTCCTCTATGCTTCCAGTAAGGCTTTCTGATTCCTTCTTTCATGAACTTGACTTACTTACCTCCAAATTTCTATGGAATGACAGAAGGGCTAGGATTGCTTATAAATTTTTACGGAAATCTTATGATATGGGAGGCTGTAATTTTCCTGATTGGGGGAAATATCAAACTGCTTTTCTGGCGTCCCAGGGTGCCCTTTGGTTTTCTTCTCCATCTCTTCATGTTCCAGCATGGTTGACAATAGAACAGGAACTGGCATCCCCACTGCCGACTGCCTCTTTTTTAACCACGAATACCCTTTTTATTCCATTCTCTCGTTCTATTATTTTAGACACTATTGCTGCGGTTCGCAAGGTTGATAAAAGAGTAGCAATTCCACTGCATAAAACTAGATGGTCGTCTATTTGGCGGAATTCTAAAATTAAAATTAATATTGATCCAGAGTTGATGTCTTACTGGGCTGGGAAAGGTGTCTCACTTGTTAAACATCTCTATGATTCCAACAATGACCCTTCCCCTTTCTCATCCCTAGCTCAACAATTCTCTTTATCTAATTTAGACTTTTATACCTTTCTTAAGATAAAGGTAGCACTTGCTAAAAAGCACCTTCATCCTTCTTCCCCTATGATTACGCTTTTTCAGTTATGGATCAGGACTGGTCATGTTGCGTCTCGGATTTACAAATTCTTATCGTCCTCTTCACTTCCTTCTCAAACTGTCGCACAGCAAAAATGGCTACATCATTTTGATCATAGAGTTACCGATCATATCTCTTCTGATACCTGGCAAGATATTGGTAAATTTTCTCTTCGTAACAAAATCGCCCCCTCTTTAATGCAGTCTAAGTTTTTCTCTATTAATCTTCTTCACTGGACTCCCATTCGTTTGTATTCGCTAAATCTCAAAGAAGACAATCTGTGCTGGAGTTGTGGGCTTTTACCAGGCGATTTTCAACATATGTTCCTTGATTGCTCCCTTCTCCAACCCTTTTGGGATTTAATTCACAAACACCTCATGCTCATCTTTAATATTAAATTCCAACTTTCTTTTCCATTAATCCTTTTAGGTCCGTTGGCGGCCCCAGTCCCTCTGCCTTTAGATCCCATGGAGTTACAGTTGCTGGATCTCTTATTGACTATTGCAGTCAAAGTAATTCTCATGGAGTGGAAATCCTTTTCATCCGTCTCTTACCATACTTGGTGGGCTTGGGTTTCCTTTCTACGAAGTGCTCATACGTCAGTTGACCATGCTCATCTCTCTCCTTCTATATCTACTGGTGTTTGGAAAGCCTTAGATTCGTACATGGTGTTGGCCTCCGAGGGGTTGGTGGAGCAATATCCCTTTGATTTGTCTCTTTAGTGTTGTCTTGTGTGTCGGGTGAATCCTTTGGAAATCCTCTCCTCTTCCTTTTTTCCTCCCTGTCTCTCTTTTTCTTTCTTCGTCTCTTTCCTACCTTTTCCGTCTTTTCTTTCTTCCTCTCTTTTCTTTCTTCTTATCCCTATTTTGCTATCTGATGGTGATACTTTTGATAATTATCTTTGCCGGATATCAATTTGTTTCGTCTCTCCTTAATTAATTTATTTATCTGATATCTGCGGATTAATGAATGACAATGATTTGATTTCCTATTATTTAATTTTATTCTAACATATTTATTGCCTTTGTCTGATATCAATTGTATCACTTTTGCTTGTATCTCATGTCCGTATTTGCTTCTTTAAAATAATAAAATAGTTTTGAAATAAAAAAAAAAAACCCTCCAGATTGATATGATGAGTGATATAGGTTTGGTTTAAACCCCCTTGAAAATGAGGTCCTAGTAGTGCCTTGACCTCGGTCGGGGAACCAACCACTTGTTTGTCCGGCCCGCCTAAAAAAACATCTGTCAAAAACCTTTTTAATCTCTCTTTGAGATTTTTGTAGTGAGCTGAAAGCCGCTACATATTTCAACATCTCCTTAATTAAATCATCCACACATAGTGGACCATTAGCCACTTGCCCTTCCTCATTTTTGGCTAACTCCACCAATTTAGGGTCTATTTTTAGAAGGATGATTTTCCTTTTTTCAATGGAAATGGCTGTATTAGCATTGCTTAAGAGACAGACTGCTCGCTACCCACAAAAACCTCCTCAGCCATGTCAAATTGTTCTGTTAGTGGGCCTGATAGATTCAGTAACCTATCTTGACAGATACGTAGACCTTTATCAAGACCTTACTAGCGTCATGTCCTCCCTTGGCAATAAATGCTATAATCTTAGTGTCCAAATCTGGAGGTTGCATTACCTTATTGGCCAACATGGGTCTTGAACATTCAGATCGAAGACGTAATCTTACATCTTTAGGGATTTGCTTCCTAATTCAGAATTGCATATACTCAGCCACATGAGCAGCTGGGGACCATTCAAGACAAAGAGGATGTTTCAATAAAGTAGCATCAAACATGAAACCCCAAAGGGGGTCAAGTAATGCCCCATTTTGCCCATCGCCACCTTTCTCCAAGCCGTCTGTCCTCTGTGTCACAATCCCCTCAGAATTATCTGAATCAAAATCTGATGAGCAGCTTAATTACACATCCTCGCTGTATGTTTGTGTGCTTTAATATTTTGGGTTGTGTGCTTTAATATTTTGATTAATATTGTCTGGACCCTTACATTGGTCCCCTTGTGTGTCCTCGACACCACCAATTTTCATTCATACAGAAATCATATTTTTGGAATCTGTAAATTTCCCTCTTTTGATTTGAGACACAGAAGATTTAATGTGTTTACGTTTTCTATTCACCTTACCTACTTCCTTACTATGGGAACCTACCCCAGCTGATCAAAATCTTTCTTCATCAGAAATAAACCTCCTTTCTTGTAGCAGAGCCTCTTATTTTTTTTATCCATTATACCATGTAAATCCTGCAAGATTTTCGGCAGCATTCCCGATAGTTTGACTTCAAAAGATGCCTCCATTGTCTCAGAGGTATTTCCCACACCCATCTGATTTCTTTTTCACAAATAAGACCAAAATCTTATACATTTTCTGCATTTTCTCACAGTAAATACCATAAGCATCCCCCTAAGCGTACCCAAGGTAACTGACAAGCTGATTCTGATGTTAAGGTGAGACTGTCAACTCGTATTGGCTCGTTTTGGAAATATAACGTAATTAGAGGTTTCTCAAGCCTCTGAAATTACTGTCCGGACAACACTTCACAACCTAGAATGATGTGCCAAGAAAACCGGTATTTTAACTTTGTTTGCCAGCCTAGACTGCGGAAACTTTAGTTTAGTTTCAGTCTGTAATAGAGTAGTTTAATTATTTTACTATGCAGAGGCGCACCCGGAAGCTGCAACTTCCCTCGAGCACGATCTGCCAACCTCTAACATCGACGCACCCTCCTGCAGTATTTAGCACGAGAACGCACAGTAGGCTTTATGCATCTAAGCGACGAAGGACAGTCTCCAGGGAGCGTGAGACTCACATTCCCAAACACCACCCAGGCAGTAAGTCAAACAAAATCATCCAAATTACTTATTCACTTCCACAAGTGAGACAAATAATCTGCAGTGACAACCACAATCCAGGCAAACAGTCCTAGTGTGACAAAGCATGCATAAAAGCTCAAACGGCAAGTTCACATATGAGTTCAAATTTCGGCAAAACCATATATTATGGCAAAACCAGATATTACCAAGAATACACTTTGTAACTCCAAACATACAGGTATACCTCATCAATCATACAGCTTGGTATATCTATATTTTTAGCATAATCAAGCAGTTAAACTTCTCTGATCTGCAGCATACAAAAAAGAAGGAGGAGATCAGAGTGTTCTGGCCTTTTATTAGGTTGGAATTTTTTTCTTGGAAGTGTTCAAAGTTCTTTAAAGTGGCAGTGCAGTAGCAAAATAAAGAAGATTGCACTAATGTGAGCCTCCGGTCTTGACATAAAATTGTGAGCAAACAGTTTTCTATCAAACATGATCAATTAAATCCCAGCAGAAGGCTTTTTAAAAGTGTAAAATTACCTTAGAACACACCACTAGGCTTAAAATTAGTATGGTACCATCAACAAATGGCACATTTTGTAACTAAAATCTGTTATCACCGTTTATACGTTCTCCTTTTTATGACCCTCAAAACCTGCCATTCACTACAATGGATTTCAATGGGGTGCTATCATGTATGTTGGTCCCAAGATGGATGCCAACACTTCCTGGTTGAAGTGTTGGCAGCCAATCAAATTTCAGTAGGTTTTTGGGCTACCAGATATATATTTTTTAACTTGAATATCTCTGATACTACTGAACGAATTTAAACCAAATCACAAAAAGCATGGTTTCTGGACCAACATCTAGGTTTTTGACAATTTTTGTGTAAATCTGTTCAGGGGTTCGGGCTGTAGTCATGTTAAAAAAATAAAAAATCTCCATAGACTTAACATGGGGAAAACGTGTGTATTGGGACCCCCCCTTTTTTCTTGGCCACCTCTTGACGAATCATCCCGCAACTTTCAACATAGCAGCTGAACCAAAAAGGGGACGTTTTGGTAAACATTGTGAAGATTCGTCAAGTGATGCCAAAATTATTGGCAAAACAAAAAATTGAAATATATACTTATTTTTATTTTTATTTTTTTTACGGTAAAACCAAATGTTAAAGGGTCATCATAATTAGATTTGGTGCTAAAAAATCCAGCCAGCCTTTGATGTGAGGGGTCGAAGGATGAGCAATTAAGGTATTAAGTGATCACTTAGAGGTGAGCACAGGGCCTGGCCATAGACGAGTCCCTGTGGCCTATCTCCCTGCTGCCCATGGCCAAAGGCCATGCACAGTAGGAGTTGTCCACATGGGGGTTTGGGCACGCAGAGTCTGGCCTGGCCATAGGTCAAGCTCAATGCCCAACCCAATTGTATGCTGAATATGGGGTCTGGTGTGACACCAGTCCTTGCAGATAACTTCCACTGTATATGTGCAAAATCTGTCAATCGGGAGATTGGCCTCATGTGGAGGGGTAGATGCAGACCCTGGCCACAGGGTAGCCTTGTATCAAAATTCTCCCACACATGGCTGAAGAACATGTTTATTAGAGGTTTGTGGCTTTTGGAATGATTGGGTGCAGGACCTTGCAAGAGCCTAGACTCTAGGTCAATGTCCTGATGTGGATTGCATGAAGGGTCTGGCGAGAGGCCGATGTGTGGCACTTGGTATAGGGCATGGTGGATGGCCACATCCTCTGCTCAGTAGGTACAAAGGAGCGAAGAGTATGAATGTCATATGCCCAGTACTCACTGTGGGTGGTATACTGAGCACTTGGCAGCAACCAAGTTTACTTGCATTTGGTGCTGCTGCAATTGGCAGAAGTTGTTGTCTCACTGTGAGCCCTGTGCCCATTATGTACAGCAATAAGCCATGAGCAGCAAGCTGCTGGGGCAGGGTACTTGGCAAGCTGAAGGCACATCCTACAAAGAGTGCTCACCACATGTGCCAAATCACCATGAGTACCTGCTTTTGAGGACACCACATTTCCCCAATCACCATGTGTACCTGGTTTAGTGAACTTGGGGAATAGACAGAGAATGTGGCCTGAGCCGCATGCTACATTACTATTGTCATCACCAATAACATAACTGAAACTACGAATGTTGCTATTTTACACACTTGTTGGTTGATTCAGTTAGCTCAGACTTTTTTCTATGTGCACCTATGACAAGGAAATAGAGATGACAAAAGGCTTAAAGCAATGGCAATTCTCAGCAAGCCATGGGGCAGGTTAACGTAGCACAGGACTTAACTGAAGACGGTGCCCTCTGTCCAGTGCACATCAGGCATTGCCAATCTCTGTACACAGGAGACATTCAGAGAAGTGGCACTAAGAGAAGGATCTGGAATCCAGTAGCAGTTGGACTGGACCAAATGTTATGTCCAACAGAGTCTAGTGATACTGAGGGTAGAAGCTTTCTGAAGGCTAACCTCTGTGCCCCGAGACTACTAATCAAAAACAAAAGCCAAGCCTATAGGCGCTGGGCAAAGAGATGCTCTACCAATAGGCCATCCCATGTGCTCAGAATTTAAATTGCATTGCCAGAGGATGAACACTGTAAGCATGAATGGAAGAAGTGTAAAATACTGCATGCAAAGCCTGCTGGGCATGGCCAATAATTACACCCAGCACACTTTGGGTGAAGGGGTCTTAGCTCACTTTTGATGCCATTAATGATATAAAAAAACAAAATGATATGTGAGTTTATTAGGGGGTTAAGATGGTCATCACAAAGATGGTTGCATTACCCACAATTTTTTATTACGTTTCTATGCTGCCGGCAATTGTGCCCAGGAGGTGGTTCTGAACTGTAGATGCCCTGGTCACAGAACTAATATGGGGCTTAGCTTGGCAGGGTACTACTAAGGTGCAGCTTCCAACAAAGGGAGGGGGGCTTGTCACCTCTGATTTTGAGACTTTTTAGAGGTACAGTTTCAATTTCTAGCAGCACAGTTACAGTGTGCGATTAAATGGATGGAGGCACAGACTGATGGGGCCAAGGCGAGTGAGTGCAATGGAACACCTTTGAAGCTGTTAACACAACTTTTGCTTAGTTCCAAAAAGAAAAAAATGTACAAGGACCTATAATAATGATCAAATATTGTTGGGGCAGAGCCTGCAAAAAAACATGAACACTAGTCCCCTACCCCCCCACATAGTTACCCACCAAATATACAGTCGACCTTTCTGAATGCCCTGCCCCACAAAGGGTTATGGAAAGGATTATGTTATGGGCGAATTGTGAGATTGAGGACATTGGAGACACATTAGGGAGCTCTGGTGATATGAAGACTTAATGCATGACTTTGGTTTACCTGTGGGGAGGTTCCTGTTGTATGACTCTGTAGGGGGAGTGTTCGGAGAAATATGGAAGACTGGAACAAATGAACTTCTTGTGCATCTGGAGCTTCATACACTATACACTACCTCGGGCACTCATCAATCTATAATGCTGCTATAACATGTATTGAGACTCCACATCAATACCATCTTGGACTTTCAGGGATAAATGAGGACATGATATAAAGAGATCAATTGTGGAAGCAGACTTGGTGAGGGCATTGACATTTATTCCCAGAGTCTCCCTCAATTTAAACAGATCAGTTTCTATCACATTAACAAGGCTTATCTCACCCCATGTAGAATTAATACATCATTCCTGAGTGTATAAGATACATATTCTAGATGTGGATTGGTTGACTCAAAATTATTGCATATTTTGTTGATGGTGTTGCAAATTGGGTCTCTAGTTGACAGAGGTTTTCACCCTGCCCAAGTAGGGCCCACAATACTAGTCAGGGTAAGTCATATATACACCCAAATAAACCTGTGCGCACCCTGATATTCAATTTTCCAGATTAAATCCCAAAACAGTGCCTAGAAGTCAGTAGCATTAAAAGGTTACTTGAGATCACACTAGACCGGGGAAAATCCACAGTTCCAGGTGACCACAATGGAGGGCAGGATGGCTCCAAGACCCGGGCAGGGCCCTCTAAAAAAGTATCTTGGATGGAGCAAGCATCGGTGTCAAAAACTCTATGCGTCGGTTCGGATCCACGCATTTAGGGCGTTATTCGAAGTTGGGTCTCACAGTCAGGTACCGCATTGTCGTGGAACCCCTTGAAATGCAGGCGCTGCGAAATCACTCTTTATACACTGGGTATTATGAATATTTAGGTTGGTGAAAAAATGTGGTCCTGAACTGAAAACAAGTCACACCATCCGTTCTAAATAGGGTGGCTATGTTGACCCATTTGTGTAGGGTTTTCTAAGAAGGAGCCGCGTGAGCACTGTTCTCAAAGACATGAGCAGGCAGACTGTCAGGTTGGTGGACAGAGTACTCTGCCATGTTTCGACAAATTATAAATCAGCCCCAAGGAATGAATCAGAACTTATAGTTTAGGTTAGCATATAAACAAATTTAGTTCACCCAGTGTCAAGATTCACACCTGCATCTTAATATCAAAACAGGTAAATATAAGGTTTTCTAGTAAACAGTCTCACTTCAATCTGCGTTACAAAACCCATAAATGCAGTTTGCTCAATTGGCTGAAAGATGTGCACCTTTTAGGTGCACATCTGAAAAACCTGAAACATCTCACTCAGCCATGAGCTTCCTCGTGATAGTGATAAAAGCATCAAAAATTTGGTCACAGTTTATTATTGCTTGTTTAAAATGTTTTTATCTTCATGCCATGTCCAGTTAGGCATGCATGGCTTTGTAAATGGTCTCTGAGGTTGCTTCTGAACGGGTTAATAAAAAGATGTTCAAATTGATTGACACCCTAAAGTGAGCTGTCAATGTGACCATCAAAATGGATGTCAATAAAAGAACCTGTTCTCTCAGTAGGATGACAACAGACTGGTCCCCAACCTCACTAATCACTCAGCCAATGTTTCAATTCTCCCACCATATCCATCATAAAAGTGTCCTTGATCTCAAGGAGACTGCAAAAAGAGTGGGTAAAACAGCAAAATTTCAAAAAATCTTCAAATATTTCTAGAAAAACATTGCAGCATTATGAAAGTCGCAACTTTTTTTCGTTTGCAAAATGTGCATCGAAAGAAATTTAGCAAAAGGTGGACTTGCTGCAGTATGGCCAACATTTGCTATTCTGTATTGAAAGTTCTCATTAAATGTGCATTTACATGACACATTCAGGGCAAATTTTAAAGCTTTTTGGTTTCCAGCAGAATTTGAGAAATTCTGGCTAAAGTTATCTTGCAAGGAAGAAAATCAATGAATGGAAACTGCTGACCAACTCAACCTTCCCAATTGGTAAACAGTCGTGAACTCACAAAACTTTACTGACAAAATAAAAACAATTACGCATCCCCTATTGGGTATAGTTCAGATGACTAAGCTCCACAACAGAGCCCCTACATTTGAGATTATTCTAGCTATTTAATAACTCAACAATGCAAATGAGGATCTGTTACTATTACTACTAGCACTGGCATTTTATGTTATGTTATGTTAAACCCACTTGTAAAGCGCACGGTTACCCGGAGGTGTCCTGGCGCTAATGGCGAATTTCCCCAAGAGCATGGGTGGGCCAGGAGATAGATAGCTGAGGATAGTCTTTATAGATTAAAAAGCCATGTTTTAAGCTGTTTCCTAAAGGCAAGAAGGCTAGTGGTGTTCCTCAAATTCCAGGGGAGGGCATTCCACGCCTTGGGCTACACCTATTATAAAATTTCTACCCCCCCATGAGACTTTCTTCATGGGAGGTACATCCACCATTTTAGCTCCTGATGAGCGCAAGGTTCTCTTAGGGGCATACCATTTAAAGTGGTTGACCAAAAAGTCAGGCCCCTGACCATGCAGTGCTTTGAAAACCAAGCACAATGACTTGAATTGTACCCTTTTCCTAATGGGCAGCCAAAGTAATCTTCGTAATTGTTTGGCTACAGATACAGTTTTAGGAGTGCCTGTCACCAATCTTGCTGCTGCATTTTGCAGAATCTGCAGTCTACTTAGATGCCGCTCTAAGATTTTTAAATAGAGCCCATTGCAGTAATCCAGCCGCGATACCACCATAGAGGAAACAACTATTCGCAGGCTGTCTTCTGGCAAAAACGGTTTAATCTTTTTTTATCATCTTAAGAGATAGGAAAGTGGCCGAGGACGTAGCCTTTATCTGATCTTCAAAATTCTATTTATCATCCATAATTATACTCAAGTTCTTTGCCTTTCTTTTGGGTATAGGGAGACTGCCCATGTCTTGTGGCCGCCAATCAGGGGTCCAGAAGTTGGCTTTATTACCAAAAATGAGTACCTCTGTCTTTGCTCCATTCAATTTTAGACAGTTCTGTGACATCCAGGATTTGACTGTTTCCATACATTCTTGAAATTTCCTACTCATGTCTATTTCCTGTCCTGGTAGAAGAGTCACCATGATTTGCGTGTCGTCTGCATAAGATGTTAGACTAAAACCATGTGACCTAATCAAAGGAGCCAGGGGTGCCACATAAATATTAAAAAGGGTAGGACTGAGGGCTGATCCCTGTGGAACTCCACAAGGAAGCGTAAGGGCATTGGAATAAAAGCTTCCCAACAACACTATTTGTTTCCTATTTGTTAGGAATGCTTTTAACAGCTTCCACGCCTTTCCTCTTACCCCTGCCTCTGACAAACGGTCCATCAACAGTTTGTGGTGGACCGTGTCAAAGGCTGCAGACAGGTCCAACATTATAAGGGCTGCCTCACCTCCTTGATCCAGGGCTTTCCTAATTTCTTCCATTGACTTTATTAAGGCGGTCTCCGTACTATGTCCTGCTCTGAAGTCGTATTGTGTAGAGTCCAATACCTTATTTTTATAGAGAAAAGTGCTCAACTGAGCATTTATTTCTTTTTCAGCTATTTTTGCAGGTAGCGGGAGACGAGTGACAGGTCTGTAGCTATTTGGATCTTTTGGGTCGAGATTATTTTTTTCAGAAGAGGGAGTATTGAACCCAACTTCCAGATGCTGGGAAAGTCACCTGATTCGAACATATTATTGAATATTGGTGTCAATGTCATAGCAATCATGTCCAAGGCTCCACTGACACTGGACATGGGTCATACGGAGAACCAGATTTGGCCATACTTAGTAGCATCTTAGTAGCACTAATACCAAGTGGGGCAAATTTCTCTAAAGAGGGCCTTACTTCTTTACCTAATTCTGCCTCAGTCACCATTTTTTCTGGGATACCTTGCGGAGGTTGGTTAAAGGCTGAGAAAATCACTTCCATCTTATTTTGGAAGAATTTAGCAATATCTTCAGCCATTTCTTGGCTTGCTTCCACCCCCGGTTTAATTGGATTTGCCAATCTTGCTACCGTTTTATAGAGTTCTTTAGAAGAATTTTGTGCTCTATATATTTGATTTGCAAAGAAAACCTTCTTTGCACTTAATACGTCCTGTTTATAAATAATAAGGCTTTGTTTGTAGCTCTCTTTAGCTTTTGTATTGTAATATTTTCACCACTTACGTTCCAGCTGCTTACAAGTCAGCTTTTGCCTTTTTAGCTCTTCTGAAAACCACGGTGACGTTGGTAGTGCTCGTTTAGGATATATCAATTTTTCCGGCACTAGCTTTTTACAAGCTGTGTCCACCCATTTGGTGTATAATCTAGCTGCATCATCTACATCTGTTTGCTGAGACTGTACAGTGGACAATAGGATTCCTACATGGTCAGTCCAAACCAATGGGAGCAGTCCAGTATGCATAAAATGAGGATTATTGGGAAATATCCCATCCAGTGTATGTCCTGCCCTATGGGTAGGTCCATTTACTAGTTGAGTCAAGTCAGCACTGCTCATCAATTCTAGCAATGCTTTAGTGTCAGGGTCCTCTGACTTTTCCAGATAAAAGTTAAAATCTCCCAAAATGGTGAGATATTTGGAACAGAGCCCTTCTTCTAATAGAAGCCTTACCGTGGTTAGGAATGATCTCATTGATCCTGGAGGTCGATACATTAAACTGCCTTTAAAAGAGTGGTGGGGTGATGATTCGACATTAAAAGTCCGTGCTTCATAGTCTATGTTATTTTTTGTCTGAAATGTAATTTTTAGCGAATTATGGTGAATTAAAGCTAGCCCCCCACCTCTCCCCATAGCTCTATTTAATGTAAAACAGAGAAAGCCTGCACTAGGTCTGGCCCTGAAGCCTCATCCATCCACGTTTCCGTAATACAAGCTAGTTTTATCTCTTGCTCCATCAGGAGTCTGGCACATTCAACACTATGCTTAACTAGTGATCTTGCATTCACTAGAAGACATTTAATTACCTACACCATGGATTTCTCCTTACTGAACCCTTGAAGTGGCTCCTTATGTTTGCTATGTATGATTCTGCCAAACACCATATTGGGAAGTGACACTTGGCAGTGTGAACAAACATACGTAGTAGTTGGGGATTTTAGGTGACATAGGGTATTCTTACACCCTGGATACCCTCTTTTTGAATTCAGAGTCATCAACTGATCTCTTGAATACCTTATCCTTATATCACTGAGCATCTGGGAGCGGGCAGCATACCCGGCGCCGGCTGTCTCCGGGAGCGCATTCTCCCGGCTCAAGCCTCAGGAGAAAACGCGCTGCGCACCCGCGTCAGCGCGCACATTTGTAGTGTGTATGACGTATTTTGTGTCAGCAACTAGCCTGCTAACCTGTGCAAATGGCTGCCTGCACTGTCAGACGAAGCTTCCCACTCCGGATGCAAGCTCTGCCCCCAAGCGCGAGTATCGCCCAACTTTAAAAATATTAAAAGAGAAATAGCAGCAGTAAGTAACACCCAAGTTTTAAAATGTCAAAAATAAAAGTATAGCAGCAATAGTTACGTTACGTGATATTGCCTGTCCCAAGCTATCTCCCGGCTCAAGCCTCAGGAGAATACGTGCATCATTTCGTCCGGCCTCCACCCATCTCTTTTGCACAATTGTAAATGTCCCAGTAGGTGGGCCCTCAAGAGGCTGCCTTTTGTTCACAAGCAATCTTTCTCCTGTCTGAGAATGTAATAGTTTCAATATATTTTCTTAATGAGGCCAACAATCTGCAGTTGCTATGTCATTTATACTCCAGTACCTGTTCCTGTGAAAAATCAAGCAAAACACCTGAGTACATTTGGTGCTCCCCATTAGGGGATTGTTAACATGCACCTGGTATTAACATGCAAGGAGCCTGCACTAAAATCCATGAGGAAAATAGATGTACATCACTTTAACTACGTTGTACGTTTGGAGCAGGCATGCTTTTAACATGATTTTCCTTATGATACTTGTGTAATGACTTCCATTTTTTAAGCAATTGAGGTGCATATTTACAAGCTGTTAGTGACGTTCCTGTGGCGATATGTGCTTCGCCTTATTTACAAGACAGAGGCTTAACGCTGCCTTGTAAATAAGGCCGCCTTTCATGCTATACTTAGCATGAAAGGAGATGGCAGTAGGTGTTACGGTGGGCGTTCCAACACGCAACACACAGAGAAGTTTCTATACGCCATTTAAAGAGTGTTTATATGCAGGAAGAGGCACCTTCCTGCACATAAACAATCTTCCCCTCAAAGCAG
Organism: Triturus cristatus; assembly: GCF_964204655.1. NCBI lineage: Eukaryota > Metazoa > Chordata > Amphibia > Caudata > Salamandridae > Triturus > Triturus cristatus. The sequence continues at coordinate 1,361,818,658 of NC_140589.1, forward strand.
ACACCCTTGCACTATGGTGCAAGGAAACATGCCTTGGCACTAGGCTGCTAAATTTATCACCAGAGCAGGGGAAAATGCAGGGCTGCACCACATTTTTATAAATATGTTGCAGCCTTACATTTCAGAAGTGGCGGAGCGTGGCGTTACGCCAAGAAGGCTAACACCACACTTCCCTACTTTGCTAGTAAATATGCCCCTTAGTCTGTTGTGTTTCCTACGGGGTGAAGTAAATGGTATGATACTCTATTTTTGTAAGTGTTGAGAGAGCACCTTTCATTTTATGTTTCTGAATATGCACTCTACCATTCAAACACACACCACTTATAACCACTGCCAGACATCCATTTACAATACACAGTCACCATTTTACCAATTATATTAAAGACATTTTGTGTTCGAAGACATTGGTGGCCACTATAGGTAAACATTTTATCATAGTTGTGTAGTAAGTAGCTACAAGAATGACCGAAATTGAAACATTATTTGTAATGAGCCTTCAGTGCTGCTCTACGAAGATTTCAAGGTCATTGTTTGGTACTTGTATGTTTCAACAAGTGCCCAGTACTTTTTGGTAGGAATGTCAATTATGACGAGGGCTCTATTTGTGAATTTATTGTTTGAAAAATATTTTATTTTACATATTCAATATTTAAGTTATTCAGAAGTTTTGATTTAGTACATATCAGAAACGCCACAATGTCATATTAAAGTAGCGATCCCATCTTTGCAGGAAGACAGTCCACAATTGAAATTGACACATAGCACATAGTAGCACTTAATTCCCCTTCCATTAGAAATTGGACGGTAGGACTCCAAATAAGCTATAATGGCCTTCCAGTCCTATAACTATTCAATTGCCACAAAATATTGTATTGTTTACTGAAGATTTTAGTTACAACTGACCTAGATTCGGGGCATTAGAGAAGAAGCTTTAAAGCTCACGATGCACGTTTGCTTAAACTTTTGCTACACTGTAACACTGAGATAACTCTTGTAAAGAGCACAATACTATTACCCTATGACTATAGGGCACAATTTGTATTGTGTCTTGGGGGTACTTGGAATATTCTCAGAATTGAAAGTCAATCCTTATGCCTAAAGTTGCTGTCACAAATTCTACCTAAATCCACTGAGAAAAGTAGAACTTATACTAGAATCTTAACCATAAAAGTATATGCTATCATAATTGCGGACATTCTAGATATATTAAATATCCAAGACAATGTCTGGAAAAATTTCAGATGTGTGAAATTTGCAAAATTTGCTTTTGGGTAATTTTATGAAATGTTGGGAAAATAACACAAAATTACAGGCAATTACGCAAAATACAAATATGTCTTTTAGCACTATTTTTTAAAGAAAAATGTGTCAATTTTCCTTGTGAATACGCTCGTATTCTGGATGTTCACATTACTCACATGCTTGCAGTAAAACTTCTGCATGAATGGCACATAATTACATGATATGGTGCAATTTTTGGAACTTCATGTAACAAGTATTACAAGAAATTCCACAAACAATGCCAGCGTAATTTAGTTTCTGCCTAGGCCTGGTATGGACTGTAATATCCAGCTACTATCAAGCCTACCTTATTATGAATTACCTCAGGTTGTGTAGACAGACAAATATAAAGGAGATACTTTAGTATTGAGTCTCAAAAGCAGTGATTGAATTTGTAATGTGTAGCCACAGCATAAAGCCTTTACATGTGTTACTGCTTTCTGCGCATTATACCATCAACACGTGTCATAGGAGTGCTACTTCTCCCTACTTCATTCTTGATTGTGTTGCTCATTTACCTGCAGCATTTGATACTGTATCCCATTCCAGGTTGATCCAAAGGCTTCCGGAGAATGGAATCCATGGCTTAGCATTACAATGGTTTGAGGATTTTCTTACCAACAGAACCCAAACTATCACCCTGGGCTCCTATAAAACCTGCACCATGTTACTGGACAAGGGGGTGCAACAGGGCTCATTTCTCAGCCTTACTCTTTTTAATATATATGTGGACCTCTTGCTACGATCATTAAAGCATTTGGTTTGAGGTAACATCTTGTGCTGATGACAAGCGGCTAATAATCTCCTTTGATGAAGAGCTAGATGAAGTTAAACCATGTTTTTCAGCCAGGGTGAAAGCAATTGTCAACTCGATGACAGTTAATAGCCTACAGTTGAAAGCAAGCAAAACTGAGATTAAGTTGTTTGGTAAGGCTCAACAGCTTTTGGTTTTCGATTGGTGGCCTCCAGGCTTGGTGTGACTCTGAGCCCCAAACAACCAGTCAGGACCCTGGGTGTCCGATATGACCAACGTTTTCTATGAAAGAGCATGTCTTGTCTACCATTAGCATCTGTTTATACATGATACGCCTTTTGAAGAGAGTTTTCAGGAGCTCTTTATTAGTCGTTTGGACTATGGCAATGCCTTACTAGCCTCTGCAAATGAGATGCTATTATCAAAACCCTAACTTGTGCAAAATACCACTTCGCCTCTCATTTTTATTCTCCAGTCTATAGCGGCATCCTCTCCCCTCCTGCGTTCCCTTAATTGGTTACCGGTCTGAAAAATAAATATTTAAAAAATCTGCTGCTTAACATACAATTCCCTGATAGGTCCCAGCTTCCTACCTTCCAACACTTTTTAGATCCAGTGATAAAACTTTGGTGACGGTCCAACTGGTCAGAAGGGATGTATGTCATTTCATCGCATACTAATACCACGTGTGCCATTACAACGCGGGTATTACTACGCAATGCCAATGACAACGAAATGCCTTTACATCACAAACTTTTACCACAAGTATGCTTGTACCACGCATGCCATTACAACGCAAAGGCATGCGTGATAAAGCTATACTCGTGGTTAAAGTTTTCAAGGTAAGTGACTCTACACTACCCTGCACAACCCCCGACACTACCCTAAAACACTACACTACACAAACACTACAACACTACCCTAGACCCTAAAACACTACACTACACAAACACTACAACACTACCTTGAACCCTAAAACACTACACAAACACTACAACACTACCCTAAATCCTAAAACACCACACTAAACAAACACTACAACACTACCCTAAACCCTAAAATACTACACTACACACACACTACACAAACACTACAACACTACCCTAAACCCTAAAACACTACACTACACAAACACTACAACACTACCCTAAACCCTAAAACACTACACTACATAATCACTACAACACTGCCATAAAACCTAAAACACTACACAAACACTACAACACTACCCTAAATCCTAAAACACTACACAAACACTACAACACTACCCTAAACCCTAAATTACTACACTACACAAACACTACAACACTTCCCTAGACCCTAAAACACTACACTTCACAAACACTACAACACTACCCTAAACCCTAAAACACTACACTACAAAAAAACTACAACACTACCCTAAACCCTAAAACACTACACTGCACAAACACTACAACACTACCCTAAAACCTAAAACACTAAACAAACACTACAACACTACCCTAAACCCTAAAACACTACACAAACAAACACTACAACACTACCCTAAACCCTAAAACACTACACAAACAAACACTACAACACTACCCTAAACACTAAAACACTACACACACTACAACACTACCCTAAACCCTAAAACACTACACTACACAAACACTACAACACTACACTAAACCCTAAACCACTACACAAACAAACACTACAACACTACCCCTAGCACGACCCCCTACACTACCCAAACACCACTACACTACCCTAAACCCTAAAACACTATGACACTACAACACTACCCTAAACCACTACCCACACTACTTCCTCCTACACTACCCTAAACCCTAAAACACTACAACACTACCCTAAACCACTACCTACACTACTCCCATCCCAGCACAGTCACCCTTACCTCTCTTTCATTGTGGTTCCTCAAGCGTCGCCGTCTCTGCTCCTGGTTCCTGCTTCATGTCGTGGGGCATTACATCGCATGCGTTGTAACAGCGCATGCGATGTAAAAACACGCGTAGTAATGGCTACGTGTTGTTACATCGCATGTGTTATTATGCTTGCGATGTAATGGCATTGCGGGGAAACAGCCGCGTTTTAGTGTAGTTCCTATATCCCTGATAGGCTCTGCACATTGGAATAATATATACTATAGTTTTGACATAGCACTAAGGTCAGTATGTCTCTATTGAGTACATTAAACTTAATTACTTGTGTATGCCAGCTATCTCAGAGGTCACTAGAAACTTCTCGAATATACAAGAAGGGATTAGTTTCTGACAACCACATAAACATGACAACTTTGTTTACCTTAGAGTTGGAACAATCTCAGAGCCGTGGAAACAATAGAGAACAATTTCACTCAGTCTATCATGCATGCTTTGTTTCTACAGAGTTGCACAGAAATAGAGAGACGGGTGTTTCAATAAAAAGGGGTTTATTGAACAGTCTTATTTTTCATGCAAGAGATATGAACTGCTACAATCGTAAGATAGGATGCGAAGTACAATACGTACAGGGTTAGCAGTAAGATAAAATAATATTGCAATAGCATGGTTTGTAGCAATGACATATATTCATAAAATACATACATAAATAACACAGGCTAAAATGTGAATTCTCATCTAATGCTTCTAAATAGTTCTACCCCAGTGTACCTAACCTAAGTGTAGTACGAGGTAAGCAGTAGGTGCTGTTTTCTAAAGTATAGCTAGCTTTCGTTTTAGTTTTGCCAAGAGTTGCCAAAAGTTTCTCTAAGTTCTAGTCTGCCCCATACCTTAGAATGTGTGAGGTTGGAATCTCTTTCTGGGACTCGATATCTACCACCCCGCAAAGGGAGTCAGAAACACTCGAGCTGGATTCTCTGGGAGGAGGATGACAGCATCTGGTCAATGCATCAGGCGGGAACTCGATCTCCTTCCGAACTTGCCGTGGCAAACCGCAAGTAGGCAGTCGAACTGGACCGTACCGGAACCGTGGTTGCCAGGGCAAGTGCAGGGATATTTATACTTGAAGGTGTTTAGGAATGCCTGTATTGATGTAAAAGTCGGGCATCGGAACGTCATGAATAGATGTTCATGCATAATAAATGAGTTCTTGGAGAAATCAATATCCAGGCAAGGGAAATTCCTAAAGGCTTAAGAGTCTGGTTTTCCAAGAACTCGTTGTGACGTGGATTGACGGATGTAGGAGACCATGCCTGTATTTGGTTAGCAAGCATGGACAATGCCTAAATGAGGGCTGGATTTTCTATGCCTAAATAAGGTCAATATGAATTGTACCTTTATAAGGGCATAAATCGGGAAACCTATATACGGAATCTAAATCTACACACAACAGCGTTGTAATGGCTGTTTCCCAGTCAGAAGGAACCTCATAGTGGGCAGATCTTTTTTTTACCAGGCCCCTCTGTTTTGGAATAGTCTACCCATCCATATCCCAATTTGCACTGTATATCTCCTACTTAGACAACTACTCAAGACAGTGCTCTTTTAGTTCTGCAGCTTCCGCTTTTGCCTGTGTTTTTAGCTCTCTGCTGAGATACCCCTCTCGGGGTGATTCATGTGCGATATAAATTATATTAACATCGCTTAACTTATATTATTATAACATTATCGACTAAAATATCTATAACCATGTCTAACTATTCTTATTATTGATCCTGAGAAAGCCGGTAATCTGATTCTTTCCAAGATGATGATGTGGAAATTGAGAGACCCAGACTTTTGTAGAATATTGAGTGCTACCAATAAAGTAGTTTGTGTATGGTCACATATGACCATGTCATCCATAGAGTATAAGGCTCGCAGATGTCCTAACCCCTTTTTTGGCAGAAACAGGAACCATTACACAAATCAGCAGGTTGATGACATAGATATAACTTAAAGAATCAATCAGTTCCCCAATTTCATTTCCAGAAGCTTTTTTCTTTGCTCAGGTGTGGCTTTAGAATTAATTTATGGTCACGATAAGCTCAGGTGGCCCTCAAGTTCTACATACTATTTCCCATTAAAGGGCTGCGTTCACCATACCAATGGCTATTGAATAAACAAGAGTCATATAGAATAACAAAACAGAATCTTAGTCAAGGCTTTGTCTAATCAGCATAGTATGGGCAATTCTACTGTGCCTTAAGAAAAGGTTCTTGAGCAACGCTGAGAGACAACAGTAACAACATCAAAACTCACAAAGTCTTCAGAACTTGTTTTGAGCATCTAATGGATAGCTTTGGAATTTTTGGGTTTTGCGATTAAGTTTATTAATGAAACTCCATAATCCTAGTAAATTTAAAAGCCCCCCCTCTTGTCAAAATCTGTGAAAGAAGCAGTCACACCTGAATGTATATTTCTCTCCTGGGTGAAGAGGCACTCAAAATGTATAGCTGAGCATATACCTGAATATTAGCAATGCCTTTGATTAATTTTTTTTTTTTATAAAAAAACCTTTTAAGCCATTTGCCTTCTGTATCTTTGGAAACACCCACACAATTGTAAGATACAATTATAAGCTATACAATTTTGAGGAAGTTTTCCAGAATTTGGTATTGTCTCTTTATTTGTTATGATTTCTCAAAGTACCATTGTCCTCAAATCGCCTGGCTAGTAGTTAAGAAGAGAAAGGTTCACAACCATCCAATACATTTCTCAAGGTGTATAGTCAAAAGTCACTGCATTAGTACCAAAGAAATGGTGAGCTAGCTTCTACATAGTGAATTTTGCAAGTCCAACATCGATCGACAAATGCTCAAGCCATGCAATGTACACAAGATAACCACCATGTTAAGGATCTCGATTTTAGATGAACTATAGTTAAATGATTGTACTGTGAATAATTACTAAACAACTGACTTGCTTCCCGGCTATTAGTACTAATGCTGGACACGCCTATCCTAACTTACACCTATGCTGTCCTGACATTCCTGTACTGAAGATATCAGTAACAACATAATGATTATTTAGGTCTCGATGAATCTTTACTTTTTTGGAAATGCTATTCAAAGTCAAAGAAATATAATTTTAAGTGGGGTCTCCTAGTCAGGTATTCAGGGGCAAAGTGAACTACCACCCACAAGTAAATTTCTAAAGTGGCAAAATCCAGATTTGTTTTGTTTGTGAGTGATTATACAGTTGACTTATTAAGAAACTGCACTCATAAGACCTTGCAATATAATATGTGGCTCAAACAGTGCCACTAAATATTGACTCAGGAGGAAGGCCAAACAAAATCAAAACATTTCTGTGCGAGCAAGGTAGAAGAGAAAAGGAGTCTTTGGGCCAGTTTTTCACAACCATCCTTAGAAATCTCTGCATTCTTCAGCGGTGTACAGACTTAGCAAACAACCTGCGGAAGTCAGTCGCAAAATATTTTTGTCAACAAATTATATATATATATTACAAACTCTAAATGAATAATAGAAATGCTCAGGACCTAAATATGCTAACCCAAAACGAGCACAGAATAAATAACAAATCATAAATATTCAAAAGCTCATATTGCCTTATAATTAAATAACATTGTTACATATATGCTTCTCCACAATCTCTTTCTCTTTGTCATTTTCATCATGTGTGGTTAAGGTGTTTTATTCCATTGCAGCAATTCCTTTAATTTGTTTCCTCCCTTTCTCTCAAGAGGATGCCATATTCTTTTGTATCGACAATCAATTAGCCAAAGATTTAGCGATTTAATTAACCATAGAATTTTCAATATATAACAAGTATTGCACCACAAAATCTTAAAATAATATTCCCCTCTTCTATTACAGCATATTATGAGGATACACCTTTGAAATATATACGTAATTCGTCAATAATGTTGATGAGTATACAGAATACCACATGGAGAACCTTTGCAAGAACTTACATTTGAAATATTTTTATTCTTATCAGTAGAAAATTTGGCATAAGATTTTGCTGGAATGTCAATTTAAGCGTAATTTGTGGATCGTTCTGTCACCAAAATATTTTGCTAAGAAAACCACAAATTAACATTTTGTACTATCCTTCAATTAGCATGTTTTGTTGAGAGAATGACATGCAAATATTCATTTTGCAGGATACTTTCTATAAATAACAGTATACATTTTCCAGCAGCAAATCTGAAGAAAAATCTAAATTTCCAAAATCCGCAAACTAGTGACTTTTGACCAGGAACACTGGTAACATTATATATACTGTTTTAACACATAGTAATGTTTTAAGGATGGTTCTTGGCCAGGAAGCAGAAAAGAATAAGGGAGCAGGTTGTTGAAAAGGCTTCTCTCAGCACAATTCTTTGCATTGTGCTTTGAGTAGTCCCATGTTTTTCGCAGCGATGGACTCACTAATCCTTTGCATTGCAATGGGCCTGTGCACAGCGGTGTACATGCCCACTTTATTAGTGGTAAGGCATCCAAGAGAGAATTCGGAACCGAGACCAGCATGGAACAGGGGGCCTTCATCTCAAGATTTAAATTTGCAATGTGCCAGCAATGGGATCCCTATACCGTGAAGTGACCGAGGTCATAATGCACTAAAATAGAGCATTTTTTTTTACTTAGACATCAGGGCGAGCATAATGTGTTCTATTAGACCACTCTCTGTTCCTTTCCGTGGTCGCAGCTTGCACTTGCAGAGTGTTAGCTGTCAGAAACAGACAGCATAGACTTTATGAATGATGAACCACCAGCCCTTACCAATCATTAACAATTCCATGTCTGTGGCCACAGGAAAAGCTTTGCACATCTCAGTGTGTCGAGTCACAAGGAGGGGGGATTCCCTTTACCAGCCCCTTCCCTTTGTAACACGCAGTATGTGCACTGTAATTGGCAACAGCAACACAGACTACATTGTTGTTTTGTGTACTGTTGTACATTGGCAAAATCACTTGCAATTGATTTATGAAGGTAAAGTACTTTGTTAGCTAGGAGTGACTATTTTGTAGGAGTTCTACCAGGTAATAAATCAGAATGAAATATGCCAGTCATCCAACATGCCCAATACATCTTTAAGAATGGGCAGAATTTGTACAAATTTGGCTTTGTTATAAACCTGCTGTTTGATAGTGCGGAACCATTAAGCATCACATCAACTGTAGTTCTTTCTAAAACTGGCAAACTTCATTGCTTCCTGTATAGTTCATGATGATACCCAAAACTCAGTGAAAGCGTTCATATTGTCTTTGGCCTATGGTCCTGTATTTATAGTGTGCACATTCACCGAGGCTTCTTGGTGCTAACTACTGAAGAGCAACCATGGTTATCAAGGAATGTTACAGGTTGAAAAGTTAGGTTTAATGCGCTTCATGAACTGGATACGTTTGAGTCCATAGTTAAGATGAATCAGCAGGGAGCTCCAGGTCTGTGATGCTGCCACTGAAAAAGCCTTGTCTCCCTTACTGTTTAAGTTTTGAGAATTTTTATAAGTGAATAGTGCACTGAGCAAAGAACCTGCCATGGGAATGTTTAGCTGAGAAATGTTGGAATTTTAGTTGAAAGGTTCTGTGAACTATCACCATAAATTTGAATGTGGCGTGGCTTTTAATTGAAAACCAGTGAGGCTGACGAAATGCAGGAGAGAAGTGGGCCCATCAGGGTGTGTTAGTGCTAAGATGGCCAGTAGTGTCTTCTACTAGCTGGAGTAAGTGAAGATTGACTCTTAAACATTCAGAGTTTTTATTATCAGGCCGAGCTTGAATAAGAGAGTTTACCACAGGAAAATGTAATCTCTTGTCAATAAATGGTGGCAGGGATCTTAAAGACTTTAGTTGCCAGAAGCATGTCTTTGCTACCTTTGTTATCATTGCTTGCAGCAATAAATTAACTTTATCAATGTGAAAATACCATATGGAATTTACAGGGAACAAATAATGACCTATAAGCAAAGGCCAATCCAGAAGATCAACTATTGAAGAACCTGATGTACCTGAGGTGATGAAAGGAGTTACTATTTGAAGTGTTTTGGTTTTGAAAATATTTCTGTCATCCACCCTATGGTGATTGACAGGCACTCTCCTAAAGAGGCTCAAGACAGAGTTGTCTCAGAAGTTTTGTTTGTTAAACCAAAGATAAGCTGTTTGTCAGTGTTACTTAGTGGAGAAACATGACCAAGTGTTGCATATAAATTTGAGATCGAATTGAAATGAAGGTCACTGATTGTTGGTTGCTGTTCATAAAGGATTTCAGCCTTTTGAGAGCTGTCCCTGAAATGCCTCTGTCTAGAAGTCTGGAGACAAGTATTGAATGATAAATGGTGTCAAAGTTTACCAGCAAATCAAGCAAAATAGGAGCCCCAAGCCACCATCATCCACAAGTCCACTTAAGTTGTCAAGTACTGAGACAGCATTCAATTTGGTACACCTATTGGGGCGGATGCCACCCTTGCAGCAGTCCAAAATGTTGTTATGATATACATAACTGTGGAGTTTGTTAAACAGCAATTTCTCTATAACTTTCACTTTTAAGGATTTATTTAGTGAGGATTTGACAATTTCAATGGGCACTGTGCCACTCCAGACAAAACAGTTAAAAATGGTAATAACATCAACAGGTGATACATTATTGAAAGCTCACATCCATTTTGAGGAAGCCATGTGCATAGAACCAGGTCATTTATTTTTTACAGTCCGTGGTAAAGAACCAAAGTTCACCATGATGAACTGATCCAAAGATCGATTTTTCTTGACATCAATCAAGAAGGTTAGTTGTAACAATTATATGAAGTTTGACCACAATGCGAATCGTTGTAATTCTAGCTTTCAAAAATGTGGCAAGGTCACTGCAAAGTTTTCTCAACGGAGTGACAGGAGGTCTAGAAGTTTGGGTATTCTGTCATTCATCTAACATTTTATATTACTCATAGGCCATATTAGAAGAGTTGGCGATTCTGTCTGAGAAATATCTCTTTATTGCTGTTAAAAATGTTCCCTGTTAATCTTACATTGCTTTGCATGTTCAAGTTTTATGCATGCACTGTCATCTCTAGGCCATTTCCATTCTGGTTGGCAGGTTAGCAGATTAACCTGGGCCAGTTCTGATGTAAAAATTGACCAAAATTATTCCATATACGACTTTCCCAGCTTTGGACATATTAACCACCAAGGCGAAAAATGGTCTGCTTACATTGGTTGCTCTATCCGTGAACTGCCAGGTCACCTTAATGAATAATTGTTTGAGTCATTCTTCTGCAGTTTTTTAATGTTCTTCACCTTTTTTATGACTGTTAGATATTAATTTTAACATTTCTATTTTTAACAGTCATGATTATGATGTTACTGATTTCCTGAAATCTTTTTGGGGGTTCTTATAACCTGCTCAGAATAATTTCTTTATCATTCTTTTGGAGGATTTTAACTTACAACTTTGCAAAAATAACTGTTTACAGTTTGATAGATCTGTAAACAATGTCACAGATAGCAAAGTTGCACTTTAGCCACTCAAACCAGGGAGAAATTATGAGCGTAGTGATACATGATCAAAATGTATCCCTTATTATTAATCTTACAGCTGATATCTTTATAAGTTGTGCTCATCCCACATTCACTGGTAGGGGCCAACCATCAACTATTAATTATATTTTTATTCATATTCCTCATTGTTCTATGACACTCGCTTTTAAAGTTAGTTCCAGTGATTTCAGTGACCATAATCTAATTTCCTTATATCTAAAACAAGGCTCTGGCAATCAACCTTGTGCACAACGTTTCCTGAGATATAAGCCCATTCAAGGTCAGTATCATAGACTTCAATGGGCTCGTCGTATACCTGAGGATCTTTGTATAACCTTAGTCATAGGCTGTCTTTCTAATTTTTTACAGCTGCCTGGATATGACATCACTTCTTCTTCTGCTAATTAACTTTTTTACTCTATTAGCCATTATGCTAAAGGACTTCTGACCATACACAGTACAGTTAACTAAAATAAGGCTCTCAATGGTTTGACCACTCTTCTCCTCTAGCTCATCAAAGACTTATGGCTTTGAAAATATTTTTTAGAGCTATGTACAATCAGGCCATTAAGGAAAGGAAAGTGTCCATTAGGAGAGAGGCCTGAAACATGTTGGTTTTAGCTTGTACTCTTAAAGATAGTGAGGTACTTTGGTGGGTTGTAATTATCCTTTGCTGGGTGAGTACCGATTCCCAGTCTCTGAGTTCCCAAATTTTACCAGATGATTGGGTTAGGCATTTTTTGGGGATTAATGCATTCATTCATTACATACATTAATCTTGAACCTTTGAAATTATCCCATAACTCTGTTATCTTCTTTTCCCTTGCGGAAGTCTGGGATGCTAGAGTTAGGAGGCTAGGGTTAAAGCTTTACACCACAATGGGGTTCCACTAGACCTATACAAATCTGTTCCGTCTCTTTAGGCTCCACTGCTTACAACTTCTTTTAATTGTGCATCTGCAACCAGGATTACAAATCCTGTTCTCATTCCTCTATAGTCCCAGTCTCTAAAAAAGTGACAAAGGTGAACCCTGTTTTAATAGGCCCATTTCCTTAATCTACTAAGTGGTTAAGACAAATGGTTGTATTTTGCTATCCAGGCTGTCATCTACAGTATTATTTTTGACCTATAGTATTGTTTCAGGGTTGATCGGGCACTCTTGATAAATGCCTGAATCTTCATCCTATAATTTAAAAGTATGCACTGCCCAAGCTGGGTGTTTATAGACCTTAGTTTGACATTCAAATAAGTATATCATAGCAAACCTAGGCCCGTTATGCTTTCAATAGGGGTTGACCCCAAAATTGGTAATTTTTTGCATTATTTCCTTCTGAACCTTTTGACATGAGCCAGAAGGAGGAGGAGAAAGTAACTGCTCTTTTAAATTGAAATGGGGATTCTGTAAAGGGTGCATCTTGTCCTCTTTTCCTTTTACTTTATACATAAATCATTTAGAAAATGTTTTCATCTCAGATGGACAGGATACAACAACTGCAGATCACAGCCCCATCTGGCCTTACTTTATGCAGTCTCACTCTCAAGGAAGGCCAGCGGTCTGAAACAATGGATAAACTCATTGGTTGTAATTACTGACAGCCTTGACATAAGTACCATTTTTAATAAGTAACAAGTTATAATTGTGGGACATAGATTTGCTAAATATTGAGCTTTCATTGTTCTGGAGTAGCTTATTAGTAAGGTCCCTTCCAGTTCCGATCTTGGCATCATAGTTGGCTCATAAAACAACTGGTGCAGTCTTTTTTCCAGTAAAATACAGTACTTCACCAGATCCAACTCAGCTGCTTTTGATTTTGCATCAAGTCTTAGTAACAAGCACATTGAAGCCTTGATTAAGATTTGCCATGGCAAATGTGTAGCAAAAACTTCTTACTGATCTGAGATTTGAGGTCATGCTAGCAAGTAATCCCAGCAAATTTAAGAAAATAGGTTTTACAAATTAAGTTTGTCCTTACCCCAGAGTTGCTCTTGATTTCATTTGTTGTTAATGAGGAGCTGGGTTAGGGTTATATTTCCGACTTTCTTTAAATTCAAATCCTTCTACTATGGTTTTCAGACTGACTTAAGCCAGATACTAGACTTGATCAAGCAATTATTAAGGACTGTCTTAGGTTGACTTTTGCAGTAAAACAACCCTGGTTCATCTACATCAGGGCTTGTTTTCAGAAATGTGGGTGTGTATATTTGTTTCGTAAGCTGGACTCCTATTGTTAAATATGACTTGGCATGGAATAAAAAAACCTTTCTAATACACAGAACAGTCCACAGAGAAGAACTCGAATTTCAAAAAATTGTCAGTTAGAGCTTTTATTTTTCAAGAATCTGTGTCCTATGTTGAACCTTATTTGACTTTTGTGACAAGAAAACAGCCATGAAGTCTTGTTAACCAGGTTTAGACTGAATTTGATTGACTGTCAACTTTGAATTCTTAAGGAATGGTCACATGTTTCTGCTCTTAGTCCTTGTTGTTGTGATCAGGTTTTGATTCTATACACCATGCACTTTGTTATGTTTAGTACTTTTCATAAACAACTATGGAAATGTTTGCTTAGTCCAGTTCTTAAGAAGTTGAACTGCAGTCAGGTTAGGCCTGCTTTAATCAATGTGCATAGAATTCCAGATCATTATTGCTAGTTTTCTATTTGGGGCTGTAAAACTGGGGCTAATCATCAGTTTGTAAACCTATTTCTTACTCATTACTTTTAAAGGGATCTATGACCTTAAAATTACTCATTTTGGTCATTATTTCTGTCCTTGTTGTAATGTGATTGCACAGGAAGTGTATATTAAGTTTTAAAAAAGTTTGCATTTAGGTGGCAGTGGGCAACCACTGAATGAAAATTGCATAGTAACATCATTAAATTATATTGCACAGAGAAATGCATGAAGGGAGACCAGCCTAGACATGAGTAACTGATTATTGTTTAGCCTACTGATAGTAGTTATATCGAGGCACATTTTTTTAAAAAAAGGGAGAGCAGGACACACATTCTATAATGTAGTTATCTTACTTATATAGCAGAAGGGTACTGGTTGAAAGCCACTTGGGTACTATAATGGGCAGCATGACATATGTCTTGCCATACCTTTAGTGCATTTCTGTCGTGCCCGCTGTTAACTCGCCCACTGTACACTAAAGCAGACAGCAGCCACTGTGTTATATGCATAACTTGGGCATATAAAAGCTGGCCCATCAATGGTGGAAACTAAAGATGGCCATCAAAAATAGAGAAGAAGAACAGACTATATGGCAGAAGAGCGAAGAATAACAGGACGTACAAGTGTTTCATCAAACAATTCACCCAAATAGTTACGAAATATTTTAAACAATATAAAAACATTTGGGATTGCTGGTCGAATAAAACATGAAACATAAAAACACATCTTACAAAGAGGAAAAACAGCAATTAGCAAAAAATACTCATACTAAAAAATGCTAATTGAAATAAAGCCTGCAAATTATGCAACTTAATATAGCCATATAGCCCACCGTAGCGGGCTATACCGGCTGTTAAAGGCCCGCTGCATCTTTAAAGGCCCGAGCCGAAGGCGAGGGACTTTAACAAAGCAGCGGGACTTTAAAAGCCAGTATAGCCCTACTACGAAGGGCTATAAGGCTATTAGAACATTCTGCCACTAGAGGGCAGAATGTTCTAACAAAACAAAGCCTTCAGGGAGCGTGAGGGGATTCAAATCCCCTAGGCTCCCTGAAGTCTTTGTTCACAGCCAGAGCTGTGAACAAAGACACATTGGAATGTTGGTGCTCCGGGATTATACCAGCCATTATAAGCCCGGAGCGCTCCATTGTTTTCAATGGACCTTCCAGCATTCCAATGTTCTAATAAGTTATAAAAGCAAAAAGCAGTTCGGACGGACGTACACACAGCAGCAATAATTTTATACTACTGAAACAGGTACCTCAGAGATAAACTTTCGTTATGTGGACATATGAAAGGAACACTCAACAGACCATAAGGCACAACAGGATAAAACAACGAAATGTAAAAGGGTGTTGTCAAAAAAAATATAAAAAACTGAGTTTTTAATCAGTTCAACTTACAAAATGGATACCAACCGATTAGCAAAAAATACTGATACTTATACACGTTAATTTAAACAGAGGTAGCAACGTATGCAACTATTAAGGTTCCCACAGTAGAGTGCATATACTAAGGTGCAGACACAGAGCAGCTACGATTTGTAGGGTTGAGCGAGGAGACATAAGAGCTAGACCATGAAAGGTGGTGCCCAAAAGGCAAACTCAAGATGGCCACAAAAAATCTGCCTCGCATCTCTCTGTTTTCCCAATGAAAAGCATGCTTTGGTTTATCAGTGTCCTGAGAACATTTCTCTGGTACACATGCTGAAGTCATTTTAGGAATATATCCTGAAAATAAGATTTTCTGAAAATCCACTTTACAACCACTTTAGCTTCTAGATTAGCACAAGTCGGCATACAAGTCCTATTGGGAACCTATATACTGAGGCACATTCACATTGACGAGAAACAAGAGAATACACGTGTGGGTTATATAAATTACACCAGAAAGAAGCTCCCTCCAGTGCAAGAGAGGTAAACGAGAAATGTGTCCACCTTGAAAAATAATTGAGACAGCTATCGGTTTCTTTAGGATTCTACAGCAAATAAATCTGGGGCTGGAAGTCTTTGCATCCAGCTAGATATTTTAAATGTTGTGCATCACTTGAAAATGTGGAGGTGCTGTGTTTTCTTGTGCTATGAGGTTAATGCCTGGTTAATGCCTGTCACCACAGGAATAAGGCCACAAGCTAGCACTTCTGATAGAGAATATTTAAAAATTGCAAATCTGTTTAGCCTACCCTACTCATTCCATAGAGCATATTATCAAGCCCATTATCGCCGTTTTAGCTGCAGTTTTCTGCCGCTAAAGCAGCGATAATTTTATCGCCTGGCTTGATAATATGCCCCCTGCTTCTCTCCATCGACCAACTCCAGCAAATGCATCTCATAATCATAAACAATATACAAGCTTGGGTCAATGGTCCCAGATTAGAGCTGTTCCATCTCCAGCAGATGTCTACATATGGGACAATAGCTTGCCCCAGTCTTCTTACTCAAATTTGTTAAGACTAAACAACATCACTTATGGGTCCAAATACTATGATCTTCTACCAACATCCACAATGCGTATGCAGTGTTTTTTTTCTCCTAGATCTGGATCTGGTCACTCAGTTTTTATGGTGAAGTATCAAAGTTATCACCTGGTTACATCAAAAGCACAGATTCGTTGAAAAACAACTCCTTGTACTGGATCAGACGTACTTCTTGATTGTTTGTTCAGGTATCTTGCATGTCAAACAACATATATTGCCTTTCGGTGTTTGGGACTCTATTGAACTTAAATACATTTCCCCAGACCATATTGAAGGCCTAATTTTACTAGATAAGTGTACCACTATCTGTAAAGGTTCAGAAATTTGCTTTACGATGTAACCCACGACCAATCTTGGTTGAAAAAAAAGGGGGTGGGAGTAGTGCACCTACCGAAAATAGAAGTACTTCTGGACCGAAGTTGGAGGCAAATCATTATCATCATCATCATATCTTTATTCGGTCATTTGTAGAAAAACCATCAAAGTATGCAACAAATAAAACGTAAATATATCTACAATTAAAATAGTATTAAACCATTATAATCACAAATAAAAATGACATCTTGAATCAATTTAAGAACATAAGTACGTATACCATCAATCTAATCATGCTTAGGAAGGGGCACGATACAATCACCAAGCATATGAGATATAACCATGTAAATCAACTAAGGATATAAAATACATATTTATCATAAGAAAATAGAATAAAAGAAATAAAAAAATAGTGTCGCAAATAACAAAGAAATTTCTTGCGAATCAACCAGAAGGTAACAAAAAGCGACTAAGGGAAAAGACAATTGATCCAGAAGTGTCTGTTTTCAAAATTCTAAATGCCATCTGGTACTTCCTAATACTCATGTTAAGGCAAATAGGTCTGATCAATCTCCTGCGTACCTGCCTGTACTTGGGGCAGACGAATAATATATGTTCTTCAGTTTCGTCAGCTACGCAACATGCCGGACAGGTATCTATAACTAAGCCCCTCCCCTCTTTCCCCGTGAATTTCAATAACAGATTAATATACCTAAACCTGATGTACAGGCTTTTTGCAAGAGAGGGCGAAATCAGGTCAAGGAACGGTTCAAATAGGGAGCAGGATTTTATAATTAACAAATTTGTTGTTATCTGTCCGCTAGTTGGATTATTCATATAGTGCTCCCCCACCAGCTTCCAATAAATACCTTTAAGGGACATAATGTCATGTCTGGTGGCCCTTTCTGGGTGCTCCCGTAAGCCCATTAGGTTTAATAGCTTGCACCAAGGAAGTTGTTTTGCCCCATTAAGCGCCAGGACCTCCCGTAAAGAGTTACGATATTCAGATAATTGGGGAGTAGTCCATAGACGCAACCAATAGGTTAGGGGTTTGAGGGCAGCCAGATCACCAATTCTTTTTAACCCAAGGTCACAAAAAAGTGGAATGAGTGGTGTAGTGACAGGTAGTGTAATCAAAGCCCTTACAAAATTATTCTCACAAATCGTTAGCTGATTTACAGGAGTGAATCCCCAGATCTCCGCTCCATACAGGGCTCCGTTTTGGGCTTATATATATACGGTATATTTCAAGTGCTGGGGAGAGGGGTTGGGTATAGGATTGTTAAAAAAATCTTAAAACTGATTTGGATCTCTGACATAGGGTTAGGAGGCTCTTCCTCGGCTGATATTCCCAGCTAAGTGACTCATTTAGGCCTATGCCCAGGTAGTCAAAATCTTTTACTCGTTCCAAGGATTCATGTATGATCTTGACCTGCCGTATACCACCCCTTGTTTTACCGAGCACCATACATTTTGTTTTCATGGTGTTCAGTTCCAATTCCCTCTCCTTACAAAAGCTCAGGAATTTATTTAATAAAACTTGTAAGCCCATAGGGGTAATGGATATTAATAACGAATCATCGGCAAAGAGCAAAATGGGTACTTTTGCATTGTTCAACGAAGGGGCTCCATTTTTACAGTTCATTAAACAACCCACCCCATTATTAATATACAGAGAGAACAATGTGGGGGCGAGAATACACCCTTGGCGCACACCACGTTCGATTGGAATCCTCTCTGTCAATTCCCCATTTATCCCCCACCTAACCTGGGCATAATTGTCCTTATGCAATCTGGCGAGCACAGTCACCAAGTCAGCTGGGGCACCTTGGTCAAGCATAGTCTTTCACAGTAGATTACGCGGTACCAAATCAAATGCAGCTCGCAGGTCCATGAAAGCTACCTAAAGTTGCTGTTTCTTAAGTAGCATGTACTTCCATGCTAGCAAAGAAAATCTAAAAGCCCGGAAGCCAGCTTGGGCTGGGGACAATATCATGTTTTCAAACATCCATTCTTGGAGTTTATCTAAAATTTGTCTTGCAAAAACCTTCTGTAAGTTGTCTATCAAACTAATGGGTCTATAATTAGAGGGGATAGCAGTACTGCCCTTTTTGAAGATGGTAATTACCTCTGCTCCCCTCCAGGTTTCGGGAATATCACCACCAGCTAATATACAATTAGACAAAAGGTTTATGTATGGTGCTCATATCGCGGGTTCAGACTTGTACAAGTCCCCTGGTATCAGATCGGGTTCAGGGGCTTTACCTGTTTTTAATTTCTGGATTGCTAACAAAGTATCCTCTAGGCTAAAAACTCACAGAGGGTTATGTATGGGCCCATCAGAAGCAGTAATATCTAAAAACGGCACTGGCTGGTCAGAGTAGGGATCTATAATAGCCCTATCATCAGAGTATAAGCCAGAAAAATGATCCACCCAATCCTCCGGCTGAATATGATGGCAATTGGAAGTGGAATACTCCGCAGTGCCCTTGGACACAATCAACCAAAACTTGTGGCAATCTCTTGCTTTTGCTGCTAAAACTAGATCAAACCAATTGGTGTCAGCATATTCCCATTTGGCTTTACTAAGTGCGGCTTTATAAAAGTTGCGGGCAAAAACTAGATCTGGTCTGGAACGCCCCCTAACTGCTAGATGTATTGCCCTCTTGGTGCTCTTACAGTCATCATTAAACCAGTTGTGCGCCCTTACACTGACAGTTTTCCCTGCTCAACTAGGTTTTAAAAAGACTAACTGCAATTCTTCGAAAAGTTCTTTATGTGCGGCAGTAACATGCAAAGTGTTGGACAAAACTGTGTTATCCCTACAGCTGGACACATGGTTTAGGGTAGCCGCTATGGACTTATATATTTTAGCATAGAGATCTTGATCAGCTTGAATTTTGGGCCATCTAACTCTCCTACGATTATTAGTTGGACTTGGTTCTATTAATTTAGAAATATAACAATAAGCACCCCTAAACAGATCCTTGCCTTTTAATTTTAAAAACAGAGAGTTATGATCACTATCTGTCCTTGGTTCAATTAGCATATCCTCCACAAGAGACCATATTCTAACATCAATACAAATGTAGTCTATAATACTTGTATAGACACCCCTCTTGAAAGTAGCCTTTCTTCCTAGATCTGAAGGGGTTCTCCCATTGCATGCCCTCATGCTCCTACCAGCAGTTAGGGAAGCAATCTGTAACAAGACATTAGACTGACGCTGGGCAGGTTTACCAGCTACCATATTGGAGGCAAATCCATCTACCCACCAAGAGAGTAACATGGTAGAGAATAATTAACCCAAAACTTTACCTGCTTTTCCACTTGATACAAATGTTAATGTGTCTACTCTAGTTGGAAGCGATGTGCTGTTGGGGCTAAATTCCCCCCAACACTGCTGATAAGATAATGACCAGAATGAGTTCTGCTGAATTCCAGATTGTAGACATTATGGTAGCTTATAAATAAAGGTTGTGCAATGGTTGCTCTACCTCAGACGCTGTTGCAAAATCAACATTTGAAAGGGGCACTTCCCAGAGTTATGTTGATTTCATCGTAATGGACCTACTGATATGGCATTAGATGGCAGATATGACGGTCATTGACCGCCGTGATAGTGACCATTTCCCTATTGCACTAGACTGGAAAACGACTCGGAGAAGGGATATATAGATCCACCATTAACAACTATTCCAACCGTGTTGTTGAATAACAAATGCCATGTTAGAAGGGAGACTTAATCTAATTCAAAGGGTACTATCCAGAAGATTTACAGAATTTCTGCTGATAAATTAAAAGTTTGTGAACAGCAAGCCCTGACTCCAGCACAGATTATTAATCTCCATGGCGGCTTGTTCCAAAAGATAGGGGAAACATTTGTGAAAAATTTTAATACTTGTCGAGCTTTCAGAAACCAGAGAGTAAATGAATGCTCTAATTGATTGTTGAAAAATGCCAAGAAGGACCTGATGTCTGCCCTAAAGAGCAAACAGAGAGATGAGATTATTAAAGCAAGAGGGAAAAATGCCAGGGTTATTAAATATAGCAAAGCCCAGTGGGAGCTGGGAATTTGGGAGGATCTTCAGGATACATAAAAACAAAGGGACACTAAGCGCTTTTGGCAACTGGTATCACACAATAGTTGCAGAGACCAAGTTCGCCCTGGTTGCCATATTTCTCTGAGGGACTGGGTCGAACACTTTGCAACTCTCTATGCAGAGAATCCAATGTACAAAGGAATCCTAGTTAATAAACCAGTAGGCACCGCAGAATTGTTTGGTCATGAGATAACTAATTTACCCTTGAGGAAACTATTACTGCAATCCAGGTCCAGAAATTTGGGAAAACCCCATGCTTAGATAGGATTCTGGCCAATCTGCTTTGCACTGAGCCATAAATATTGGGTCCTTATATAAATACCTTGACAAATGCTATTATGTCAGATGCTCCTATTCCGAGCTCCTGGAAAGGTGCGGAAATTATTCTGATATTCAAAAAAGGTGACAAAATGACAGTGGGACGTTACAGACACATAAGCCTGATAGACAATATACAAAACGTCTATAGTATACAGATTTTAACACAATTGTGAGATTGGATATTCTTGTGACAAGTGTTATCCCACTTCCAGACGTGATTTAGGCCCAATATAGGCACAGTTTGACCATCAAATGGAAAACAGTAGATATTGATAATGGGATCCTTATCTGTTGCTTTTGTGGACCTTTGCATTTGATCTTGTCCCAAGGGCTAAACTGGGAGGTCTTGGAAAGGGTAGGAGTCCCTATTGGCTTGTTGTCCTTGATAAGGGCGCTATATTCTGAAACTTTTGCAAGGGTTAGATGGGGACCAGCTAGGAAAAAACATATGATATTGCTATAAAAATGGTGCCCATCAAAGATTTATCTGAGCCCCACACTCTTTCTTTTATATATAAATGAGTGTATCCGTTATATTATAAATTGTGAAAATGACTCGCCAAAACTTGCAGGACAAAAAAGGTCTTCTTTTCGCAAACAACACTCTATTCCTTTCCAAAACTGCCCGAGGCCTTTCAACCCTCCTAGATAATTTTTGCCTATGCTGTAAAGAGTATGGATTGGAAATCAATTGTAGTTAAACGAAATATATGATTTTAAGTGCTTGCTAAAAAGTTAAGGGTATGGTATACCTACAGGGTGAGCAACTGGATAGGGTCTACAAATTCGACTCTCTGGGTGCAAGAATCAGTAATTCTCATAGTTGGTTTCTCCAGAAAGCTAAAAGTGCGTTGACCTTCAAACAAAGGTCAGTATTATAAGATTTGTGGATCACTGATAGAACATCGACTCCTATACCATTGAACTACAAAAATATTGAGTCAACAATATCGGATGCAAAAATATTGACACCCAATACACAAAACAGAAATAACAGAAACCTCGATGAAAAAAATTGTTTAAAAAAATCTCGATTAAACAAATATAGAATACAAAATATTGATAACATTAAAATAAAATTAAAAACAACAAAAACATCGATATAAATAATTTTGACAACACAAATCAATAAAATACATATACACTATACCAGAAATAACATTTAAACTAACCCCGGGCGGAGACCTCCACTCGTGGAGTGTATGGAGATTTGCCTTCTCTGTGTTCCACGGAGAATGGGAGAAGGCAAATCTCCGCACACTCCGCAGCGGAGTGGAGTTGGCTAGGCCCCGCCTCCACCCCTATTATAACAAGTAATTAAACATTAATAAAAAATGAATTTAAAACCACTTACCTGTACTGCGGCATCATCAGGTTTTCCTCCTCCTCGTCTTCCCCGTCTCACTAATCCTAGTGAAAACTGAGCATGCGCGTGCGCCCGCGCTTGCGCATTTCTGGAAAAGCATTAGCGAGACGGTGAAGAAGAGGAGGAGGGCAGCCGGGGACGCCGCAGTACAGGCAAGTGGTTTTAAATTTATTTTTTATTAATGTATAATTACTTGTTATATTGGGGGGTTGGAGGCGGGTGGCGTAGGCGAGCGCAGCTAGCGTAGCGTACCGGAGTTTGTTTGCAACTACGTGGACCTCTGCGTAGTCCCGCAATGCACACTACGCCCAGGGTTAATTTAAACATAAAAATAAACTATTTTCAATAATATAATAAAATAACATATTCCAAATATTTTAAACATACCCAAAAAAATTACAAAATTAATAACATTAAATAAAACAAATACACTAAAAATACCCAAACAAATACATAAACAAACAATACAACATAAAAAAATCAAAACTGCAAAAAATAAACATACATAAATACATATCATATATAAAAAGAAATATCACATTTATCTACATATCCATTTAAATAAAAATAATACAAAAATTAAAGAAACATAATAAATATTAAACAAATTAAAAGTTAACTGCTAAAAAATTCAAAAAAGCTATCTCATACAATACATATACACTACACAAACACAAACCAATAGAACACTCTAACTAATTAAATAAACAACATGAACACAATCAATTAATTAACACAAAATTTACTGTATAACCGACAAACTCGGAGGAAGAACGAACATTTACGGGACAGAAAACAGAACGAAAAAGAACTACACAAACAACTATTCTGGAAACCTCTCATTAAAGGTAAGAACAAAACTTTTTAACTAAATAAATAAAATTAGCTTAAAAAAAAATCACTAAAACTCTAACATGTTTTCCTTTATATGTCACAGATTAAACTTTACAAAAAATCCACCTAGAAAATTCAATACAAAAATTTACATCCACAACAACAATAAAATCAACATTACAACAAATATATAACAAAGTAAGCAAATGACTTAACCAACAAATAAAGTAAAGGATTAAAACTAACAAATTTAATAAAAAAACAAAATATAGCTAACAAATACTTTTCTTTTAATAGCTTCTACAGAAGTCAACAAAACCACAACATCAACCAAAAAAACTTAATTAACTAAAAATGGTAAGTATATTTATTTAAACAAAATAAAAATAGAGTCTCAAAAATTGAAATAAACAAATTAAATAAAACTATAACTTGTGTTTCTATGTTTTACAGATTTCACTTTACTAAAATTCCACCTAAAAATCTCAAAACAAGGATTAACTGAAAAAACAAGGACCAAATCACCATTAAACAAAAATATAAAAGTAAGGGCCCCATTACGATGGCGTACAGGAAAAGCCCTCCGACCGCCATGGAATTGTGAGAAATCCCCCCGCATGACCTGCGGCATTTCCGTACGTCAAATTACGATGCAATGTACCGAAAATCAGACCACGGCGGGCGGATGCCACAAAAGTCCATCCACCAAGGTCGTAAAAGCTGCAAATCCGACTGCGGCGGACGGGGAAAGCAGTTCAAAGGCTCGAAAAGGCCGATCCTACCGCGGCATGACCGCATGGCAAATTACGATGAGAATGCAGAGCTGGCAGGCTGAGCACTGTGTCCGACCGCCATGTGTGCACATTGGTCAAATGAATGGCAGACACAACCAACTCCACAACAACGCCCGAAGTATGCCTGTACCCCCTGTCAACCAAAATCACAACACACACACCACAATGATACACCCCAACTTTCTACTGGGAAGGGAAGCCATGCACAGCATGGAAGAGACATCTGGAGGCCATCACCCAAGTGGACACACCCACAGTCACAGTAGAAAACCAATCCAATCCTGGACCAGCATCCTTTGCACACAACAAGCCAAGACAGTGAGACAGGACACCATTGACTCACACTGCACAACACCACATAAACATATCACCACACAACACCACTCTCACCCACACACCACACACATCTCCACCACTAACTTGCACCCTTCACCCCTCAATCATTTGCACCATGCCCCCAAAATAAAATTCCCAAACTCACAGACTCAGAGTTGAAAGTGATGGCAGACGAGACAATCAGGGTCGAACCACATTTGAATGTGCAACTGGTCCAACACACCCCACTTGCACACAAGAATCAGATGTGGGCAAGGATCCAAAGCAAAGTCAATGCCATAGGGACCACCCTATGCACTGTGCTTGACTTCCCGAAGCGGTGGGGAGACCTCAAGGGCCAGGTCAAGCAGCCCAGAGGAGCCACGCAGCGGTACAGAGAACTGGTGGCGGACCCCCCATTCCACCACTAACCTTCACTGAATGGGAGGAGAAGGTGCCTGCCATAATGGATCCAGAGAGTCTCACATGAATCGTGGGGGACTGGAGGCTGGTAAGTGCCAACAAAATGATCACATCACACTACAATGCACCGTTGTGCATAACAAGTGAGCCACAATCACCTGCCCACATCAAACCCATGTGGAATGCACACTTACAAAATGGATGGATCACAAGGACAGCATCTCAACCTCACAGGTAGGTGGTCAGCTTATGCACCATGGCCTCCTCCCCAAACAGCATGACTTACCCTCCCCACCCCACAGCCATGTGGCAGCTAACTCCGTCGACAGTGCCACAAAACAGGTAGCTAGCAATCTCACTGGGGAGTAATCATTGAAACCAGCCAGAAAGAGCACGACTCCCACAAGGCCCTCTGTCTCCCCTCTCAAACAGCATGGAGCCAAATGATCCCCACATCCCACACTGGGCAGCCAACTCTGGAAACCCCCATAAGTGTATAGGCTGTGCACATACAGCTAACACCATCGAGAGGCCACATGATTCACAGTGTCACTGATGAAGTCACATGCAACTGCAATGCAGAATACAAAAACGTGACCCCTAGGTCCCATTGCCTCAAAACAGAAAGACTAGGGTCAACACAACACATGCATGGGAACTCTGTCAAACCTCACAAACCACAGGATTTAAGCACAAAAAGCACAACACAAATCATGAAGTTGCGGCATAGTAGTCAGATACAAATCGAAAAGACACAAATGTCCAAGCTTTAACTGAATTTGATGAGCAACAAGTTAGTACTAGAGGACATGTCCTCGGTAACACAACATAGGTACACATGAAATTGGCCCTTTAGCCATGTCACATCTCCGACGAGCAATGTACGTATCCACAGCTTGAAGTGAGATGAACAAACTGGGTGGTCTCTCAAAGGGGCCTGGCCAATGTAATTCAGGGCGTGGCCCAAAACTTCAGACACAAATCTGGGCTTGGCATATTGGGCTACCCGACTAGCACTTTTCAGTCATTGCCAATGCACCCAGATATATGATACAACAAGTAACATGAAGCCTACCACAACTCCAGACTACTAGCCTTGGCAATGTTTGTCAGTTGCATGAGACAAAGAAGCTGCAACTATGTCCTACATCTAACATTGGAAAATCTTCTACTTAAAGCCCTGATGACACGACAAGGAATGAATTTCAGAGACAAAATTAATTCACAAAGGATTTCACCTCCCCAAAACGCTCTCCTGGCATGACTTCATGCCATAATGACTCCGCCAGTGAGAAGTGATGAGTGTGACCATGCGCTCTTCGATGTGCCTGCTGTCAATGCATTCCAGCTGAAAGAGCGGACTGCCTGTGGCAGGGCACAAAACAGAGTACGAAAGAGACCCGTACTGAGGCCCACTCAAAAATATGACGGTGCTCAGCACCGGTGAGAACCGGCCCCCCGAAAGCCCTGTATGTACCTCAACATCATGTTCGACTGATGACATACTGACATGAATGCCTAGTAAAGGCAAGGCAACAGTCATGTCACCTCAATTTAAATGTGCCAATCATGAACATCTAAGTTGTGCTGTGTGCAGAACATGCTGACAAAATGAACTTACTCCAAAAGGAGACTCGATAGCAACAGCAGGCGACCGTGCTATGTATGAGCCCAGCCAGCCCCCCCCGGAAGGTGAAGCCCTGGTCTGTTCAGGTGAGGAGGACCGAAATGGCCCCTCCTGCGTGCACAGGCCAGCCATTCCGTATATGGGAACAGTTGCACAACTTGTCCATTTTGTGCCAATGTACTGCTAACTGCCCCATAAGTGATTGTGGATAGTCATTTGTGGCCTCACATTCCCACAGCGAAAGCATACTTCAATGAGTGTGCATGCACAATGATCCTCTGTTTAGACAAGTAGTGGCTCCCAAAGTCCTCTGGATACCAGGTGCCTTGACCGTCCCGCTCAATTCAGTCAGTGCTGAACACGGCTCGCCCACTATTTTTGAGGTGAACTGACGCACAGAGTATTGATAGCATCTGATACTGAAGGCCGTTGCACACCTTTTATCAGACTTGTGGGCTCTGGCCTTGTCCCTTCCTTCCATGCTTTTCCGGAAGTATCACTGGGTGTCAGTCCTCCAAATTACACACTGCATTTTGCGCTTTCTGATCATTACTTTGGCTGTACAGCTGAGTGCTGGTTCTGAGATTGCTCTCAGGCCATGTCTGACCGTCCAGTGAGCCAGGCCGAGCCCGGTCAGTTGCAACTGTACCGTGCCCGCATGCAGCTTCTCTTTGGATTTGTCCCACTGGCTGTGATGGGCATCAGTTGCAGCCTAACGTTCCGCTATGCCTACTTCACCTGCGTGCAACCCATGTTTTCCTGCAGAAGATGTCTGTTTGAGTGGTCCATAGATGTCTGCCTTTCAAACACATCTCTTGCTGACCTGGATCATGAGCTGTGGGTGACTCCTTTGTTGGTCCATGTGCAAGACTGCTTTGATGAGACACATTTATGGGATGCCTTTCAATGTGTCAGGCAGACTGACAGCTGCATCTGTGCGTTTGCGCAATGGCTCCTGTGCCATTCATACATCGAACCTCTCCCAGGTTGCGATGGGATGCTCCTTGTAACCTCGTGTTGTGAGGAGCACATCCTTTCCTTCATACTGCTGGATTGGATGGTGGTTCTCTTCGCTGAAGATGAACTGGATCGTCTCTTGGAACTGATTGCCTTCGAAGCGGCCTGTGCCTTCTTGGATTCGTAACTACTTTACAGCAACAGGAACTGTTGGTGACTAATTCAATCATTGTCTCCCTTTCTTCACGCCTCCTGACAAGATTTGGCATCTAGCTCTCTGACTTTGGCCCTGTCTGCATTGGCTTAGACTGTGCTGTGCTCTGCGGTCTTTTGCGTTCGGTACCACAGACCAGAGCAAGTGGAGGCTGTCATCTGACCGTCATGGACATTGTCATCTGGCATGAGCCCGGCTTCCATTATGCAGCTGTAGCACACAAAGACGAAATGGCGTTGTTGTTTTGCAAGTACCCAGTGCTCGAGTCGGGGTACACGCAGGTACATGGCAACCCCCCTCTTTGCACGGGTTGGACGCCTTCCCCCCTGCCAGGACGTTGGTCCCCACAGGGATATGCTTAACTTGTCCTGGTGTACTGTCCAGATACCGGGAAACATTCAGCAGCACCTGCACAATGTCTGCTGTTCATTCCCAGCAGCAATGTGCATGCAGCGAGTGTGCCTTTTTTCACCTCTAGCCGGGTCGAAGTAAAGGGACCATCCGGCCTCCTTTTGTTTGTACATGCTGACTGGGGTCCACCTTGAACCTTACATTTGAATGTAGATACCACAAAGGGGAACATATGCACACAGCTTGCCATCTCTGCACAGGTACTTAAGGGAGGCATGATTTTTCCTGTGTTCTGTCCCTGCATATCAATGCACACAGTGTTAGACTGTCAGATGGGTTAGTCTGTCCCAGTATTTGCACAAATCATGTTAGTCGCACTATTTTACTTCTTTCATAGTGCTACGTCGTGGCGTTGTGAGATCATTTGCATTTTGTCTTACTTGGTCAGTTCCTCCACTTCATTTCTTAGGACTTGTGCCCTGCAAGTACCTTAGTACATGTCTGTCACATGAGAGGTGTACGCAGAGCTTGTTCACTGCGCGGTCCAGGAGTACTGTCTGAACATTCGGTCCGTGGTTGGAGAACCCTGTCCCTTGTCATTCTGGTCTGTTCAGGCCATAGCACCCCAAATCAACAAAGTCTCATAGCTGCTAGAGAAAACGGATCCCCTTTGATTAACATGGAAATGCGGGCCAGATGCCCCACACTTGGAGGGTCATCCATCCAGTGATGGGTGCGACACAGCCAATGTGGTGTAATCTCACCATGTATAGGCTGGGTAATGGGTTCTGCTGACAGGCCATAGACCAAGGACATCCCATACAACTCCTTCCTGCAAGGGGTGTGTGGATATGCTCGTGGTTCGACGTCCAGTGGGGTTATTGATGAAACATCTTGCTTCATGTTAAATGGATATGTCACTGTGGTTACTGGTTAAATACTCATGCATTTTCAACCTATTGTGACGCGTATTTTGCATGCTTTGACACTGTTGTAAAAATTTCCCATTTGGAAATGTTTCTTGTCTTCAACTTGTCTGCTTGTGTACAGCCACTTGGATGCCTCAGAGTGACTAGGGGAGCAAGTGGAGAGGGGAGAGGAGTTGGCCTAACGGTTAGGGTGCTCAACGTCGGACCTGGGGGAACTGAGTTCGAGTCTCGGTAATGATGCTAAACCTCCTGTGATTCTGGGCAAATCACTTAATCTCCCCGTGCCTAACAAAAAAATGAATGTGTGTCCTCATGTAACGTAACTGGTGCTATGTAAAGCGCTCTGATACCTGAATGGATTCGGGTCAAGTTCGCGCTATATAAAACTCTGCTAAAAATAAATAATAATAAAAAAAAGTGAGGCAGTATGGCAATGGTGTTCTGTGCGCAGTGGTGCTTCGGGGTGCTCAGTAAGCCTGGGCAAAGCACTACGCTACGCTCGCGTAGTTTGCGAAGTTTGCACTACTTTGCACTATGCAAATTGCACGTAGTACAGTGCAAACACGCATAGCGTTGCGTAGTGCAGCGGTCATTTTTTGCTTGCTTGCGGTCCTCAACGTCAAGTTGGTGACCGCGAGCAAGCAAAATGACAACCTGGCGAGACTTTTTCCTCGTTCGCGATCAGCAACATCAAGTTGGCCATCGCAAGAGTGGAAAATGAACCTCCCGACGTGATTCTCAACGCGGGGAGGTCAGGTTTCTCATTGCGAGTGGTCGCGTATGCTCGCGACCGCTCGCGATGAGAAACTACCAATCCGCGTTGAAAAAGCTGCCGCTCGACTTAAAATCTACTAGAACGTCAGAAAACTACAGCTCGCACTGTGCAAGATGCCGTTTTCAATGATTGCACAGTGCCGGATGTTTGTCCGCACTGTGCAATCATTGAAAGTGGCATCTTGCACAGTGCGAACAGGGTACTACGCAGTTCGGGAAGTGCTACACGTAGCTCGCGTAGTGCAAAGTGCACTTTGCGTAGCTACGCGTAGCGCTACTTCGCGAACTACGCCCAGGGTTAGTGTTCAGTCCCTGCATGCATGTGTTTTCAAATACAGCATATAGTCCGGTATGTGTACGAAATCTCAGGGACATTTTGCAAAGCCTGTGAGACAACAGCAAGGCACGCAGTCATAATCACTCATTGTTGCATCACATTCAACGGAAGTAGTTGACGATGAGCTGTTGATGCTGGTCAAGGCCTTCTTCCTTACCACTGTCATTGTCACTGGGCATGTGTGGGCTGGGTGCGGGGGTGATGTTGCTGGTCTGCCAGATGTAAGAGTTATGTGCCAACCCCTGATACTCTGCACACACGTGTGAGATGATCTGCTCTGCCTGTCATACCACTTGCACGTTGATGGAGTGGTAGTGTTTGCGGTTCCTATAGACGGGTTCACTTGCCTGTGTTGGTACGAGGCCAATCTGTGTGCCATCAATGTCTGCCATCAACATTTGGGATGCCTCCCAGGCAGGGCCGACTCAATGAATCCTTATTTGTGTGGTCCAACGATGCATTTTAGTGGGCCACTGCGTGCCCAAGTTGTCACTCATGTCTCTTGCCAGGCCTGCTTCAGGGCCCCCCTTTGTCTCTCATCAGTTTTACAAGGGCCAGGGAGACAAATTATTTCCTTCCAAATTCTCTTTCTGGATGTTGTCACACAGTGTGTTTTTTCCTTAAAAGGTCCTCCTGATGGGAGGAGGAGGTTTCCTGAGGTGGGAGTATCAGGCAAATGACACTTCTCATGCTCTCACTCATGCCCTCCTCCTCAGATTCCCTCTCTACCACCCTCGTCCAGCGCCCCTCATCTCTCCATGGCCGCTCACTCATGTGCATTTTATTTGTTGTATGGTGCTACTGATATGAGTGTAGGGTGTGTCAGTACTTTACATCATGCACACATTGTACAGAGACAATCAGTCATGCAAGTATGTAAAGTACATCAGTCAACAGGGAATGTCATGTGAGCCAATGAGGATTGCAAGGTGTGGTAATCACATGTCATCCATACTGGTGGGCAGGATTTTTAAGGGCGTTTGGTGACCTTTGTCCTTTTTGACTCCTTCCCTCATTTGAGACCATCTGGCCACGAGGCATGGCTATGTATCTAATGTCACTTTCCTTTCCTTGGACATTCCATGTGTTGGAAGACTTGGCTCACAGGTCACACACTCTAACACTCTCTCATCCCTTCACAGTGTAGTGACCAGGTGATCACTGTTCTAGTTGTTCTGCTGTACCAACCACTCACAGAGGGGTGGCTTACCCCTGCCCCCCAGCCCTCCAGCACAGGCATCACTGGACATGTGACCCTGCCAACAAACGCACGTGCCCTGGGCCAGTTCTCCTATACATGTACGGTGTCTGTGTGGTTACTTGATAAGCATGGGGGCCTTGTGCCCCACAACATTACACATGGGGTGCACCAATCACTTTAGGCAAATGAGTTGATGTGTGCTGTAATTCGCAGGGCGCCAATGCAAATGCAGTATGTGTTTGCATGCACGGTAGTTGGCATTCGCAGCAACGACAGGCATTGGCCCCACTTGAATTTTGCTGGGTTGCGGTCAACGCTGCGGCGAGAGCTATTGTTGGCCTACCCCGTACTTGTTCTGCCTCCAGCACATTGAGATCACTGCACTGGCTGCCTATCAGGGCCAGAATTCAGTTTAAAGTGCTGTGTATGGCGTTCAAGATTCTGAGGGGGGTAGGTCCCCCTATTCTTGCGGACCTTTTGTCTTGGTATGTGCCTACTCGGCCCCTGAGATCCATCGGTCATGCACTCACTGTGATTCCCCGATACAGGCTGTGTCGGGTCGGTGGCCGTTCTTTCCGGGTCAGAGCAGCCGAGCTCTGGAACTCCCTTCCTGTAGAGTTGCGACTGCTAGATGATCTTTTAGTCTTTCGTAAAGCCTTAAAACCCTTTTTGTTTTAATAAATTCACTTTCCTCCTTTCTGTTGTGTTTCCTGTGGTGTTGCATTTTTACCTGCCATGCGCCTGGACGCCCCTTAGCTGGGGCAGCAGTGCGCATTACAAATGTATGTAACATAACATAACATAACAGCTTCCGGGCGCCAGGGTATGGCACACACCATGTGGATGTGCCATCAGCCAATGTGAGCCTTCGGTGTACATGTTTAGATATTGAGGTGTGCGCGCTCTGCAGCTGCAAGGCTCGTCATTGGCCCCAATTGCCTTCTGGGGCACAGAGGGTCACTCATGGGGATTGGGTGGGGCTCGCACTTTGCATTTGGCAGGTTGCCACATTCATCGAGGTGCTGCCACTCTTGCTGGGAGTTGTAGTTGTTCAGTGGTTGCATGCGTGGAGATGTTTGGTACGTACCTCTGCTGTTGAGCGTGGCGGCATCTTGTCTACCGGAGTTGCAGTCGGTAGTGCAGCGGGAATGCCTGTTGCGCCGGATCCAAGGCAGGTCCGGTGGTTTAGATGGCTTCCGTTTCGGCTCTTCCTCTCCGTTGTTGTATCTTCCTCTCCGTTGTTGTATTTCTGCCATCCGCAACGTGGTGGTTTTTATGCAGCAGTGGGAAGGGCTGTCTGCAACATCGTGGTCTGGTTGCCAGATGGAACGTGTTTCCGCACGCCGGTCCTGCCCTGTTGGCTCTCTCCGCCACCCTTGCGTACACAAAAAACGTGCAGAGCCTGACAGACAGCGGTGGACAGAAAATGGCCTCTGTGGGTCCATTGTGATTTGTTGCCCGCAATGACCGCACCTGGGGCAGAAAGCATTACGGTTTTCCGCCACCAGCACGGATAGGCTTCCGTCCATCATTGTAATGGGCCCCTCAGTAAGTATATAAATTAACCAACAAATAGAGCAAACTAATAAGAAGCAATAAATTAAATAAAAAAGCAACTATAACTAGCAAATACTTTTCTCTTCACAGCTTCTACAAACTTCAACATACACAACATCAGCAGCATAAACTTCATCAACTAAAAATAGTAAGCATTTTTTTCTCTCAACTAAATAAAAATAGAAACTAAATAAATAAAATAATCAAATTAAATGTTACACTTTAATAAAAATACCATTTTGCTTTTAAACCAACAGAAAAAAAGAAACCAGTGTATCAACCACGACCATCAATAAAATATTCCAAAAGAAAATTAAAGCAAGACAAATGTACGTTTATTTTCAAATATACTAATTATACAAACATGTTCACTATTCAAGACCTTACAATTAATGAATAAATATATACATATATTTACAGATAGACAAAGAAAATGGCAGAAGGAGCAAAATTCATAACATCACAAAAGAGAAAACTACTTCTGTGCTACATGGGCTACACTCATACGCAAGAAAAAATAACTGGATGCAAAACCCATTGGAAATGTAGTAAATACTACCCCAATTCCTGTTCTGGGAGAGCCACAACAGTAGACACAAATGTAGTTAATGTCAGGGAACACAACTATCCTCCCAATGTGACAGAAATCAAGGACAGAGATGCTCTAGAAACAATCAGAGAAGCAAGCACTAGCTCCCAACAGACCAGTACCCAAATACTAAAAAACGTATTACCTAGGGTCCCTGAACATATCACAGGACAACTACCATCCATCCCCATTCTAAAAAGATTAATAGCCAAAACTAAAAAAGATACTACTCACACTCTAACCACCCCCCAAACTTTTGCAGAAATATAAATCTTACTGGAATACACTGTATTCATTCTTCATGACACTAACAGTCATGAAAAACAAATTATCATCTTTGCCACCAACAACAACATACAAAAACTAAAAAACTGTGAAAAGTGGATGATGGAAGGCACACTCAAAGTTTGGCCCAAGCCTTTTTACCAACTATATACCACCCGCGGCGAATATGAAGACACTAACATCCCCTTCATATACGCACTACTCCCTAATACCACCGACATAGAGCTTCTTACAATAATAAAACAACACACGACAACTACTTTCCACAAAAATTATCGTTGACTTTGAACAAGCAATGCTAAAAATATACCCACACACTGAAATACAAGGTTGCTATCAATACTTCAACTAAAGTTTCTGGAGACACCTACAAAACCTACTCTTAGGGGTGTGGAAATGTGGATTTTCCTGGTCAGTTATGTCCCCTATCTTGGACCCCAACGGTTCTATATGCATGTTACAAATACATGTATGTTCCCTTCAGTTCCAGTTTCGAAGACGCAAACACATGTGCGTCCACCGTTAACATGTCCTCTGTCAGATCCGCCATGAATGGGCTGGATATTCGATTCCTAAGTATGAAAGGCCACCGACTTTATATGGCTAAGTTACTCCATTTTTACAGTTCAGGCAAGTAGGCCCGATTCTGTCCTCAAAGCCTTTCCCTGCTCTCTGCCTCTGACAGCTTCAGCTTGAGCCTGCATCTGTGACCATGAACTTTGTCTCATTCTCTGTGCGGCCCACGAAGCCTGACATCAGCCTATTCTCTGCCAAGAGCTGTATTTCACCTTCGAATTATCTGCTTCCCCCTCAGCCGATGCATTCCTGCCTAGTAGCTTAAGTAAACATTCCTCCAGTTACCAAGCAAAAGGCCCGGTTTCTCTGCCCTCATGCAAGTAATTCATAGCCCTGTCACCATGGAATATTCCCATCCCCTTGCATCTCATATAGACACTTAGACGCTTGTACACGCACACACAGTCAGTATAGAATAGATTCTGTCCGAGAGCCCTTCCCTTGTGGATAACACAGTTCTTTAAACATAGGATATTAGATATGATTTGGGATTAGGTTGACATAACCCCAGACTTTTGTCTCCACATGTAGAGCTAAATGTCAAGTCCCCTTCACCCTCTAGTTGCACGTCTATCACACGTCATGCTGCTGCGCGCGCATCTCTGCCAAGTATTTCTGCTGACATTGCGAAATCATCTCCAGGTATCCACCCACACATGACAATTTACCCCTTATCATCAAGTGGACGCCCACATGGACGCCCACCTTCACGCCTACTTACACGCCCACATGCTCTTATCTCATTCTCTCTTGCTCTCTTGCTTACGTACAATTGAGAAATGTATATATACTGTACTCTGTGAATAATGTTTTGAGAATATCGAGAATACTTTTCAGCCCCGTCCAGATCCTTTTTGGTGATGGAGATATTCTCCCTTTGACTCGAGTTATTGGAATAAAGCCCTTTATGAATCTGATACCACAGACTCAGCCTCTTGCTTTATGCATGATCCTATTGTTAATATTTAAAAGTCTGAGAGCGTGATATTTTATTTACCACAGGGGTCGATTCTGATCCCGGGTCGGACAGCTCTCTGAGAGCTGTTCGTAGCCTTACCTTGCGAACGACACGTACCCGTAGCCGGTCCGTCCTGTAGATGAAGTACGATGCGCGGAACTGCCAAAAACACGACCGACACATAGACTGTGATTAAAGCTCCATTCTCCGTCCGAGCCGTAACTCCTAACGCCGAACAGAGTCGCCCGGAAGCAGTATCCATAGCAGTTTCCGGCCTGACAAGTACGATGCGTACTTCCCACGCGCCGGACGGTTCGCCACATACGGCACGTCACAGCATCCGGAAAACAAGCATATCAGCTACGATTCGTGCCGCAACTCAATCCACGGCTACGAGACGGACCAGCTTGCAGCGGGTACGAGACGGAGTAACAAGCAGTGTGTACGACACGAACACATCATGAATCCCATCGCGCAGGTCATACCAGTACCGATGCCGACGGCGCAGGTGGTAAGTCAGACACCTACCACACAAACAAACGACAAGTACACACACAGGGAATCCACATCCTGGCCACTAACAACAGGCCACCATAGGGGTTGTATGGCCAGCACCACTAACACCCCCACCCACAGGGGACCTGTTGCCCATCACCCCTGCCACCCCCACTCATAGGGAACCTGGTGCCCATCACTACTGCCACTCCCAGCCATAGGGGACCTGTTGCCCATAACCCCTGCCACCCCCACTCATAGGGGACCTGGTGCCCATCACTACTGCCACCCCCAGCCATAGGGGACCTGTTGCCCATCACACCTGCCACCCCCACTCATAGGGGACCCGGTGCCCATCACCCCTGCCACCCCTACTCATAGGGGACCTGGTGCCCATCACTACTGCCACCCCCAGCCATAGGGGACCTGTTGCCCATCACCCCTGCCACCCCCAGTGACCATCACAAAGCATACACACATCTCGAAAATAGACACACTAATCAAAACAACCTGTGTCGACTGTAGGTGTCAGCTCACAAACTCCCATTCCATGACAGCAATGCCACCTAACAACCAGGATGAATGTGCACAATGATGTGATATGACTCACAGGGACAGCAGGGAAAATCACAGAAACAGCATCCAGACAATGGCCCACAACAGCAATACCAATGCACTGATGCAGATGCACAATCACAAACAGGCAACCTTACACTGCACATCTGACACAACATGTGTGTGTGTGTATGTGTCTCAGTATCCCCAGGCAACTACACAACACATGAGGGGGGTTGAACCACAGTGACACAGATGTGGACACAGTGCCATACAAAAGTAATCCATCATTGGGACACCCTTAGTGGGCAATCAGGCATTGTGAGATGAGAGGGAGGAGCACAACAGACACATGTGACACAAGCTTGAATGAACACCAACTACCACCATCAACATAATGTACAGCTAATTCAAGTTCACAGGGATAAAGAAAAAAGCTTTATTCAGCATATTAAAAGTTAAACTTCCGTTCAACCAAAAAATGCCAATGGCAAGTCCATGTCCAAATGCCAAGGAGTGAATTAGAGTGACAACTGTCACATGTTGCTTGCCTGCACTGCTAAGGACCGGGGTCATCCCCTCGGAGGGGCATACATGGGGGCAGGCCAGGCACCGCAGGGACAGGATCAGGCACAGCAAAAGGAGGCAGTGAAGAGGTGGTGGATGCAGGCGACACACTTGCAACTGCAGTGGAGCTGACTGAAGTGGTGGGTGCAGTCACAACTTTGGGGCACAAGTCAGATGGGGTGGGTGCCGGCACAACTCCAGTGGGCAGGTCAGATGGAGTGGATTGGGTCCCCACTGCAGTGACCAAGTGAGACGGGTGGTCGTGGACTCCACTGCAGTGCCTACATCTATGGGAGGGGAATGGGGTGCAGGTGAGGTTGGCAGGACAGGGGGGGGACATGGTCCCCACATCAGTGGCACTAACTGTCTGACCAAGTGTGGAGGAGCAAGTGGTAGGGGGAAGGGCCTTAGCATTTTGGAGATGGTGTATCTGTGGGTGGGGGAATCCGGGGCAGGGAGTGGTGGGGGAACCTCTGGAGTGGTGGCCTGGGGGATGGAGGACGGAGACTTTGCCTTGGAGCTGCGTGGTGACGGGGGGTCTTGCACTTCTGGCTCTGGGGGGACTTGCGGGTGTGGGTCTCAGTCTGACTGCGCCTGGGGGAGGGTGTCTGGGTGTGAGGGGCACTCCCCTCTGTGTGTGGGGACTTCCTCTTCCCCTTGTAATAAGGATCTGCTGGGTCGGTGGGAAGAGGCCAAGGTCACAGAGGAAGAGCTTCTGGGGAGATGGGGTTGCAGGTGAGGCAAGTGAGGGGGCTGGGAGGGAGAGCTTTTGGAGGACTGCGGAGTGGTTGTGGATGACTGTGTGTGTGTCTGCAAACAAGCTCCTGTGAGGAGTGTGGACTCCTCACTCAGGGCAGCAGGGGACACAGGGGCAGGGAGTGCGGTGCCTGGCACAAAGGAGACATGCTCATGAACACGGGAGCCTACAGGGACCTTTGGGATGGGAGCCGATGGGAGGGTGGTGATGGTGGTGGTGGTGGTGGTGGCGGTGTCGTGGACAGCCTCACTAGCTGTGGTTTGGTGGCTGCTGACACCCGCCTCCACAAGGGAGTCATCCTCAGAGCTGCTGTGGCCCTCAGCTGGGGGGATGGTGTTGATGACTCCTCTGTGTGGCTCCACTCGCCCTCCGTGCCACTGGGTCCCCCCGATTCCTCTCCTTCTATCCCTGTCAGGCTCTGTGGCTCTTCCTGGTCCATGGAGCTGTCCCCTCCTGTGGCCGTGGATGTCTCTGGATTAGGAATAGGAAGTAAGAGAACAACATCAGTCACCTGCACTGACTGCACACACCACAGTGAGTACATCACATCACAGGGCAAGCCCTGGCATCATCAGCTGAACACAGCTCAAAGTGCCAACACTGTTTAGAATAAGCCAATTGACATTCTCAACATCAACCATGGCACACATATCCCTCCTTGACTTGCACACATATGTCTGTTGTATGTTGGATGCTAATACCCCAATGTGCTGACATGCACCACCCACACATTATTTGGACATGCAAGTGAACATGTAGGAGCATGTCACTATACACACAGCACATCTCTTGCTACTGACTCAGTACAGGTGTCTGGATGAAGGGATGGGCAGAGACTCATTTCACATGTTTGTGATGCATGCCAGCAACACACACTATGATGTTCTCATGTCCTGATGGGCAATGCCACTATGGGGTGCATGGTGCACACTTGAACACAATGCAGGATCACTCATAGCAAGTTAAATGCCATGGCACTGGGATGCCTGGAAAGTCAGTCAACACTGTCTCCTGTCACAGGGGCAGGGCATCCAGACAACAACAATATGCACTGACTCACAATCCTAGCTCAGGGGAAAAGCTAACTCTGCAGATGACCGGCGCACTTGCCCATCCCCTACAAACAACATATCCAGGACCCAGAAGACTCCACGTCATGCAAATCAGACATATGACTCTCTGCAAACACAACTCCCTGTACATTAACACATCACAGTCTGCCATGCATGTAACCCAGCTGCATGAAGGACACAGTAGCATACACCATTGTGAGCTGTCAGATGATCACACACCTATAGGTCACACAGGTCTTGTCTCTCACAGTCACATCTCAGATGTCCTGCTGAGCCTCTGAATCATGGACACCCCAGTTGTACGTAACAACAAGCCACACCCTAATGACACAGAGGCAGACACCTGAGGGCACATGTCACTAAGCACAACCTGTAATTAAATACACAGGAGTGGGATTACAGAGTGTTTCTAAATGCCCTTGAGGAGGCATGACTGCCCAGGTCTCCATGAAAGAGTGTTTGGCTCCGGACAGTAGTCAGGTGGCTAAGCAAGTGTGACATACTTGATATACATACTCCTGAGGCCCCAAAATTGGAGTCCCCTGCTGCATGGGTTTGTTTGGAATACCCCAGCCACATGTGGCGAGTCACACCAGCAATTGGAACACATCTCAAGGGCACACACAGATCACATGTCAGATCTCAGGCATTGGGCAAACAATTGACCCACCCATGAAACACACAACAGAGTCACGGGAACATATGCTGTCCGGTAGATGAAGCATAGCTGACTGCAGGGACACAGTGCCCTACTGACACAAGCAACAGACTGTAGGCACCACACCTGTGGAACAGATGAGGAGGATGCACCACCCATTTGAGGGACCTGAGTATTGGACTACAAGACCTACGTAATTTGGAAGTGTGACCATGCCAAAAGACTGCAATTAGCATGTCAGAAATAGTACACAGATTAGGCATGGACTTACCCCTTCCTGCTGCTTTCTGGCCTTCAGCTGCCTATCCAGGTCCGGGAAGACCACCGCCAGTATCTGGAGCATGTGGGGGGTCAGGGTCTGGTGTCTGCCCCTCCTGCGTGGAGGTGACAGCTTCAGCTGGACTCTTGCTATCCTCCGGGTCCAGCCCCGACGGTCCTGCCACCTCTTCTGGCAGTTGCGGATCCGGCGCTTGTAGACCCCCACCAAACGAATAGCCCGGGAGATGGTTAGCCATATCTCCTGCTTCTGGTGGGCATCAACCTGTGAGGATGACAAAGTTAAAAGTACATTAACACACATGCCCCAAATGTGTGATGCACACATTTGGATATACATGTCATCATCACAAAGGGAAATGAGTTACACAGGTAGTGCAACCATGGGGAAGGACAAATCACCTGCATGTCTGACATGTTAACAATGCCTGGATAGTTTAAGCTTGCACTAATGCACTTTAGCAGCAGGACACCTGTTCATTACATGTACCTTCACACTTTGGGGGATGAAAGTAGTGAGTGAGAATGCTTGCCACTGGTGTACACACTGCTAGTACTGCTAGTCAGACAACATGCATAATTAGGAAGGCAGTGGACTGCACACTCACCTGCTCCCCTGGTTTCCCATAGAGCTTGCTGTACTGTGTAAGGAGCCCATCCAGCAGGGCCTGGTTCTCCTCCTCAGTGAAGGCTGGGGCCCTCTCCCGAGTACATGCCATAGCAGGAGCCAGAGGATGCAGAGACAGCAGCAGTGGTAGCAGGGATGTGGTCCAGTAGCATGTAGTGCAGGCAAGCGAGCTCCCCGGGGCCAGCAAGCCTTATATCTGTGCTGCAGAGGCAGAATCTGTGCCATGTCTCTCAAGTGATAGGTCCAACACGGTTGCATTCTATGAATCTGGCCAATCCATGGAAAAGTAAGACTCGTACATGCCTTCCGCATCGTTCAAATCTTCACCTTCATGAAACACTTGAAATTGCAACATTGTTGTAGGCATCCAACTGAATTTCCAGTGCACAACTCGTACAAGTTTTGAATCCGCATCCGTCTCCATGACAGTCCAGAGCCAATGGGTGCACCCGACTCGGTCAACTGACTGTACAATGCGTATTTTGAAAATACACATGCACCCGTCGCCATACGATTCAAAGGCCAAGGCATACGCCTGTCTCGGACCATGCCTGCCCAATGCGTATGCATGATAGTCACCCGCGTCAGACCTCATTGCATTCAATAACAAAGTGTACGCACGGCTCGGTTATGAACCGTGCAATATGTACGCATTGTCACCCGCGTCGGACCTCATTGATTGACTATTCTACGGATTCAACACACAATTACTTGCCAGGGACACCTGTGCACACCTACCACACTACAGCATTGGCCACACAGTGTCCCATGGCATGTAAGGCTGCATTCCCTGGGTGTTTGGGGGGCACATTTGGTTTGTTGGGTGGCACTTTTGTGCAGCCACTCCCACGCTGTGCATGTGTACATGGGGGCAGAATCCTTTGTGTGTCATGCACATTACCACTGTGATGTGCAATTGTACAGTAATGGGTATGAGTCACAGACATAGTTTAATGTTGGATATGTTTGGGGCATGTCACATATACCCTGAGTCCAGGGGTTGATGGCATGTACGTCACAGTGAGACCTGGAGCCACAATACTGATGTGCATGTTGTGTCTCAGATGTGTCTGATCAAATGTGCCCAATGGGTGACAGTCTCCACATTCATGTGGTATATGCATCAACCTTGATGGTGTGTGTGTGTCTAAGAGACATATATGTAGGGCCTGCAGGAACATCAGTGGCCACTACCTGTGGGACTTACGCTTGCCTTGTGGTGTGTACGTGATACGCTATGTCCATGCCAGTGTCGATGTGGCAATACAGGGACCCTAGGTTTCTGCATGGCAAAGATCAGTGATGCCTGGGAGACATCAGGTCTCACTTGTCACTGTGGTATGTGCTTGGAACGTCACAGCAGTACATAGGTTGGATGGCACAGCCAGATGATTGGCCATTGCACTACATGGGACTCATGTGGACAGGTGGAGTTGAGATGTGAGGTGATCGTCATGTAGGTGACATATGTGTCCATGCCCAACAGCACACACCTCAGTACATTGTGTAATGTCATGATCTACCATGTGATATTGAGTCTGGTCATGGCCACATGGGTGGATGAACTGACAATCTCCCTTTGTGCATCTCTGTACTGCAGGGCACCAGCTGTCCATAGACCATTCCCAGACCTTGCGACCATGCAGGAATGCAACTGCATCAGATGTTACCGCTTTGGCCAGGCCACTGATTGAGGAGTTGGCGGAGCAGTTGGTGCCACATCTGCTACCTGGACGGACATACCCTACAGCACTGACCCCAGAGGTGAAGGTGATGGCAGCCCTGCACTTCTTTGCTACTGGTACCTTCCAGTACACTGTGGCTACTGCTGGTGGTATATCGCAAACAATGTTTAGTCGGGTGCTGCGCATAGTCTTGGAGGGGATGTTGCATTTCCTAGACCTGTACATCAAGTTCCCGAGCCCAGCTGAACTCCCTGAAATAAAGGATGCCTTTTATACACTGGGGAGGATGCTGAACGTCATCGGATCTATTGATGGGACACATGTGGCCCTGATACCACCACAGGCACATGAGCAGGCATACCGGAACAGGAAGCACTACCACTCCATCAGTGCTCTGGTGGTATGTTTTGCTGACATGTCTATCACACATGTGTCTGCATGGTTCCCTGGTTCGGTACACAATGCCTATATATTGAGGAGTAGTCGCTTTGCAACGCTGATGTCACAGATGCCAGCTCAGCATGCCTGGCTTGTCGGTGTGTACTGACTGTTTACCATTGTGTGTGTTTATCAATGTTGTATTCCGCACTCCTACAAAACTCAGCTACTTGTTCATTTTTGTGTGTGTAGGTGACTCTGGATACCCCAACATGCCATGGTTGCTGACACCCCTCCGGAACCCTGTGACAGCAGCCGAGATGCGCTACAATGAGGCACATGGTCGGAGAAGGAGGGTGATTGAGCGGACATTCGGCCTCCTGAAAAGCCGCTTTCTCTGCCTGGACAAGACCGGAGGGGCCCTCCCATATGAACCTGCAAAGGTGTGCAAAATAATCCTTGTATGGTGCATGCTACACAACATGGCAGTGCAGAAGAAGGTGCCTCTCATCCAGGATGATGATGACGATGACCAACCTCCGGCACCTGTGGAGGATCTCGGCCTGGGCCAAGATGCCAGTGATGATGAGGATGATTGTGACGTCCGCTCACAGCTCATCAACAACTTCTTCACCTAAATGTGAGTTTCAAGGGTTGGTATGTCAATGTATGGAGGTAGCCTTGAATGTGTTGTGGCTGCTCTGTTGCTGTCTGAGTGTGTCTGTGTGCCACTTGACTGGATGCGTGCAGTGATGTGTCCATTCAGGTGATGTGTACTCCACAATAGGGTAGTACTGCTAACTTGTTTTTGTGTAGGTTTCTTGCGACATGTTTTGTGCATGTGTATTGCATTTCTCTCCTGTTCTGCTATGCTTTTGACTGAGCCTTGTGTCTGTCCTTCCCAGGGTACTTTGCCTGTTGTTTGGTCAACACTGACCCCCCACACCCAGAATCCAACACCAGTGTGGAAGTTGTCAATTCCCATCAACTGATGTACCACACATCCCTGGACTTCAATTCTCTAACACTTTGTGAGCGTGTGTCCACTGTTACGTAGAATTACCTTGCAACTATTGTGGAATAAACATGTTGCTGATGTGTAATGAACCTGTGCTATGCTTTGTTATGTGCGTTGTCTGTCTTCCCACATCTGACTGACATCTGCTTACCTCACCTGTAGACTTGTTACCACTGACTGGGGTTGGTGTTGTGTCTGTGCATGCCAATGTGTTTCAGGTCAACATCAT
Organism: Triturus cristatus; assembly: GCF_964204655.1. Lineage (NCBI taxonomy): Eukaryota > Metazoa > Chordata > Amphibia > Caudata > Salamandridae > Triturus > Triturus cristatus. The sequence continues at coordinate 1,361,862,395 of NC_140589.1, forward strand.
TGTGTGGGATGAGTAACATGGCCATGGTGAGTATGTGTTGTGGTGCCATAGTGGTGTGTCTCCTACACATGTGTCACATCACCATGACTCACCTTACGTTTGTCACATTGTTGCAGTATTTGGCATGCACTGTGTTGTGTAGCAGATCGACATCTCCATGACACATGACAAGTTGGAATCACAACAGAGGCAAGTATGGTGTACTGGTGAGTTTATTTTCAAACATGTGTGAGGAAAGTGCACAGCATGGTGGGTGCTGTACATTGGTTTTGGAATCCAAAGTTCACATTAGAGTTGGATGTGCTGGTAGATGAAATGTCCAGAGTAAAGTCCACAGTCATCTGCTACATTGGCCCAACATGAACCCTCCATGTCATATGGGTGGGTCGTGTGCGATTGGACAAGGTGAATGGGTTGTGCACAAAGAACATTGTCCAGAACAGGTTTAGAGGCCCTGGGGGATGTGCTGGGACATCTGCCTCTCACATGTCCTTTTTCGGACAACCCCTCTTCTTCCTGGAGGGATCCTCAGGTGCAGGCCTCTGCAGGGCCGGGGACTCTCCGCCAGAGTCCTCCTCCCTCCCTGTGGCACTGGCAGATGGTGTTGCAACAGATGTTGTGGCCACACAGGGAGGTGTGGACAGGTTTATGTTGATCTGGCGGAGGCATTGGAGTATGTCCCGATGCACCGCAGTAAGGGCATCCCACTTGGCCTCCATGCGGGCATGGTGGACAGCCTGCCCCTGTTGCATGTCCTTGAGGATCCCCACTATCTGGCCAAATCCTCTGGTGCTATCCTGGTATGCATCTATGATGCGTGCCAGGTGGGAGTCATCATGCAGTCCAGACCCCTCTGCAAGGCGCGCCCTCTGCCTCCCACCCCTCCCAGCACCCCTATCCACACAGGCAGGACCAGCGGCGGGACACACAGGTGACACTGGGACCCCTTGGGTGGTGTTTGCTGTAGCTTCCGGGGGGTTCTGTCTCCCTGTGCTGTGGGTGTTCAGTGGCCTTGGTCTGTCCATGTTGGTGGGGGTGCCCTGTCACTTTCCAGATGCTGGAGGCGTGGGTACAGGGGGTGCAGATGTTGATGCTGCTGGTGCTGCATGATGACTCACACCGGAGGGGCCAGGTTGGTCGTCGCCACCCGAAGAGGACAGAGACAGAGTCAAACCAGAGATCTCAGTGTCCGCCAGAGTCTGGGACTGGAAATCCTTTTCATTTGGTGCTGGGTGCCCAGCACCACCTGTGTTTGGAAGAGACACGCGATGTGAGTTATGTTTCTACATGCATCGATGGTTCACAAACATGACATTTTCTACTTTACGAACAGATGCCTGCCTGTACACTGCTTTTTCCCAGCTTGTCACGGACAGAGTTTGATATTGTTGTTGCCCAGTTCCCAGCATGGCCTTGTGCTCCCCAAGACAGAGCCCAGTGTCAGACATCTTGTCAGTCCCTTCCCACTCCCTGTGGGGCGAGTATGGTTCAGTTAGAACTTACTGGGCCATGTGGGTGGGTGTAGATTGTCTGTGACTGCAACTCCCATCATACTCTTGGCTACACCCCCCTTCCCAGCATGCCCATACTTCCTCCCTCTTGACTCTGCTTCCCTGTGAGGGGGTGTGACAGCAATGGCAAGATGGCTGACTGTGAAGTCCTGGTGTTTGTTGTTGCCCAGTTCCCAGCATGGCCTTGTGCTCCCCACAACAGAGCCCAGTGTCAGACATCTTGTCAGTCCCTTCCCACTCCCTGTGAGACGAGCATGGTTCAGTGTATGCTTGCTGGGCCATGTGGGTGGGTGTAGATTGTCTGTGACTGCGACTCCCATCATACCCTTGGCTACACCCCCCTTCCCAGCATTCCCATACTTCCTTCCTCTTGAATCTTGCTTCCCTGTGAGGGGGGGTGACAGCAATGGCAAGATGGCTAACTGTGAAATCCTGGTGTTTTTTTGGCTACAAGTCGAAAGAGTGCCCCTGTGCTTCACACAGCAGCACCCAGTACGGTGTATCTTTTGCTGATATTTCACAGAGGTGTGGGTCAATGCATTCTACCCGGTGAGTTGTGTGGAGTGTGTGTTGAGGGGTGTGTGTGTCTCCACATGCTGGTAAGTATGGTCAGAGCTGTCAGTCCTCCTTCCCACCCAGCCAGACATCCCACCATGAAACGTGCTTCCATTGTGGGATGTGCAAGTTGTCTTTCAGGATGTCAGTCAGTGGTGTCCTGCTTCTGATTTGCGAACATGCCCTAGCAGGGCCTTGTGCTTCCCACAGCAGGAGCCTGTGTCAGCCATCTTATCAGTCATTTTCCACTCCCTGTGATGTGGGCATGTTTCAGAGAGGTCTTGATGGGCCAATCAGGAGGGGGAGCATTATCTGTGACTACAGGCCCCATCATGCTTTTGGATACACTCACTTCACCTGCATCCCCACCATTCCTTCCTGTCGGTCAGCTACACTGTGAGGTAGTGTGTTTGTGGTGGCAAACTGTCTGGCAGTGTCTATTTAGCTTTGTGCCACTGGCTTGCTCTATTTGTTTGTAGGTTGGTGCATGTCATGACACAGTTCCAAGTCACTATGGGATGGCAGGTATTGTGTTTGTCTGACTGGCATACACATATTGGGATGATTATCTATTGGTTATTGTAGCTTTGCTTGAGGTGCATGGTTTCACTGTCCCCTTGCCACACAATCTTGGGTATTTTGTTTATGTACTCAACAGGCTCTGGTATGTCTGTTAGCCCATGGATGCTCTCTGGTGGTAGGATGTCCCGCACCTTCTCCTCCCAGGTCCTGAAGTAGACTGGTTTGGCAGGAGGGCCACTGCCGGTGCACTGACTCAGGGCGTGATCTTTTTCGATGAGTTTCTTGACCCTCCTGCGCACGTCATACCACCTGTTCTGGATATCGTCCTTTGTGCGTCTTGCTCGCCCACATCTTGGTTTTCTGTGACATGGGGGTCCTTTGGACCAATGTACCAAACAAATGTGGCTCTACTCTGATGATCTCGTCTACCAGCACTTCTAACTCACTATCTGTGAAATTTGGATTCTTCTTTGGGGGCATGGTGATGGGTGGTGGTGATGAGGGATGTGTGTGTGAGGGTGCAAGTGAGGGTGGGTTGGTGTTGGTTTTGCTGGCTGTATGTGTGTGTGCTTTTGGATGAGGTGCTGATGGTGTGTGGGTTGTGTGATGGGTGAGTTGTGAGTGTGTCTGTGGTTGCTGTGTAATGTTGTTTGCTGCTGGCTGTGTCTCCTGTTTGCAAGGGATGATGGTAGTGATTGTAGTCCTTTATATAGTTGGAGTTGTGGGTGTGGGTGTGTCTTTGTCCCAGTTTTTTTTATGTGATATTTATTGGCTTTGTCATTGCTTGTTTGGTCCTTTTTTTGTCTCTTTTCTTTTGGGTTTTGTAGACATGAAGGAGATATTCATCTGACGGATAGGGACGCTGATGTCTCGTGCAGGCTTCTCCGCCTCGTTCACGCTGCCTATCTTCTGTGTTTCATAGGCGTCGGTTGGGAAGGTCTCTATTGCTTGTGGGCCCGGTTTTCTGTGCGTGTCGGTTGTGCGGCTTGGTCTCCATGCGAGACGGTCTAGTTTTACACCCATTGCATCGTACTGCGGGGATCGGACATCGCGGGTACAGGTCGGTTGGGTTCATTCCGGGTTCGTGTCGGTCGGTGACATCATAAGCATTCTAAAATCACAAAGCATTTAAACTACACAATTCTACTCTTTTTTCAAATTAATAATTATAATATAATATATGACATAATATAATTAGTAAAATAAGAAAGAAACAACCAAACCAAATGTAACCAAAAACATTTTCCACAAATAATATTAAAAAATAACTTACAGTTATGTCGTAGTAGACGGTCCTCGAAAATTAACAAATCCATAGTTGTTAAATCGAAAGACAAATCCATTCGAAAATAAAGCCCCAAAAAATGCTAAAATTCAACTGTAGAAAAAAAGCTCCAACGACGCAATCCTCCTAATAACGAAACCCTCAAAAAGCCACAAATTAGATTAAAAAAGCGCAAAAATAGAACTGGAGAAAAAAGGCTCCAACAACGAAAATAGAACTGGAGAAAAAAGGCTCCAAAAACGCAAACCTCTCAATAAGAAAACCCTCAAAACCCCCAAAACTAGCTTTAAAAAAACCTCCAACACACCCAACAAATAAAAAGGAATGTAAAAAATGTACTTGTTTCAAAGACACAAAATAGATTTTCCTGTTTTTTTTTTTAAATAAACGGTTCCTCAGCACCATCCATTCACGAAACAGAACACCTGTGAAGAAAAAAAAAAGAAAACATTTTCAACATTAAATACAACATAACATAATTAAACAACACATAACTAACACTAAACAACACTCTACTTTTATCCAACACTACGAAAAACACATAAAAGACTAAACTACCAAAACAACACCTAACTACACCAAAAATGAACAATTAACGTCCTAATTAATCTAACTACATTACTACTACCTCGCCCCTACCTTAAAACTACCTTAAAAGTAAAATAAATCAAACTTACCTTAAACGACAAAACACAGCTACCAACCGCGTACTCCGTCTTCCAAAATGACCTAAAAACAAAATAGATAGACAGAAAAGTGAGAAAAAGGAGAGAAAAAAATGGCAGTGTAATACAAATGAAAAAGACTGACTCCCCATAGAAACGAATGGAGAAATAATAAAAAAATCTAAAAAAAAATTGTATTTATTGTAATTGTTTTTTACAAATGTGCAAAAAATGTACCGAAAATTCCGATCCGGTAAAAAGGCCCTACGAATCGTCGTATGGAGCGTTTTCTCCATACGACTCGTACCCGGTACACTGTCCGTACAACCCAGGAAGTACGATTCGTACAGAAAGCCGATTTCCGTATGAATCGTACAAAAGACCGTACGGGTAAAAAAAACCGTACGAATCATCTCCGGAACAGCCTGTACACGCTGTCCGTACGGATGTAAGCAGCGGTTTACGGCCCAGCAAGTACGATCCGTCCCTACGGCACTCCGTATGGCTCGTTTTTTATGGGAGCCAAAAACAGCCGTAAAAGCTGATTCCCCAGGGGTACGAGTTGTACAGGCCCCCCCACCCCCGTATGTACGCACCGTAATCCCACCCCTGTATGTACGCACCGTACCCCCCGTATGTATGCACTGTACTCCCAACCCCCCGTATGTACGCACCATACCCCCACCCCCCATATGTACACACCGTACTCCCACCCCCGTATGTACGCACCGTACCCCCAGCGCTATGCGCTGGGGGTACGCTGCATACATACGGGGTGGGAGTACGGTGCGTACATACGGGGGAGGTGGGGGTACGGTGTATACATACGGGGGTGGGAATATGGTGCGTACATATGGGGGTGGGAGTACAGTGCGTACATATGGGGGTGGGGGTACGGTACGTACATACGGGGGGTGGGAGTATGGTGCGTACATATGGGGGTGGGTGTATGGTGCGTACATACGGGGGGTGGGGGTACGGTGCGTACATATGGGGGTGGGAGTACGGTGCGTAAATACGGGGGGTGGGAGTACGGTGCGTAGATATGGGTGGAGGTGGGGGGCCTGTACGACTCGTACCCCGGGAACAACTTTTCCCGGGCTACGAGTCATACAAAATTAGCTTTTTAGCGGGTAGAGTCATTCCCCATGTACGGGCTGTTTTCCGTACGATTCGTAAATGGGATAGCCGGTCCGGATCGTACTTGCACGCTCGGACTGTCATTTTATGAATCGTACGTAAAAGTGTCCGGGTACGTCTCGTACAACTTTTCCCGTACGAATCGTACTTCACGGGTCGGACGTGACTTGTACGATTCGTACGGAAAAAAATACGGATTCGAGTCGTACGGAAATAATTTTTAATGGATCGGACTCGGCACCTTAATATATATTAAAATGTATGTTTGTTTCATGTACTCAACATCAAAATACAAAATTAGAATAAGACTATTGTAAATGTGCAACCAATATAACAATGTTTTATCAAAAAAATGTATGATGCTAAAATATATTTGTTATTTAATATATTATATTTTATATCCTTAATAGGGATATTTAATATACTAAATAATACAAAAACATGTACAAAATATACATTTGTAAAATGCATATTATACAATTTGACAGCAAAAGAAATTATATAAAATGTAACAAAAATTACTGTTTATGATTAAAGAACTAAAAACATGTTTACTTTTTTAATGCATGATTATGCTTCAGAAAATGTACAATTTTTCAAAACTGTCAAAAAAATATGAATATAAAAATATATTTTTAATTTTCCAAATGTACATGAAAAAATATATGTTAAAAATATGCTATACTTTATAATCAATTCTGAATAATATCAACATTTCTGAATCATGTTTTTAATATTGTCAAAAATTGTATAGCAAAACTAAATGAAAACAATTTAATTTTGAACAAAAAAATAAGTTTGCAAACAAAAATGTTAACACTAAAAAAACATACGTCTCCTTTTTTATTTGAATATACATATAAACTCTTTAAATAACTACAAAATAAACAATACAAATGTTCTATTCCTAACTCCAAAACCAACTAAACTCAGGGAAAGTGCTGGATAATAAACCATAATAATGTATTATTCCAACTCCAAAACCAAGTAAACTCAGGGAAAGTGCGGGATAGTAAACCCCCCAAAATTACTATTCCAACTCCACGACCAACTAAACTCAGGAAAAATGCTGGATATAAACCATAAAGAATTTCTGTTCCAACTCCAAAACCAACTAAACTCAAGGAAAGTGTGGGATAATAAACCAAAACAAATTACTATTCCAACTCCAAAACCAACTAAACTCAGAGAAAGTGCTGAATAATAAACCCAAAAAAGTAACTATTCCAACTCCAAAGCCAACTAAACTCAGGGAAAGTGTTGGATAATAAACCATAACAATGTATTATTCCAACTCCAAAACCAACTAAACTCAAGGAAAGTGCTGGATAGTAATCCCTTCCAAAATTACTATTCCTACTCCACAACCAACTAAACTCAGGAAAAATGCTGGACATAAACCATACAATTTCAACTTCAAAACCAACTAAACTCAGAGAAAGTGCAGGATAATAAACCATAATAAATTACTATTACAACTCCAAAACCTTCTAAACTCAGGGAAAGTGCTGGATAATAAACCCCCAAATATTTCTATTCTAACTACACAACCAACTAAACTCAGGGAAAGTGCCGGATAATAAACCTAAAAAAATTACTATTCCAACTCCAAAACCAAGTAAACTCAGGGAAAGTGCGGGATAATAAACCCCAAAAATTGCTATTCCAACTCCAAAACAAACTGAACACAGGGAAAGTGCTGGATAATAAACCCAAAAAAGTTACTATTCCAACTCCAGAACCAACTAAACTCAGGGAAAGTGTCGGATATTGAACCCCCAAAAATTACCATTCCATCTCCATACCCAACTCAACTCAAAGAAAATGCTGGATAATAAACCATAATAATGTATTATTCCAACGCCAAAACCAGCTAAACTCAGGGAAAGTGCTGGATAGTAAACCCCCAAAAATTACTATTCCATCTCCATACCCAACTCAACTCAAAGAAAATGCTGGATAACAAACCATAATAATGTATAATTCCAACTTCACAACCAACTAAACTCAGGAAAAATGCTGGATATAAACCATAAAAAATTAGTATTCCAACTCCAAAACCAACTAAACTCAGGGAATGTGCCGGATAATAAACCATAATAAATTACTATTCCAACTCCAAAACCAACTAAACTCAGGGAAAGTGCTGGATAATAAACCACCAAAAATGTGTATTCCAACTCCAAAACCAACTAAACTCAGGGAAAGTGCCGGATAATAAACCTAAACAAATTACTATTTCAACTCCAAAACCAACTAAACTCAGGGAAAGTGCAGGATAATAAACCCCAAAAATTGCTATTCCAACCTAAAAACCAACTGAACTCAGGGAAAGTGCTGGATAATAAACCCAAAAAAGTTACTATTCCAACTCCAGAATCAACTAAACTCAGGGAAAGTGTTGGATATTAAACCCCCCAAAAAATACTATTCCATCTCCAAACCCAACTAAACTCAAAGAAAATGCTGGATAATAAACCATAATAAATTACTATTCCAACTCCAAAACCAACTAAACAAATAAAAAGTGCTGCATAATAAACTCCCAACATATTACTATTCCTAACTCGAAAACAAAAAAACTAAATGAAAATGGTGCATATTTTAAAAATTACAAATATATAAAAAATACAAATGAAAAATTTGGCACAACTTTTTTTTAATTTGTCCCCCAAAAATTTGAACAAAATTATTTAAAAAAGGGTAAAAAAATAAAACATGAAAAAAATTGTTATTAAAAATGTGAGGTACCCCTTCGAACAAAAATAACAAAATATCAATAATTAAGTCTAAACCACAATAAAAGGGGCTGATTCCGAGTCTGTCCGACATCGGTCAGGAGCCGAAACCGACTGACCTGCTGTCATTGGATACGGCCCTGCAAGTACGAAGTGAACCCTACACAATGCAAGCATGCATTCTGAGCGGATCGCATGCTTGCATTGTGAAAAGCAGGGGTGCAGTTCATCCCTGCACCCTGTGGCCGGCACCCCAAGGTGCCTACCACCGGGTCCATGGATTCATAGAGGGGCACCACAGGTGCCCCCAGGCCACCATTCAGCAGTCTCGCACCCATGGGGACCCCCAAAGACAGTTTCCGACTGCCTTTTTGTGCCTAAAAGACCGGCACGAAAAGGCAGTGAAAAACTGCCATTGTACTCTCTCGGTCACAAAGAGACAGCCGGGGGAGTACTGAGGGATTTCCGGACGGTGGACGGGCTCTCCGAGCCTGTCGTCCGCAATCCGGGAATCCGAGTCGGATTCCTTTCCGACCGAGCCCTTCAGAATGGCTCGGTCGGAAAGGAATCCAGCCGACACGTTCCGATTCGGTCGGAAGGGCTCCGATCATCGTTCGAAAACCCTTCCGACCGAAATCGGAATCGGCCCCTTACATGTAAAAAATTTCAAATTTAATATTATCCAAATTTCTACTTTTTCCAGTCAAAATGTTTGCCTGCCACACAGTGCAGCGAAATGCAGGGGGGTACCATGGGTACCCCGGTACAACAACACCTACCCAACACAAGATGGGCCCGCAACGGGCCCCCAAACCCTATCCCCGCCAGCCTTTCCATGGCAGTTCCACCGCCATGGAAAGGCTGGCTGACGCCCATATCGTCATATGGTGGATGGTGCCTGCTAGACACCGCCACCATTTTACCCTATCTGGACCATCTGCCAGGCAATTGGTCAGATCGCCTGTGGCAGTTCCGTGGCGGATGGTCTTTGCGTCCGCCACAGTCGCAGTGTGGATCCGCCCACCATCCTACTCTGGCGGGCAGTCAATCCACGTTTGATGGCGGATGGACAGTCGTGTGGTGGCAGTCCTTGGGCCATCATAATGACCCCCTAAATCTTAGATCAATATCAGATATTGCTGCACTATGTCCCATCTGATGATGGGTTAGGCTTTGGTCAATCAAAGAGTTGCCCTCCTTTAGGGAGTTTGTTAAGGAATTAATAATTGGACATTCAACCAGTAAAATCCAATGGCGAATACATATTAAAACCTGGCTATTCAAGCTTGGCTTGAATGATTACTGGTTACACCTCTCAAGAGGTGTACATGAAAAGATAAACACTTTTTATTGGGACTTTGCCCTCACAGCCAAGATATCTGTAATAACTGGAGGCAGTTTTACAGATTCATACTTGTTAATTAAATGGGAACCTGATTTTGAGTTATTTATGATTATTTTTAATTTGTCCATCTCCACAAGCACTTTATATAAAAAACGGACTTTACCCCTAACTTCTTTTAACTTGTTCCTAGAATAAAAATGCGGGATCAACTTTAATTAATTCATATTTTATGGGTTGTCTTGTACCTGAAAATGACGAACATGTCTTATTTTTTTGCACTGTTTATGCAAAACACTATCGTACTAGATAATCACCTTTTGTTGTCTCCTTGGTGTTAGAGATCGATCCAATGTCACAAGCTATTTATCATCAATATGGCATATTAGAACTTAAGCCCTAAAACTCATGTGTAGAGAAAGTACTCTTTTGGATTAAGGATTAGGGACCTTCATTAATACAAGTCTCTTTCCACTTTCTGCATTATTTTGTATTTAGAAATGAATTGATACTTACTGGCATTTTTATCGGTTGTGAGATTTTTATTTAAGAATTCCATGAGGATTTTTAGTTTTTACGTTTTTAAAGTGCATTGCAAATGTTTAATGCCTATTGTCTTTTTTAAATGAATGTGTATATTGTGTGAATGCAGTTTTGATGGCATAGATGAGCTAAAGAAACAGACATTGAATTGAATTGATTGATGTCTCTAGGTACTATTACATATAACCCATTTGACATAGTGAATCTACACTTGAGGTATACGCCCTTATGTCGTGTAATGAAATTACTCTTTTAAGCCTGTTTTAAAATTGTAAACTATATTTATTATTATGAAACACCTGCACATCCATATATGAAGAATGTGTAGGTACATTTATTTTGTATTAGATATATGTCTCATATGTGCTTTTATAGCCTAGATTGGCCAAATAAAGAACTTGATAACCATTCTGCTGATTACAAAATGACACTGCAACACTCCCCTGCAGAGCTCCACACAGCAAGCAATATTTATTAAGAATTATTTTGCAACAAAATGTAAGGAAATGGTTACCACATGAATAAGTGCAATGACCATAATGCCTTGAATGAAGGAATTTATGTCTTTGAATTCTGAAATTGCAATGTATGTCAGAAATATAGAGCTATTTGTTCCATAAAGTAAGAACTTACTAGAGAATATAATGCTACTTGTAAGAAAGTGGATTATTAGTTGGGTTAGATGGTAGTCCACCACAAGTAATATTGTCTCTGTACTTGTTAGGTCCAGTAAAGTGTTCAGTAATTAAAATTTGAATTTGATCCCTGGCGACTGTGGCACAGAGCAGACAGGGTTAATATATCAAAATTTGCAAAGCATTTAGAAACAGTAAAACTGTTAAAATGTCAAAAACACAATGCAAAATAAATTACACTCCAGGTTTTAAAAGATTGAGAATAATGTACCTAACAAAATGACACCAAAACAACTAAAATTCAACAAGGGGAACTTCAGATATGAATTTTTGAATTTTAAATTTGAAATATTTCCCATAATTTCCAGAATTTTGCATTATGCTTTGTTTCCTGAAATTATACCATTGCACCATTTCACGTAAATTTATGCCGTTCACAATAAAAATGTACTGCAAATAGCAGAATTCACAGTAATTCACTGTAGAATATTAACATAAACAGTCAGGGACAACAGCTGTTGTTCACGGTTCTTTTGTTTAAATGCAACCACGCACCCAAAATTAATCCAAGTGTGTATTTCAATTTAGAATACAGCATTTATCATATTCTCAGACTTTTAAACCATGCTCTGTTTGTACCCTTTGGACCTAATTTACAAAGAATTGGTGTAGGGCAGCACCTCAAGTCATTTATTCTGCTGCCTACACCAATTTGAAAGGGCAGGAATGCACCATATTTGCAATATTTGCTGCATGTCTGTCCTTTCAGCCAGCGCCGGTGCACAATTTGCAGCTGAGCGCCAACACAGACACCCTTGCGCCATGGTTCAAGGGTGTCTGTGTTGTTGGCATGTGTTGCACAAAAATAATCACAAGAGGGGTTTTCCTTGTTGTATGTGTGTTGCAGAATACAGCACACAAGGAAAAACGTGGACACATATAACCATTTCTCCTCATTATGCCTGCTCTGGGGAGGAGTACGTTTTTGGCGCTGCCCCAGGTTTACGTGATGTTGTAAAGCTGGGGGCAGTGTCAAAATCCACGTGTGTTGAGTGGGAACAACCACAGCAATACCCATGGAATTCCTCCTTTACTTAGAGTAAGGCAAGCCATATCAATGAGGCAGGGTGGCTTTGCGTCACCTCATGTATATGATGGAAAGGCCTGTACCACTGAATCATCATGAAAAGTGATACTCCGGCGGCTTAGGCCTCTTGTAATTGAGGGCCTAAGATTAAAAGAAAGACTGAAAGCGTGCCAAAACATAGCCATCACCTTAATTACTACAAATAAAAAAGTAAAGAGGCCATGCCTAATCCCCACCTGCCTATTACAAGCTGCAAATGGTGTATCTTTGACCCAGCATGGTCCTTCAGTGCAGCCGCAGCCCGGGCTGCACGCTCTACGAAATTCGTTTTATTTATTTAATTGTTTACTTACCTCCAATTATCCATATTCCGGTTTTTAGTACCCCCACGCTGCCCCTCCCCCGCCCCGCCTTTCCGCCCCACGGAACACTCTCCACGGGCCGCGGCTGCTTCATTGAGATCATGTGCTTGCAACCCAATCTTCTTTAGTTAGCTTTAGGCCACACCCCTATCAGCAAATTGCTGTGGGACCCAATGTTCAGTTATGTTTGGTGCAGCAATGAGCTGTGAAATCAGTATCGGTAGTCTGGGATAGCTCCAGTGACAACAGGGAAGTTCAACAGAGTGACAACAGAGAAATGACACACTTAGCACACAGACCAGGGCAACTACTACTGTGTGTTTATCATACTGCTACTGTCACGCTAGAAGTAAACATGCAGTTTGAGTTTTTTTTTACTGTAGGCAGAAGACGTCACGCAAGGAAACTGCTCTTTTTTTTTACAATGCGCACAAACACACAGGGATTGTAGCCTACATAATCCTGTGGCACACATTGAACAAAGTCAGTGAGTTTACTGTGACCCAGATTATTATTTCAAGTATACCTATAAGAAAGAGTATCATTTGTACTACAGGTGAAAACATGGAACAATCAAGGGTTTTAATCTTTGATGACATATCAAGATTTTTTTAATGTTTATATTGTGATACATGCCGTGCAATGATATATGTTTAAGGTATTATATGTAAGATGGGTAGAGAAGATAAATAATACGTTCCAAACAAATGACAGTTATATTGCTTTATAAGGGTAGGGTTTTTATATGAGGGGCCAAATCTGCAGGACTTGAAAGCATGTTCTTTGCAGCAGGTGCTGTAGCTTCTTCAAAAATATTTTATTGAGCTTTGTTGCTTTTAAAATTATATTCACTCTTCTTAGGTCTTTTTTGTGTAGTTTTAACTAGAACGAGATCCAAAGGAATCAGAGCACTTTACATGAGCACCAGTTATGTTACAGACCGACACATTCATGTTTTTTAGGCACAGGGAGAGTAAGTGATTTCCCTGAATCATCAAATGTCAAGCGTCCCTGCCAAGGCTCGCACCCGGTTCCCCAGCTCTAAGGTGGACCGCCCTAGCTGTTAGGCTAGATTCTCTCCCATGTGGTCTAGTAGTGGATGGTGACCTCTTGCTCCTTTTATTTACCAAACAATGGGCCTGAATTATATTATTAGGCCCGCCGTTCTGCCATGAGGACGGAGTAAATTACTCCATCCCCATGGTGGTGTGGCACCCTACCTTATTTATAAATGACCGCCAAGCAGGCGGACATTTTTAAAGGCACTGGCAGTAATCACCGTCACAGCATTTCCTGTAATAGCATTTTGCTGTTGGAAATAGTACTGCGTCGGAAGGACACAGCCCTGGAGTCAACAGATTTTTTTTTTTCATTTTCTAAAAGAAAATCCCAAAACAAGATCCCTGGCAGGGGAACATTATAATATTTTTACTGTTCCTTACTTCCAGATTTTCAAATTACTACATGTCTGCCCATATATATTAGGTGGGTGGACATGTAGCCATTTCTCCCATGGCCCTTCCTCCCCAGGGCCATTGGAGATGTTTTGCCATGGTGGAGACATAATAATCTCTTCCGTGGCCAAACATAAGGTCCACCCACAATTAAATTTGGCCGGCGGATCACTATATTGGGGGGCGGGAACTCCAGAGTAACTTCTCCACCAATATATTAATCTGGCCCAAAGTCTGGATTCAAATGATCTTCCTCATTCTGGTGTGAGGGACTTTGCCCTTTCGCATAACCCCTTTCCTGGCACAGTCCTCAAGCATAGTGTGCAAGAGTGTTTTGAAGAAATTGCATGATTTATTTTTCAAGCACACTTCCTTCCTTTATCTTTTTTTTTGCACCAACGCAAGCATACATTATTATCTAGCACATTACCTTCATTAATTGCTGCACCCACAGGGCATACTTGGTAAAAGTCATTTAAACATTTTAACAAAATTGTCAATAGCGTAGCAAGGATGTCTCGGACTCAGGTACAAACAAGGAAAATACCACTTTGACTACTGTTGTGGGAGCAATACAGAGTATTTATTAAGGGTCAATGGGCCACTCAGGTTTCCAGGCCCGTGCACCTGCTGCACCAATGGTAGCTAGGCCCCTGATAATTGTACAAAACAATGTCCAATATGCCTTGTGTTTCTTAGACAAACATAAAACTAGGAATTCTAACAAACAACATCAAATAGATACACTATTTTCAGCAGGTAGTGAGCTTCATGGGCACACATGAAATATATATGTATGATATTATACTATGGCTGAGAGGCGTGTTCTGGTAAGCCCATGAGAAAATTATTAAAATGTTATTTTAAATTTTTTGTGTATGTCATATTTGGATAGTAACACAAGGAGGATTGGGGACCGGGAGCGGAATTAGAAAGAAAGGAGGTCCAGTACCCACGCTCCCACAAAATTAAGTGTATGTAGTCGGGGGGTAGCTGTTCCTCAAAAAAGTAGGAAAAAAGACCAGTAATGGGTAACTAGGACTCACATAAGGTTTAGGTCAGTGTGAGTGGAAGGGGAATTTAGTGCCCTCACACACCCTTGCGAGTGTCATGTTTCATCATAGGGCATTGCTCCTCGTGGGGGTGGCGCTGCAGTCCCTCACGGGCCCCGCGAGAGGGCTCTTTGGCGGAGATCTTTTGAGGAGTCACCGCAGTTGTGCATGGGGGTGTGTGGGCCTATAAAAGGAAGGTCAGTGAGTGTATAAAATTACTATATGGAACCCAGAACCAAGGTTTTTATTCACGGGTCCAAATAGTAAATTAAAATAGAGTGGATCCTGGAGCTCCTCTTTGGAAAAAAATCTAGAGGGCAGATGTGTAACTAACCGCTGCTCTCAGGATGGTTGCTGTGGTGTAAAAGTCCAACTAAAATGGGGTCAACATGTTTCGCGCTCGCTAGTGGTCCCTAAGGGATCCTGTGACGCTTCGTCAGGACCGGTGTGGAAGGTGAAAAAATATAATGAAATGAAATTAGAACAGATTCCAGGAAGGAGAAGGCAGCGAACCTGTGGTACCTTATTGTTTAAGGAATAATGCGTCCAAGCGCTGATAGGCACTCTTTTTGTAGGAACCTATGCCCAACCTGGTGAGACAAAAAACATATAAGGGGAGAAAAAAGAGAGAGAGAAAACAAACACATACAAAAATTGTATCAGCTTGTTGGTCAAATATAATTGACATTTCGTGTTTAAATTGTTCATAAACATGGAAGTGTGCTGTGCTCAAATCGCATGCACACTGACAGTCTGTACAATTAATTTGACCACATTGAGAGGTATAGTAACCTCTGTGCAGCTGGCCGTAGTGCATGGGGGTGTTATCTATAGGCACTATCAGTGCTGGAGAGCCCAGTAACTGTACCATGCATATTGCCAACTGTGGAGATAAAATCATCTAAATGAAACTCAAGGGATGAGTTTAGAGAGATGACCTACATAGGCTCATTCCATTCGTGATAGCGTTAACAGAGATAAATGTTGTTAACAAGTTGCTGTTCTGGACAAGATCAAAAGTATGATGGGTGTATCGTCTCATCAAAATCATTAACGTTATGTAAATCGGTTGTGCACATACATGTTAAAAACAGGTTCGTGAATCGCTTGTGAAAGCAGAGACACGGGCGTGATGTGAATAGTCATACATACAAACACACACACACACGTCTTGACATGCCCACCCCTCTAATCTGGAGAATGGGCTTCGTCGGCACCGTCTAGGTTGATACACAGAACTTATAACTGCTCACATAAAGGGTGAATAATTTCAGAGTCTTTGAATAGAGAGCTGTTGCAGAGCAAATGTGTTGTGAGACCTATTACAGAAGATGAAAACGGGCCCTCTTGCTCTTTGGTTGGTCGTAAAAGACAGCTGCTGCACTAACATTAGCAATCTGCAAGAGAAGGCTAGAGGGAGAAGGTTGAGATCCCACGTAGACTGCAGGGATGGAGATCGGGAGATCGGGAGAACCCATACACAGTGTTTTGTTACTGCCTTCTCTTCAAACTAAGCAGACAAGAGCACAACAAAATCTAGTTTATCAGACACAAAGCACAGACTTTTTGTGTACCAGCTGCATTCCACTCATCTCATTGTGAACAGAATGAATGGCAGATGGTGGCAAATATTTTTGTTAACAAATTAAAAGTAAAAATGTAAAAATAGACAAACACACACCCTTCAGGAAATGGAGGTAACAAACATGAACCTCCATCCTTGCTTCGTACTCTACCACATGGCAGCCAAACAATTCAAAAACCAGCTGGGAAGTAGGAACAGCAAGGCTGTGAATAAAGTACTTAAGACAAAAATATACAATACCACCCAGGACATGCAGAAGGCCCTTCCTTCAAGAATCAGAGAAACTATTGGAACAATGTCAACACTGGGGCCACAGTTTCCATTCAGGATGGAATTCTGGGTTTAGCGTAATAGAGCATAAAATGTTCTGCAGAGAGGTTCAACAGTGCCAGCACCAACGCATACTTCCTGGTGAAAAAGTCCCAGAACCTCATTCATGGCCATTGCCATTGCCAGAGTTGACCTTCATGCCATTTATGAAAACTCAATTGTAATGAGTGTAGAATCCTATAAGTCTAGAAATGGCTGAGACTGGATTATGAAAGCCAACAATTTTTTTTTTTTTTTTTAAATACGCCCAGTTCAGTTCTTAAGTTGGTTTCTTTAGAACTGGACAAAGTTCTCTACTTATCACCCGGGCACTTATTCCACATTTGTGAAATGGCAGGATATATGAATTTTATATCAGCCAACTATGAATGGTTGCCATCTTGATGTCTGTCGGTCGGCAGAAAGCTAGCAAGCTCAACATCCTGGCATCACTCATCAAATCTTCTACTATCGCTGATGACATTGAAAAAAAATACATACACCATTTTGACATGACTTAAACAATTTAGGAAACACATTTGGGATAATATGCACAGGTGCTCATGTGAATAAGAAGTTTAAGGTCCTTCAAAACAAAGAAAAGGCATATGACTCTTGAATCCCCATACGAGTTACAGGGAAAAGGTCAAAACTTGACCTATATTACATCTGTAGTCATTAGCGGTTCAACCTCAAGTCATTAAGAGGTCATCATGATGAGAGGAGTATTGGATAGAGCACATCAAAGTTGGTCATGCCTCCTGTTGAGTAATAGAGAGGAATTTTTGGGGGACCCAATGGTAGAAGGTGAATCAATATAGACTTTTGGAATTGTAGGCAAGAGTTACTGGTGAGTAGGTGTGGTATGAGACAATAAAGCGAGAACCTGATGGCAAGGTGAGGTCGCTCCCAATGGGTAAGAAGTCAATCTAGGGTTTCACCAGCTGAAACTGAATTAGAGTGACTGGGCAGGGCCAATTTAAGTCCAGAAGTGAAGCCACACCAATTATTGGGAGGCCGATTGGGATGGGGCACTGCATATATTGATCATGCACTCCTTGGGAATGGATACATTACTCTCATTGCTTGATCAGAAAAACAGTCATACATCTTTTCTTTGTTTTGCTGCACCTCTCAATTATTATTCACACGAGCAGCTGTGCACATTTGGGCACATGATTGTTACTGTTTTACTTGTGAATTTTGTGAATCAATTGAATTCGGTGTAATTGGTTCATGGTTGGTTCCCACTATTATTTTTAAATTGTTTAGGGCATTTCAAAACAATGTGTATATATATATATATATATATATATATTTAATGTGCTACTCATGGAAAGCGGCTGCATACACACATTCATCTATTTTCTACTTTCTGTAGCTAAGGGCTTGATTATGAGTTTGGTGGTAGGGGAACCACCATCAAACCAGTTTCAGATTCCCCACCGGACAGTTGGTAGTCTGCCTGCTGCATTAAGAGGTTGGTGGTCTGTTGAAGGAAAGACCACTGGAGTAATGCTGACGCTGCCAGCCATTAACAGATCGCTGCTACAGCGGTAGGGGGAAAGCAGCTGTCAGAGGGCTGTGCAGACAAGTTCACCACCGTCAGAATTACGAGATGGCTTTTCCCCGAGCCAACCATGGCGGGAAGACTGCCTGCTTCGAGTCAGCAAAATGAAAGGAATTGGCTTGCACACTTATCCATTACCTTTTCTTCTTTTCTTCCCTTCTTCCCTTTAATCTACCATGTGGACCCCTTCCTCCAGGTGCCCCCTTCACAGCAGCATCTTGACCCCAAAGAAAATGACCTTGTTTGCACCCAAATCCAGTTAAGTCAGTTTTGCACTATTTACCCATTGACTAGACTGGGCACATATGGTCCGAACTCCAGCAATGGGAAAGTACTCATAGCAGGTAATTATTTTGCATGTGTATATTTAACACCTGTTCAGTCAAAATATACACACCTGCATCGACACATATGAAAAAATATTCCCTGCCGTCAGAAGCACAGACTCTGGCCCAGCGGTGACATCGTTATATGGCAGGTAGGAGACCATGGCTGCAGTGGTCTCCTTCGACCGCCACCACGACGGTATGACTGTAAGACCGCCAAACTCATAATCAGGCTTTAAGCTTAAAGTGAACCATTGTTGTTTGTAAATATGCTATTGGACCTGGTTTAGCAAATTGAGCACACCCTTGTTTTCTCTGCATAAAAAAATATTTTGACAGAGCTGGGTTAAGTGCAGTGGCAAACACTTCTTCATATATAAATAAACTATAATCATGTGCAATTGGAGGCTTAAAATTCCGGATGCTAAGTGATAAAGCTGTGCTATACTGTGCTTTTCAAGCCATACTAAATTTAGCTTGTCACACTTCCATATGCAGTCCAGTATTACAGTACCTCATTATTATACTCTACACAATAGCTCAGTACAGTAGTGGTAGCTGATAACAGTTAAATTAGTATAGACCCTAGGGATGAGTAATCTAGACATTTTTGGTTCTTTTCTTATGTTATGTTTGACTTTCCATCTAACACATTTTCAACACTCTCCAGTCGTTCAACTAGTGGCATACTTTTTATGAGTGGTAACAGAATTACCTCTTGCATGACAGAATGTGCAACACTACTGAAACTGCCCTTGAGAAGGCTAAAGCTGGGAGCAAGATGAAGTCAGCTTGAGTGCTCGCGCTGCTCGGCTGCTCACGCCAGACGCGTGAATGATCGGCTAGCCGCCCTGCGTCCTGCGATGCGATGCCGGTTTTGAGAACGCAGAGAACACTGAGGCTGCCACTGGGAGGTCACGAATCTCGGCAATTACTATGCGGACGTGGCACTACCTGCGAGGCAAGAATCAAGGCCACTTTTTGTATTTCTATCCACCCATCGGATCCCCTGCTCCTGCCAGATCGGTGCTTTATCGCGGCCTTGATCTGGACCTCACCGCTCACAGCACCTTTGGCTCCATCAATCAGCAAGTTCTGCAGCCTCGACATGAGCGCCCGGGGGGCCAGGAAAGATGGCAAAACGAAGACCGCAGCCATCCTCGAGCCCAGAGAACCCAGGGACGCTGCATCTACAGAAGGGACTGTTAAACCCAGACATGAGTTTAGTGGCAGCAAAAAACTGTTGGGTAGAGCGGGGGGGGGGGCGGGCCGCTTAAAGACATAAAAGACACAAAAGATTCAACATCTATGCAGCTCCCCCTAGCAAAAATGTTTATGGGAGCCAGAACCCAAGCCTCAGGCGCTATTTCCAAGACCCTTGCGCTCCCCACTGAGAGTGTCCCCACGGCCCCACTAATCATGCTGACTCCACCAGCGTCTGCACCCGGTCCGCAGCAAGAGGCTTGCTTAGCGGCTAACCAAGAGACTGTCCTGGCAGAAACCGGACCCAGGGAAATGCCACGCACTGACACTGGCACTAGCACCAATGGCACTTCTGTGGGGCTATCAGATCCTGCTACGAACTTAGGTATATCTCTCTGTGTACCTCCTATTAATCCCCCAAAAGGGGCAACCATGCAACAAACTTTATCAACTCTGCCCTTTGTAGCGCAGGAACTTGGCAATGGCTCCAATGTTGTGAGCCTTGACACCCCTCTCACAGCGCCAGAAATGCAGACATCGGGTACAGCCAACTTTATCCAGCGCCTAGAGGCACCCCCTGGCGCACAAGCTCCTTGGACCCCAGAAGCAGGGCCTGAGCATTTCTATTCCGTCTCCGATAGCACACCTACCTCTTCGGGTGAGGGAGGGTCCAACACAAGTGAAGGAGATAGTGAGGCCTCAAATCAGGACACTGGCACGGTCCAGAGACCAAAGAAACCCAGAAGTAAGAGCAAGCGGCGCAGCCAGTTGAAATGGGACTACTCAGACTCTCAAATGTCTTATCCTCTGGACGAGGATGATCCCAGCACAACGCAGTGGGGGTCTACAAAAAACCTGCCTGCAGACCTAGCTGAGCCATCCCTCGCCTCTATCCTAGGTTCCATCAAAGAGTTTCAGGAGGAGGTTCGGGCCGATAATCGCGCAGCCAAAAGTGCTGCAAAGAAACTTCAGGGAGGCATAAGAAGGCTGAATAAAACCTGCACCGACATTAGCGACCGTGTTTCCATGGTGGAAGCGCGTACCGAGCATTTGGAAACCGAATCCGTGGCAGCCAAGCAACAGAGCGAGTCCAATACTGCCTGCCTGGTAGATCTAATGTCTAAGATGGAGGACCAGGAAAACCGCCAGCGCAGGAACAATCTCCGCCGACTTGGTATTCCGGAGGGGAAGGAAGGGGACGACCCCAGACGCTTCATTGTGAAACTTTTGCAGGACTCCTTTCCTGACCAACAGGGCTGGGACTGGGATCGCGAGGTGCAGAGGGCGCACCGCTTTCCCTTTAACCAGAGAGGGCAACATGACCGCGGCAACACCACTGGGGGACAGCCAAGGGTATTCCTGGTTTACTTTGGCAACTTTCTTCTTAGACAGTTAATCTACGATCAGGCTCGCCCTAACTACAAGAAAGGGGCCAATGGTATAATTTTTTTCGCTAAACCTGACTTTTGCCATCAGACAGTAGAGCGGAGATGGCGCCTGAGACAACTGATCTCTCCATTTCAGCAGCTGGGGGCCTAAGTATACTTAATGAGCCCTGCTAGACTCAAAGTAATCTTCAACGGGGGCACCAAAGTCTTCCTATCCGAAGTAAAA
Source organism: Triturus cristatus (assembly GCF_964204655.1). Taxonomy (NCBI): domain Eukaryota; kingdom Metazoa; phylum Chordata; class Amphibia; order Caudata; family Salamandridae; genus Triturus; species Triturus cristatus. Next base: position 1,361,883,893 of record NC_140589.1, read on the forward strand.
GCCGGTGAATACTTGAACGAGCTGAAATCCAGGAAGAGTCTTAGATGAAAAGCTCATTCTTTTGCCCCTGCTATTTCCTCTCTGCTCTTATTCTCGTTCTACAGTTTCTATAAATTTGCAAGCCTCCAAGGGCCGTGACAATGGTCGCACTATGACAGCTTTATGTGAATCTTATAATTGATATAGTGGGCAGCCCTTTGTTTTGATTTTTTCTTCCATTTTTTTAAACAAGGGGGCTACTAGCCAAATGAAAGCTTAATTTGGTTCTTTTTAGGCATGGTTGACAGCCGGGGCTCATGACTGACTATCATCACTCAGGTTATTCCTGATTGCTCGTGAAGAAGGGGGGGGGGTGGGCTGGGCGGGGTGAGGGGGGATGGGACGGGCACTAGAAATGGCACAGAAGAATTAAGGGCACTCTTTGGCACGTGCATATCTCCGTACTCACTTGTTAAGATATTGGGCGAGGTGAAACGTTTCCTTTCAACATCTAGATGGCTAAGATAGATTCACTTAGGCTTGTCTCTGCCAATATTTGTGGTTTGAATGACACCTCTAAAAGGCAAAATGTTGCCCAAGGTCTACGCTCTCTAGGGGGCAATATAATCTGCCTCCAGGAGACTCACATAGAGGGTTCACAGAAACATCTATTAGACACACTAGGGTACAAAGTTGTGGGGGCTACCACACCGGGCGCCAAGACAAAAGGGGTAGGAATTATGGCAGATAGAAGACTTTCTCTTAGTAATCCCCGGGTTAAATCAGATCCACTGGGCCGATGGGTAATAACTGAATGCCACCTTTCCTCTAACCCTCCTTTTACCCTCTGCTCACTGTATCGTAGCAATGTAGATGACCCAGGGATTATTAACATGGTCTCAGGGGAGCTGGCCCACTGGCCCACTCCTATCATCCTATGTGGCGACCTCAATATACATTTGCCCTCCGACTGGAAAATTGATAGCAAATGGAGATACAAAGGCAGAAAGCCCCGAGTATTCCAAGCACTAGTTAACCTAGTTCAGATCCACGGGCTAAGTGATATTTGGGCAAGTTTAAGTCCTACGCAACCTGGCTACACCTTTTTCTCGGCCCCACACAACACTCTTGTTAGATTAGATTACTTTTTTGTTTCATCTTCACTCCTTAGTAATTGTACCATAGACACTGCACCTCGCTTTATGTCAGATCATAACCCTCTTATAGTAAACATCAAGGGATTAGGGAATTGGAAGGAGGCACCTAGATGGAGTTTCGAGAAAGCTCTTTTACAAAACTCAGGCTAACGGGCACATATGCAAGGCTGGATCCATGAATTCCTGGAAATAAACATCGGAACTGCCTCAACGATGACTGTCTGGGACACACTAAAGGCGGGGGTCAGGGGCGAAACTTTGAGGTTCTCAGTAAGGAAAAACAGGAAGGAGAAGTTGCTAATTAGTGATCTGCAGGAGAAACTAAGGAGAGCAGAAACAAACCAGGTCCTATTGGTTAAGTCAGGACAGGATACCGAAAATGCCCAAAAAGAGGTAGTCCTTGCTAAAGCAGAAATAGGAGCAGTATTTGCGGAAAAAACTGCAGCTAAGTGGGCAACACTGCGGGAAAAAAATTACGAGTGCAGTGATTGCATTGGGCATCATCTAGCCATCAAAACCAGGCAACAGTCCACAAGTAGTGAAATACATGCTATCAAATTAATTACAGGGAATGAGACTAATGATCCTAATGCAATACAGAAGGGATTTCAAGAATTTTACACCGAGTTATACACTGAGGAGAACCGCAGTGCGGTTGGCTCACTCGAAAGCGAGATAGCCAGCTACCTAAGCAAGATAGATCTTAGACAGCTTAACTCTGATAACAGCGAGCTGCTAGAACTCATTCCAACTTGGGATGAAATCATGGAAGCTCTATCTAACCTACCAGACGGGAAAGCCGCAGGAATGGATGGTATTCCTGTAGAGTTTTATAAGATCTTCGCCCCTCAAATTGAATCAATCTTTACCGACGTGGTAACATCTAGCTTTAATGGGGCTTCCTCCCCCTGCTTCCTGGTCCAAAGCTAGAATTTCTATATTCCCCAAAAAGGGTAAGTCCCCACTAGAGATGAGCTCATACAGACCCATCACCCTTATCAACTGCGACTCCAAAGTCTTCTCTAAAATACTGGCTTCTAGAATATCCTCTGTGGTCGAGTCCTTATTCTCAGAATGGCAACATGGTTTTATTCCTTAAAAGGCACCACGGAACACGTCAGGCGGGCCATTACCCTGTTTGGCGCAGCGCATGTAGCAGGAGACCCGATGTCATTAACATTATTAGATGCTGAAAAAGCAGTTCTTGTGGGCTGTCATGGGCAGGATGGGTTTTGGGCCTAGACTTACGCAGGCGGTACAGGCTCTATATTTAAAACCGACGGTCTGTGTCTCCATTAATGGGCGACTTACTGACCAATTTAACATTTCCGGGGACACTAGACAGGGCTGTCCTTGCTCCCCTCTGTTATTTGCCCTTTACCTCGACCCATTCATTAAACAAATTGAAAGGAATCCCGCCATCTTAGCAATTAGCACCCAGGGCATTAACATTAAAATCATGGCTTATGCGGACGACCTGGCCATAACTTCCCCTGATCCTGAGAACGCCATACCAGCATTGGAGCTAGAGGCACAAAAATTTGGGAAAATCTCGGGCTACGCCTTGAACAAAAATAAAACCCAAATAATCATAAACAGGGAAATCACCTGGATTGATGCTAGGGTAGTGCCAAAAGCTAAATATCTGGGGGTTTTCATATCTGCCAATATTGACGAAATTGTAACAGATAACTTAGCTCCTCTCGCTGCAGAAACCAAGAAGGCCCTTAAACAAATTGATAACCTACACCTGACCCTTGTTGGTAGATGCAATGTAATTAAAATGCCATATTTTCCTCAACTTCTTTACTTCTTTCGCACTGTACCCCTGGAATTCAGCAAAGTTAATTTGCAGAAATTCCAGCAAATATTCACGCAGTTTATTTGGGCCTACTCACAATCAAGGAGGGCTCTAAGGCAACTATCTCTTCCTAGAGAGCGGGGTGGGTGGGCCTTCCCTAACATTATGCTTTATTACTGGGCCACAGTTATGCAATACAGCTCTGAGCTGGTGAGGGAACCCCCTCTCACCTACATCTGGCCTCTCCTCGCCTTTCCAACTTCTACTGGGTGAAGAGCACTGGGGCTGTCTCCTCAGAGAGACCTCGTTTGGATACTACAAACATGTGAGATTCATGACCTTAATGAACTTATATATGGTCTTCCGTAATATCCGCAGAATATTTGGGTTGGGAAGATTAAACTATTACTCTCCCATCATGACAAATTGCAATCTTCCCGCTATTTTTGGCAGGTCCTACTTCTCAGATTGGCACAGGGCAGCCATTACGAAACTGGGGGATCTCATTACTAGCGAGGGAGTCAAATCATTCGTAAAGCTGCAATTTAAATACAGTTTGAAAAACCAAGACGTTTTCAAGTATCTATCCATATCTAATTTTCTTTCCAGAAAGGTTGGGGGCAATGCAGGGTTCACGGAAGTGGAACTTCTCAACAAACTACGTGACACCACGCCCCCTCGGATAGGTCTTTTGTATACATACTAAATAGACAAACCCCAGATGACTTACAAAAGATAGCCGATAAATGGCACACCAAACTCGAATCTTCACACAGCACATTTTTCAACTCCTTAGCACTGTCTCAAAATGTTTTGCTGTCAGCCAAACTACAGGCACAACATTTTAAAACCATCTTTTTTCTGTACATTACCCCCAGCAAAATCGCCAAGTGGGAAGTTGGCAAAGGGACACTATGCCCCCGGTGTTCTGAGTTTGGTATCGACTCAATTCACATATTTGCAACCTGTCCTAAACTCGCCTCAATCCTCCTTAAGGTACAGGAATTTCTAGGGGAAGTCACCACCCAGACCATTGTGCTAACCCCCACAGTCATCCTGTTGGGGACCCAGTCCGAAACCATCAGGATGAAAAGTGGGGGCTTAATATTCATTGCAATGGCAGTCTGGAGGATCTGTGTCGCTTCCGCATGGTTGGATGCCGATCCCCCACCATTCTCTCAGTGGCTGGCCAGACTAGTCGCTACTTACCATCTAGAAAAAGCAGTCTACGCCAGGAAAGGGCGCAAAAGTCGGAAGAAGGGCCTGGATGTGTGGGGAAAGCTAACATCTTGGCTAGAGGAGCCGGGTTAACCCGGCCTGTGTTCTCTCCCTTGCCTATTTTCTTCTCCTTACGTTGTCATATTCTTTTCTTCTTTTTCTTTTTTTTTTGACGCCTGGATTCTTTCTTAGTATCTTCTCTTTTATTATTATCCTTTCTCTTCTCTTCTGATTCTTATAGCGCCATTTACTTATGTTTACCCTTCTTTCTGTGCCACTGATTCCATAGTTTTACAGAGTGGGGGGTGGGCGTCTTGAATGTCATACCTCTGTACTATTTTTTTTTGACTTTGCAAAATAAAAAAAATGAAAAAATAAAAAAGAGAAGGCTAAAGCTGCATCTTCTACATAGGATCTTGCAACCAGAGATACTGCCTATAGCTGCACTTCATTATTGCTGATGACAACAGGTCTTAAATCATCCCAAATTCCAATAGATATTTTGCAGGCATGCCACAACAAACATACCCTAATTTTCCTCCAGCCATCTAAAGTATGAGTTTTACTTTGAGGGCAGAAAACACAAAAGGGAGATTTACTAATGTATACCGCAATGCACACCAACAAAAGTTTCTAGGCAGGGTTGCACTAGGAGGAGAGAGCAGAACATGATACTAAGATAGGGTGTTGCTACTCTTTTTCTCAGCACTGGTGCTCTTTCAGGATACCTGGCACCATACACACATCTTTGCAGAATAGTATGCGTGTGATGACTAGTGTACTGGAAGGGGACACTTACAAGACAAAATACTATGCTAAGACATACATTAAAACTGTTTCCACGTTGTATGTGTGAAGTGCAGATGGAATCTGTGAAAGGTTAGGAAAAATAAAAACTTTTTGTTTTGTTATCACCTCCTTGTTCAGTTGCAAGGTTTCTCTTCTGGCTCCATAAGTGAACCCATCAAAAAGATAACCTCAACATAGTGACACCATTCCTTTTTACCCAGTTGTGCACATATATATGCTAACCCTCGTTAAAAAAAGGTTAGTGTGGACCCTTATTTAAACTTGACACAGTGCAAGGAGGTTTTGCCTGACTGACAAGAACGTTCACTGCGTGAAGTTACTGGGCTGAGACCTGACTGCTCTCAGCACTCAAGATGGCTGCCACCCCACTGAACAAATGGCTGTTTCATCAGCCTATTCAAAATGTGAATAACAATGTCAATGGAGCAAATGCCCCACTGTACATATACTGTCTTATGGGCTGGCCATAAGTGAAAATGACACTTCCGTATAGCAATGACTGAACATTCTGCTGACCCACAGCCCCTATCTCTATATGTTTTCATGTATTATTATGTAATATTTACGATAGTTCTGGCAGACAGCTAAAGGTGTGATTGGAACACACTTAAAAATGATGGTATTGTTTTCTTTCTTAGATCCTCACATAGGAACATGTCAGTGGAGCCTGTAGTCCAATATATTAAGTAACATTGATCTCCGAGCATTAAAGATATAAGGCATCCAATTGAAGCCCATGTTAGATGTCCTTCACATCTAACATGGGCTTCAATTGGAATTCCATAGAGCATATTATGAAGCCCATTATCGCTGTTTTAGCAGCAGTTTTCTGCCGCTAAAAGCGGCGATAATTTTATCGCCTGGCTTGATAATATGCCCCCAGATTCTTAAGACTAGTCTCTTCATGCTCCCTTATTCAGTTTTTTAACACCATTTGGTGGCTGTGAGTTAGGATTTATAGATTCTGGTAGACAATTCAGATATTTGACCACTGACCATAATAACGGTTTCAGGTTTACCACCTCATTACTTTGAGCAGAGATTAAGTTAATGGCTTCCATAAAAGTCGAAAGATCATAAGTAGCAAATGGAGGTGCGGGAGCAACGGGCAAGTGTGGGTCTGTCAGGGGATCCTCCTGCAGGGTGCCACACCTGTTAGAACATTCAATGTTAACAAGAGTTTGTGAATCCTCCGAAGGACCCACAGGGGAAGAGGGAGGCATAGTTGGATCCAATGTAAGGGACTCCGCCATGTTAAAAGGAGAAACTGTTTTTTTTTTTTCAACCCCCCTGCTTCATTTGAAATAAATCTTGTAGCTTCCTTTCTTTACCCCCTTTCACTACTTTCTCCTTGTTCATATCTTTGCGGGATAGTTTCCACTTCTTTGGGAATAGATCTCACTTGCTACACAATTTGCAGCAGCATGTCTTGACTGCTTGGAAAGTTTGACTGAACAGCCACACCCACTTGGCTAGTTTGCACTTTCCGTTTCCCATTTGCACAATGCTTTACAAGAATACAATAAATAGCAGTTACATTACCTTTGAATACAGAAGAATGCAAAGTCTATAGGGGCCAAGAGCCAAGGTAGGTGGCCCTGCCCTGGGTCTGCCTGGCGCTGACGGGATCGGGACCGGCCTGCCTTTGGCCTTGGCTTTGCCAGAGCACTTCCAGCGCTGCGGGGTAGAGATGTAGGCCCTTTATGCAGACCAGCAGTGGGAGGCGGCTGGATGCGGGCCCCAACTTCCTCTGGTCAGTGGAGTTTGTGGGACAGGTAGTTCCTTAGGGCAAAATGAAGGTTCCACCAGCAAACGTCATCCCGTGCTGCGGGAGAGATGCAGGCACATTATGCATGTTGGCGGCGGGAGTCGGCTGGAAACGGGCCTCTTCTTCCTTGGGCCCGTAAATGCAGGTGCACTGGCAACACACCATCTTGTGCTGCAGGAGAGATGTAGATGCTTAATTCACGGTGGGAGGCAGATGGATGCGGGCCACTCATTCCTTGAGCCAGTGGAGTTTGTGGGACAGGTAGTTTCTTAGGGAAAAATACAGATTTCCCCAGCAACACGGCATCATGCAATACAATGCTTCAGCATCTGATTTAATACCAGTCTGACTTGTAATGCAACATCTTCCCCAATGCGTATTCACCAACCACCATAAAGTACAGACTTTAATTGAAAACCATGAACTGTGGCCCCACTCCTATTGGAAAACATCAATGACTATAAGATGTGTTACTTGGTGTATCGGAAGAAGTGGACGCTGCAGGCTAATGCTTAGTGTCATGGGAGAAACTGCCCATCACATGATTTCTAGCATTCCACAGAGTGTAATGCCATGCCTGCAACACTTGATGAAGGACGTGCTTTGGTGTCTTCAAATGAATAGAGCTCATTGTTTGAAACTGCTCGTCAATGTGTTTCTTTCCAGCAGTTCTTGAACTTCCTCTCTGAACGTCTTTGAATTCTGTTTTGCCAGTCTGCACAACACAGTTTTCCTTGTTTATGACGTCTTGAGATTGAAAATCAAAGACTCCTCGTCTTGATATCTGTTGTCTGAAGCATTTACAGGTTCTCAACCACTCACAAGGAATGTTTAGTGCGCAACAAACCCGGGGGGAAACAAAAAGTAAACCCCCACAGCTCAAGGCTGGGACAGAACAACCACTCACAAGGAATGTTTAGTGTGCAACAAACCCGAGGGGAAACAAAAAGTAAACCCCCACAGCTCAAGGCTGGGACAGAACAAACACTCACAAGGAATGTTTAGTGTGCAACAAACTCAGGGGGAAACAAAAAGTAAACCCCCACAGCTCATGGCTGGGACAGAACAACCACTCACAAGGAGTATCAGTGATTGAAAATATGATCCACTGTCCTTGGATTTCCCATACTCTTAAAAATTGCTGGATTTTTCTTTGATGGGAACTGCATCTGGATTATGTGACTATATTCAGCACTATCTAATGCATTGCTACCTGATGGAATGTATGAGTATGTCTGAGTCAGTGTTTGTCTGCTTGTCTGAAAGATTGTGTGTGTGCGACCGAGGATGCCTGTAGAGTTGGTTGACATTTATTATCTTTTATGCCTTTTCTACTATGTTGATTAAAGAATATAAATAAATATGATATCCTTAACTCACAAGTTTTTTGCATTATAAATGGGAAGGGTACCTTGTTAGGAATATTTTTCTTGTATCAGTGACTATAGCACTTTATAAAGAAATTTTCAGGCAGAGCTGTTTTCTCTGACTGTCCAGTTACAGGTTCTCATTAAAACTTCCAGATGGAATCTAAATGCTTCATGTTTTCCATTCCTTTGCATGGCTGCAAATACATATAGTAAGTCCTATTTAGTGCATTCTCTCTCTCGCTCTTTTTTTGCTTTCTTACAAACTGTGGCACTTTTTGACAAATCTGCACTTTACCAAAGAAAGTAAACCCACTTTCAAATTTTAATGGCAAGTTTCATGCAGATCTGTCAAGTGGGGCCCAAAAAAAGGAACAGGGTCCTCCAAAAGTGTAGTTTCACATTTAAACTTCCTTAGGAATCATGATCTCGGACACAGAGAAAATACCTGAACGTAATTACAAAAATCTTGGGATCTGAATAGAAATTTACTCATGCAAATTTCTTCGCTTGGTTTTGTGCAAATCCATTCAGTATTATCTGAGAAATTAGCACTTAAAAAGCATTCAAATTTGAGCATGTAGACATTACATGGTAGAGCTATCTTGACCTTTAGTCCGAGGATCCTCTGTGAATTTGTGAATCCCTTGAGCATTTATGAATCCAATTCAATAAAAAAAAGGCTCAGGGAACTGGAAGGTTTTTCTCCTGTTGTCCATTGTGGACTCACAAATCTAACTATGGGTTTGTGAATTCAACACATTCCGATTAGCGGGCCAACACAGAAACATTTCTGTTGCTACAATCATTAATAAACACAGTGAACTGAGCATCATGTTGGGAAAAAGAAAACGAGGTTGATTAAGTGAGGAGGATGAACCTACACTGACTCCAAGGCTCTTTTGAGGTTGGACCAAAAGGGACCCCTTAGTATTAAAAAAAAAAATCCCCAAAATAATGTTATCATGGAGTATGTGGCTACTAGACCTCTTCTGGGTCCCCTTATTCATGAATGCAGCATGAATTCTGTGAAACCTGCAAGAAAAAAATGAAAAGGAACATTGAGAGGACTAATGTTGTATTAGGCCAATTGCCACATATCGATGATGACCATATGCATTGGGTGGGAGCAGAGCTTGGCCACAGTTCAGGTGCACAGTGGGGACCAGCTTTCTGTGAACTGTAGTGCTCAGGGCAGGAGAGAAACTAGGTCTTGCGCCTGAGCCTGCAGGCATGTGCCACAGGGTTTGGCTGCACACAAAGGGTTGAGAGAAAGGCCTGACCTTTGGGAAGGCCCTGCAGGCAACCCGATTGAACACAGCAGAAAGTTTGAGCAGCAGAATTTGGCAGCCTATGGTGGGTTTTTGGCCCTGATGGCAATCCCTCTGCACATGACCATACTCGTAGGGATTGACCACCAATGGAGTATTGGCACAGAGCCTAGACATGCCCAGGACTTGTGACTAAACCCCATGGCATGTGGCCCGATATCATGCACTGGTTATGTTGATGGCACAGCATGAGTTAGGTCCAGGGGCTGACCAGAGGGCAGGGCCTGGGGCAATCTGGTTGCACAAGACCAATGGTTTGCCTGGCAGTTGTAGAAACTATTAATTGTGCTCCTAAACCAATTGTGCAAATTTCAGTTGTTTCTCGATTTCAATATTTTAATCTTTAAACATAACTACACTTTAAATGTGGTTTTTCAGTTAGCAGGAAGAAAAATAGATTCAGTTAAGTTGTTAATGGACAGTTTTATACAGGTCTGTCATTAGGGGACCCTATAATTAGGGGGGACCCTAAATACTAATTTTTGTGTAGGATTAGCGATACATAAAAAATGGCTGAATGGAAACATATCACATTTGGCATGTGGATAAAACTATACTCAAGAAACTGACTTTGCCTTGTGTGGTGTAAATCCGTTCAGTAGTTTTTGAAAAATTTGTATTTTAAACAGGGTCCAGTCAGAACATGAAGAAGTTACATCTTAGTGGTATCAGGACTGCTAGCTTGCAAAACATCCATGGATTTGCAAATCCAAGTGAGATTCTCAAGTTTAAATAAACAATTAAACTAACCACATTAAATGTGGAGTTTTGTTTCCCATTGTGCATTGCGGATTCAGAAAATGAATTGTGTAAATTCGCGAATCTGCAGTGCTGCACTTACTTGACAATCTCAGAAAAACTGTGTTGTGGCCGCCATTAACCAAAACGGTGCACCCAGCACTCTTTTGGGGAACAAAAAGGATCTAAGGGGTGAGGAAGAATCTATCCCAACACCAAGGCCCTTGTGGTGGTGCCCATAAAGGAACCCCCTTCTATCAACATATATATCTAAAAGAAATATTCATATTTCAGGATTTATTAATCCTATGTTGGATTTGCAGACCAGTTCCCTTCCCTGGGCTTGTTAGACATATAGAGGATATAGGATTCCTGTAAAAAAAGACAAAAGGTATACAGTGTATTAATGCTGTGCTTGGCTGTCATGTATGTGTTCTCCGCACCTGGCATTTGCAATCAGGGCTTGGCCTACATGCTCAGCTTTAACTTTAATAAAAAGGATTTTATATGTGATCCCAGCCGATGTTTTGGTAGCGATATAGGAAGATAAGGTCTCGCCCACCACAATGCACACTGTTTAATAACAGCACATTGGAGCCATTCACAATTTCAAAGACAGAATACATTTTATTCGATTTTTTTAATATTGACAGATCACAATCATTTTTCAGCAAAATTCTATTCCTGATTAGAGATAGAAAGAAGATTCCCTTAGCACAGACGTTAGTTGAGCTATCTATGCCACTTTAGGCGAAGTCAGCATGACAGCTGTTCCTGTGGTAGCTTTTAACCAAAACTTCTTGTTGTTCCTTGTTTGAATTGTCTCCTCATTTTAAAGCTAGGCATTCTTCCCCTTTGATTTCCTATTTTTACAGCAAAGTGCAAATGTATAAAAAAAAGTACTACTATAATTCAACAACGTATCATTAAAATTAGCCTCAGCCGGTGCAGGTAAGAGCGGTGGGGTGGTGGTGAGGAGTTGACAGGGGAAAATAAAATAAGGAAAAATAAAACCACTTACCTTGCGCTCACCGCTTCTCCGACTTGGTGATGCGGCGAGCACAAGGTAATTGTTTTTCTTTTTTTAATTTTATTTTCCCTCACAGTCACCTATCGACTCCTCCCTCCACCCCCCGCCCCACCGCTTTTACCTGCACCAGCTGTGGCTGATTAGAATGCTCTCATATTTAATATTGGAATTTCTTACATCACCTCGTCCTAGCTGCATTACAGTTTTTGTCAATCATAACCCTTACACATATACCACTATTTCCAGGAGACTGAACAGTCACAGATATGCAGGTTATTACATTAGATAGGATTTTATGTGCGACTACTATTTGTGACTTTCATTACATTGCTGGTTATAGCAATTCCTTTTCAACTTTTCCGGTGGCTGTGGATCATCCTTGATTTCTATTTTATTTACATAAAGAAACCCTTGCGCCTGGTTTGTATGCTTAGTGAAGGTACTTTAAGCTTAATAGCAATGGAGGAATGATCACTGCTTATCCGTGCATGGACAATGAATTTTTCAGTACATTTAAAGAGAGAAAAGTCAATAATCTTGTGATCAATAGGTGACTTTTTATTACCATTGTTCAATTGGTCTAAATGAATGGCTGCAATTGTGTAATCTACTACTGCACAGATTCTATTCCAGTGTAGAAATGTCCCAACTGAAAAATATATATTCAGTGTGGGATTAATATCTAGGAGATTGGTAATTTATGGTTTGACTGAGAGTAATAAGTTGTACAATAGTAGTGCAATTTGAAATGACACTGGACAAATCAAAAACGAGAATTAGGTTATGTAGGGTTAAATGCAGGTGCTGTTAGGTAAGACGAGGGAAAGACAAGAGTAAGTAATGCGGCATGAAGTATTGCCTACACCAAACTGAAAAGGCAGGAATGCATTGGGGCTTATTTACAAACCCATTGAGCTGTGAGTACATCACTTTTTTGGATGCATCGGTGAGGCAGTGTGCCTCCTCATTTTACAAGGCCACGGAAAGCCTCCCTACGTGGCTTTTTTTATGGCCCTGTAAAAATGGCCCTCTTTCACGCATTACTGTGCTTGAAAGGGGCGTTCCATGGGTGCTGCTTTGGGTTTTCCCGTTCAACATCCATCGAACCTGATGCATTCTGAGATCTACAAGGTTTCGTGAACCTGGGAATGTGTCAGACTCCTACACCTCCTCAGGGGAGGCATAAGAGAAGTGCAACTAAGACAAAATACCTTTATTTCTCCTTGTTTTTCCTTGACATACATAGAAAGAGGAAAACACCTCTTATGAATGTTTTTATGCCGGATGGTGTCCCTTCCTGCACAAAAACAATCTCCCATACAACACAGACACCTTTGCACCATGGAGCAAGGGTGCCTGCAGTGGCACAAGGGTGACTACGGTGAGGCATGTCAGCCCACTGTGCACCAGAGCAGTGTAAAAGGACAGGAATGTGCAGTATCTTGTAGATACTGCACATTCCTGCCCTATCTTTTGATGTACTGCAGTACAGCAGGAAGGCTTGCTGTGCTGCCATGCGTCAACATATTGGAAATGAGGCCCATTGTATTTAAGCAATACAGTGCATACCTGTCCTTTCTTATTTATTTATTTATTTGCAGAGTTTTATATAGCGCTGGCTAGTCCAGGAGGCATCCGAGCGCTTTACATGAGGATTAGCGAGTTACAAAGATTACATCATGAGTCCCAAAAGCATAGCATAAAATAGACATAACACCCTATTGGGAATAGAAGGTAGAGGGGGAAAAGTAAAAAGGGGTGGAAATGCCGATCGGGTCAGGCAGACCGGCATGGAGAAAAGAACTTCAGAGGAACCAAAAAGTGAAAGAGAGTCAAACAAACCAGCTGGGGACCAGCAATCACTACATCCAGTGTCACGGCGATTGTACAAGATGAGAGGGGTGGAAAGGGACAAAGGGGGGTCAACTAGAGGTAAGGACAGTCAGGCGACGCAGAGACCATTCCAGTGGCAAGAGTATCGGTCGAAGCCGATAAGATGGTTGACCCGGGTCATGATCTAGCTCCGCCATCGGCAGATCATCTGAGAATTCGTCAGAAAGGTGGGGGAAAAAGGAGACACAGCGGAGAGACGAGGAAACTGTGCCCAATGTCCGGCTGGGTAGGTGACGGCCGAGGAGGTGATCCACAGCCAATCTCCTCTATAGCTGACTCGGCAGCTCCACCGGGCATCGGCCATGATAGTAGGACTCCGTGGTCGGTAAAACAATAAAATAAATAACGGTCCGTCAGAGGTTTTGAGATCGGGAGTAGGAAAGCCAAAGCACAGCAGTTAATAAGAACCCCAGGTGAGTATAAAGGTCAAAGGAGGGGTTAGATTCACAGGGATTATGGCCAAAAAGGCAATCCCTAACCTGGGAGCTCCCGGTCAGACCTTTCTCCCCTTCGCTGGTGTCATTTCAGCAGTCTAGTACCAACGTATGTAACCTTGCACCTCCATTGCATGCACGATTGTTTTTGTGCAGGAAAAGGGAATGCAGCACACATATAAAGAGGAAAAAACATGATTTTTTAAATCTGGAGCCGTGTCAAATTCCATCAGTGTTGCATGGGGAAACCCACCGCAGTGCCCATGGGACTCCTCCTGGGTGCAGAGTAAGGCGACACAGTGATTTGCACTGCCTTGCCTCACCCATGATTTATGAGGTCACTGAAAGCTTTGCATGGCTTCATAATTGAGAGACCTGCATCACGCATGTACCACTTTACGTGTTGCAAAATGACGGAGGGCTCTCATAAATTTTCTTTTGTTCCCAAAATGGACATTGTCATTTTCCTTATGTTAACCCAACTATGCACGTTGTAGGCATATATTGCTTTGCACATGTTCCCAGAGCACCCACTTGTTTTTGGGCCACATTGTATTTTCACATATTGTTAGCACATGTTTTTTGTCCTTTTCCTGGGATTTAGTCTGCACAGCCTAGTCAAGGTCCAACACAGCTTTGTGTTATTCTCTGTGGTCAGTCACTAGTACCAAGACATAAAAGAGACATCCAGCTGCTGCTTTTGAAAACACATGTTTTGCCATATAATCCACTACATGTCATTCTAAACGCACACAGAGCTGAGACTGGCAGACAGCACAAAGGTCCTGAGACAAAAGAGCTGTGTCAACTGGGATATAGAACAACTGTATATGAATGCTAATGTATGGGGTCCACTGCTAAGCCCAGAGATCTCTAATCTCTAATCATTTAGCTTTCGTAGTGAGAATGGGTTTAGGCAAATCTGTCAGATAATATGGCAGAACTCTTCATTATATACAGTCTAAAAGTTATGCTAATGGAATTACTGACCTGTATTTGTTTGCTAGTTGTGACGCAACTATTGCACATTAGAGCACTATAGTTTATATAAACATTATAAACTTTCCTCATGTCTCTTTTCCATTTATTGTGGACAAGTACGAGTGAGAGAGCAAAAGTGGGTGACCTGCTACTGCAGTCCTGAGAAGGCTGGGAGTGTTGTGTTTTGGGGTGCCAAATCACTTGTCTTTCTGGAAAAGTTAGGAGGGCAAATGAGCCACTATGAGCTACTCACATTAGTGTCCATAGATGTTGAAAGAGTATGGTGACTCAGTCCCTACATGCTGATGTTTCTATGTTCCCACAACATGGTGCCCAACGTTTGGTCTGGTACTAATTTTTGGGTCTCCTGAGTAGTGCTTGTGCGTGTCCACAATACCTTAGCACCTTCTACCACAGATGTCTGTGATGTTGGGGATTAAGTCTCCACAGTATTTAGGAAGCACCTAATCCTGTTGGTTTTTCAAGCTTGAAAGTTTCAAAGAGTATAACCCGATTTTGTGTTGCACTCTTTTTTCCACATTGTTTAGGTTATGGCAGTGTTCCAACCTGTTGCAATTCCGGTCAACTGTAGACCTGCAGTTTATGCCCATTTAGCTCAACATGGGCTTCCTAATGCAGGTGGTTCTCTTATCTTTGTTGTAGAAGTGGATGCAGCATATCGCTTTGAAGTATGTTCTTCTTGGGTCACATTTCCAGCTATGGATGGAAACACTAATACATTCCATACATACACTACACCTGCAGCAACTACACCTTTAGAGCCTTATGTATATAGGCATCATACGCTTCTTGAGATTCTTCTCACCTACTGGGAACATCAAAAATTGATGCCCTCCCCCACATAGCTCGAGCTGTCCGATTGGGACCCCTAGTAATGAGGGCTTGACTTGGCCAGCATTAGTGGAAGATACAACCTATTATGATTCGGTTAATTAAAATGTTTTAAAATCACAAGCTTTATATGCTGCGCTATTTGCCTTATAAAGATACTTTACTCAGTTTGTTTCACATAACTTGTTGACAGCCCCAGCTAGGATTGACATTCAGCAGCAAGCCCAGTTGCCTGCAGAGCCTACCATGAGTCCTGTAAATGTTAATTCAGTTATGGGCAAAAGACACACTAATCATGAGAAAACTCCATTTTGGATTTCCCCCAAAAATCCATCAACTTGAAGATGTGTTTCCCATAAGGAGACCACAAGACAAGCATAGAATTTTGACTATGAGCTTACCCAATGGGACGGTTCCCAGTACTGGAGACTGTAACACCAGGGGGACATTTTTTGCTGCTGTCTATAATGTTCATCACAACCCTTCCTCAATTTCCGTCTTACCAGATGTACTCAAACAGATGTAGAACAAACACAGGGCAGATGCTGCCAATTTGGTCTTGGGGATGAAACTAATTTGGAATTTTTCTATAGTGTCCACAATTATTCTGTCTAATGTTAAAGGTGAAGAAGCCAATCTGGCTATATGCCAGTGGCTCACATCCATTGCACCAGCCAATCGTGAATGTGAGTTGCCTATGATTATTGGTGTTGTGTACACATTCTCAGGATGCAATATTTTGGAGAACCAGACCTACTAACCTACCTCTTGGCAAGTCTGGTACGGACAAGGAAGCCAAGCAGGCCCATGAGATTGTTAGTAAACCATGGGTTAAATCTAAACGACCACAGAAAGGTAAACCTTGTGGAGGTTCTCCTACACCGTAGTCCTCTGAAAGCGATACCACTTTCATGATTGCACTATAATCAAGACTCCAGACAGTTATCAGGTTCCTGATACACGTTCGTCTCGTTCCTTCCAGGAATTGTCTAACTAGCAGTATGACTGAGGAGGGCAATCTGAATGCAGACAAGAAAAGTATGTAAAACCAAAAAGGGAAACAACTATGGGAAAGAAGCCCCCCCCCCCTAAAAATACTTTTAGGTCCAAGAGAAGGGGGGAAAACAACAAACTTATTAATCCAATATACCTCTGTTCCGACCTGTATTACTTCCATATGACCTAAACAGGTTCTAACATGCCAATACCTCCACCAATATTCTACAAACTCATCAGAAATTGCAACAGTTTATATTCAATTCCTTATTTTGTCTGTAGCATAATTTCTTTAAACATTAAAAACTGTTTCGTAATACATTGTGTTGTTTTTGTCTTTTATATACACATTTCAATAAAAAAATGACAAAAATACATATCTACATACAGTACTGTTGTTGTCTTTTCCAAACAGTAACGCCAAAATTAATGGTATACCCTAGACTCTTTACTTTGAATACACATAAATATCAAACACCAGCAACCAACTCCTACTCATTCTTGCCAAACATTCACACTCATTCAGCACTCAAACCACAAGAGATTCCACCCTATAAGGGATTCTTGGTTTTATTTGAGAGGGCAGTATTAGTTGTTGCCAACAAACACAACTTCTGATGGATTTATCTGTCAGGGACCACCCCTCACGGGTAAACACCACGCTCATATGATGTAAAGATACAGAAGGAGGAAAGACCACCTCAATATAGAGCCCTATTTCAGAAAAAGAAAGTTGGTCCTTAAACAGTTAAGTATGCCACAGATGCTGAGAACCCTGCTCCTGAACAGGAGTTTGGCGCTGACTCTCCTTGACAGCATCCTGAAGTCACCCTCGTGCATCGAACTCTCCAGGATTTTCTGGTACCCAGAACAACTGATACTTTTGTTACAATTGAAGCCGCAGATAGACGCGTAGCCCCTCCAGATAGATTGTGTCAATTAGACATTCAAATAGAAGGTGACGTACAATGCACTTTTAATGCAATATTCTGGGAAAATGTGACTATATCTTCTGACATACTGTTGGCAGAGGTCGATTGGCCCTCACCATTTGATGAGCATCCACCCAAGGGGAGGTTTTTATTCTTCCTTCTCTTTCTGCTCTTGTCTCTAAAGAAGTCAAACAAGCTTATGCAGCTGAGTGGGCTCTTACACTAACCCCTTTGCTCTATTGCAATCATGTTGGTTGGGATAAGAATTCTCCTGAGCGTGTTATACCTTTATGGTCCAACTCACAAGTGCAACCACAATATCCTATAAAACGAGATGCTAAGGTGCCCCTTGAAGAAATACTCTCCATATTGGAGTACAAGGGAGTAATTGAATCATAAGTCTTTCAAAAGAATGATGGATCATTCCTACCACTTTATCTTATACTGTAGACATTTAAACAGTCATACTCGCACATTTGCAGTGCAAAACAAACATAGTACTAATTAATACTGTAGTCTGTAAGAAATACATAACTACATTGGACATTTCCAAAAGTTTCTTCAGCCTCAATCTAGCTCTTGAAAGCCAGGATTGGATTGCTTTTACTGCCCTCGGTTTCCAATGAGATATGGACATTTGCCAATGGGCTATCAGAATAGCTCAGGTATATTTGCTGCATGCATTGTGTCAATTCTTCATGATATCGACCCTGACGAGCTGCCCTATGTAGACAATATCTACTTAACGGACGATTAATTAAATCCCCACTTGGCCAGAGTAGATTGCATAATATTGGGATTTGCTGAACTTGGCTACAAGTTCCACTTTAAAAAATCTGATTTAGCTTTTCTGAGTGTCCTTTTCCTAGTATATTAACTCACACAGAGGGAAAGAGCCTTTCGTCTTATTTTTTGGAAAGGGTTGTGCAATTGTAACCCCCAAACACACTCCAAAATCTGCAGTCCTGGCTAGGATTTCTAACTTTTGGTAGGACGTACATACCTGAATATTAACAGCGCAATAAACCACTTTATGAATGAATACACCATGATTTTTCTGCAACACGCTTGAAATCAATACACACAGTTACACTTAGGTCACTACAATCTGACTTTCTTGAAACAAGCCACTTGCATATATGTGTCAATTCCACAAACCAGGTCATTAGTATTTTTCCAGGTGCAATTGGATTTAAATATTCACTTTTATTGAAGGTGAAACTGTGCCAATTGCATATAAATCACATTTATATTCCAATGCAGAAATGCATTTTACTTCCATAAAAAAAATACTGACTGAGGTGCAGATGTTGAGGGCACTACTAAACCTTTGCGCATTCCATTCCTATGTAGAGTGCTTTAAAGTCCCCTGCATCGAAGTGCTTGGTAAATTATTCTAGATAGGGCATGGTTAATGCAGAACTACTTTTATTTCTACTTATATGTTTAATGTGTGCAACCTTGTTTGTCAGGAATATCTTAATTCTTATATTAAACATGTGCACGCATGCAAATAAAGACACGTGTCTGCTTGATCAAACTCACAACCTTGAAGACATGTGTAAACTGCTAACCACTGCAGTGTGCAAACTGTCCATTGCTGCAACATGCACATGTGTAGGAAGCGAGCTGCTAGTGTATATAAACCACTCCCTTTAGAGAGTTGTGGGCAGATTTACAAGAAAGTGACTCAGTGCGGAACGCAAGCCATTTGGCTGCGCCCCACTGAGTCACTTTCAAAGCACCAGGATGTGACATATTTACAACAATGTATTGCATCTCTGTGCTTCCCCCTGCGCTGGCGCAAAAACTGCTGCCATGAGCCGTCTCAGGCACCCTTTCACCATGGTGCAAAGATGCCTGCTTAATGGGGAGATTGTTTTTGTTCAGGAAAGGTTCCCTTCCTGCACAAAAACAATCTGAAATCCCATTTTTCAACTTCTATGTGTGCTGCATTAGCACGCATAGAAGTTGAAAAACGTCACTGTTTCAATGATTGTTTTTGTGCAGGAAGGGAACCCTTCCTGTACATAAACAATCATCAGAGGTGATTTCCCCATTCTATGTGTGCTGCAGAATGCGTAGCATTCAAACGCATTTCCAGATGTAAGATTCCTCGTAAATCTGGAAATGTGTCCGGTTCCATGGGTGCTGTGTGTGAACACCCACAGCAACACCCATGGAACGCCCCTTTCACGCAAAGTGGTGCGTGTAAATGGGCTATATTTACTAGGACAGGAAAAGTCAAGCAGGGTGGCTTTTCCTGTCTTTGTAAATATGGAGCAGTAACATGCGCCACAGGTATGAGACAAAAAGTGATGAACCGGTGGCGCAATGGACTTGTACATCTGCCCCCCGGTGCTTAGCCTCGTTGGTTTGAAGGCACTTACCTGGCTCTGGCTTTTTCTGCTTTCCCGCGGCCTGTTTCTGCATTCCTCCTCTTTGGCTCTGTGTTCCCTGGTGGCTTCCTGGAATCTGGCCTTCGTTTTACGTACATTTGGGAAGAACTAAGCTATAACGAACTTCGCTTTATTTTACTTTTCCTGTTTTAAGTGCATTTTTAAGAACTAAACTACAACTGACTTGAATATACTTATGATGCAAGAAAACCATACATTTGTAATAAGTAGGACATGTTAAAAAGACTACAATTGAACTGAAAAGCTTAGTATTTGACCTTTGGTGACAATGCGAGCAGAGAGCAATTGAGCACAACCATTGCTATAAACGAATTGAACTTTCTATGCTAAAGAAGAATTCTTGCATTGCATTTTTCTTTCATGTTTCTTCTTTTAATTAGTGACTTTTGGAGAGGAGCATAGTCAATCCTGCTTTCATTTAGGTAATTTAAAAGTCAATACAGCATATGTTTACATGTTTTTTGAGGATTGATTCCACATTGGGAACACAGTATCAAGCTTGCTAATGTGATTTATGTTTCATTTACAGTATGCTTCTAAGGTATTAAGAAGTGGCCTTAGGTATTTGATAATGTGTTCATTTCTAAAGACAACGTGAGCATTCAAACATATAACGCCCCCTACGTATTATGGGTATGATATATTCTAGAAGGGTTTAATGCATATAAGGTATTGATGGTCTAGTAATTCATATGCTTTATTGTAGTGTCTGAATGCAGCTAGAGTGGAACAACCTTGAGCGCCCCAACTATCCCAAGAATTTCAGCCAATACCCAGAAACCACACCCAGAATACCAAATCCTCCTCCTGATTCCAGTAAGACTACGCTGTGAGACAAACCCAGAGAATCCAGTTTTTTCTTCTTGTTTTCTTTTTTCTCTCGTGCCAATCTCCTGTGCCCTTGAGAGCTTCCGGAAGGGCGGTTTATTTATCGTATACTGCCATTTTGTCAGTTCTCATTGGGTTTAGGGACTTATCGTCGCTTTAGTGGAACTACCTGGAGTTCAGGTGAGTGGCTTATCATTAACAGCAGATGACCATCCTTAAAGAACGGCTACTTGCACTAGGGAAACACATTATTATTGTTACTCCTGTGCAGGCCTTAGAGGCTGTCACACATCTAGCATTCCAAATGCCAAGGCCCTCCATCCCAGATGGATAGATTGCCACAGAGTCATGTAATTCATTTGTTGAGTCATCAGTGTGTGGGAGCACACACAGTAGGAAATTCCTTGGCTGATTCAACAGCTGAATCTGAAGTCATCACAGTTACAGTTGCAGCAATTACTCGCTCTAACAATAAAATTGATGATAACATCTTAGCTGCCGTTAATGCAAATATAATTGGTACCCCTTAACCTAATGTTTTGCCTTCAAATTAATTTAATTATTTAAATGAACACAGCATACCTTTTGTAACAATTCCAAAAGTTGGCCATCGTTTGATTCCCAACCGAGACCTCAGACTTGCTTTAGTGTTTCTTCAGCACATGCTGGGGTGGCAGCCACAATTTTGCTGCTACAATAGAATTATTGGTGACACAGCTTATATCAACAGGCCAAGAAATATGTCCTGTGTTGTGACTTTTGTCAACAACAAATTAAAGCTTCCACTGTGGCTTGTCCACCACAGATGTATCTGTTCATCTCCAGTAAGCCTTTTGGCTGCATTTATTTGGATGGCTTTGGTCTGCTAATTGTGGACCCTGTGTTCAAATTTATTTTGGATGCAGTTGATTCTCGCTCTACATTCCTCTGGGTTTAGCCACAGCGCTTGGCTGACACTCAAACTGTTATTAAAGACCTGCAAGTCTTTGTCAGGACACATGCATGCAGTGCACTCCACTCTCACCAAGGCCCAGCTTTTGTGTCAAAAGCATACCGGGATTCTATGGCATCCCTGGGTGTACAGGTGCATTATTCATGTTCATATAGACCCGAGGACAGTTTTGTTGTGGAAAGAATTACCAGTGACTTAAAGTAGACCTTCATAGCTAGAGTATTAGGCACTGCGAGCATTTGGATCCATCACTTATTCAACATGTTCTAAATAACTTCCCTAAAAACCTCTGAGTGGGCAGACCCAGTACAAAGTACTGTTTGGCATCAAGATGTAAGTTTCAGACCTAGATGGTCTAGACATTGTGACGGGTGTCACAACCTTTGACATAGATAATTGTTGTGCTGTCTTCCAGGAACTACAAAAGTTCCATGATGCGCATTCAACCGAACAATTGAAAGTATCTCCCTCTTCATGTACGGATGTGAAACCTGAACTTCCCGGCTATATTAAAAAAAATTGTGATGTTCTTTGAGACTAGGTGGCGTTTAACTACAGATCAGTTTGAACCTAAATGTTCTCACCAGAAGATTTAAAAGCATCAAAGAGATCCAACTCAAGCAATTCATTATGCAAAACAACTTCCTTGATCAACATCTAGTCATACTATAGTGTGGTCTACAGCACCAAAACTGCAATGCTACAAATTATTGATGATGCTCCCCTGATCCTCGACAAATGTGACTCCTGCCTCCTCAGTCTACCTGAGTCCAGAATGGAATTTGATACAGCCAACCAATTTAAACCCTTTTACAATTCTTGCTGAGGGAATGGGTATCAAAGGAATGGTTCTCAGCATGTTCTCCTTATATTTAAACAGCTGCTTCAGGTGCACAAATATTGCCACCTCCCACCCCTAATCCTCTCATATCCAGGAGGTGCACTCCGATACTCTTCACTCTCTACATGAAACACCTTGGGTGAGTTCTACAAACCTCCATTATGTAAACCACATCTACACGGGTAATACTGAAGCTTCATATGAAAGTTTCATCTTCTCAGGACACTGCAGTGCAGTCCTGGATGACAAATCACTACCTAAAACTAAACCCATCAATACCAGAATTCTTACTGATCTATCCTCCACAATACTCAACACCAGAACAATAATAGCTGAATGCCCTCAGGAAATTAAACTGCCAACCTTACATCACTCAATGTCATCTGCGGTCCATGCAGGTAACAGCAGTGGGGCGGTGGAACTGGGTAAGGGGGGACGATACAGAGGGAAAATTAATTATTTAATTTTCCCTCATCATCGTACCACGAAATCCCCCCTTACATGGCTCCACTGCCCCACCTGCAAGGACCGCGGCTGCTTAATGTGCCAAATTACTAGACTTTATACCTAACAAGAATCTCAACCTTCAATTGCACATAAACACTTCAGCAGAAGGAGAACAACTTTATATTAGTCTACTGCAAATAATCAAACCTGTTACCCCAAGTAAGTCTTTAAAAAAGTGGTGCACTGTGAGAGTCTGTCCAGAAATCACTGTCAACTCCCCAATTGCAGGTATACCAAAATCCACCTTTCCAAGTGTTCCAGGCTCTCAAAGCATCAGCCATTCAACTTTGAATCCAGAACATTTGACAAGGTCATTCCTATCCTAATATCATTGACATGACTTCAGTTCAAAGAAAGAAGCACAATGGAATTTACTTGTGTCATCCACAAGTCTCTTCACTCAGAATCCCCAAACCACCTATCCACGAAACTAGTGATCTCAGACCACGGAAGTTACGAAGTTTATACAATAATACCTGGACTCCCGACCTGCAGAATAAATGGACTCTCAACCCGTCCTTATCAGGTAGTGCATCAGAACTCAACACCTGTGTCAACATTCCCTCTTGAATGATACCTTCAAGAGGGATTTAAAAACCTTGCATTTAGCCAACATATATATGATTAAACAATCAGTTTCATTGGAATTTTAGTCTTTCAATGGCCCACCTATGTATGGGAAAACAGTATATTTATGTTGTTTTTTAAATTCTGCTCCTCGGATGCTCCCATAACCATTTGGGCATTGGAAGTCTCGCGTTTTTGAAATCCTTCTCAGATATTATTGTTCGTATTTCTGTAAACAAAGTGCGACTTCTATCAACCCTGGCCAGGTCCACACTATATGAAAGTACAAATAAAGTAATGGAATATATGATGTAATCAATTGAATGTCTAAGTGAATTGGTTTTCTACATGTTCATCGTTAAAAAAGTAACCACTTCAGATTTATTGATGCTTTTACTCCTATTAATGTTTATTCACAATGTGGCTGAGCAAATCTGTCCAATTTCCATCTAGGTAAATTCGTAAGTGTGAGCCAAAAGGATTGTTATTTTTTTATGTAATAGTGGCATAAAACATCTTTCAAATTGCTTATTGCATTACTTATAGTATTATTCACGTTTTATATATTAGGGATTAGAGTTTAAAATTGACTAATTACATCAAATAGAGCACTATTTTCTTAAATTTCAGTAAACATTGTGAAAAAGTGTAATTCACAGGTGATAAGGTGTAAATCTATTTTAACAGTTTACGCACTAATACCAAATATGATTTAATCTTCACTACATACACACCCTAATAAAAGTGCACTGTCTGTTAAAATTATATTAAAGGTATTAATACGGTTCTTGTGAACCTATATTACACATCAACACCTTTTCAACATTAAACAAGCAGATGTTAATAACATTGAAGAACCAATCATAATTTCGACAAATACATTCATGCACAAGCTGATTCAATATGACAAAAGAGAAACATATTAAAAGACAACTACTTCTCAAAACTGAATTGCTTTATTATATGTATTTTTTTTTTTTTTTTTTTTATTATCCTTCTATTTTCTGTACCAGTATTTCCTTTTATATCAATAAACTCATTTTTGAACTTAAAAAAAAAAGACAACTACAGCAATTTTTCATCTAGCTTAAAGTGTATTTAATAAAGCACATTAAGTTCAGTCAGGTCATTAACCCCTTCCCTGCTCATGATGGAACCACTCCGTCATGAGCCACGGTTGCACTGTGCTCATGACGGAGTGGTTCCGTCATGCTGCGGCCGTTGGCCGCCGCTCCGCCCACGCGGCGCTAATTCCCCGCCTGTGCGGGCGATTAGCGCAGTGGGCGGAGACGTGACGGAACCACTCCGCCATGAGCACAGCTCAACCGTGGCTCGTGACGGAGCGGTTCCGTCACGAGCACAGCGCCACCGCGCTGCCCCCAAACCCCCCCCAGCGCCGTGGCGGAATTCCTGCCGCGGCGAAGGGGTTAAGAAACCAATGTCATGTACCAACATGTCAACAATAGCAAAAATAAAATAACATCCTTAAGAATCAATAATGGAATGATTGCAATGCTATACTCAACTTCCCTGGCCCCCACACACAAATTAAAGTGCATTTGCACTCTTCTTTAACACTCCAATTTCAAGAAAAGTAATTAGGCTCTTGTTTCTTCCATCTCGAGAGAATAAATAGAAAGTTCACAAACATGTATCTCTGCTACAGTAATATACTTGTGCCATAAGTTTGTGGTTTCCCTTTCTTCAATAGTTTCTTGGACTTAAAGGAGCTCACGGACAAGCAAAAAAGTGAAACATTTTTCCTTTGGTGTAACCTCTTTCCTTCATCTCCATAAGGTTTCTGAGAGATATCTTGCTCTTTCCCAACATAGATACCAACTGACAGCGACATTTTTTCTGGTGTGCCTTTATATATATTTCCACTGTTTAAACCTCTGTACCAAAGATTTTGTGAATTCCTCAAAGGCATGACTTTGGTGGATCATATAAATCCTTTACATGGCCCCATTCTTTCCTACCCTTTTCCCAGTCCTTTCTTAAATCTATAGAAGGCAACATTTTGGTCACATTAGGGGATGTTCCCACTTAAGTAAATGGACAGCAAAGTGAAAATAGATTATGATTCTGCTACTTTTGCATGTAGAGATTATTTTTAAGGATCTAATTCACAATTGTATTTATTTGGCCACAAAGCACAACTTTCTTAGTACTACGTGAAATACTCATAAAAGTCTTTCTGAATTGGCCCTTTGATGCTTCCAGGGTTTGCCTATAAATTAAAACATTTTAGTGAATTGGCATGTCAGGCTTTCGTCTTGCATTTATTATAACAATGCTATATTACATATAGAAACAAATGCATTTTTGGGTATAACTGTTGAAAAATGGGAGACATTTGGGCATATTATCAAGGACAGGGTTAAAATTATCGCCGCTTTAAGCTGCGATAATGGGCTTGATAATATGCCACAGAGAATTCCAATAGAAGCCCAGCATCACACCAGAACCTGGGCTTCTATTGGAATTCTCTGCGGCATATTATCAAGCCCCTTATCGCCGCTTTTAGCGGCAGTTTCCTGCCGCTAAAGCGGCGATAATTTTGACGCCATCCTTGATAATATGCCCCGTTGTCCTTTACAAATGTAAGAGGAAGATCAGGTAGAATACATAGGAATTTTCTGTAATGTAAAACAATTTGAATTTTGAAAATGTAAATGGGTTTACCTAAGGTATTTTCTGGAAAATAAACTAAATGCAATTTATGTTTTAATTAGTTTAATATGTTTCACTTTACTTTTTCTTTCAAAAGAGTTGGGATGCATTTTCTCAGCAAAATAAGGTATACTTCCCACATATGTCACAAATTGTATTGTATTGTTTACAGTATTTGTAAAGCGCGACAATCACCCTACGGGTACCTCGGCACAAATTTCCATCCATGTTTGGAGAAAACATTTTCAGAAATTATCTTTCATTGACAGGAATATTCCCCAGGAGAAAATTGAATGCATTTTCTACTTGCTTTTCTTGAAATAAACTGCACATAATGACCTTCAACATAGCCTCTTTACCTAAACAGCCGCCGCCATGGTGGGCCAAATGAAGTGAAAGCATATGGCAACTTGAGGACCCCTTTAGTAGCTTGCATGTACAGTTAGGACCACCAGCTCTGATGCTTACCAGGAAATTTGGGCAATTTTGTGTCAATAATGATACATTACTTTGACAACTTTGCCAGCTAAGACTTATTGAGATGCCTATGCCAGATAGTCACTACACCCATCAGAACAACATACTCCGCCTAGCACGACCAGGACTTGCCCACTGTACTCAGCATTGTATTCCTTGTAGGCATACTGTGCTGATCCATGGTGTTGTCTGGATCCACTATTCTGTGCACCCTATTTAAATATATTGCTTCCCTCGTTTATTTGATTTTATGGTTTTTGTTCACACTTTTATTTTCTCTTAGCTTTACCTTACGAGCATTCATTCCCTCACAGGGGAACTTGGAAGGGTCTTCGAGTTTGCTGGACCTTTTAGTTTCTCAACTGGTTGTGGATTGCCCTGCAAAGCGATGGTGTTTGACATGCCCCCCTCTCATGGAGGGTTATTTCAATTCATTATCTGTGCAGCAGGCGTGCTGTTGAAACACCAAAGTGCTGGTTCGTGGAGGGTGCTGGCTCCATTATTTGGGGCACTCTATTTGAAAGGGTGTACTTCCCTCTTTTAATAGATTTTATATTTATTATTCATACTTTTTTTTTAGCTTTACTTCACCAGCATTCATTCCCTCACATGGGAGCCTGTAAGGGTCTATGAGGTTACTGGACCCTAGTTTGCAGCCATTTAGTTTCCCAGCTGGTTTGTGGATTGCGATGCAATCGCCGGCATTTGACATGCCTCCCTTGCATGGGGGGTTATTTAAATTCATCATCAGCGCATCTGCGCTGCTCTGCTGAGCACGACTAGGACTCGCCTACTATACTCACCATTATTTTCCTTGTAGGCATTTTGAAGGTTCATTGAGGTACCTGGATCTGCTATTCTGAGCACCTTTTCAAAGGGAGTATCTTTGAAATTGACATCTTTCAAGCATTCCAACATAGCTCAGTGCAGGGTAGCACAACCAACTTTCGTGCCTGGAACATAATCGATAGCCACATACTCATCCAGCAGCTAGAATTATCTCAGTCTTCACTATCTCATGATCCTAAGCACGCTTCCCAAGACAATGAAGACTGGCTAAGTTCATCTTTCACCACTCTAGCTCCTCTTAAAACCGACCACCAATACCCATAGTAAAAAACCCTCTGTGCTGTAGTTTACAGAGTCGCTTGGAAAGGAAAAACAAAACTGTAGAAGACAGGAAAGAAAATAGAGGTCGCTATATTGCACATTTGAGAAAGATTTATATAAACTTTCTCTGACCAAATACAAATGCTTGTTGATTAGGGAAAAAACACCTTTTAACAACAAATCGAGTCAGCAAGAAAATCCTCCAGGGAGCTGTTTCCGTATGTGACAAAACCAACTACACTTCCAGGCAGAAAAGTAGCTAGCAGTAGCCAAGCCTTTTGTAACTCACTTGCCCATTGTTTAAGGGAGAAAGTGGACCAAATCAATCTGAAGTATGATGCAAAGAAATTCCCAGATTCCATTGGAATGATAAGTATTTAGGATGACCTAGAACAGGATCATTTACAAAGTTTTTCCCAGTGACTTCAGATCAAGTTGTCAAGCTTATTCATTCCACTAAATCAGGTGCTCCGTTAGACACATGCCCCCTCCCCTGGTGGTGAAGCGGATCCCTGAGCTGATAATCTCCAAACTTACTAACATATTTAATTCTATGATTTTGGTGGGGCATTTCCACTCCCATTGGAAATAAACATTGATTCTTCTCTTTTTGAAGAAACCTGGTCTTGACCCAGCAGACCCAAACAACTATCACCCCATCTCCTGTCTGCTGTTTTCTGCTACAATTGCTGAGAAAGTCATGAACCAACAGCTGTCGTAATTTATCTAACAGCCAACTTCTGAAACCAACACAGTTTAGGTTTAGACCTGGTCATAGCATTGAGACTGCCTCAATCAAGGCCACGGAGGAGATAAGGGCAGCATTAGATAAGGGAGGAATTGTAGCCCTTATTCTCCTTGGCTTTTCAGCTGCCTTTGATATGGTCGACCACAAGGTTCTGATCAAATGGTAATGAGAGATCTGGTTCAAAGGAAAGGCACTTACACCGGTGAACTCATTCTAAGGCAGAGTTTTTCCCGGCCATGCAGGGTTCCAGAGGGATCCTAGCTTAGTCCAGTGCTGTTCAATATTTAGGTAACAGTGCTAGAATTTGTTGATTAAATCCTTCAACTTAACTCTTACTTCCTATGCCAGTAACGCACAAATAGTGGTGTCAGAATTTAACAACGAAAACACCATTGTCATTATGTTTCACAATTGCATGCGCACAATCAGTGAATGGATGAGCAAACGCTGTCTAAAGCTGAACTCAGGAAAGACTGCAATTATCATATTTGGCAATCACACCTCGGTCTGGGCCCCACAGGAATTTGGACCACTTCCAAATCATGTGAAAAAGGCTAAGAACTTAGGAGTAGTCTTTGAAGATAAACAGAATTTTGAAAATCAGGCCATCACAGTGTTCTCATCCTCATTTCACACCTTGAGGATGATCAAAAATATAATTCCTTTTCTTCCACGAAATGCTAAACAGCTGTTATCATAGTATTAGACTTGTCAATACGTGACTATTGCAATGGCCTATATCTAAATATACAAGAACAGTTGCTGAACATACTACTGAATTTACAAAGTGTGGCAGCCAGGTTACTTCTTGGTATTCCTGAATTTCATTCAGTCCCCCAGGCAATACAGATATTACATTGGCTGCCAGTCAGGAATCGTGTTAAATTTAAGGCTCTCTGTATAGCCTCCAAGGCATTAAATAACAACGGCCCTGACTTCCTGAGGTAGGCATTTGTTTTGGTACGAACCTACCACAAATCTCAGATCCTTGGGGGTCATGAAAACAGTGGTTCCCAGATTTGAGAGGATGAACTGGGGAGGAAGAATCTTTACTACCGTTGTAGCCAAGCTCTGGAATCTTCTTCCACTGTACATAGGAGCACTACCCTCTCTGCTCTTTTTTAAAAAGGAGATGAAAACATGTCTTTTTAATAATTAAGGGTAATTTCTTAGTTGTGTTCAAGCAAAGCTAGCACCATGACATCCCTGGGTATACAAGCGCTTTACAAATCACTTTAACATAACATAACATTCCACCTTCAATGTCCTTTTTGAAGTTTGGGTGGCTCAACAATAAGGAAGCTTAATAAACAAGACCATCCACTGTATTACCTAACTGGTTGACTTTGAACACTTCTTTAGAACTGTGCACCCTTCATCGGATCTGTATCATGGGAGCAATGCAACCAATTGAAGCCAAGTTATTAACCTTGTGAGAAATGGGGTTGTTGATTGAATTGGGTGTTAACCCTGTTCACGTAACAGTCACAATCCCTGTCAGGACGAATCACAAAAGACACTAAATTAACTTATTCTTATTCATTTGGTAGCTTAGTACAAAAGCAGCAAGGCTCAACTTAGGGGCAATAGGTAAAGTATTTATGCAGCACGCAAACAGTAATAATGCGAAAACACAACACAAGAAAAAACCCACAACAATTCAGAAATACATTATTTGACAGCAAAGCAAAAAAATAATCCAATCAGTAGAACTGGAGTTATGAATTTTGAAAGTTTAAGGTAAAAACCTACACGTAAAAGATCAAAGCGCCAACCGCGGACATCTAGTCGCGTAAGACCTGGTCAAATTATAACCAACCGCAATGGAGGGCACATCGGATGCAAAAGTGGATTGGGCCCGCTCCACACTAACCTTTTGACTTAGAAGAAATTTAAAGAAAACTTCTTTGAGAAGGTAGAATCTCAGTGGGACAAGGCTGCAGGCGGTGTCCGAGGAGGATGAGGAGGCGTCAATGTCGGGGAGCCACTGGACAAAGTTGTGTGAAGATTTCTGCATTCGGACTTAGGGTCTGATTTAGATATCGACGGACGGGTTACTATGTCACAACGATGATGGATATCCTTTCCGCCAAAATTAAATTCTATAGGATATTATGGGATATATATTTTGGCGGATGAGCTATCCATACCTGTTGTGAAGGTGTAACCCAACCGGTGATATCTAAATCAGCCCCTCAGTCTCTTTTTGGAACTCAAACATCTCAAGCAGAGCAAAGCTGGATCTTGTAGCTGATGAGAGTTCCACAAGGCTAGACACCCTTATGGCAAAGAACCACTGAGAAGGATTGGATGCTATGGAGAAGAACAATGGGGGGAGCTCCCATGAAGTAAGATTGACTGGCGATGCACTTTTGGCAGATAAACGAGCAGCTTGATCTCAGTCTCCTCTTGGTTCTCAGAGCAGTTTTGAGCCCAAAATTGCCAAGGTTTAGATTTTGGCTATCTAGGCACCTTTATCCCTACCACCAAGGGTCCAGGACTGAAGGTGCACCACTTGGGGACTCACTGAGGCTGGGTCCAGGCGTGCTTTCAAGATGGTTGGAGCCTTTTCTGCCCTTGAGACTCTGATTAGGAGGCCGGCCAACAAGCCCTTGGAGTCACTCTGGTAGTCGTAGGTTCAATAAGTGGAATAGGGCTCAAGCTGCAGGGCAGGCATCTTAGGGTCCAAGACAGGCTTCAGGCAGCAAAGTAGTTCTTCCAAGTGCAGCAAAACAGTCCTCTGAAGTACACAGTGGGCCACAGCAGCAGGCAGTCTTCAGAAAGTGAACTGAAGAATAGGTCTAAATGTCCTATTTTTATACTTGGTGCCTTATTTGAAGTAGGAGAAGTTTCTAAAAAATTTGAAGAGTTTGAACTTTCCTACTTCCCCTGCCCTGGCTCCTGGCTGTCTGCATGAACAATGCAGGGGTGACAAGGTCTTTGTGTGAAGGCAGAGCACAGCCTATTCAGTTGAAAGTGGGCCTTTGCCAAGCTCCATGCCCCCATCCTGCCTGTGATGACCCATCCAGGTTTACCTAAGCCCTGTATTGCATGGCTGTCTGGGAGGAATAAACAAAGCTCAACTGCCAACTACACCCAGTCATGTGACCCAGGAACAGGCTGCAGGCACCAAATAATTAGGGCAGGAAAATGTAATCTTTCTAAAAGTGGCATTTTCACACTTGCAAATTAAAAACCAGCTTTACGACTAATGAAGTGTTAGAAATTGGGTTGGTGGTTGACTGGTGTATGAACCCTAGTCAAGCAGCCGCCACAATCTTAGTCAGGGTAAGATGCAGGCACACCCTAAATTAACCTCTTAACCTGTCTTCACCCTCTGGTAGCTTTGCACAGAGCAGTCAGCCTTACCTTTAGAAGCAATGTGTAAAGTATTTGTGCAATGCTTCAAACAGATATGCCGCTTAGCCGAGGAAAAGCATGGGTTCTGCTCAGTGATGCGTCGCTCAGCACAGGATGCATCGGTTCCACTAGAGAAACAGCATAGGCCCACTTCCAAGGGTCCAAGCCTGGGTTGACACTACTTGGCAGGGCAGACTCACAGATGGCTGAGATTAGGTGTAGAAGAGTTTGGTTGGAAGTTTTTTATGTCCCTGAGACTTCAGATCAGGAGGCCAGCCAGCTTGCCCTTGGAGTCACTCTTGGTTCAAGTGATGCAGGTCCAGTTCCCTCCGCCTGGCAAGCAGGTCGGCACAGCAAGTCAAGGGTTCAGCAAAACAGCAGTTCAGTAGAGTGGCAGTGATTTTAACAGCAGACTATCCACAGGTCCAGAAGTGTACTGAAGTGATAGTGTCTTAGGTCCAGTACTTATACCCAGTGGTGCCTTTGAAGTGAGGAGACTTCAAAGACATGTCTTTGAAGTGCACAGAGGTCCTCCATCCCTACCCTGGCTCCAGACTCACTAGAGGGCCCTTTGTGTGGGAACAGGGCATATCCTTTTCAGGTGCAAGTGAGACTCTGTTCAGCTCCTTCCTTCTCTCCTGCCAGGATGTCCCATCAAGTCACACTTAAGACCCCATTGAGTATGGCTGTCTAAGGGGAATGTACTAAGCCCAGCTGTCACCCACGTCAGAAATGTGATCAGATGCACCAAATGGCTGAAGAAAGAAAATGGCAACTTTCTAAGTGGCCTTTTCCAGAACTGCAATTTAAAAACTGACTTCATCATAAGTTTGGATTCTAACTTGTTATTTCTGAGACACCCGACTTGTAGGGTTTATCTGTCCCAATTGGGAATTACACTTGTAAAATATAATTTGGTAATCCCAAAGTTATCCTTTGGGAGAGATAAACTTCCAGTAGTGAAAAACAACTTTGAGAGTTTTTCACTACCAGGACATGAAAAACTTAAATATACATGTCGGGCCTTTTAAATACATTGCACCCTGCTCTCTGGGTTGTCCAGGGCCTATCTTAGGGGTGAGAATATGTTTAAAAAGGGAAGTTTTGGGCCTGGCAAAAGGTTTATTTTTCCAGGTCGACATGGTAGGGTAAACTGCACACCCAAGCTCTGCAACGGCAGGCCTCAGGCATGGGTAAAGGGCTTCTTAAGTGGGTGGCATAATCAGTGCTGCAGGCCCACTTGCAGCATTTAATTTGCAGGCACATGTAGTGCACTGTACTAGGGACTTACAAGTAAAATCAATATACCATTTGAGTATGAGCCAATATTACCAGGTTTTTGAGAGAAAGCACATGCATTTTACCACTGGTTAGCAGTTGTAACGTGTTCAGAGTCCTATGGCGAACAAAAATGAACTCAACAAAAAGTAGGAGTGTGCAACAAGTTTGGGGGTGACCCTGCAAAAAGGGCTGTTTTCAACAAGAGGGTTTTAAATTACAATTTCTCAAAAAAAACCATGAAATGTTCACCTGTTTCTAATCTAAGGTTAGCACTTATTAAATGTAATAAGGTACCCCAATGTTATCCTATGGGAGAGGTAGGCCACCGCACAGTAGTGAAAAACTAACTTTTTAGTTTTTCACTACCAGTGACATATAAAATGTAAAGCACTTGTCCAGCCTCTTAATTACAATACTTCCTGATCTATCGGCTACCTAGGACCTACCTTAGGGGTGACGTACACATAATAGAAGGGGAGTTAAAGGCTTCGCAAAGGATTTATATATTGCCAAGTCAAACTGGCAGTTTAAAACTGAATTCAGGCTGCTATGGCATGCCTGGAACATGTTTTAAGGAGCTACATAAGTGGGTGGCACATTAAGTGCTGCAGGCCCACTAGTAGCACTTAATTAACAGACCATGGGTATATAATATAACACTTTACTAGGTGCTTACAAGTAAATTAAAGATGCCGATCAGGTGCAATGCACTTTTACAATGTTTTAAGGATTAAGCACAAGAACTTTAGCACTGGTTAGCGGTGGTAAAATACACAGAGTTCTAACACCAACAACAACCAATTCAGGAAAATAGGAGGGTGAAGGCAATATGTTTGGAGGAAGACCACCCTTAGGCTGATAGGTCTAACATAAGCTATAGTTTAAGATATTGAAATAATATAAGGGCATGTTTGTTACTGCACCCACAAATAAAGTGCTGTACTGAAAATAAACTGAAGACATACTTTGGCACAGTAAGGAACAGTGGAAATGCATGCTTACATTTGTCATTTTAGGTACAGCTTGTGGTCCAGCATGACCCTCAAACCCTTGCTTTGGCCCTGGCTAAAATATACTCATTCATCAAGTTTAGAAACCAAGGGGCATATTTAGAACAGAATGGCGGCGCACAGCATTAAGCGAAAATTGCTAACACCGCGCTCTGCCATTCTGAAAACGCATGAATGCACAAGAATGTGGCATACCCCTGTGTTTCCCCTAGCGCTGGCGCGAAATTTAGCTGCCTATCGCCAATACATACATCCTTTCACCATAGTGCAAGGGTGCCTGCATTGCAGGTAATGATTGGTCATGTGCAGGAAGGTGTCCCTTCCTGCACATAAACAATGAGTAATGGTGATTTGTGACTTCTATGTAGGCTGCTTTATGCTGCACATATTGAAGTTACAACCCCCTTCCTGCACATGACCAATCATTACCTGCAATGCAGGCACCCTTGCACTACACCTCTCTGCACATGAACAATCACTATTGGTGATTTGCTGTTTCTATGTGTGCTTCAGAATGCAGCACCCAAAGAAACAGCACAAACAAGGGGAATTTAATAATTGCTCCTTGTTTTGACAGTTTAAGACCAGGTTTTCCCTGGTCTTATTTTTGGCGCTACCTCATTTTTATGCCACCCTTGTAAATAGGGGACAGTGGCAAAATGCAATGGGTGTTGCAGTGGAACGCCTACCGCAACACCCAAGTTGTTTATTTCCTATCTTGTTTAATAAAAAAATTACGATCTGTTGTATGTGTCTATGATTGTAAGACTTAACATTGTTTGCATTTATTACATGGTTCCTACAGTACAACACAACATGACACTTTAGGTAGAGCATCACATGTACATCCAACAGCAGCTTTGTTGTTTTTTAGAACTTTAAGATTTTAGGCTACATTAAACAATTGTTTAAAAACACTTTGAACTTCTCAATGCTATTGTACCCTAGAACAATAACTCCATTGTTACCAATATAATTGTTGACATTTCTCTAATGTCATCAAACAGTTTATTTTCAATGTTAGCATTAAAGGTATTTGTGAATTTATTAGAGCAAGTGACTCTTAACTCTTAAGTTTTTATCAAGAAAGCTATAAACATTACTTTCATGGGCTTTGTTTTAAAGCATATATTTTATAGCACTCCTGCGGAAGACACTTCTTTCTGTACAATGTATGATTAATGCCACCATATTTAATTGCTTTTAGAAGTGTAGAGTTGTAGTTTTGTTTGCTGCAGTGTTTTCAAATGATGCATTTGTTTGGTCTGAGAAACATAAAACAATATTTTCAGAACCACAAGTTTAATTACAATCTCGAAAAATAGATGGGGACGGTTTACTCAGTTGGTCCAACGAACCATCTTCTTGTTCAAATAGCAGTTCTAATGACAAAATATATTAAAATGAAATAAGCAATGTTTCAGTTGTAAACATTGCTCTTTATTACTAATTGCACATAGACTTTAATAATTGACCATAACTTGTTTATTACGTGGTGCTGCTTCTAGGCACTATAATTAAAAAGTACAACTTTTATCCAATGTAATGATACTTAACGTACTTACTGAGCCAGGCAGAATAAAACTGGGGAATCACAGGTCACATAAGAGGCTGTATAATCGGACAGGCTACATGAGCATGATTTGCACTGTGCACTTCCTCATTTGGGGTCAAGTTCCAAGGTTTTTTAAGGACAAAGGGTCTGATTCATGACATTTAATTATTTGAGACTGCAAAAGGGTCTTCATATATGTACCAGACCCAAACTGAGATTACTAAACAGTTGCCGAATCACAATTCTGTGTTGGAACTGGCTGTTTATGCAGGGATTTCCCCAAAAGTTTTGCCTTCCTCCTGTATTTTTTCTGACCAGTTTTTGTTGGTTTTATGACTCTGGGCACTTTACCACTGCTGAGCAGTACTAAAGTGCATGTGCTCACTCTTGTACGCTTGGTAAGATTGGTCTACACCTGTTTGGCACATTTAATTTACCTGTAAGTCCCTTGTACAGTGGTATCTCATTTACCCAGGGGCTGTAAATTACTACTAGTGGGCTTTTAGTGCAGCTTGTGCCACCCACCGAAGTAGTCTTTCAAACCTGTCTCAGGACTCCGTCGCTGCAGGGCCTGTGAGCGACCAGTTCACTGCCGCAGTGACGTGGCACTTAAAGTGGTTGCCACATCTGAAACTCCCCTTTTACTATGTATAAGTCACTCCTAAGGTAGACCCTAGCTAGCCCTATGGGCAGGGTGTTGTGTAGGTAAAAGGTAGGACATGTGCCTTAACTGTGTGGCACGTCTTGGTAATGAAAACAGCCTATTTGGTTTCTCACTGCTGTGAGGCTACCCTCTTATAGGTTGGCATTGAGAATTCCCTGATATGTACACCAGTGGTAATTTCTGATATGAAAGGGGTAGTGTGGCCATGTTTGGTATGTTTAGAATAGTAGTGATAAATCCTGCTTATTGGGGAAAGTGGATTTGTTAGTACTATTTTAGAAATGCCACTTTTAGAAGTGGGTATTTTTGTGTGTTTATGACTCTCTGTGACCTGCCTGGTTGTGTATTAACCTTCTGGCTTCGTGTGACAGTAGAAGGGGATGTGCAGTTACTCTAGACAGTCACAAGGGGTTTGAGGAGTGTCCTGCCTTTTCTCGGTGACTTAGCGTTGAGCTGAATAGACCTTGGCTACATTTAGAGTGGTGGGAGGAGTTTCCCTTGCACCTGAATAGGCCAGGTCTGCATTTGGAGTGGTGGGAGGAGTTCCACCTGCACCTGGATGGGGCTGTGCCTGACTTTCACAATGTTGTGTCTGCACCCTTGTGGTGTGTCTGAAGCCAGGGCTTGTGTTGTGCACTTCTAAAAAGTGTTTGAAATGCCCCTAGAACAAAGACTTGTGGAGTATAAGTACAAGGGCTGTGACCCCATATGTTATGACACTGTGTGGACTTGTAACCAGACGCTGCTGGTTCTACACCAGAGGACTGCTGGACTTGGGACTTGATTACTTTTCAAAGTGCTAACCTGCTGCCTGTGGGACTGAAATAAGGACTGCCGCTTTGCTTTGAGGACCCTTGTGCTGGCCTGCCTGCCTGCACCCTGCTGGTGTACCCCTAGTGCTCTCCAAGGAGTGATAATATGCCCCTTGTCCTGGCCAGCTTAGCACCTGGAGAGCGCTTAATTCCTTTGGGCTCTTGGTCCTGAAACTAAGAGTGTGGATCGCTTGCAATTGTTGGAGACAGTGTGTGTGTGTTCTCCAGCTCAGGTGCATCAGTGTGAGTGAGCACTTCCTCTACGGCACTAAGCGCATGGAGTGTTCCCTTTGCTGGACATTTTAATGAGGAGTGCTCTTGGGTGCAGATAGCATTCCTGTTTTGGCAGCGTTCGTTCCACTAGCTGCATAACTGGAAAACCACCCAGTCTTTGTGCCCTGAGGTGCTGCTTCGCCATGAACAGCCCTGAGAAGAGCGCTGTGCCCGGCTGAAGGGAGTGTGTGGTGGGTGCTCCATGATCACTTCTAGCAGGCAGTGGCTGAATTTCCC
This sequence comes from Triturus cristatus, assembly GCF_964204655.1. Taxonomy (NCBI): domain Eukaryota; kingdom Metazoa; phylum Chordata; class Amphibia; order Caudata; family Salamandridae; genus Triturus; species Triturus cristatus. The sequence continues at coordinate 1,361,921,495 of NC_140589.1, forward strand.
CAGACATCCCCCATTGGTAAAGGGAGATGTAGCCTACACCGTTGGAGGGAGGGGTGCTGTCCCACAGGATTGCCTGCTTGCCAGGAGCAACGTTGCCACCCGTCAGAGTTCTCCCTGATAGCTGCCCCACTGAGCCAGTGCTGCAGAGGACGTCGTCATCTGCCACCCACTGCAAGGGACGGCAGCAGGAGGGACCCTTGATCCAGGACACACCCATGGTGGAAACCCAGGTTGGGGCAAGCAAGCTTGTTAGGCTGGTACGGGAGACACGGATAATGCCTCAGACAGCATCAGACGGCCCAGCAGGCCCCAGCAGCTTTTGGTTTTGGGGTCTTTTGTGAGCAGGCGGGTGGGTGAGTTCACATGCCCGTGGGGGTAGCTGCCTTTCACAGGTTGGTGCGGGGCACCCATGAAGCCTGTACGTTGGCTGCCCCTTCATTTTACGAGGTATACCTAAGGGGCGGGGCACTTGCTAGCTGGGATAGTAGCCGAACGGGGAAAAAAACCTTGATGGAGGTCCCGATCTTGCTGCGTGAGTAATAACCCATTCCAGGTAGTAAGATCGCAGCTCTTTATGGCCCAGCACTTTGTTTTCTGTGCCACATAGAGTATAATAGGAACTTACGGGCATGTTTGGTGCTTAGATTGTCAGAATAGCCAGTAACCGTGCAGGATGATGATCCATGTGTTTTCATTCATGTATGCTGCATCAATTGCCCTGATGTGATGATTTATGTCCTGTATGCCTTGCATTTGTCAGGATAACAGGCATTAAATCAGGATTTCCCATGCATGTGCTGGAAAGGTGTTTTGGTAACCTGCGCAACCTATAAAGTGTTTACTTGATTGCACTAGCAATGCAGTTATGACCATTGCCTTAGGGCAAAGTGATTTGTGATCTAAGTGATGTCATGACAATCACCTGGTTGGCGAAGTGATTTATGTGATTGTGGTCTAATGTATTTTTATGTATGATACAAAGGATGTTTTTATATACCCTTGTGTGGAGTCTCTTTTTGTGGTGTGCCTAGTATGTCACTGGTGTGTGTGCGTGTGTTGCACAAACATTTTACACATTGCCTCTGGGATAAGCCTGACTGCTCTGCCAAGCTACCAAGGGGGTGAGCAGGGGTTATCTTGTGTGTCTAGCTCCCTTATCCTGACTAGAGTGGTGGGTTCTGCCTGGCTTAGGTGCATACCCTAGCCAATCAGAAACCCCATTTCTAACACCTGGTTTGCAACTACGTACCAAATTGACTTTGAAAGAGATGTGCATAGAGAATCCCTTGCAAATTGTGATTCAAAATGGTTTGTATTAATGTACTGCAACTAAAACCTGGTCACAACACATCAATATTTTACTAACTACTGAAAGGTAGTGGTAAACCATTCACAAATGGAAAGGGGTTAGAATTTTAAGTCTTTGAAGGTTTTTGAGTTGGAATTAGAGTTAAGACCTAATCAAAGTTAAATTCTGCTTTTAGTTTAACAATAGGTTTGTCAAAGTAGGATAGGACATTGTGGCATTTCTTTTTGGTAGGTATGAATATCTATGCTTTGGGTTCTTTATATATTTTATAAAACTGAATAAAGACCTGGTTGGGTTTGTTGATAGGAAGATTTGTTCTTGAATGTAGATAGCTTTCTGAATTTTTGCTTCATACAGGTTTGCAGTGTTTTTTAGTTGTTATTGTGATATTTCTAATAAGCACAACCAATAATACAAGGAGAGGACGGCATTAAAGGGAAGTGCAGGAGCAGTAAACAGAAAAACAAAAAACAGTGAAGTTATGCAAAACTGGAGCAAAGTCAAGCTAGAATAAAAAAAGGCATCGCAACCCCGCAACATGTTGATAGGCACAGGACTACGTTCCTACAAGATCTAACTACAGCTCCACTCCTCTTGATCTGGAAACATCCGCAACCCAGAAAGTGAGACATGTGAGTCATTAACAGAGGTCTAGAGCTCCTGACTGAACTTCCATCGACCCATTCTCCAGCACCACCATCCCCATGAGTCTGTCATCTAGTCTAAATCTTGGCATACCTCATTAACACTACACTTGATATTATATGGTGTGGTAGGCCTGGAGCTAAATGTGGCCAACATGTAAAGAGGTCATTAGCTTTCCTTCTAAGATCTTTTAGCAGAGTGCCTGCCTTGGACTTGAACTGCACCCTATTGATGGGTCCCAAACAGGCCAAAACTGGTCTGGAGTTGTTTGTGTTCTCCTTATGAGGGGGCCGCACACTTCAATTTGGTATGTATTGTTCCTGTCTGGAGCTGGATCAGTTCTGATTTGCACAAGGTGGGACTCTGTCTAGAGTGGCATGGTGGGCAAAAATATTTGGACTGGAATGCAGCCTATGGCAATTGCCAGCAAATGAGAATAATTCAGACTTTCCATCCATTGTCTTGATGTTTGTTGCTTTGGAAATACGGCACAGACAAGGTTGTTCCCTCATTTGTTTAGAGACACATTCCTTTTATATTGTGCCATCACTATCTTTCCACATGCTTAATGCATAATACAGATGTAAAATATACATGTACTGCGTCTTCTAGAATGTCAAAAGGGCCCGGGCACAAAAACGCCCCTTTGAAAATATGACACCCATGCATCTGTCAGCTCTTAAGTCTCTGAACCATCCTGTCGCCAAACGTAAGTACATAACAGCACTGAAGTAGAATAAGGAGCTAATGGAAGTCAAAAGCACTGCACCACGTTATTCATACACCTGGCCCCAGTCAACAGAACAATCGTGAATGAGGCATACCCAACTCTCACTAAAGTTTGTGCCAATCACTGGAGATCAAATTCAACACCATCAACAATTGGTGCTTCAAAGGCACATCATACTGAGTGAGTACTATTAGAGTCATGCTGTGGTGTGGTATCTGCGGTTGTCTGTCCAGTCTTTTTGGAATCCTTATTGCATTATGTTTCTATAAAATGTATCTTTGGGGTTCTAGGGTTGTGTTGCGATAGATTGGGGCAAAGATTCTATGCTGCGATTATTTCTGAAACCTGTTGGATGGTGGCTGGAGCTTTTATGTAACGATACACTCAAGAGTACAACTGATCCATTTGTGTATCATTTTCCTACTAGATTCAATACTAAGGGCCAGCTGTACAATACTTTTTTGCGCTCGCAAATGGGAGATAGGCCCATTTGCGAACGCAAAAATGGGTAATGGCATGTACAAATGCTATTTTGCGAGTCACTGACTTGTAAGATAGCATTTGCGATTCTCGCTATTAGAAAGGGGCGTCCCTTCCTAACAGCGAGACTCACTACCAAGTACCATTGTTTTGCGACCGCATTTGCGGCCGCAAAACATGCGTAGTTTAGCACCTACTTCAAGTAGGTGGTAAACCACTTTCAAACAGGAAGGGGTCCCCAGGGGACCCCTTCTCCTTTGTGTGTATGTGGTAAAAATAATTAAGAACGGGGACCACTGCCTGCCCTTAAAAAAATGAAACTAAAACGTTTCATTTTTCTTTTTTAAATGCATACCGTTTTCCTTTAAGGAAAACTAGCTGCATTTAAAAAGAAAAAAAACTGCTTTATTAAAAAAGCAGTCACAAACATGGTGGTCTGCTGACCCCAGAAAGCCACCCCTGTGAGTGCTAGTCATTACTGAAGGGGTCACAAATTGCGCCTGCCTCATTAATATTAATGAGGCATGCAATTTGCAACCCCATTAGGAATTGCAAACAGTGTCTGAGACACTGGTTTACATCCCAATTTGCGAGTCGCTAATTGCAAGTCGCAAATTGGTGAGTCGTACATCTGGCCCCACGTGTTTGCACGCTTTTCTGTGCTACAACTCTGAGATACAAATAAAAATTATTGGCATTTCATTAGGCTGCCTTTAGCCAACTCATGACATATAGAAAGAAGGGGAGCAGTGAGTGAAAATGTGTATATTATGTGTGATGTGTACTTGCATCCAGATTTTTAGCACTGCAGGAATATCAGCCAGGAGTGTATTACGAGATACACATCTGCATACAAACCTAAGCTAGGTACCCTTAATTAACAGACTTGCATCGTTTTATGTTTTTTACTTTTGTGAATACTGGTGTACGTCAATCCTAAAAAATAAATATTTTTGTGCATAAGGGACTTTGCTCATAAACACAACTCAGGTACAATGACTACAGGTATGTGCTCCTAGAAAATGTTTGACTGTATGTATACGTGTTATACACATGAGGGTACACAAGACAAGCTCTCAATATTGCCTTTAAAACTATCTTGCAGACATGACATTTGACATCTATATCTGAGAGTGAGTGCTGAGGTGACAAACTTCCAAAAACATTACAAACTTATTAATGTTTTGCTTTTAATTTACTCAAGGCTGATGATTTAAAGACCTCTTTTTACAGACTAGTGGCTGAGGCATTAAACTTCTCATCACTCCCCCCTCCTGAATCAGAGGTAAGGAGGAGGCAGAGCAATCTACAGCTCTTTTGGGGGAGCGTCTGCCTAAGGGCCCCTTTGCTTTGTCCATTCTCACCATTTCTAAAGCAAGTGGTTGTATTCACCTGATTTAGAGATAGGAATAGCGGTCTTGTGGATGGCAGTAGTTGAGTCACACTTCTTCCCAGCACAGTTTGGGTCAATTTTACATCATGTTTCCTCCCTCTTTTGGGGATGTACAACTTCATTGAATGTCCAATTTGCTACACTGGATTGAAAGATTGCTGAATATCCACAGACCCATGGAGTGGAGGGGGTTTCCCGCACAGATACAAATCTGGCTGTCTGCCTCACACTGCTCTACCTAGCTTGCTAATGCCTCGCAGTGTATGGATATAGGGTGAGCAGAAGCGCTTTTGCCAGACTGCACCCCGATACTCAGAAGCGGCTTGTGCATTGGAGCGGAGAAGTGTCGCCCCACTTAAACCCCCCCCTCAAATCCCCAGAGACGAAAAATAAAATGATTATTTATTGCCATTTTATTTTTCATTCTCCAACCCGAACAGAGCGTCAGGATGGAGGCGGGGACACTGCTGAGTGATAGCAGCATGTTACTCATCAGGAAGTAGGATGGGCTGGCAAAGCACTGTTTAAAGTGTGCATGTTTTTTGGCCAGCCGCCATGCAACGGCCAGCCACATATGCACACTTTAAACAGCTCTAACCCAGCTGTCTTAAGACAGCTGGGTTAGAGTAAGCCAAAGCCTCCACAGTGCTGTGGAGCTCTGAGTCAGGCCACTCCCATCAATCCTAGCGCTGCTCTCATGCTGGTGAAAGCAGCTCTAGAATTGGCCAAGGTAGTTGTTGTAATCAGGTTCCTGGTCCTGCAAAAGAAGAGGTCTGGACCGGAAGATGTTGTGTTAGTGTTAGGTAAATTACTTTTTTTATATATATTATTTGCGCTCCCCCATGCCCCGTAGGTGCCAGCCGCCACTGCCGATACTGCAGGTTGTCCTTAGCTGTCCTGGCTCTACAAACCTTATACAGAAATACATATGCACAGTTGATGCTTTAAAGTTGTGAGGGGGCTCCTACTTTGAAGAAATAACAATTTAAAGCATGTTGTAGGTTTTGACTACTCAAATGTGTAACTGTTTCTCCAAATGGAAAAGCAACAGGAACACATATCTATAAGCAATAAGTTAACTGGAAATACTAATTTGCAAATGACATTTTTATATTTTATTCTCAGCAGAGAAACACCTTTTCCTTTATCTTTATCAGGTACAGAGGTGTTATATTTTCTTTTTCATTCTGAAAAAAGTTTCTATTTTGTCACCAGAGAGAAGCAAAAATATGGACTTTTTATTATGGTAAATTACTTATAATATGTTGGTGAATACCACTGAACATGGCAATTATTGTCTGATTTCTAAATTTGACAAGAGGGCCAATATAGATCATGTAAAAAATTAGCTCACATGAAAATTCAGGCGTTCTGGCAAAATGCAAAAATGAGAAAATATAATTTAAATTTTTTTTTTTAGACACTTACTCTGTACATATATGCACAAAAACAGGTACGAATCAGGACTCATATGAGGTGGAAGCTCTGAATCAAAAGCTGGTGGCCAGAAGACAAGGAAGTCACTTTGGGGCTTATTTATGAAAGCCTTGCACCACTTTTACATCATGTAAGATGGTACATTCTGACATAGTTCTCTCATAAAGATTTATGAAGCCACGCAAAGCCACCCTACGTAGGTTTGAGTGGTCTCATAAATCATGAATAAGGCAATGCAGTGCAAATCACTGCATCACCTTACTCTGCAACCGGGAGGCGTTCCATGGGCGTTTTGGTGCGTTTTCACACACAACACGCATGGAATTTGACGCTGTCCCAGATTTACAAAGTGATGTAACTCTGTACACCTCCTGAGGTGAGGCATACCGAGGAGAAATGTGTTCATTTCTCCTCGTATCTTCCTCTGCAGAACACAGAGAAAGAGGAAAATGCCTCGTAGGATTATTTTTATGCAGGAAGATGCCCCTTCTTGAACAAAACACAATCCTGACGGCAATGGTGGCACCCTTAAAACATAGTGCAAGATTGCCTACATTGGCCTTAGGCTGCCAAAACTGTGCCAGCGCAGTCTGAAAGGACAGAAATGCTTAAATACGGTACATTCCTGCCCCTTTACTTTACTAGGTGCCTTGCTGTGCTGCCCTTCACCAAACTGGCATAAATAAGGCCCTTAGTGTGAGTTCAGCTCTTACCAGGATATCAAAATCTATTCATAAATGTAAAGTTCCTTAGTATATTTGTATATTGGAAGGAGGACTAATGAATTTGGAAGGAGGTAGAGAAAATAACAAAGAAGAGTATTGTATGTTTTAATCTTACAAGCCTCTATAACAGAACATGTATCCACAGCCGTTCATTAACAGATATATATAAAATCACAGCGACCAGAGACTGGGTAGCATAATTTAAATGTTTTACATAAACAAACAATGAAATAACTTTGAGCGTATAAGAGATGTTGCTATTACTCTTCTTAAGAGAAGGCAGTCCTCTCAGACAGAGTAAAAGCATGAGTGTTGTCGGCTGACATTCTAACCCATGCCCAGCATACATTTCTTAACAAACTCACAAATCTACTAGCTACCTTACTGTTACCAGGGATTAACATGAGTGCTAGGAGCTTTGTTGTGGCTGCAAACTACCACACTGACATGCTATATTATCATGGACTACTTAGGGGCTCATTACGATGTAGGGTGGACTTATGTCCGCCCGACACCGTTGCAGTTTGGACCCGCCCAAACTTTGGTTGGCAGTTCTGTCCGCAGGATTAGGATGCAACCATACATAGGGCGGTTGCAAACACCCATTTTTCAACTGAAGCTTGTGCGGTGGGTGGAAAAGGGCCACAGCACAAGCTTCCATTGAAAAATGGATGTTCGTAAACATCCCTGCACCGTGTGTCAAGCACTATAGGTGCCCCCATAGCGGAGGGCTAGGGGATGGGGGCCCTTGCTATGGGCCCCCAAAGTCACTTTCTGACAGCCTTTCCATTTCAGAAAGGCCTACATGGAAAGGCTGTCAGAAATCAACATTGAAATCCTGACAGTAGAGCAGAGGCTGTCTACGCTGTCATTCAAGGGATCTCAATTCTGCTCCTCTTCCGATGGGCTCAGTGAGCCCATCGGGAGAGGAACAACATCCCCACACAGGTTGCCCTCTGGCCACAGCGGTCAGAGGGAAACCCTGGATGTCGGGCGTAAAGTCTTCTATAGACTGTCGGATGGCTTTCTGCCTGACATCCAAATCAGGCCTTTAGTTACGAAGCAGATTTCCATGAGATAATCCTCGTGCAGAAAGAGCCTGCAGAGCGACAGAGCTCTCCAGTGCAGAGATGCTAAAGTGAGTCTTGGAATAAGCGTTGTTTGAAGTGAATTTAAAATCATCAAAAATGTACCGACGAGATACCTATTCTGGCCAAAAAGCTTTTACTAAAGGGTTGTAATGGCAGAATAATCTGAATAGTGGCATGATTTTGAAAGGCCTAAATTACTTTTAGCAACCAACAGCATGGTCGTCTCACATGCAATGCAGAGGGTGTAGGCCACTAGACACTTAAACAAACAGACAAACTAACAGTGGGCTTACCAATGCAATATGGCAACTGTTAGTAAGTGTAATATGTCATCCATGCCTCCTCGTCACAGATTATATTAGGTTGAATGCAGGTACTGAGCTAGAGAAGTGCCTTTTAGGTTGCTCATACAAATAATTACTGGCAGTTTCACGGGCTGCAGCTGCTCTGTTAATAGGTGTTTTTGGTCAGAAAAGGCTTGGAGCCAAATAGTGGAAGTTACAGTGCAAACACAGTGCATGTGACTGAATTGGGTTACTCAACACTTTGAGTCAAGAAAATCCACTCATCAGGGCTGAACTGGGAACCCACACCAGCCCTGGCAGACAGACCATCACCCCCAGGTTGGTGGATGGGAGGGGGGCAAGTGTGAAGCACTGCAGCTTAACAAAACCAGCCCCCCAGCAAAGCTGTTTTTGTTACTGGAGTCTGATATTGCAGCATCGTTGCAAAATCAGCCTCCAGGAACAAAACTGCCCCCACCACTCCAAAACCGGCCCCCACCCTTCCAGCCTCCAGGGCAAACAACCGATACACGCTACGGCCAGTCTGGCACTGCCACTCAAGATTTCTAAGTTCCCTTTGAAGCTACAGCAAAACCCTGCAGACAACCTAACCGGTCTTCAGTAGCTTTGTGCTTTTATTTGTCCAGTGTTATTTCCAGCTTTTGAAGCAAAAGGGCAGCACAGCAGCAAGTGCCTTGAATCCCAAAAGCGCTGTTTATTTACAGTGCCATCAACTCTATTGGGAGCAGATTGGACTTGCTTCCTCTTCAATACGCTACCTACTGTTGGCTACTCCGGCCCCCATCCTTGCTAACCCCTGGCCCAATGCATTGTACCTCACAGGCTTTCAATTTGCTCACCCTTGCATATACTTAAACATGAGCTCATGCATACTAACCAACATACATTCATACACATACAGTCCCAGACACACATACAGAGACAGTCAAACAGACAAATACATGCAGTTCAAAACACCCACAAAGGCAGTCACAAAGACATACACATGCACTCTCCGGTACAGAGACACACACTCATGCAAAGTTTGAGGCTGATAAACACAAAAATTATCTGGGACAGTCCTCTTTGAAATGATGAACACAGTTTGCCTGCAGAGCAGACCCGTGATTCATGACCCCTACTCCTAACTCCATCAAGCAGCACACCAGAACCAAGTCCACAACCTTCTACTCAATCAGAAGCTGGAATGGCAGCAAAATAAACGTTTCTTATTTATTCTGACTTCTGATAGGCCAAGAGAGCGCATGATTGACAAGCCCTGAAGCTCCATTATCTGACAAATTACAGTACCTGGAGCTATTGCTGCATGTCAGTTATGTATTGTGATAGTGCACGGCTAGGTTGTGAGAGCTACTGCCTGACACATGCACACTTGAACTAGGGATCCCTCTTCTGTGACAAAGGTGATATTACAGTTTTTATATGAGAAAGAATTTATTTTCACGGAAAAGCTGTAACATGGCCAGCAATTAGAATTAGTTGCAGAGTGAGACGGTGGGTAGGCATCCTGCCTCCCTCCATGGAAGAGCCATAAAGCCACCATTTCTTTTTAAGTTCTTGAACTTCTCCTTTTTGCTGCAGAGGCAGGTTTCTGGTCTTCAACAACAGTGGTCCCTAGTTTCTTGATGATTACAGATTTTTAAATGCTGATTGATCTTCCACTGTCAAAATGAGTGTCCGCTGTGCTGTCATCCATGTCCTGTAACTTTACCAACTTCTCTGTATGGCTTTAGCATTGCCACTGCTGCTGCATATAGTGGAACATGCCCTGCTCCCCACCTGAGCCATATCTGACCTTGTACCTTAATATCTCCCAAACTCCTTATTGTAAGACAATTGCAGTTGTTCCATGCAATTGTTTTTATGAGATAGAAAAGAACACTGACAAAGGTCAGTGCTATAATAGCATCAAAAAATGTGCAATCTGCTCAAAGTCGATAAATAGTTCTATTACACAATTACTTCACAATGAAGTCATGGCCGAAACTATTAATACCTCAAAATTCATTGGCAACAATAGCCAAGTAGGTAATAGACAAAAAATGTACGGTCTTTTAATGCAACAATGTATGTGTGGAAAACTCTGCTTCGAACATATGTAATATTTTCCATATTATGTATTTGTATTAGTCTTATTGTAAACTGTTTTATTTCAGTTTAGTTGATGTGGCCACACAGCCCGTACAGGGGAGAGTGGTTGGGCGGTGGAGCCGGGTTGCGGGGATTTGACAAATGACCACAAGGGAAAATTAAATAAATAATTAATTTTCTCTTGTGGTCGTCTGTCGAAATCCCCCTCCCCACCTGGCCCCACCTGGCCCCACCGCTCTTACCTGCACGGGCCGTGGCTGACTCTCTCTATCTCTACTGTCTCTCACTCTGCATCGTTTTTATTCTCTTGCTTTCTCTTCCACTTTCTTTCTTCCACTTTCGCTCTTGTTATCTCCTTGTGTCCAAATTTGCTTTGCTGCATTGTGTCAAAGGGAGAGAGAAAAACACCACCACGTTTACTCAGATGCGTGCTGTTTTTCTCTCCACTAGCACTGTTGCACTTTAGGCTGCCATGCTTCAATCACAACATCATTGCTCCATTGTGCAAGAGTGTGTGTATGTTCTTTCAAGCACGGTTTATGTACTGGAAGGTTATGCTTCCAGTGCAAAAACAATGCTTTATACTTTTCCCCCTTTGCATGTGTTCTGTGTGGTGCAGCACATCTGAGAAGTCGTAAAAATTGGTCTAACTTTACTCCTGCCTCAAGCAGGCATATTTTTTTGTTACAAATCCCTGTTAACAAATATTAGTGGCTAGGGATTTGTGTCAAAGTCAATCGCTGACTCCATGGGAATGCCAAAATACTGGCCTATGGTACACCCTCTTGAGACATAGGGCATCATTAGGATGGCGGGCCGACTTTGTCCGCCCGCCATCCTGATGGAAAACGGGACCGCCTGCCATATGTAGAGTGGGCCCGTGGGGGATATTAGGATGCGCCCGCCACACTGGCGGGCGCATCATTCATTTTTAACATTGCGGCGGGCGGTGCTTTCAGCAGCACCCACCGCAATGGTATAAATGCATGTTGTGCATTTGCATGCACAAAGTGGCAGGCACCGCGCGGTCCCTGCCACATTCTGCATGCAAATGCAGGGGAGTACCATAGGTACCCCCCATTTGCACTCCCCACCTCCCCAACTTCCTGGGGGTCCGCAACGGGCCCCCAATTGTGAACTCCACATGCCCGTTGCCGCCACAGAAAGGCTGCTCTCCGCCTGCATACTAATATGGATGGCGGTGTTTGGCAGACACCGCCACCATATTAAACCCTCTTCTGCCCGGTTGACACATCGACCAGGCGGAAAAGCCCCCATACTGATATGGCAGGGGGTAATTGGCATGCGGGAGGTGTAGTATGGTGGGTGGATCGCCACCGCCGTTTGGGCGGTGGCAATCCGCCTGCCATACTAATAGACCCCATAGTGTCCAGCAGAGCTACTTTACTTAATTTTAGGCAACCTTTCAATACAAATCATGATTTTTATTGAAAGGTTAAGTCCACCACAACATTTTGCACTGGGTTTGCCATACGTTTGTGATACAAACAAGGTGCAAGGTGTTAGCTAACTCAGGTCAAAGTACTTGTAGTATCTGACTGCATAAACCATGACGTCTAGGAGTATTTACAAATTTTACAAGCACAGAGTTATTTTCCATTGACACAGGGAGACAATACCTGCTCACCTTCAGAAAACTCCTCAAGACCTGGCTTTTCGAGCAGTAGCAGCACCCCCCTCCCCTCAGCGCCTTAAGACCCTCACGGGTAAGTAGTGTGCTTTACAAGTTACTGATTGATAGATTGATTTACTATTGAGGACACGATTTTAAGGATTTACACATATCCATACGTACTTCAAATGTGGAAAGGTTTATTGGCTCCTCTAGCTTTGTAAGTGGAGTTTTCTGAGGGCAATCAGAGGTACATTACATATATTTATCCTTTTTAAATAACTTCATTGTTTTTTTCACATATTTGGGTGGGTCTGCTCCCTCTAATTTTCTCAACATGTTAAGAGGTGAATATCTTTGCTTCGTAAATGGAAAATAATCTGATTGGACAGTAGATACCACTAATGATCTACAATATTTTCACTTACTGATCCAGAGCTGGTGGTAGGGTCTGCATAGGAGATTGTTTTTTTAACTGAACTGTATATATTTTTTTGATTATTAGTGCATCATGGTACTGCGAACACAGAAAATAAATACATTTAAGGGTGTAACACAAAGTTGCATTCTGGGGTTATAGTAATAAATTAGTTTAACCCTACTTTGGTCCACTGCAGCTTAAACAGGGATAGGCGTGACTACACCAGGTTTGTTGAGGACCAAAAAAAGGGGCAGAACAGTTAGGTGAAAAGTTTGATCTTCCTTCAGACTCTCATCATAAACAATATACAATGTCATCCTGATGTGAATGATCCTTTGATACACCATAGTACCATAAACCCATTGATCCACTACACACGCACAAAGCATGGAGTGTGTAGATAGTGTATCCTTCATGTGGCCTTCTGGTTGCGGAAATACATTTTTAGTAAAAGATAACTATATGACATGGGCATGCAGCTACCTACCTTTTATTAATTATAGAGCTCCACAAACTTCAAAGTGATAAAATGTTAAAAGAAAGCTTTCTGAATCTTACATGTGCCTAGTACCTAGTATGCACACCATCCTTTCTACTATACATAGAGAAAAAGAGAGGAAGAGATAAAGAGAAAGAAAGAGAGAGAGAGGGAGAGCAGAATTGTAATCAGTAGATTGCTCATCCTCCCAAATCAAATCCGTCAATAAACAAAGTATAATCCACTGAGTAAAAGACTCAGAACCAATACAAATTGGGGCGTATTCACAAAAGCATGTGGAGTATGTAAATGATAACTCCTTTACATACTCTTGCATAACTTTATGAATTGCCCCAAAACATCTAAAACTGGAATAAAAAGGGACAATTCAGAGAATATTGATATTGAATTTTTGCAACTAGAAAGGACTGTGCCATATTTGCACTTTTACTGCAGGGAGGAGGACAGATCAGGTGCAGTTCACAAAGCCATTTCAAAGTATGTAAAAGAGCATGTCTGAAATACTACTTACCTATAAATTATTTTGTGAATCAGCCCCAAAGTCACCAAAGTAAGATTTTAATGCATACTGATTTTTTACTGCAAAGAACACAATGCATAAAAAAATAATTTAGTCCAAAATCTGCAATTAAAAGACAAACCTAAACATATATAAAAAAGCAAACCTAGAATAAATGACTATCCCACGTTACACAAGTAGAATTATATATTAAGAATTAATTCACATAAAATAAGACTCACAAATAAACTTACACATCCATACAAATGTAACAATACAACACTATAAGCAAACATTTTCAAAGCAACATTCCAAGACCAATATAAAAACAACTGATTGTAGAAGCACATTAAAACACAGCAGTGACATCCCAAATAACCCCATATTTGCCTTAAAAATATACACTCACTATTCTGAAGCTAAAGAATATCCCAAGGAATCCTCGGGTTGGAAATAGTCCATGAAGGAATACCCAATGAATGCAAAAATCGAAAACATCCAAAAAGAAAATTATCCACTTAGGCAAGGTCCCATCTCAAATTAATAAATTTTCTTGAAAAACCTAGAAATCATTTACAAAAACAGTTGCAAATGGCAAACCAAAAAACATAGAAATATGGTTGAAAATGTTGGATCACAGAGAAACAGTTATAGTTAGCTGAGATAAGCATCGCTCACGCCCCGCGATTCACTGCTATGACCTCACCTATAACATCATTCATGACATGGTCAGTGACATCACTCATGACATCACTAATGACATCTTAACTGACTTCACTCATGACACCACTGTTGACATCATCCCATGAGTGTATTTCACTAACTTTGAGGCTTAAAGATATATATTAAGCTACAACATAAGATAAATGACTACTTTCTGTACTAGTAATTAGCCATACTATTTTTGGCATATCTCATCTGAGTGGCTGTGTGCCTGTCTGTATCAGTGTGTGAGTGGTTGTCTGAATGGCTGTATGGGTGTGTTAGTAGTTGTGTGAGTAGCTGCATGGGTGAGTGAATGGCTGTATTGGAGAGTGAGTGGGTGTTTGAGTGGCTGTATGGGTGAGTTAGTGGCTGTGTGACTGGCTGCATAGGTGTCTGAGTGGGTGTGTGGGTGGCTGTGCAGGTGTCTGAGTGGCTGTATAGGTGAAGGAGTGGGTCTGGGAGTGGCTATATGGGTGAGGAGTAGCTGTTTGAGTGTGTGCATAGGTAAGTGAGTGGGTGAGAGTGGTTGTATTCAAGAGTCAATGTCTGTGTGAAAGGCTGTAATGGTGTGTGAGAGGTTGTATGATGTGTAAGTAGTTCTGTGTGTGTGAGTGGGTGTGTGAGTGGTTGTATGGGTGAGTGAGTGGCTATGTCAGTGGCTGTATGGGTAAGTGAGTGGGTGTGTGAGTAGCTGTATTGGTGAGTGAGTGGCAGTGTGAGTGGCTGCATGGGTGAGTGTGTGGGTGTGTGAGTACCTATATGGGTGAGTGAATGGCTGTGTGAGTTTCTGTGTGGTTATTGAGTTCCGTGTGTGAGTGGCTATAGGGCTCAATGAATGGGTATGTAAGTGTCTGTATGTCTGTATGACTGGATGTGTGAGTGGCTGTATTGGTGAGTGAGCGGGTACATTATTGACTGTATGGGTGAGTTAGTGGGCGTGTGAATGACAGCATGAGTTAATGGTTCTATGGTTGAGTGATTGGATTTTTGTGAGTACTGGTTTGGATCTGTAAATGAGTATGTGAGGAGTTATGTGAGAGTGGGAGTGGGTGTATGAGAGGTTCTGTGGATGATGGCATCGGTGATGTCATTTGAGATGTCATCAGAGATGTGTAATTTGAGAAGTCATGAAGTCAGTGAACATGTCATGAGTGATGCAATATGTGAGGCCTAAGCAGTGCATTGCGGGGGAATTGATTTTTTTTTTTATAGTTAGGAAATAGCATTAAAAAAACGTTAGAAATTTACTGAAAAAACAGAGACATTATAATTAGGCTCAGATTTCACTCATACTAAACCAGTGAAATTCATCAGTTATAATTACCTGAGATAACTATATCTTATGGCCCAACAATGCACTGCTTATGACCTCACATATTAGACAACTCATGACATGGTGAGTGACATCACTGATGACATCTCAAATGACATCACTAATGACATCACTGATGGCATCATCCAGTGAAGGTGTTTTCTGAACGTTTCAGAGTGTTAAATATATATTTTAAGATACTGCAATGTTTAAATTAGTAAACTTTTTGTACTACTAATGAGTGATGCTATTTGTTACACATATTATGTGAGTGGCTGTGTAAAATAATAAAATGCTTCGTGTTTTTTGAGAAAATATGAACCATAATATTTTATTCTGTAAATAAACTTATTATTTGTGGTCAATGCATTTAAATAAAAAAATACATAAAAAAAATAATGAAAAAATATATTTATTAAATAATTTATAAATTAAAAAACGACCCTAATCACCCACGTCCCAGAAGAAAGTTATACCAAATATGAAGTGCCTCATTATTTAGTATATAATATTTCTAACATTGATAATATGAACATACATTATTACCACACCTAAAGAAACAATACACTTTTTTAAAAATTCTGTTTATTAGTTTTCACAGCGTGATACAAACATATCGCTGCAGCAGGCAGCGTTAAACCAAAAAACAACACAAACAATCTTATAAAGGTACATGGTGAGATCAGATAACACATGCCTTGCAGTCTTCGACTCACACTCCTTGGTAACAATGCCAACTCCAATAGTTCCGAATACATGGAAACAGGTTCTGCGCACACGTTTAGAAGTAAACACAGTGTGGTGAGACCGAAGGGTAAGGTCGAAAGTACGAAGGAGGTCTACACCAGAAATGTCTTTGTAGGTTTAATCGTGCGTATCATCAAATGAAAAGGGAACATGAGAACAACCAACCGACACGTGTTTCGTCAACGGGAAACAACCCGTGACTCTTCAGGGCTGGGAATTATCACTTTCTAGTTGCATTCCAGTCCTCTATGCATTTTATTTCTATGCGTGTGGTCCTATAGATACCCCTACATGACCCGACTGTTGCCTGACAACTATGATTTGGCCCCTCCTCAATAGTTGCCTCGCGTTATGCTCCTCATGCTCCTCTTGTACGGACCCCTTGTACTCTCACCCTTTGCCATTCTATTGTTGTGTTCCTTGTCTCTGTTTTACAGAGGGACATCCACCTCCTGTTCCCCCACCTTTGACCGTTCTTGTTTGCGTTACCATTTATTTTTTGTATGTTTATTTGTTCTCTTTGTGTCCTTCCCAGCCCTGAAGAGTCACGGGTTGTTTCCCGTTGACGAAACACGTGTCGGCTGGTTGTTCTCATGTTCCCTTTTCATTTGATGATACGCACGATTAAACCTACAAAGACATTTCTGGTGTAGACCTCCTTCGTACTTTCGACCTTACCCTTCGGTCTCACCACACTGTGTTTACTTCTAAACGTGTGCGCAGAACCTGTTTCCATTTGTAGTGGGTGTCTCCTACACCCCAACTCGCAGGGGTTCTTTTTCTTGCCAGGGTTTGTTTTCCCCTGATCTCGCAGCACCGTACCTACCAGTTCACTTTCTGACCCTTGGTGTGTTATGTTTGAGCGCCATTCTTTCTTCATCAACTAAACCCCTCACAGAACCAGTTCCGAATACATGCCAGGATACAAAAGCAAAAACAAAAAAATACAGTATCATCGCGCATCTGTAGCGATAAGTAGTCTCTCAATGGCGACCAGATGTCTTTAGGCTTAGACGATACGGGCAGTTCCTCTGCATACAACTCTAACTGTTCATGGCAGAACACAAGGTCCTTAAGCCACTCATCAACTTTAGGGGACCGTTTGCTGTCCCAAGTGAACATAATACGACGTTTAGCAAGCAGGAGAGCAACCTAAACAAATCTACCCAGAGCGGCCTTCAGATGGGGTGCGTGGACAAGCAGGCATTCCAGAGGTGTACACTGTAAAACAATTCCAGTCATGGTATGTATGCGAGCAACGACACCCTCCCAATATTTATGCACACAATCACACTGCCATGCCAAGTGCAGAAAATCAGCCTGCGACAGGCCACAGCGCCTGCAGCGATCTGACTCCCGCAATCCCATTCTGCATAGCCTAACAGGCGTATGATACACTTGATGTATGAATTTAAAGTGTATAATACGGAGATTACCATTAGGGGATAAGCGACCCGTGAGAGTACAGATTTGTTCCCAATCCCGTGGGAGGATCGGGGAGTCCAAAAGAGAATTCCAGCGCTCCAGACTACCATCCGACCCCCCCACCGTCTCCCCCTGCACTGCCTTATATAGCTTGGTGATTAACTTTTTCTTAGTTGGGGTGATCAACAGCAGCTGAAGTGACTGGAGCATGGGCGGCTCTGCCGGGAAACCGGGGTAATGATCCTTGAGTGCACGTTTCAGCCGATAAAGGGAGTATTGAAACAGCAAAGTAGGATACTGGATATAGTCTATGTCAGCCTCTGACAAATACCTCACTCCCGGGAAGAGATCGCGCATGTGCGCAATGCCAACCTCCTCTAGGGATCTCATAGAACCACCCTCTTGAGTCACCGATAGGGCGCCATGGCCCGTCAGGGGCAATGCAGGCGCATAGAGCGGAAGCTTCTGAGCACGCCTGCCAATCGCCTGCCAGGCTGCAATAGTGGTATCTATAGTGTTAATCTCAGTTTTGGGCGTGCGCCTGTTTGTGTGTGTTATAACGCTCGCTAGTGAAACAGGGTAAGCATCCCCATCTTCTACCGCAATGTGTGGAATAAAATCATGTGTCCGGAAACAGTAGTACGCGTATTGGGCCTGGGCGCAAAGATAATATAAATAAAAATCTGGGGCCGCGAACCCGCCTTTATTATAAGTCAGGGTTAATGTACGCCAGCTGATTCTGGATTGCTTATTACCCCAGACCAGCCGCAAGAGCTGGGATCGGACTGTTTTAAAAAATGCGTGGTAAGTTTGATCGGGATATTACAAAATAGATATAAAAACCGTGGAAGAATGATCATCTTAATCACTGCAATGCGGTCGGCCAGGGACTACGGGAGGTGTAACCACCTATCCACTAGTTGCACTAAGTTGTTGTAGGCCATTCCATAGTTCTCCTTTATAACTATCTCAGGATCACGGTGTATCTAAACCCCAAGATACCTTACCGGAGCCGTGGACCAGACCAAAGGGTATTCCAGCTGAGGCGGAGGCGTTTTGAGCGTCAGGGGAATAATTACCGATTTGTCCCAGTTTATCTTTAGTCCCGAGAACAAGCCAAAACGAATGTATTCCCGGATTACCTGAGACAAATTCTGCTGTGGGTCTCGTATAAAAAGGACCATATCATCCGCATACATCGAGATCCCGACCGGATGGTGATTAAAATTTAAGGCAGTTTCTCTATGACGCTGTCGGATTTTGCAGGCCAGTGGTTCCAACAGGAGGGCAAAAAGGAGGGGGGACAGGGGGCAACCCTGCCTAGTACCCCTTTCAATCTGGAATGGCTCAGACGTGAAGCCACCCACCCTCACCCTTGCCGACGCCTCAGTATACAAGACCTGAATCCACCTCGTCAAGACCACAGGGAATCCCATTCTATGCAGTATATGAAACATGTAGGGCCATTCTATGGAGTCAAATGCTTTGGCCGCATCGAGGAGGACCGCAGCCGCTGATAACTCCGGGTTTAGAACATTAAACATTGAGAAAATGGTCCTCAGATTGTGGGAGGTGGAACGTTCTGGAATAAACCCAGATTGATTGGGGAGCACCAGAAGGGGCATTAGCGGTTGGATCTTTGTGGCCAATATCTTAGCCAGAATTTTTGCGTCTATGTTTATTAATGAGAGGGGACGATACGATTCGCAGGACGTGGCGGGTTTATCTTTTTTAAGCAAAGTGACAATCAAAGCCTGTCTGAGGGAGGCCACCGGAATCATGAGCTTCTGCGTACATTTCCAGCAGGTGGGGTATAGGAAGATCAGCGAAGGACTTATAAAATTCCGCTGTTAGGCCATCCGATCCTGGGGCCTTGTTATTAGGGAGAGAAAGAATAGCATCGCGCACATCCGTCTCGTCTATAGGTAGACTCAGATACTCTCTGTGAGTGTCCGAGAGCCAAGCGCAGGCCACATCTGATAAATATTCATCCAATGCCTCAGATTACATCCCACCTCGAGTTTTGTACATATCTGAGTAAAAGTGTCGGAATTGATCCACTATATCATGTGGAGTAAAACATTCCAACCCAGAGGGATCAAGTATCCGGTCAATCTGATGATGTTCAGCACGGAATTTTAGTTTGAAGGCCAGAGCTTTGCCCGGTCGACCCCCCTCCCCAAAGGCACGCGCCTTATGCCTCCTTGCAATATATTTTGCCTCAGTCTCGGCCAACGAATTATATTCTGTCAGGGACTCCTGTATACGTGCCAGCAACACTGTTGATGGTGCACTGAGATATTTCTCTTCCAATTCGCTCAGTGTTTTCTCCACTCTAGACAGCCGACCCCTGAGGTCCCGGAGGATCCCCGCCGTGGTGCCTATGCATACTCCCCGAATTGTCACCTTGAAGGCTTCCCAAAGCGTAGATTGGCTTTCCACCGTACCCACATTTATCTCAAAATACTGAACGATAGCGGTTCTGACGGCGTCAGAGTAAGTGGGATCAAGCAAAGCCTCTGCCCGGAAGCGCCAGGTGAAAGGGCGACAGGGGTTTGCAGGGACGCTGAGGGTTAAAGCAACAGGATTATGATCTGATAATGTGCGTGGCAAAGTGTGAATCGCCGTAACCCACCCATTAGCTTCCTCACTCAATAGCCAATAATCTAGTCTAGACCAGCTATTGAAAACTGGAGTGATGTGTGTGCCCCCAAGCGTCTGAGTTGCGCAGCCGCCAGACATCGACGAACCCAAACTCCGCCATTGCATCACGCACGCACTGAGCCACCCTGACTGTGCGTGCCCCAGAAGGATTGGATTTATCCACTTGAGGGTTGAGATGGGTATTCAGATCGCCTCCCCATAATATAGCAGAGTCTGGCAGTGAACGCAAGACAGCGAGCATATTAAAGAAGGGCGCGGGATCGTCCACCACTGGGCCATAAATGTTAACACTTGTAACAACAGTCATACCCAGCTTGCCCTGCACCAATGCCCAGCGGTCTTCCGTATCCACACTAGTATGTATAGGCAAGAATGGGATCCCCTTTCGAATAAGGATAAGCACCCCTCTGGCATAGTTAGAGTAAGATGACGCCAGCCGAAAACCTGCCCACCTTTGCGCCACCCCAGGTTCAGAACGACAGCTCAGATGCGTCTCCTGTAACAATGCAATATGCGTGGTATGCCTATCTAAGGACGACAAAACTTGGCGGATCTTCTTGGGAGAATTGAGCCCACGCACATTCCATGTGATGCAGTTGTACGTCTCACCCATAGTCATTACCCATGATAGTCACCATTACATTGGCAGCATATGACAATTTATATGAATACCAGACAGTGCAGACTCTCACTTGAAGATACAATCTGATCGGTGTACCTTTGAACTTACAACACACGAACCCACTCCCTCCCTTCACCCACTTCAGCAACCCCAATTCGCCAAAGACAGCACCCACCACTAGAACCACCCCCAACAAAAACAGAATACCACAACACAGCTTTTGGGGTACGACCCATTGGGGGGAACATGGTGGCTAAGACTCACTCCCTGATGAAAACGGGAGCGGGCCGCCATAGAAAGGGAATCAAGCCCTCCCCAGCCCACCATCCAACCACACAACCAGCATCAGCAATATATTCACCAGTCAACAGAGCAACGGCAAAGAAACTTCGAACTGTAGGCCTGCGGGGGCCCTTAAATTTCCAGCACAGGAGGAGAGTCCCCCCCCAGGCTCACACCAGCAGCTAGAAGATTCAAACCACCCTAGCCAGCAAAGAGACAATCGCCCAAGATCAACGAGTGCCATTTTATGACGCACAGATCAGGACTGGAACGCAGTCCACAACAATGTACACAGTCAGCAGGTGCACACCGGCCCCACCCCCCTCAATCATCAACATCCGAGGTGAAAGCTGTAGATGGACGCTGTCGTCGCAAGGATTTAGCATAGTCCCAGGCCAATTTGGAATTAGTGAATATTTTTGCGTTATCTGCCTGGCCTATGCACAGGCGGGCAGGATAGAGCATGGCATATGGTATTTGTTCCTTCATGAGGAGCTTCTTGACCCCCTGGAACTCCTTACGTGCCGCCTGTACCGAGGCCGTGAAATCTGGATAGAATGACAGCACAATGCCTTGATAGTTCACTGTTCCTTTTTGCCGAGTGATGCGAAGTACAGTGTCTCTGTCTCTAAAGTTCAGCAGCCTGGCTATTATAGGCCTCGGAGTGGCACGAGGTGGTGGTCGCGCCGCCAGGGTCCTATGGGTTCGTTCGATGGTGAACATGTTAGAAAGGCTGTCAGCCCCACAGATATCCCTTAGCATGGTCTCAACATAATCCTCCAGACGCCCAACATTCGTGGATTCCGGCAGACCCAAAATGCGCACGTTGTTGCGCCGGGAGCGCGCTTCAATGTCCTCATTCTTGGCTTGGATTAGAGCAAGCAGCTTTTCCATACCCCCGGTCTTAGTGGTCACCTGCTGCAAGCCGTCCTCCGCGTCCGAGATCCGCTGCTCGTCCTCGCCGATCCTCGCTGCGTGTTTGTCCAGCTTAGATGAGAAATGATCCATGCGATCATTAAGCGCCGCTATCTTCCCATCTATCGCCTGCAAGCTGGTATGAATGGCAGCCAATGATTTTTCCAGAGCCGTGGGGACCAACGTCGAAGCATCCATCTCTGAGTCAGAGGCAGCGGTCTGGGAGGATTTGCCGCCCTTTCGGAGTTCAAAGGTGAGCCTGGGTTGATTCTTCTCCGGCTTGCCCATGGCGGCAACAACGCCCAGCAGCGCAGGAATCCCAGCTACCCAGAAGTAGAATCGAAGACAGGGGACTCCCCCACCAAGGCAAGGGCCAGGCACCGGCCAACGCGCCGCGCTAATCGCGCAATGCCGTCCACCCTCAGATGATGCAGTCAGTGCCCACTTGGGCACGTAGACACAAGGAGCCGAGCCAGGCACTGTCCTCCCGGAAAGCCAGTCAAATCGCTGAGGCCCCCAGCCCGTCCGTTCCAGCAAGGTGTTGTGGGGGAACTTGCCCAGACCGCCCCACTCCAGCAACGGGGGAACACCTCCAGGCGCAGCCCCCATGAACCAAAGGGCAGATGAAGCACCACTGGGAGCCCAGCAGGCAGCAGCAGGGCACCCCCCAACCAGCACGCAGCCAACTTGCCCCCGCGTGATCGAGGACTACAGCAGACTAGGGCCTCCCCACTTCGTTTAGTAAGTCTCAGGGCAGCTGGGCAGATAGCAGTCAGGCAGCACCGGGGTACTTCAAAGTGAGCGCCGCGGTCAATCACGCTCACACCGCGGCCTACCTCCAAAGTCGGCGCCGGGGCCTCGCGTGATCCCAGAGGCCGCGCACCCTGCGAGACCAACTCCCAGCACTGCAGCAGCCTCTGAGCACACACCAGCCTTAGCGGATCGTCCCATCAGGATCCACGCCGCACAGCCTCATCGATCGCCAGCAGGCACGGACAGCAAATGATGCGACCACAGTGGGACTGCCTCCGCTCACAGGATTACGGCCGCCATGACGGCTGCGGGCCAAACGAGCAGCGTTCCCCTCACCGGTCCCGCAGGCAGACTCCGCTCCAGCCGACTCACCGCCGGTAAGCCCTCGACAGTTAAATGCCCCGCAGACATGAAGAACGCTGTGGATGGCTCAGGGAGGGAAGGATATTGGTAGGATGATGACGGCTGCCGGCAGAGCTACACTATTGTGCGGCCATCTCGCCGTGCACCTAGCCACGCCCCCAAAGAAACAATACACTTACCTTAAATATTCTGTCTCTCAATGTTTTGTCACTTACAATATTTACTTCAGCAATATTTTACTAAAGTAGTATTTTGGAGTTGGCATTCCGGTGCCTATCCTTGTCTGTAGCTGCCGCAAAATGCAGTAGTCTTGCTTTTGAGAAATCTTACCCAAGAATATACAATGTCTTCTCATATAAGTAATCTTCACTGGCTACCCACTGTCAAGTGTTCCCTCTTTAAATGCCTTTGCGTCTGTCACAAAATCCTTTCCAGTCAGTGGCTTAAAAACTTCACTATTTGGTTTCTCTTTTATCAGCCCCCTCACACCCTCCATTCACCTTATAAATGTTCGTTAACTTTTCCTTTTTCTGTCAAGCAGCTAAAGCTTGGACTACCCATTTTTCATCTATTTATACCACAAATCTCATATTTAGAAAATCTTTACAAGTCTGGGTATTTAATATCTATTCTTTGAATATTTGATTGATGTGTTTCTAGTAATTATTTTCGAAGTGGCCAAATACATTAACGGGCAATCACATGCTCAGCAAAGTAAATTAATAAACAAATTAATAATTCTGTGCCTAAATCGCAATAAATTGTATCATAATTGTTAATATCATCTGTCAATATATGACCTTTATCCCACCAACATTTACTGTGTTGGGCCTCTTGAAAGTTTCACTGTAATAGCTCCTCCATGTTTCTGATTGGGAGGATCTCATCTTTCTGTCATAATGCTAGTTGTTCATGTCAATGAATTCTGTGCTACGTCAGCATTTGGTGGTGATGCTAAGCATTTTGCTTGCTTCTGCATTTGTATTTCTGGTAATATTAATACATAAAATCACTTCTTGCGCAATGTTTGTGGAGCTGTCATTGCTGATGTTATCCTCAGTGATTGTAGTGTCTTCCAATTAATTCCCAATAGGCTGTACAGTAGGACATCAAGGGTTACTAGTTTGCCTGGAAGTCTGGGAAAGTCCCATGTAGGTGATGAGGTGTGGGAGGGGGAGCTATGCACTGTTTGTCACTGTTAAAGTAAGATTTAGTGCTTGCACTTTGCCCCTTTAACACAAGGCTCCATCAACCGTGGTATTAATACAGTCAGAATCATTACTGGAAGTGCCTCCAAACATTCTGAGTTTGTGTGGGTGAGGAACTGGTATACTGCATAAAGTAAGGATGGTAGGCTGCAGGGATTACGTTGCTGGATTTCATTGTCAGGTTTGATATGCTGGTGGAGGGTATTGTGGGTCTGGCTTCAGGGATTAAAATGTCTCCCATTTCACTTTATTCTTTCTACGTAATTTGTGCAGATTATTTACATTCCTCATGTCTAACAGATTACTATTCACTGCTGCCTAAAACAAGGATATTACTAACTAGTTGCTGATCCACAAAGATGATTAATTATGACATTCACCTGGTACTGTTTTGTAAATAGATACATTCAATTACATTTTGTAAGTATTTGACGCAATGTGTTATTACTTCTACTGCATTGAGTTCATTTTAGTACCTGTCACATCCAAAGAAGAACATGATCTAAGACCTCAGCTCAGACCAAGGGGAAGTCTAGCACCACACATGGCCAACCACTCCTACTGCAACACAGTGCTATAGAAAATAATTAAAGCTCAGACTTAGAATAAGACTACACAGGGAATAACGTTAAAACAAGGCATGCTATTTTTACTTTAAAAAAATATATACATTTAATGTAATGTGAAAAAATATATAAATGAAAAAATAAGTAGTATTAAGTTTCAATTATTTATATAACCATTTCAATTAAAACATACATGTAACATTATATTCAAAATAATAAAATAAACTTAAAAGCATTGTATATATCTTTCAGTAACTTTCATCATTTAATAGATAAATATAACCACTTAACGTTGGGTGTTTTTTCATATAAATCTGTATAAAATTAACATTCATGTAATTTAACTTAATTACATTTTAATTTCAAAACTAAGTTAATAGTGCTGAGCAAATGTGAACAGAGCCTGTTGGATATGGCCCTTTTCGCAGGGTTATCCCCAAACCTTTTGCTGCTTTCTCCTATTTTTTCCTGACCTGTTTGTGTTGGTTTTAGGACTCTGGGCACTTTACCACTGTTAATCAGCTCTAAATCATATGCTCTCTGTAAATTGTGTTATGGATTGGTGTTTCCATGATTGGATATTTATTTGATTTACTTATTAGTCCCCAGTAAAGTGAACTGAGCGTGCCAGGGCCTGTCAATCAAATGCAACTAGTGGGCCTGCAGCACTGATTGTGCCACCCATGTGAGTAGCCCTGAAAAGGTAACTCAGACCTGCCATTGCAGAGTCTGCACGCAGTTTGTAACTGCCATGTCGACTTGGCCAGTGCACACACTTGCCAGTCCCTAACCTTCCCTTTTCTTACATGTCCGCCACCCCTAAGGTAGGCCCAAGGTAGCCCTGTGGGCTGGGTGGAGTGTATATGAAAGGTAGGACATGCCCTGGTGTGTGTGGCATGTCCTGGTAGGGAATTACAGACCATTAAGTTTTTTGCTATTGCAAGGCTACCTGTTCCCCATAGGACAGAATGGGAAGTTTGTTTATAACATCTTATAAACATAACTGGCCATTAGGAATTAGGTAAGAAAATAAAGTTTAGTGTGCCTGAACTCAGAATCTAAAGATGCATCTTTTAGTGTAGGTGGTTGTTGGACTTGGCCCTTCTGGCAGGTTCACCCCTGAACTTTTTGCTTTTTATTGGTGACTTGGTGTGGTGATTTTTGGTTTCTACGCACTTTCCCTGTGTCCCAGAGGAAAGTGCGTGCGCATTCTGAGTGCATGTGGTGAGATAGGCCTGTCCTCCCATAGGAATGCATGGGGAATGTATGTGTCCCTAGTAGTTCCTGATGCGTGGGGTGTGCAGGCCCGAGTTTGGTATGTGCGGACTCGTGTGGTTGAATGCTGCGCGATGATGTGTGCGGCGTGCATGTACCTAGTATGGAAGTGCCACTTCTAGAAGTGGGCACTTCGGTGTGCAGTGTAAAATGTGTGCCTTGTCGCGCGATTGGCTGGTTGAGGTCATGTGACGGGCTAGGTAAATCCCCAGAGTCAGGATGAGTCACCCAGTTGTGAATGGGGAGATCAGCAGCTAGATGGATGGGAGGAGTACACCTGGGTCCTGAATAGGGCAGGGTTTTCCCCACACAATGCTGGCTCCGCCCCCTGTGGTGCGACTGATGACTCTGGCCTGTCCACTGAATAGGGAGAGGGGCTGAGCAAAACAAAGTGCTCAGGGACCAGTTGTAACTGGTTCGCCCCTTCCCTGCACCTTGAGACAAAGGATTTACTGTATAAGAAGGGGCTGTGTCCCCTTACATTTGGTGTTCTCTTGCTGATCCAACTTGAGGGGGGCCTGCTGCTGCTGGGCGCCAGGAGAGACCGCCACTGGGGACTGCCTCCCTGCTGGAGGGCCCTGTGAGCTGGCCCATGGGCCCAGTCTTTGCCCCCCCCTGCTTTTGAAGACTTTGGCTGGACTTGCTTTCTTGCCCAAGAGCCTGGAAGCGCTTTTTACTTATAGCGCTAGGAGCGCTCCATTTGTGGCCCCAGCAGCGCTGAGCTGCGATCCTTAACAGGGGAACCCCGACGTAGGGATTACCCCGCTTTTGCCGATTTGAAGCGGGTGCCTACCCGCATTGCCGTGGTCGTTGGCGGGTGCCCACCCCGCTTATTGGTTTATTTCGTTGGCGGGTGCCCACCCCGCTTATTTGTTTTTCTTGCGAGGGAGCCTACCCCTCTGATGGCCGGAGAATCACCGCCGCGGCCAGGGAATCCCAGGAAGTCAGGCGGCCGGGGGCGGGCCTCCGGGACAACAGGAACTGGAAGCAGGAGGGCGGGAGCCTACCCCGCCTCCCACCGAAGACGCGCGGCTGGCTGAAGCCCCGGAGATTCCCCCGCACCGCCCGTCAGGCCGGAGGCTCTGAAGTCCTCTGAGAACAGCCCGGGAGAGCAGGAGACGACGCGGGAGTCCCAGGTGAGTGGGGCTCCATGCGGTTGAGGATTTTGTCCGTTCTGCCCTCTCCCTTCTTCACGCAGCGCCGCAGTTGCGGGCTGCTTCACCGAGGGGGCAAGTTCTTCCCAGGGCATTTGATGTTGCTGAGTCCCCCGAGCGGGACTCCCACGCTCCTGGGTGCAAATTAGTTTTAGAGCCCCAAAGGCTCCCACGAGGCACATTGTTCAAGAGTCCAGAGGGACTCCGACAGACGGGGCCATATTGGTCCTAGAGCGCGAAGACGCTCCATCGTGGGGGCATATTATTTTTAGAGCGCTCGTGGGGCTCCAACACTCCGCATTGAGTTCTTCGAGCGCTGGTGCGCTCCAACGTTATTGGGGGCCGTATTCATTTGTTTAGAGCCCAGGGAGGCTCCAACAACTGCCCTATTTTTCCTAAGAAGGCACAGTGGTGCCCACGCTCATTTCTCCAGCTGCCCAGCACTTAGTGGGCAGCTGCAACGTTTAGGTTGTGCATTGTGCGCCTGGCTTGCGCAGCCTGCGCAGGCTTGCCCCTGACTTTGCTGAACAAAGGGCGTCCTAGCCCCTACCAGGCCAGTTGGCCCAGGGACTGCCACAGATAGTGGCTAATGTGAGTTTTTGCGCCATTGTTCCTTTCCTGCACCTCTGAATGTGTTTATGCGTCATGTGCTTTGCTTTACACCTCTGAATGTATTTTATGCATCCTGTGTTTATGTGCTTAGACCCCTACAGGTAGAGTGATACTTAGGTGGTTGTTTTTCTCCTAGTACAGGTGGTGCTGGTGAGGTCCTGATTCCCTGCGCAGTATTTTCCTAAGGTGGTTAGGGTTGCGTAGGTGGTACTTTCTGGTTACCAGGAGTTACTGATTGTGTGTTATATATGTTATTGTGTGCTATGTTCTAAAGTATTATTCCTAAGTTCTAAGAGTGCTAATTTCGGACAGTGGTCCATGTGGCCCTGTCCCCTGTACATATAATCCCGTGTAAATTCTGCCCGTGCCTGTTGGCACATTGTAAAGTGTGTGTTTTTATCTGATGTGTTGTGTATAATACAAAGGCTATTTTTATAGAATACCTTGTGTGGAGTTTCCTTTGTGGTGGGCCTTCGGTGTTGTTGCTGGGTGCGCGCGCAAACGCTTTACACATCGCCTCAGGGATAAGCCTGTCTGCTCGTGCCAAGCTACCAAGGGGGTGAGCAGGGGTTTTCTTTGGCGTGTAACTTCCTTGCCCTGACTAGAGTCGTGGTTTCTGCCTGACTTTGGCGCAAGCCTTAGCCAACCAGAAATCCCATTTCTAACATTGGTGATCAGCGGTGGGATTTGGACTTGCGTTTGCGCTGTACCGCAGCGGCAACTGGCCGCACTACAAAACTCTGCATTTAGATAAATCACATGGTATAGGGATTATTGTTTTAAGTTTGTTTTTAAATGTCATTTCTTTGGAAATGTGTTTCTAGTGCACTGTGAGTTAGGTGTCCCTAGCTCGGGAGGGTAGATTATCCCCCTTAGTGCATTGTGTTTTCTGGATTCACCAGAGGGTGGGATCCAGTGGTGGCAGCGTAATAGTGTCCTGTACATTTGTCCCCCGCCCTGCGCCCAGAGTTGGTACCTGTGTCACGTGGTGGTCAGGTTGAGGAATCAGGGGTGGTAGAAACTGCCTTACCAGTCCGAGGGGAGGGTTGTGTGTGGATGAATGGTGTGTGGCACTAGGCAAGTGAGTGTGAGTTCTCTGGGATAGAGAGCTTGCTGAATCCTTTGTGAATTGTGTACTCCTGTGTTAAACGCAGACCCCTAGGTTCCCTGTGTGATCTTTTCTCTAGAACGTCTGCCAGAATGGAGCCTGCTTTTGATCCCAGTGATCTAGTTTATTACAGTATGCAGGAGTTGGAAAGGTTCTGTAGAGAGAGAAACATAGGGGTGAGAGAGTCAGACACTGTGTACGAACTGAGGAACCACATGATTGGATGGCAAGCAGGTGAATGGAAACGTGAGCGCAGTGGGGAAGACAGGGCCCGGGCCTCTCACCTGGAGGGTGGTGGGTCTGTGGGGAGCCCTGAAGATTCAGAAGAAGATGACAGTACCTGGACGCCAGTAGAGAGTGAGGACCCCGTGGGTAGGGAGTCCCTTGCTGGGTCCAGCGTAGGAGAAAGCGCCTCATCCCTTTCCCTGTCCCCTGAGCACAGTGGTAGTTTTCTGGATTCCCCAGTGAGGGTGGAGTCCAGTGGTGGCAGCGATATAAAGTGCAGTATAGAGAGTCCCAGTCCCAGTTCCCCGAGTGTGGTACCTTGTTCCCGAGAGGAGGAATGTAGTTTGAAGTTCAGGGGCAGTAAGAAGCTGTCTCACCAGTCTTGGGAGGAGGCTGTGGAGGAATGTCATGATGCCCTGGTGGACTGGCTGGTGTTTAACCCGGAGCAGGATTTGGATGGAGTACTAAATATGATTATCAAAGAGCAGATGCTCAGTAGTTGTTCTCCAGGGTTGCGCCAACACCTGTTGAGGTATAACTCTTTTTGTCCATGGGAACTTGCAGAGGAAGCAGAGCGCTGGGAAAGTGCTAGAGGTCCTCTAGAGTCATTAGTGAGTGATTCCAACAATAGTGGGTCAGAGATCCTCCAGCCCAGCATGGTGGAGGAGGCTCAGTGTAGCCCAGCTAGGTCCCAGGATAGCGAGGAGGGTGTAGGGGCTCACTGCCTGGCTCAGTGGAGCAGGAGTGAGGGGGTGACCGAGGGTCCCCAGACGCCCGAAACCCTGCCTCAGGACTTGGATGGTTTCATGAGGGAACACCAAGTTGGGGACCTAGGCTGTCCTGTTAGTCCACTTGAAGAAGATCTCTTAGTGAGTAGAGGACCTGGAGCGCCTGTAAACAGGGCTCCTGTGGTTCTAGAGTCTGGCAGTACCGCTCCGGTAGGGAGGGTACAGGAGTCCAGCGTGAGCAGTGATTGGGGGATGAGTTCCCCAGTGGAAGAACCGGTGGGTCAGGGACTACCCAGTTGGGCTAGGATCCCGTGTAGTGACCAGGGTGACACCACTTCTGTTCTGGGGGATCTCCGCGCACTGTCAGGTGGACAGGGGACGGGAGATCAGCGCCAGACAGACAGTCGCTCGACATATGTGTCATTTGATAGCCTCAGGGGGATGGAGTGTAAGTCCCCAGAAGTCCTGGAGTGCCAGGCAATTATTCCACCAAAGGTTCTAGGCCGGAGGTTGGAAGGCCAGGTTCGGGATCAGCCTGACCTGAAGGGTGGGACGTCTGTAACCAGCGTCCCGACCGGTTCTTCTTCCAGAGGTACCGCCCCAGTTGGTAGGGAGCAGGGTTCTGGAAGGGGGTGCAGAGGGTGGGAGAGCCCACCTCTGACCCTGGTGCAATCTGAGGGGTTAAACCCTGGGTTGGAATGGCGTTCTAGGTGTACCCCTCGCCGGAGGAGGAGGAACCCTAGGAGAAGAGGTAGGGGGAGGAGAGCCTTCCCTGAGACTCCTGGTCCGCCTGAGGGTGTAGACCCTAGGCTGGAGAACCAGTGGCAGTCTAGTCCTGTCTTGCAGAGAGGAAGAGTGGAGAATGGCCGCTATGTGCCAGGGGTTACTACCCCCCACTCTGTGGTTAGGCAAGGACCGGTGGCACCTGGGTGGCCTAGGGCCTGGTCTTGGCCGCGGACAGCTTGGGAGTACCAGTGGGGTAGCCCAGTTGGTCCAGACAGTGGTGTTAGAAAGAATTCCATGGGTTCACCGTGGCGTAGAACCGGAGGGTGTCCCTGCAGTTGCGGGCCCGCGTCCGTGTTCTATCGCCCCAAGCAGGGAAGTCCATCACGGTGGTGATTGGTCTGCCCTGCGTTTTGGCTGGAAGGGGGTTGTGTTGGACTTGGCCCTTCTGGCAGGTTCACCCCTGAACTTTTTGCTTTTTATTGGTGACTTGGTGTGGTGATTTTTGGTTTCTGCGCACTTTCCCTGTGTCCCAGAGGAAAGTGCGTGCGCATTCTGAGTGCATGTGGTGAGATAGGCCTGTCCTCCCATAGGAATGCATGGGGAATGTATGTGTCCCTAGTAGTTCCTGATGCGTGGGGTGTGCAGGCCCGAGTTTGGTATGTGCGGACTCGTGTGATTGAATGCTGCGCGATGATGTGTGCGGCGTGCATGTACCTAGTATGGAAGTGCCACTTCTAGAAGTGGGCACTTCGGTGTGCAGTGTAAAATGTGTGCCTTGTCGCGCGATTGGCAGGTTGAGGTCATGTGACGGGCTAGGGAAATCCCCAGAGTCAGGATGAGTCACCCAGTGGTGAATGGGGAGATCAGCAGCTAGATGGGTGGGAGGAGTACACCTGGGTCCTGAATAGGGCAGGGTTTTCCCCCACACAATGCTGGCTCCGCCCCCTGTGGTGCGACTGATGACTCTGACCTGTCCACTGAATAGGGAGAGGGGCTGAGCAAAACAAAGTGCTCAGGGACCAGTTGTAACTGGTTCGCCCCTTCCCTGCACCTTGAGACAAAGGATTTACTGTATAAAAAGGGGCTGTGTCCCCTTACATTTGGTGTTCTCTTGCTGATCCAACTTGAGGGGGGCCTGCTGCTGCTGGGCGCCAGGAGAGACCGCCACTGGGGACTGCCTCCCTGCTGGAGGGCCCTGTGAGCTGGCCCCTGGGCCCAGTCTTTGCCCCCCCTGCTTTTGAAGACTTTGGCTGGACTTGCTTTCTTGCCCAAGAGCCTGGAAGCGCTTTTTACTTATAGCGCTAGGAGCGCTCCATTTGTGGCCCCAGCAGCGCTGAGCTGCGATCCTTAACAGGGGAACCCCGACGTAGGGATTCCCCCGCTTTTGCCGATTTGAAGCGGGTGCCCACCCCGCATTGCCGTGGTCGTTGGCGGGTGCCCACCCCGCTTATTGGTTTATTTTGTTGGCGGGTGCCCACACCGCTTATTTGTTTTTCTTGCGAGGGAGCCTACCACTCTGACGGCCGGAGAATCACCGCCGCGGCCAGGGAATCCCAGGAAGTCAGGCGGCCGGGGGCGGGCCTCCGGGACAACAGGAACCGGAAGCAGGAGGGCGGGAGCCTACCCCGCCTCCCACCGAAGACGCGCGGCTGGCTGAAGCCCCGGAGATTCCCCCGCACCGTCCCGTCAGGCCGGAGGCTCTGAAGTCCTCTGAGAACAGCCCGGGAGAGCAGGAGACGACGCGGGAGTCCCAGGTGAGTGGGGTTCCACGCGGTTGAGGATTTTGTCCGTTCTGCCCTCTCCCTTCTTCACGCAGCGCCGCAGTTGCGGGCTGCTTCACCGAGGGGGCAAGTTCTTCCCAGGGCATTTGATGTTGCTGAGTCCCCCGAGCGGGACTCCCACGCTCCTGGGTGCAAATTAGTTTTAGAGCCCCAAAGGCTCCCACGAGGCACATTGTTCAAGAGTCCAGAGGGACTCCGACAGACGGGGCCATATTGGTCCTAGAGCGCGAAGAAGCTCCATCGTGGGGGCATATTATTTTTAGAGCGCTCGTGGGGCTCCAACACTCCGCATTGTGTTCTTCGAGCGCTGGTGCGCTCCAACGTTATTGGGGGCCGTATTCATTTGTTTAGAGCCCAGGGAGGCTCCAACAACTGCCCTATTTTTCCTAAGAAGGCACAGTGGTGCCCACGCTCATTTCTCCAGCTGCCCAGCACTTAGTGGCCAGCTGCAACGTTTAGGTTGTGCATTGTGCGACTGGCTTGCGCAGCCTGCGCAGGCTTGCCCCTGACTTTGCTGAACACAGGGCGTCCTAGCCCCTACCAGGCCAGTTGGCCCAGGGACTGCCACAGATAGTGGCTAATGTGAGTTTTTGCGCCATTGTTCCTTTCCTGCACCTCTGAATGTGTTTATGCGTCATGTGCTTTGCTTTACACCTCTGAATGTATTTTATGCATCCTATGTTTATGTGCTTAGACCCCTACAGGTAGAGTGATACTTAGGTGGTTGTTTTTCTCCTAGTACAGGTGGTGCTGGTGAGGTCCTGATTCCCTGCGCAGTATTTTCCTAAGGTGGTTAGGGTTGCGTAGGTGGTACTTTCTGGTTACCAGGAGTTACTGATTGTGTGTTATATATGTTAATGTATGCTATGTTCTAAAGTATTATTCCTAAATTCTAAGAGTGCTAATTTCGGACAGTGGTCCATGTGGCCCTGTCCCCTGTACATATAATCCCTTGTAAATTCTGCCCGTGCCTGTTGGCACATTGTAAAGTGTGTGTTTTTATCTGATGTGTTGTGTATAATACAAAGGCTATTTTTATAGAATACCTTGTGTGGAGTTTCCTTTGTGGCGGGCCTTGGGTGTTGTTGATGGGTGCGCGCGCAAACGCTTTACACATCGCCTCAGGGATAAGCCTGTCTGCTCGTGCCAAGCTACCAAGGGGGTGAGCAGGGGTTATCTTTGGCGTGTAACTTCCTTGCCCTGACTAGAGTGGTGGTTTCTGCCTGACTTTGGCGCAAGCCTTAGCCAACCAGAAATCCCATTTCTAACAGTGGTTTTTACATCCTGTGTTTGAAAATACCCCTTTTAGAAAGTAGGTATTTTCTTGCACAGTCATCCTGTGTGCCTCTGCTGGAATGTGGATTGCCTGCCTGGGTTTTGTATGACAGAAGGCTGGGGTTCAGGAGTGGCTCCAGATAGTCTAGGTGGGCCAGGAAAGGGCTGAATAGACCTGGGCTGCAATTGGGGAAGGGGAGGAGATTTCCTTGCACCTTAAAGGGCCTGGTCTGCCTCTGACAATGCCGTCTCCACCTCCTGCCAGGAAGTCACACCAGAAAAGGCAGAACTGGCTGCCTAAGAGATCAAAGGATTTTGGGATATAAATAATGGGGCGCAGACCCCTGAAATGTAGAACTCTATTGGACCAAGAAGGCTGCCAAGAAGAAGAGCTGGAGAAGCTGTGAGGAGGAACTACCACATTGCTGTGTGCTTTGCTGTGTTGGCCTGCAGTGGCTGCTTCTGACTTGGGCAGTGAAAGGACTGGACTGAACTTTCTGCAATCTAATTTTGTGAGTTTCTCCAAGGGCTTGATGTAGAGCTTTCCCCCTGTTCAAGAAGTCTTAGGAACAGCAAAGACTTCAAGCTCTTCTGCCCTCAGCACTGGGGACTGTGTGTTTTGTGCTGCAACAGAAGAAGAAGCAACCCAACGACGTTGATGACGACACTGCTGACTCTGTGTCCTGAAGGTTACGCAGAGGGCACCGCCACAACGCTGCACCGTGACCCTGGTCTCACCGACGATGCCTGCTGACGCCGCCACCGAGCTGCTGCTCGCACCGTGACCTGTGGACACCGCACTTCGCACAGCCTCGCTGCACCACGACGCCTTGGTGTCCCCGATGATGCCTCTCCACACCGAAATCTACACCGCTGCTCGCACCGTGGCTCGAGGGCACTGCTCATAAAGATACACAACACACCGCCCTCATCCCGCACCGCAGCCTTGGCCTACCAACGCCGGCACCATCGAATTCAGTTCGTCAGCCAACGACAGCGCTTCAGCCACAACGACGTCACTGCTTGCACCGTGACCTGCCACACCGCGACGAGCACCGCCTTCACCTTGTACCGCAACCCTGGTCTCACCGATGATGCCATCTGATGCCGCCACCGAGCCACTGCTCGCACATGACCTGAGGGTGCCCACATGCTGCACCGCTGCACTTCGCACCGCAGCACCCGACGCCTGCCAACGCCAGCACTCCGGACTTCAACAGAGGGGAATTCGACCGGCAACGCGTGTTCAAGGGCCTCCGACAACTCCTGCACTGACCTCCTGAACCGATGCCTGCGGACGCCGTGCTTTCAGAAGCTCAACGAGAGGTCGCCAACGCCCTGCATTTCTAAAATTTACTGTTTGCGGGTCTTCCCAACACCGTAGCTGGCCTGCACACCGCGGTCATCCTGAACCGTTTGGATTTGTTTTTTTATGACTCCGTGATAGCCCCGGACGGAGCTATCGACTTCAAGGAACTATTTTTCAAGCATATTTTGATAATTGAAGAATTTTAAGTACTGTATTGTGGATGTTTCATCATTTTGGTCTTGTCTTAAACATATAAAAATAATGGATATTTTTCTAAACTGGTGTGGTGTCCTGTTGTAGTACTTACACTGTATTACTGTTGGTTATGTACAAATGCTTTACACACTGCCTTTAAGATAAGCCTGACTGCTCGTGCCAAGCTACCAAGGGGGTGAGCAGGGGTTATTTTAAGAGTATAACTCCCTCATCCTGACTAGAGTTGTGGTTTCTGCCCGACTTTGGCACATGCCCATGCGCTAGCCGACCAAAAATCTCATTTCTACGAGGGCCATATATACGTACAGGTTTACTGTATGGAATTCACAGATTCATCCCATGCTTGTCCCTCCTGTCTGGAGGTAGAAGTATTTTTTATATGAGAAAAAATGTCAGCGCCCTAGAGGCACATTCCAAGATTAACTCAATGAGGGTATGCTATCCCTAGTCTTCAGATCTTAGACGTTTTCCCAAGTTTTTCTCACATTTGTCCTGCGGAAATGTGTATGCAAAGCCTTTATATCCAAAAGGCATGGGGATCTGGTTTTCAGGATTCTCTCATAAGGTATATAGTTTATTCAGTGTTTGGTAAGTTGAAAGGCATGCTTTTTACCAATGGATGGATGTAGAAATCAACAGATTGGGCCAGTGGTACTAACAAAGAACCTATTCATTTACTATTAGTCTCTCAAATATCGGTATTTCTGATACTATTGGTCTCCCAGCATGTGTTCTATTTTTGTGTGGCTTTGGTATACAGCAAAAATAGAGTCTTACTCCTTGGTCCACCAAATGGAGTTCCTTCTCATGTTTTGGAATGACATATATAGATAAGTGCATATGCTTTCTCAACATCCCCACTAATGTGTGGAATTTGCTGCATCTGTGCTATGGTAGAACATGATCCATGAAGATTGGTGTAATGGGGTAATGCATGAAGCAACATAATCCCAAACAAGTTTCTTTTGCTATTTTCAATAATGTTCATTTCCAAATCTCAGTAGCTAGAACTCATTTAGGTCAGTGCTTTTATAGCCAACCCAAAATGCAAAGTTATTAATACTTAGCACAAAGTCTGTTATCGTAGCCTTCATTATACTCCAATGTATGCTTCCAATACCTTTAAAGTTAATATTATAAAATTCCTGATTACACCAATATTTCTAAATAGTGAATGAAAAATTTATAGTGGATCAAAAATAAATCAAAAGTTTGATTGGTTGTGGAAACAAGATATGGACTGGTGCTGTGCGGCGGAAAAGACAATTTATGAAAGCTGGGGATGTCCCAAGAAATGGGAAAAAGTTTGGCAGCGATGGGAAAATTACAGGGGGGTTAGGGGTGCATTGATCAGTTAGGGGCGGTGGGCTCCGTGATCGGGAGATTCTGACTATTAATATATGAACGGGTCTTGATTAACAGAACATGTATGCTAATGAAACTACATGCAACCCATTGTAAGCATATGACTATGTATGTTCAAGCTGACTATTATTTAATAAAAAGAAGTTTAAAAAAAAAAAAGTTTGAATGGTTTGTTCCATAAGTGTATCTGAGCTAAATCAATTCATTATAATAAGGGCAATCAGCATTATGTGATAAGGGAAGGTTAAATTATGCAGCATGGTTAACCAAATTATGCATCAAGAAACGGCAAATTCAACAGAGTAATGCGTTTCGTGAGAGTATTAGTTCATTATGTTGTCTTAATAACACATGTTTACACTATCTGGGCAAAGGCTTCACAACATCAGTACCAATTTAATGCTCAAATACAGCAATAAGCAACTAGAAGCTGAACCATCAACCTTCGCAAAAGACCTTCCACTGCACGGAAACATACCTTCCACTGCACGGAAACACACGCAGTTGAATGTTTAGTAACTTTTTTCCTCCGTTTGAGCTAGAACTATTTTTTTAACCTGTAACCTATGGATACTGTGCAAATGCAGCAAATCTGTTATTATGTCTCATTCGAATCACATATTTCCAGCAGTCCTGATTATATCTGTTTATAATTTGTAAATTTCTATCCAAGGTATTTGTTAGATGCAACCACTCTTGTTTCAATAACGACACTAAGTTCACCTGAGCTCAGCCCCCTGAGTGCTATGGCACAGAGCAGGCAGGCTTAATTTAGAGGCAATGTGTAAAATAATTATGCAGTACCATATACAAAAAAATAAATTGTAAAAAACATAACTAAAAATAAATGGAAGTTGAAAAAATATAAAAATAGTGCATATTTACAATTGAATTATAAAAAAGTTTAATAACCTATTTTGCATTTAAAAAATAATGACCCAATAAATGTTATTATAATAATTAATTAATGTTAATTAATTCTACATCACTTTTAATTATTGCTAAAGCACATTAATAATATGTTTTCTTTAGTTGGATATTATTGTTTTTATTTTAAACTTCAGAGAAATTATTTAATGCAATTTAACAACATTTCATTAATCAAAATTTTAATTCAAATTAATTTAATATGCTGTAGCATGTGTTATATTTAACATAAAAAATATTCTTAATATTTATTTTCAAGTTAAATAAACAGTTTTTCCCCTATTCTGTACCATGTGGAGATCTCCCCCTGAGTCTCCCTATGGTAATGTATAGGGAAAATTGTAAAAAATGTATCAGCAACTATACAAAAGTTATAATTTATTATGCATGATGGAAGAAGGCCTTGGCAGATAGGAGGATAGACCTCATTGGACCCGCCGGTAAACACAAAAGTGTTGTGTCATCAGGCCCTTGCAGAATGTTTTTCTTTGAGAAGGAAAGTCATTGACATGCAACAGCTGAACGAATATTGTAATAATGTTAATTCAGCATTTTATTTTTTCTATCCCAGGTCTCATCCTTCTAATATGACATTATTTCAGAAATACTATTAAGCACAATGTTCTGCCTTTACGAATGCCTTTAAATGCTTGCTAGTCCATCCTTATGGTGTTGCTTGACAGCACAGCTGTCACCAGACAATTATGTGAGTATTACTAGAGAGGGGCTTTGTCTCCACCCACTAGTTGGTAGCCAGAAGTACATGTTCTGATTAGGCAGAAGTTGTTCAGTTCCACAAAAAAGTGCTTGCCCTCCACACAGCTGTGATCATTAGGGTTTATTAATCCAGCTGCCTGAGAACGAATTATCAGAGTCACATACATGACATTTAAATGTATTAGTGTCTTAGATAATTAGATAATGTATACTGTTTTTCTCTGGCAGCCGCACAGATGGGAGGGGGCGTTTATGTGATGTTACCTCGCATGCATTTACCCCGCGTGCTTTTACCCCGCAGTTTTTACTCTGAAAAATCTTTTACAACTCAGGGCTTTACAACGCAATTCATTACAACGCATTCCCCATTCCAACGCAATTACTATTCTAACTCCAGGGGGGCGTTAGTTTAGGGAATGCATTGTAAAAGTTATTGTGGAGTCAATAATGCGAGGTAAAGCCATGCGGAGTAAAAAATGTGGGGTAAATGACGTTTCCCGGAGGGGGCAGTCCTTAACCTGCATGGATTTTTAGGTCTGGCTCGGCAGTGCAACTACCACGTGACCTTTTAACCTATGTCAATAACATTCTGCAGTTCTATGCTTCCACACAAATAAATATCCATTTCCATAATATTTACTTGTAATGCTTCTCATTACCATACGACATTCCTTTGGAGCCAGATTTATTGCCATTGCCAAGGATTATTTTGTTTCTGTAAACTCTTTTGTATGATTTACTCTGAAGGAATTCAAATTAGACCAGGGTAAAGGAATCATGCTAGTGGAGAATCAAGCAGCATCCCAATAAAGATAAATTGAGTAGGGTTCATTGTCCTTCCAAACAAATACATAAAGATTTAATCGCCCATCGAAAGCACATCACAGCAAACTACTTCCCAAACCATGATGTCTAGAATGGTCATTAGTGTGATAGAGTTAATAGCCATATGGCACGTTGACAACCAAGAGCTTTCTATGAGACATGCAGAAGGCACAGTTAAGTAAATTAAATACTATTCTATCCAGGCCCCAAGCAAGACTCCCCGCCATGAGGCACAATGAAACAGCACAACAATAATACAACAATCTAGCCAGCTTGCACTATTCATGTCTCCTCGCCGAAAAAGGACAACTCACGTTTTCTCCAACAATCAGAGAATCACAATGGGGCTCGCACATACTCCTTTGAGGACTTATGAGCTAATATTGCTCATTTATTATTTAACTACTACCAGAACAGAAACGTGTAAGCATAAAAAATCAACGCCCATGGACTGCACGACAGTCTAAAGATAAAAAACAAACAAAATAAAAACATGTATGAAACTAGTGCGGTACTTCTGTCGCCAAGCATATTAATGTAAACAGAGTGCGACAAAGCTGGCATAGCCAGAATGCAATGTGCATTAACCCGACACCCATTCTCACTTCCCGGAGGTACGCCACAGCTCATCGTAAATATACTTGAAACAGGAAAAGGCGATAAGAAGAGTGTCGCATTATCCTTTCCGAAGGTGCGAGCAAAACGAATGTTTTCCGGTCTTGTGGTGAGATGTACCACTGTGCTTTATCATTTCAGCTTCATAATACATGTTTGGTGTTCTTTCAGTTCTATTTTCAGGCATTAGATATGTGCTACTGTTTTTGCAGAAATTCAGGCCACCCATAAAATAAAAACTGGAAACTGATGAGAAACATGTTTTCAAATAGCAAGAGCGTAGCTAACTTGGCTGAGAAGGTTTAATAGAAGTAAAGCATTAATAGTTAAAATTTAGACGTATAAATGTGTAGTTGTCAATGACGGTCGTTTTCTATACAGGGGTTTCAAGAAACAACGGGGCAGATTTATGTTCCCTGGCGCATCCCTGCAAATCAGCATGGATGCGCCAGGGAAGATGCGTCACGCAAGTTTGCCCTTGCGCCACCGCAGATGTGCCGCATTTACAATGCGGTGCATCGTGGCGCAAGGACAAGCAGATACGTGACGTATCTGCCGGCATAAGGTTGGCGCAGTGCTGAAGTTGCGTTGCAAGCGCGACGCAACTCCAGCACTGTTCCAACCTACCCTATCCCTAACATGGTGCGTCAAGCCTTACGCCTGCTTCAAGCAGGCGCAGGGTTTTGACGCATCAGCGTTGGGAAAGTGACTCAGTGAAATCTTATAGATTTCACTGAGTCACTTTTCAGGGGTGTTCCTGCGACGGAACGCCCCACCTGAGTAGAAACGCCCACATGAAACCTGACGCAGGTTTCATGTGGCGCAGGGCTTTACACCGTGGCGCATCTCCATAGATGCATCACAATGTAAATGTGGCGCAACATGGCGCAGGGTTTACGCCGCCGCTGCGTCACAAAAGTGACGCAACGGCGGCGTAAAAGTGGCGCAAGTCTGATATAAATCTGCCCCAACGTGTGTAAAGCTAGAGTTGACTCAATTGTTACTCGGACCCTCCCAGTAGAAAACACGTTATTTTCAGCCACTCTTATATAATATTATGCTATTTGACCTCCCATGACTGCGCCTCCTTGAAGCTCATTCTGTAAGATGTGTGTGCCCACAGAGAGACGTCATGGAAGTGTCATCCGCCGCATGGACTTCTTTCTTCGCATCCCTCAGCTCCTTTTATAAAAAAAAAACATATTTTAAAAATAAACCTTGTAACCTGCTATCCTCCCCCACCACCATTAGTACCCACCAATGAACAAAGGCAAATATAGCGGTCGTCCTGACACCTCTCCCTACATTGGCCTCCTTTGCATTCATTATTGACATGTTATGTTATGTTAAAATATTTGTAAAGTGCATGGCTGCCCCAGCAACGGGGCGTCCCAGCACTAGTCTCAGAAAGGATGGCAGAACAGGTAAACAGAGGATTAAACAGAGAATAGCCAGGTCTTCACTGCCCTTCTGAAGGCCCCAGTCTCCTGCTTTCGCCATTCTGACGCGAGGGATACATGCCAAATTAAGATTAGCTGAGTGTAGAGGTAAGGTGAATTTGTAAAGCGCATGTTCACCCAGGGGTTAACTTGGTGCTGAATAACAGATGCTTATTGTTTCCCAACGGTACTCATTTTATCGATCTCAGATGGATGAAAGGCTGAGTGGACCCACCAGGATTTGACCCTGTGAACATGAAGTCGAACACAAGTCCCTACAGTGGGTGAATTAGGCCACTAAGCTATCAGACCCATCTTTAATATAATAATGCCAACCTACCTCTGAAACTTTCCTCCCCTTTTTGCCTTAACAGCCATCCTCTAGAGCAGAAGATTTGATGAGAAGTTGCTGTGACAGGGCTGCTTATCAGCACGCGGAGAGCCGTGTTAACAGAGGTTTACAGGCAACAGAAGCCCAATGAATTGAAATACCCAGCTACTGAAGCCTTCACTGACCCACTGCTAACAGAGGAAAGAGGCAGGATCGAACTGGGGCAGAAAATAGGCCTGGGCATCAAAATAAAAGAGGCCCTTATTAACGAATCACGGGGCATATTAGCAAAGGCTGGCAATAATATTATCGCCGCTTTAGCGTCCATTTTCGGGTGAAAAGCGGCGATAATTTTATCGCTCTATCTACAAGGACACGGTTTCTTGCCGCCTCACCTCGCATCCCTAATGAGATGCAAGGTGGGCATGCCTCGTGAAACTTCATTGCAAAATATCGCCAACGGGGCTTCACGATATTTACAACGCCGCCACGTCCGGCGTAGCGATATTCTGTTCAGCACTAACTCGTCCTTAACGCTGCTTCCAGACGTCTGCAAAAAACATGAGTTATGTATGTTTTACATTGGGGGTGGATTATGGTGATACGACCACAGGGTCGTATCAGCAAGGTTATCGCCGTATTCAGGAGATCAACGCTGGTTTTCCAGCGATGTGTTTGCCATTTCCCTCCTATCGCTGGAATTTTATCGCCCTGGAGAAACACGTTGTTAATAACGCACTAACCAGGCGATAAATTCCAGCGATAGATGGTGATAAATAAAAAAACGCTAAGCGTGCTTTGCGATATTTATCGCCGTTTATTGTTGATATGCCCCCACATTGCTACAAAAGTTCACCACATTTGTAAATCGAGGCAGTTCTGAACTTGTAAAGACACGCTGTGTAGGTATTTTGCAAGGTATGAGAGACTATATGCATTTGTGATTGCTGCAGGCAACGTTTGTAGTAATATCAGAGAAGTCAGCCATAAAAGGCAGCCCACCAGGCCATAAACCTGCTCACAAACAGAAAGAAAAGTGCCCAATTACCTACGAATTAGACCAGCCTGATTAGAACTGCCAGATTGCCCTATAGGTTGTTGGACACTGGAGACAAAGGTTGGTGGTGCCAGAGCATCCTCTGCATTCTCCTTCCTTCCCCACCTCTGCAAAGAACTGAGAGAGATTGGGTAGGTGAGGAAGACTGTGGACTGTCTTTTACTATTTCTCTGTCAGTTGCCTCTGGACTACTGACAGAGATGCCAAGTGATTTTCGGACTAGATATCCTCTTCAGAACTGATTTCTGCAAAACTCTTACATAAGTGGAGCGAATAACACATGTTTGAATCAAGTATTTTTGCTTAATACTTCCAATAGAAACAGTGCACAAGAGTACTCTTTTAGTTTTTCGCAGGGTGATACCTCTTACCATATACAACACTGAAATGCAATTAGAAGTTCTATAGCAAAAATGTCCACCAAGGGAAGTAAAGTACACTGCACACCTCAATAGCAACACACTCAGAGCATAGTAGAAAATTAAATATTTCCAAATCACATGCTGCCTAAAGACAGATCTATGACTATTTTTTCATAGGAATTTCGAAACTTGGCACAACTTTTTGACTATTATATCAGATGGACTAGAGAATTTAATGGATTAAATGGACAATCTGGGGCTGAAAAACGTTATGTAAAGGGTATTTACAATCTTTTGGGTGACCATAACCAAGCACATTGTCTTCTGTAGTAAATACTTATCTCTTCATTACATTTTTAGACCTTAGGTACAGACAGCTTTAGCTTTCTGTTGAAGAAGTTTTGCTTCAAATACATTATTTATAATTAAGGTGAATTTTAGGCTACCGCTTGTACATTAATGGATGGCTTCTGATGTGTGTCTCACTTTCTGATTCAAATCCACCACTTTCTTCCCTGTTCGAGTGTGTGTTCCATCCAGTAGCATATAGGTCTTGTAGTGTCTTGATTAGCTGATATTTACCCTCTCT
Source organism: Triturus cristatus (assembly GCF_964204655.1). NCBI lineage: Eukaryota > Metazoa > Chordata > Amphibia > Caudata > Salamandridae > Triturus > Triturus cristatus. Next base: position 1,361,964,951 of record NC_140589.1, read on the forward strand.
ACTCTCGCTACTACTGTTGCTTATGCAGCCATAGCGGCCTCTAAAATAAAAGAAAATGCTTTAGGATTAATGCTCTGAATTTCATGTGCACTGTGGAAATTGTTGTGTGCCACGTTTGCATTACAAATGGAGAAGCTTTCTTTTAGGCAAAGTAGTGTCTTGTTTTATCAGCTAGGCAAGGAGAGAGTAAGTTACAATTGTATGGCTCAAAGGCGATAAAAGGAAGATGGTAGTTTAACATAGGAGAAGGCGTGGGAATTAAGGACGAATTATTGCAAAGGATAGACATGGAGAACACAGTGGAAAAGTATGCTCATGACTGTACCCATTGTGAAATATTTGCAAAGAGGTGCATCATGGGAAAACTACCTGTGGATAACTGGCTGTTGGAATTAGGGATAGTGCTCACATCTTTATTGCATTTGTAGATGGAGCATCTCAGAACAAGCTCTTTCTTTTGTGATGGTGGCTTTATGCTACTAGACCCATTTAATGGTGGAGAGACTTCTTAGGAAGACTCCACATACTGACACCTTTCCTCCTCATTCAAAATGCTTCTATAGGGATGTCACCTCAGTGCTAGAGATTGCTTTCATTTTCTTCATTCAACAACCCTTGATGCAGATACTGAGACTGCAGCTGAGCACATGGTTCATGGATCAGAATCTGGAAGTTATTTTCTATTTGTGGCATTCTATCAGATGATGATTCCTCTACGAGTGATTCTGAAGGTCATGGCCAGGCAGCACAGCAAGGAAGATGTGACATCCCTTCACAAGGACAACCTCTGCACTGAAAGACAGTGGAGCAGAAGAACAATCCAGAGTGCATACAGGTGCCATGAACAGCAAAATAACAATGATCTATCAGCAAGCTCCTAATAGCTCCCATATTCTAATTCCTCTAAGTTAAGTGGATGAAAGTCAATACTGAAAATACTATGCCAGTTCACTACTTCCATCATGTTGTGGATGATGTATTCCTTGAGAATATTGTGCAGCAAACAAATTTGCAAGTCAAACAGTTTTGAGGAGCATGAACTCACTCTGACAATTCATCTAAGGGATGCCTGTGGATTCCAACCTCACTTGGGAAGCAGAAAATATGTTGGAGCCTTATATTGTACACAGGATTTTTAAGTAAACAATTATTACTGTCTTACTAGTCTTATCTCTCAGGTTGGGAAAAAGCCATCTTCCCATATGTCACAAGATGAGATTTTATTTTGATTCTGCTATGTATACGGAATACAATAATTACAACATACAATCTATAGAATGCCCCACATGACCATTGATGAATAAGAATTGAAAAAACACAACATACACATTAATAAAGTGTGTTGGAGAATATATCTTATTTCATATTTCATCACCTGACTCTTGGTTATTTTTTCCGATTTATATGATAATCTTATCCATTTGGTACAAGCAGCATGAATATGTACACCAAAAACACAAATCTACATCAATCAAACAATAAATGAAACTATTTTACAAGGTTGTGTCCAGATCCAGCCATTACTCAATTTTGTGAGTCCAAATAAACTCACTCCAGTGAATGTGTTAACCCTATTGTCACATGGGGTTAAAGGCCTGTTTCTTTAATCATTTCTCTGCTAGGACCAATTGCATTCATGTATCTTTTGGATGTATTTAACATTTTCAGGTCTCAAAGAATGAAAAGATGTCAGTAGGCAGAGAAGGTTCTTCTTAAAGTCCCCCAAGAAATATGCCAATGTGTTTCAACCTTATAACATGTTGGGGTACATATACGTTTTTGAGGTCATCATCAGAGCAATTGTTATTCTTTCAGTCTGGACATAGAGTGGGAAAATAAGCAAATTTTTGCAAATACATAAACTTTTGGCTGTGTTAAGTATTACATGGATTACATTAGGGTGCCTGATCACCCATTCACAAGTGTGCACCCAAATATTATCTTTATTGTAAATTTGAATATTAGCGTCTGTACATCTTTTCATATTTTTCAAATTTTGTACTCAGTGCAACCCACTAAGAAATCAGACTAATATGACAATGCCTATACGCTGATCCAAAAGCTACAAGACTGACAACGTCTCCCCGATGACTTCAAAGGTCAATGAAGTGAGCGTGGTATACCACGAGAGAGTCGCTACTAGAACTCTTCTGTATACTTGATTATAACAAGTACATGTGTGGTGTTTATTAAGCTGACCATCTACTTCCACCATATGATGCAACTCATAAGATCTGTATATGGAACAAGAAGTTGCCTATCCATTTGATCCATTTTGCAACATATTATGTATGTATTGTCCATTGTCAGATTACCACAGGAAGACTGATGTCCTTACTCAATTTTGAGTTGCCCATTATCATTAGTCTCACAGCTGTAGCCACTACTTCATCTATTGTGGAAGATGTTGCGAAGCTGAAGGATCAACATTTAAAGACTGCATTCCTGCAACAGAAAGGAGTCAAGCACATCAATAAAGCACTGTGTTTAGGTGCTGGGAAACTGACTTAAGTGGAGCTGTTAATTTGAGAACTAGTGTGTGACTTTAAGTGGCTATGCATGGAAACCTACCTTCTAAAGCCCATTGCTTGACTTGCCCACACTACCTTTAAAATTGTTTCATTGTAGTTGAGGAATCTTAGGAACAGTTTTCATCTGGAAAAAATGTAATGATCCATAACTGTTTTTCTTCATAATTATATCTGAGTCATTGTGTGTTGTTGCCTTGACCCTCTCTACAGGGTCATCCCCAAACCTTTTGCCTTCACCTTCCTGTTTTCTGAAACCTTTTTCTTGGGTTTTAGGACACTGTGCACTTTACTAATGCTAACCAGTGCTCAAGTGCTTGTCTACTTTCCTTAAAACATAGTAACATTGACTTAAACATGATACCATTGGCTGCAACTTAATTAACACATGTATTTGCTTGTAAGTCCCTAGTAAAATGGTACTACCTGTCCCCAGGGCCTGTATGTTAAATGCTGCTAGTGGCCCTGCAGCATTAATTGTTCCAACCACTTTAGTAGCACTTTCAAATATGCTCAGGCCTGCACTCACAGCCTATATTGCCTATTTGCCTGTTTTAAACTGGCATACTGACCTAGCAAAATGAACATGTTGCCAGGCCTAAACCTTCTTTTTCTAATACATATAAGTTATCCCTTGAGTAAACACTAAACAGTCCATAAGGCAGGGTGCAGTTTATTTGAAAAAAAGGGGAGATTTACTTTTAACTTTTATGTGTCCTGGCAGTGAAAAACTCTAACATTTGTTTGTCAGTACTGCAAGGCCTATTTCTCCAGTAGGATAACATTGGGCTACATTATTACTTTTAATAAGTGGTAAATCTGGTTTGGTGTCCAAAGAATTGTAATTTAAAACGTTTTTAATGGTGAAGTAGGATTTAAAGGCACAATTTTGAAAATTACACTGTTAGAAAGTTGGCATTTTCTTCCCCCAACCACTTGGTGCCTGCAACCTGTATCCTGGTCACATGTCTAGGTGTAGCTGATAGTTGGCCTTTGTGTTTTTTTCCCAGACAGTATCACAATAGAGGGTCTGGGTGTTGGCAGGATGGACCAGCGCTGGCAGGAAGCGGGGGAGAGCTGTCACCTATCACACTTGCTATCCAAAGGCACTGGCTAAGCACACACACAAAAAACTTCACACTAGCCTTTTGTGCACCCATAAAGACTTGGTCCAGGGCAGGGAGCCAGGATATACCAGACACCTTTGTAGGGGAAGGGCTCTAGAATCTTCACCTACTTCAAAATGGACACCAGGTATAAGTATTGCACCCTCCAACCCAACTCCTCAGCTCACTTCTGGACCCTGCAAAAAAGAAGGACTGGCCTGCTGTGAAGTCTGCCTTGCTAACCAAGGACTGCTGCTGTGAGCTGCCCTGCTGAACCCAGTCTGCCTTTGTGGATCCAAAAGGCCAGTAACTCTAAAAGGGGCAGTTGGCTGCCCCCTTGTTCAAAGCCACATGGACATATTAGGCTTTTTTGACATCAACACATCTCCATGCATCGCTATACAGTACAACACAGCTCGTCTTCAGTGCTGAGGGACCTCTTTGCAAGTTCTCACAAGAACTGGCAGCTTTTTTACACCAACGTAGCCTGACACTGACACCGGGCCAATGTGATACATCTCATCCCCTGCAAGGAAGCATCACAGCACAATTCTCCACAAGCCCCAATCATTTCCTCGATTAAGATGTAGTAGCTTGCATCGCAACTTCTTGTTGACGGTCATCGGCTCCACAGCTGCGCAAGGCATCACAACTCCAGCCCTCACATTTCAACCTGCGCATTCAACGCAAGGACTTCACATTTCGATACTCAGGTCCACAAGATACTTTTTCAGCAGACTAAACTCAGTCCTGTATCCAGCCTGTACTCCATCATAGTTGGCCTAAACTTGTGGTTTGATCCAGTACCCCATGCCCATATAACCGTGGTTGGTGCTGTTTGCTTCTTAGCTCTTCATTTTCCCAAAAATCTTTCAAATTGCACATCTTGGGTTCTACTAATTGGAATTTTATCATTTTTGTGTCAAGTAATTTATTAAATTTGTTCTCTATTTTTCTAAATTGGTATGAGATTTTTCTTGTGCTGTGCATTCACTTTATTACTGTTTGAAGTGCTGTATAAATACTTTACACATTGCCTCTAAATTAAAGTCAGCCTGACTGCTTTTATTCCAAGCTACCAAAGGGTTAAGCATGTTTGTTTGAGGTTTGCTTGTGGTTTACCCTGACATGAATTGTGGTTGCTGCTTGAGTAGGGTATCATCCCCCTCACAGAAATGTGAGAAACATCTGTAATTTAGGTCAAAAGTTGATGCTTGCAAGGCGTTCTGGGTAGGTAAAGGTAGTGGCACCAACACAATCCATGCCATCCCCTGACTGTCAATTTTTTTTAGAAATATCTGGGGGTGGTACATTCCCATTATTGCTGGTCAACCCAAAGCCCAATTAACCCAGTACCCACATTCCTTGAGTGACAGAAACTCAAAGGAAAAATCTTGATGTTTCCATATTTCATTTTGGGCCCTTCCCTGTCACAGATGATAATTCCACCCACAAAAGAGGGGGAACGTGAAGATTGATGGGTAGTAAGACCTTAGTAGTTCTTTGCAGATTCAGGAACTTTCCCAAACAGAAATGTTAGGAAAATCTAGGATTTGGGACAAAGATTGAGGTTTGCAGGTCATTGTGGGTAAGAAAAAGTAGTGGCATCCACACCACCCACAACACCCTCAACTCCTTGGCAGCAGGCCAAAACCAGGCTCAAATACTGTTTTGAAGTCAGAAGTCCCCACTCTTCAGCAACTGGCCCTTGTAGGTTCCCACATTTACTAAAAAAATACACCACCATGTAGAAAACTGCAGAAACTCTTTTCATTTTTATACAACTCTGATATCCGGGAAGAGGGCAGTTGTAGCACAGCAAACCTTTAGTTGATCTCACAACCTCCTGGGCAACAATATTTTATCAATTTTTATAAAATACAATTTTTTTGCCACATATGGGATATATTTTCTGCTCTGTCACAAACCCTCTGAACCTTTAGAATTCCCACCATGTGGGAAAAGAGGACAAACATTTGGACAGGGTATCTTTTCCAGAAAACAAAGTTATTAAAGCTTACCTGCAACCTACCCAAAATATTTAAAAGGGCTTTGCAAAGAAGGAACCACAGTTTCTAAGAAGGTAATGGGAAAACATATAGTAAGACATAAAAAATATGACACAGTTTTTGGAAATGTTTAACACACACACACATGCACACCCACCCACACACGCACAAACACACACGTGCACACACACACTGTCCAATCAACATTAAAAAGGCACTTTGATCTATTGGCTTTGTCATTGCTTGTTTCACCATGTTGGAACAGCAGGCAGATTATTGCCCATGTTCTTTTGATGAGGTTGAGTGAGAAATGTTATACATCATTGCACCTCATTAACAAAACAGATTTTTTAGAGAATGAAGAGGCCATGACCTTCACATGCTTTTAATATTCCAGAACCAATAAGCACAAGTGTGGCTGGAACTAACATTATAAAGAGATGTAGGGACTTATTACGAGTACAGTTGGCCACAGGACTGCTGTACTCATCGTGGTGGTGCGACCACTGCCACCATTCGGGTCTACCAGCAGTATTCAGAGTGTGATAGTCAGACCGCCACAGGACCGCCATGTATACCAGTGTTCCAGGATCCTGCGGTGGGTGCGCAGCAGATGGGGCAGCAATATGCTGGTGGTGTTGCCGCAGCACCACCACGCATAATACGAGTCACCTGTCCACCGCCCTTTTCATGGAGGTAAGCCTGCCATGAAAAGGTTGGCAGAGACCCAACTAATGGGGGCCTTTTTTGCCACACCTGGGCCTGGGGATGCATGTGGGGGGCACATGTTGTGCCCCATTGGAATTGCACCCTAGTTCCGTCACGATGTGGCATGAATGTGGAGGAACGTGCTGCAGGTGCGGTCATGGTGGCATATATTTAGTTAAGGCTCATCTAAGAGTCATATACATCCACCACCAAGAGACCGCCACAGCACAGCCTGCCCACCATGGATTACAATTGTAATCCAGTGGGCGGGCGCTCAACAGGCTTAGAAGTCCTCTTGTTGGCACGACAGTGGCGGCCCGACAGGAAGACTGCCAAACCCGTAAAAAGGCCCTTAATGTTGAGAAAAAACTCTAAAGAGTATTGCCTGGAAAATATGGCATGTAGAGTTATCTGTGTGAGAGAGTGGATTTGCACGGACACGTTTGCTTATCCTTTATTTGAAGTTGCTGTCACAAAAGTCAAACTGCAAAACTGATCATATGCGTAAGTGACAAACAATCAGTAAGGGAACAAATTCTATTGTTATTATCAACACATAAAAGCAGGCTGATGGTTAAACACACTCAAGCCCTTCCTATCATTAACATTGCAGTAGGACACTCCTCTACATTATTACAAATAAACACACGTGATTTAGGATGTTTTACGCAGAAGCTGTTTCATAATTCTACCTTTTCACCCACTTCTACTTAATTAAGAGATACCCATCAGACATTTGTCTTAGAGACGCCTCTCCGACTACTATGCCAACATGTAAGAGGAAAGCCAGAGAAAAGAAGAAAAGCTTTTAGGAAAGCATACACTGTCAAGAGCAGTGACAAATAATAATTCAGAAAAGATGTGTTTATTAATGCCAAAACACTGCATGAGACCAACCTTTAGTAGAATGATAAAAAAAGATATCTGTAATCAGCAATTTTTCCTACCACTGAGGATGAAACACATTGTACAAAAGCAGGGCCAAATGTGATCCTTCGGGTGCAACTGACAGTAATTCTGGAAAGATTGTTTAACAAAGGAAAACTGAATTTTTTCTGTAAAGATTTGCTTTATTAATGTATGCTGCTACTTATTTGGTAGTTTTCATTATAACAAACCACGACCCAGGGAAGTAGAAGACTGCTTTGCAAAGGTCAATGGGGGTGTCTGCATGCGGGGGGATGGCTGCATGGCCTGGCTACAGGGAAACATGAAAACTTTGCTCCCATCCACAGGGAGCAGTATTTTTAGCTGATCATTGTGGACAGGAGCGATGCCGGCTTCAGCTGGATGCGGGGAGGCAGGTGGGGCTGTGGGGTCTTAGGGCTCTCACGACAGCCCCCAGCCATAGTGTTGTGGGTGCCCTTTGTTGGCTGAAATCAGCCAGGGAGGTCGTGGCGTGTCTTCTACCCCCCCGGAAAATGCACTGGATGCTGGGAGATGAGGAAACAAGGGCTGAAACCTGCCCAGGGAGGGGGGCTGCTTGCCCCCTTCCCCTTATATTTTAATTGTGGCCCTTGGGTATGTGTTTTCCAGGGCTTTACAAGGTGCAGGTAGAGGGCCACACAGCCAGGCTTTATTGCCAACTCCTCAGTGAGGGTTTGGCTGCTTTGGAGTTTCACAAGTCTTGGCCACAGGCCAGGCCTTGTGACCAACCCTCCAAAGGCCATGTGCAATTTGGGGTTGGCGTCTTTCGGGGGGGTTGACTGCAGGGCCGGACCACAGTCCAGGCCCTGCATCCAACCTCCTGCTGTACATGGCCATAGGCGGGGGTTGGATTAACGTTGGGTAATTAAATAAAAATTTACTTTTTTTTTAAAACTAGAAAGTCACTGAATAAACAAAGGTGAAAGTAATGTTGTAGTTAGGTGAAATGTTCTATTTAAAACTCTAAATACCACTGAAGTTTGCCAGTTATAGTTATAGTTATCTAAAATAACTGTAACTCATGCCCTAATGTAACTATAACTCGCGCCTTTGCCATGCACTGCTAATTATCCTATATATTACATCTCTCATGGCATCCTCTTTGAGATCACTGATAATATCACTGTGCATGGCGGGTGCACTAGTTATAGTTACCTAAGGGCTGTTTTTGAGAAATTACAGTTTAAAGTGGGACTTGGGTTGGGCATGAAGGTGTTAAATATCAGAAAATGTAGGAATTCCTGGACAGTTGGCCTCGCATATGAGTATATATGTTTGTCTACCAAAAAGTTACTAATCTAAAATTACGATGTTGTTAAGCAACTGGAAAGGTGGGTAGTGTCAGTAAAAAATGCAGAAAAGAGATGCTGTACTTCTGTAGATGTCTCTCTCTTTAACTATTTTTTGCAATGATCACAAGGTAGTTAACTGACTAGATTTTGTTGGTGTTGGAAGTATATGTTTCAGTCTACATGCCAGAATGTTTTAATCAAATGGATTAGGAAGATATTTAAGAACTAATGTGCTCTCATGTTAGTTTTCTAGAGAACCAGCCATAATTTCTACAGAAAAAGTACCCCCTCATGTTGTAAATTTCTAAATGAAATGCTTATGATTGTACAGCTTTAATTCCTTCAAGATGACTTCAGGCATGTCACACTTTTGTCATAAATGCATAATATTAACAATGTAGTTGTCCATTAGATCACTGTGGGAAGTTGCAGTAGAACACTGAGGAATCACCTAAAAGGCTGCTGTTATAGCCTGACTGTAGAGAAAATGTTTTTTCATTTTAGCTTCTGGAGCACCCACAATAACTTCTATGAGAAAATCATGAGAGAAAACACATTACTTTCAAACATGGGTCATTAAATCCCATGAGAGGGCCAGGGTTCTTTGCATTGCAAAATCACCTTAGAACACACTATAATTACAAAAATGATTATGTCATTAAAAACAAATGATTTATACTGTGACTAACATCTGTTATCACCCTTTATCTTTGTTCCTTTTTGTGACCCTCAAAAACGGGCATACACCACAATGCATTTCAATGGGGACCATGTCCTTCAGTCCTGCCACAACATATTGTTCAGGATGTGGCTAGCCAATCAGTTTGACTAGTTCCCTTTGAAGTGGCCATTTAGAGCATATCTGTATATCAACAGTGCAGATAGCACTATCTTTTCAACCCCATCATGACTACCCGAAGCATTTCTTTCAATACTCATTTCTCAGAAACTGTTGAATGTATTTAAATTAAATAATGAAAAGCATGCTTTCTCAGTAAAATTCTAACTTTTTTCAAATATTGGTGTAATTTCTATTCAGCTGTTTTTCTGTATCACTTCCCAATATTTCATATGGACTTAATACGAAAAATAAATGTTTTGGAACCCTTCCTTTTTTTCTTGGGCCCTGCTTGGCACAGTGCCATGAAACTTTCCAGGATGAAGCTGAGGTGAATTAACTTTGTTATTGGAAAGTTTTTTGAGATTCTCCAAATGCTGCCAAAGTTATTTGTGAAACAAAAAACACTCTTCTTATGGAAACTTTGACATAACTATCACTACACAGTGGGGACCACAATTGAGTGATTAGGTGTCATGTTTAATCGAAAAGCATTTTGAGGTTTACCTATTTTTGGGTATCCCAAATCTAAGACCCTTTTCAATCAAATAGAAAAGGTTTGCACATAATTCAGAGAAGTGCCTTCTCTTGGTTTGATGTAAATCTTGTCAGTAGTTTTTGGGATATATCCAATAAAATGACATGCCAGTCAGATTTACGTGTTAATTTTAGAGATATCTGAACTGTTGATTTGTTGATCCTCAGATTACCTTTGTCCTCATAGGATAATTCATGGAACAATGAATACAACTGATTGGAAGAGGGGGCATTGTTTCCTTTTTGTCCAATTCAAGTCTTGCATATTAACAAAGGTTTAATAGCCCAAGTGGCTATAGCAACTAATCATTATTGGTGTGCTTGTTATTTTATGAGTCCAAGCATTGGAGTGCTCACAGTGAAAAAATGAGAGAGCGTCCACTGACTTCAGTGTGGGTATGGGGTGGCTCCAAAGAGGCAGATAATACACTTGCAAGTGAAAAGGATGCCCATTTCTTTCATATGTGTTGCCAATGTTAATGTTTGTTTTCAACTTTATGGGAATGTCCATTAATTTGTGGTTAGCATTACCATGCTGTCTGTTCAGACAGTGTTCTACACAGCTAAAGGCCATTTACAACTTTTTCCCTACCATGGGTACTGCTACAGGGCCAGACAATAAAGCCACAACAGAAGGAATGCACCACCACTTACCAGAGCAGTTGGTGTTCGACTCACAGGAGGCTCGGTGTCAGGCTGGTAGACAACAACAGCTCTGCATGGCTGAAGGCACAAGGTTGATCACAGGCCCTGCGGCCAACAGCTCTTCTGAAGAGGCAAAGACTGCAGGCAGTAGGTGCTGGCCGAGTTAGAGGTTGGGTGCAGAGCATGGCCATAGGCCAGGAAGAGACCGTGGGTAACCTAGGAGGTTGGTCGCAGGCCCTGACTTAGGGCAGGCCCTTTGGCCACCCGCTCCTGTGCACGGCCGAAGACATGCACAGATAAGGTGAGTATTTGCGTGGTCGGGCACAGGATCCTCAGCCAATCTTTGCTACACGCACCTGCAGTGAGAGATGGTTACAGAGAATGTTGGGCACGGTGTTCAAGTCTTTCTGCTGATCCCTGCTGGGCATGGCCCAAGACTGTGTTCTGTGAGAGTTGCTGTGATACAGATGAATGTTTTAGAGCATAAAAAAACACTTAAAAACTTCTTTAAAGGTAAGTTATAGTTTATTCTGCTTATAAAACATTAACATACACATAAGAAAATCTCCGAAATTCATATGAAACACAAACCAGGCGCCTCTATGCAGCTCATGATGACCACACAAATGAGATTTCTGAATTCATTGCAAATGACATCAAATTTGACGTCACTGATTTATTTTTGTGTGTATGTATGTATTTATTTATGCATTACTATAGTGCATGCATCTCACATGCCTCATCAATGACAACGGTGTAGAAATCTTAAATAACATCATTCATGACTTGGCACATGAGATACAATATAACATCACAAATGACATCACTGTATGAGCAATTAAATGTGTGACACAGGTTGTACCAAAACACAACACAATCTGCATGTCACAGTAAGTACCATATATCACTGCACCAAACCTGTATGTCAAAGTAAATACCAGGTTTGACCTGCTGAAAATTAAGGCAGGGTGAGTCCAGTTAATACCATCCAACTCGGAATTCCAAGAAATTCAGGCTCCAGAATCAGTGAAAGGCTGCTGTACCATAAAAATGTGGTGGCCATCCATTCATCGGTTTTAGAGTAACACAAGCAGAAAAATGTCGTAAGTCTCAGTGTAAAATGATTTACGATGCCCCTTATAACTTTTCAAGGGCTTGTCCGAATGTGGCAGACTCTTAAATGTCCCCCATTACACTGTATTCCCTAGGTTTGGTGCAGATTGGTAAAAAAGGGGAAAAAGGCCGTCACAGGTACGAAAATTGTATTTCCTATGGAGTAAGGTCTCAATCCTAAATAAGGACCGAGATGCAGTCATAAGTTTTTAGGTAAGTTTAACACCTATATATAGACATAATGATTAAATAGGTGAAAGTGGGTTAGTGACCCTCACCTGGGCAACGTCACGAGCTGATATCAAAGTTCACATCATTTAACCAGCCTTCATAATGGTGAAAGGGACTTTAATTATCCCAGACTTGGTTTATATTGAGGAACATGGTTCCATTGGCCAGGGTATCTTCAGACGCAGGAATTTTATTAGCTCCAAATCATATTTTATTATTTATCATCCCAACATGTGCCGGTTTTTTAGACAAAAGTGAGAGGTCTAATTCCTTTTGCAAAATGTTTTGAAACGTATGTTTTTGTATGAAATGCATCAAAGTGTGAAAATGTGTTTTTTGTTAGGTCTCGAGGATACTGAAGACACAATTTAAAAAGCTTTATGCGAATGTAATCCTAATCGCCTAAACTGCAGTCGTATATCCTTCTTTTCAAATCAAATAGAAGGAGATGGTAAGAAGAAAATTACACTTCTGGCCGCTCCCTCCCTTGTAAAAGCGTTGAACGCTAGCTATGCTTCGCCGGGGTCTATTAGTATGCAAATACACAAAAAGACACCAGTTGAACTACTCGGACCCCCTGAGTGCACGTGAGGTGTCTCCGCGGGAAAAATTAGCCTTCTGCAATTTACATCTTTATACTAACGCAGGAGGATAATGTTTTTAGTCCTGGACAATGGGAGTTTATAAACTTAGTGGAAAATGCAATATTAGCTGGTAGATTTGTCTGAAAATACCTTCTTACCATTAGCGCCATAGAGCTGCCTACAGGAACACCTTTACAGAATCAATTATTTTTCGCTCAGCGGGTAGATAGACAAAGAGTACACTCTTTCTTCACTGAAGGGTTCATTGTGTAACACACACATTATGCAGAACTTTAAGTGCTGATGAGCGAACATGTGAGATCTTTTATGTGCATAAAACCCACATGATTCTTTAGTCAAACTACCCTATCGACGGTGTTCCTTCGAGAATTATGTAGATTGTTGCTGACAAGAGGAAGCCAGACTGATAATGCAACAAGGATTGGCAAAGTCAATAGGCCTGGCTTTAATGTTCCAACTTATGCAAACACAGGTGTTCACAAATGCTTCTTGCATATGTGTGTACGCATAAATTATGTCTTTTACAATAAAGCTAGACCAATTTGGTTTGCCAATGCCATGGAGAGAAGTAGTTAAAAAGGTTTGCGTTCTCTATAGAATGCAAATAGGAGCTAAAGAGATTAGGGGGACATTTACAAGGAAATTGCGGCGCGCTGCACTGCGGCAAATTTTGCAACGCCGTGCTCCTCCATTTCAAAAACCCCGGGGCACACTGTATTTACAACAATGCGGTGCACCCCTGTGTTTTCCCTAGTGCTGGCGCTAAACATTGCTATCTAGCGCCAACGCAGACACCCTTGCACCATAGTGCAAGGGTGCCTGCGCTGCAGGGAATGATTGTTTATGTGCAGGAAGGGGTCCTTCCGGCACATAAACAATCAATAATGTGGATTTGTTTATTTAATGATTGTTTATGTGCAGGAAGGGATACCTTAAATAAACATGGAGGGCCCCCCTCGGGAGTTAGTCAGGAGCTCCCTGGCCAGGATACTGTGATGAGGGGGCTCCCTGGAGCTCTGGCCACCCCACACTGCGGTGGCCTATGTTAATCTACTGCCCTAAATGTGATAAGTGTGATGATGATACCATGTCCTTTTCAGATGTAAAATTGTATCTCCTGAAATCCAAAGGAAACACTTCCTACACTGTAGAATGACATACCAAACAGTCAAAAGCACAAGGAAAGAGAGAGCTAATCCTCCAAGTCGAAAACCCGCTCTCTGCATATTTTAAAAAAGGAAGTAACAATAGACATGGAAACAGCAGTGCTAAAAAGCCAGACCTTCATTAATTATGTTGTTGTTACCTATTTGGTTCACGTCAGGATTACCAAGGCATAATGAGGCATGCAGTCATTGCCTGGTTGTAGTACAAATCCATCCATTGTACCATAAAGAAACTAAGTCTGACACACAAGAGAATTGCCATCCACTTATTGAATGACCACACCAGACAGCACACTTGAATAATTGTGCTCCTTTGCAAGTGTCAGTGGTCACAGCAATCACACGAACCAAAAATATCAATTCAAACAAAAGTAAAAGATGTGAATTATAAATTATTTAGACTGTCTCAAATATATCTAATATATGAGGCATTTGTGCTTCATTTTTAGCAAGGTAACGAAAGAAAGAGTAGGAACCTCTAATGGATCGCTGTAGCAAACCCGCTTTTACTGCATCATCACCCCAGAATTTCCCTCTCTTTCTGAACCATAATTTTGCTAGTTTTTTTCCTCTAACCTTTAAAAAGTAGTACAGTGCCTGTACTCGCCCTCTAAACATGGTTAAATTGGCTTATCAATGATTTTTATATTTACCTCGCCTATTAGTGTATAGTATCATAGTATATAGTGTAGGGAATAGACACAGGGACTGGAAATTTAATGCTGCAATTTTGGCTGCAGCACCTATTGTGCCATCCACAAGGGTTGCCTGTAAAACATGGCTTTAGGGCTATTAGTTGTAGCCAGACTGCAGTAGTCTAAAAACATGCTCTCAAACCTGTCAATATACTACTTTTTGTCAAGCAGAAAACATGCTTTTTAAATATTAAATGCAAGAACAAGATGATGAATGTAATGTCTAAATTAATCTTAACCATTGTCAATTGCTCTGGCAATGTCCCAGTCCATCATTTTTCACCCACTATACCACCTCAGTTTGAAACCTTTTGTGTGCACATCAGCCTTGACCCTGCTCCAATAGGAACAGTCCATCCCAGCCAGGTCGGATCCACCTTGAACTGGAACACAAGCAACCCAAGACCGGTTTTAAGCTGATTAGGTCTCATCTCTAGGGTACGCTTGGTTCCAGTGGCACAGTGAGCACAAGACCTACGTTTGGGCATACCCATCACACTTAGAGTGTCAACTGCAACAACAGCAAGGTGATGGGTGACATGCTTGAATTAATCTCAGCCACTGGCAATCAATCGAGCCGCATCCCTGTCCACGGTCAAGGCTGATTTGCATATGACTGGGAGCAAACTGGGGTGGCACGGTGTTCAAAATAACGACAGACAGGGATACGCCCGAGTAATTACCAGTGGTTGAGATTAGTTCAAGCATTCCTTCCATCACTTTTTTGTATACTTTAGTGTATCACCCTAAGTGGGAAGGGTGTGTCTAGATGTGGGTCCCATGCACACTGTCTCACTGGAACCTAGCTTACCTGTCTGATTAGAACTAACTAGGGTGAAACTGGTCCAGAGATTTTTGTGTCTCTGGTTGCATAATTAGGCGAAAACAAATTATGCAAATTTCAAACACCACTACTATTTTTCATTAGCCTCAGACTGCTGCCCAGCAAGTACTTGATCTTAATGCCATATCAAATCTGCTCCCAGGGCAGGAATAATGGCCTGGATATGGGGAGGTTTGCTGCTACCCCTTGTAGGAAGTATAGTTAGGGTGGACTAAATAACTTAATTAACTTGTAAAGAGGCCTGCCCTTTTAAAAGTAAATGTATGATGAGTCCCTGAGAAGGCAACCCTTTGCTCCCCCAGCCAGATTGGCACTAAACCCAGTGGCAATGAGAGTAATCCCACAACGAGTTTTGAGTGACCACAGAGTAGGGACTGCTCATTTTCATGGCCACTCCTGTGGGTGGGCACACAGGCTCTGCACAAGTGAGGAAGGGTTTCTCTAGTATGGTGCACTGTGGGACTGTTTATAGTAGGGCCCCTAAGTGCTGTCCCTATGGTCTTGGAAGCCTTAGAGTGGCCCAGAAGAGCTGCTGCGGAAACTCTGACAAGTTCGAAAATATTTGGCCTTCCTGGACCTCCAAAGCTGTCAGGGAAGAATCGGTTCAAAGGTAATTGATTTCGATGCACCTTCCTTGGATACAGCTTAATGCTTACACTGCTGCAGTATTTTGAGCTGCATAAAAAAACACTAAGGGCCGGATTTAGAGTTTGGCAGATGGGTTACTATGATGGAAATCCCATCCGCCCTTTTACAAGTGTTATAGGATATAATGCACTTGTAATACTGTGGAATAGATATCTGTCACGGATATCTGGGACCTTCCTGACTCCACCTGCCCTGACATCGCTTTCCTCATGGAAACCTGAACAAACCCAACTCGGGCCCAGACATTGCCACCGCCATCCCAAATGGCTACAAGATCACCCGCAAGGACCGCACCGACTGACCAGGAGAATGCATCGCCATTGTCCACAAGAACTCCCTCCACCTGACCACCCACTCGGACAACCCTAAGACAACCATGGAACATCTCAACTTCCAGGTCCATACCAACACCACCCTCCATGGCACCATTGTCTACAGACCTCCGACCCACTCCCGCCTTTCACTGATGCCATAATCAAATATATCGCACCCCATGCACTTGCATCTACCAATTACATCCTACTCGGCAACCTCAACTTCCACCTGGATAACCCCAATGACCAGAACACCACATCCCTCCTGGTGAACCTCCCCAACATCGGAGGTAAGCAGCTAGTCACCTCTCCGCCCAACGCAGCAGGACACACGCTCGACTCTGTCTTCTCCACCAGTGAAAACATCACCTAAAGCCACGTCTCCGAACTCCTCTGGACTGACCACCTCTACTTTCATTTTGCTTTCATCAAACTCACCGCACTCCAAAGCACCAATCCCCCCAGCTATAACTGGAACAAGATCACCAAAGAACAGCTCACCGCCTCCCTCAGCATAACCACACAGCCGACATTCACAGATGTCAATACCGCAGCACGCAACCTACACCAATGGATCAGCAACTGTTCTGACGTGCTGATGTCCCTCAAGAAATCACCCGACAAGCAAAACTCCAAGAAAGCCAGTTGGATCACTGCCGCTCCCCACGAGTCCAGACACACCTTTAGACAGCTTGAGAAGAGAAGGAGGAACAACAAAACCCAAGAAGGTTATGCAGCCTTCAAAGCCTCCATCACCACACACCACTTACTCCTAAAAACTACAAAGAAAGCCGCCCTCCAAGACAGAATCAACGCAAATGCAAATAACAGCAGAGAACTCTTTGCCATCTTCAAGGAGTTTGCCAAACCCAACAGCGAGACAACAGATGTCCCACCCTCCCAAGACCTCTGGAACAAACTCTGCACCTACCTCCACCAAACAATCAAGCAGATCTACAACAACTTTAACACCCAAGACGCACCCATCACTTCCGCCACGACCACACGTGATGAAAATGCCCCTCAACAGATTCTACTCAACTGGACCCCGCTCACCATGGATGACAGCCTCAAGACTATGAAGAGCATTCACTCCTGAGCACCCTCGGACCTCTGCCCACTCCACATCTTTCACAGAGCCGCCATCTCCATCCCCCTGGAATTACACTGCACCATCAACTGCTCCATCGAGACCGCCACCTTCCCCGATGACTGGAAACATGCCGAGATTAAAGCCCCTGCTGAAGAAACCATCCACTGACCCAACAGACCTCTAGAATTTCAGATTCATCTCCCTGCTCCCCTTCCCAACCAAGCTAATTGAGAAGGCCATCAACGGCCAACTCTCTGAGTTCATCTAAGCCAAACAAATTCTGGACTCCTCTCAATCCTGCTTCCAAAGTAACCACAGCACCAATACCACCCTCCTTGCTGCCACCGATGACATTTGCTCCCTCAGTGACCGGGGAGAAGCAGCAGCCCTCATCCTCCTTGACCTCTCAGCCACCTTCAACACCGTCTCCCACTACACCTTACGCACTAGACGACATGAAGCTAGCATCCGCAACAAAGCCCTGGACTGGATCCGCTCCTACTTTCACAACGGTGGAACTCATTGAGTCAAACTACCACCGTTCCTCTCAGAACCGACAGAGGTCAGCTGCAGAGTACCCTAGGGATCCTCCCTGAGCCCCACCCTCTTCAATGTCTACATGGACCCACTCGCATAGTCAGAAACCACCGACTCAACATTGTCTCCTAAGCCAATGACACCCAGCTGATCCTCTTCCTTACCAACGATCCCACAATTGTCAGAAACAACTTCCACGATGGGATGAAGGCCGTCACTACCTGGATGAGAGACAGCTGCCTCAAGCTCAACTCAGACAAGACCGAAGTTCTCACCCTGGGGCCCAACACCTCCACCTGGGAAAACTCCTGGGGATCTGCAACATTAGGAACCCCCCACACCCACAGACCACACACAAAACCGCGTCATCATATTGGACTCCTCGCTCATGATGAACAGTCAGATAGACGCCATCTCCTCATCATGCCTCCACCCTGCACCTGCTCCAAAAGACCTTTAGATGGATCCCCACTGAGGCCAGAAAGACGATCAACCAATGCCTCATCAGTAGCAGACTCGACTATGTCAATGCACTCTATGCAGGCATCTGTCAGATACTCCTCAGGAAACAACAGAACGTTCCGAACACCGCAGACAGATTTGTCCTCAACATCCCCCACCACAGCCACATCTCAAAACACCTGCGAGAACTCTACTGGCTCCCAGTCAACAAAAGAATCACATTGAAGAGCCTCAAACACACCTATGAAGCCCTGCATGACACTGGACCAGCATACCTGACCCACCGCCTCTCATTCCATGTACCCACCAGACACCTCCACTCTGCCCAACTGGCCCTCACTACCATCCCTCAGATTCACAAGACCAGGACCGGAGTAAGATCCTTCTCCTACTTCACGGCCAAGACATGGAACACCCGGCCTCTCCAACTCAGACTATTCCAGTCACTAACCCAGTTCAGGAAGAATCTGAAGACAGCTGCAGGGAGCAAGGAGGGCATTGCTGGCAGTGGTCAGTGTGACATGAAGAACAGGCTGGGCATCATGGACAGGTGGGCTGGAGCCTAGCGATTGATGCTTGATGTTCGAAGAGACAGGCTGGTGGAGGGAGGCACTTATTTTCAGTGAGTGCGCGCAGTTCCGGACATGTGAGCAGGTGCATTCAAGGTTTCAAAGAGCCCAAAAGATCGATTTTAGGAGGCCACAACACACACCAATGGTCCAGGACCTAAGGGGTACCACTTGGGGGTCAGAAATGTGCTGAAGAGGGGTCCAAGAGCTGTAGGAGAGCCATTTATGACACTGAGGTTCTGAACATGAGGCCAGCAAAAAAGCCCTTGGAGTCACTCTAGGGTCTTGTGTTCAATATGAAGTTGCAAGTCCAGTTCTTCTTCCCCAGGCAAGAGCTCAGAAGACATCAGGTTAGTACAACAGGAAAGCAGTTCCCTTTAGAGCAACAGTCTTTGTAGCAGCACAGCAGTCCTTCCTGTCACACTATCCACAGGTCCAGGAATGTACTGAAGAGTTGGTGCCTGAGTTCCTTCATTATACCCTGGTGCTTTGGTTCTGGAAGGTGGGAGAAGATTCTAGGCACTGGTGGGAAGTGCATAGAGCTCACTGCCTCCCCTGCCCTTTCTCTAAGCTCGCTGAAGTGACACTACAGGGTTGTTAGACTCTGTGTGAAAGCAGAGCACAGGCTATTCAGTTGTAAGTTGGGCTGTGCTCAGCGCTTCCCTCCCTTCACTGTGCCAGCAGATATCCCAGATATTAGCACAACTAATCCCTCTATTGTTTGACTGTCTGGAAGGAATTCCAAGATCTAATTGTCAGTTACACCCAGTCCTGTGACCCAAGACAGGCTAAAGGCTCAAATGGCTTAGAGCAGCAAAATGCCAACTTTCTAAAAGTGGCTTTTTCAAAATTGTAATTTACAAAATCTGACTTTACCGTAAGTTAGGATTTTAAATTCCAGAAACCCCCAACATGAACCGGTTATCAATTCCAATTTGGAGATTACACTTATAAATGTAATAAACGTCTCCAATGTTATCCTATGGGAGAGTTTTTCCCTACCGGAACATGCAAAACTCAAAAGTACAAGTTGTACTTTTTAAATGCACTGCACCCTGCCCACTGGCCTGTCAGGGTTTATCCTAGGGGTGAGTTATATGTATTCAAAAAGAAGGCTTGGGCCTGGCAAAAGGTTTACTTTGCTAGGTCGAAATGGCAGTTCAAAACTGCACACACAGACTGCAATGGCAGGCCTGAGACAGGTTTAAAGGGCTACTTAATTGGGTGGCACAATTAGTGCTGCAGTCCCACTAGTCACATTTAATTTACAGGCCCTGGGCACATAAAGTGCCACTTTACTTAGGAAATTCTAAGTTTTATGTATTTATTTAACAAGTTTTGTATAGCGCGAACCTGACCTGAAGGTATCAGAGCTCTTTACAGAGGAAGCACAACAGCAATAACACGAGTTACAAGGAGTAAATAAAAATACATAGTAGCGGTAACAAAGAGTAAACAATGTACAGTGGGATATGGAAACAGAATAGCAGCAGTTACCCGAGTTACATAAAGTCTAAATAAAATAGCATAGTAACGATATATCTCAGAAGTGTACAATAGACAGTAGGATATGTGACCGCTATAGTTCTGAGGTTGTTGTGGTAGAGGTTTACAAGGGTGGGGAGAGTAGAGGCACAGTTTTTACCCGAGATAGATCGTTTTACAGAGTTAGGACAAAAAACAACACAAGTTGCATAAAGTGTAAATAAAAATACATAGTAACGATATAAAAGAGTAAAAGATGTACAGTGGGATATGTGAATGAAATAGCAGCAATTTCCTGCATTACATAAAGAGTAAATAAAATATATAGTAACAATTTATAAAAGAAGTATACGATTGACAGTAGGCCATTTGAATGCTCTAGGTCAGAGGTAGTTGTAGTCGGGAGCAACGAGGGTGGGGGGAGTAGAGGCACAGTTTTTCCCAGAGGTAGTGATGTTTAAATTTACATGGGGTTGTGGGGTAGGAGTATCAGACCAAACAGAAATTTTAGTGTGGGGGGGGGCTTAGATATTTATTGTGAGGCAGAAGTTTAAGTTTCTTCCTGAAGATGAGGGAATGAGTGATTTTTCACTTATTTAGAGTTTGATATAGTACGAACAAGACCCATTCGGGTGACAGAGCATTTACATATACTGTATAAAGCAGACAAGAAGAGGACATGGGGGAATATGGTGCAACATATAGAAGGCGTGAGAAAGGTTAGCTGGGACATAAGAGTAAAAAACGTTCAAACAAAATACATGTGAAAGTGGCAGGTGGGGAGATAAAAGCATATAATGTAGCTTAGGTCCAAGGCTAAGATGTTTTGATGTGACAAGAGGCAGGGGACTAATGGCAGGCGGGGTCTAATCAGGGGAATGGGGCATGACCTAGTGCTCAGTGAGAGAGGAATTTGTTGGATAGAAAATGTTTTACTTCTTTCCTAAAAAAGGATGTGGATGGATTGCATCTGAACACAGTTGCGAGAGAGTTTCAAATGTTTGAGGCCATTCCATTGAAGGATCAGTTGTAGGTTTTCTTTTTCTAATTTTTTGTGGTACTGGAGGATCTGTTTCCACCAGATAGGATCCGTTTCTGGAACAAGTATTAGGGGATATTGTGTTGTACGCTTTGTGGCTCATGCAAGCAATTTTGAAATGCAACCTGGCCTCGGAGGGTAGCCAATTTAGTGCTCGAAGGTCGGGTGATATGATCACTTTTTTTAGATCCCATGAAGAGCCTAGCTGCTGCATTGACTGTAGACTTCTGAGGTGCAAGTGAGGTTTTCGGGAGACCCACAAGTGTAGTGCTACCGTAATCTAGTTTTGATAACACAAGTTCATGAGTTGCAGTAGTGATAATCTACCATGGGCACGGACGGTTTTAGTTTCCTAAGAGTATGAAACTGAAGGTCATCTTCTCTAGTGAAAGTGCGGATGTGTTTTTGCATGGGGAGGTCTTTGTCTAAGGTTATACCTGGGGATTTGGTGGAGTCGACAATGTGTGGGGTGCAAATCAAGGCAGAGAGAAGAGGGAGCCAGTCTTTGACATTAGGGGTGGTAGTGGGTGGTGTGATCAGTAGGAATTAAGTTTTAAGGCCACTGAGTTTGAGATAGTTACGAGTCAGCCATTATTGCATTTTTGTTAACATGTTGAGGGTGTGGATGTCCTTCAGGGAGGTTATTCTCATGTAGAGTTGAGTGTTGTCAGCATACATGTGGAAGGAGATGTGGGAGAATTTGAGGATTTCAGTTAGGTGCTCCATGTAGAGGTTGAACAATGTTGGGGAGAGGCTAGAGCCTTGGAGAACGCCCAGTGATAGTGAAGATCGTCCAGAAAGAGTGTGATTGATTAGTATGTGCAGTGACCTGTTGTGAGGTAAAGAGGAGAATCCTTCTAGCACAGTGCCAGAGAGACCTATCCTATGTTCTTGGAGGTCTAGCAGGGTAGCATGCTTGATGGTGTAAAAGGCTGCTGACAGATACAGTAGGATCTGTAGGCAAGATTCATTCTGGTGGGTGAGGTAGGGTATCATCGACAATGTGGACTATGGCAGTTTCAGTGCTATGAAACGATCAGAAGCCAGATTGACATTGGTCAAGGAGTTAGAATTGTTTGATGTGATTGTGACGCTGTAAGTGCATACACTTTTCTAGAAGTTTGGCCAAAGTAGGGATGTTGGAGATGGGGCGGTAGCTGCTGGAGTCAGACAGGTCAGAGTTGGATTGTTTAGGATAGCGGTAACCTGGCCACTTTTGAGGCAGTCGGGTAAGGAGCCTTGGGTAAGAGAGGCATTGATTATCCTAGTCCATAGTGGGAGTAGGAGGGGACTGGGCTCATTTCGAAATTTGGAAGCAAGATCACTTTTGCAGGTAGATTGGTTTCTGATAATTCCGAATAGTTTCTTAGGTCTATTAGTAGCAGTGTCTAATTGAATTGAAAGAAAGCTGCTTTAGAGTTCCTAATGTGACTATTGTAGACTCTATGTCTTTGACGTAGCAGTTTGAGGTTGGCCAAGGAGGGGAGATGTCTCCTCACTCTTTCAGCAAGTCTGTGGTGTCGCCGTTCTTCATTAAGGTTACTGTTGAACAAGGGTTTGGATTGTTTCGCCTAGAGTCTTTTTAGTTGTTTAGTGGCTATGGTGTCCATGATTGGGACCTGGAATTGAAGTAATGATTAGTGAGGTCCTGGGCACTGGACATGTTGGGAGGCGGGAAAAGGGTTTTGTAACTAATAGTTGATATAGTGTGTAGGTTAATATTTCAGTTGTCACGGATCCAGTGTTTGGCTTTCTTATATTTAGAGAGAAGGTGACGCAGTGGGGGGCTGTCCAATCCCATGGGAGAAAAGATTAAACTGTGGTGCCCATGGGTAGGTGGGTGACCACCCAGAGAGAGAGGGGTGAGAGTGGGGAGAATAGTGGACTAAAAGACTAGTAGGGGAGAGGGTTTTTTTAAGGAGGGAGTTGGGGGTAGGTGAGGGGACAGGAAGGTGAGTGGGCATGTCTAGTTTATTTTTGAGGTAGGAGAATAGATTTCTGAAGAGTTCCAGGTTGTCATCTGAAGACTGAATGAGTATGGTGCCGTTGTTATAGATGGAAATTGTGACATTGCCATGATGGAGTGCAGAGAGTCTGATAGTAAGTTTACAGCCATGTGTTATTTTCTTGGTTATGGTGTTGTTGAGTGAGGAAGAGAGAACATTCCTCTATTTGGCACGCCAGTTGGTTGAGAAGATTAGGTAGTTAGTAAGGTGCCCTTGTGGCAAAAGTAAGGGTCAGTGAAAAGGGTTTCCTTCTCAAGGTCGAAGGATTTTATGTTTGAGATTTCTCTTTAGTGACAAGTATTATTGGTAGGCGGAGACAGGAAGATGGTGGATTGACTCCACTGTGAGGAGCACGTCTCTCGAGCCCTCCGGTAGTGTCATTGTTTCTCGCTGCAAAATGCAACCTGTCATTTGAAATGCCTTGGCCAAGAATCGTGAAATAATTGGTAAAAACCTGAGAAAGAAGATTACTTACACCCTAGACTTGATGCTTTGCTGATACACACAGACTATCTGCAGCTCCTGGAAGCTGTTTGTGTGCGCTCGCCAGCTGATCGGCCCTGGTTGCTCTGTTTTCCACTGGCCCAGCCTTCTCCCAATCCAAGCTATGGCTCCACAGAAGACTAGCATGCCAAAGAGCGGACATGCCGCCCAGATTTCTACTCCAGCGGGGCCAGCGCTTGCCAGACCGGTAACTGTCAAGGAGAACGCTTCTGCTGGTTCCCATTCAAATGGGCAGAAAGCCGGAGCGCCTAAAAACGCCACGTCCCGTATGGAAAAACATATCCTTAAGTTGCTTCAATCCGGCAAAGCAATGGATATCTTGTATGCTGCCTCCGAGACAGCAATCGTAAACACTTTGAATAACGCGGTTCAACCTAGCAGCATGGAAAAGACATAAAGCAGCGAATAGACTGTGGTCGACCCGGGATACTCTCAGAGCAAAGAAATGGTGTATCCAGCGAGTGATCCTAAAAGCGTCTTGGTTGAGATGCTCCAACAAACGGACATTAATGCAGAGGTTAGTGACATCGTTACTGTTTCCAGTTTGGATACCATTTCAACACCATTGTTGCAATCTCAGCAACTGGCAGAAGTAACTAATGCGCTGTTTAACAATGTAAGTCACCTTAACCCAAGGGTCTTATCCCTGGCAGTCGAGTCCCCTGGTAGGGCAGAGACTTCACTAAAAGGGGATATAACAGTCACTAACCTTGATGAGCAGGCATGGAATCAGTTTACAACAGTATAGGAAGAGGCATCTAGCATACCTGCCTCATATTCTTTGTCACAGAGCATGGGTTACACACCTTCATATCTTGTCAATGCTCCAGAGGATCCATGCACTGAAGTGAATCTCTCCCCAGGCAAAAAAAAGCACAGTGCCAAATATGCCAGAACTGTCAAATGCTTAAAAAAAATTATTGAATGTCAGAGCAAACTCCGATACCATGGTGCTACGGTTACGTGCTCAAAGGGGGGAGCCGATGGAAGCCCTCTATGAAAATGGGGCACTTCCAAAGGAGAAGTTAATGCAATTATATCCCAATTCTTGAATTAGGGACCAGGGGATGGGCCCAGCTTTGATCTGAACTCTACTCCACTCCCAGATGTACACAGCTCTTCGGGGAACTCAGCAAGAGGCGCCCTGCCACTACTTTGCTCTTCTCTCCCGGCAATGAGTGAAACTATTACATCAAGAGCCAGTATGCAAGAAGCCTTGCTTCTTTCGACTCTACAGGCCTTGCAAGTACAAAGAACCTAGGCACAGGAACACTATGCACAGGCTAGAGCTGATAACATTCTGATTCAGAAGTCATTATCAGAGGTGATCAACAAGTTTGCATTGCTTACCAACGATGTGGCAGAGCTACAACAACGCCTTGCAGACAATGAGGAGATCACGACATCTAAAACTAGACTAATTCAAGCTCACGATAGCCAGCTATCAGCACTACAGGGGAAAGTGGAAGATCTGGAAAACCCACAGTGTCGAAACAACTTAAGGCAGTTCGAGGTGCCAGAAGGGAAGGAGGGGTCCATTCCTCGTGCTATTTCAGAAAAGTGTTTCCAGACTTGACAGATTGGGACTGGGACTCTCAATTACAAAGGGCTCATAGTTTGCCAGTTTTTCTAAACCACGCTGATCGGATCAACTTACAACATCCTCGCCCACTTCTTATATTCATCGGTAACTTTCTCCTTCGACAAGCTATTGCTATCAAAGCTCACCCTGCTACGCCTGTTGTAGTCAAATCCATTTCCATCTTCTTGAGATCCGATCTATGTAAAAGCACTATGGACAGGCGGTGGAAGATGCGACAGCTCATTGATCCACTGAAGGCAACTGGGGCTTAGGTGTTTCTGCAGGGGCCGGCCTGCTTGAAGATCATCAAAGACGGGCATTCTCAAACTTTTCATTCAGACCTAGAAGCAAAGCAGACTCTAAATCAATGGCAGAAAAATACTAAGAAATAATCTAAGCTGAGGGGGAGCTCTCCCAAATTGGAAAACGCAGTTAGTGCTGCTTTTAGGCCGGATACCTTTGGCTAACCCGAACTAGACTTTTGCTCAGTTAGATATACTATTTGATTCTACTTTTTCTTTCTTCTTTTTTTTTCTTTTTCTTTTTCTTGTTGGCTGGATATTGAATATAATAAGCACACTACTGAGGGGTCCTGGCTAGCGTGCTCCTTAGTGGCTGTCAACCATCGACAGCCAGAACGGGGTATGATTCATTTTTCAGGACACCGGGTCGGGGGTTCATGAAAGGGAAACCAATAGCTTGAGGAAAGGGAGGGGAGGGCAAAGGAGGGATCTGACAATGGCGCTAGGTCAATGAGGGGAGGGGGCAAAACATGATAGAGTTCAAAAGCAAATATGTTAATTATATGGTACAGGGTTACGCCATAGACACGGTGCACAATTTTTGGAAATTTGTTTTTATTTTTCCTTTTTTTAAGGATTTAAGGCAAAAGTCTAGGGTGTTGCACTTCATTTTCATTTTCGCTGGGAATAACCGTGCTTGCAATGGGGGTAATTAGATGTATGTTTTGGAATGTAGCCAGATTGACTGCAGCAAGCAACCATCAGTTAGTAAGGAAAGAGCTTAAACTATACAAGCCCCACATTATACTTCTCACTGAAACTCACTTGGCTTATAAGGATAGGGGCTTGCTCTAACAGATAGGTTATGAAACAATTTTTTGCACATCCCAGATTATCTCGATCAGAGGGGTAGGCATCTTGATGGATAAACAGATGAAGCATAACATTCTTAAGGTCTTTGCTGATCATCGAGTTAGATGGGTGATTGCCCAGTTAGAAATCAATGGCAGAAAGTATCTATGCCTCCTCTACGTTCCATTGCGAAGTGGAGTTCAGGCAAAACTATGACTCTGTGGTGGAGCGTAGTTAGCCGGCCCCTCCACCCTACCAAATGAATTAAAACTAATTAAAAGGCACTTACTTGCCCCATGGCTGCCTCTTCCTTTACATCGCTGCTCTCCTGCCTCCTCCTCGCCATCCTGCTTCACTGATGACCCCTACGTTGTACGTCTTGCGTGTGCGCACGCGCAAGATGTACAACGTAGGGGTTATTAGTGAAGCAGGACAGCGAGGAGGAGGCAGGAGAGCGGCGATGTAAAGGAGGAGGCAGCCACAGGGCAGGTAAGTGCCTTTTAATTCATTTTAATTATTTTGGGAGGGGGGAGGGCGCGGAGCGGTGTGTAGCAAAGTTCCACAGATTTTCTTTCCAACTCCATGGAACTTCACATAGAGGCACTACGCCTGCTCTGTCCAGGGTTAGAGAAGAGATTAGATCAGGGTGGCCAAATCAGGAACGGTTATATCTTTCACTGATAGATAAATGCTCATTTACGGGTAGGATATTAAAAGAGAGGACAGCTTCTAACTTTAACAAGCACCGCTCTTTTCAATATGAATATGGGGAGCAGGTTGGGAGAGTGCTGGCGTTTCAACTTGCTGACAAAAAATCAAAAAGGCAAATAAAGGCTATAAGAGGAGAAGACTGATTGCTATTTGTACAGCCACATTCAATAATAGAGCAATTCTCCCAATTCTATCAAAAACTTTATGCCCGACTAGCACATCTAACTAAAAAGCGCCTATTCAATATTTGAAAAGCTGTAATCTGCCGTTTTTGAATGAAGAAGAAGTTGCCCCTCTTCATCAAGACATTGCGCAAAAGAAATTCCTGGTCACCTTGGCCGCTCTACCTTCAGGTAGGGCTGTAGGGGATGACTCACTAACAATCGAGTTTTATAAAACCTTAAAGAATCTTATTTTGCCATTACTAAGTGAGGTCATACATCAGATAGGGATCAGTGTGGAGGTACCTAACTCTTGGGAAATGACCAATATTGTCTTCTTTTAAAAAAAGGGTAAACCACCTGAGGAGTGTGGATCTTATCAACCTATATCCCTTATAAAAACGGATCCCAAGATCTTTGCTAAAGTCTTGGCAAACCGACTAGCCCCCTTGATGCCAGGTTTAGTTATGAGAAAACAGAACAAACAGTTCAAGCTGAGAAATACTCAACACAATACTTTAATGGCTCCTAAAAAGAAATGAAACTGAAAAGGAGGGTTTTAAGAATTACCTTATTATTTGACGGAAATGATTTGAATTTATTTCATATTTCAAAAATGATCTTGCGCAGAGACATTTCTTTTGTTGCGCTAAGGTCTTATATACAAAATTTAACAAGACATATATTACAATGACACATAACTGATGATCCCCTGAAAACAAATAGAAAATATATGCAAACATTCATCAAACACTCATGGCCATTATACTCATGCATACACGGCAAACATACAAAAACTATCAAAAACTGGGTCCTTGTGGCGACCTTTCTTCCCTTGTACAATAAATTACATCTCAATTAGATGTCCAAAAACATTTCATTATTGCATTGCCCAAATGAATATAACAAATTGTTTTAAACTTCACATGGAAATAAAAAAATTTTTGAAAGCGGTGCGACACAAGGAAATGAGAACTGGTCGACGCGTCAAAAGAAAAGTAATTTTTAGATAGTGCAAACTTAGCCAGAGTCAGGAGAAATTCCGTGGGAACTTGTACTGGTCGCTCTCTTAAATTTAAAAACCACTCTAAGGCCTCCAAAGCTTGATCTTGTGGGATTTGGGTGTAGAGTGACACCACATTCATTGTCACCATCAATTGTGTGCTTTTGTTGAAATGCACGGATGTGATTCTGTTCAGGAAAGCAGTGGTGTCTTTCAAATGTGCCGGCACCTGCTTGATGAATGGTTTCAGAAAAAAGTCGATGTATTGAGCCACTGGAAACAAGGTTTAGTCATGTCTAGGGAACAGGAGATCTGGGATATCAGGTCGTTAGAGTCTCCGCTGATGACTTACACAGCTCGTTTCGTTTTTTTAGGATTCCGGCGCGGGATGAGCATCTTTTTGTTGACTGAGAAACTTATCTAAGTAAGTTCTAAACTTCATTCAGCTGGTTGCGGTCTTGGTTTTCGTATGCGCATGTTAACGGGTGCAGAGTTATTAAAGAGATGACGATAGTTAACGCAATTCATTTCGACCGTTCTCCCTCCCTTTAGATACAGAAGTATTCAATTATTGGCAGCCGGAAAAGAGGACACGTTCTCTTGTTCCAGTAAGTCGAGCAAACCTTTCCTACCTTTGTCCAAAGTCTTCTGTGTGTCATGTGCTATTTGTAAAGTTGAAATCTTAATATAGTTGGTTCTGGTGTTTTTTATGTTTAGGTCCCTCTGCATTGGAAACCACTCGCATCCATTTCAGGCAGATAGATTTCCACGTTCTAAGGTGGGTGTTTGAGAAGCCCTGTTGGTGCTTCGTAGTTACTCTGAGTTCAATATCACATCCTAAAACCTTTCTATTGTTCATTTCAGAAATTGGTTGGTCCTGAGGAGAACCCATAATTCTGGGGTTCGAAACGCGTCGACCAGTTCTCATTTCCTTGTGTCGCACCGCTTTCAAAAATTTTTTTATTTCCATGTGAAGTTTAAAACAATTTGTTATATTCATTTGGGCAATGCAATAATGAAATGTTTTTGGACATCTAATTGAGATGTAATTTATTGTACAAGGGAAGAAAGGTCGCCACAAGGACCCAGTTTTTGATAGTTTTTGTATGTTTGCCGTGTATGCATGAGTATAATGGCCATGAGTGTTTGATGAATGTTTGCATATATTTTCTATTTGTTTTCAGGGGATCATCAGTTATGTGTCATTGTAATATATGTCTTGTTAAATTTTGTATATAAGACCTTAGCGCAACAAAAGAAATGTCTCTGCGCAAGATCATTTTTGAAATATGAAATAAATTCAAATCATTTCCGTCAAATAATAAGGTAATTCTTAAAACCCTCCTTTTCAGTTTCATTTCTTTTTAGGAGCCATTAAAGTATTGTGTTGAGTATTTCTCAGCTTGAACTGTTTGTTCTGTTTTCTTGTATTTTCGGCTCAGTTCAGCTGAGTTTTTTGAGCCATAACCCGGTGTTGTTTTCTAGGTTTAGTTATGAGCCAGCAGCATGGGTTTATAGTAGGTAGAGATACTACAGTCCATGTCAATATGCTATTGTTGCCTGCGATGTAGTAAGGAAGGGTGCATTTAATATGGGGATGGTACTGCTTGATGCCGAAAAGGTGTTTGACCGAGTCGTATGGGACTGCTTATGGCCAACGCTTTTGGCTAACGGTTTGGGGGGCCGATATAGTAAATGGAAACATGCCTTATATAATAATCCACAGGCTAAATTAATCTAAACCAACTTGCACGCTACTCCTTTTCAAATATATTGTGGTGCTCAACAGGGGTGTCCCCTTTCCCCACTGTTATTTGTACTGTATATTGAACCGTTTATACAGTATTTAATTCTAATACGCATATCTTACCATTAAGAGCTGGGCTACGTGAGCTAAAGGTTACTGCGTATGCAGATGATATAGCCGTCTTTTCCTCGGACCCAGCGACGGCACTCGTCTCAATCTGATATGAAGCCAAAAAATGTGGCAGTTTTTTCCGGCTATAAGCTGAATGTCAATAAGACTCAAGTTCTTCTCAATTTCCATCCTGATAGACCGATCTCGGAGACTTGCTCGATCACTACCTACCTCGGGGTACGTATCTCCTCTCATGTGGAACAACTATGGAGACTAAACTATGAACCACTGGTGCAAGCTGTTATTCAAAGCTTAAAGAGCTGGCACAAACTCCCAATCAGTATAATTGGAAGATGCAGCATCATCAAAATGACAGTGCTACCTAAGTTCTTATATCTGTTTTGTGCCATCCCTCAGCGTGTCCCTAACTTTTTCTTTAAGAAATTAGAAGGGGTAATAAGTAGCTTTTTATGGGGGTACAAGCAAACACCCGTGCTAATCAATTTCTCAAACTTCACTATAATCAGGGAGGGTTGCAGCTTCCTGATTTCAAATTATACTATTGAGCGGCGTTCTCCAGATGCCTTTGTGGTCTTTTGTCCACTAAGAATGAAGACTTCTGATTCCACTCTGCACTCGGATCAGACAGCAGCATGTTTCTGTATAAAATTAATGAACCAAACTATTTCAAAAGAGTTTGCTTTAAGACGATCAGGGATATAGCACACATATGGTGGGAAATTTTAGATTACTGATCTCTGTCCCCATGCATTCCAATCCTAATTTCCCTCTGTGAGGTAACCCAATGGTCCCGGAAATATTTGACGATTCAGCCGGCCCAATGCTGGGCAAGCTCTGGGGTTGAGCTGCTTGGGCAACTGTATGATTTAAATGGCTTTCGAGCACTTGCAAATTTACAAATCTTGTTTGAACTCCTGCATCAACTTTTTTATAAATATTTACAGATTAGAGATTATTTTGTGAGAAAGCAAAGGATAAAGATACTGGAGGGTTCCAATTTACTGGCATGTCTACATGACATGGATAAGAAATCACAAATTAGTACAATATATTTGCAGCTCTGTCAATATAGGACTGATGATAGTCAGAGGCTCGCTACTAAGGGGAGCCAAGCCTTAGGTATAGATATTACTCCTACAGAGCTAACATCTGCTTTTGTTATTATTGATGGGGCAGTACATTCTATTTGTTTAAAGTTGCAGCAATTCCACACAATTTGTATGTTATATTATACTTCTTACAGGAATGCAAAATGAGCTCAAATAGAGCGTGCAGATGGGAGAGATAGACGGCTTTGCCCAAAATGTGGAGTGGTGGCTGCAAATATTGTACATATGTTTGGAACTTGCCTATTATATATTCTGGAATGAAGTCAGGCAAATTACTAGCAACCGTTTAAGGCTGGATTTTTCTCCTACAGAGAAAGAGATTATGCTAGGTTATAAGGTGGAAGATAACACTGGCCAGCGATCTTTCTTTTCTATTATCTTAGTGGCTTCTCGACTTTGTATAGCAAGGGCATGGATTTTGCCAAAACCCCCTAGAGCAGCAGAATTGAGGGCAATCATGAAAGATATTTATGAGAGGGAAATAGCGTTGGCCAGAACTTTCTTTTTTTTTCCTTCAGTTCCTATGTTTTCTAATTGCTTTTGTATTGATTTCTGTTATGCATTATGTAGCACCAGACATAAATATTCCTTTTTTTTGCTTTATGAAAATTGTACTAGAGTATAAGGATTGCTTCCCTTTGACAAAATAAAAAAAAGTTAAATAAAATAAAAAGAGATTTCGTTTTTAATGTGTAAAATACTGTCATAAAATTGTAAGACATTTATGTTGTTTACTTTTTATTTTATTTAAAATGTTTTTAAAAAAAAGTGTTTTATGATATATATATATATTTATTTGTCAATAGTTATTTGTATAATATTACATATTATTATATTATTCAAAAATTCTGAAATTATAATATAAATACAAAATTTTAGTTTAATAGTTTTTAGGTAGAGCATTCGAGACCACTTGTATATACTTTAGTATATACTTATATATGTATGTACTTTGTGGGCTCTGGAGATCAGCCCTAGGACAGAATTGCTTTCTGCTTAGGGACTTTATTTTTAAAAAAAATTCCTGGCAACTGCCTCTGTTTAACTTTCTTGATAGAAAATGACCAGCAGAGGTCAATAAAATACCAGAATCACTTTAGCATTCTCTATATTCCAGTCCATAGAAATTATCTTCCATGAGCACCCGTAGTCAATAACATTTTTTTCAAATATTGCATTTTCAGTGATATGACCACCGAAGGCCCTGATTTTATATTAAAAACAGAGCTTTGGACTATACCATTTCCCGCTGAAAGGCAATATTTCGCTCCATGTGTTCCCATACCTGGCGTGTCACGCAGTCTGGTGCTTATTTTCCCTCCATGTTAAAGAACAGTAGACGTTTCAACACCCAGGCTAATATGCTGCATAGCTAAATACATATAAGGTCCCAAAGGCGAGACCGATTGCATTGCAAATGCTTGTTTAACTAGATGTATGTAAATATATAAATGTATATATATATATATGTACTAATATATATATACATTATCTACTGGCAGTCGCCAGTAGATAGTTATAGTTAGGACCTATTTTCCATAGGAAATCCGCAACATTCTATTGGGAATATCTTTGGCGCCGATTGATGAATCTTCGCGAAATTCTCCAAACTTTTGGCCAGCTCCGCTCCGCTCCTACCCTGAAAGATTTGCGGTGATCCGTGAAGCGGGGGCTGAGAAAAAAGGGGGGTCCCAAAACGCATTATATCCATGCAATTTCTCATAAGATCTGTTGTCGCAGCTACAGCCCGAACCGCTGAACAGAATGTTCGTGTGGATCTGTTCAGTAGTTCCTGAGAAAATTAGGGTAAAAAAGTTAGTGATATCTATGGCCGTGGAGGACCCGCGGACCGTACCCGCACCGTACGCGCACCCTCCCCGAATGGAGCGCGCACCCTCCCGATCGCGCACTGAATGCTAATTGGCTGTCGAGCGTCTCTCTACATTCGAAACCAGGAACTGTTGGCGGCCATTTTCTGCCTCGGTAGAAGCGAGGCTGAAGATGGAAGGGGAAAAAGTGTGTAAAAGATATAAAGGGGGCAGAGTGGAAATACTCTGACCCTCTAGATCTGCTTAGGGGGTCCCAGAAGGACCCCCTGTGGCCCCCCTTTTTTTAAAAAAAAAAAGTGGCGAAATGCGCGCACGGTGCGCGCATCCTATTGCGTTGGATGCACGGATTCTCTCGCGGTGGGTGCGCGGATCAACGGCAACGTTTTTTGAAAAACGACAAGAAATCATTGGTTGTATAACAACTTTCTACACTGAAAGGTAGGGTGTATATTTTTGTTTTTTAAAGGTATGATTGTTATTGGTTAACAAAAACAGAAGGAACATTATATATGATAAGCTGATATGTTGAAAAGTCAAGCACACTTCCTGTCTTGTGTAGGAACATTGTGTGCTGAACTTGTGACCTGTGAGCTCAGTGCAGTGTTCCATGACCTGTTTCTATGGTAACAGGCAGAAGGTAGATTGGGGGAAGGGTTGAAATGTATTTCAGTTGGAAAGGGTTCAAATGTTTAACCAATAGAAATGTGTGTTTATGTTGGAAACAGCCCACTCCCACTCCGCAGGGTGGTGGTGGA
Source organism: Triturus cristatus (assembly GCF_964204655.1). Lineage (NCBI taxonomy): Eukaryota > Metazoa > Chordata > Amphibia > Caudata > Salamandridae > Triturus > Triturus cristatus. The sequence goes on from NC_140589.1 coordinate 1,361,998,975, forward strand.
CTCCCCGAACACACTGTGGTAGCTTGGCTCGAGTGGTCAGGAAACAGGCACAGTGCTAAGCATACAATATACCCATACAATAACCATGCGTGCATCCGTTCCAAAAACGACTCTACACCGTAAAAATTATGAAAATATTCTTCTTTATCTTTTTCTCTTAGTTGCTGATTGGAAAAATAAATAAGACAATCACAATATACAAGTTTCAATTAGTGCAGGTCAAATAAATATTGGCTGTTTGATGAAATAAATAGGGGTGATCATAAATAACAGGGCATAAATACAAGTGCAATATATACAGACAATTAAATACTTTGAGGCAATAAATACTGTACCAATAAATATTGTACACCATCAAGTCCTGTGGACCTATAAATATAGTGCAGCGATAAATAGGTAAAAACTCAAGAAATACAGTATCCCCAATAAATAATTAAAAGTATACAGCAACACTCATGTAATCAGATGACACTTCAATTCTTAAGGGCAGATTTGGCCCAGGCACAGCTTGTAGGGTTGTGGAAGGCTTGAGGGGGGGCTACTCCCTGGCTGGGACAAGGCTGAGGCCTAAGCTGAGGTAGATCAAAGGGGGGAATACCAGTGCCCTGGCTTTCTCTCTCCACACAACCTCTCTAGGTTAGTCCCAGTTCACCCCTTGCACAGTCAGGTTGGTTTCAGCACCTCCCTAGCCCCTTAGAGCAGTCTCTCAGGTCTCCACAGGGCCTTAGGCGCCCTCTACTCCACTTACTGCCCTTTTTCTGATGTTCCGACGCCGCTGGAGTCGTGTCGACGCCGTGAGGCGGTTCCGGTTCGGTCTCGGCGGCCTCGGCACAATGTCAGTTCTTTGACGACGCCGGCAGGCGGTTCCGGTCCGATGTCGGTGGCCTTGGTTCGATCTCGACCTCCGATTCGACGGCGTCGGGCAGTCTCTTCACGATGTCGACTTCGGGCGGCTCCGGTCCGATGGCGCTCTCGGCTCCGATGACGTCGGCCGGCCTGGCCTCGATGTCGACTTCCGGCGACTCCGGGGTGCGATCCTCACCCCCGACCTCCGGTGCTCCTCCTCACAGGCTCCGGGCGACTCCGGAGTGCGATCCTCACTCCCGACCTCCGGTGCTCCTCTACCTCGGTCTCCGACGACTCCGGAGGGCGGACTTCACTCCTCCGATGACGCCGCTCGCTCGACCTCGGTTCACTTCCTCCTCGACCTCTGGTATTCCTCTCGACCTCCGTCGGCGCCCTCTCACGACCTCAGGCGGCTCTGGGTACGACGTCTGCTACTTCAGTCAGCGCCGCTTCTCCACCTCGGGCTCCAGGTCTTCAGGCTACTCGACGCCGGACTCCAGGGAAACCAGTTCTCAGGTCAGGATCTTGCTGCTTTCTGCTTCTAAGGCCTGTTCCTGCTGTTCAGGTCCTTAGGATGAGTTTTCTGTCTTCTTCCCACACAGGGCTATAGGCTGGGATCCATCAGTAGGGACAAGTATCAAGGGTGGGTTTATGGACCCCACTCCAGGCACAAGTTTCCACCCCTGCTGCTTCACTCCTTCCTCCTTCACTGTTGTGCTCCTCTCTCTTCACCAGTCAGGTGCCAACTGCCAGCTCCAACTGCCAACTGCCTCTCTTATCCTCCCAACATTCTAAACGGTCTCCAACTGTCACAGAGTTCTGGAATCTCCTGGAATGTTCTGGAAGGTGCTGGTAGGTTCCAGTGGATGCTGGTGATGTCACAGGTGGCCACCATTTTGTGCTCCAGGCCCTCACACAGAAGTTTCAGGGGTAGCTAAAATGGCTCCCTGAATCTGTAGCAACACTACAAAAAAAATCTGGTGGTTCCCAAAAAGGAAAAATTCAAACAGGGTTTGAGGCAAAAGTGGGACAAAATAAATAATGATGAGGAGGGACCACCCAAAGGGCTGACAGGTCTAACACGCGTCCCCCCCAGCTGAAAGTGGGGAGAGCTACCCAACCCCTTGGGAGTTCTCATCACTAAGGCGGAAATACCTTGAGAGACCGTCTGCATTGGCGTGGTCCACTCCAGGCCGATGTTCCACCTGAAAGTCCATCCCCTGTAGGGAAATAGACCACCTCAACAACTTGGGATTCTCCCCCTTCATTTGCATCAGCCAACGAAGGGGTCGGTGGTCGGTCTGAACTAGGAAGTGCGAGCCAAACAGGTATGGCCGCAACTTCTTCAGAGCCCATACCACTGCAAAGGCTTCACGCTCTATTGCACTCCACTTCTGTTCCCTGGGAAGTAGTCTCCTGGATAGGAAGACCACGGGTTGATCCAGACCCTCTTCGTTGAGTTGCGATAACACTGCCCCAATGCCATGTTCTGATGCATCTGTCTGGACAATGAACTTCTTGGAAAAGTCTGGGGCCCTTAAGACCGGGGCCTCGCACATGGCTTTCTTCAATCTCTCAAAGGCTTGCTGACAAGCCTCCGTCCAGACTACCCGTCGAGGTTGTTTCTTGGACGTGAGCTCCGTGAGAGGGGCTACGATGGTACCGTACCCCTTCACGAAGCGGCGATAGTATCCCGTGAGGCCCAAAAATGCTCGGACCTCAGTCTGTGTCTTGGGGGGTTCCCAGGCCATGATGGCCTCGATCTTCGCCTGGAGGGGTTGCACCGTTCCCCTACCCACCAAGTGTCCAAGGTACACTACCGACCCCTGCCCGATCTGGCACTTGCTGGCCTTGATCGTCAATCCAGCTTGTCTCAGGGCCTGGAGAACAGCTTGCAGGTGACGCAAGTGATCCTCCCAGCTGTTACTGAAGACGGCTATGTCATCCAGATAAGCAGCAGAGAAACTCTCCATTCCGGTGAGGATCTGGTTTACCAGGCGCTGAAACGTGGCAGGTGCGTTCTTGAGCCCAAAGGGCATCACACAGAACTGGTAGTGGCCATTGGGCGTGGAGAAGGCTGACCTTTCCCTTGCTCCATCAGTCAAAGAGATCTGCCAGTACCCTGAAGTAAGGTCAAAGGTACTTAAATATTGGGCAGCTCCCAGCCGGTCAATCAATTCATCCGCCCTAGGGATCGGATGAGCATCAGTCTTTGTCACTGAATTCAGTCCCCGGTAGTCCACACAGAACCTCAGTTCTGGTTGGGCACCCGGTGGTGCAGCTTTCGGTACTAACACCACCGGACTGGACCAGGGGCTGCTAGAAGGTTCAATCACTCCTAGCTCCAGCATCTTAGTGACTTCACTATGAATGCTGGCCTTCACCTCGTCTGACATCCGGTAGATCTTGGACTTCACAGGTGGGCTGTCTCCTGTGTCCACGTCATGGACGCACAGGTGAGTCCTACCCGGGACAAGGGAGAACAACGAAGAGTACTGCCCCAGGACCTGGCGACAGTCCTCCTGCTGTTCAGGAGTTAGAGATGGGGAGAGTATCACTCCCTCCACCGACCCATCCTTTTCTTGAGACGCAAACAGATCAGGGAGAGGCTCGCTTTCCACGTCCTCTCCTCCGTCAGTCACCATCATCAAGATGACTTCGGGCCTCTCGTGGTGGGGTTTGAGGCGGTTGGCATGCAGCACCCGCAGGGGCTGACGAGGGGTCTTCAGGTCCACCAAGTAGGTAGCCTTACCCTTCTTCTCCAACACCTCAAAGGGTCCTGACCAGCGATCCTGAAGGGCACTAAGCTCTCCTGGTTCGATCACCCACACCTTCTGGCCAGGCTCCAACTCCACTGGGTGAGCGTTGTGGTCATACCACGCCTTCATCACTGCTTGGCTGGCTTCCAAGTTGTCAGAAGCTTGCTTCCACAACTTAGCCATTTGGCTCCGGAAGGCCAGCATGTAGCTCACCACATCCTGGGGGAGCTTTCTGGGAGTTCTTTCCCATCCGTCTCTCACCAGGTTAAGAGGTCCACGTACAGGGTGCCCATACAGAAGCTCGAAGGGGCTGAAGCCCACTCCCTTCTGTGGCACTTCCCTGTATGAAAAAAGTAAACAGGGTAGGAGGACGTCCCATTTCCTCCGCAGGCTTTCAGGCAGACTTCTGATCATGCCCTTTAAGGTTTTGTTAAACCTTTCCACCAGACCATTGGTCTGGGGGTGGTAAGGAGTTGTGAACCGGTAGGTCACTCCACACTCCTTCCACATTGCCCGCATATATGCTGACATGAAGTTGGTCCCCCTGTCGGACACAACTTCCTTGGGAAAACCCACTCGGGTAAAGATTCCCATCAGGGCCCTAGCCACAACAGGTGCTGTTATGGTCCTCAGAGGTATTGCCTCTGGGTACCGTGTGGCATGATCCACCAGAACCAGGATAAACCTGTGACCAGCTGTAGTTGGTGGATCTAATGGACCCACAATGTCGATGCCCACCCTTTCAAAGGGGGTGCTAACGACAGGGAGTGGTTCCAGGGGAGCTTTCAGCTTCACCCCTGTTTTCCCACTGGCTTGGCAAGACACACATGTCCGGCAGTAGGTATCGGACGACACTTTCATCTGAGGCCAATAAAAGTGTGGGACAAGACGGGCGAAGGTCTTGTCTTGCCCCAGGTGTCCTGCCAATGGTATCTCGTGAGCCAACTCTAAAAGGAAGGCTCGATAACGTTGAGGAACTACCAAGGCTCGTGACGATCCATGTAGGGGTGCCTTGGGTTCACTGTAGAGGAGGCCATCCTCCCAGTAAACACTGTAGTTCCCTTCAACGTTCCCTGCTGCCTGGGCTTCGGCCTGTCGCCTCAGCCCCTCAAGGGTAGGGCACTCCCTCTGGCCCTGGCAGAATTCCTCCCTGGACGGGCCTCCCTCCACGTGCCACTCGGCCGGGATGGGTAGGTCCTCCAGGTTGGTAACGTCCCCCTCCGCAGACTCCTGGTCCACCACCTCCGGTGGCCTATCCGTCCTACGGGGTGGAGACGCCGAGGCAGGCTCCTCCTGTCCTCGGTTCTTCCCTTGACTGGCAGCTGGCTGGGCCTTTGTTCCAGGCTCCAGCCGGAATGAACTCCCTCTTCGGGTAGTCTCGGACCTTGTGCTAACACAGGCCCAGTCAGGTGTACCCAGCATCTCGGTGTGAGTCCGGTATTCCACCTCCTTCCAAGCGTTGTGCTCCATGTCATTGCCCAGCAGACAATCGACTGGCACGGCAGGGCTTACGGCAACTCGAAGTGAACCTGCAACCCCCCCCCATTCAAAGGGAACCTCGGCCACTGGATAGTGACCTGTTCTGCCGTCAGCCATCGCGGCTGGGTGGAGTACATCGGGAATTACCTGCTCTGGAGACACCAGTTGGCTACGCACCATAGTCATACTGGCTCCTGTGTCTCTCAGAGCCTCCCCTCTTTGGCCGTTGATGGTGATCCACTGCCCATACTTTGCGGTATTTGCGGGCACCTGGATCTTAGGGACCATCTCCCGTTCTCCCAGGGACACTAAAGTGACACCCGCCCACTCCCTTCCCTTAGTTAAGGGCATCTCCTCCCCGAGCACTACACTAGCTACTCCGGGGGGCTTTCCTCCAGTGGGAGGGGGTGATCGTTTCTGACACTTCGGATCTCCTTTATAGTGTCCAACGCCACCGCACTCGTAGCAATGGACAACCCTTGGCTGCTGACTCTGGCCAGGATTAGGGTTTCTGGGTGGGTTAGCCTTAGAGGTGAATCCTGTTCCCTTCCCTTGGAAGTTATTTTGGGGGCCTTTGGAGAACTCCTTTTTCTTTTCCCCTCCCTCTTTCTTCTGGGGGGCGCCCTGTCCGGCCTTTTGAGTATCCCCTCCAGTCCCCCTTGTGGACACCCGGGTACTAGCCCAAATGTCCGCCTCCTCAGCAAGCTTCCGGGGACTGGTCAGCTTGCTATCCACCAGGTGTTGCCGCAGTTCAGGGAAACATTTCTCGAGTAGGTGTTCCTTCAGTACTAGGTCAAACAACTCCTCGTAGTTCCTCACTTCACTGCCCTGAATCCAACCTTCCAGTGCCTTCTTTGCATAGTCCAGGAAGTCCACCCAATTCTGTGTGCCCAGTTTGTGACTACCCCTGAACTTCTGTCTGTACTTTTCAGGTGTTAGTCCAAACTTTCTGATGAGCGCCAGTTTCATGGTGGGGTAGTGGGTCTGCTCATCCTCTTCGAGGGCCAATAAAGCATCCCTACCAGCGGGAGGCATGTACTTATACAATCCTCCTCCCCAATACTTCACTGGAACCCCATGGGCCCTCAACGAGACCTCATAGGCTGCTAGCCACTTGGCGATGTCGTCACCCGCCCCATAGCTAGCTACTATGTCCTTTGGCAGGTAAGGTTTGGATTCCCTGGTGATTTCTTGGTCTTGGCTGCCACCATTAGGAACAGTTGGTGCTCCAATTCTTAGGATCTGAAGCTCTATCTCTTTCAGTCTTATCTCATGAGCCATCTTCTGTTTCTCCGTCTCATGAGCCATCCTCTGTTCCTCCTTCTCCTTCTCCAGCTTTGCTAAATCCCATGTGAGCTGTCTTTTCTCTCTCCGATCTGCTAACTCCACGCTGGATAAGCCCCCACTAGAGACAGTGCTGCCCTTCCTAGAAAGTGTCCTGGGCCCTGCTGACAGGTTCCCCACCTCAGGTTGGTACATCTCAGCCCCCTCGGGGTCAGGCTCTCCATCCCTGTCTTCCTCCTCAGCCTTGCTTTCTCGGCGTGCCTCCCCCCAAGCCCTTAAGCTGGTTTGGAGTGCACCCTTCTTTGCTCCTGGGGGACAGTACACCCCCTCCCGCTGGCAAAACTCCCTGAGTTGGGCCACAGTGTACGTGTCTAAGTCTTCCAGTACAAATTCCATCTTGCCCACTCAGGTTAGAGGACAGGTTTTGTGCAGTAACAATGTAGGGTGGTACCTTTAGTAATACCTCCTCCCACCACCAGAGTAAATTTGGAAAAAACAAAAACCCACAATTAGGAAGGCCGCTGTGAGAAAACTCCCGGTGTAGGCCTATGGACTACCCACAGTTATTGTTGAGTATATGTAGGCACAGCTCTATCCCACCGCTGCCACCAATTTATGTTGGAAACAGCCCACTCCCACTCCGCAGGGTGGTGGTGGACTCCCCGAACACACTGTGGTAGCTTGGCTCGAGTGGTCAGGAAACAGGCACAGTGCTAAGCATACAATATACCCATACAATAACCATGCGTGCATCCGTTCCAAAAACGACTCTACACCGTAAAAATTATGAAAATATTCTTCTTTATCTTTTTCTCTTAGTTGCTGATTGGAAAAATAAATAAGACAATCACAATATACAAGTTTCAATTAGTGCAGGTCAAATAAATATTGGCTGTTTGATGAAATAAATAGGGGTGATCATAAATAACAGGGCATAAATACAAGTGCAATATATACAGACAATTAAATACTTTGAGGCAATAAATACTGTACCAATAAATATTGTACACCATCAAGTCCTGTGGACCTATAAATATAGTGCAGCGATAAATAGGTAAAAACTCAAGAAATACAGTATCCCCAATAAATAATTAAAAGTATACAGCAACACTCATGTAATCAGATGACACTTCAATTCTTAAGGGCAGATTTGGCCCAGGCACAGCTTGTAGGGTTGTGGAAGGCTTGAGGGGGGGCTACTCCCTGGCTGGGACAAGGCTGAGGCCTAAGCTGAGGTAGATCAAAGGGGGGAATACCAGTGCCCTGGCTTTCTCTCTCCACACAACCTCTCTAGGTTAGTCCCAGTTCACCCCTTGCACAGTCAGGTTGGTTTCAGCACCTCCCTAGCCCCTTAGAGCAGTCTCTCAGGTCTCCACAGGGCCTTAGGCGCCCTCTACTCCACTTACTGCCCTTTTTCTGATGTTCCGACGCCGCTGGAGTCGTGTCGACGCCGTGAGGCGGTTCCGGTTCGGTCTCGGCGGCCTCGGCACAATGTCAGTTCTTTGACGACGCCGGCAGGCGGTTCCGGTCCGATGTCGGTGGCCTTGGTTCGATCTCGACCTCCGATTCGACGGCGTCGGGCAGTCTCTTCACGATGTCGACTTCGGGCGGCTCCGGTCCGATGGCGCTCTCGGCTCCGAAGACGTCGGCCGGCCTGGCCTCGATGTCGACTTCCGGCGACTCCGGGGTGCGATCCTCACCCCCGACCTCCGGTGCTCCTCCTCACAGGCTCCGGGCGACTCCGGAGTGCGATCCTCACTCCCGACCTCCGGTGCTCCTCTACCTCGGTCTCCGACGACTCCGGAGGGCGGACTTCACTCCTCCGATGACGCCGCTCGCTCGACCTCGGTTCACTTCCTCCTCGACCTCTGGTATTCCTCTCGACCTCCGTCGGCGCCCTCTCACGACCTCAGGCGGCTCCGGGTACGACGTCTGCTACTTCAGTCAGCGCCGCTTCTCCACCTCGGGCTCCAGGTCTTCAGGCTACTCGACGCCGGACTCCAGGGAAACCAGTTCTCAGGTCAGGATCTTGCTGCTTTCTGCTTCTAAGGCCTGTTCCTGCTGTTCAGGTCCTTAGGATGAGTTTTCTGTCTTCTTCCCACACAGGGCTATAGGCTGGGATCCATCAGTAGGGACAAGTATCAAGGGTGGGTTTATGGACCCCACTCCAGGCACAAGTTTCCACCCCTGCTGCTTCACTCCTTCCTCCTTCACTGTTGTGCTCCTCTCTCTTCACCAGTCAGGTGCCAACTGCCAGCTCCAACTGCCAACTGCCTCTCTTATCCTCCCAACATTCTAAACGGTCTCCAACTGTCACAGAGTTCTGGAATCTCCTGGAATGTTCTGGAAGGTGCTGGTAGGTTCCAGTGGATGCTGGTGATGTCACAGGTGGCCACCATTTTGTGCTCCAGGCCCTCAGACAGAAGTTTCAGGGGTAGCTAAAATGGCTCCCTGAATCTGTAGCAACACTACAAAAAAAATCTGGTGGTTCCCAAAAAGGAAAAATTCAAACAGGGTTTGAGGCAAAAGTGGGACAAAATAAATAATGATGAGGAGGGACCACCCAAAGGGCTGACAGGTCTAACAGTTTGCTTTTGAGTTTATGTGCAAAGGATTGTGATTAGATGTTTACATGTATATGTGTGGAAAATGAAAGGGAAACTTTTCCATTCTTTGCTTTTGCTGAGAGGTGCACAGTGCAGAGATTCGGTAAAAGAAAATATGGTGAGTGATTGATATACTCCTTAATCTACAAAAGAACTTGAAAGATGAGTTATTTAATTGTGAGGGGATGTATGTAGACTATTTTGATTTTAATCAGACTAATGTATTTTTCCTGCTAAAGTGTAGGGAGTACTTTTGTTCTCTACAATGTGTGTGCATGTAGAAACCATTCTGTGATTGGCATTTGTGTTTTTTATGTGTTTGTAGACAGATAACTGTGCAGTTTTTATATTTTGGTAGAATTAGAAACCAGTCATTGTTTATGAATTTGTGAAATGAGTTATGTTATGTTTCTATACTAAAATGTAGTACTACTTCTAGATGTGTTTTGATATAGTGCAAGGGATAGTGTTGTTTGTCTAGAATCACACAGTGAGTCTGTGTGCATTTGGGAACCACTGTGAGAAAAGCATTTGGTAATATCGTGTATTTGCTGACAGATAACTGTTTAAAACCAGTCAGGTTGTCAAGTTTTAGTAGCATTAGAAGACAGTTATGGCTTATGCTTTCATTAAATGAGTGAAGCATTGACAGTAAATTGCAGTTGTGAAATATGTAGATTGTGTGCAGTTCCCTTACCACTTGCACTGTAGTGAATGAGTTTTGGTAAGCTCATAGGGATAGTGGTGCTTGTCTAGAATCACACTGTGAGTTAGTGTGTATTTGGGATCAGTGTGAGAGAATCATTTGGTAACATCATGTATTTGCTGACAGATAACTGTTTTAAAATCTGTCATGTTGTGAAGTTTTAGTAGCATTAGAATCCAGTCTTTGCTTATATGTTGATTAAATGAGTCATGCTTTGACACTGATGTGCTGTACTTAAATATGTAGATTGTGTGCAGTACCATTAACTCTTCCAGAGTAGTGAATGAGTTTTGGTAAACTCCTAGGATAGTTTTGCTTGTCTAAAATCACACTGTGAGTCTGTGTGCATTTGGGTAAGGATTGTGAGAGAAGCATTTGGTAACATCGTGTATTTGCTGACATATACCTGTTTTAAAACTGGTCATGTTGTGAAGTTTTAGTAGCATTAGAAGCCAGTCTTTGCTTATGCTTTGATTAAATGAGTCAGGCTTTGACACAAAAGTGCAGTCCTGAAATATGAAGATTGTGTGCAGTTCGCTTACCACTTCCACAGTAGTGAATGATTTTTGGTAAACTCCTAGGTATAGTGGTTGTTGTCTAGAATTACACTGTGAGTCTGTGTGCATTTGAGAACCACTGTGAGAGAAGCATTTGGTAACATTGTGTATTTGCTGACAGATAACTAATTTAAAACCTCTCATGTTGTCAAGTTTTAGTAGCATTAGCAGCTAGTCTTTGCTTATGCATTGATAAAATGAGTCAGGGTTTGACACTAAGGTGCAGTACCATGTACTATTCTGTTCACTGTGGCAGAACTGAAAATTTAAAAGTTTTACCTAAGCACTGTCCTAGAAGTAGTCTGATTATTTAGTCAGTTTCTAAGTACCAAATAGATTGTTTCAAATAAAAGTGTTCTGACATACTATACACTTGTCTTTTACACCTTCAATTCCCTAGTCAGTATCCATACACTTCCAGGAAACATCCTGTCACTTCCTTTGCAGTCCTCTAGAGACCCATTCAACAGCATGTACTAATCCATTGACTGTGCCAAAACTCAAACACTTATAAATTCACCTAGACACTCTCTTTCCAGTACTCTAATGATTCGGTCACTGCCTAAGTATTCATGCACTGAGCCAGGTCTTAGCACATGGACTACGTCAAACCCATATCCACTGTGCATGCAGTCCTCTAACCACCTACACACTTGTCTTTCACACCTTCAATTCTCCAGTCAGTATCTGTTCACTTCCAGCAAACACCCTGTCACTGCTGTTGCACTCCTCTAGTGGCCCATTCAGCATCATGTACTAATCCATTCACAGCGCCAAACCCTAATAAATTCACCCAGGCACTCTCCTTGCAGTACTCTAACCATTCAGTCAGTATCCAAGTACTCATCCAGTGACCCAGGCCTTGGTATATGGACTGCTTCAAACCCCTATCCACTATGCATGCAGTCTTCTAACCACCTACACAATTGTTCACAGCTTCAATTCCCTAGTCAGTATCCATACACTTCCAGGAAACACCCTGTCACTCTCTTTGCAGTCCTCTAGTGACCCATTCAGCACCATGTACTAATCCATTCACTGTGCTAAAACCCAAACACTTATAAATTCACCAAGATATTATCTTTGCAGTACTCTAATCATTCAGTCAGTGCCTAAGTATTCATACACTGAGCCAGGCCTTAGCACATGGACTGCTTCAAACCCCTATGCACTATGCATGCAGTCTTCTAACCACCTAGACACTTGTCTTTCACACTTTCAATTTCCTAGTCAGTATCCATACAGTCCAGCACTTGTCACTGCCTTTGCACTCCTCTAGTGACCCATTCAGTACTAAGTACTAATCTATTCCCTGTGCGAAAAGCCTAGCACTTATAAATTCACCTAGGCACTCTCCTTGCTGTACGATAATCATTCAGTCAGTACCCAAGTAGTCATGCAGTGAGCCAGGCCTTAGCACATGGACTGCTTTAAATGCCTATGCAGTATGGATGCAGTCCTCTAATCACCTACACAGTTGTGTTTCACACCTTCTATTCCCTAGTTAGTATTCATACTCTTCTAGCAAACACCCTGTGAGTCACCCAGTGTGTCTCCTTATAGTACTGTAATCATTTAGTCAGTTAGCATGTAGTCTTTTAGTGAGGTAGGCTTTAGGGCATGAACTGCTTCAAAGTAGTATGCACTATGCATGTAGTGTTTTAATGATCGTCACACTTGTGGTTCAGGGCTATAGTTTCATAGTCAGTTTTTATATAAAATGTGTTTGTACAGTAATGGAATAGTATAAATTTGAAAGTTATTAATATACATTTATTTGTCATTCTTTTTTACAGATACAGAACAGGAGTGTTTCTCATCTGTTTGCACTCTTCTCATGCAAGATTGTTTGGATGAAGGGTCCTTAGGTGTTTCATCATACTTGCTCTGCCGCACGAGTATTTTTTGTTAGGATCTCCTCGTAACAGAACTCTTTGGCAAATCTTGCGAGTGACGAAGGTGGCATTTGTCTTTGTTTGCTCCTTGGCAAAAGTAAAAAATGTCCTCACCACTGAAGAAAAACGTTGTTGGTGTGGTGCCTTCTGCAAAACATTTTCTTCAGATTCGGTAAATATTTTAAAGCGGCAACATTTACAGTTTTTGTAAGTTAAACTTATAAAATGTTGTTAGCTGTATGCATTTTATATATCTGTGATTTGTTTCTTGTGGTATTTTGTTGAGAATACCATGTTGTTGTTTTTTTAACAATCTTTCTTATTTTCCAGGTCTGTCGTCGACATCCATTGTCCCCACAGTAGTGTTCCGCCTTGTTGTTTTTTATGATTATTGTTACATTTTGTTTATTAGTTTATTGTTCATATATATATTAATAAAAAAATAAAGTTTGAAAATAGTTTTTCGTTTATATATTTATTATTATAAAAAATAAAGTTTGAAAAAAAAATTAATAACGTTTTTGGTTGTTCTCTTAACTGCTCTGTGACTCTTTCTTGTTCTTATTACTGTTATTTGATGGAGTCCACCATGGTGTTAAATTTTGGGGCACTTATCGCTGGAATACTGGTGAAATCTGCAGTTTGCACCAACTTCTGAATAGTGTGTTAGATTTATCTCAACTTTACTTCCGTTAAAGTGCTGATAATGAAATGGAGAGTAGCCGTTCCCGTGCAAAAAGACACGAGGTGCACCTTTCCGATTTATTCTAAATACTAAAATCCTGTATTGAATTGCACTGAGGTATTGGCTGCACTTACAGTGTACACACAAAATCTATTAAGAAATCTCATTGTATTTATATTGATTGGGAATAGTGCGTCAGGTGCTGGATCTTAATGAGATACACTGCTCAGTTCGTATATTGTTCTGCACACGAAAAAAATCACATCATAACTTTCACACCAATTGCAATGCGAAACAAATTCCGGCGATAAGACACGTTAGCACCAGGGATTTTACACCTGCTTTCTGCTGGTGTTAAGCAGGACAACTACCTGCACCATGAAAGGGAACACAGCCAAGAGCCACACCAGAACACCCACAGGTACCATAGCGTCAATGAGCATGATACAGGGATACCCATGAGGGCCAGAAGACTCATCTCAACAACTCCAGAACCGCCAATGCCCCCCAAACCCACATCTTAGTAAGTGTGTCCCTGTGGTCATTGTCTTAGCATGATAGGCACGAGCCCTGCAACATCACAGTGTGCTGTCACCTCAGCGTTGGCAGTGAGCCTGGATGTGTAGCTACACACAATGGATGATTGGCAGTGTGTGAGTGTCTATATATCTGTATAAATGCATATGATAGTCTTGTACAGAGTGACTGTAAGTATGAGTGACTGTACAGGTGAGTGAGTGGAGGTGCATGTAGACCTAAGAGTCAATGAGTGGGTATGTAGTTATTGGTATTGGAGTATCTATGGTCTTCAAAATGGCCGTCTGAAATTTTGAGTTGGTGTATCAAAAGTTATATTAGGGTGTGAGAAGGTGTACTAATTTATCACATAGATGACGTCATCAGTGATGTCATCAGTGATGTCATTTGAGATGTCATCAGTGATGTCATCAGTGATGTCACTGACCATGTCATGAGTGATGTAATATGTGACGTCATCAGCAGTGCATTGCGGGGGCGCGAGTTATAGTTAGCTGAACTAACTATAAAAGGGGAATTTCTAGGGTTTTGTACGAGGGAAATGTCCAGCTAACTACGCCCCTGAAACCTATGGTTTTTTCAGTGAATTTCTAAGGTTTTTTAAATGCCAATTCCTAACTATAACGCCCCTGAAACCTTTGTTTTTTTCAGTGAATATATATATATATATTAGTCTTTAACTTTAAAAAAACAGTTTTTTATATTTGTTAAATTATATATTAAAACTATTTTATTTTATTAAATTAATGTTACTATTTAATATGTTTATTATTTAGGCCCTAATTACGATGCTGAACCGACCAACATCGTTGCGGTAATGGGACCATCTAACGAGAAGTCTAAGGTCCTATCTGGCTCATTCGGATGCCACTGCCAACACGGCGGCCGGAAACATACCCTTTATTATTGCGCCATGTGCTGACGGTCGTAAAAGGGCTGCAGCACAAGCCGCAATGATAAAAGGCATGTAAACAAACATCCATGCACCTTCTGCTAGGAACCACATAGTGCCTGGAACAAGTTGCATGGATGTTTGGGAGGGCACCACAGGTGACCCCAACTCCTCATAGCGGAGGCCACAGAGGGAAGGGGGCACTTCTAGGGGCACCCAAAGTCTGTTTCCAACAGCCTTTCTATGGTGGTCGTACCGCCATAGAAAGGCTGTTTGAAAGGGCGATCGTAATTCCTACAGTGGTACCATTGTACGGTATCACTTTCTGTCCGCTGCCACGATGGGCTCCTTGAGCCCATGGACAAAGCAGCAGTCGGTCCCTCCACCCCCTGCCTCCAACCGCTGACTGTATACCTAGATGTCGGTCGGCCTGCAACCAACAGGCTGTCTGTTGTGGTCCTACCGATATCATAATGAAGATCTTAATATTTTATTAATATATATTTAAAAAATTATATTTAATACAACGATATTAATGACAACTATCTTTTTTTTCAAAGAGGGGGTGAAAAATTCAATTAACCTGTTCCTGTCCCTCTGGTATCTTGGCACAAAAGCAGTCATGCTTAAATTAGAGGCAATGTGCTTAGTATTTATGGATAACATAAACAGGAATAAAGTGGAAACACCAAACAAGAGAAATTCCACACCAGTTTAGACAATGGAGAAAAATGTAATACATAATTTGACACCAACACAAATTAAATCCAATCAGTTTAGAAAAATAGAGAAACATGTAATAAATTATTTGACACCAACACAAATTAAATCCAATCAGTAGAACCTGGGTTATGATAAGTCAAAGATTTTAGAGAAAAATTGCAACTAATAGATCAACACACCAACCTTGAGCATCTAGTGACACAAGACCAGGGCCAAATAAAAAATGATGGCAGATCACGATGGAGGGCAGTTTGGGTATTTGCAGTGGATTGGGCCTGGTCTCAGTTTACCTTCGGACTTAAAAGAAATTTGAGCAATAATTTGCGGATAAGGTTAAGTTCAACAGGGCAAGGCAGCCGATGGTGTCCGAGGAGGAAGAGTGCCGCTTGACAAAGTTGCAGTGAAGATTTCTACATTATGATTTTTCACTTTTTTGGAAGTCTAAAATCTCCAGCAGGACAAAGCTGCAGGCTGCAGATGATTAGGGATCCATAAGGTCAATTAACCTTCCAGAGAGGAGCCATTGAACAGGATTTGCTGCTGCGGGGAAGAAGATAGCTGGAGCTATAGCGAAGTCAGGCCCACCGGCGAAGCCCTTTGGGTGGATCAGGGAGCAGGTTGTCTTGGTCTCCTGTCAGTTCTATGGCCACTTTTTGGGTGGGATAATTCTAAGTTTCAGTTTTTGTCTGTTTTTGGCACTTTTAGCACCACTCCCAAGAGTCCAGGACTGGTGAGTCACCAGTTGGAGGGCAGGACTTATTCCCGGGAGGGTCCAGGCACATGTTCAATGTTGTTGGAACATGTTGTGTTCCTGTAGCTCAGAACAGTAGGCCATCCAAGTATCCCATAGATCACCCTGGTAGTCCTGGGATCAAGTTGCAAAGGTGGGTCTCAGCATCTGGGCAGTTATATGAGGTTAAGAGGCAGGCTTCAAGCAGCAGGGCAGTCCTCTGGTAGAAGCAAGACAGTCCTATGAAGTACAAAGCAGGCCTCAAGCAGCAGGGCAGTCCTCTGAAGTACAAGGCAGTCCTTTTGAGGGTACTACCCAGGTGCAAGAGTGAACTTAAGAGTGGGTCCTCGTGGTTCTAGTTTTATACTTGGTGCCAGCTTTGAAGTGTACGAAACCTCTAGAAGTTTCCCCCTGTAGATGTTTGTGGACTTTACTTTATTCTTTTCCAGGCTCTAAGAAGTCTGGGTGACAAAAGAGGAGTGTAAAGTTCTTTGTGAGTATGCTGACACAGCTCCCTCGAAATGTAAGTAGGGCAGGGGTCAGCTCCACCCCACATACCCTTTCAGAATCAGAAGATTACACAAAGGCTACCTACCATGCTTATCAAAGTCATGTGACTCAGGACACAGGTGGCAGGCACCAAATAGGTAGGAGAAGAAAATGCCAACGTTCTAAAAAGTAAAAGACACAAAGATGTTGGACAGAATGCAGAGCAAATCAAACATTCACCAGCAGCCAACGGATCAGTGTTAAATCCATCGTTCTTTTGCCACTGGATTCAAGCTAGTCTAGATTATGAGGGGTGAAACCCTGAAACCGGTCCTTAGGATGCAGTAGCTGCTCCTGGTGGGAGTGCTGCGGGGCAGTGAGGTGGGGCCGGGGAGGGGCGGGGTGGGGGGTAGTAAACCACAAAATACAGCCGAACGGAGGTAAGTACATAAATAAATAAACAAAACTAATTACATTGCGCACACTGCATCGCAGAGTCCGCAATGTAATTTGTTTTGTTTATTTATTAATGTACTTACCTCTGTTCGGCCATATTCCGTGGTTTACTACCCCCCACCCCGCCTCACCACCCCGCAGCACTCCGACCAGGAGCCGCTATTGTTAGGATACTTGTTTACAGTCCAGGGAGGACCTGGCCTGGCAGTTTGGGCTGGACTGTTCCCATAGGGAGCAAGGTCGAGACTGATTTGAATATGGCTGGGTTCAAACTAGAATGTCATGGGGAGCAAAAATACAATGGATTTATGCCCAGATCTCTGTACAGGCGTGAATGTATGACATTGTTCTGCATTTAGTCCATCAATTGTTCTTTTTGCATTTGTCACCCCGAGTGGGACGGGAATTCCCAGACGTGGGTCCCGTGCTCTCCATGCCACCGAAGTCAAGCTAGCCTGGCTGATGAGGGGAAAACCCTGAAACCAGTCCTAGGATGCTTGTTTTCAGTCCAGGGAGGACCTGGCCTGGCAGTTCGGCCTGGACTATATGAAGCAGGATCAAGATTGATTTGCATATGGCTGGGTTCAAATGGAAAGGCATGGGTAGCAAAAAAACAATGGATTTAGGCCCAGATGTCTGTACAGGGGTGAATGTATTTGAGAGACAAACTTAGGCAAGAGACAATATGTAGAATTTTGTAGGCATACAAAAAATGCCACTCAAAATTGAGTGACAATGTGACAACAATGCGTCATCTCATAACTAGAAGAACTGATCAAACTTATTATTGCAAATTAACTTTTAAAATTATTTTAAATTCTTATATATACAGATAAAATAATATAAATTTGAAAACATCATTATACACATTTTATATACACAGTGTCTTGAACAACAGTATATTCATGAGAAAAATGTAGAACCTGGTTGTGAAACCTATACGTTATAGGAACAATTCATGAAATCCTATACAATCTGTGAAGCATAAATACATGATTCTATAAATTAACAACATTAATGGTGAGAATCAAGATTGGATATCGTTGTCGGTCATAATGTAGGGTGAATGTATGACATTGTTCTGCATTCTGTCCATCAATTTTTCTTTTTGCAACTTTCTAAAAAGTGGCCTTTTCAGAATTGTGACTTAAAATCTTACTTTACCATTAATGGGCTTTTAAATTACAATTCTGTCAAGACCAAACATGACATTTCTACCTGTTCCTAATCAAAGGTTGTCACTTATTAAATGCAATACTTTAACTCAATGTTATCCTAAGGGACAGGTAGGCCTCACAGTAGTGAAAAACAAATGTAGTAGCTTTTCACTTACCAGGACATGTAAAACCTAAAAGTACATGTCCAACGTTTTACACACAATGCACCCGGCCCTATGGGCTGTTTATAGCTTACCCTTGTGGTGAAGTATATGTATTAAAAAAGGAGGTTTATGCTTAGCAAAATATTTTTTGACCCTTCAATTTGGCAGTTTAAAACTGCATACAGGCTTCAATAACAGACCTGAGGCATGATTTAAAGGGCTACTAAGTGGGCGGCACATTAAGTGCTGCAGGCCCAATAGTAGCATTTAATTTGCAGTACCTGGGTACGTGTAGTACCAATTTTATAGGGACTTATTATATGTAAATTCAATGTGCCAATCAGGTGAAGGTCAATTTTACCATGTTTTAAGGAGTGAGCACAAGCACTTTAGCACTGGATAGCAGTGTTAAAGTGCACTGATTCCTAAGGTCAACAAAAACAATTTCAGTTAACAGGAGGGGAGAAAGCAAAAGATTTGGAGGAAGACCACCCAAAGGGCTGTCAGGTCTAACACCTGTTATGAGTGTAGGGGAAATTTGAGGCAGAGTTGTATTTAAAATCTACAACAGATTGAGTAATCTTTTAGCATTCAGTTGGTGTGAATCTATGAGATTACATTTGAAATCTCCTAGTAAAACCAAATGATCTGTGTCTGATATAGCTGATACAAGAATTGACGGAAATAATTTGAAACCCTGCAATTAACCTTCTGGGGAGAAGTATACTAGCATAATTGACCAAATCACATTGTTGTTGGTCTTCAGACTAATTGTAAGTACTTTAAGGTCAGATGAGTAAAAGGAATTAATTAAATAGCCGTTGATTTTTTGTTCGTAGTAATAGCTAATCTTCCCACTCTTTTCTCAGCACTATGGATGGAAAAGTTATTAAAATCTGGGAGGGTGAGTTTATTTAAAATGTCAATGGTCTCTTCAGCTAACTAAGTTTCTGTTAAACAAGGAATATCTAAAGAATAAAAATCAAGCAGTTAAGTATAGCTACACAATTTTTAATAGCAGACCGTACATTTACAAGCATGGTTTGTCATTGGCATTAAGGGCGTAGAGTATAATTTGTATAAGAAAATCTCTCGATAGTGCCCCCTGGGTATCCATTTTACCTAACTGAGGTAAGAACCAGCAGTATTTCTGGCCCTTGGGTGCAGTCCTGGTGTGGCAGTTGAAGGCAGGCTTGCGTTTAGTAGGAACGCGCTGTGTTCTGCTTTTATCCCTGCCATAGCACATAGCCTAAGACAAAAATAAACACTAGAGTGCCAACCTGCCAAGAATCCCGATGCTCACTAGCACAGAGAGAAGGTAGAAAAATGGTCAACTTGCCACTCATGGATGGTCATTCACACCTAAATATTCACACTAATAAGTTAGAGTGTATTCCCAAGTGCTCACCATCAGTACTAATGAGAGGCAAGTGGTGAAACTGTCCAGTTTGCACAGCAAGAGAAAGATGGTCCCCAGGACAGACAGTGGAGACAATGTACCCCAGCTGCCATGTTTGTGGCCTGTAGCCCCTGCCGCCCTTTTGCCCTCCCCAAAAACAGGTTCTGTTTCAATGTTTTGCCTAAATGTATGGTTTGCTTCTTAATGTGATTTATTCTCTTTAAATTGTTTCAACAGATGCTTCTAAAGGTGACACTATAATCCTGCAAACTTGCACCAAGGGTCATTTTGTACTGACAAGTGAGTTTACAGCTAAATGTGATTCTGCACTTAAGTGATATTATACACATTTATGTGATTTGTGTTCCTAAACGTTTCCAGTATGACATCATATTTCTTTAACATGTCTCTGTGGTGCAAAATCACACCTCAGTGTCCTATTAAAGAAATGCAATATCATACTGATACGAGTTGTTATACCTAGGGTAGATTTTATTACCACATTTTCTCTCTACTCTAAATTGTGCACCTTAATGTGATATCATATGCCTGCTTACTTTGCACTAAGGTTGATTTTGCAACCAAATGTGTTTTGCATCAAGATGAAAATTTGTATATATTTGGATATCATTGTCCTTGACCCTGTCTCAAGGCAGGTTGCTCCCCATACCACGCAGCTCCATCTGACTGCGCCCGTGTCCCTGCCCAGCTGCCGCTGCTGCTGAGGGAGGTCGAGGCCCGCCTCCACCCCCAGGCTACCACCTGCGCCTCATCCCTGGTGGCCAGTGGTAGGCCTTAGGTGTGTCTTTCTGCTGTAGGCATTGTAATTGGTATTTTGCTCTATTTACTTCTGTGACCTCTTCTATTGCTTGTATTGTATTACTGTCTCATCTGTTTTCTGTGACCACTTTTATTGCTTTTTATTGTATTATTGTCTCATCTGTTTTCTGTGACCATTTTCCTCCCCTTGTGCTCGCCGCCCTTTGCCCTCTCTCTCCCTTTGCCGTCCCTTCTTCCCACCTTCCCGCCACTGCACCCCCTGCGGCCCCACCCCCCCGCTCGCCCATTCATTGTTCCCCCCTCCCAGATGCTCCTCCCTCCCACCTCCCCTTCTTATGGCGACTGCTGTGCAGCCACGCTGCTGGCGCGCTGAAGGCGCACCTAAGGCAAGCCCGTCTGTGCCTGGACCGCACCCAGTGCTAGAACCCCTGGCCCCCGTGAACGCCATGACGCACGACTCCGCTACGATGCCAGCACCCTCCACGCACTCAACTCCGGATGAGAACACACCTGCTACCGGACCACCCCGAAGCGCACCCAAGGAGTCTTCACCTGCCAGAACTGCAGCATCACCAGCATCCGGCCCGCCAAACCACCAACAAGAGAACCCAACTACCTCAGATGCATCCTTCTCAACACCCGCTCTGCCCACAAACACGCCATTGAACTCTGGGACCTCCTCGACTCAACCTCCCCTGGCGTCTCCTTTCTGACGGAGACCTGGTTGAACCCCGCCTCAGCACCCAACATCGTCATAGCCATCCCAGAAGGCTTCAAGATCACCCGCAGGGACCGCACTAACGGAGTAGGAGGAGGAATTGCCATCATCCACCGGAACACTCTCAGAGTCACGACCAACACTGACGACACCCTCAGCACCGCCGAACACCTGCACTTCCAGATCCACACCGACCCCAACACCACCCTCAGAGGAACCCTTGTCTAGACCCCCCGGACCCTGACCACAGTTCAGCGACTCCATCGCCGACTTCATCAGCACACACGCCCTCGCCTCCATGGACTACATCCTCCTCAGGGACCTGAACTTCCACCTCGAGAACAACAACAACACCAACTCCACTGCCCTGATCGACAACCTCGCCAACCTCAGACTCAGACAGCTCATGACAACACCCACCCACGCCGCCGGCCACACGCTTGACCCCATCTTCGAACCCCACTGGACCGACCATCACTGCATCCATTTCACCTTCAGGAAGCCCACCACGCACCACCGCACCCAACAGATGCCTCGTCGCAGCTGGGGCAAAGTCACCGAAGACCAACTAACCACCACCCTCGCACAGCGCCCACCCGTCGACCCAACCGACCCCAACACCACCGCCCGCAACCTCAGACAGTGGATTAGCGACTGCACCAACACCCTTGCCCTGCTCAAGAAACCCTCCAACAGCCACACCAGCAAAAAAGCCACCTGGTTCACCGAAGACCTCCAGGGCTCCAAACGAACATGCCGAAAACTGGAGAAAAACTGGCTCCGTCAACGAACACCGGACAGCTACGCAGCCCACAGGAACGCCACCCGCAGACACCATCACCTCATCAGATCCGCCAAGAGGGCCTCATTCAAAGATCGCCTAGATAACAACGCACTTCAACATCGTTAAGGAACTCTCCAACCCCAGCTTCAACACCAACGACATCCCACCTTCACAAGACCTGTGCGACTCGCTGGCCACCTTCTTCCACCGCAAGATCACCGACATCCATGACTGCTTCAACATCATGATGACCGCCCTGACAACCAATGAGACCTCCGCCCCCCGACCACCACCCGCACCAACCGCCTGCTCTCCTGGACCTGCATCAACGACGTAGATACCAGCAAGATCATGAACACCATCCACTCCGGATCACCCCATCTCTGGAAAGTAATCAACATCTCCTTCGAGACAGCAACCTTCCCGGAAAGCTGGAAGCACGCCGAAATCAACGCCTTACTCAAGAAGCCCTAGGCGGACCCCAAGGACCTCAGGAACTTCCGGCCCATCTCCCTGCTCCCGTTCCCGGCGAAGGTCATCGGGAAAACCGTCAACAAACAACTGACCCACTACCTCGAGGAGAACAGTATCCTGGACTCCTCCCAGTCCGGATTCTGCAGCAACCATAGCACCGAAACTGCCCTCATCGCCGCCACCGATGACATCAGAACCCTACTAGACAACGGAGAAACAACAGCCCTCATCCTCTTGGACCTGTCAGCCGCCTTCGACAAGGTCTGCCACCGCACGCTACGGACACGCCTACACGACGCGGGTATCCAAGAGAAGGCCCTGAACTGGACTACACCCTTCCTCTCTGGCAGAACACAGAGCATCTGTCTCCCCCCCTTCCGCTCCAATGCCAACGAGATCATCTGCGGTGTATCCCAGGGCTCATCCCTCAACCTGACGCTGTTCAACATCTACATGGCACCCCTCGCCCATGTCGCCCAACAGCATGACCTCAACATCATCTCCTACGCCGATGACACCCAGCTGATCCTCTCCCTCACCAAAGACCTCCACACCGCCAAGACCAACCTCCACGAAGGAATTAAGGCCGTCACCAAATGGATGAGAAACAGCCGACTGAAGCTGAACTCAGACAAGACGAAGGTCCTCATCCTCGCATCCACCCCTTCAGCCTGGGATGACTCCTGGTGACCGACCACTATGGGGACAGCCCCGACACCCACCGACCACGCATGCAACCTAGGGGTCATCCTCAACTCCACCCTCTCCATGACTAAGCAGGTCAACGCCGTCTCCTCATCTTGCTTCAACACCCTCCGCAGGATCTACAAGTGGATCCCCACCGAAACGAGAAGAGCGGTCACCCAGGCCCTTGTCACCAGCAGGTTGGACTACCGAAACGCCCTCTACGCAGGAACCTCGGCCAAACTCCTGAGACGGCTTCTGCACGTCCGATCCTCGACATCCCCCGCCACAGCCACATCACACCACACCTGAGAGACCTGCACTGGCTCCCCGTCAACAAGAGGATAACCTTCAAGCTCCTCATCCATGCACACAAAGCACTCCACAACATCGGACCAGCATACCTCAACAGACGACTCAGCTTCTACAACCCCACCCGCCAGCTCCGCTTCGCCTGCCTCGCCCGCGCCGCAGCCCCCCACATCCAAAGAACGACTGCTGGTGGCAGATCCTTCTCCCACCTTGCCACCAAGACGTTGAACACCCTCCCCACCCACCTACGGCAGACCCAAGACCTGCTGGCCTTCAGAAGACTCCTCAAGACCTGGCTCTTCGAGCAGTAGCAGCACCCCCCCACCCCCAGCCCCTTGAGATCCTAACGGGTAAGTAGTGCGCTTTACAAGTGACATGATTGATTGATTGATTGATTGATTGATTTATTGAATCCAAGTGGTGCACCTAAGTCAATTTTGCACCTAGATGTGTTTTCAAATCTTACGGTGTTTCACACTCCTGATGATGTTGCATTGAGGATGAGTTCCACCTAGTCATTTTGCACCTAAAAGTGATTTTGCAACTTATCAGTTTTTTGCATTTGAATGTGATTTTTGTTCCTACTAATGTTTCTCTCTCCTGGTTACACCAAGGGTGATTTAACATCTAAAGCTGTGCTGTCTCCCAAATGTGATGTGTGCTCCTAAAAGTGCGCTTACACTCAGGGTTGGGTGGAAATTCTGCTCAGTTGGCTAAGTTCACTGAGTTTTGCCCACTCCCTGTTCCTCTTTGAATGTGGATTCCAGCAAAACTCCACCAACTGCCAAGTGTTGGAGTTTTTTCTCGCAATGTTACAATGTAACATTGTGAGAGAGAATGTGTGTCCCCTAGCAAGATTTTTGCAAGCTAGTGTGCCTCATGGCGAGATTTCTCAACCCGGGCGGTTGCTGCAGGTCATGACATTCGCGTTGAGAAAGCTGGCACTCAAGTAGAAGATCTTTTATTGCAAGTAAATTTGTAACTGCCTACTTTTAAAACCTATGCATTCTAATGTTACTTGACCCCTTAATATTTATTACATTTCACTGATATAGTCTAAATTACAGGCCATATGTTTTTGTGCAGAAATGCAACTTCTGAATGTTTAATTTACATATCAAAAGTAGCATGTTATAAGTACACCTCACAATAATAATATGTTAATATAATATAAAAAAAATACCAGGTATGATGTTACCTCAAGCCTCAACATCCCAAGCAAAGCCTTGCAGACATGCAGAATTTTTCATAACCAAAGGTTATTGTTTTTATAGTAGTAGTATTACAAAACACAAAAGGGAATATGCCATATCAACCGCCCAGCTTCATGAACAGCTGCAACATATATAACAGGTTTCAATATCAATAAAGCCTCTCAATTACAACTCAGCCTACTGACCATCCCTAAATAGTTCCACCATCACCCCCAAATTCTAGAGTGTTTATATAGACAGCCCTGGGACTAATAAATAGGTTGCCTGAGCTGCGCTCACTGGTCCATTACAGCCTTCCATGTTGGAATGTCAGGCATCAGTTTGGCCTTCCACTTGCAAGCGATGTCTCTTGGCAAGAAGCGTGGCCAGGCCCACCAGTGTGCACTTCCTGCTAGGTTCACCCTGATCCTCCAGAATGCCCAGAAGTACAATTCTAGAGGACAGGGCTATGGATCTGCCCAGCACCTGAGCCACCATTGTTTCAATAGATCTCCAGTATTTTGTAATGACATGGCACGACCAGACTACATGGTAGAATTCAGCATCGGGTTCAGAGCATCAAAAGCAGTCTGGCTGAGCCCATATGCGAGTTCACCACAAACATCAAAGGGAGAAGGTATGTGGTGTGTAGGTAGCACAGTTTGATGAGTCTCAGCTGAGAGGAAATGACTAGTGTCCCGTGGGCCTTTCATGCATCTCTTCTGTCAACATCATCCAAAGGCCCTACCTAGGTTTGCTTTTTAGATTAAGGGCTTTGAATTTGCCAAGTGTGGTTATCACTAAAGATTTATAAATTTGGGATATCTCCCTTTCCCCAGAGATCCTATCAGGGATTCCAGAATCTCCTTCTGGTGATGAATGCGTGCATGTCACAGCTGTAAGTATTAATGAAATTGGGTGCTGGAAAGGGCAAGTTGGGTTTGTAACTCTTGCAAAGATTTCATTGTGGTTCCTTGTCAGACATCACCCAGCAGGTAATACTTATTCTATCCTTTTAAACGGATCACTCTGACTGTGTTACGTGTTTCTCTACTTGCATCTCTATTGTGGGCCGTGTTATGTAGATCTCATATCCCAGCCAGTCATGCCCAGCATGGCATGACATGTTAAAAAAACACCATTCTTGATTCAGTGAGGTGTAAGGGGATAGGCCGACCATAAAGTACATGTCGATTGTTATCAAAGCCCAAGAGAGACAACTTTAATGTATATGCCGGGTCACCCAATCCCCCACTTAGCCAGTCATCGATCACCAGCAGCTGCGATGCCCAGTAATACAGCCACACATCAGCCATGCCCATTCCTTCATCATATGTTGTCTAGCAGCATTTGTCTAGGCAAATACAAGGAGAGGCAGCCCTGAGAAAGGAGCATATCGTGGTTGCAAGGTTTCAAAACCAGGGCTCGGTATAACCAGTGGGACTTTTTTTAGGATATAGAAAAAGCAATAAAGAACCATCATTTTTAAAGAGTGCAATCTTGCTGAGTAGTTGAATTGAAAGTTGGACTCAGGATTGAAGTCTTGTTTCACTTGGGATATAAGGGGAGAGAAATGAAGGCTCTAGGTTAGACCTAGCTCCAGTGTATGTCTAGGTACCGAAAGCTACGCCGTCATATTGGGATTGACATCTGCCAATTGGTGATGTCTGTGTCACCTCTGAGAGGGATTAGTAATGATTTGGTCCAATTATTTTAGGACCCTGATGCTTCTTCATGGATGGTGAGAATCTGCAGCATGTGTGGACCTGGCTCATAGGGATGAGATAGGTTGCCGTAAAGCGCAATTCTATCTTGATCACTTTTTCCTCTCTGCCTGCCATGTATCTTTGCTTTGCATCTAATCAGTTGGGCTAGAGATTCTATCAAAAGGGCAAAAAGAGAGGTGACAAGCGGCACCCTAATCGAGTACCTCTGCAAATTGGAAAGGGATTGGACAGAATTCCGTTGATATGCACCTGTGCAGATGGGGCAGAGTACAGGAACTTTACATAGTGTTGGAAGCAGGGCCCACAGCCCATTCGACCCATGTATTCTATCAAGGAAGGACCACTCAATGGAGCCAAACGCCTTTTCAAAATCAGCAAGGAGGAATATGTGTGGGTTGTTCGTGTTTTGGAGATGAGATAGTGCTAGTTGTAGGCACCTGACACAGTGCTGTGTACTGCATACAGGAATAAAATCACATTGGTCAGTATGAACTTGATCTGGGAGCCTCTTGAGAGACTATGGAGAAGTGCCCTGGTGAAAATGTTCATATTCATATTGATCAATGATATGGGTCTATAGGAAAAGAAAGATTCTGGCGGGTGTCCCAATTTCTCAATAACCACTATGGTGGCTAGGTCAAGGTATGCTGGAAGCGATCCTTTGACTTCTGCTTCCCTATATAGATCAAGCAGATGGGGGATAAGTATCTCACCGAATTTGCAATAGTCTTCAACTGGGAAGTCATCGCAGCCAGGGTCATTCCCGTTTTCACCTCAGTCAAGGCTTCCATTATTTTCTTTACCATACGTGGTAAGTCTAGATCTTCCATTTGCATCAGTAAAAGTAAGGGTAGAGGGATGTCAGTTAAGATAGACTTATTACATTCACACTGGGGTCGTGGTTGATGCAAGTATAAAGTACAGTAGTATCTGCAGATTACTATAGCTTGACACTGTCGCTCCCCATTCTGGAATGACTACTAAGGGGATTATTCTTGAGGTCCTCTAATGACTGGATTTTCCTCCATATTCATAGACCCTATGGACCAACACCTTCCACCATTATTAGGCTCATTTAAGGCCAGTTGTTGGAGCGACTCTCTGTCTAGCACTAGAGAGATGGGAGTGGTGTCACAAGACACTGCTCTTCCAGAGTGAGGATCCTTATTTCTTAGTCTGTAATCAATGCTTGTTTCTCCGACTGTTTATGGCCAATAAATGACTTGGCAATTGTATTTATATTCATATTTATATTTATAAAGTTTTATATAGCGCGAACATGATCCAGAGGGATATCAGAGCACTTTACAGTTGTGGGGAAAGGAAGGTAACAGTTGCAGTACATGTGTCAAATGGGAGTCCAGACAAAATCACATATCAAAATAGAACTCACAGGGCAAGAATGGTTACAAGTACACGGCATCAGCAGAATAATAAGAACATAACTGGTACATATCGAGATGGAATAGCAACCAGCGCAAGGGCTTAAGGATCTAAGTCCAATGCATTAGAGCAGACGATCCATCAACCTATTAAGGTAAGAACTTGTTCCTAAGGAATCTTTTTTACTAACAATTTGAAGGCATCCTTGGAAGAGATTCCATGTATTTCCAGTGGGAGGGAGTTCCAGATCTTCGGAGCTGAGCCAGAGAAGGCTCGGTGGCATGTTCTCTTTTTGCGAATGATCTGAGGTTTCAGGAGGAGAGAGTTAGCACTCCTAGAGGGTCTAGCCCCTCCTGATAGTTACAGTTTTGTGCTAGATAACTGGGGGTTTTGAAATGGAGGGCTTTGTGAGATAGGCAAGCAACCTTTAGCTGTATTCTTGCTTCATATGGCAGCCAGTTTAGGGATTTTAAGACTATAGAGATGTGTGCATTTCTTTTGGTACCCATGACCAGTCTGGCCGCCATATTCAATGAGGCCGTTAGTGGGGCCAAGGTATATTTGGGGAGACCACAGAGCGTAGCACTGCCATAATCAAGTCTTGACAAAACAAGCGCTTGGACCACTTGTTTGAAGTCAGCTTGTGGGAGGAAAGGTCTGAGTTTCCTGGGTATCCTCAACAGGTGGTTAGCCCCCTTGCATACGTTGCTAATATGAGTCTTCATCTTCAAGTGCTTGTCCAGAGTGATTCCGAGGGATTTAGCTGACTCGATAATGAGGGGGGAGCAGTTGAAGGCGGTGAGGTGATTCAAACAGAGGTCTAGCTTAGGGGTGTGATTTGGAGGAGAGATGAGAAGGAATTCTGTTTTGGAGGTGTTGAGCAGGAGGTGGTTCATAGTTAACCAGTTTTGAGTAGTCAGTAGTGTAGTGTTGAGTGAGGTGATGTTATCCAGGGAGTAGATTTTCAGATAAAGTTGGGTGTCATCTGCATACATGTGGAAGAGAATGTCCATGGATTTTAGTGCATTAGCTAGTGGTTCCAAGAACAAGTTGAAGAGCATGGTAGATAGGGTGGGCCCTGGGGGGAAACCCATGGATACTGGAGATGGCTGCGAGAGAGAGTGATTCGCCTTCACTCTTTGGGATCTGTGATGGAGGAAAGACGAGAACCATTACAACACCGGACCAGACAGACCCATCCTGTGCTCTAGGGTGATTAGGAGGTTGTCGTGATTAACAGTGTCAAACGCAGAGGGAAGGTCAAGGAGGATAAGGAGGCATGATTCATTTTTATCAAGCATTTTTAAAATGTTGTCCATAACGTGAGTGAGAGACGATTCGGTACTATGCCCACTACGAAAGCCAGATTGATGTTGGTCCAGGAGATGAAAATTCTCAATGTGAGCACAGAGTGCGACTCGATGCATTTTTCTAGGAGTTTGGTGAGAGTGCGGATGTTAGAGATAGGGGGGAAGTTGTTGAGGTCAGTGCTGTGTGCGGAATTTTTTTTTAATATGGGTGTTACCTGTGCCTTGTGACAGAGACGCGTTTACAAGCTTTGTCCAGATGGGAGATACTACATCCTTGATTTCTTTGAAGATGGAAGGTGGCAACGGGTCGCTAAAATGATTAGAAGGGTTGATACTCTGAAGAACCTTTTTAATGTCTCTTCCACTGAGGGGGGTAAAGGTGTCCCAGGAGGCATTGTTCTTGATGCTCAGGCTCAACGGTTCGATCGTGTCCGTTAGGGCCGGGTGGGGAGTAGACCCATTGGATAGCAGTAGGGCCTGCTTGGTATCCTAATCAATATTGATGAGTCTAGATTTCTCAGTAAAGAAAGCAGCTAGATCATCACATGAGGGGGGTCTGATTTTTGAATCAGGGCGGTTTGGTGCTTCCACCGATTGTTGTTTAACCAGTTAAAAAGGTTTCTTGGGGCGGTTTGCGGCTTGATTAAGTTGGGATCTGAAATAATCCACCTTAGCTCTCTTGATTTGCTTGTTATAGGAGCCCCTAACCGATCTCAGGATTTTTAGCAGGTCCGTGGATGGTTTCGATCTCCAGGATCGTTCGATAGCCCTAAGATTGCGACGTTCCGAGTTTAAGATGCAGTTGAACCATGGTTTGGATGTTTTTGTTGAGGCGTTTTTTTATTGGAGAGGAGCAACGGAATCCATTATGCTCGATATAGTAGTTGTAGAATCGGTGATTACATGAACGTCAGACATGTTGACTTGAGGAGAGAGGGTAACTATACAGTGGAATGCTAGATCGGCTGTGTTGATATCTCTAAGGTCCCTTTTCCAGATCTTCGATTTCGTCGGTTGACTCTTCCTTATAGACATATCCATGTTAATATGGAAGAAGATGCTGTGGTGATCGGACCAATCACCTGCGGTGATGGTATCCATTGTGATGATGTGTCCTTTGGTGATGATGAGGTCCAGAGTTTCACCTTTATTATGGGTTGGCCAGTCACAATGTTGAATCAGCTCGTGATCACTCAAGAAAGATTTGAGGCAAGTTACAGATTGATCATTAGGGTTAGACCAGTGGAGGTTAAAGTCACCGAGGTAGATGTGGGAGGGAACGGAATTGACATTGGCGGAGATGATTTCCATTAATTGTTCGATGAAGGGGAGGTTGTCCCCAGGGGGGTGATAGAATGTGTGTAATTTGCACACCGGATGATTGTTACTGGAGATGTTGAGACAAAGGTATTCGCAAGATGATGGCGTAGAAGACTTTGAGATGGAGACCTCGAGATTGCTCCGATGTATACAGGCTAATCCACCTCCCAGCTTCAAAGCTCTGTCTAGGCGAATTATGTTCTGAGTGCCTCTGATCACAACTGCCCAATGTTTGCCTGCTAATGAAACGGAGTCTTAAATGCTATCCAAATAGGCCTGGAGTTCTGCTGCTGGGAATTAAGACTAGGTAGAGTCCATCAGGCTCTAGGCATTAAGATGCCAGAATGGCCAGCAGGTCGATTTAGGGGCACCAAAGTAAAGAAAAAGTGGGGAATGTTCCAAAATGCCTTCATGGAAGGATATCCACTGCCATTGTTTGTAGGACATCTGAGCCCAGGAGGAGCAAAAGATCATTGCGAGAGAGAGTGTTGTGTGCAGCTGATGTATGTGAGCATTCCCTATCCTGTGGGTGCCATTTCCTCCAAGAGTCACAGAGACCTAAAGAAGTTATCCATGATGTCAGGGACTTAGTACTTCCTAATCTGTGAGATGTGGGGGCTGCAATACAGTCTCTTACAATCTTACAGCATTGAAGTCTCTCCTAATGATTGTGAAGCCTTGTTGAAAGCTGAGTATGACAGTTTGATAAGTCTCTAATGCTAGCATAATGGACTGGAAGGGGATGTACACGCTCATGAAGTTGTATCGGGTACCTTCTAGGGTCTCCAACACGCCTAAGCATCTGCCGTGTGGGTCAAAACTTGTTGCAGTGACTGTCAGGGGAAAGCTTCTGTGTAGCATGATTGCCATTCCCCCCAGGGTTCTGGAGAAATCTGCATGAAAAACATGATCATGACATGGCGGTTTAGGATGGGTCACCTTGTGTAAACCCGGGTGCAAAACTCTGCCTCATTTGTGGAGTTTGTGTAATTTGGCAACTCCACCTTTTGCGGAGAATGCAGAGTTAAATTTAAACTCAGCACCCTGCAAGGGAGAGGGGTTTATTTTTGATCCGCACACTCAAAATGTCATTTCACTCGTGCGGTAGTGACTTGCAGGGTGCTCCCCCATGAGATTTTCAGGGCCGTTCGTAGGTGCCATAAGATTTGCTAGCCAGCTGCATGCTCCCATGAGATTTTACGGTCGCCAACAAGTCATTCGGGCTCACCAGCGACTTCCGGCGGATGTTTTCTGTTGTACGCAATCCCGAACGAGCAGGATCTACCACGGCCACAATCTGGAAAAGAGTCTCTCCTCGAGAAGCATCAAAATCTTCCGGGAACTGTTGATCTGGAATTAAAAATCTCCTCAGATTAACATTTGGCTGTTTTTTTTTTGGGCAAGGAGTCTTTATTGTATTTTTGTCCATCTCCTGATCACTTTTCATTTGGATTTGGAGCTGGAAGGACACTCTTTGTGTCTGCTGCATATCCCATTTTTGTATTTGAAGTTATCACAAGTTAAAAACTGGCATTGTTTGTTTGATTGGGGCCATGCACCTGGATTTATTTGTACTTTTAATGGGTTTTTTAAATGTATTGTGGAGGGTGGCCTGTTGTTTCATTAGTGGCCTAGTGATCACTGAATTCTTAGCATTTAATGTTTATTATTTTGTAAAGGAAATATGTTTCACAGTTTACTACATTTTCTCCATGTTTTTTAATACATTTGCAATATTGATTTAATTCACTATGTGGCCTATTCTGGCAATTGGCCTTCGAGCCAGTAGGCCCAGTGCTAGTCATGGGTGCATGGAACAACTGTTTCTGTGGTGTCTACAGCATTTAGGCCATGGATGGATTTGGATTAAAATACAAAATTAGTTTTTTGTGGTATTTCCTGCTTTTGTTCATGGAAGCAGTGTATAGGACTAGGTGGGGTAATGTTATGTTATGTTAATTCGGATCTTTTATAGCGCACGGCTACTCCGTGCTAATGCCTTTTGAGGATGTGTGTTGTTGAAAAAAAAAAAGTTTTTAGCCCTCTTAATTTTCATTTTTGGCTTTGCTGAAATAATGCTGTTTTCTCTGTTTTACCATGCCTCCTTTGTCTGGCCAGTGTGTGTGTGTTTGCCATAGGCCACCATTTGCCTTTGTTCCAGATGCTATGTAGCCACTGTCCAGGGGCCATTTTGTATAGTCAGTGGACTGTCACTAGGCCTGCATATGCTGTTGTTTTACAGGCCTCCTGCCACTTGTTGTGACTTGTGAGTGACCATGCGGCCATTTTGTGTAGCCAGCCAGTGTGCTTTTCCAAAGGCCTTCATGCATTCTTTGTTTTCTAGGCCTCCTGTTTCTTGTTGTGAGTCTGTGACCATGTGGCTGGCTGCCATTTTGTGTATCCGGCCAGTGTATTTTTGCCTTAGGCCTGCATATCTTCTTTGTTGTGTCCATGCCTTTTTGCTGGTTTTTGTTGTTGTGACCATGACGAGGTGGCTGCTGACCATTTTGTGTTTGCCACTAGTCAGCCAGTGTGCTTTCCCCATAGGCCTGCATGTGTTCTTTTGTGATCATGTGGTCGGTGCCTGGCCATTTTTGGTGTAGGCTAGGCAGCCAGTGTGCTCTCCCCATGGGCCTGCATGTCTTCTCTTTGTTCACAATGAATGCCTTCCTGCTCAGTGTTGATGTTGATGACAGTGTGGCACTGGCTTGCAGCCATTTTGTGCGTCCAAACAAATTCAGGTCTTTTCCAGAGGCTGCATGGATGGTTGAGCAATGAGATAGCAGTTTGATAACTTAATATTATATCTTCGAGGATAACTTCACTTATGTTTATATTTTTTAATTTTAATTTTTCCATTTTTTATTAGTTGGTAAATTAAATTTTTTCAATTTTTGTAAAAAAAAAAAGTAGCATTTTTTTTTATTTTAAATGGTTCATACCATTTTCTACTACATCTGGCATCAATTAACACCATGTCTGCTATAGGTGCACAACAGAATTCATTGTCTAGGGATTATTCCTTCCATTGTCATTTGTCAGCTGCACCTCCCTTAGTTCCACATCACACGTGAGTGACGTCATGTGACGCACATAAAACATGCAGTTTCATCGGTATGTTGTCATTGTTTTTGCACTCTCTTCTCCTTCCTGAGTGTACAGTCAGTCACCATGAAAGTTTATCTTGGTGTGGTTTTCCATTTTATAACTAGATATACACCATGGAACCGATTCACAGAACTAACTTAAGACAAAATCCTAAACTTACTACTTTTGGTATTACCAGAATGGATTTACGACTACTAACTCCGCACTCGGGCCGGAATTCCCGCACCCGGAGCGGGAATTTCGCTCCCGAGCCGGAATCTCCACTCCCGGGCTGGAATCTCCGCACAGGAGAGGTGCACAGTCCAGGACATCAAGAAGAATTAGCAGGATGAAAAGAAGAGGGTGAAGGAGAAGTACTCCAGGATCAAATTGAACAGGATACTCCCTGCTCCACACTCTGGACCCGCCTCCATCTCACCCCACTAGAGGAAGATATCCTCACCACAATCCATCCCCACATGGCTTGTGAGCGATGTCCGCAACATGGTACCAGGTAAAAATATAGTCAGTCAGAGACTCATGTGTTACCCTTTGTGTGTTGCACCACAAGTCCCAGAATCCTTTGTATTAGAAATGGCAAATCCCTCTCCCACTATTGAAAACATGGGCACAGTACTGTTGCCCTATATACCTAACCCTGCTAGTAGCAATTGACAAAGTGCCCTTTCCACTCATCCAGATGCGGCTGAGTCAGTCAAAAATGTAAGGGGTTGCGGAGCATATAAAAATCAACTGACAAATGAATTGGGAAAATACAAGGGGGCTGATTTACTAGGACTGGCGCATCCCTGCATATTAGCAGGGATGTGCCAGTACTGATGTGACACGCAATTCAACCCTTGCGCCACTGCGGATGCTTCGCATTTACAATGCGGCGCACCGTGGTGCAGGGATAGACAGATGTGTGTCGCATCTGATGGTGTATGGGCAGCGCTTTGCTGGAGTCGTGTCACAAGTGCGACACAACTCCACCAATGTTCATGGACCGCCCATACCTGACGTGCTGCACCACTCTTTATGTCTGCTTCAAGCAGGCGTAAGGTTTCGTCGCTGAGTCCTCTGAAAACTGACTCAGTGAAATGTTGTAGAGTTCACTGCTTCACTTTTACGAGGCATTTTCCAAAGGAACGCCCACCCTGCTTACATTAAACCTGATGCAGGTTTAATGCGCAGGGCTTTGCAATGTGATGTATCTCCCTAGATGCGCCACGTTGTAAATAAGTCGCAACGTGGCGCATGGTTTACGCTGCCGCTGTGTCACAGAAGTGATGCAACGGTGATGTAAATGAATTGCAAGGGGCTTGTAAATCTGCCACAAATTATCCAAGAAGC
Organism: Triturus cristatus; assembly: GCF_964204655.1. NCBI lineage: Eukaryota > Metazoa > Chordata > Amphibia > Caudata > Salamandridae > Triturus > Triturus cristatus. Next base: position 1,362,033,464 of record NC_140589.1, read on the forward strand.
AACTCACCATCTGCCAGCCAAAATCACAAAGCAGAAGGTGAGAGAATCCTCAGATCAAAATATGTCATTCACATATTCCATTGTTCATTTCCCAACCTGCCACGCCATTACATCCCCAACGCCCCACTGCTCCTACCTGCCCCGTCTGCTGTACAGTACTTCACATCACTGTTAGCATGCAGAAGATATGGGGAAATGCCTGACAAGTTCCACGAGTACATTTCCCATTTGGTTACTTTTCTCTCTTCTCACCTATTGACACATTCAGCCAGAGCACAGACAACCACAGTAGCAGAGATCCCTGCATCTTCTGGGAGGAAACAACATCATCCAGAGCAAGGCATACCACCCTCACAAACTGGTAAGTCAAACTGGTCAGGAGATTGTCAAAATGCATACATTGTCAGGAGACAACAGAGGGACATATAGTGCCCGAATATGAAAGGTAACCAGAGATGAAAAACTAGCTTAATAACTATTGGAGTTGTCAATGGACATTCACCTATAGCAAATGACATATGTGAATAGCGAAAGACAAAATATAATTTGTCTTGGCTCATCATACCTTTGTAATTGGGGAACATAACATGTATTCCACCAGAACTGGGAACTCAATCCTGGAATCCAGTGCCACAACAAGTCAAAAGGGTGTCCCCACTATATTGTAATAGTTTCTGTAGACCTAATCAAGAAATCAAATGTTAACAAATATGACAATGATGAACCAGAAGTGAGATACCATTGTCAGTAGTATTGACAATGCATCCACTGTCCAACTTAGAATGTTTTCACTATACATGAAATCGCCAAGTCCACCCAGCTGGTCATGTACTTGTTACATTGGATGGCTTGTTTGTTGCCATCAACAAAACACAATAGTGGACCTTACTTCAGGATTCGTAGTCATGTCAGTTTGATATACGTTGCTTCTAGGTAGCAGGCCCATTATAAGTTATATGTGGGATCACTCATGATATTAAGTGCTACACACTTCTGCAAAGGTGGTGCCCACAACTGCTTGTGCTTATCCTTTGGGCCTGAAATTGAGTGCATCACATGTGGCAGCAGAAATTTAAAGTTGCAAACACACTTATCATTGTAGGTACAATGAGGTCCTTCCAGAATCAAAGACACTCTGACTTCTGCTACAAGGTTCGCTGTGACATCTGGTCAGGGACCACACACAGGGCCAGTGTCCGGCCATGGTAAGTAAACCCAAGAAGAATGTACCTGAATGCTCATTAAATGTACCTTTAATCTCCACCGTATGTTGTATGTGTTGTACAACACTGTTGTCCTGTATCACAATATGTTCACATATGGCATTCAACCACATACCAGATCAGACCTTGGTGGCTAATGAAAGGATGACACAAAGGTTATGCCAAGTGAGTGCAGAAAGGACATAAAATAGTGCAATGTGTCATATGAAGTGTTCAAAACACAACTGGCTTGCAATTCAATGATATGAAAACTCCCTAGCAAAATATCTATGGTAAAATCATATTGAAATTGGTATGGATGAGGCTCACACTGATGCCAGTTGTGTACCTTTGAGATGGGTGTATGGGCTGCTAAGGTGAACCTTCATGCAGTTACATTTTCAAATCACTTGGCTGAAAAGCAACACAATAACCCAGTGCAGGTGGAAAGCATGAAAGCTTCTCAACTTAGCCACAATGTGGGATCATAACCAGATATTGCATTCTGCTTGCCTCCTCTTCTACTATATTCACAAAAATAGGTGAGTGGTTGACATATGAGGTTAGGATGTCTGCTGTACAAGACACCATCCATTGCCAGCTAAGTACTACCATGATGTTGGAAATAGAGTATGCAAACAGAGGACACTCAAAGGATGGACATAAGAAATATGTGTTCTCTCATTCAGAAATGAGCTTTGTGACTTCATAGGTAGGGAAGCTCAAATGACCAACATAATGTACCTGACTATTGCACATCTCACACATGAACTCCTTTTGACTTGTCAACAGACAACATTACACTCATGAAACCTGTTAGTCTTAATGGTGAAGGTGAAATCAGTGTAAAGCCGGAGGATTCCTGGTCATTTATCCCCTTCCTTGAAATATCAGTAACCTTCTCATACAAGTTTGTCTGTTGATGTGCCATCCTATTGATGTCAGTGCTGCGTGGAGGTAACAACTACTGCTGCATGTGAGCAGGGGCCCACATGTAAATTCTATGAGGTAAACAAGCCGCACATTGTCCTGGATTATCCGGTCGATGGTTATTGAGAATGACATGTTAGCTCATAGCTACCATCTGTTGTACTGAAATATGGACATGTATGTCTCATCACAGCGGCTGACAGGATGACACCAGTGCAGCGTAAACCCTCCCGGGGAATGCATGACATTCTGGCTGCAGCAGTGAAACCCTCTCGCACCTGTCCATCAGGTAATTGTGGCATCAAGTGTGTCACTAGCTTAGATTACTAAGCCATGACAGAGATCAAGATCCCCTTCTGTATGGAATCAGCAGTTGTTGTTTACAAAGTGACATACATATTATGAGTGTCACCTGTGCCTGTTTGTCAGTTAGTAATGCAGATCATGAAGAATGTTGTCACTTCCCTCTACAGGTGCTGGATCGGGGACATCTCTGAGGAGCCAGGTTCAGCAGTTGACATCAGGGGGATCGCGAAGTGACAGAAAGTTGTGGCTGGAGCTGGTGAGTTTGCTTGTATAATGTACATCTCCGTTTAACACCTCAGTGCTATGGTGTGAGCTGTCATTTTTGGTGGTACCCTAACCAGGTCACATAATCCTCATCTGTTGATGCTAAGTACAGTTAATCCAACCCTTGTGTTGCACCACATGTAATACCAGGTCAATTACTAATACGGGTGCAACCTCTGTGTTCCAGGGGATGATGAGGATGAGGATGATGGACCTACAACCTGTGTTGGCCGACAGGCAATCAGAGGGGAAAAGCCACTGATCCTCCAGGCAGTTATGTTGGCAGCAAGTAAAGCGCAAGAGGAGGAGGAAGTTCCTGAGGACGAAGACTTGGAAGATGATGGTGACTATATGTCCATCCACTCCGGGGATGACGATTTGGATGCCATGGACAGCAATCTTACCACATTGCCAAAATCATTCACGGCATCACATCCTCCGCCCAGCAACGTTTGTCAGCCTCCTCCAAAACAAACAATTGCCTGTCCCCAGCGTAGAGCTAACCGGCCACAGCTCTCACGCATCCCAACACAGACATCACTCCCTCACAGCCCTCATGTCCAGGACCGACATGGTGGTTCCCCTACACGCTCTTCCCTATGCAGTGTATCCCCGGCATCCTCTCTACCATCTGGGGAAAGTACCAGCCCTGTTGTGGTGCAGGTATTCCCTTGGCACCATTCTCTTGCCCACAGGCTTCCACCTGCCGTTGGACCTGCTGGTCCCATCCATGACCGACACCTGCAGAGAGGGCCTGCACCTGGCTATGGTGGCCAGTGGGAGCAAGACTTCGTCCAACAGCAGACAGATGTGAGGCAGGACATTCATGTCTTAGTCCCTGGAGGACATGGTCCAATTCCCTCAGGTGGTGGACAGACTGAGCCATGTTTTAGATAGGATGGATAGAACTTGGCAGGACATGTTCAGGAATATAAGAGACATGATATCCATCCAAAGGGAAGAGAGTGCAAGACACCATGCCTTGGCCATGAAGATGATGGAGGGCATGCTGAAAGTGATCCAAAGTCTCCCTTCACGGTCAACGCAGGGAGGGGAGCCATCATATCTGCCTGCAGGACAGCACATCCACACACCTGTACCACCAACTGCACAGGACCACAGCAAAGGTACACATCCACACCGGCGCCCTGAACAGGCACTCCCACCACCTGTACAACCACCACCAACCCCTGTACAGGCACTCCCACCACCTGCACAACCACCACCAACCCCTGTACAGGTACTCCCACTACCTGCACAACCACCACCACCCCCTGAACGGGCACTCCCACCACCTGCACAACCACCATCAACCCCTGTACAGGCACTCCAACCACCTGCACAACCACCACCAACCCCTGTACAGGCCCTCCCACCACCTGCACCACCAGCCCTTGTCCAGACACAAACACCAACTGCACATACACCATCTACCCCTGAACATGTAGATCACCCTCTACAGGCACATGGACAACACCCGCCTACACGTAGGCGACAAGCCAGACCTGATCCCTCACAGCGATCATCACCTCTGAAATTGCGATGTCGCAAGCACGATCGCCATTGACAACATCCCAAAAACAAATTGACCACTGTGAATATGTGTAAAGAAAAAGTAAAGATCTCCCAAAGTAAAATTCTGTTGTGTATCATGTCTTGTATAATGATGTTGATGGCCTAGAGATGTGAGGAGGTATGTGTGTGTGTGACACAGTTACAAGTGTAACCCATCATTGCAAGAAGCCATATTATGCATAGCAGATGACTCACCAAATACGTGTCCATTTTCTGTACCAGACATTCACAATGAAGTCAAACAAGTTAAAGTAAGTAGGATTCTTCAAAGATATTTATGAATGATTAGAAGAACAACCGTACGTTTGGAAGGGAGAAAGGAAAACAAATGATGACCTTAATGCATATGGAGAAGGGAACTTGGATTGGGGTGGGGCAACAAAAATATAACATGTCAGGGAGCGTCAAGGGAAACCAGTAAATTTACAGGGGGAAAAGAAAATATTAGTCCACAAAGATGATTCAGTCAAAAAGTCAAGTGTCCTTCTTGTCATCCTCTACTACCACAATGTCCAAATCCTCCGAGTCCGATGCAGGCACACGGCTGGCCGGTCCAGGAACAAGCACCACATGGGTTCGGAACACACGAGGAGTACGGGGGGAAACAGTGTGGGCCAACGGACAGGGGGAGACAATGACGGTGGTATGGGAAGGAAGTTGGGAAACAACAGACGACATGGCTGTGGCCATGGAATTGACGCTGGTAGTGAGGGTTGGCCAGAGCTCGGACAATCTCCTCTCGCATCATGCTTATCTCTAGACACAGCTGGAGCATGATGCGAGCAGACATGTCTAGCTGACCCTCACATATCCACCTCAAGTCCTCTGGGACAGCCACATGAGGAACAACACAGGATGGGGCCTGGGTGAGACAGAAGGGATGTCGTGCCTCAGACCCAGAGCCGATGTTGTGGTTGAGCTGGCAGCTACGATGAGGGAGACTGGTTGCAGGGGATGCAGCTGGAGTCCTCGATGGAATGAGGGCCTCTAGAGTTAGGGAGGGGCTGATGGCAGGCCCAGGTTGGGTATTGGCCTGCCCCGGGGACACCTCGACAGAACTCACAGGTGAATAGTCTGGGGGAGAGTAGCTCTCCACCACCCCCTGGCCAGAGGTGTCAGGTTCTCCCCCCACTTCAATGTCCACAGCCTCCACCCGGGCCGTGGCACCAGAGTTGTGTTCCTGGTCAGTCCGGGTGAGCGCAATCCCCTTGCCTCCAGATGTTGAGGGTCCCTCCTCATCCTCTTCTTCCTCACTGGTAGAAAGAGGTCGTAGCCGCCGGCACACTGATGTCCTCCCGCACCGAACCTGGTCCTGCTGTTCTGCCATTTGGCCTGCTGTGCCCACTGGAATGTAAGCAAAATCATGATGTAGTGGTTGTTTTATTCCGGACGAGACACATATATAGATAAGCCAAGGTCAGACTTTGTTTTCCTCTGATCACACTGTACAGTTGTCAGTGTTTATGAGCTTACATTACGTGTATGTTCACTGTCACCTCCTGAATTGAGTCTGACATGGACATCTCACGTGAATATTTGCGGCTTACATAACTGTATTGGCCAACCCTCAACGTTGGCATTCTTGTGATCTGTGTGTCCTGTTACTGCTACATGTGCAGGTTCCAAAACCAGTCCACCAAATGAGATCAGAGAGAGTCCAGATTTAATTGAAATTGGCCAGTGATATGGAGTCGCAGCTCTTTTACGTCTGGACAAATGTCATCTGCTGTGTAGCATTCTATGGGGCAAGACAAATGCCGAATGTGGGTCACACATCCACATAGGGTCTGGGCTATTTGCTTTGCTACATTGTGAGTCTAGCCTTTTGATGTCCCCTCACAAAAGATGACAATCCAGTGACACATATTGGCTTTGGTGACTGATAAGGTAGTGCAGTACACCGGTGACCAGTAGTGGGTCATTGTGATAGCTCCCTGTACATGTGAAATGGCATACAAGCTGCTAAGGGTAAGACGTGTGTCAGTGGACACAATTGGCAAATTTAGAAACACTTAAGAGTGAGACAAGGATCTCAAAGTCTGTCTTGACTCCATGGCACATGATGATCGGTCTCAATTAGAACCCAAACTCAACAAAAGCAATGCAAGTCACAGCATTCAATACCCTTTGGCCTGCCATAAACACACTGGATAGTGTCTGTACCATTGCTCATACAATGCACACATCAGTTATGATTCCCTTGGTTCACTGGTAGTGGTGCTGGCAGTGCAAATGTCAACACAAATGCACAAGTGTGGCTCATTTACCCAGCTGTCATGAAGAAACTACAACTCCCAAAATGCACTCTGCCCTGTACAGTCCAAATGCCACAGTGTGCCTTTTTATCCTTGATGACTGCTGCATGAACACAGAATAGGTGAATGGAGGCATGGGACATGCAATGGTACAGCACTGTCTTCACTCACATCATACTCCCAGACACATATTGCATATGATGCACTTACCAGGTCTCTGCTGCTCATGCTCCTCCAGCTGAGCATGGAGAGTCGTCCAAGCTTCTCGCAGGACCCTCCTGTACAATGGGGAGAGGCGAGGATGATGCACATGGTGCTGGGAAGACTGGCCCACCAGCTCCTCAGCCTTGTGCCGGGACCAGCGTTTCAGGTCCTCCCAGGGCTTGCGGCATGCCCTAGGACTCCTGGTGTGGACACCCACTGCACTGCAGCGCTCACCGATGTTGGCCCATAGCCTGGCCCGGGCTGCATTGCTCAGCTGGCATTCAGGGTCCCCATATAGCTGAGGATATTTGGACAGCACCCCCTCAGCCAAGATGTCTAATTCCCTTTCAGTGAAAGGGAGTGCTTCCTCCTCATAACCCTCAGCCATTTTGTGGCAAATAAGTTTAATAAGAGCAGCAGGATGGCAGAGGATCTGATCTGTGATAGAGGATGACTTAGAATGAACACAAAATGGCTGTCAACAACTTCCTGTGCTGTATTTCCTGTCTCCCCCTTCCTGTATATCATTTCCTGTATGAAATAATGTGTTCCGGTTCAATTTCAGAGATTGTGGCCCGAAAACGTAGTTTCCGGTTCCGGAGTGGCGGGTCCGCATCCGCGCATTACGGTCTGAAATCGGAAATTTCTATGCTGCTGGAGCTGTTCGGAGGTATAGACAATCGAGGTCCTCGCGCCATGTGAAAAACATGGCAACGAGCTGATCATGGACTTGCATAACCTGACCTCGGTTATGTGCAATGGCCCGGTTTCCCAGATTCAGAGCTAGCCAAAGTTCCAGAGGTATGTGTAAGCCATGCGTTAAAGCAATGTTGTGCAAAACACAACAGGCTAATATGATCTTGTACAAGACCTCAGGGGAGTACAGCAGTACATCCCCTGTACGGTCAAGACATCTGAATCGCGACTTCTACAGACCAAAAGTGTGCTCTATGATGGCTCTGGTCCGTATGTGTGCCCTATTGTACCTACACTGAGGTACAGTGTTTGCACGCCTGTAAGGGGTGAGGAGTTGTGGGGAGAGTGCATACCCAGTGTCGCCTGAGGAGGGAAGAAAGGACAGTTGGTTACATTTCCCTCTTTGATTTGCACAGGACATGAGCTATACTTTAGTACATACAGTGTCTGTTGAGACCATGTATGTAGCTTTATGATTCTTATTGTACAATGGTTAATGTAAGGTGGCATTCAGACATTTCAATAACACATATCCCTCATTTTTAGTTCTTGGTACTTACCCAGTAGCCACATGTTGTCAAATTCTCCCGCAGCCATCCACCGGGCAAGAGGTGACATACGGAATACGAAGCTGTCATGGGTACTGCTTGGGAACTCTGCATGCTTATCAATGAATCTCCCACTGGCATCACAGACAGCTTGCACATTGATGGAATACCATCGGTGTCTGTTGCAGAAGATGTGTGCAATGCGGCAGGGTGGCTGAAGGGCCACATGGGTACAATCAATTGCACCCAGCACACGTGGGAAGTGAGCAATGAGATAGAAATGTCGTGCTGACCCTTGTCTCCTGGTCAGTGTATGGGGCATTTGTATGTGGTTGTGGGCTCTAGCAGTGATGCATCTCAGTACCTGATGCAGGCACAGTGACTGGATTGCCTGGGAAATGCCCACATGGTCACTGGAGACACTTTGGAATGGCCCAGTGGCAAAGAAATTGAGAGCAGAAAGGATCTTGAGATATGCTTATATGGCATGGGAGCAGCAATTCACAGAGTCAAGTTCCTGTTCCCACTCATATACCATCTCCAAGATGACTTCTGGAGGGAAACGGTACCTGGCCCTGACATCTTGGCTGGACATTCTAAATAGGTTGATCCTCTGTCTGAAGAGCCTCTCTGCTCTCCTCCTCCTCAAGTAGTTTTGCCGTATGGCAAGGGGCAGAGCAACAAACACATTCAGTGACATGTTGAAAGGGTTTGTGTGTGTCTGCTCTGCATTCATACATGCTGAGGGCTGGGATTGGCTGCAGTGTGTCAGCTGATGCATGGTGGGGGATGGTAGGCACTTGGACAGGTGTTTACCCTTGAGGAAAATGATCACTGGCCACAGTGTGTGTATTACGGTCCGGAATCGGAGATCCCGGCCTCAGAGCTGAAATTCCGGCCCAGTGGCGGAGATTCCGGCTCGGGAGCGGACGTAAAGTTAGTAGTTGTAAATCCATTCTGTGAATACCAAAAGTAGTAAGTGCCTTCTGTGAATACCAAAAGTAGTAAGTACGTTCTGTGAATACCAAAATGGAAGTGAGTTTAGGATTTTGTCTTAAGTTAGATCTGTGAATCGAGCCCTTTATTGTTAAATATTTATAATAGGGGGTAACCAGTCACCACAATAAATGATATTGTGTTTGTTTGTACTACTAATTGAACAGCAACAATTCCACATTTCACTGATGTCCTTCTTGCTTCTTTGCTTTTAGGTGCACAAGACCAGAGAAAACATCACCCACAGTACGCCCAGAAAGAAGGCCTGTGTGCGGCGTGACGCATGAGTGGCCCACACATCACAGACATCCCTTCAACTTGTGAAGCTAAGTCCCACTGCTATCTGACAGCTTAAAGATGGCCCCAAAGAAAGGTGCTAACACTACTGTCAAGAAAGTAGCCAGTGGGAAGAAGAAGGAGCTTACCATCACCACCACTGGTATGTCGCCCCTGATGTTTTTTGAAAAACCGCACCGGCCTCTGGGGACTAAGCTGGGAGCAGCACCCCCAAATCAGTTGACCCACCCCAATCTAGGCCCAAGCCCCTGTCTCTCACAGAGGCAGTCAGTCTAATCATGCAAAGCTGATGAGCAATGATGTTGAAATTGACTTTTCTATTTCACAAAGTAGTACCCAATCATTGCAGGAAACTCCGAGAAGTGGACAACAACAAGAACATCAGCCAAAACTGTCAATAGTAGATCTTCCTGAAGTCGGAGCAGTTCAAGAGATTGAGCTTCTTGCTGAGGAAGTAGAGCAATCTGCTCTAGAATATTCACTGTCTTCCAGATCTCCAGCTAGAAAAAGAAGGGTTAGTGGTGCATCATCTTTTTCAAGCCTCCCTTCTCATGAACTAGACACCACTTGGGTCCGGCCTCAGTCTGAAAGTGAGACATGCCAAGAGATGACTCAGATGAGGCTAAGGAAAAGAAAGAGCCAGATAGCCTTAGAGTTATGGAGGCAGATGTAGAAGAGAGGATGACAACGAGCCAGTCATCATGGATGTCAGGCCAGCCCCAGTAGAGACCGACGTTACCCCATCCCAACTTGCCGGGTTCAAATGGCAGTGGCACGACAGATCCAACCAACGCCAGCTGTCATGTTTGCAAAATCCCGGCAGGACCTACTTCCATAATCACCTCAATAGAAGTGGTACTGCTGAGAGTCGAATGTCAAAATGCCCAGTTCATTTGACATTGGCAGTGGCACCAGCATCTGAAAGTTGAGCTACCCAGTTTGGGACTTATTTTTGATTAGCCAGAAGGAGGCAAACATTTCCATATGCTCTCTTTGCAGAGAACGTGTTAGTCGGGGTAAGTTTGGTACAAACTATGGTACCGGGAGCCAAACAACCTATTTGAGAAAGCTTGGTTGGGAAGCGCACCTTGGCGGTTAAAAAACTGCAATTGTTGTTGGTGAAAGGGGTGAAAGTTGGCTGAGCAGGGAATCAGAATCCAATCCAATCAAGGTGGAAGGTGAAGAAGAAGAAGGCATCTTCATTACGCAAAGCAGCCCTCTCCCCAGCAGTGCAGTAGTATCGCCCACATCAGAAACATCACAATGGCACAAGACTCAGGTCGAGACACCAAGGCAACTGAGGACAGTGATTGGCCTGCTGAAAACCACATTGAGCCTACCACCGCCTGCGCTCAAGATGTCACCTGCATCAGAGGCATCAGGAAAGAAAAAAATTCAGTCTACTATTCCTGCCATGTTTAGGTCACGGAGGCAATATGAGCGCAACCATCCAACGGCACGTTTGTACAATGCAAAGCTGCTTAAAATGTTAGCGCTGGACCTCCTACCTTTTTCTTTTGTGGAAGGGGTGGGTGTTCTTGAATTTGTGGCAACTATCTGCCCAAAATTGAAGGTTTCCAGCTGGTCCTATTTTGTCAGAGTTGCTGTTCCAGTGCTACATCACAATTTGCTGAAATTGCTTGGACAAGCTGCAGCAGAGTATTATTCTCAGTATCCACCTGACAACAGACATGTGGACCTTTTGCCAATCCATTGATTACATGTGCATAACTGCACACTGGATCTTTTTTGTGGGGGTTAGAGAAAAAATATCTGCAGGTGTTGACACAGCTGAGATTTCTAATGCTGCTCGGAAGCATGCGAAAGTAGTGCTGTTCGCCATCGAGAAATCCCATTCAGCTGCAAACATTTTGGAAGAATTTAACAACAAGGTCTTTGAATAGCTGCGACCAAGAGGGTTTAAGATTGGATTTGTTGCTACAGACAATCGTAGTAATATAGTTAAGACCATGGCCAATGGTGGTTATTTCAGGGTTCTGTGTTTGGCGCACTGCATAAACATCATTGTGCAGGACTTTCTCAAAAAAGAAGACCAAGTAAGCAACTTACTGTCCACCTACAGAAGTATCTGCACTCATTTCAGCTATTCATTTAAAGCCCAGAAACAGCTGAGGGTTATTCAGCGTGATAATAGAATGCCAGTTAAAGCACTCATACAGGAGGTGCCAAATCACTGGTACTCCACTTATTACATGCTTAAATGCCAGTTTGAGCAGTACAGACCTGTCATTGAATATGTCATGCACAGAGGGAATGCAACTGTGAAAGGTATGACCAATGAGATGGACCAATGGCGCCTAGTCAAATGCCTGACAGAAATGCTGCTTCCTTTTGAGGTGTTCACATGGGAAGTCAGAAAAGAGGACAGTACCATGGGCCAAGATGTTTCGTTGTTGCACATGCTACAGGAACAGCTAAAGGAGGTGTCTGCAATTTACACGGGTTTGGAGGAACAAAAAGATGTGTATGACTTGTTGGAGAGCTTAATTCTTTGCTTGTCTGCTAATACAAGGGTACAAAGAGACATTGTGACCTCCAAACATTACATCTGTGCCACAATTCTTAGTCCTTGGTACAAACCATTACTGTCCACTTTCATTCCTTTTTTCAGATGGGCATGTTAGGAAATATAAAGCATGGAAAACTGAGCAAGGCAGTGGGCTAGAACAAGAACATCAGGGGATTAGAGTCCCACTACTCCAGAGCACAAGTCCTGCAGGGCAGCCTTCAAGTTCAGGGCATGAAGGCAGTGCTGTTCGCTCACAGCAGCCAAAACCAAAATCAAGAAGACCATCAACAACAAGACCAGGAGCATCAGCCCCAAAATCTGCAACTGAGTGATTTCTACTGGCAGGTCTTAACTCCAGTGCAGAGGCGAAGGCAAAAGAAGTCCATTAAAGTGGAGCACCAGCAATGAACATTGAGCAAATGAGGCCTATCTGGATGATGCACCAGAGGTCTACCTTGATCAAAACCCATTGGTGTATTTATATGGGAAGAGGCGCAAATGGCCAGTGCTCAGCAGTCGGGCAATAAACTATCTGGCTTTCCCTGTAGTCAGTGTCTCCGCAGAGCATGATTTCAGTGCTCATGGTACCGTTGTCATAGTGAAAGGGACCAGTCTCACTTCCCAAAATGTGGCGAGATTAACCATAATCAAAATGAATCAGCACTTTATACCACCAGATTACACAATACCTGAAGTACCATAGGAGGAAGATGAGGAAGACTCAGGTTATGGAAATAGTGTGTTAGGTGACCTACTTCTGGGTGAAAAAACCAGAGTTTAAGGACAAGCTTTACTTCCCTTACTATTAGCATGGGCCAACAACAACCAAAGAACATTCTCTCTCAGTCTGTAGTCTATTGTTGATCTGCTTTCTTTCTTTGATGCAAAAAAAAGATTTAGCTAGGGAACATTATGTACTTTATTATTGGTGTGTGTCTGGTTGACCAATGCATCCCCACTGTCTTACTCTTAGAGACATTTTATTAAATGCTGGCATGCATTGCACACTGAGTAATTGTTATTTGTTGTGATGGGTCATCATCATGTGTGGAGAAGAGATGATTCAGTGGTGGCAGGCAGTGTGAGACTGGGTGTTTGTTTGTTATGCTTAATGTGGTAGTGATGATTCACAATGTTGGTGGCCTACAGATGGCTGATCAATAATTTTCTCCTAAAGTTTATTTTTTTTACTTCCCCTTTGAGATATGTCGAGATTCCTTCACCGGGACCACTGTACAGTTCACACTGCTTTGTTTTAATGTTTTCTGCTTTATACTCCTCAAAGAGTCAGACCTGACCAGTCACTTAATCGCTTCGCTGCGGTGCACATTCCCCCGCTGTGCAGGCGAATTCCACGCTTGCGCGGAACAGACGGCCCCTGGCCGTCCTCCGCACACGCCCACTGTGGAAGAGGTTAGATAATGCAAAGTTTGAAAACACAAATCTAGTCTGCACAAAAAAGGACTCAATATTTCCCTTCTTGTTGTTCAACAACAAAATTGTACTACTACAGGCTGATCTATTGCATTTTGAGTCGGGATTCGGGACACAGTTGGTACTGAGTTGGACACCATACTCAGAGTCAGACTCAGGAGGATCAGAGATGATGGAATTACTCAGGGCATGGGTGTGACTACTTCGAAAACTGCTACCAGAAGATGGAAGTTTTCGAATTCACTGAAACCAACAGATTTGGATGATGACTTTGAAGTGGCATTAAGGTAAACAACAGACCTACACAAGTCTGTGTAGTGGTAGTGAGTGGTGACTAACAGTGGTGCGTTGATTTTTTACTTGATTCGAAAAATGCTATGTTGCTGGGTGTGTGTGTGCTTAGTGCTGTCTGGCTCAAATTTGAAACTAAGTGGTGGGGGGGCTGTTGTTGAAGGTAACTTCTGGAAACAGACATTTAGCCATGCTGCCTCTGAGTCTTCTCACTGTAATACATATGCAGTTTAGCTTTTCTCCTTGATTAATCAATATCATTTTTTGTTTTCAATCTACAGGTCCTTTACCCTGTGCCATACTGGAAAAACAGTATAACATAGTCACACTTACCGAACCGAACCATATCCATCAGGCACCCAAGATTGACGGACAGTCCAAGAGGAATGCAGATGCAACTCCCAATTTGGCAATACGGTATAGTTTTTTCTCTTTAATCATGAGAACTGTGTTTTGTTTATGTGCGTTTACTTGACTCCTACAGATATTTTAATTGTATTTGCCATCTTACAAAGCCCGGTACTACAACAGAACACACTGTAATTTGGGTCTCTCTGGGGGCAGACGGACAATTTGGTTTGGTTTACCTGTACTAGTACTCATCATAATGCATGAATTGCCTTTTCCTTTCATAGCACATTTATGATGGTTGGCTGCCAAGATGAATGTTGTCCTTGTGTAGTGTTTGTCTTTGTAAAACCTTTCCCTCAAATCCACCTTCCCATCCATTCATCAAACCCCTAACCCTCTTCCCCCGGGCTGTGTGATTTATTGAAGTGTGACTAAATTAAATTTACACCATTAATTGATCACACACTTGGTGGGGCAGATGTGGTGAAAGCAACACCAACTCAAGGCAGGGCGAGGATCTTCTTCAACTCCAAGTATTGCCTACACTTGCAATATTATATATTTATTTTCAAAATCCCTTGCTGACGCCGCCGCGCTGCAAGGAAGGCCCGCACACCAGGTTAGTCCAAACAATAGCTTTATTCGTACTGACGCGTTTCGATCTGACGGTCTTTTTCAAAGTTGGGGAAACATTGTGGTAGTGTTCCCTTTATAGGCAGAGGAACACTGTCACAGAAAGGATAAATGTAGGAAAATGACATTGGCATTTCAACCTACATAATGCCATTGAGTATTTAAGAAAAAAGACTCTATTGAGTCAACAAACATCAAAGAAGAAATTATATACGTATGTCTCTTTTCACAAAATAAATAAATATTACAATTTATCATGTATAAAAAGAAATAGTTGAAAGATAAAACAATAAACAAGAGAAACAGAAATTCAATCAATTTATCATGTAAACATGATGAAAAGCAAGTGCATATATTCTGAGGTGTAACAGAGATATCCTCAAATTCCCAAAGAAACGGAGCACAGACATACTGATGAATGTCAGTCCAGTGACCGATGGAGCCATTAATCAGTGTTCGGTGAGGGGAGAAAGGTCCAGTGACCAAGAGAACATTTGATCAGTGCGGGGAGTTCAGTTGGGGGAAACGGACCAGGGAGGAGGGGGGGTGGAGGTCACTTGGCGGGATGGGAGTTTCTCGTACAAATGTCCCTGTTTTGGGGGTAGGGGTGTTTTCAGTTACTGGCTATAATGTCTGCGAGGGGAGCTATCCCAAATGCACGTGGAGCTCCTCATCCTGGTTGAGGCCTCCAGGGGATTTGCTGCAGAGGTGAATTATATATCGAGATTCCATTCTTCTCAGAGCCTTCTCCACCTCTGGTACTGGTTGGCACCCTGTTAATACCAAAGAGTGAGATTTTGAGGTTCTCAGTTGGAATAGAACTGTGTGAGGAATTACAATGTCTCGCCATGGCATATGTTACATCATTGCTCCGAATTGCCCTTAGGGGTTCAAGGATGCATTTCTTAACTGGAAAGATTGTGCTCCCCACATATCTCATGACGCACACACATACAAGCATGTATACCACATAGTCACTATTGCAAGAAATGAAAGGCTTGATCTTGTGTTGTTTCCCACTTGGTAAGTCCAAGGATTTGATGTTGGTACTGTGTGTGCACGCCTTACATTTTCCGCATTTGTGGAAACTGGGAAGTTCCCTCAGCCGCGTACTACTCTGAGACTTGCCTGGTTCCATTAGTGTGTGCACTAGCATGTCCTTCAGAGAACGAATCCTGCGGTATGTGATCTGTGGGTTGGGGCTTACCAGTTTGCCTACAACTTGATCCAGCTTTAGTAAGTGCCATTGTCTCCTGACTATTGCCTGAACCTCAGTGCAACTCGAGTTGTAAATTGTAATAAGCCTAATCTCGGGTTTGTTGTTTGTGCGTGGCTTGGGTTTGAGCAGAGTCTTTCTATCCACACCCCTGACCTTGTGTTTCGCTTCATCCAGAACCCTGCGTGTGTAACCCCCTTGCAGGAACCTGTCAATCATTTGGCCCTCCTCAAGTTCATAGGCTTTCAGGGTGCTGCAGTTCCTCCTAGCTCTGAGGAGATCCCCATATGGGATGCTGCACTTGAGTTTGAGTGGGTGGTGGCTCCTTGCATGCAGGATGCTGTTTCCAGCTGTCTCCTTCCTGTGTAGTCTGGTCTCAAAGGTCCCTTCCTGAACCCCAACCTCTACGTCCAAAAAATCAATCTTCTCTGTGCTAACTTTACTGGTAAACTTGAGGTTTAGGTCATTTATAGAGATGGCATTAGGAAAATCATCTAGTATTCCTTGGGGCCCATCCCAGATAAAAAAAATGTCATCAATATACCTGGTCCAAAGGACCAGGTACTTGGTGTATTCATCAAAGGTTTCAGACAACACAAACTCCGCCTCCTACCACCCCATGAACATACATGCGTAACTCGGCGCAAAGCAACTGCCCATGGCAATCCCTGTCAGTTGCTTATACCACTGTTTGCCAAACATGAAAAAGTTGTTTTTAAGGCAAAATTGGAGTAACTTGAGCAGTAGATTGGAGTGGTCATAGGTAGCAATGGGTCTGTCCTTAAAAAAGTGTTTACAAGCCTGAATTCCTAAGTCATGTTTGATACAGGTGTGAAGAGACACCATATCTACTGTACACAGAATGTAGTTAGGCCGCCATATTGTATCTGAGACTTTGGATATAAAATCCATGCTGTCAAGGCAGTAAGATGGTAAACTGCAGACATCGGGGAACAAAAAGTGGTCTAAAGAGATCGAAGCATTCTCCAATAAACTGTCAATAGCTGAGATGATGGGCCTACCCGGTGGATTGGTGCTGTGTTTCTGTACCTTTGGTAACATATAAAAGCAGAGGCCGACTGGTTTCTTAACTGTAAGGACTAACAGTTCATCTTGATTTAAAAGCCCCAAAATATGCCATTTAGAAAGCATTTCATGAAAACAATCAATGGTAGCAACATATTGCCCAACATTAGCCTTAGTGTAACTGCTAGAAAAGTCAAGCTGCCTTTTGGTTTCTGCAATATATTTCTTAATGTCCCAAAGTACGACATTCCCTCCCTTGTCAGAAGGCTTGATAACAAATGTATTGTCTTGCCTCAAGGAGATCAGTGCTGCCTGTTGGCCTTTGGTTAAATTAATGGCAACCTGGTTCGTATTGTTCATACCCAATTTGCAAATGTCTCATGCCACAGCTTCATGAAAGGAGTCAATGTTGTCATGTCGGGTGTTGGGATTAAACCTTGATTTCGGTCTAAAATAACTGCGGGTCCTCTTGCCAGTCTCCAGTTCAAGGAGACTCAAGAGTTTCCTCTCGCTGGACCAATCCCTGTCACCATGTTCCAGCTCCCTGACGGAAGCCAGATCGTCAATGTCACCAATGACATATTAGATTGCCCATCCATGCACACTATTCAATATTTAAATTTTGTTCAGAGGAACATCATTTATAATTGCCAGCATCATCATCCTTTCGGCACTTAAACTTACGCTTGTCCACTTCATCGCTCAAGTCAACTTCATTTTGTAACTTGTACTAGCTCACCATTCTGATTATTTTACTTTAGCATTGCTTATCATATTTTCTCGTTTGGCTCCCTTTTTCTTCTGTACTAGTAGTACTCTAGTGTCCTTCTAGTGACTGTCTCATTTTATGTAAAGATTGCAAATTAAACAGCGTTGACTTAGTTTTTTTCTTCAATTTAATTAGTTCCCTGCAATGAATATTCCTCATGCTACAGTTTGAGTTCAGCTAGGACGGAGTGGAACCTTGCTTTTGGATCAGGTGCTTTTACTAGTATTTGACTAGTGTGATAGCATTCTGCTACTGTCTACAACTACCATCATGGCACCTTGGGAAACCATGCAGCTATCACTTCACCTAATCACAGGTAAGAGAAGAACCGTGGGGTATTCATTGTTGAGCTGCAATAATCTATATACAATGGATATTCACACCCCCTCAGAGTCCTTAGGGGTTAATATAGTTACAGACTGCAGAAACTAGGAGGAGAGAGTAGTAGGACAAGTGAGGGTACCACATAACTAGTTTATTTGTTGGTGTTACACTTTCAGCAGATTTTAAAAACTGGCTGTGGGCCTGCATCAAAGGAAGCAGTGTGAAGTAAAAGAGTAACCCCCCCAAAAAGATTTAAATCATATGTATAACATTAATAAATGCATTTCCCTGACAAATTTAAACTAGAAAACTCACAACACATGGCCCACCCCTCTCCCCAACCCCAACCAATTTACAAAGTAAGCTTAGAAGAACGAAAGTCCAAAAACATAAATGTCCATAAATAGGTGAAAAAGTCCAAGATTGCCCCAACTCCCACATTCCCACCCTCTCCTACACAAGTCCTACTCACCCCACAAGAGATTAAAAATGGGGTAAGAGAGGCCTAGTGGCAGGCTAGGAGCTTCCTCTCCAAACGGTCAAAACGGTCTTCAATCCTGGCTTCCAGGCACACAATCCTCTGGAGAATGCAGCACTAAAAAGCTTTATAGAGTCTATAGGGGGAGCAGCAGTGATTGAATGGCGACGGGCGGCTGCCTGATCACGGCACCGTACTACCGGAGACAGGGGGGCCTGGCTGGGGCCCGGGGCATTGGAGGCTTCAGCTGCTGCCGCTTCCTCCTCGGCCACCAGCTGATGGCCTCCAGATTTATTTGCTGGGTCCTGGCTGCTATCTCCTGCCTTTTGGGTTGTGAAAGTGATGGATTGGCAGGAGTAGCTATATGAAGAAACAAAAAAGAATAATTGTAATCAATACTCTTAGCAAAAAAATAGCACATAAAAATATATTGTGGCACAATAGCACTAACAGTACAAAATATGTGCTGGTATCCTCTATTCCTCGGCCCATTTGATTTTGATGTGATTAGAGGTTCGGACATTAAGCACTTTGGAGTATACAAGTATTCTTCTTCTCTCTCTTGTTTAGCTAAATTAATGTGGGCATGCCAGCACAGCTTGTGCCCTAGACAGACATACTCATGCTGCATTACTTTGCTACTGTCTGCAGGTGGGGTAGCTATACTAGACAATTATCTATTTTGCTATCATGACTATGCTTTGTTAAATGTCTCAATTTCACCCTGACTACAACAAGGCAGATGAATAGTTGCAAATATATGAATGATATATGTCATGTGAGGTACTACTATTCTAACCAGGCATCCGATAGACCACCCATATCTGTTACAGGCGAAAGGCCATGGATAGGGACTCGGAGGGAGACGATTGATGATGATGGGTGTGGACATAATATATGTTGTGCTTGAAAGCTACTGTGAGTCAAGGGAGTAGTCTGAAATATAACCTTGATAAAAAAAACATGTCTTAATTACCCTTCCATCCAGAGATTTTTCCATTTATCATTGCATTGTTCTTCTAGTATTTTTGTATTCTTCACCCTTGGCTCTGCTACTCAATCACTGTTTAGGAAGTTTTACATTCTCTTCCTCCAGTCTTCACCTGTGAATACCATCCATACATCCAAACATGGCTCTCATTCTCAACAAACCTTTCACCAACATACATGTAATTTAACCACCCATGCGTCCTTGCTTTGACCCATCAAACCCCCCGTAGGATTCCTTTCGCCCATACACTTTTACCCACCCAGGCAGGCATCCTTTCACCTTTCATCCATCCTTCACCCATCCATGCATCCTGTCACCCACCTATATGCATCCTTTCATCCATGCATGCTTCCCAGGGCGTCGTAATATATTTCACCCATCCTTCCTCCTTCTATCCTTCTTTCTCTTTTCCATACACCCATCAAAGTCTGACACTTCAGGAAACTTTCTCTGCTGAGTTGGAGATTGAAGTGGTCATTAGTTACTCAACTCCCGCTGTATATGCTAAGTAAAGAGAGGTGTCTTCAACTATTCACAAGTCTCAACAGTATATTGTACGCCCTTGCAGTGAGTATATAAATTGTAAATTAGCAAGCAGTATGACTTAACACCACCCACCGCACATTACACATTTTTAGATGCCATATACACCACCCCCATTTATTATTTTTCTGTAGCAAAATTTAAAATACATACTCCACACACATCACTACAATTCGGATATAGACAGTATGTTCTATAAAAAATATGAGTTCTGCATTTAGGTGTTGGCAATTTTTGAAAAGCCTCTCAAACATACAACCTGTAAAGGACTGGACTGAGTGGCTAGAGCTATTGGTGAATCTGAGTTTTTTTTAAAGAAATAAGAGTGGCCAGTTGTGCGGACATATGGACTTCTTGGTTGGCAAATGCAATGGGGCCGTCCTCCTCCTCATACTTTCTTCCACCCATGTTGCACGGTAATCAGTTCACCATCATCTGTTGCTACTAGGCCTAGATAACAAGAAGACACAACTTTCGAGTGTCCAACGTGATCATGGCCAGTCTCTCATCTTACTGATTGAGCATGAGAAAGTAAAAGGAAGCCTTCTCATCTCAACAAACATGGGTAAAATACCTTACTTGGGCATGCAATCTGCATGACAGAGTAGTAGTACTAGTACTAGTAGTAGTAAGTGACCATGACCAATGGGTACCACCACTAGGCAGTCCACAAAATACATATGGGAAGAGGGAAAGCTGACTGAAAAACCAGAAGATAGGAAGCTACAGACAGACTAGTACAGACAGAGACAGGTTGAGGTAAAATACAGACACTAGAAATATAAATTAACTTAGTAAATAGGAGAATGCAGGGTAACAAGATTTTAGAAACGGATAGATCGAAGAGAATTTGGGAAAAAAATACAATTAGGAAACAGGTAGAAAGCAATAGTTCAAAATAAGGAGCGGTAAAAGTTAGGAAAATATATATTAATATTAACCACAGGAGGACTTACTGGGGCCAGAAGAGCCATCGGCCGAGGAACGTTCTTCCTGAAGACCCCTCCAGCTCCCGCAGCCTCCTGGATGCTGATGTAAGATATAATTAAAATGACAATAAAATGACACAAGCGAATTGGTGGTAAAAAAGTAATCTCTCCAAAAAGATTTTTTGACAGGAAATGGTAATTGCAAAAACATTGAACTTTCCTGAATCAGATCAACTAGTAATAGACTAGTATCATGGACTGTCCTATCTATTTATTCCACATTTCCTAAACCTACTTAGCCCTCCTATTCCAAAGAGTTTGGAATTGCTAATAAAATGCGACAAATTATGTTTGCTTATAAGTTCCAATCTCATTTGCGATCATTCTCAACCCCCTTTGATGTGCCAATTCACTAAGTCTGCATTTTGTCTTTAAATGCATAGATGGACGCAAGCATACACCAACGTAGTTGGTTGCTTGTCACTGCACGAGCTACAAAAAAGGTTCTAAGAACTGAAGTGATAGGACACACGCAGCTTAATTACTAATACTAACTACCACTATCTTAGTGACAGGACAAAGGAAAGGAGTCTCACTCTAGTCTGCATTACTTAAGTTCTTACATAATCAGCCCAAGTGAGCGCAAAGTTTCAAACAAGTACAATTAGGTAGCACTGAGCACATAATCTAAGATTTGTAAATTTAACTTACCTGCATGTGAGCAGCATGCTTACTATTTGGGAAAAATATTAGCAATAACATAGAACACACAAGTAATAATAATATTAATAATTAACTACTTACCAAGCCATGCGACCTCAACCCCTAGCAGGTCCAGCAGGTCCTGCACTCGGTCCAGGATGTCAGACCACCGGTGCGCCAGTTGATTGTGGGTGCGCCAGACACCAGAGCAGCGATACACTGCCCGGCACACCCTCGCCCAGCACTGCTGGCACTCCTGTAGCCCGAACCCTGGCCTGTCGCCTGTTGCCAGGGTGGAGGGTAGGTGGAGTTGAACAAAAAACAAGTGCTGCCACCTCCATCTCCGAAAACAAGGCCTGTGGCTGCACTCCTTCCGGGCGCTACCCATGGTTGCCACCTTTTTTGGGGAACGCATCCCTGCCATGATGCTGGGCAGGAGGGCAGAAAATTAA
Source organism: Triturus cristatus (assembly GCF_964204655.1). Taxonomy (NCBI): domain Eukaryota; kingdom Metazoa; phylum Chordata; class Amphibia; order Caudata; family Salamandridae; genus Triturus; species Triturus cristatus. Next base: position 1,362,055,406 of record NC_140589.1, read on the forward strand.
ATGCAGAAAGAATAAAAAAATAACAGGAAGAAGAGGGAAGGAAGTAAAAACAATGAGTAAGTAGAGTAAAAAACAGTACTAAACTCACAAAAAAAGTAGAAAAAAAGCTAAATATATATTTAGGAAGGTAGAGGGAAAGATATAAATAAAAAAGATCAGACATTTTTTGGGGGAAACAAGGATTGAAAGGATTAGGAAGGATCCGAAAAGTAGACCCCAACACCATAACAGAGAAAGAAACACAATGGCAGTGCCCATGCGCTACTGCGTGGTGCAGTTTGAACAATATTTCCCCCCAAACATGCAATCCGCGTTGCCGTATGGAGGAATCATTATGAGAATGGGCGGGACAAGCAACTCCGCCTTCTCGCCGAACTCTGCTTAGCGCAGCACAGTGTTTTTACTGATTTCTGGAGATCCGCGTAGCACGGCTTTGCGAACTTCGCCCAGGCTTAACCTTGTGCCCAGCAGATAGGTTTATGGAGCCTGAGAACAGTTGTCTTAATAAACTCCAATAGGTCCTTCACACATTCCAGGGGAGAACTGTGAAGTTAGTTATGGGGGTTAAGCGGGTTGTTTGATCTAGGCACTGGAAGTCTATGGCTGGGGTCAGGCCCTCGGGTATCTAGCCATGAAATGCAGTATGGAGTGATGTGATAGAGTGTTGAAGTCACGGCACAGGGGCTAGTTCGATCAATTGGACCAGAAATGATAATATGGCAAAGAAACATAACAGACACCGTTCCCCTTAACTCCCCCTCCCTATACTTCCCCCAGACACATCTGTTGCCCTCGAAAATACCCAAAAACAAAACAACGGCAAAATCATAATAGGACATTAGTGATGGCCCTCCGTGTCTGCAGGATGTGGTGTGGCGCAATGCTGCAGCAAAGTCAGGGCCTGGGGTCAAGGACAGGGGCGGATGAGTTCTGTCAGCGTCTCTGGATCTCCCTAGCCACATGGGATGTCGTAGCTGTTGAATAAGAACTCTACAGTATTAAATGCCAGTGAGTCCATGCAGGTGTTAGAATTTGGCCCTCTAGAGCCCCTCTGAGGTAACAGCTCCAACGGCCGACCACCTGGGCTGGCTCCAGATGAGCCACTGTCTGCTTTTCAGATGATTAGGGGGATCCTCGTGACTGGGCCCAGTCCCTGTGGGATCACTTCTTACGGGGGAATGAGGGACCAGGCGTCCATTAGTCCCTTCACTCGTGCACCTCCTGGTTCACTTTGAGATCTCTGTGCAATTACTTCTTCAGGAGCTTTAAAGAAGTTGGTCTGGGAGTTGTGAAACACTTTTAGCCTAGCTGGGAAAAGTTAATGGCTTTCAGTTTATGCTTGACTGCTTCAAAGAATTTAAGGAGCCTGTGCCTTGGGGCTGCGCGTCTCTGTCTCAGCAACCGGCTGTCTTTCAGCAGTGTCAGTGACCATGCTCCCCAGTGGCCAGCACCGGCTCCGGCTCAGATCTTCAGCATCACCACCCATTCAGATGTCCTGGAAGTCAACACTGTCACTGCCAAGCTGGACACTCCCCAGCGAGCTTGGGCAGTTCCAGTGCCCCATTCTGCAGTTCGGGAAGGAGAAAGGAAGGTCCAAAAACTGTTTCTCAGGAGTAGGCATAGGCATCTTACAGCTCTCAGGCCACTCAGAGGCAGAAAAGTGACATCTCCCTGGTGGCAGGCCTGCAAATGAAATTCACAAAAATGTAATCAAGATGCATGTTGGAAAAACCTTCCCATTCAGAGTTCTCCTGATATCAGTGTGCAGATTTGCTAAGACGGATGCCTATGTTTATACAGGAAGTGATATATGTGTTTGACACATAAAAATGATGTCTTTCCTGTTCCTGTGCCTTTTTTCCACATGCACAGTCAATGCAGATGTGGCACCTCTGGGTGTGAGATTTCCAGAGGAAACTGCGCAAATGCAAACAATTTCCTCATATAAACTTTAAATGCGATTTTTCCAAAGTCGGTTTTGCTACTGGGTTTTTCAGATGGTAAAACCAGGTGTGACAAATCCAATACCATGGGACCCGGAAAAAATATGCAGCTCCATACAGCACATACATTGAATCACTGCCCGGTACCAGAGTTACTAGACCTGGATTTATAACCCACATTTAGCACCTAACTAAGACTAGGAGGCTAAGAGCTTCATTTACAAGACCATTGCACCAATGGTGCATCACTTTTTTTGACTCACCGGCAGCGCAATGGGCTTGCCCATATTTACAAGGGCACGTAAAGTCACCCTGCATGATTTTTCAAACATGACGCAAGGTTGTCTGCGTTGGCACATGGTTGCTGTTTATGGGCCTGCACAAGGGAGAAGGACAGAAATGCGCTGAATATTTTAGATACGGCACTTTCGGAACCTTTTGTTTTGACGCACGGCAGCGCAGCAGGAAGGCGTACGTAAATCAAAATATAGTAAATAAGTCCCTAAGTGTTGGCCTTACAGCAGTGAAGCGAATAACATTGCTTGTAGGTGCTGACCCACATGCTATTTGCCTGCCTGCATTATAAGACCACATAAGCCATTTTCTGGTATTGATATCAAACATATGTAAACGCACACTGTAATCCACTTCTTGCATCCAGCTGCTGAGACTAAAATAGAACATAAATCGTCTTTTCGTATGCCTGGGCCAGCTAATCACCTGATTGAAAAAGTAAAAAAAACACTCGTTTATATGACGCTGATTCATTCACTACATATGTCAGAACGTTCAACCTGATATCAAAGAGCCAGTAATGAGGAGAACATATCAGAAGTCTGTGCGATTCTGTCAACCCTTCATGAAGCTAGACTTTTAAAGGACAAAAACAATAACAATTCCTTTTCTGTGCAGCTAGTAGTTTTCAGCAGAGGGTAAGTAGGCGTCAGTTCCTCAACAAGGAAAACACTCCGTACATACATCCGGTGTTTTTGTGTATCCATGCTGTCTGGTTTGTATATATATAAATGTCTTTTTCTTTCAATGGGGGACATGCTGACTTCTTGTCATCTGGCCGAGACTCTATAAAAAACAAGCATTTGTGTCTAATGCCATTTGTTACAAGCTCGCGCATAGGAACGGAGCATTGTGCAACAGTCTTGAAAGTGGAGGTCCGATTAATTCTATTTTGCAATTTTCTCGCAATATTGTTTCAAAATATAAAACGCACCACAGCTTTGGGCTGCGGCACACTTTGTGTTACTTGTGATTTACATTATTATGATCCAGTGGCAATTAGCAATTCCTAAATTGTATCTCAGATTGATGCTAATTGCTGTGTTGTGGTGCTTTGCGCCTTAAAGTAAAGCTGTGTGATGTGTTGTATCTCCCACAGCACTGTGGATTCTGATTGTATTTACATCAGCGGGTGCCAGGGTCCCCGATACGATTACTAAGAGAACCCCACTAGCTTTGGGTTCATACAGCCTTAATTGAAAGTTAAGAGGACCCTCAAAGCCGAGCCCCGGTGCTACTGCACCTACTGCACCATCAATAGCTACTGCCTTGGTGGTTCCTTCTGTATTCAGCCCTGTTAAACATTGCCTCCTCCCTTCTCTCTTCATGCTGGCGCAGGATACATATTTGTTCTTGGCCTCTTTAACATGTGCCATGTTGTTCTAGCATGCAGTCAAGAATAATAAAATGCACTGATGCAATCTGGATATAAAGGCCAAACCAAGGACCCTATAGAGATAAGTTTCCAATCCAATTTCTTTTCCATCTTCACTTTCATATAGATTGCACACTGTAGCTAGATAAGGCGCTGCAAGGAGCTGGCTGGTTGCAGTGCCTGCCGCAGATCTCTCCACATTTACATAACATAAAACTCGATCATTGCCACACTTTTTATGATGAAATAACTCGGGCAGTGACAATTTACCCTGAAAAATATGCTTTCGGAGGCCTACTGTTTTATGCACGTTTTATATTCCATCTGTTAAGCAAACCCACGGTGGGCAGTCCCCGTTTCAATGCATATCTCTACACCTAACTTGCAAGATATTTGAAATCATATTTTTGTGTGCTCTACAACACCGAGGGTGGGCTGTAATAGGGCTCGCATTTCATTTAGTTTCATGGTTTTTGGGGTATATATTAGCTCCATAACTGCTTTGAAAAACACCCAGAGAATATAAAGCTAATGCATAGCACCCCACGCCGTGTTTCCTTTTTGAATTTTTGAAAACAATGAATTTTAAGGTTAATTTTACTTTTTTCTTTGCTTTTATGTTTGATCTTGAGTCATCTCAGACGAATCAAGGGGCATATCAGCAACAACCGGCGATAATTATCGCTAAGCGCACTTAGCGCTGGGATAATTATCGTCGGCTAGCGTGGATTTTTATCGCTGAGATAGCGTGCTATTAGCAACGCTTATCTCAAAAGCGATAAAAATCCTCGCGCTAACTGCCTAACGTGAGATTATCGCTGGAAACCCAGCGATAATCTCACACAATGTGGCGTTAGCTTGATGATAGGGACTCACAAACTTAGCCATGATATCCACCTTCCATAGGATATCATGGCTAAGTCAGTCCTGAAGCAGGCGTAAGGAAAGTAGCGATAACAGGGGTTATCGCTACTTTTCTTGCCGCTATGCTTCATAGCGTGGGGCTTGATGATAGGAAAAATGTCGCTTAGCGACATTCCTCCTGTCATGTCAGGTCAGGAACGCCCACTTTGCATCTCATTAGAGATGCAAATCTGGGCGTTAGGAATTCCTACGCTAACGCAAGTTTTCACGCGTTAGCGTGAGCTTGCTAATTAGGCGATAAAATTATCACCGCTTTTCGGCCGAAAACGGCTGCAAAAGCGGCGATAATTCTATCGCCTCGCCTTGCTGATATGCCCCAAAAACATAAACCAAACAAGTATTTAAAAATATTATGTAAAGTAATATACCTATATGTTTTTGAAATTAGAAACAGTTGAATCGGGGCCACATTTAGAATCGAGAACACTGCTTCCACCTGATTTTGTAATGTATGTGTTTGGAATGAACTGAAGATATCCACTGTTTCCTGAATGACGTAAATAAATGTAGTTCAAGCTGTTATAGGGGCTTTATTTACAAACTTACAAATGCGTTAAATGTTATTAAAATAGTATTAGTCACATACTACATACTACAAAATACTATGGGGCAGATTTACAAGCCCCTTGCACCACTTTTGCGTAACTTTTCCCATGTTAAAAGTGACGCAAACGTGGCGCATGGGGCTTGTAAATCTGCCCCTATTTACATATCAACATGCAGAGACCTCCGACAACTCCTTCGATCCTGTCTTTTGTAAATACAGAACTCAGCTACTAATGTGGAGACTGCCGCTCATGTGGGTGTACTTTTTAGTAGATAATGGTTGAAGGAACCTGGAGGAATTGATGGCAAATGTATTATACCTATTACAAAGTGGGAGGGAGATAGGCAGGCATAGGGAGGGGTCAGGGAATGACATTCAAATACAAGCACCCAGCCCTCAAAAGAATAAGACCATTACTATTCACAAACTGCACTTCTAAACGTAATACAGCTAAAAAAAAAAAAGTATGTACATGTATTCCAGCCAGCCTCGCAGTAGGTGCAGCCCCACACATTGCCACTCAAAAGTACTGCAAAACACTCCCATAGAACACAATAGAGGCAGGAACTTAAAATATCTCCCATAAGAAATAATGTTATATAAATACATTTATTTTGATTTCAACATTTATATCTAAAAAATGTAAGTCTCAAAGCTGGAGCCAATTCAAAATAATCATTTTTAACTTTAAACTAAATAAATAAGCATTCAATGCTTTGTTTATACATAACTAAAAACAACGTTTTAAACATTTAATAAAATATTAAAATTAGTTAAATAAATTTGTTTTAATACAATTTACTAAATAATAATTGTATGTAGGAATGCTAGTGAGGATGAGTTAAAATAAATATGAAAAATAATAGTACTTTTAAATTAAATGTATTTTATTGATGTAATTAGATATTGAATATGTAATTGTACGAATTAGTGTACTGTCGTTTAAACATGTATTTTACATGAAAATATTTTCAACTTTGTGACTAGCCTCCTAGATGTACACATTTATCAATTACTCCTTTTTGGTGAGCCGTTTACTATAAGTAATCTAGTGTAAGTTGCAGATTATGTAAATTACACATATTTAAGGTTGTATTCACATAAATTAATTGCATACACATACGAAAAATAATTGCAGACTACAGTTATGAATTGCAAAATATGAAAATCAACATCTAAAATTGAATTAGTGTACCAAATATGATGTAGGTGTCCAAAATGTCAAAATGTAGTTAAACAAAAAATGGGTAACGTGACATGAAAACATCTGTAAGGTTACAGGACAATGTTTTGATACAAGTAAAAACTCAATGGACTGTGATAGACAGTAGTTTATTTTATAATATGGATGCATGAAGTGAAGAATACAAGGCCATATATGAGATAATAGTAACTACACAGTAGCTGATGCTTGATGACTAGTAAAATATTGAAGAACCTATAGCCACCAGTTACTAGGGTGAGTTGGTATATTTTATAACAAATTTGTGGATGGAGATGGCTATCAAATCTATCTCAGTAATGTAACTAGAGCATCTCACCGGTTTGCACTGACCAGATTAAGGTTGGGTGTTGTACATAATCTGGTAGCCTTCCCCTCCTCTAAATTACATCCTGTTGGTCCCTGCCCCTGCGATGGCATCTCAGCACAAAACACTTTACACCTACTTTTGATATGTAAATTGTACCATCATTTACTAACACATTTTTTAAAACCTATTTTTGTAAAATATGGTGTACGTACCGTGCACGATTCAATGAAACTGCTTTTTAATATGTATGAAGTAGATATTTGTTTTTTACTGCTACCTACCCTCTTAAATGTATCCAAGTAAGGAAAAGCATGATGTTTTAATTATCCGGGTGGCTCAGTTGTATTATTGTAGCCTGTAATTATTCTATATGGTGATGTTATGTAGTTTACATGTGCTTTTATGGTCATTTTTGCAATGTATCGAATAAAGCTTTATGACTGACTGACTGAGTTGGTAATGATTTTCCATGTGAAAACTGCACCTCTGTCAGTGATTCTGCTGACACAGTGATTTGTTATACTGGTTCCCTGAGAAAAGTCTGAAGCAATCTCTTCTCAAATGTCGAGGAATAACACTTTTGCTTCTCAGAGAAATCCTCCTTTCCCATCAAATTCCTCATGACAAATTGCCCAGGAAATGGGTTAGTATTCCTTAACCTTCAGAGTTACTGGTATTGCGGTACCAGTAACTCTGGTGGTGGGGGGAAAAATAGTCTATTTGGAATTGAACCCCAGATGTCCACTAAGAAATTAGAAATTACCAAGGAATCTGTAAATTTGGGTTCACGTAACCTGATATTTTCTCATTTTGAGGTTCACTTTCACCTAAGGATTCTAGCTGTTTTTAGCAAATGAAATCCACAGGTGGATGTAAATAGATACAAGGTGTTCCCAGTGGAGAAGTGTGGCTCAATGATTAGAGCGGCAGACCCTGATGCAGAGGTCTAGCCCGGGACCAGGGTTCAATTCCCCGCCTCGGTGGGTCTTGGGCTCAAAAATTCCACGGACCTGATAATTCTCTCCTCGGTGCCATTCCAATCATGGAGTCCCACTCTGCAACTCTGGGCAATAGCTTGCTTAATCTCCACAACGGCCCCCACAACGCTAAGGATGCCTGGCCTCCACCTTGGGGGTGCCCAGGAGTGGACGCCTCACAGGGAAAGCCAGGATGGGTTCCACAGCGGTATTCGTACAAGCGCCTTGAGACCCTTGCGGGTGAGTAGTGCGCTATACAAGTATCAATTTACATTTACATTTACATGGATCTCATAATTCCAATGTCGCTGCTGACTCACATTACCAGATCCACTGGAATTAAGTGGCCACTTGTTATGTGGACTTAAGTGTTAGAGACATCTAGACATATAGAATTAGTATATTCATAAGAGACTGCTGAATCCTATAATTGTAGTCATAGGAATGTAAGGAATGCAATTGAGTATTGATGGTACAATATCTAGGAAAGTGCTAAAGCTGTCTCTGTACAAAATTGATGAACTCAACAAGAATCCATTCCTAAAGAAATGAAAAAACCCCAGGAAAATAAGACCATTCCCTCAAAGGGAAGTCATTAACACTATGTCCGGGATGTAGGCAGATTCATTAGCACCTCCAAGAGGCACTGAGTCTGTACCACAGCTCTCCCTCTCCCTTGACATTTGCTGCTGCTGTCAGTACAGACATACAGCACAATTAAAGGGTGAATCCTCAGGGGTTATCATCAGTCCCAGCCTTATTTTAGCTATTAAATAGTCCTACATGACTTGCCAATGGAAGTGAGCTTTCTGGTTTCAAAGATGATAGAAGACCCTCTTTTTTGAAGATTTCATATCTGACTGAAAGAGGCCTCTAGAGAAATGTTGTTTTTAATTCTATTTGGGACATCAGTTGCTGAAAGGCCACTCGGGGAGTTAGTTGTGGTAACCTCCTTCTGACTCAGAAGTATCAAAATAAATTCAGATCCTGATGAAGTTCTGTCCTGTGGCTGGGATATTCACAAAGGCAGGTGATGGAGACCAAGGAAGTTTTGGCCACCTGGTGGAAAGCCTGTGGACAAGCTGCACCTATACAATTCCAGAGCGTGCCACTGAGAAACCTCTTCCCTATACCCAATGAGTGTAGAAGGTCATTTGCACAAAGGAAGCTGTGACTCATGCAAGCACATTACAGAAGACAGTCATAACTGCATATTTTTCTGTGATCCTTAATTTGTACATGACTACTTGTCCGTTGTAGTATGTGAGGAGCATTTGTTTCAACTTTTGTATGTGTACCTAATGACAGGGAAAATCCCTGCTCTTTCTCTCATACAATTTATTTATCTACATGACTGCTACAACTACTCATCCATTGCAGCCACTTTGACTTGCCAGTGTTTACTTTTAGCATACAGCTTGCAATTCACATTTCCTGTGAGTGTTGCTTGAAACAATGTTTGTCATCCTGAGATAGAGATCCAACCCCTAGGGAGTGCTATTGACTAATGACTATGAATGTGTAGTACCATTTTTGTGAAGAATGAAGGTAGGTTACTCCACAAGGTATGATGCCCGCTGACATATTGTTTTGTTTTCACCTTTTTGTTTATTCCCCTTCTCTGCCAGGTGGAATCCACTCACTGCATCTAGTCAGGTAAAGTATTGTAATTTACAAAACGGTCACCCTTTATTTAGAGGGTGTATTACAGATTCTTATAGGGTAGGATTAATTCATTTTTTGGTCCTGATGAATTGCCATATGACCCTCCTGGCAACTTCAGGCAAGAAACATTTCGACCACACTTCTGCACTTTAATTAGTAGCTATCATGGTTCATTGTTATTAAAGGATAGCTCATCTGTTTTTACTCAGTTGAGGTGCCTGTACCCAATAACACATGCCCTGTTGTTCCCTTAGACTATTATAACACACATTCCTATTACCACCCTATTCTTCACCCGGGTCCTCCTCGCTTTATGCATTCATCAAACGGCGACCGATCTAAAGAACTCCGATAAAGAGCCCCCAGGCCCAACAGGCATTGCAGCGCCTGCTTGACGAGGAGCACCCAATGATGAAGCATGACACACTAGCAGGTGTGTGAGGGCATTAGGATCTGACCTTGTAGATCCCCTGAGATCCCGGTGGTCGGCTTCATTATTCCACCTGCTTGTTGACTTTTCCAATTACGAGGAACTACTCCCCCTATGTGTGTGACAGACTGTTGTACCTGAGGAGACAAAACCAGAAGAAAAGATTAGTGAATAGAAGTAACTTTTGTACACTTCTTGGTGGTGAATGCAGACATACTTCTAGTACAGAATCTTTCTTTAATGAAGAAAGCTATTTCCAGGATAATAGATTAGTTCATGCTATTGATTACAGAAGACGATGTTGTAAAATGAAGAATGGCATTCCTATAGTGAAAGAGGTGATAGCACCTATAAATGTAGAACAAGTTGTTGGAGAACAGGTACAAGGAAGACGAAGTCAGATGCCTGTATAGAAATGGAATTGTAGTAGTGTTTGGAGTATTTAACAGCAATTAATTCATATTTTAAGTACATTTTCGACATATCTTTCCGAGGCGAAGTTTAAAACAGAAAGAAAGTACTTTACAAGGATTGGATCCTTGCAAGATTAGAAAGCATATAAATTTGCTGGGACGCTCACTAGCTTGTTTATAAAACAAAGTGGACCAAAGCACTTTTCATCATTTCAGGATGTTAGTTGTACACCACTCAACGATGCAAACTTTAGTTAGGAAGCTGTACAATGTGAAAACTCCATCATGTTTAGGAGAAATGAATAGAGCACTTTTGTATGGTACTGTGGCAGATGTAGAAAAGGTTTGTGATGATGTGCAGTTTCGTTTGGTCTTCATCAGGATTCTAGGGAAAATGAAGAGTTGTTAGGAGGAGGAGTTGTGGAACAGGACACAGATATTACTGTTGATAGTTTTGAAGAAGAGATTACAAACTTTTACACAGTGTAGTCTAAAAAACCAGAGTATGCTGGTATATGTTGTCAATGCACTCACTACAAGATTTAAACACAGACTGTTGACTTGTATTTAAAAAGTGAAAAAGTAAATAATGATAACTGGCAAAAGTTAGTTGTGTATTTATTTGTAGAGGAAAGCTTTCATTTGTCCTTACGGCAAGCTATTAGTAACTACTGTTACAATAAATTAGAATATATTAAAATGGTCAACACATAGCTATTAGATACCCATTTTGTGAGATAATAAAATGCCTGCTAATGTAGAAAAACTATGAAGGGCCAACATTTTAAAAAATATTACATTTATGATTCTTTGCAGCATTGAGAAGGGCACTTATGGACTGCTCTGCAGCACTCACTACAACTCCACAACCAATGCAGTATGATGTCATGCAGGAAAACTGTGGAGCCAAATCTGGAAGTTGAGATAGGATCTCTGAAGGGACACTCTGCCTGAGTGTTGTTGTGGCTCGTTTTGAAGTTCAGGGACCTTCAGCCTTGCGTTACCTTCTTGCAGCAAAAATATTTTTTATTTGTTCCACTTGACAATGTCTTGTGATGTATTGTGCATTGAGCAAATTTGCTCACTATAAACTCCTCTTACAGAATGTTGAAGATAGATAAATGTGTGTGTTCTTTTTATATTTTTAGTCGAAACGTATTATCCAATGATATTCCTTTATTTCTCAGTGACATTAGTTTCTGTTTTGTTTTTGAACTTTTTTGTGGTTTTGTAGAGTGGATCTTTTCACAGAGTATGCATTGTACTAGTTTTGGAGCAGTTTTCGATTCCTGTTGAGTTTGGGTAAGCATGGGTAGTTTTATGGGTGTTTTGTAGTTATGTTCTATTCATGAGTTCAGATGTTGAAAGATATTTTTTTTAATTGTTGTTTTTGTTAAATGTGTTGTTAAAATAAAGTTAAACAATTATGTTATTAAATAGCTACACTCAAACTTTGTATGAAATATGTTTAAAAATCTGTTTTACCTTTTTTCATTTGTATTTGTGACTGCTGATGTCATTGCGACCTACGGTGTTGCTGTGAAGAAGGAAAATTGATTTTTGATGTAGTTATTTCGACAAATGTATACAAAGGGGAAAGTTACATTGATTTTTTTCTAAATAGCTACACTGAAAATGTATGTAAAATATGTCTATATATGTGTTTTACACTTTGTCAAAAACACCCGGTATTCGCATTGTGTCCTCGGAAATGGCACTCATAGAATCAAATGGACACTACCTGTGCAATTATCAAGGACGTCCTGTCTCCACCACTTAGCAAACGCTCCTCCTGGCACAGTACAAGTTGGGCGATGAAGTCCCCTTGGCTATTCAGGGTCGTTGGGGACCAACTACCCCTACTGTTAACTCCAGCAAGTCCCACAGTTTAACATTACTTGAACCTTTGGTTTTGTTTCCAATCTTGTTTTGGATATCATGTGATTCTAATTGTACATAATCTTTGGCACTAAATAAATGGCAATTTTATTTAAGCCATCAATTATGCCATGATGGTATATTCTGCAAGGATTACTAAGAAATACTGGCAATTGACAATCATTTCCCTTGGTATAAATATGTTTCAGAAAATGGATTGTTCTTTGTGATAGAAAGGGCTTTAATTTAGTCTGTGGAGGTAAGAATGTATTAACAAATACATAAGAGACCAAGGTGCCCCCTTCCTCTGATGTAGTGAAGTCCCCTGGAGGTAATATAGTGCAGCAATGATACAGTGTAGTGAAGGAACATGCTAAACACTATGGATTATTTGTTCTCTGGTAATTTGCTTTGTTCTGTGTCCTCAGATGAGAGGAGCACAACGCAGCAAGTCAGGCTTAGTGGTCTGATATGGAATGTTGGAGCTGCTTGTATTTTGCATTCCCTTTCTTGAAGAATCCTAGTTTATCAAAATGTATTTGTGCCAGCAATACCCATGAAGGAGGGTCGGTAAATGCGTGCCTGGGTTAAACTTTGTCACTGCGTTGTTCGTTTGTGATGGATCCAGGAGGCAGAAGACAAATTTCATGTCTTAGAATATTCAATGGAAAAAAGGCCATATTCTGCACGTTAACCGGGCCAGCAAGTCTGAAGGATGAAGTTCACGTAGCATGTGTTAGACACTGGCTTGCCACATCTGTACATTTATGTTGTTTCCCATATTGTACAACAGTTCTAGAGTAATCTGTAACCAAATAGGATTATGAAACTAAGAGCCTGTACTATCTCCTTCATAATGACTGTGATGATGATAGTTTACTGAATCAATATGCATGTTAGGAATGTCAAAACTTAGATGATAAAAGCAAATGCACATCTTCATTCAGGTCCATCTTCCCTACTACACGGCCCTGTGGATGGAAAGCAGCACTGAAGCACAGTGTTTACAGATGTTTCACAACATTCTAACATGCCATTAATATGAGATATTGTGGAAAGCTAGAGGGTGATGGTTGTTGTTCTACCAGCTGACAGCATCTGCAAAATAAGAAATCAGCTTTTTTGATGCCTCAATTTTTCCAGTGAGTTTAATTTTGTCAGCAAAGAAGACTGCCCTGGAACACATTTCTGAAAGCCTTTAACCCCAATGAATATGTAGGAATTCCTTTAGGTGCCACCACCAAGGGAATATATGCTTATCTTTGTAGGATTAATATACAACCTAAAATACATGTTTGTAACAGTGTCCTGTAATTACCCTCTCATTCACCACTTGTATGCATGCCTGTGCAACCCAGAGACCAACTGAACATCTTAGTCTACCTTGTTTTCCACAGGAATATTGAGGAAATTATCGTGAGGTCAAAACATCAAGGCAAATTATTAAGAACAAAAATATCATGAACGTAAGTATAGGTTTACTGCGTTTAATTTTACATATACATACATTGACAATATGTATCATGTAGTAATACACACAGCCACTGTATATGAGATACAAATGAACATTGCCCACTTTTTCTAAAACATATTTGAATGTAGACCAAGACATCAGAGCCTCTGACAATCTAATGAATAGTAAGGCGAGAACCAAATAAATGTTTTAAAAAATGTACAGGTGACATTTTCTGACCATTTTTGTGGCAATTTTGTTTTCCATAGTTTCCATTTATAGCCAACTGCTTTAGTTTCAGTTTTAGATTCAATTTGCATTTGCCTGGCCTTATTTCACTTTGCTATCCAAATGCAATATTTCCCTGATGGTGACTAATTGAATGCATTTTCTAAGATTCCTCTACTTGGACACTTTGGAAGTTTGACTTTACTTGCCTCACTAGTTCATACCCGTAGCTTTAAAATTTACTTGTCTCAATATGTGTACTCATTTGCAGTGGTCAATTTAAAAATGGCTTAATAGACAAGGATAAAGTAAAAATACAAACTCCAAAACAAAAAACTATTACTGAAAACAAACATGGAATGGAAGTGACATCATGAACAAAGTGCTGCCTACAAATTTATCCATTAAACAATGACCTCAGAGAATCCTAGGTGGTTGAAAAGAGCACAGTACAAACATATCAAGCAGAGCACTTCAAGCAGGGCCATTTCTGGAGTTGCCAAGAGCATTACCGACTCACCTGGTGGGACCGCTGACTGGGGTGTCTCTGCTGGGTGTCTCCCTCGCTGCCGGACCAACGCAGCCGCGAGGGGAGACTACAATCCCCGTGAACCCCTGCTCCTCGCGCCACTACCGCCGCCAGCGCGCCCGGAGGCGCTTGAAAAGCAGCAGCTTCCTCCGCATCGCGGGACGCGCGCGGGTGGTGCCAGGCTGAGCCCAGGCAGAGGGCGGGCCGTCTGAGGCCGTCCGAGGTCGGAGAAGGCCGGGCCGGGCTATCCCCCCTTCGTGAGGTTTTGTCATCATCTATCCTCGCATTTGTAAGGTACTGTGCTACGGCAAGTTGACTTCCAGGTAGTGTGCGTGGGTCTCGGCTGTTCGCGGTGGAACTTTGAACTTTTGTCCCGCAATCTGTTGTTCAGTGCTACATACCTTGTGCTGTTCCTTGCTGCAGGGCTATAATTATGGGCAAAAGGAAAGCTGTAGAAGGAGGCCAGATGAGTACTAGTAAAAAGGGCAAAAAGCCCAAGAAGAATATCCATGCCGCTATAACGTGGCTTAACGCTGCCTTGTGAATAGGGCTAAGCCCCTATTGCCACAACAACATCATCACTGAAAGTGACGTTGTGGAGGCGAGAGGGGCTTGAGAATATGCCCCTATGAGTTAAATGAGTTTGAAAATGACATTTTTAGATTATCTCAAGTGACAAGGACAAAGGTGAATTGCCTTCTATAGAAATGGGAATTACCATCATGGAACATAGCAGGGGATGCATTATACAGATTGGGTGAACTCACCCACTCTGCACTACAGAGCAACATTAAGTGTGCAACCCAGGTGCAAACTGGGACAGTGCAATCTATCACAGCAAATGCACGGTGCAGGTGCAAACTCTCAAGCAGAACTGTGAATAGTGTATTAGCAAAAGGTCGACAAGAATTTTGAAGCTGCAGTCCCACCCTTTACTGTCTGTGGTGAACCAGCACCACTTTTAAATGGGCGCAAGGATCCCCTCTTCAAGTTGTTGCAGTGAGTGAGTGTTCCTCCTTAAGAGGGATTCCTGGGGAGCCATGTAACCCTGTGGCCCCATCTCATGGGGCACCCTCAGATGGCTCCCAATCAGTGTGCCACTTTAATGTGGGGTACAGTCAGTGCACCTTTTGATTGCCACTTTGCATTTGAGTCCTTAGGCACAGGTGCAAAGGATTCCCTAATTTCCAAGGGGGCATGCCAATTTGGAAATAAGCAAACACCCTTGAGGTCACTGTCGCACATATTTAGCACCAGCACAATTATCTGCACCATCCTCTGTGGCTCCTTCTGTAATACCAAAATACTGAGCATTCTCAAAAGGAGGAGCAAGCCCCTTGCTCTCCAGGGCACTTCGTGTAATATGGCCAAAGGAGCATCTACCGTAAATGCATGGATATGTGGGGATATCTAAAAAAGCAGATGTAGCACTGCTTCAAAAAATCTTATCCTCTATAGTCAGCAGTTGATAAATCTAAAGTGGAACATGTTTGTGAGTTTTTACCCCTGAGCATGGAAATTTGTTTGCAAAGTGTGATGGAAATTTCTCTGGGGGTTTCCTCTAGTCACTAACCTTTACTTTCTAAGGGCGGTATTGCCAGAATACACAAATATAAGGACTAAAGGTGAGTAAAACCAATACAAAAGCTCATCATAATATAAATGTAATATTAGGCAGGTTTGCTAATTGTTGATGGCATATTTTGCTACTTCCATTGAGTCTCTGACAAACAAAGTTTTGCCTTTCGGAAAATATGCACCACCTCTTTCTGAGTCACAAAAACTTGATCTCACGCGGTTGAAAACTGCCTATTTTTTATCAAAATCAGGTAACGCAATTGCTGCAGCAATTAGAATCTGCAATGATTTTGGAAAGATCCCCTAAAATGTCTGCGGAACTTAAAGGCATAAATATTGGTCTAAAAAATAATGTGGAAACATTTTGGCCCAAAGTAGGCCATTTTGACATCATATAAATTATCCTTCAGTTTGTACAGAGAATGAAGCATATTAGCAAACATAAAACAACCTTTTTGACCATGTCATGAGTGATGTAATATGTGACATCATCCACAGTGCATTACGGGTGCGCGAGTTATAGTTAGCTCAACTAACTATAACAGGCGAATTTCTCAGGTTTTATATGAGTCAAATGTTCAACTAACTATAACGTCCCTGAAACCTATGTTTTTTTTTGTGAATTTCAAATGTTTTTTAAATGCTAATTCCTAACTATAATGTCTGTAAAACCTATGGTTTTTTCAGTGAATTTCAAATGTTTTTTAAATATTAATTTCATATTTTAATATTGATAAAACCTATATTTTTACTAGTATATTTTTAAATATTTTGGAGCTCCATTATACTTCTTGTTTTTAACATTAAAAATCATGATTTTATATCTTCCCCAAAAAATATGTATATGTTTTTTGGGGGGAGAAAACTGCACTCCCATACCAGTAGCGTACCAAGTTCCTTCACCACAGGAATCCTATCCGCCATATTGTTAAACTCGTAAATGATGCGCATTTCGTATCCGACGAGTTTGTGGCACCGCATCCCGCGTAACATCATATAAGCATGAAGTCACCCCAGGTACTATTTTGGTGTCCGACGGGTACGTCATGTACGTATGGGGTCGCGCCTGCTGCTTGTTGCGTATTCGACAAGTACACGCTGCCAGGCCCTGTGTTACGTCACATACATATAGTATCGCGCCGGGTATGCCATTCCCTTTTTTTTTTGGTCTCAAAAGTATATCTAAATAACTTTAAACAGTATATGAGAGCACGCGAAAATCTAAATTATTTTAAACATTTATATATTTCTAACTGTAATAAACTTATATTATGATAAATATATTTTGTCAAAATCAAGTCGGGTGCGGCCTCCTTGTGCGCTCGTTGCGCGATTGCCATGTGACCTTAACATTTCCCATTGTTACAGTTGTACGACCCCACCCATTTTACTCATTTTCTCTACAGCGTTTGATGAGAGACACCTCTTCTGCTTAGAAAATATTTTTTGGAAAAGTAATTTCCGGTACACACATATCTTATACTACACACAACATGCAACGATCATCTTGATCAATATTCATGCTCTGTACATTAGCCTTCCAAGTGTGATTGCCATGCATCTAAAACGTTCCATCAAAAACAAATATGTGTTACACGATGCCCCTGGTGTGTGTGTCTGCACATTATTGTGCTGCCTTTCGGCCTGGGTATTGCTGGCTCTAAGGAGCATCATCAGCCACGGGCAGACTGCACATCCTAGATCACATGCCATCTCATTAACGATAGTTTCCGCCCTCCCAACACATGCTACACTAATCTAAATTGCACACTCTGCGAGGTCAAAACTACAAAAGAAACACACATAAGTACACTTCCTGGCCAGGGAGGAACTGAACAATGCCCAAGTCCCCAGGATAATTATTCACACCCCTACGCTGGCCTGACGTACGCAACCCAGCCCACTTGCGTATGTATAAATAGGATAACCACGACGCCACACGTCCCTCTTCTTCCACACTACCTCAAATGATTTGCCGCATCCACCTCGCATATCACAATGCGCAATAAAAAAAAGAAATGGATCCATGAGGTGTAGTCCATCCTGGCAATCAACACGGGCTCTAAATTGTGAGACCTACTGCCCGTCGTCTACGAAAGGGATCCATGAGGTGTACACTCTCCTGCAATCAACACTCCATCTGAATTGTGAGCACTGCTACTCGTAGTGCTTGCTCACACAACAATGACAGCAGGTAAGCAGAGCGGCCTGGGTGCACAGGGACTCCAATTGAGCGTGCTGCGGCGAGAGGGGTGGGGTGCTTCAGCCTAGCTGCGCAGGTCCAAACAAACGATATTGCCATGTGTTATGATGTAATCTTTGAACCTCATTCAGTCACATCTCTGTCTCATTTTAAAGACCTGTAATGTAGGCCTGAGCCAGCGGGCAGTGCTGCCCTACAGACACCTCTTCAGCGCAGTGCTGCGGGAGGAATGGGATGCATTAGCCAGACTGCGCACATGCGAATAAGCGATATTGCCATGTGTTATGATTTGATCTTTGACCTCATTCAGGCACATCTCTGTCTCATTTTAAAGACCTGCAATACCATAAGGTAGGCCTGAACATACGGGCAGCGGTGCCCTACAGACACCTGTTGAGGGCGGTTCTGCGGGAGGGGTGGGGTGCATCACCCTGAGTGTGCACGGGCGAAAAAGCGATGTTGCCTTACGTAATGATGTGATCTCTGACCTCATTCAGTCACATCGGTCTCATTTTAAGGACCTGATAGACCGTACTGTAGGCCTGAGCCAGCGGGCAGCGCTGCCCTACAGACATGTGGCGTTGGCTTTTAGGACTCTGTAGTGAGCTCCTTACTAAGTGTACATGCACTCAGGCTCACGCCAGTGCATTACACGCGCACTTTATGCTTCTAGCATGCGCTCTGTTCCTTTTGTATGTGAACATTGGCATAGCATATTATTATTTAACCTTGTGTATTCTCGTGCACTCCAACTCCTCTTTGAACCACGTTTACCACTAACAGTTAGTAGATCGTACTTCAAAAACGAAGGATGCACTCAACTCCTATTTTCTATCAAGCTTGAAATAAAACTTCATTTACCTCCAGACGTTTCCACCATTAAATTATTTCTCCCTTTTCAGACATTCCATTGATTTCCACAAGAAGGGCGGAGTGGGAGCTGACCCCGCAATGAAGCCCTGGCATTCTGACACCTTTCATCGTGGTATCAAGACACCGTCCCGGACCGGAGACATGGTTTATCGGACAAACATACCCCGGACTAGGAGCTTGCACCAACACGTCACTGGACACATCTGTGGTGGCAGGTGAGCAGAGAAGCCTCAGTGTGCAAAACCTACAATTGAGCACAGTGTGGGGGAAGGGGTTGGGGTGCAGCACCCTGGGTGCACAGGTGCATGCAAGCGATTTTCGCGTAGCTAATAATGTAGGACTATATTATCAAACAACGGCGATAACATTATCACCACTTTAGCGACAGGAAACTGCCGCAAAAGCGACGATAAGGGGTTGATAATATGCCCTTGTAAATTCCCATAGAAGCCCAGGTTCACACCAAAACCTGGGCTTCTAAGGGAATTCACATGTTATCGCCCTTCCTTCATAATATGGCCCATAATCTCTGGCCTCATTAATTTTAAGGACTTGCTGAACCACTCTCATTCTCGCAGACCCCAGCATCCTAGACAAACGGGTGACGGAGGGTAAACACTAAGGGCTGGGTGCAATAGGCCAACGCTCTGTCTCCTCCTCCCTCTTTTCTTTTGACTCTCCCTCCCCTTCTCCCTTCCACCCACTCCCCCTCCCTTCCATTCTCACTATGGTCGTTTCATTCAGACTACCTTTCTTTACCTCTTCCACATAGCACACATGCTTATGTTTCATTTTTGTCTTGCAGGTTTCCTACGCTGCTTCCACTGGAGTCCAACCCATGTTTCTTTTATTATACTGGTCTATTAAGGTTACATTTCTATTTATTTCTGTTTTAATAAAAGTTACTTATTTTTTCAAATAAATAACTGAGTGTATAGGTCTTCTTTTTCTGACAGCACTTGCCTATTGTTTATTGTGAAAATCATCTGTTTATAGGAGATTTTAAGGACAACAATATTTAATATTAGAGTGCACCTACCAAACATAATCTAACTGACTATTAGACAAATGAAGCCTGGGTAATTGTACACCTGCAAGAGTTCTATAAGTATCTCACTTTATAACACCATAAGTACAGCCTGTGTGATTACAGAACAAATAAGGCACTGCCTAGGATCACCGAGGCTTCAGGGACTGCAGAGGCCCACCCTGCATATTTAAATAAAGACCCGGACTGTGGCGATCCCCGGACTTCAGTTGGTCTCAAACCCCCCGAACAATTAGTAAACAATACCCGGGAAGGTGGCGCTCCCCTAGGCTGCAAACTGTCTCTGTGCCCTTACGCACCTAATTTACATGTGACATTAAGATCCCCAGTCCTACAGAGACCCCGCAATATAATAATTGGATTGGCCATGGAACATTACCCACCCGCCAGGGGCCTCATTTAAAAGAACGGGCGAGACCCCGCTTTTTTTTTTGTTCTTTTCTCTCCATTTTTACCATCCGCATCCCCTCTATTACAGCGATATGAGGTTTTCCTCCTCTTGCTTCAAGTAGGCGAACAAGTATTTGCTATCACAGGGTGGAAGCCATCCACCACCCTCTAATATAAAACACAAATGTCCAGCGAATGCACACCCCGGGACATTGTATGAGCTGCGCCTGAGAGGTCACCCTCCCTACTACCATGATGCATTTGTTAGTAAAAATGCATACTAACACTACTTACACACGTGTAGTACAGTGACCAGAATGTTGTGAAGAAGCAGAGGAAGCGCAAAATCTAAAAATATAAATCCTACCAGAAGTCGGATGACATAGTTCGATGAGCTGACGACCCTGACATGAGTAGAAACAGCTACACGAACAAAACGGGTCTTCAGCACAATGCAAGCAATTTTGAAATATTGCTGAGTGGTGCCTTCTTTTTGCCTTCTCCCACTTGTCGCCAAATTTATGTAGTGAAGAGGCAGACAGCAGTGAATCCAATAAGTAGATTTATTACAAGAAAACAAGACATCATCAGCAGTGCATTGCGGGGGCGCGAGTTATAGTTAGCTCAACTAACTATAACTGGTGAATTTCTCTGGTTTTATGTGAGTCAAATGTCCAACTAACTATAACGTCCCTAAAATCTATGGTTTTTTCAGTGAATTTCTAAGTTTTTTAAAATGCTAATTCCTAACTATAAAGTCCCTGAAACCTATGTTTTTTTCTGTGAATTTCTAAGGTTTTTTAAATGCTAATTTCAAACTATAACGTGCCTGAAACCTATTGTTTTTTCAGTGAATTTCAAAGGTTATTAAAATGCTAATTTCTAACTATAACGTGCCTGAAACCTATGTTTTTTTGTGTGAATTTCAAAGGTTTTTTAAAAGCGAATTTCTATTTATGACGTTCATTAAACCTATCTTTTTTTCTGTGTTTTTTAATTATCATCCCATTCTCAACTTGGTGAAAAAAGTGCAAATCTCACCACTCTTCCATCAATACCTTACATGAACAAAACCGCCACAAACAAGAGCCACATCTAACGCTAATGAAATGCAAAGTAGGCATTCCCGTGCAAAAAAAACATGAAAACACCACTTCCCCATATTTTCAACGACCAGCCAAATCTGCAATGCGATCCAAAATGCAGGCGATAAGCCGAGTTAGCAGTAACAAAATAACATCAACCTTTAACTGGTGTAAGGAGGTCGACTATCTACACCATTATTTCGACCCAACTCACAGCCACATCTAAAGATTAACATGTGATACAGCTACTGATCATGCAGCTCCGACACCCAACAACGCCACAACACCCAGCCCCATGATCACCAGAACCCTCCCTGGACCACCCCTCCTACTACCACTGAGGCAGCACAAAACAGAACAATGGACCTTCCCAAAACGCCATGCCCCTCAGCCACACAATAGCTGAATGTTGGGAGATGAGCAACCAACTATATATGAAGGAGGCAAGTCACCCGTTACTGATAAAACACACAATGCCAAGTGTAACGCTCATATGCTGCACAAACCTCACTATGCAAAGCAAAAACCTCTCCATGTAGAGATATACTATTGATACTTGTAGTTTAGTGCACAGTTGACGCAACCATGTTACCTCAGGCAGTGGGGAAGATCTCGGACATGTAGCTGTGTTGTCCCCCCTGGAAGCGGAAGCAGAGTGGGTTGCTCCAACGAACGCCACTCCAGCGTAGGAGTATGAATAAATAGAAAAACCCCTAGGCGTGGTTCACTTGTGGGAATACCAACGAGTCTGTCAGAATGGCAGCCCTCACCCTGGCACATGGCAGCCACCATAACCGCGGTCCTCCTCCACACAGGGCCCCTGCAAACCCAGCGGTACAGCACCGCAGACTTATGTCTGTACCGACTACTGCCTTCGATCTACACTACGGACAGCACGGCTCACAATTCAGATGTAGGGGCGATTGCAGATATCGCAGTCCAGTTCGCAAGACACGTTGCTCCCAATGCGGCCCATCCAGACCACGCATCATCGCAGGGTGAGCACACGCTGTGTGCTTCAGGTACTACTAGCTCACTGCACCATAAGTCATCACCACGTGGCCTTATCAACGCAGAGTTCTTTAGACAAAACACATTGCTCCAAGTGCGGCCCACCGGGAACACGTCTCATCGCAGGGTGCACACACGCTGAGTACACCAGGTGCCACTAACTGTGCAGCTCAACTCAACACCACGTGGCTGTGCACCCATCCTGACCGCTTCCTCCGCCTGGAGTTACATGGTTCACAATTCAACATTAGTAGCGACGCAAATTGTGTAAGAGTCTATAAAGGGTTAAGAAGACCAAATGTTCCCAATCTGTGCAGTTCAAGTCAACGTCACCTGCCTGTGGGCCTTTGCTGACCGCTGCCTCCGGCCTACACTGTGGAAGACCGACGACACGTGGTGCCAACTAACCCTGTTCAACCCAAGCCGATCCCACATGTGTAACTGTGTCCTGAGTCCTCAATGGCAGTGACCACAGCACCAGACTCCCTTCGATCACCGAAGGGTATTTCCACATGGAAGACCAGCAACACGTGGTGCCACTGAACCTGTACTACGCAAGGTTTGTTTGGGTCACCAACGTATGTACGTGGCTGTGGCTGTGGACCCTAGCTCACTGCTACCTCTGCCCTACACTGTGGGCGACCGGTGTCAAATGGTACCACTAACCGTCTTCAACACAAGCCGATCCCACATGTGGAACTGGGTCCTGAGTCCTGAATGTCAGTGACCCCAACTTGCCAGTGACCACAGCGCTAGACTCCCTTTGATTAGTGTGGCGTATTTGCATATCGAAGTCATCAATGTGGAAAGTATTGCTGACGAAAAGAGAACCCAAAAGATAAATTTTACTCAAACTGTCGATTTCCCTTCCCACGTACAGTAATTTACAAAGGAAGAGTGAACAGTTTTATATCAGCAATGAGACATACCATCACTCGAAAATCACCCAAAAATACTTATAATTTAAAAAGAACAGAAGCATCGAAGTACAATAATGATTAGAATACGGAGATTTTGAAGATGTGAAATGCAAATATGAACATACAATATGATGCACATAACTCAATTGTTGTTTCTCACTATGTCACGTCATACATTACCAACTATGAGAAGACAGAATTGAAAGAAATGTGGGAAGAAATTTCACAGGAGAAGACACTTAGGAAAAAAATTTACAGCTTCAGTTTGAAGATACTTTCACATCGAAAAATTGGATCCTACCAATGTTCGGATCGATAGACATCTGCAAGTTTATACTCAAAGTCATCAGGAACCATCTGGATATGTCTAGGTTTTCCTGCAGCACGAAATCGAGTTTTAATATAAATGTTATAAGACAAATTTGTGATGATATAGACTTAGTTTCTTTGCTAGTCAAGAGAACTGTACAGAAAATAACAGTTGGATATGTCTAGGTGTTGATCAACAAATGGAAGATAATACTGTTGTGAAGTTTGAAAAAGAAATAACAAAGTTTAAAGTAGTTTCTGGTGAAAATCCCAACTATATTTATATTTATTGCCGACGTACTCATTATAAAATTCAAACTAGGAATGTAGATGTACTACCACTAACCCTGTTCAACACAAGTCGATCTCACATGTGTAACTGTGTCCTGAGTCCTGAATGGCAGTCACCCCAAGTCCCTGGCAGTGACCACAGCACCACACTCCCTTCGATCACTGAAGCATATTTCGATATGCAAGGCCAGCGACACGTAGTTCCACTAACCCTCTTTAACACAAGCCGATCCCACATGTGTAACTGTGTCCTGAATGGCAGTGACCCTAAGTCCGTGGCAGCAGCCACAGCAGCTTGCTCTCTTTGATAAATTAGACATATTTCCATATGCAACGGCGGTGATACGTGGTGCCAATAACTCTGTTCAACACAAGCCGATCCCACATGTGTAACTGTGTCCTGTGTCCTGAATGGCAGTGACCCCAACTCTGTACCACCACACTCCCTTTGATCAGTGAGGGGTATGTCCATATGCAGCTACAGACTCCAGTAGGCAAGTAAGTATCACAGTCCTGCACCCTACATATTGTCCTTTTAGTATCCTTTCTTCAAGAACCTTTTTTTATATCAGTTATAGCTTTACTACAATAACCAAATTAATCTTCAAATGAAAACTAAAATGGAATAGCAGTATACACTGCAGGCAGTACAGCTCGCAATTCCATTTTTAAATGCTCATTTCTAACAACAAGATTGTACTCAGAAAATACAACACTTCATCAGTGTATTCTATACTTATTTCATCTTTTCATCATACACCTACACTGCACGCACTAGGGCTCCCAATGGAAATTATTTCTTCATTCATTAACTACAGAGTCCACTAGGCAAGTAACTATTACAGGCCTCACATCAACATAATATACTTTTAGTATCCTTTCTTCTTGAACATTTTTTATGTCAGTTATACCTTTAGAAACATAAACTCTCGGGTCTGAGCAACTTTAGAACTAGAGCATGAAAGGAGAGATACTATAGTCAAGCTGTGTCTAAAATGACAGTGAACAAATCAGAAAGGAAAGGAATCCCTTTAAGGATGAATGCCCTCACTCACCCGAAGGTGACATGCGTCATCATTTGGGCTTTCTCCTCTCAGTGGGAAAACCTAGTCCCACTGAGGGCTACAACCACCGCACTGAGAAGTGGGAGCTCAGGGATGTTTTTGTTTAAAGATTTTAGGATACTCAGATCCCAAAGATGAGCACTAATGTGAGATGAGGGCGCAGCGCAAAAAAATACAAAAATGTGTGAAATGTGAGCTAAAACTGGCTAGCGCTATTGAAAAAATGATTTTTATTAACTCATTAGCCCTGCCAGAGATAAAAAACAGTGCAAAGCAGTTACTATTGAAAACTGCTTGATGACAAGGGTCAACATGTTTCAGCCAATGACCATCTCGAAAGTATGTGTGGCTTTCATCAGGACCAAAAAACAAAGCTGCTGCTAGGAAGTGTTACACACGTGCAAATAAAGTTTGAAAAAAAGACCAAACCAGTTAATGCTTTAGCGGATACAATCTCGCTGGAACTTGTCTGAAAATAAGAAGACACATATAGAAAAAGTAAGTCTCCAAAACTCATTAGTTAACAGTCAAGTCTGAAACACTGGTATATGTGGCTCAAACGTAGTACTTATGTCCAAACTGTAAGGAAGCTCTAGTAAAAAAGACTCACCCAATCTGTGGGACAAGTAGGCCCACCTCAACCTGGTTACAACTCAGGGAAGGGAGCCCCGCTCTGTAAAAATAAGCAAGTGTAAACTAATCAGTATAATTTACTTGCTCAATAGTGCCAGGAAATGTGAAAAATATCAGTAATGTCCAACAGACTAAAACGGACTCAAAACGACATAGAGTGTTATAACGATGTCACTCCCCTTACATCCTGGAAGTGTATGTACATTAACCACTTATTAAGATTTCCAAAAGTGGTCAAGAACGAGGAAAGTCAGGTGACTGAAAATTACAAACCCAAGTTCAAGCCAAGAATCTTTACACCGAAAGACTACGCCATGACCAAACACAGCGACAATTGTCAATTGCTTAAACCAAATCATCGAGCAGAAACTCACTAAAATACATATCAATACACTCACCTCTCCGTCGGTACTCCGTCGATGTACAGAAATTGCAACCGGAGGAACCGACGGGATGGGAAAAGTGAGAATAAATACCCAAACACTGATGGTTCCGAATGGAGAAATGAGGACCCCATAGGTGTCTGTCCGGACTGCCTGCATTCGCGAAGAGACATAAGGACCCCATATTCGTCTTGCTGTAATGCCTGTCTCTAGCAGTACGCTGGTGGTTTGGTAAAGCAGTGTACGGCAAAGAACGCATGCGCACTAAAATGCATTTGTACCATAGAGTTTTGTTAGTGAAGCCCGCCCGGAGACAGCAATGATTGTTTAGCTGTAACCTAGCAACGGGAACATATAGTTTTTTCAAGAGACGATACAAAACAGGACACAAGCTTTATTAGTTAATGGACACAACCAAGTCCCTGAATGTTAGGCAAATCGATTTGTGCATAATTACTGAAGGTCCAGTATTAGCAAAATGCAAATCCCATTTGACACAAAGTGTGTGAAAAACGCTAAAAAGGCATGTGTCGTATTGCACCACAAGTACAGGAATCAGTAAGTAACGGTGCCACAGTTGACTAAACAAGTAAACAAACAATCGCTCCACAGTATAATCTCAGAAGAGATCTACATATACCCAGTTGTTTTATGAATTTACTATGGGAATGTTATAATATCAAATTATTTGTTGGGATTGCTAAAGGCAATTCTCATAGATGGTATAAAGTCATAGAGACAACCAAGGAATATCCTCATTCAGACCTATGATGTCACTTTTTAAGCGGAACACCCACCGCTGTTCTCTTCTGAAGAGAAATTTTGAAATATCTGTGATATGCTGGGGAATGAGAGGCTGCTCCAAAATGGTCCACGACAAGTCATCTGCCTGATGGTTAAGATCCAGGAAGTGGTTTGTCATTTTAGTAGCCCTCCTCTTGCACCGAATGGTGCTCTTGTGTTCAAGGATTCTGGTTTTGACCTTGCGTGTAGTCATGCCCACATACCGCATGGAACAGGGGCACGTGATGAGATAGATTACATTATCGCTATTGCAATTAGTGTGTTTTTGTAACAGCCAAGGTCTACCAGTGCCAATATCCACCTGTGTCATGTGTGAAGTCTGTGGACAAGCCGCACATGAACCACATGGGTAATGTCCTTTCACCGGTGGTAAACCCCATGATGACTGTTGTTCACTTGTATTGTGCAAGATTCTCGGTCTGATGTGTACAATGTGGTCTTTAATGTTGGCACTCCTTTTAAAAGCAAAAAGTGGAGGTTCTGAGGCCTCAGTACCAATGTTCAGGATTTTCCAGTGTTTGAGGATACTGCTCTTGATTTTGTTAGAGTAAGTATTGTAAGTATTCACACAGGTGAGTCTGTCATTTTGATAATCAGTACCGCAAAGCTTATTGCGGACACAATACTGATAGAAATACAGACACTGGAGACACAAATAAAGTCAGTCTTGGTTTCTTCTGTCTACAAGAAGCAGGCCGAAGAAACTAATAAAAACAACAAAGAATTTAAGGATTCAGTTTTGGCAAGCAAGATAGTCAAATTCAAAAAAGATCTTGATAAGTTTAAATTTGACAAAGTATACCCATACACTAGTGATACCTATGTCCCTCCCCAGTTCAATCACAAAGGAAGGAGATATGGTTCAAATTATTCTACATCAGCTAGTGAAGATGGGTCGACGGATTCGGACACAACCCCGTTCGAAGACGTGAGATCCAACAACACCAATAAAAGAAATAGAGGACAAAGAGGTGGTCAATACGGCCAAGGGCAACAACAATGGTGGCCACCAGGCCCTTTCGGGTATCCACCCCAACCACCATTTCAATCACCAATGTACCCATTCCAGCCTTTCAATAGTATGATTCCTCCGCAGCCTTTTTTAGGGTTTGGCCCAAGAAGGTCAAGAGGCCGCAGAAGAAATCAACGGGCATCAGTCCATTGGGATGCACCAGTAACTTCAAGGACACTACGCAGCAATGTCCAGCCTCCGGTACAACCAGGGACCAGCAGGGAAACGACCTGATTATGAATTTAAGCAAGCGACAGCTTAATCCTACCGAAATGACTGTGCTAAAGAAAGGTTTGGGGTTTGTCCCCACGAATACTGGCGACCCTTTCCTGATTAGACAAGAGTTGGCCTGTTTCTTTCGTAAAATACGCTTACGGTCCTTTTTTTCTACAAAAGATACCACTGATTCATCCACAGAAAATACCAATACTGGTCTTAGACCACGTTCAACTTTTAATCCTCCATCGCATTTGATACCTGTGCAGGTCGCTACTTTTGAAAAAGCGGTCCTTAAAGATGTTGAAGAGTTGTTTCAACACAACATGAGACATTATCACAATCTTCCAAAATCAGAAGAAAAAGCATTAAAAGAGCTGGCCAAAGATGATACCATCGTGATAAAAGCTGCGGATAAGGGGGGTGCGATCGTGATTTTGGATAGTATCACATACAGAGCAGAATGTATGCAACAACTTAACAACAGAGATGCCTATAGACCGCTCAAATTGGATCCAACCAAACGCCTTTCCTGCGAGATTAAAGGGATGGTTGATGAAGCCAAAGACAATGGATGGATCACCGATCATGAGGCTGCTTTTTTAGTGGTATCACACCCTGTTATACCCTATTTTTATGTACTTCCAAAGGTACATAAAGGACAATCACCACCTCCAGGTAGACCAATCATCTCTGGGATAGGTTCCCTGTTGGAACCTCTATCAACTTTTGTTGATTTTTTTCTGCAACCATTGGTCCTAGAGATGCCGACGTATCTTCAAGATACAAAACATCTATTGCGCCTCCTGGATGACATTCCCTTTGATCCTGAACAAGATTTCTTGGTTTCATTTGATGTGGAGGCGTTATATACCTCCATACCACAAGATGAAACGCTTGCAACAGTTGAGATGCTGTTACAATCAAAATCTATTGATAGCATCACCCCTGTGCACTTCTTTATGATGTGTGCACGAATGGCCATGAAGGAGAATTTCTTCAGATTTGAGAAAGACGTGTTCTTACAAATATCGGGAACATCTATGGGCAGCATTTTCGCGCCCAGTCTAGCGAATTTGTATGTGCATATGTTTGAGCAGTCTATAATATTCAGAGAAGACAATCCCTTCAGAAGCCATATAAGCATCTGGAAACGATACATCGATGATGTATTTGTAGTATAGAAGGGATCATCTGACAGCATCATGGCTTTCCACACATGGATGAACACACAGAACAACTTCCTGAGATTCACAGTTGAACTTTCGAATACAAGTTTACCATTTTTAGATATTCGAATTTTTCCAGAGAACGGAGGGTTGGGTACTGAGTTATATCGTAAACCTACAGCCTGTAATTCGTTATTATCTTTTGAGAGTTTCCATCCCAAATCCCTCAGGGAGAATCTTCCTTTTGGAAAGTTTTTAAGAATAAGGAGGAACTGTTAATCCATTGCCAAATACAATGAGCATGCGAAACTTCTCAGCACTCAACTGAAGGAGCGTAATTACCCCAAGAAAGTGATACATATGTCTCGGAAAAGAGCAGCAAACAACAATCGGGCAGCTCTGATTGATTTGCCCAGCCCCAAAGAACCTTCTGACAGACTCACCTGTGTGAATACTTACAATACTTACTCTAACAAAATCAAGAGCAGTATCCTCAAACACTGGAAAATCCTGAACATTGGTACTGAGGCCTCAGAACCTCCACTTTTTGCTTTTAAAAGGAGTGCCAACATTAAAGACCACATTGTACACACCAGACCGAGAATCTTGCACAATACAAGTGAACAACAGTCATTATGGGATTTACCACCGGTGAAAGGACATTACCCATGTGGTTCATGTGCGGCTTGTCCACAGACTTCACACATGACACAAGTGGATATTGGCACTGGTAGACCTTGGCTGTTACAAAAACACACTAATTGCAATAGCGATAATGTAATCTATCTCATCACGTGCCCCTGTTTCATGCGGTATGTGGGCATGACTACACGCAAGGTCAAAACCAGAATCCTTGAACACAAGAGCACCATTCGGTGCAAGAGGATGGCTACTAAAATGACAAACCACTTCCTGGATCTTAACCATCAGGCAGATGACTTGTCGTGGACCATTTTGGAGCAGCCTCTCATTCCCCAGCATATCACAGATATTTCAAAATTTCTCTTCAGAAGAGAACAGCGGTGGGTGTTCCGCTTAAAAAGTGACATCATAGGTCTGAATGAGGATATTCCTTGGTTGTCTCTATGACTTTATACCATCTATGAGAATTGCCTTTAGCAATCCCAACAAATAATTTGATATTATAACATTTCCATAGTAAATACATAAAACAACTGGGTATATGTAGATCTCTTCTGAGATTATACTGTGGAGCGATTGTTTGTTTACTTGTTTAGTCAACTGTGGCACCGTTACTTCCTGATTCCTGTACTTGTGGTGCAATACGACACATGCCTTTTTAGCGTTTTTCACACACTTTGTGTCAAATGGGATTTGCATTTTG
Source organism: Triturus cristatus (assembly GCF_964204655.1). Classification (NCBI taxonomy): domain Eukaryota; kingdom Metazoa; phylum Chordata; class Amphibia; order Caudata; family Salamandridae; genus Triturus; species Triturus cristatus. Next base: position 1,362,085,928 of record NC_140589.1, read on the forward strand.
CTAATACTGGGCCTTCAGTAATTATGCACAAATCGATTTGCCTAACATTCAGGGACTTGGTTGTGTCCATTAACTAATAAAGCTTGTGTCCTGTTTTGTATCGTCTCTTGAAAAAACTATATGTTCCCGTTGCTAGGTTACAGCTAAACAATCATTGCTGTCTCCGGGCGGGCTTCACTAACAAAACTCTATGGTACAAATGCATTTTAGTGCGCATGCGTTCTTTGCCGTACACTGCTTTACCAAACCACCAGCGTACTGCTAGAGACAGGCATTACAGCAAGACGAATATGGGGTCCTTATGTCTCTTCGCGAATGCAGGCAGTCCGGACAGACACCTATGGGGTCCTCATTTCTCCATTCGGAACCATCAGTGTTTGGGTATTTATTCTCACTTTTCCCACCCCGTCGGTTCCTCCGGTTGCAATTTCTGTACATCGACGGAGTACCGACGGAGAGGTGAGTGTATTGATATGTATTTTAGTGAGTTTCTGCTCGATGATTTGGTTTAAGCAATTGACAATTGTCGCTGTGTTTGGTCATGGCGTAGTCTTTCGGTGTAAAGATTCTTGGCTTGAACTTGGGTTCGTAATTTTCAGTCACCTGACTTTCCTCGTTCTTGACCACTTTTGGAAATCTTAATAAGTGGTTAATGTACATACACTTCCAGGATGTAAGGGGAGTGACATCGTTATAACACTCTATGTCGTTTTGAGTCCGTTTTAGTCTGTTGGACATTACTGATATTTTTCACATTTCCTGGCACTATTGAGCAAGTAAATTATACTGATTAGTTTACACTTGCTTATTTTTACAGAGCGGGGCTCCCTTCCCTGAGTTGTAACCAGGTTGAGGTGGGCCTACTTGTCCCACAGATTGGGTGAGTCTTTTTTACTAGAGCTTCCTTACAGTTTGGACATAAGTACTACGTTTGAGCCACATATACCAGTGTTTCAGACTTGACTGTTAACTAATGAGTTTTGGAGACTTACTTTTTCTATATGTGTCTTCTTATTTTCAGACAAGTTCCAGCGAGATGGTATCCGCTAAAGCATTAACTGGTTTGGTCTTTTTTTCAAACTTTATTTGCACGTGTGTAACACTTTCTAGCAGCAGCTTTGTTTTTTGGTCCAGATGAAAGCCACACATACTTTCGAGATGGTCATTGGCTGAAACATGTTGACCCTTGTCATCAAGCAGTTTTCAATAGTAACTGCTTTGCACTGTTTTTTATCTCTGGCAGGGCTAATGAGTTAATAAAAATCATTTTTTCAATAGCGCTAGCCAGTTTTAGCTCACATTTCACACATTTTTGTATTTTTTTGCGCTGCACCCTCATCTCACATTCGTGCTCATCTTTGGGATCTGAGTATCCTAAAATCTTTAAACAAAAACATCCCTGAGCTCCCACTTCTCAGTGCGGTGGTTGTAGCCCTCAGTGGGACTAGGTTTTCCCACTGAGAGGAGAAAGCCCAAATGATGAAGCATGTCACCTTCGGGTGAGTGAGGGCATTCATCCTTAAAGGGATTCCTTTCCTTTCTGATTTGTTCACTGTCATTTTAGACACAGCTTGACTATAGTATCTCTCCTTTCATGCTCTAGTTCTAAAGTTGCTCAGACCCGAGAGTTTATGTTTGTGTGTTGCATATTACGTATTAGGGGAAAGAAACTTCTCGCAGGTCTTTAAATCTGTTCCCTTGGACCCCCTCTATCCATTTTGTGTGTTATACAGTTATACCTTTAGTACAATCACCAAATTCATTTTCAAGTACAAACGAACACTCAGCAGTCTACACTGCAGGCAGCAGACCTCGCAATTTGAATTTTGGACACGTGGTGCCAACTAACACTGTCCAACACAAGCCGATCCCAAATGTGTGACTGTGTCCTGAGTCCTGAATGGCAGTGACCCCAAGTCCATGGCAGCCACCACAGCAGCAATCTCTCTCTGATCAGTTAGACATATTTCCATATGCAGTGACCCAAAACTTCATGGCAGCGACCACACCACCACACTCCCTTCGATTAGTGATGAGTATTTTCATATTGAAGGCTGGCGACAAGTGGTGCCACTGAACCTGCACTGCGCAGGCCGGTGAGGCCACCAACGTATACACGTGGCTGTGAACCCTTGCTCACCGCTACCTCTGGCCTACACTACAATCAGCAGGCCTCACAATTCAGATACAGTCGTAATTCCACATGAAACAGTCCTATAGCCAAGACACATTGCTCCCAGTGCGGCCCGTCCACACCAAGCATAATCACAGTCTCATACAGTCTGAATGCTTCTGGTGCCACTAACCCTCTTTAACAGAAGCCCATCCCACATGTGGAACTGTGTCCTGAGTCCTGAATGGCAGTGACCAAGTCCAAGGAAGCAACCACACAACATACTCCCTTCGATCAGTGAGGCATATTTTGATATGCAAGGCCGGCGACACGTGGTCCCACTAACCCTCTTTAACACAAACCGATCCCACATGTGTAACTGTGTCCTGAATCCTGAATGGCAGTCACCCCAACTTCATGGCAGCGACCACAGCACCAGACTCCCTTCAGTCTTATTTGTTGTTATTTTCTTTAAATACATTTTTTTATATGTAAATCTATACATGTCTAAGACTCTTCTTTGTCCAACCGCACAGGGACAATTCCGGGCCCAAGAAGGTTGTTGGGGGGTATGATGGTAATGTGGGAAGAGGGTGTGTTATCTGCTGATGTGGGGAGAGGCAGAGTCAAAGGGGTATCTATCACAGAAAGAGCTCCGATATGTTTTCAGAAATCCCTCGAACAGATGCCAGCTGATGGACTGAATCTCAAAATGGTTTTTCAATACTTATGTAGTGTGAGTGAACAGTTTGCACCCAGGCTCGCAGAGGGACTGCTGCGGCCCCTCCACTCCACTCACAGATGCAGTACTACAATCCGTCCGCGTCATTGTAGCTATCCCTGCCCTGTTCCGTCGTACGCCACGCCAAGCCACACCACTCCGATTACGTTCTGACGTTGGCCCCACATAGCTACCTGTCTCAGGCATACTCGCTGTTGGTGTGCAGGTCAGTGGTCTAGTTCTCAACATCTCACGGCCACTCCCTGAGGGCAGGTTTGCACACACACCACACCCATCCGCCACATGCGTCACAGGCCATGTGACCACGCAAATATAATAGATCGACAACGTCACATCCTTTATTGCCACTGCTGACTAGATGCCGGACGCTCCACGTGTCTCAACCATAAAGAGTCTTTCAAAACTTGCGCAGGTTACTCACACCCTAATCTGTATAGCCCTCAAGGGCCTACCCCCCTTGGTGCGGACTTCCCATGCACAGGGTTAGTGCCACCCGAAGCTCATATGGCCATCAGGGGCCTACCACCACGTAGCACGAACTTAACTTCCACAGGCTTAGCGGACCCAAAAGCTGATGTGGTCTCCGCCATTGATGACTCAGGACTCAGCGACATGTGTGAGATCTGCCGGGCTGTGGAGAAGATGATGTGGTCTCCACCATTCATGACTCAGGACTCAGCGACATCTGTGCGATCTGCCAAGCACCTGATGTGATCTCCGCCATTCATGACTCAGGACTCAGCGACATATCTGGGATGCACAGAATTTTGATGGGCACATGGAGTGCCCACTGCTACACACTGCGGTGGCACCAGGTAATTATTTGCTCATGGATGCACAGGGGCGGCAGTGTCTCTCTCTCTCTCTCTCTCTCTCTCTCTCTCTCTCTCTCTCTCTCTCTCCCTCTCTCTCTCTCTCCCCCTCTCTCTCTCTCACCCCCTCTCTCTCTCTCCCCCCTCTCTCCCCCTCTTTCTCTCTCTCTCGCTCTCTCTCTTCCTTCTTCTCCTTCTATCTCTCTAACTCTCTCTTCCTTCTACCTTTATCACTCCCTTTCTTTCCTTCCCTGTCTTTTCTCTCTGGCTTTTTTTTCCCTTTTATTTTTCTCTTTGTCTCTCTCCTTTGATATGCGCATTACACACACCCTTATTTTGTGCTTTATTTTCCAGGCTCTGTCGTCCACATCCATGGTCCCCACAGCAGTTTTCCACCATATTTTTATTTTTTTTGATACATTTTGTTTATTACTTTATCGTTGATATATGTTAATAAAAAAATAAAGTTTGAAAAAAAAATTAATAACGTTTCTGTTTGTTTTCATAACTGCTGTGTAACTCTTTCTTGTTCTTATTACTGTTATTTGACGAAGTCCACCATGGTCTTAAATTTTGGAGGACTTATTACGAGAATACTGGTGATGTCTGCAGTTTCCACCAACTTCTGAATAGTGTGTTAGATTTATCTCAACTTTACTTCCATTAAAGTGCTGATAATGAAATGCAGACTAGCCTCTCCTGTGCATAAAGACACGAGGTGCACCTTTGCGATTTATTCTAAATTCTAAAATCCTGTATTGAATTGCACTGACGTAGTGGCTGCACTCACAGTGTACACACAACATCATTTACGAAACCTCATTGTATTTATATTGATTGGGAATCGGGCGTCAGGTGCTGGATCTTGACGAGATACAATGCCCAGTTCGTATATTGTCCTGCACATGCAAAAAATCACATCACAACTTTCCCACGAACTGCAATTCGAAACAAATTCCAGTGATAAGCCACGCTAGCACCAGGGTTTTACACCTGCTTTCTGATGGTGTTAAGCAGGACCTGCACCATGAAAGAGAAGACAGCCAAGAGCCACACCAGAACACCCACAGGTGCCATAGAATAAATGAGCATGATACAGGCATACTCATGAGGGCCACAAGACTCTTCGGAACAACTCCGGGACCGCCAATGCCCCCAAACCCGCATCTGAGCAAGTGTGTCCTTCTGGTCATTGTGTTAGCATGATAGGCACCAGCCCTGCAACATCACAGTGTGCTATCACCTCAGCGTTGGCAGTGAGCCTGGACATGTAGCTACGCACGCATCCTCCTGCATGCACAACCGGCGTGTGCTGGTCCGGAGTAAACAGGTCAGGGGTGTGCGTATCCGACAACGGGAACGGGGTGTCTCGGACATCTCCGTGTACAGGAAGTGCGGTAAGTGTGTCTCTATGTTCTGGTGTGGCCTGCCACAAGGGCCGCAGCGGTTGATGTTGTAAAGTGGCATGCACCACCTCCAAACGGCACTGTGATGGTGTCGTTGGAATGCAACAGCACATGTGCAAATAGGCATTACAATGGTGTGCCGTACTAGTGCATGAGAAACAACAGCGCACCGTACGAAAGTGTGGGAGCTCGTGGGAGGGAGGAGCAGCTGTTTGCAATGTAACAGACAGTGAACTCTCCCATGTGCCATGTGCTGGGAATCTCATCCATGATGACCACGGTCACAGGCATCCCACAACACCAAGGACCCGTCTTTGTGCACATCCACTATGAATGCAGTGTGGTTTTCACTTCTATGCTCGTTCACTGGTGTGATGTTGGCGAGTTGTGTGACTTGTGCTCCTTGTTGGTGTGTTTCATTTTGGCCATTGTTTGTTTATACTTAATTGTGCATGTCTGCCATTCTGCCCATCTCCCCCGTCCCCCCACTCCCTGCTTCTTCCTCTTCCTGTGCTGTTCTGTCTATAAATTTTGTTGCTCCACACATAAATACATGTAAAGAACAAATTAGAATAGTTCCTTGATTCTTTTAGGTTTCAAAACTTCTCTCTCTTGGTTTCTTTTTAATTTTCCATATAAACAGTTTTTTAAAATATTCAACAACACATAGAAGTCAGAAGTGCAACGTATTCTATCAACACACTTTCAAGAACATTCTACAGCAGATGCAGGTTAAAAGTTCATCAATCGTTTTAAACGTAACCATATTTTTTTGCAACATTTTCTCGAACATTTAACGGCACGTACAGGTTAAAAGTTCACGATTGTTTAAGTTCGAACAGTGCCTTCCAAATGCAAGTAGCAGGTGTGGTTGAGTTGACAACTTTTATCCTATGATATGTACTCCACGTTGAAACTGCTTTTCTTAACCAATTACAAAGATGCTTTTCCACAAAACGAATGTGCACCCTACTTAAAAAAAAGAATGCTTTTCGTCTCCCAATCACGTATCGTTTTGTATGGCAATAAAAAGTAGTTCCCCATCTTTAAACATATATCTTATTCTACCAAGGAACTGCATGAGCTACAGACATCTTTCCATACCTTCAAGCCATACCTTCAAAATGCTAGTGTGGATCGTAGGACATAGCTATATTTTCTGGTGCAAGAGTTATGCAGAACAGAGACGTATTGACTTAGACCTAGGTTTACAAAATGTGGACATTAAATGGTTTGCACAGAGAGGATTGAAGTGACACCAATTGTTGCCTTTGGTTAAAACCTGTTTGCATCTCCAACACCCTGACCTCATGATTGTGCACTGTGGTGGAAACGACCTAGGCACATTGGGTAGGTTTGGAAATTCTTATGAAGGACACCTGTGGACAATTGATGTTGCTTTTCCCTCAAACTGTCTTTGTATATTCCAATATATGACAGAAGTGGAAATGGTCAAAACTATTTTGACCTCAGATTGAAAAATCTAGGAAGAAACTCAACAAAGCTGTGTCTGCATACCTCAGAGACCACAAAATGGGGTCCATCTACAACAACAACATACGTTTTGATATGGCTGATATCTACAGAAGTGATGGAGTACACTTCACAGATCACAGACATCGAGTTTTCCTGAATAACTTGAAGCTGTGCATCCGCACTTATATGTAGCACCAAATAATCAACTTAAGGGCTATTTTTAGAGCCATCCTATAACTGACAACTTAGGCCTGCTATTTTAGGGTCAGCTAACGGCAACTCCTGGACCCTCGCCAAAATGTATTCTCCACACCGCTGTGATGCAACGGCCAGACCATCTGACTTTGCAGCACAGAGCTCTCGCTTTGATCACCACCTCTACTCCCCCATAGGGGTGAGTAGTTTGCGTTTTACAAATACTGTATTGATTTACCTTCGCACTCCCTATACAACACCACCTAAGCACCATATACAAGTTGGACAAGTGTGGCACAGCGCCCAGAGCACGTGACTTCACAGCATAGCAAACACAGGCTCATGGTTTCATACCCGAGTCCAGCAGCAGCTCAATTTAGCAGCATGGCACTCTAGGCAATACCTCACTTAATTTCCGTACCCAGCACTTTCAGACCAGTAGGGGTCAGTAGTTCACCGGCTTTACCCCGAGTCCGTCAGCAGCTCAGCGTATGCCCCCAGTGCCATCAGACCCGTAGGAGTGAGTATTTTGCACTTTACAAATACCGAATTGATTTGATACGTGCAAATTTACCTTCACACTCCCTGTATAACAACCCCTAAGCACCATACACAAGTTACAATGTTCGAAACAAAAGTTCCTCCGAGTAGGCATAACTACATACTGACACTACTTGGACAGATATGGCACAGCGGCCAGAGCACATGACTTCACAGCATATGACACACTGTTTGGACTCTCGCTTTCATCCCCGAGTCCGGCAGCAGCTCAGCCTAGCACCATGAGACTGTTCAAAATACCTCACATATTTTCCGTACCCCAGGACTTTCAGCCCAGTACAGGTCAGTAGTTCATCCTAGTAGGTATAAACACATGCTGACACTACTTCCACAGGTGTAGTGCAGCGGCCACGGCACATGACTTCACAGCATAAGACACACAATTTGGGCTCACGCTTTAATCCCCGACTCCCGCACCAGCTCACCTTAGCAGCATCAGACTCTAGGCAATACCTCACTTGATTTCCATAGCCCAGCACTTTCACACCGCTACAAGTGAATGCTTCGCTTCACACCCCGTCTACAGCACACCCTAAACAGCCCGGGGAGGTTACAGTGCTCCTAACCTCCTCTTTCCCACTTTTTTTGCCCTTTTTTCCCCTTACTCGCTTCGATGGAATCACAAAATAGCGGCCTGCGCTTCCTAGTTGCAACCACTTGCAGCGCTCACAACCAATAAGCACCAAGCTCGTGCTCGTAACGCCTCAGCCAATCAGATGGTAGAATTCCCAAATATCGATATCTGCCAATTTTGATACTTCTCAAAAACTACTGAACAGATTTACACCAAATAAACAAAAGCGTGCTTTCTAGACCAGGACCCTTCTCCCTGCCAAATTGGGGGTAATTCCGTTCACCCGTTCGACCTGTAGCCTTGTCTAAAGATTCCTATGGAAATTAACATGGAGAAAACACGTTTTGGGCCCCCCCTTTTTTCTCAGCCCCCCCTTGACGAATCACCCCCAAACTTCCCACATAGGAGCTGATATGAACAAAGAATTAGTTTGGAAAATTTCATGAAGATTCAGCAAACAACGCCAAAGTTATAAACAAAACAAAACTTGGTCCTAACTATAACTACCTACTGGCGACCGCCAGTAGGTTATATATATATGTATATATATATATATATATATATATATATATATATATATATATATATATATATATATATATATATATATATATATACCTAAATGTGGGCTTGGAGCCCACCCACTGCTTTCATTTGTCTGTTTCAGTGTCCTTTAAAAATACGTGACTGCTAGTGGTCAATCCTTCCTCTTGACCCTCCTTTTCTCTTTGATTTCCTCCCACAGCAGCAGGGATCAACTACTATATAGTTACGCACATTTGGGGGACTATTTTTTTCCTTTTCTTTGTTTCCTGCTCTCACATCCCTCACCCCTACTGCCACTTCTCCCACCTCCTCCCATGCGTTACATGCTCTCCCCCACCTACCCCTGCATCGCTGTGTGTTTATTCCATATAGTTCATATTGATCTCCCCGTTGTCCTCCCCTCCCTGCACTCGTCTCTCACCCATCACGGAAATCAAATAGTGTTTCACAGAATTCTGGGACATGTAGTTCTTTATCCTTTAGACGTAACTATATGCACGAATAGCACGAGCGACAGGGACTACATATCCCATCATGCCAAGCGCTTTCTCAGTGCGCTTTGATATGAACTCCATTCCAGCTGTGTGTGTGGGCATTTTTAGTGAGCTCTGACGTTGTTGTAGATGGCATGTACTGGTGCCACAGCGGAGGTTCATAAAGGAGGCGGCTGGGGCTCAGGAGATAGCAGCAGGCAGCAGTGAAACACTGGTTCGGCAGACCCTCACTCTAGCAGCCAGCAGAGCGCAATTCAAAAATTAGTCAAAAACATCAAGATTACTTGAATTCCTCCAACTCCGTCCATTTCATGAAGTCTGGAGGGAATGTTCCGCTTGTTACGTTAGTGTGCCCAGTCCAACAAAAATCATCGCGACCTGTTGCGTTTCGATTAAAGGAGGGCTATAAACTACATAACCAGCTAATCATAGTTAACAGCATGCACCTGGGGGGGTAGAAGTCGAACAATGGCCCTTGCGCCCGCCTTTGTTGCGGCTCTGGTGTTAACATGCCCGGTGACTAATAGACAGAGATGCCACAGTGCTCGTAGCTTGTTGGCAAACACAGACAGTTTCACGTACTGAGTGCAGAGCTCCTCGGGCTGAGATGGGGGAGCGGGGAGCTGTAGACAAGGGGAGGGCTCTAGAGTGTCAGCTAAGGGTGAGCTTATTGTTCTCCGGACAAGCAGCTCATCTGTGAATGGACACGGGGTGGATGAAAGGGAGAGCCCAGAGGGGTAGCTTGTCCCATGCTTTGGGGACTACTGAGTCGTGTGATAAGATAGAGGCCATGTTTCTGCTCTCACACTCTATTTCTCTGTAATGGGATTGTAACAACCTAAATGATACGCTAATAAGTACAAAACACGCCCATCCGTGCAGTCCGTCTGCAAATGTTTTCTTAAAACAGTCCCACATGTGAATTCTCACATCAAAGCGACAAAGAGAAGAAATGCTTTGTCCATCAGTAGATGTTAGTTTAAATGCAGACATCATATCTGGCTGAAAAACCAAGCATGTTTATGACGCTTTGTAAATTGTGAACAAGTTGATTTTAAATGTGACATATCTGATGACAGAGGCATGGCCTTTAGAAAGGGTAAGACAGATATTGTCCGAGTAGTTCTATATATATGGTTAAATTGAACTTTAGGTAGAAAACGCCAAGATACACTGAAATGTGTACAAAGAAGTGCTGCGTTACGTGAATGGAAAAAGCTTGCAGGGTACCGTATTGACAAAGTTGTACGATAATGATGTTATCACTGGAGCTCGCGCATAAAAACTGACGATAAGAATTGTGTACTTGTGAGCGAGCAGCATCTCATCTCACATGAGGGCTGACCCAGGGGCACCCTCCAGTGCAAATGTCTACTCAAAGTCAAAAGCCTATGGGAAAACTCGTAATATTGGTAATTAACTTGAATTTACAGGTATTATGAGTAGGAAAAGAAAGCAATTTTTCTTTTGCCCATTGTTTGAGCCCGCTTACATTTGGTGCTAAAATTTCACGCAAACATTCGTCTTACTCCATTACTAGATTTGGCACTGCATGGAATTCTAGGAGCATTTGCACCATGGACCCCCACCTTATGCCCAGTTTGCGTATATAAACAAGCATTTGCAGTGAAATAGGTCTCGCATTTGCAAGAGTTAGAGCTAATGGCACTGTAAATGACAATGCCTTTTATGTATGTGCTGTTTTTCAAAACCGATTAAAAAAAGGCATTGACATTTACAATGCCAATAGCCTAAACTCTTGCAAATGCGAGGCCTATTGCATTGTAAATGCTTGTTTACTATCTCACCTGAGACCGTATCCATGGGGACAGCCGGAGCTTGACGGGCTGAGTTGCTGGTTACTGCTGACTTCACCTTGTGAACCTTAAATTGCAGGTCTTGAATAAAACTACTGTTCCCGCAAGACATTCAAGTCCTGCAGGAGCTGCAGCCACTTCGGGTATGGTGCCAGTTAATTAGCCATTCTTAACGCATATGGAATACTCGTTTTTGAGTTCACCAAAGGGGCCGCACTGTGGTTGAATAAGGCTCCATTTCCTCCTTGCCATCAGTGCATCTTTATCTGCATGTGGAGTTCCACATGTTGTTTCATATCCTGATTTGTTAACACTAAAAAGGTAAATGGGAAAGAACAAATTAGATCAGAATAGTCAGATACCATGAACACATTCATGATGCGGACTCACACATTGACTCGCACTCTGCTGCTCCCTTGGGTTCTGCTTTAAACTAGTTAATAAACATTCAATAAAACAATAAGTATTAATTTGTACATGACTTATTACAAATCCACTTTGCCTGATTGATGACGATGAATGCATAACTTTTGTACCTGCTGGCTAACTTTAAATTAATGATATGTATCCAATGTCTGCATGCGAGGCAATAAAAGAGACATTCTAATAAATAAATGTCAGCATATGAAGTGCAATGCAAGATAAACCTTAGCTGTGAAAGTGCTACGGGGAAGGGGTGAAGCGTTTGTGGATGGTTAAAAATGACTAAGTGGTAATTCTATGTTCTTTCATCAAAACACCGCTTCAAATTGCTAATGTTAAAATATTGTCCTTGTTTTCAAAATTTGCCTGTTTTGCAGAATCACCCTGAAGCTTTAGCATTTTTGCTAAACCCTTTTTTTGCTGGCTATAGAACTCTGTGCACTTTACTCCTGCCAGCCAAAAGTATAGTGTTTCTGCTCCTCCTTTCATCATGGTAACATGAATATACTGCTGATTGGCATATTTAACTTACATGAAGGTCCCTAGTATAAGTCACCAAGTTGTAACTGGGATCTGTATGTTAAATGTCACAAGTGGACTGCAGCACCCATTGTGTCATTCACTACAGTAATCATGTAAAATAACTGCAGGCCTGCCATTTTTAGCCTGGCTGTTCAGATTTTACTTTTAACTGCAATTGCGACCAGTCAAAATAATTCATTTTGACAGACCTAAACATTCCTCATAAGTATTTGTAACTCACCCCTAAAAAGACCTTATTGCCCATAAAGGCCTGGTGCATGGTATTTAAAAGTAGGACAAGTAAAAGTTTTACGTTATAATTAGCATTAAGTGTGTTTATTCAAGTTTTAGAACACTTTCTTATGCCTACAACCAAAGTCAGACATGGAGTTCTGGTTGTTAAGGAACAATGCTATAATCAAATTTGGCATGAACTGGGTCACCCGTTAGATCACTGAAGGTTGGTACATCGGTATAGGAGGTCAAAAGAATTAACAGAAAAATAAAAACTCCTGCCTTTCCCCCTGCCCCACTAAATCTCATGGAGTTCCTTCCTCCCAACAAATGCTGAAAGCTAGATTAGTATTTTGTTCTCCCACTTCGGCCATCCAGTAATTAGCAGTTTAATATGTGTGAGTGAGATGTGAACTTGCTCCCAGGTGCAAAACCATAGACTGCCTGAATGACCCATCTGAACCTGACAGAATGTGCAACGGGAGCTAGGAGGATTACTTTTGGCATTAAAGTGTCAAGCCCTGCTTGAGTGTCACTTGCGTGACAGGCCTGCTGTGGCTTTTCATATGACACGTGGGGTGCAGTTCAAAGAGGCCTCCAGTCACAGGCAAATATTAGCTGACACCTGGCCAGGGCCCTTCTGTTGTCTTCTTAGCCAGTCAGGCTCCAATCACTGTAGGCCTCTTTAGACATTACAGTGTCACAGGCTCTTTGACAGGTCTGCTTGGTTTACATGTAACATTTGGAGTACACTTCAGAGGAGAAAAACAGAATGCCAAGACTATTTGTGTCCAGCCACTCTCTGGTTGCTGCAAGCTCAGCTCTATTATAACAGATGTCTGTCTCTGGGCTTGTTCTGGGTACAGGGACTGCATCAAGTGGAGTTTTGTCTTAGATTTGGGAGAACACTGGGATTACCATACACATTCCTCCACGTAAACCCTCAGCCCTCAGACCCCAAGTTTAGAATGGTTGAAGACTTCAGCCATCTTGAAAATGCCCAAAGTGGGTAGGGTGAGCCCAGGAACCTTTACCCCATTGGTAAGGGAGCCCCCAAAGGTCATTGTCACCCGCTAGTTCATGCCATACATAAATATGGCACCTCCGGACATCCACTTCAGAATATTCCTGGACTTGTGGAAAATCAGAAGAGGGCTTAATCTGCTGTCTCAGACCTGAGAAGAGCAAAGAAGGCAGAACCTGCTCTCCCTCTTGTACCCAGGACAAATAAGTAGATTCCAAGTATCATAGGGCTGACCTTCTGTTAAAGCTACGGGGACACAACAAGCTACAATAGACCTTTTCCTGCATTTGCCCAACTGACCAGTGGCAACTGAACCAAGACTGGGCCATCCTGTTGGCCTTGGCCTGAGAACCTGTGACCCTATGAATCGTTAAGTGTGTCCCCTGAGATCCTAGGGGCTTTAGAAGTCTACTCCTGTGATGGATTGTGACTTAAAGGGCCAAAGACAGAAGGTAACATCATTGACCAAGATGAACCTAGTTATTGTATCCGACCCACACTCCCTTGCTGTCAATGTCAAATTGTGCCTAGGTCTTGTTCTAATGTGACCATTGATGATCATTGACACTTTGTTCTTCTGGGTGCTAAATCTACTTAAAACATTAAAAATCATATCCCCGGTTTCCCTTTTTGATTTTTTTTCATTTTGGTGTCCTTTTGTTAATTAACTTTTACTTTATTTTTCTAATTCATTTTGGAATAATTATTGCTATTGCATTTTGACTTTTGTTACTGTTTTAGTACTGCATAAATACTACACACATTGCCTCTCAGTTGAGCCTGCCTGCTCTCTGGCTTATCTACCAGAGGATTGAGATTATGTTTAATTAGTATCTTTAGTTGTTCATCCTGACAAGGATAATGATTATTAGTTGAGGTGGGTACCCCCTTGAACTAATAACACAATTTTATAAACTTAGGGGTCTATTAGTATGGCGGGCAGATTGCCACCGCCCATGGCGATCCGCCCGCCATACTACACTGCCATACTACACCGCCCGCATGCCAATTACCCCCTGCCATATCAGTATGGCGGGGGTACCGCAGCGGACGGGAAGACCGTCCGCCGTTTTCCGCCCGGTCGACGAGTCGACTGGGTAGAAAAGGATTTAATATGGTGGCAGTGCCTGCTAGACACCACCATCCATATTAGTATGCAGGCGGAGAGCAGCCTTTCCATGGTGGTGTTGCCGCCACGGAAAGGCATGCGGAGTTCACAGTTGGGGGCCTGTTACGGGCCCCAGGAAGTTGGGGGGTGCACATTTGCATGCACAATGCGGCAAGCACCACGCGGTGCCTGCCACTTTGTGCATGCAAATGCACAACATGCATTTTTACCATTGCTGCTGAAAGCACCACCCTCCACAATGTTAAAAATGCGTAATGCACCCGCCAGTGTGGCAGGCGCAACCTAATCTCCCTCACGGGACCGCCGCATTTATGGCGGGAGGTCCCGTTTTCCATCAGGATGGCGGGCGTATTGATGCCCCATGAGTCAGGTGAATGCTGTGTCTATCATTCAACTGGGGAAGTATATACAATGGTGCAGTATCTTCATGGGTCTTGGTAGATGGGACTGGCAACAAATGCAAATATTTTTGATGCTCTCTTTGTTCACAAAATTTAAAAATGAAGGTGTGATAGTCATATGTTTGCTTGGTAGCATCAGTGGTCAGACAGCAACCAGTATCTGTGAACTCAAGCAAAATCAATTCCTTTCTCTCATTTGCTTTTGCACGCTCATGGGCTCATCCCCGCATAGTTAAATATGGTGAAGAGTTAAGATTGGAGAGAGCATGGAGGTCCTGCAAGACCAAGCAATCTGGACAAGAAGTTCTTGAAAGCCTGAGGCATTGTGCAGAATCATGATGCGCATTTGGGGAGTCTTTTAAGGTTCCGTTGCTGACTGCTGTGAGAGAGTGGACAATCAATTTAATGCCGGATTTCTCTGTCTTTGCTAAAGCATAGGGTCGGTCTGAACAAAAAATAGGCCTTAGCACCAAAATAAAAGTGGTTCATTAACAAACCAGGTAACTAAAAAAGTGGCCCACTTTTGCAAAACAGGTCAGTTTTGAAATTGTGAAGACACTATAGGCCCGATTCCGATGTTGGACCGACCAGAGTCCATCCAACATCGGTTTGGAACTGGAACTGAAAGACCTCCTGTCATTGATTCCAGCCCAGGATGCTAGAAGCGACTGAACCCTGTTGGGTCGCAATCCTATACTTTAAAATGGAAGCATGCATTTCGAACGGAATGCCTGCTCTCATTGCAAAGAGCAGAGGTGCAATTCATCCTGCATCCTGTGACAGGCACCTCAAGATGCCTGCCACTGGGTGCTGGGATCAACAGGGGGTACCATATGTGCCCACTAGCCTGCCATTCAGCAGCCTTGCACCCATGGAGGCCTTGTTGGGGGCACCCAAAGACAGATTCCCAGAAAGGCCGGCACAGAAAGGCAGTGGGAATCTGCCATTGTAATCCCTCGGCAGTAAAGAGCCGGCCGAGGGATTACTGCAGTGTTTCCAAATGGCAGATGGGCTCTCCGATCCCAATGGAGGTCATTTGAAAAACCTAATCGGATTCCCTTCTGACCAACCTCATCGAAATGGGTCGGTCGGTCGGAAAGGAATCTGACCAGCCAATTCTGATGGGGGCTGGAGGGCTCTGACCGATGGTCTGACCCATTCCAGCCCACATCGTAATCATGCCCTTAAATGGGTATTTTACAAGGTATGGGAGACTCCATGCATTTGTGTTTGTTGCAGGCAATGCTTGTGGTAATATGAAGGAAATCAGCAGTAAAAACTGTCCCACTTGGCCATAAAGCCAGCCCACAAACCGCTAGAAAACCGATCCTCACACTGGTCTCACAGACCCACCCATCAGGCACTGCCTAATTGCCCCCTAGGCCAGTCTAACACTGCTTAAGTATGCACTGATCTCACCTGTATTGCATCAGTGGAATGGATTATTGTTACACACAAAGGATAGCACCTGGAAATTCATGATACTTGACAGGAATCCACCCTATATCACTAGCCCAATACTAGTTGTTGCAACTAAGAGATGAAGACTGATAAAACTATCAATTAAAAGGCACAGGAACAAGGCTAAGTATAATCCAAAACAATAGAGCTGCTACATTCTTGGGGGCATTTTTACGAGCCCCTTGCATTGCGGGAGCATAACCTTTTGTGAGGCTCTGGTGGCGCAAACTACAAAATCATATTTTTGAGGTCACGCAAAGCCACTGCGTTACCTTACTCTGCGCTCAGGTGGGTGTTCCAATGCAAAACTCATGACACTCCCCCAGATTTGCAAGATCATCTAAACTGGGGAAACACCAAAACCTTACGCCTCCTGAGGTGAGGCGCAATGAATAACGTACTTTATTTCTCCTGATTTTCTCCCCTTCCTATGTTTGCTACATTCTGCAGCACACATAGAAAGAGGTAAACACCTCTCAAGATTGTTTTTGCGCTGTAAGGTGCCTCTTCTAGCACAAAAACAATCCTTCTGACCGCACAGGCACCCTGGCATCATGGTGCAAGGGTGCCTGTGTTGGTGCTATGCTGCCGAAATGGCTCCAGTGCTGGTGGCGAGGACTAACTCAGGGCAGCACAGCAAGGTGACTGGCTGCCCTGCCCTACGTCACATCCACATAAATGAGGCCCGAAATCTCCATGCTAGATTGAATTTTAACATACCAATAAACATAAGCTTTTAGAAGTATAACAAGGTAGCAAACCATCATAGTAATGAAAGTTGTTTTCCCAAAGGGAAATTACAAGAATAGGCCAGAGCCATAGACACCCGTCATGCAATCAACTGGCGACCTTGCCTTGGAAAAGCACAAATATGACAACTTTTTTATACTCAAAAAATTGTTTGGAGGCTCCAGTCAACATACTTGTCTTGCCAGTTATTTTAGAGTCCAGAGTTATTATGAAAATACCCTCGTTTGCAGGGTGAATGTCTAAAGCAGAAGTGAACAATCACGTTATAATCTGCAACAAGCAGCAAAATGTATAACTTCTCAAACCCATTCCAAATATGACTGTAACCAGTTTGAAAAGATAGGTAGCTCGACATACATTTTAGGGAGCAAGAGTAAATCATATTTGCTTTGTATAAATATGTGTATCACCATTTTTGGCTCTAAATGTAGTTGCAATTCTATAAAGAAAAATACAACCCGCTAAAAAACGTATGATTTAAATTGTTAGGATGAAAACTGCAAAGGGAAAAGGAATCAGCTTATAAAAAAAATGTTATGACACAATTCATATATTTTTGACAGCTTCAGAAAAACTCCTACAAGGTGTTTTTTGTTTACCTGACTAAGGACTATTTGTAAAGGCTGCTGGGATCAAAATGCTAAAATAAATCTGGAATTATATTGCAAAATGAACTGTAAACTTCATGACAAACACTGAGGTGAAAATTGTTATAAAAAGATACATCTATTATTAATTAAGATTATCCAGAACCCAGCAAGTGACACATTTGTCCAACTGTTGGATATTGTACCGGACCGGAAATATCCAAAGTGAATATGTTTAATGATTTATTTATGAGCTTCTTGTGGTCCTATATAATCCTATTTATGACACTTTGTACCACTAGGATGTTGTTTGGTATGAGCCCTTTTTGAGGTATATAATTGCTGGTATAAGACCCAAGTTGCAACTTTCAGGTCAGACTTCAACAATGTCTTCGGAAAAGATGTAGGGCATGAGAATCGAAGCTGGTGTCTTAAATTCAAATGAATACAATTCAATGGATGATGGACGAAGGCAGCTAAAAAAGGGACAGCTCCACTAACAATAAGAGGGTTTTTGGGCAGGATTTGTTTGTTCAGGACTGTTGGAAATGGCCCTTTTTGCGGGGTTACCCCAAACATTTTGCCTACTTCCTCCTTTGTTTTTGACTTTGTTTTTGCTGGCTTTAGGACTCTGTGCACTTTTTCACTGCTGAAATGTAATGGTATTTGGTTTGTCAATGATTGGCATATTTGATTTACTGATAAGTCCCTAGTACAGTGCACTAGATGTGCCCAGGGCTTGTAAATCAAATGCTACTAGTGGAACCGCAGCACTGATTGTGCCACCCACATGAGTAGCCCCTTAAAACGTGTCTAAAGCCTGACACTGCTGAGTGTGTGTGTGTAGTTTTAAATTGCCCTTTTGACCTGGCAAGTTCACCTACTTGCCAGGCCCAAAACTTCCCTTTTATTACATATGTCATCCCTAAGGTAGGCCCTGAGTAGCCCCATGGGCAGTGTGCAGTGTTTTTAAAAGGGCGGGCATGCACTTTGGAGTTTTTCATGGCCTGATAGTGAAATAATGCTAAGTTAATTTTTAACTACAGCAAGGCCTCTCTGTCCCATAGGTAAGCATTGGAGCTGCCTTGTAACACTTTACAAGTGTAACTTCCCATTGGGAAATGATAGAGAGAATGAGGTTGGTGTCTCTGGATTCACAATATAAAAGCACATCTTTTGGTGAAGTTGGTTTTTAAATTGCAAGTCTGAAAATGCCACTTGTAGATGAATTATTTCAAAGAGACAATGGAAACCCTAGGATATAAAGGGACCAAGGGTAGTTGAAGCTATAAAGACCAGGGGTCCTTAAGAACTAAATATTAGTATATACTACTCTGGAGACAGACAATAATGCCCAGGAATCATCTAATTAATTCTTAAAAATAGTTTATTTGTGTGGGCAACTAAATGATGTTTTGTAAGGGTGTGTATCCCTACTGGGGGCAGCTGAACAGGCAACAAAGAAACACACAGGCAAAGTAAGTATTGTTACTACAGTAAATAGATCAAATCAAAAAGTCACTTTTTTGTCATGCGTATCAGCGTGATTACGTTAGCGACGTTTCGTTTCACTGCACATGTGGGATCATCATCAAGACAGTAAAATGTTTGCCTGGATATAAAATTTGACATTACACCAAGTGAATACAACTTGGAACCTGTAAAAAGGAGACAAGGGAAGAGGGAGTGGGTAAAGAGAAAGTAGGGAAAAAAAAAAGGGAAAGTTTTATTTTGTCATGTGAGAAATTGTGGAGTTAATGCAGAGAATTCTCCATTTAGTGGGCAAACGTGACTCACTCATGGCTCAAACATGCACCAATCACCGCGTCGTGACTACAATCAGAAGAATGATTCCCGGCTGGTTAGTTATGGAGGGATCATCCAGATCAATCTCATGGGGTGAGTGACATGCAGAGTGGTCATGCACAGTTGTCATCACACATCCAGAAGCAATCGTCCTATAAGAAATCCAAATATAGCCACTACATGGAGATTTTTGCATTTTTGAGTTGTGCTCCATAGGGATATACACTCCTAAAAAACAGTTTTTAGTTTCTCATTCAAATAAACTATTTTTAAAAAATCATTGGATGAGTACTATATACTGATATTTAGTTCTTAGGGACCTCTTTTCCTTATAACATTTAGATCGAATTTTCTAACTTTACATTCCGTGCCTCTGCCTGTCCCTGGAATATGTCTTGGTTCGGTGACAGCTGGGTTTGTGCATTTCCTCTAGACAGTCACTCATAAAGGGTGCTGAGGTGTGCCATGCATATCCTGGTGGCCCATCACAAGACTGATGGGTCTTCCTGAGCTAGAGTGAGAGCGAGGAGCTGATACTTGAATAGGTCTGTGCCTGTCTCCACACATAGAGTTGCATACACGCCTGTAGTGAGTCTGGACCCAGAGCAAGGAAGAGCAGGGTCTTGTGCACTACAAAGTCCTTTCCTTGAAGTCTCCCTACTTCAAAGGCTGAAATGGGTATAAGCACTGGACCTCTGACACCATATACTCAGAACACTTCTGGAGCTGAGGGCATTCTACCAGGAAGAAGAGCTGTTATGTGGCCAGGAGAGACTGCCACTTTGGTGCTTGCTTTGCTGTGTTGGCCTGCTGCTTCTTGAGTGGGGGTTAGAGGACTGGAGTTGACTCTCCATATCCTGGATCTCTAAAGGTTTGTCAATGGTTTGTTGAGATTGTCTCTGGTTTCTAAAGTCTCAGGAATATCAAATACTTCACCTAAATCTTGCTACCAGCAACTGGACTTCTCTGCTGTGAGTCATGCTCTGCCCAATGGTGCCGAATCCAGTCCTGGGCTCTTGGACGTAAGTGTTTGGTGCTGCAACGCAAGACACTGAAGCGTCTTTTGGAACCAGCATATTGATGCATTGTCACTGCCTGCTCTAAAGCCGTGAACTACACTCACCGACTGCGTGACACAATGACTTCGACTTACAACACAGCCCTGACATTGCAAACACAGCGCCTCCAAATCACCGCTGCTGTGTGAGTCTTGAACAGCACATCACTGATGTCTGGGAGGCACTGTCCCCAACTATGATGTATTCCGACCCTGCATGAGTTCAAACCAAAGCAGCACCTACACCCCAGCCATTCGATATCGACACTTTGGAACTTACGCATGGCACTCTTGATATCGATGCTTCATTGACTTTGCCAGACTTTGGAATCGACGCATCACCTCCGACAGCGGCAAATCCCCTTCATTTTTCAATGCATTGTCATTGAGATTTGACAAATCCACGGTACTGTCAGCAGGTCTGCGTAACTCCTGTTTCAGGTCTGCACTCCATCACGATCAGGCTGAACTTTTGGAATTGAACTGGTCAAGCGCTTCCCGATAGCGCCAGTTGGAGTTATTTATTCTAAGCACTGTGTTTTGATTTAATTGTGCAAAATTCATAACTTGGCGTGTACATGTTGGATTTTTGTTATTTTAGTCATGTTTTACGCAGATAAATATTGGCTATTTTTTCTAAACTGGTGTTGAGGACTTTTGTGGTGTTTTCCTCGTGTTACAGTATGTGTGTGTGTGTGTGTGTGCACAAATACATTGCACATTGCCTCTTTAGCTTAGCCTGACTGCTCTGTGCCAAGCTACCAAAGGGTGATCACAGGTAAACATTTATCTTGTATTGCACTTACCCTGACTAGCATTGTGGTTCCTGCATGGACAGTGTGCAACCAGAAACACAATTTCTACCAAGTGATAATTAGGTGTTTACACCTCTCATAACCCTCTGTGGTAGAATTAAACATTTTATTACATATTTTAAAAGCACAATGTGCAAGAGTGGTACTAAGCTTCTAATAATCATGTTAAATATTTCAAATTCAGTCAAAACAGTCTTTTTAAAGAGCTTCACATATCATCAAATTTTCAAAATCTAAGTACCTTTGTTATTTAATTTGAAAACTCCAACTGGCAAACATTTATCATATCTTTATTGTTTGGCCTTCATCCATTCTTCTAATTTAACATCATTACCGTCAACAAACTGGTGTTTATGATAATCTGATTGATAATCATGGATGAACTTGGTAAAGTATATTAATTCTACTATCATCAATAAGACATTGGCCGTTTATCTTTCTGATATATTAGTTCGAAAATCATCATATAGCTTTCTACACCATAACATGAGTATAATGGACATAAGGTGTCATTAATATTATCTAGACTATATCAAGTATTCAATATATATACCTTTTCTAACTGTGTTTCAGATGTTTTTCACTATTCTAAAATCTTTTATTATTTCGAAATGATTGATCTAATCTGTATCTAATCTGTATTTTACCTAATGTGTAAACATACCATTGTGCTAAAGTTTATAACGTGTAAACAGAAAATAGGCCACAGAAAAAAGCACTGAAGCTGAAGAACTTTATTAGCCACTATTCCTCTAAAAACATAAACAATCTGTTAAAAACACAGTATAAGGTAATGGCATACGTAACAAATTTCATGTGATGATAAAGATAAAGCCAATTCTTTAGCCTCCTATACTTACTTAATCATGTCTTTTAAACAATTGCTTAACTTTTGTAAATTCCCCTAGATCTAGGATATAAGCAAATACAAAACCTGAATGGGTCTACGTTAAATTCGTCTAATCTGCATATGGTTTCACATTTTGGACCCTTTTTTAATCACTGGTTAAACAAATTGTAACAAGTAAACAATTCTGCTATATGTGCATTTTTACAAGTTTGGATATACTAGAAAAGTTTCACTCCTACGAACACTCAATTGGCATACTAGGCAGTCCATATATCTAAAAGACAGTTTTCTTCTGGCAAGGTCTTTCCCCAAAAATGTATTGTATGCCCTTGTTGCTGGCGGGGTTAGAAGATTTAACAACAAAGGGAGATATTCTCAATAATGTGTGAAAACTATCGCAAAATTTGCTTAACGCAACTTTGCACATCACAGTCTATCACGGGAAAATAACGCTGTATTAACGTTGTATTCTCAAACCGGCGGCACCATGCGATAGTCTCACGATAACACGCCAAATGACCGTGTTAAAACAAACGCGACACTGAAAGAATGCGAAACACAAACGCGGAAAAAGTTGCTATGTGGCCAATCGCGTTACAAAAATCAGCGATAACCAGCGACAGGCCTGCAATTCCCATGCGTCATATGGGAAAATGCACTATAAAAGATAAACAAAAAAAAAGGCCCCAAAAAAATAAACTGCGTAGCACCATGGAGGCACCCGGACGGAATGCAGAGGACAACGCGAACGCCACAAGCCCCACAGATGACCAGCATGGAACCTTGGGGTCGGGGAAGGCAAAGGAGAAGAGGAAGAGGGAGACGAGGTTCAGTCCGCAGGAAAACAGGATCATCGTTACGGAGGTGATAGAACACTACGAACAACTGTTCAGCAAGGCAAACGTGTTATTGACAACAAAGATGCAAATATGGCAGACTATCTTGGACCATGTGATTGCAGTTTCCAGGGTTGAGGAGGACGATAGAAGAGGTCAAGAGGCGCTGGAATTATGTGAAGGCCAAAACCAAGAAGAAACTCGATACCAACATGAAAGCAGCAATGCTCATTGGAGGTTGGGGTCCAGCGAAACACCAGGAGCTGGATGACATGGAGAAAATGGTGGCCACAGCCATCAGTCGGGACACGGTGCCAGGAGTTGGGGATCCGAACACTGCTCAACATGACCTGACACAACATCAACAGGGGGAGTACTGACCAGGGATTGGTGGGACGGGGGATATGGGCACAATGGCACACATGCACAAGGAAGTAGAGCACACTGCATACTCACAATGACTCTGGATCATGTCCCTGATCCCCGTGGCACACCGCAGCACACATACAAACACCAAGTAGGCCCCCGTACCCCATGTCCCCAAAGGGGTCCCACACCACACATCACCAATCTCACCACCAACACATGCACTCGTGCGAAACCCAGCAAAGATGCCTATTTGTGAGCCACACTGACAATGCAAGTGACACTACATGATGATCAGCATGGCTGCAGGCCAATCGTCCTGACATTGTGCACGCCAGAACACTGAGGTGGCTGAGTGTGGACCACATCCGGAAAGGAGCAGGTCACACTCCAACACATCCACGTGCACAAACAACCCCTGACATCAACAACACATCTGCAGACAAACCATGCCCAAGAGTAACAACTCAACCAAGAGCCCTAAACAACCTAGTCTGGTACATCTCAGCACTGTAGAAGCATAGAAGGCAAAGGCACACCGCCTGAAAGGGATAAGGGGCCACAAAATCAGAGCTGCAGGGATGACTCACCCACAATGCTGCACACACACATAGGAATAGGAGCACCTCAACATTGACAACAATGTGGTACAAACTGCAACACTTTTACAACAGTACACGGACACAATTGGTGCCGCATGTGTGTACAAAATGGCCAATCACTCCTGGCATAGCAGGAAACTGTGAGATGACAAGGTACGAGTACAACCTCACATCCCTGATGTCGTACAAATGTCCACTGTCCCGAATCAACTAGGCAACACACCACAAACAGTCACAATGTACATCGTCATGCAGTCTATATGTAAACTTCGCCAATGAGTCAACATACATGTAACACACTGTGAAACTGCATCTCCCCTTTACATTGCAGAGGGACAATCAACACCTACTGCAGAGCAGACCCTACATCACGTCAGTGATGATGGAGAAGCCACCAGGACATTGACCTGGACGAACTCCAATGGTTCATGGACACCCTCCGTACCTCACCTCCATTAGCAGGTCAGCCCAGCACCATCGAGGTGAGCCCACCCTCTGCACAGACAACACAGCAGGAAGCACCCACCACTACGTCTGGCTCCCAGCACCTCACCGAAGAACACATGGCGTTCCAACGCTGTGTGTTAGACTGCCAGAGGGGGCTGGCTGAACAGGTGCGGCTGGGGTTCCAACTCATGGCAGCCAAACTGGATGCCATACGTGGGTGTCTAAGTCCCATCAGGCACCACTTACACTCCCTCACAGTCACCCACAGTTCGCCCCATGCCCTCCAAAAATCCATGGCTGGCGTCGCTGGAGTCATGACTCAGAGACGACAACAACTGTCCAGTCAGAGTGGCTACAGCGATGCCATCCGTGATTTGGGAGGGTCATGGAGAACATGGAGTGGATGCAGGTGCAAAGAATGGCTACCACAGCTGCACACGAGAAAGCTGTAGATGGGATCTTCCATGCCCTACAGATCCTCATCATGTGAGTGATGCCACAAGACATTGCACAGATGAATGCTGCTGCTACTTCTATATCCACATCTTCGGCCCCTGATGTGTCAGTGTCACACAGTGCTGCAGACCAAACACCACCACCCACATGTGAGGCACATGAAATATCAGAGGCTGAAGATGAGGATGAATCTGCCTCAGTGGTAAGGAGGAAGCCGTAGCATTCATCTCCGCCATATGGCTTCTCACTGCTTGGTTCTGCACTCTGCATCGTGCCCTGGAATAACACCTTCCACTGTCCCCCGATACTCCCAGCCACACTAACCTTGCACCTCGACAGGGACTGCCACAATATGTTTGCAAAACAATGACACAGCAATCAGCCTGCGATTTGGACTCTTTCCCTTCCCAGTAACATGTCAATCCCTATAGGACTCTGGCTGGCCCTCCACGGGGCAACATTGTAAAATGTTGTCTGCATGGCCCAGTACTAAGACAGCTTCAGCACTCTACTGTGCGTGACTAATACCTTTCAATACACACAAATGTGTCATGTACATGATTAATCAAGTATGAAAGCATGCACAAATGTAGGGGCAGTGATTCCCCCTTACGTCCATGTTGCACATGTTGTGGGACTTGAGTCATAGGGTGCATCCCTGCATCATGGTGGTACATATCTGACCCCAAAAGAATCCCTGTTATCAATTGCAGGTCACAAATTTCAGCCTATATGCAATTAAGTGGGACACATGTGAGACGCTGATGTGTGGGATTCTGTACTATCCCTGACACACAAAAATGGCATTTCGAATACGTGACACCCCAAACAGCCTCTCTGTACAGAGGCGACACCCCCAAAACCTATCCCAAATTTTCAGAATTGTTATCACTACATGTTGCACTTACACTTGTCAGAGTGATGTGCCTGTACACAGAAGTGACATGCACTCAGGGAATGTGTGTATGAAAGAATTCATTTGCACATGCTGTGCCTGTGCTCATTTTGCTCTGTCCCATATCTGCTAAGGACTGTGACAATGTGACGTTCCTACGGGCTATTCCTGCTGCAGCTAAAGTGGGGTGTGGTTCACATGCCTCATCTTAATGATCATTAAGGGTAGGCGACAATTTCTGTTTCGCTTGTGGAAATTGCGAAAATTCGACATTTCGAAACTTCCGCGATCCGCGAGGGAACGGAAATTGTCGCCTAGGCAGGGGTGCTTTCTCAATTTCTCCCCATATCTACCATCAACTATTTGCTGGAATCCTTGATGGAGCTCTGTGCACCCATGAGTTTCTAGAGCGCAATTCCTGTGTAGTTCCTGACACCAGGAGGCTCCTTCTGTCTCGTCCTCATCTGCTGCTCTGATCGACTCTCTGGCCCTTTACAAACAAGAGGCATGTGAACTGCTGGAAGCCCTGCCCGTTTGGCACCGGCCCACACACCAGCGGTGTGCAACGTCTTCCCTCCCTTTCCCCCACTATGATGGACAGCTCACTTGAGGGACCCCGGCGCGCAATCCCCGCGTAGTTCCTGACACCAGGAGGTTCCTTCTGTCTCGTCCTCATCTGCTGCTCTGATCGACTCTCTGGCCCTTTATAAACAAGAGGCATGTGAACTGCATGGAAGCCCCGCCCGTTTGGCACCGGCCCACACACCAGCAGTGTGCAACGTCTTCCCGCCCTTTCCCCCACTATGATGGACAGCTCACTCGAGGGACCCCGGCGCCCGTCGGCGCTGTGGCAACGTTACAGACAAACATGGTCGCTGTAGCCAACTCTTCTGGCCCTTTACGCAACTGTAGTGTAGGAAAAGCACTATACATTTACCCAACGAGGTAGCACTTACTGATTAGCCAGTAGAAAGTACTCAAGTTGAGTGGAGGTATTGCACAAAACGGTGGCATCTTCTTGGGTAAATAATTTATGCAGGCAGGGCAGGATTCATTCTGGCACGATGCTCCTGTCACAAAACTTAAACCCCAACAGGAAGCACTTGTATTTGACCTTCAACTCGGGCATCTGCATTTAAGGTCAAATTCAGTAACGCATTAATCAGCACACAAAAATCTCCGCGGTCACGCGAAATTTTGCGGAGATTTTTTGCCGTTTCGCGATATTTTGCAAAAGGCACTTTCGCAAATTCCGCCCACCCTTAATTATCATCGTCCGTAGCCATGGGGCATTGGTGCGTACACATATGTTGTGCAACGATCATCTTGCACACGATGTCTGGGCTGTACAGGAGCCTTCCACCTGTGATGTCCAGGCACCTGAAACGTGACTTCAACATGCCAAATGTGCGTTCCACGATGCCCTTGGTGTGTTTGTGGGCTTCATTGTACTGTTTCTGGGCCTGTGTGTTCAGGGCTTGGAGGGGTGTCATCATCCAAGGGCAGAGCGCATATCCTTGATCCCCTGTGACAGTGCAGAGAGACATGAGTCAATAGTTGGTTCAGCATGATGTGTTGGCAGGCTCACTGGTTCATTGGTGTGTGATATGTGTGGCGTAGTGATTCCTGTTTGACATGTACTGCTTGTAGTAAATGAGTGGCATCAATGTGTATTACGTAGCCTCACCACTGCTCCTCCCTCCCCCCAAGCCTATTTACTGCTGTGCACAGTGCGGTTGCATCACTTGCACTCCTACGACACACCATTGCCATGCCTGCCGGCGCATGACCACAAGCCTGACTATGACACTGTGATGTTGTGCGTTGAAGGTGGACGGACACATGTGTGTAAGCCTATAGTAAGGACAGGGCGGAAACAGATGTAGAGTTCATGGCTGGCTGAACTCGCAATAGAGTTAAGGTTAGACCTTTAGCTTATGCTGCGGTAATGGCGACACACACAACAGTTGCCATGTACGATCCCGGACCACGAGCGGGCTTGCACTCCCTCATTTACCCCTTCGGCCGAGCCAGCACTCCGGGGGCATGATACATTGCAACATTGTCCATTGCGTGACGGGTGGCGCCGACACTACAACAGAGACACATGCATTAGTTACTGCCTTGGCAAGGCCATGACTTAACCACGCCCAGAGCCCCGGTGTCCCTCATGCATACATAATGACCACATGGACACATTTAGACAGTTTGCGGAACTGGCTGTGGGCACGTGCGCCAGGCCCCTTTTATTGTCAGGGTCACATGTACAGTGATGCCTGTGCTGGATGGGTGTGGGGTGAGTGTGAGTCAGCCCTCATGGAGTGGTTGCTGCTGGCAAAAACTTGAACAGTGATCACTAATTAGGCAGAAACCGAAAACACCTACATAACACAAACAACTGCGAAGCATCATGGTGGTAGCCGGAGCAAGTACAGAGGTCACCCAATATGCAATCAGAAGGGTCCGTGAGTCGAAGTGCATTGATGTTTGGGCACTAGAGCTGAGCAGGCTCATGTTTAGTGATTGTCTAGGGATGTGTCCCTTCTGGATATTCCTGTTGCAGATGCAGTGGGGTTTGTTACACTGTGGAAATGTGGATTTTCCTGATCAGTTACGTCCCCTATCTTGGACCCCAACGGTTCTATATGCATGTTACAAATGCATGTGTGTTCCCTCCAGTTCCAGTTTCCAAGACGCAAACCTACCGTCGACATGTTCTCTGTCAGATCCGCCATCAATGGGCTGGATATTCAATTCCTAAGTATGAAAAGCCACCGACTTTATATGGCTAAGTTACTCCATTTTTACAGTTCAGGCAAGTAGGCCCGATTCTTTCCTCAAAGCCTTTCCCTGCTCTCTGTCTCTGACAGTTTCAGCTTGAGCTCGCATCTGTATCCATGAACTTTGTCCTACTCCCTGTGCAGCTAACGGTGCCTGCCTCGGCCAGTTTTCGCCTGCCTGCCAAGAAGCTGTATTTCACCTTCGAATTATCTATTTTGCTCTTCAGCCGATGCATTCCTGTCTAGTGATTTAGGTAAACATTTCCTTTAGCTCACAAGCAAAGGACTCAGCCTTTCCGTCCTCCTGCAAGTGATTCATAGCCCTGTTGCCATGGAAAGTTTTCTGCCCCTCGCTTCTCATATAGGCACTTAGACGCTTGTACACGCACATACAGTTAGTATAGAATAGATTCTGTCCGAGAGTCCTTCCTTGTGGATAACATAGTTCTCTAAACATAGGATGTTAGATATGATTTGGGATTAGGTTGACATGACCCCCAGACTTCTCGTCTCCACATGTAGAGCTAAATGTCAAGTCCCCTTCACCCCCTAGTTGCACGTCAATCACACGTCATGCTGCTGCGCACGCATCTATGTTAAGTATTATCGTATAGATCCACCTATGTAAGATAATCAGAGCCAATCATGTTTCTTTTTGCTCCTTATTACGCCTAGTTTCAATTACGTATCACTATGTTAATTTATCTTATCAATTGTTACGCCTTTTTGCACTTGTTTCATTGTAAATGTATGACCTATAAAAGTTACTTCTTGTCAATAAAGTATTGTACTTCACTTCCTGAACCCTCGTGGTGACGGAACCTGAAGGCCGCGACTCGAGTCGGCCATTTTGGATGGAATAAAGCCCATTTAGAAAACCTCTTATACCACGGATTCTGCCTCTTGTTATTCTGAGCTATTTTACTTTATTTTAAAGATTCCGTATGAAATTCAGTTTAGGTAAAAAGAATATTTACCACATAATGGCGCCCGAATAGGGACACTTTCTCATCTCACGCGCCGGCGGTGCGTTGCAGGCCCGGTCTCCTGCCACAGCTGGACGGACCATAAACGCGTACCAGCAGGATTTCCTGTAAGCTCCCTCCGGTCAAGCGGGGGCGACTGAGGCTGCGATCAACCCAGACGAGGCGGTGAGAAGTGCGAAGTATCCCGACCAGAGCCTAGCTGAGAGAGCAAGATCCGAGGTATACAGAAGCCCACCAGGTTTTTCGAAATCCCGATGTCCAGAGGGTCCGCTGTCCGCAGTCATCGAGTCCTGTCCATTCTCTGAGGCCTTCCGTTTCAAGGAGCTACTCGGTGAGTACCATCGCCGAGGAGGCGTGTTGACGCGCACATAGGTTGTGCCGGTCAAGACGGATTTGGGTACACAAATCCGGTCTGCACTGTTTAGCAGTGTATATGTACTGTTTAGCAGTATATCAAGTATTCCGAAGTATTCAGTTATTGTCAAGAATTCAGCGTGGTGATTAGTTAGGCAGACTGTCATCATTGTCGGTTATTGTTAAAATGTTTAATGTTCAATGTTTAAAGTGTTCAAATGTCTTGCATATTGTGGTATGAATGATTGTTCTTTGTTCACTGTTCATTATTGTGTTTTTCGTATTAAGTGAATTCAAGAGTAAATATCAGATCAGTTGTCAATATGCCGCTCTTCTCGAAGTTAAGACAGATTACTACCAGAAAAGGGGTGCTTGAAGAAGCAGTTCCTATTCCTCCTAGGGACACTCCAGGGCATTTTATGTACCACAAGCATGGCTTAGATGCCATATTGTTTCTTGATCTATGGGTAGATTATACCAAGGGATTGCCGGAAAGTCAAAGGTGGCCCGCAGCGGGAACCTGGGATGCAGAGTGCATCATGAAAGTGGAGGAAGAGTTATGGAAAAGAAAGGTCAGACAGTCACAGAAAGACGCTGTTGAGTTATGGCGTAAAGAATCTCATAGACGTACAGAAAAAGCACGTAGACAAGAAGAGAGGAGTAAAGAAAGTTCAAATAAAGTTCAAGAAAATCTATTAATTGAGGAAGGTATCCGAGTGAAGTCAGAACAAGTAAATAGACAAAGAAATGCTCTTATGAATGGTATGTATCCCCTTCTAGCCGAAGGACTACCAAAGGCTGTTCCAGGGATGCCAAAAGACTTGCCACCCCCATTATTTCCAATTAAGGTACATCAAAAAGGGCATCCCAGAACCGCAGAAGATGTTTTTCTTTCCTCATATCTAGACGACACAGCTCCCGAGTATGCTAACGCCACACCACATAGACCGTCTGGCGGAGGGGTTCAACGTCAGGATCAGGTATCCGACCCCGTGCAACAGCAAGTCCCGATACAAGCTTCGGCAAGCACATCTGTCCCCGCAGTCGATTCTACAGTGGTATCGACACCCATAGTTGCTGTGTCACGTTCAACGAACCCATTCACACCCGACGCCCCAGATGGGGCCACGGGAGGTGCTAGCAATACCTTTACACCACCCAGAATAAATAAACTTGTCTTTCAAGAATCAGCGCATTCACGTACACCTAAATTCGTAAGTGAACGTACGCTTAAGGAACTCCTTGTAAATTGTAGATATGACCCGGTGGTTGGTAAAGAGGACGAAATGGTCCTGGCATCATTACGCATCAGGCGAGCCGCAGAGTATTTAGCAAGGTTACCAGGAATGACTACGCATCTAGATAACATATATCATTTTGTTCAAACAGGACGAGATCCAGGATGTATTAACAGAGCTATGGAATTCCAGAAAGTAGAGATACAGGGGGAACTGTTACGTTTCCTCACAAACTGTGTGATCAGAAATCAAGACCGTCCGGGGGTAGACCCGAATGCAATGCTTATTCTTACAAGATGGAGCCAGAATATATCAGAAGGGAGACACGATAAGCAAAATTGTATAATAGCCATGTGCCGAAAAATCCGTAGAGAAATAGAGCGTATTCATGAAGAAAGATTGGGAACAGACGAGTTCGAGCAAGATGAAGTGTCCGAATCAGGGAATTCCGCAAGACAGTCAGAGACCATAGCCTATGTAGGCAGAGGAAGATCCTGTGATAATGCTAGATGTTTTTCTGATCCCATACACTCTGTATGCCCAAGTAATAGCAGAACGTATCCGACGCCTGTAATAAATCTGAAGTCTCCTGAACATTTGTTTCAAGCCGCAGATAAAATACTACGAGAACGAAGGGGTTACCACCTCCTCGATTCCATGGATGAGCAAGAATTAGCCAGATCAGCTGTTCACTGGATTGACAGTCCTGAAAAATACGGTGATGAGACCGTAGCACACACGTTTTTTAATCTCAGTGCAGATGAACAACGTTTAGCTGGAATCTATATGATTCAGCAACTCCTTATATTATATAAGAGCCAACATGCTGACCCTGGTCCTTTACCTGATATATTAACGGAACTACTCACGAACAGATGGAGAGGTTCTAGTAACAAGCTAATTAAAGAGATATTAGTGTCACGTAAACAGTATGTCCTTTTTGTAAATCCGGATTCTCTCTCGCTCCCCCACAGAGAAAGAACGCCGTACTATATGGATAGACAAAATCCTTTACGAGAAGTGCACCCAATAAAAGGCGAAGACAATGAGTTTCACCGTGTATTTGTTTACACACCCATATCAAAAATGGAATTATTAGAAATGAAGAAAGTAGTACCTAGTCATGACAAAGACCCAGCGGGTTTCCACCGAGAAATTAAAGACATGTTACTAATGGGAGAGTACACCTTTCCTGATATTATGACGATATTAAAGGTGCTTTTGCCTGCTGGCATCTATGAAAAACTGAAAGAAAAAGAGTGGGAAGTGGGAGACCAAAAGATAGACTGGACAGCATTAGCAGAGGAAGAAAGGGCCCGAACTGCAGGTTCAGGGCTCGGGGATAAAGTTAAACTGTTACCAGGTTTACTAGTACAGGTACTGCCACGTCTATTAACTACAAAAAAGGAAGATTGGGGTGCAATCACAGCCTGCAAACAAAAGCAAGATGAAGACACAAGCGATTATTATGCTCGATTTGAAAAATGTTTTGGTATAAACAGTGGTATAAAAGCAAGTAGTGACTCATATCCACATTTATTTGTGACAAAATTAGTGGAAAATGCATTGCCTCCAGTGAAGAATAGAATATTGAAATTCGAGAGTACCTGGCAAAGTAACACTCCGTCACAAATGCTACAAATGTTACAGTATCATCACAATAGAATTAGGGATGAACAAGAACACGAGCATAGACGCATGAAGGATACAAAAATGAAAATGCTAGTTTCTCAGACAGTACCAGCAGAGGGTCACAAAAAGGGTGTGACACATTCTGGTGATTCTGCAGCTCCTGTAAAAGGAACCTGCAATTACTGTAAACAACTAGGCCATTATGTACACGATTGTCCAGTCCTGAAACGTAATATAGCTACAGGTATTGCAAAAGAGAGACCACGATTAGTTAGACAAGATCAGAATGAACAAGGAGCTATGCAGCATGGACAGTCCATGCCAGTTCAGCAACAGTCCATGCCAGTTCAGCAACAGTCCATGCCAGCCTCACAGCAGCCCATACAGTTTGTGCCAGTTGCACCACCGTTGCCTGCTACTGCCACACAAACCACAACACGACAAATGTATCAGACTGCACAATATGAATATCCTGAGTATCAGCGTTACGCATGAACAAGCCTAGAGAGGGAAGTTGACTTACCGCTCATCGAGATTCCTGTAGATCAAGAAGGACCGTATGTACATAGTGAATTATTAGGTCAAGATAGAAAATTCTTACTCGATACAGGGGCAAGTCGAACAACTATAAAACGTAGTGAAGTTCCAGGGGCACCCCTCTCAGGCTCTCAAAATGTTTCCCTTGGTTTTTCAGGAAAACCTATTGTTAATGAAGTATCACAGCCTCTCCCACTTACGATAGGACCTTTGACACGAACTACAGATTTATTGCTTACTAAATCATGCCCAGAAAATCTGTTAGGAATTAAAACTCTGAAAGCACTAGGAGCCATAATATGTTGTTCTCCGGAAGGAGTAAGGTTGTTTCTACGTGATTTTAAAGGTCACTATGTGTCTAGGGACATGGATCCCCGACTACAGACTTTACCAGTACATCTATGGGCACAAGGCCCTACGGATGTTGGCTGCATGAACATTACACCATACCGAGTCACATTGAAAGCAGGAGTGGTACTACCACGAATGCGACAATACAAGTTACCGCATGATGCTGTAGTGGCTTTGCTGAAAATCATTGATGAGCTAATTGCCCAGGGAGTAGTTGTAGAAACAGACTCCAATGTATGTAATTCACCGATAATTCCGATTCTTAAACGAACTGATCCTACTGCCCCACCAGTATACCGATTGGTTATTGATTTGCGTGAACTAAACAAGTGCATTGTACCACAATTTCCTGTGGTCCCTGATATATCATCATTATTGACAGCAATTGATTCCGAAGCAACATTCTTTACTGTAATTGATCTCAAGAATGCCTTTTTCAGCGTCCCAATAGATCCGGAAAGCCAATATTTGTTCGGATTCAGTTTAAATGGGCGCAGCTTTAAATTCTCACGCGCTCCCCAAGGATTCACAGAAAGCCCCAGCATCTACAGCCAAGCACTGAAACGAGAACTTGACAGTATCCACATGCCAGTCAATACTGCACTGCTTCAATATGTCGATGATCTGCTGATCACCGCGAGAAGCGAACCTGAATGTGAAAAGGCTTCTCTGACAGTTTTACATTTTCTAGCCGACAAGGGGCACAAGGTGTCTCCTTCTAAGCTGCAATTCTGTGTCCAGCGAGTTATTTATCTTGGTCACTCGCTGTCCAAGGAGGGAAGGCAGCTTACACCAGATCGCATCCAGTTAATTGCTAACATGTCAATACCCCAGACACAAAAGGAAGTGCGGGCTTTTATAGGCCTCACTTCATATTGTAGGCAGTGGATCCCTCAGTACGCATTTCTAGCAAAACCACTCATTCAGCTAACCACACAGGAGGCAGCCACATCGACTGTTCTCCCTTGGACTCAGGAACATACACAAGCTTTTGAAAGCCTAAAAGAAGCTTTATGTCAAGCACCTGTTTTAGCAACACCATGTTATAGCAAACATTTTACACTTTTTGTTACAGAACGTGAAGGTACTGCCTTGTCAGTACTCACTCAGGATCAAGCAGGATCACGCAAGCCATGTGCTTATTTTTCCAGCACATTAGATCCCGTAGCTCAGGCTTTGCCTGCATGCCTGAAATCAGTGGCAGCGACAGCTTTAGCAATCAGACAAAGCGATGCCATAGTATTAGGACATCCATTGACAGTACAAGTACCACATGCAGTAGAGGTTCTTGTGAACCGAACACAAACACAACACTTGACCATAGCAAGACTTACCGGTTATGAACTGACATTGTTTCAACCACACATAGAGATCCGACGGTGTAATACATTGAATCCTGCTACACTATTACCTGTAATTGGAACAGACCCACTAGCTCATGATTGTGTTGAAATCATTGAAATAAAGACGAAACCTAGACAAGACTTGACAGACGTTCCATTGTTAGATCCAGACCTGACGTTGTATGTAGACGGATCGTGCATGAGAACAAGTACAGGAGATTTAGTGGCCGCGTATGCAGTCACAACAGACACTGAAGTTATTGAGACAAATTGTATAGATACTTTGTCAGCCCAAGCAGCAGAACTTATTGCTCTAACACAAGCCTGTATTCAAGCCACAAATAAGAAAGTTAATGTATACACTGACTCACGTTATGCATTCGGAGTTGTACACGACTTCGGCGTACTGTGGCGAGAGAGAGGTTATTTAACCTCCCATGGTGCCCACATTCAGCACGGACCCCTCATTCATGCCTTGTTAGACGCAATACATCTACCCACTGCTATATCGATTATGAAATGTAAAGCACACACGAAGGTTACTGATATCATTTCTCAAGGCAATGATTTAGCTGACAGAACAGCTAAACAGACTGCTCAGAATCGCACATTAGACATGACAAAGCCAATAGTTCAGACACCAACACAGTGTATGACAATTAAGGATCCCGCACTTGACGTAATTGACATACAGACACATGCTACTGCAGAAGAATTAAAGAAATGGACTGAACTAGGAGGGATCCAGACAGATCAGGGATGGATGACGAAGGAGAAATCTGTATGGTTTCTTCCTGACTCTATGGTCCAAGCCATTATAGCTACAATTCACAGCCCGGCGCATTTAGGAGAAAAAGCTATGCTAGATAGCATTCAACACATTTGGTTCAATAAACATTTACGAGCAGCAGCTAAACAAAAGGTCCGTACCTGTATGATATGTTGTCAGTTCAACCCGGGAAAAAGTGTTCCCGTAGAACAGGGTGGATTCCAGACTCCTGATCATCCTTTTGAAGTGCTCCAAATGGATTATATCCAGATGGAACGATGTCGAGGATTCAAATATGTTCTTGTAGTTGTCTGCGCTCTCTCCCGATGGACTGAGGCGTACCCAGTATCAGATTACACGGCCCGACTACTGCCAAACAGTTAGTTCGAGAATTCTTCCCACGGTACGGGCTACCACGTGTTGTATATTCAGATAACGGCCAGCCTTTCTCATCCGAATTAATGAAACATGTCTCACTTTTGTTGGGATATCAGTGGAAATTCCACTGTGTCCGACACCCCGAGGCAGCAGGTCTCGTGGAACGACATAATCAAATTTTGAAAATCAGATTGTCTAAAATATGTAAGGAGAAAGGTGTTGACTGGATAGTAGCCTTACCAGTTGCACTATTTTACATAAGAATGGTAGCACACTCTCGAACAGGGCTATCCCCGTATGAGGTGATCTTCGGAAGGCCACCAAATATGTGGGGGACGCCTGTACCACGTAAAATAACTGATGTAAATTGTAATATGCTGACAGATTACCTGGCTTCCTTGATGTCTGCACTACAATCTTGTCGTTCACAGGTAGCTGCAGCTTTTCCTGACAACACTGAGGTGAAACCCCATGACGTTGCTCCGGGGGATCTGGTGTTTGTGAGGAATTTCGATCGGAAAACCCAATTGGAGCCCAGGTGGAAAACACCGAAGCTAGTCCTGCTGACCACAAGAACAGCCGTGAAAGTGGAGGGCCGCAAAGGATGGATACATTCCAGCCACGTTAAGAAATTTCATGGACTATCCTCGGATATAGACACTGTGCCCTGCACTCCCTCACAGACTGATTCAAAACTTCCCTTTGTTGAAAGGAATGACTCTCAGAACTATAAATTAAAACTTAGGCCCAAACAGTCGAGCAATTTGATTGTTTAAGTCCTCTCCAAGGTGAAGCGGTTGAATTGTCTCTGACATGTATCCCTTGGACCTGAGTAGAGAAAATACCAGAGAAATGTTGAAACGACAGGCGTATTGTAAATCACTGCGTAGCTACTGTGTGAGGACATTATTAATTCTGTTTTTATTGAGTGTTTTAATAATCATTACGAGTGTGATTTTGCACATATATCATCCTATTTCTAGACATGTTTATAATATTACTGCTGAACATTCTTTTAGTGACCTACCGCCACATGAATTATCTTATAGACTTGCGCTGCGCAATAACACCTTCATTAGTATGTTACATCATTCCCATCAGACTAGTAATGCCACCAATTGTTGGGTGTGTGGCCGACTCCCTCCCTATCAGAATAACAAAGGAGTTCTGCCTTTCTTTCCACATCCGTTCACACACAATGGCTCCTGTGGAGCATGGTTTAGTTTACTAAATTCCATAGACCCAGACACAGCAGTTTATCAACAACATTGGATATGGGGAAATCTGAATCTAGTTTTATTCAAAGTCTGTCACCCTAATAAGGAGGGTCACCCCAGTAGAACAGGAACTGATTTAGAAAATGAAGTGTATAAATTAGGTAATTTTACGCCTAATCTCATGATTTTGAACGTCAAATCCGAAGTTGAATTAATTCTGCCCACTATGTCAGTATTTCCAGTTAAGGGTGAATTATGTGTGAGAAAAGTTGGTTCCATACACATGGGCCATAGCAAATGCGTTACTACAGTAGAATATAGTGATCAAGGGAAATCTTCATTTAGAGCTTCTCGCCATTCTTACTTTATATGTGGTCAGACGGCATATATGCGTCTGCCTCTAGATTGGGATGGTACCTGTTACATAGCATTCCTTTTGCCACCTGTTTTCCTAGCTCCCCCTGATTATTATCGAAATGTTCATTTAGTACACAAAAGAGAGCGTAGAGATCTCCCAGTTGTCGATTATACTGAGACGGCATGGGACAAGTATGTAGATTTCAATAAAGGTATCTTTCCCTATATAGGTACAATATCAAATAGTAAGCTGATACGCAGACTCACCAAGACTCTTGAAGCTGTAGTAAACGAGACTATAGCCGCCCTAGGCAATCTGACAGAGGAACAATCAGTGATGAGAATTGTTGTTCTCCAGAATCGTCTTGTCCTTGACGTCATCCTGGCCGATAGGGGCGGAGCTTGCAGGGTCATCGGATCCAGCTGCTGCATATTCATACCAGAAAATTCGCCATCTGTATATAAAGCTATAACACGCCTTCATAAGAATGTAAGCCAGATACACGAGAATCCAGGCACTTGGACGTGGTCCGGGTGGTTTTGGAGTGTGATATCAGCCTGGGGATGGAGAGTTCTATCTTTCCTAGGTATTGGCCTTTTTATGCTCTTCAGTTGTTGTTTATGCCTACAATGTGGACCAGCGATTTGTGGTCTGTGTGCCACATCATGCATTCCATATCAAAGTTCTCGTTCAAAATGCCGGAAAAAGAAGGAAGAAGAAATGATGCTCCATGAGCAAATCGATGGAATGATGAAGATTGATATCTCTTGAAGGGCAAGTAGGGGACAAGGAGGGAATGTGGAAATGTGGATTTTCCTGATCAGTTACGTCCCCTATCTTGGACCCCAACGGTTCTATATGCATGTTACAAATGCATGTGTGTTCCCTCCAGTTCCAGTTTCCAAGACGCAAACATATGTGTGTCTACCGTCGACATGTTCTCTGTCAGATCCGCCATCAATGGGCTGGATATTCAATTCCTAAGTATGAAAAGCCACCGACTTTATATGGCTAAGTTACTCCATTTTTACAGTTCAGGCAAGTAGGCCCGATTCTTTCCTCAAAGCCTTTCCCTGCTCTCTGTCTCTGACAGTTTCAGCTTGAGCTCGCATCTGTATCCATGAACTTTGTCCTACTCCCTGTGCAGCTAACGGTGCCTGCCTCGGCCAGTTTTCGCCTGCCTGCCAAGAAGCTGTATTTCACCTTCGAATTATCTATTTTGCTCTTCAGCCGATGCATTCCTGTCTAGTGATTTAGGTAAACATTTCCTTTAGCTCACAAGCAAAGGACTCAGCCTTTCCGTCCT
The DNA here is from genome assembly GCF_964204655.1 of Triturus cristatus. Classification (NCBI taxonomy): domain Eukaryota; kingdom Metazoa; phylum Chordata; class Amphibia; order Caudata; family Salamandridae; genus Triturus; species Triturus cristatus. Next base: position 1,362,124,574 of record NC_140589.1, read on the forward strand.
CCTGCAAGTGATTCATAGCCCTGTTGCCATGGAAAGTTTTCTGCCCCTCGCTTCTCATATAGGCACTTAGACGCTTGTACACGCACATACAGTTAGTATAGAATAGATTCTGTCCGAGAGTCCTTCCTTGTGGATAACATAGTTCTCTAAACATAGGATGTTAGATATGATTTGGGATTAGGTTGACATGACCCCCAGACTTCTCGTCTCCACATGTAGAGCTAAATGTCAAGTCCCCTTCACCCCCTAGTTGCACGTCAATCACACGTCATGCTGCTGCGCACGCATCTATGTTAAGTATTATCGTATAGATCCACCTATGTAAGATAATCAGAGCCAATCATGTTTCTTTTTGCTCCTTATTACGCCTAGTTTCAATTACGTATCACTATGTTAATTTATCTTATCAATTGTTACGCCTTTTTGCACTTGTTTCATTGTAAATGTATGACCTATAAAAGTTACTTCTTGTCAATAAAGTATTGTACTTCACTTCCTGAACCCTCGTGGTGACGGAACCTGAAGGCCGCGACTCGAGTCGGCCATTTTGGATGGAATAAAGCCCATTTAGAAAACCTCTTATACCACGGATTCTGCCTCTTGTTATTCTGAGCTATTTTACTTTATTTTAAAGATTCCGTATGAAATTCAGTTTAGGTAAAAAGAATATTTACCACAACACCTGCCTCATCCTCCCCATCATCGTCCCAGGTATTCCCCACTGCCTGAGGTGACATTGCTGCGTGAGCTGTCCACAGCACAAAAATCAATCAGAAGGGCCCATGAGTTGTGGTGCCCTGAGTCAGTGGCACATGAAGAGCTGAGCAGGGTATCAAGATGATGATGGCATCCACGACAGGTGTGAGCAACTCTGGTAGTCTGGCTGTGGGACTCTTTCGACTCTGGCAGTTGTTGGTTGGAGGTGGTCCTGGTGGTGGAGGCATGTGCCTCCTGCGGTGATGCGTCGTCCGGGCAGGTCAGGACTCGATTTGATGTGTGAACCCTGGTGGACCGCAGTTGAGGCCGGTGGCAGCGTTCATCGCGGGCCAACCGCTGTTCAGCAAGCTCCTCCTTTCTAACACACGATGTTGAAATGGCATGTGGAGGTGACTTGTGGTTGACGCAGGTAAAAGCACCAGAGCTGATCAGGTGAGCAGCCTGTGACAATGCTGTGTCCTGCCTGGTACAGACTGGATTGAATTGGTGGGAGGCCTGCTGGACCGCAGTGTAGGCAGCACACAGGTGACCCTGTGGTGCTGGAGCGCAGTGTAGGTTGAAGGCGTAGTCAGCAAGGGCCCACAGACACGTGTGGTTGGAATGCTATGCACAGAGTTGGTGGCACCACATCGAAGGGAGTATAGTGATTTAAACTCTGCATTAATATGTGTACTCAGCCATTGTATAATCAAGACTTAGTTCCAAATGTGTGACCTACTTGACCGCTGTGTAGGCCGGTGAAGTACTTCAACAAGAAAGAAGTGCTGCTGGCCTGTCTTGGGGAGGACAGCGATGGCCTGAGGAGGCTGCCAAGGAAGTGGGCCACGGGCTTGGAGCTTGCACAGGCACGTGGTGGGCCCTCTTTGACATATGCCGGTGTTGGAAGGTGAGCAGTGTGGCCTGGTTGCGCAGGGGCGGCCAAGACGGGTCTGGGGACCTGCAGCCTGGGGTGCAGCAGGCACACATGGTTACAGGCACCGCTGCTCACGGCGTCAGCCTTGTGGCATGCTGGGAGGCGCCACCCTGGCAGAAACATTGGCCATTCCAGAAGAGAACCCCGCCCAGAGCTACAGGTTTTTTATTCACACCCCTACACTGGCCTGGTGTATGCCGGGCCAGCCCACTCCACTCACGCTTACGGGTGGATGCAATGAGCTACTTTCCGAGCTCTTCCTCACTACCTGGGGTAACATGGTTGTGTCCACTGTTCACTACACTCCAAACACCAGCAGTATATGTCAACATGGGCATGTCTGTGGTCTGCATACTGCCTTCTGGCCAGCGCATCCGCGCCACACTTGGCATTGTGAACATTCTCATTCATGGGTCACTTGCCTCCTTTGCACATGCATGGTTCCCACCTCTCCCCACATTCTGCTATTGTGTGGCTGAGGTGCCATGCCGTTGATGGCTCCTGTACATGCCTTGCCAGGTCACCAAAGTAAGTTGTGCTGTTGTGTCTGGTAGGTGGGTATGTTGTTTGACATGTTGTGTGTGAGTTTGTAACGTGTGCATTCCCAGAGTTGTGAGTTGCATGATTGTGGATTTGAGGTGTGTGGTGTGTTAATTTAGTACTTACCAAAGAGCACTGCATTCCCATATGTGCCAGCCTCAAAGCGCTGGTTGATGATAGACTGTCAGAAGATGAAGAAATCATGTACAGTGCCTGGGTAGTTGCCGATCACATTGGTGAAGAGTCCACGGTGGTCCACTATTGCCTGCACATTGATGGAATTTGTGTGCTTCCTGTTGCGGTAATTGTGTGCAGTGGCAGCAGGGGGCACGAGGAGTATATGTGTGCAGTCCATTGCCCCCAACAAGTGCGGGAAGGCAGCTATGGCATAGAAGCCTTGCTTGGTTTCCAGCTGTTACTGCGCAGTGTGTGGGAAGGGAAGGTACTGGGGTACCAAGAAGATGATTGCATCCAAGACAGGTGTGAGGAACTTGGATAGGGCTTGCTGTGAGACTCCTCCGACTCTGGCAGTTGTTGGTTGGAAGGTCCCAGAGGCCAACATGTGCAGAATAGCCAACAGCTTTGTCTGCAGAGCGATGTTGGTTGTCTGCTGTGTTGGTACCATCAGCCTGTGGGCAATGATGGTCATGATGCGTAGGATGGTTGTCCTTTTGAGCCTGTAGTGGGCAATGACATCCTCTGGTGTTATGTCTGTGAGGCTAGTGCGTTTTCTGAAGGTCCGCTGTCTTTGTCTGCGCTGCCTCTGTGGTGGTCCGGGGGGGTGGTGTGGTAGGGGGGCCGGGGGGGTTGCATGCCTGGGGGTGGTGGTGGTGGGTGTTGTGGCCATCTTGGGGCTCTGAGCTGCATGATGAGTAGCTCCATGGCATCTGTTGTTCTTCAGGTGTGGCTCTGAGCTGGGCTCCCTTTATAGTGCAGGGTGTCGTCTGACTTAACACCAGGTCGAAGCAGGTGTTAAATCCCTGCTGCTAACACGCCTTATCGCATGTTGTGTGAACTTATCACCGATCTGGCTGGTCGTTGAGAATGTTGCAAAGTGGTGTTGTCGCGACTTTTTGCACGGGAACGCCTACTCTGCATCTCATTAGCGTTAGTTGCCGGTGTCATCTGTGGCGATGTTTTTTGCACCTGCTATCACCGGAAAACTGGTGATATCGGCTGTTATTACCAGCTTGTGAATAGTGCGATGAATTTATCTCCACTTTGGCAGTGATAAAGTGCCGCTAACTCGGCAATAGGTCCTTGAGAATATGCCCCAAAGAGTTGTTTTTTAAAGATGCAGCACATGCCTTAACTGATCCAGCAATCTGTCTCCTTTCTAGTCAAATAACCCCCTGTCGAGTATAGGTATTTATCTTGAAGATGTTCCTTGGCATTTTTGTTTCTAAGAGCTTCATCGAGTCATTATATCAACGCTGACATACCGATGCCCAATTTACAGGTCATTTTAGCCCAAAAGAACTTTAAAACCAATTTGGGTGAAACTACACCATAAGTGCGTAAGGGTCATAAAAAAAACATTCCATAAGTGCTTGAGTGCCATAAGTGCCATAAAATCAGTAAAACCTCTGCATTCTGCTGCTTATTCAAAGATATCTGAGGTTTCATTTCTCCATTTGAAGTTTCCAGTAAAATTTACTATCTAATCCTACACCTTAGACAGTCATATTGGGAAACACGCTCAATCATTCTCCTGCAAGTTTTCAAAGAAACGTTGTGTGTTTTGTATTTTCAAGATTAATAGTCATGAGGTGATCTGTGTTAAAACATAGTAATTCTTTCAATAACAGTCTAACAACATTGGAGACCTATTCATGCAAGATATTCAAAAGATCTGACATATAAATGAAATAAGGAGAATTCTGGAATTCAGTCCATCCATAATTAATTTGCTGTTCTTAGTTTTTTTATGACGATAGGCCATCAACACTGAGTTGTACTCTAACCCTTGACCTTGTATGAAGTCCTTCAAGTAATGTCTGTAAGCCAGCTCAATACCAACTCAGCACAATGTTGACTATAATAAACTAATATCTACGCCCTTAACAACACAATGGAAGTCAATAAAAAAAAATAATAATAAAGACACACACCTATGTTCCGGAATGGTATGGATGCCAAACGTTGTAGGGCGTTACTTTTACAATTTGTACTCAAACCCAGGCTGAAACCTTAGTGGGACTAATGCAAAATATGTTTAGCAGTCATCCAACCATTCCAGTAGATCAACAAATATTTCATAAATGCTTTATCTAGAAAGGCAAGATTTCTATCCTTTTTTGCAGGACAAAAAGACAACTCTGTCAAGCCTTTATTAAATGTCTGGAACAGGGATATCTGAAGGATTTTTGGGGCCCGGGCCAAACTTATTTTGGGTGCCCCTTTTCGGAACAGTTTTGAATTTATGATCCAGTTTCTGCTTTTTATGCTCTCTTTGGCCAGGTCACTGACAGTGCACAGGCACACTCGTCCAAATTCTTAAAGAGTTTACATGTAATATTCAGTTAAAGTAACATGTGTTTGCAATATGTTACGCAGCAGCAGCTCACTAATATTACTGCAAATAATCTCTGTGGCTCACTTCCATCTCTCTTTTTTTATGTTTGTTGCATGAAACAGAAACACATTCTGCAAAAAGTCTGTAATAGATACTCACACATCACCCACATACAAAAATAAAATAAAAGGGAAATTGTATTTAAAACCATATGTTTAAGAATTATACAAAATCATCAGGGCAAGACTGCAGAACAGAGCTGGCTCTATCAGGCGGCCCCCTGAAAGGCTGGGACCCTGGACCAGAGCCCACTATGCCCATGCCTTGAACATCTCTGGTGTGGAATTTTTTTTAAATAATATGCTCTTTTAAGAATGTATACTTTCCACAGTATACAAAATTATAGGAATGCACAATTTGTTTGTTTTAAAATTTATATTCACATTATGCTGCCTTGTCTTTCTGTTGTATTGTAATTATCAAAATTAAAAAATACAAGAGAGGGGTCCAACGTGACCAAAGGGACAGGACACCAACAAACGACACTTATGTCAAAAAAGCAATCCCTTTGGACTCTTTTACTTATAGCATACCAACATAACTCTCAAACATACTTCAACAACCCATTAGTTAGCACCAAATAGAGACCAAAAACATAATATAAATTCTATAAATGTTTTATTTTTAGGATCTTTGTAGATTTAATCAATACATTTTTTTTTGTTTCTTTAAAAAAACATATATGTATATTCAAATTACAAATTAAAAATATTTCATTGCACAAAACAGGGAGAATACATCAAGCTTATCAAAGCCAATATCAAAGACACAATGAATTGTATCAACACTCCAAGTATATAAACGGATATTTATGGTGACCCCAAGATGATTTTGGATAACACTCTTTCTTTTATGCTTATCTGTCTAGACCAAATCGTATTGTAATTATCAGCCAGATTAATCTGTAAAACCAAAGAAATATTTAGATAGAAAAATTGCTTCTCTTTATAGATTTGTGGCAGTAACAATACAAAAGTAATTGCTTTCCTGGAGTACTACAGTGTGCAACATGTACTCATGCTGGTTTTTCTATAAGTGGAACTTTCTGCTGGAGTGAATGACGTGGAAGCGAGCATTAACAATTAAAAAAATATATTCTCCAGAGGGAAACCACCATCTACGAGATATAGAATTGTACCTCTCCGTCAAGTATAGAAAGGCATACACTCATGCCTTGCAGTGTGCCCATCTATAGGCAAGCCATCCCATCTCCAGGAATGGGCATATTCTTGTTCCTGCATCAGCATTCATAAATGTAGAAAATCCACCATATTGCCAGATTTTTGTGTGTGTAACAGAGAAACTTGACCAGAATAGATTCTGTGACTCGGGATCAGGCATTAACGCAACCAATTTGCTTTTTTGTGACTCCCCACATAAGTGTTTATTCGGATGTGGAAAATACATTTCTCAATATAACCCTATGTGGAGATTTATCAGCATTACTCTAGACCATAGGAAATAAAAGACCAGCAGATCGCATCAGCTGCAACACCCATAATTTAATCACAGCAAACAGAAGTTAAGCAGAAACGTTACCCAACAGAGACGCAGCAAAGGTATTGTAACAAGACCAACCAAGACCAAGGCAGTTATTATAAACAAACGTACATGTCATTGTCAATATGACTGTGTTAGCAATGTCTTCTAGGTTTGCTCTGTTGCTTATAGCCCATGAAATTGTATTGCTTCATTTGGTGCATGTAGTTGATCATTTGCCATACAATTTACTGAATGGATGCACTGGGCCAGGGTTATGGTAAGTGGCTTATGAACACAAGATCCCTGTAATTGGGTGATAAAAAAGCAAATGACAGTAGCAAACAACACAATGGATCTTGTGAAGGGGATTTGTAAGCACTGTATGTACTCTTTGTGGTAACAGCGCTCGCAACTCAGAGCTGTCATTTAGCTAAAACCCTGAACAATCCTACTAGAGTTAATAAGTAGGGGCATGAAGTACATTAGTTGTGTGTAGGGGCATATCTTGATTAAAATGAGAAAATGGTCAACCTTTAGAAACAATGTCAGAGTTTGGTTGTTAGATTAGTTTCTCAGTAGAAGTATTAAGGAATGCCTTATGATCTAGAAATCCCCCTTGATCCTCTATCTGTTGGAATCATGCAATGTCCACCACAAAGAGAATTTCAGCTGATTCAAGTACTTAAGAACATTTTGCCAGCGGTAAAAAGGAGTCCCCTGCAGGAACTGCATCACAAAAGGAAGAACCTACCAAGAAGGGGCTAGGAATCTGTTACAATTAAAGAAAGCTAGGTAGTCCAGGGATGTGGTCCAAGATCTTAGCTTTATTTCTCAAGCAGGATCCACAACAAGTTCAAGCTAGGCCTTGATTAATATCCAACAATGCCCCACCAGGAGCAGCCTCCCTGCTGCTCAGCCCATCTCACCAACTGATCTTTTCTTCCACTCAAACACACTCAACATTCCGATGACATCACACAGACTGAGCAGCAAGGCAAAGACAGTAGGAGAGAAGATGCACCATAAACTTCCTAGATCATAACACATCCCCCCCTCATCAAATTAGTGAAAATAGGAACATGCAAAAACAATGTACTTTCGTGCAATTTGTAAAGCAAGGAAAATGCAATAACGATGTACTTTCATGCAAAATGTGAAGATAGTAAAATGCAAAAACAAAGTACATTATGCAACAAGGCCAAATAAATAAACTGTGCGAAAATAGAAAAACACACATCCCAAAAACCAATGAGCTTCAAGTAAAAGCTTGAAAAGGGTAACATTGCATCCCCTGACAGGCAAATCAAGATGATAAAAAGATAATAAGTTTCTACGCGTGTGCTCCCATGACGCACAGACCAACCATTCTCACCAGGTAACCTAATAAAGGGTACAACCAGACAAACGTCTGAGAAGGCTCACATTAGGAGTCTTCTAACGTGCATACTGATAACACGCAGACCAACACCTCACACGAGGTAACCACTAACCCAAAGGTAAAACCAGACAGTTAAGTCTGAGAAGCCTTGACAAAGGTCTTCTAATGTGCGCACCCACCACGCACAGGCCAACACTACACACAAGTAACCAACACTCATGGGTAAAACCAGACAAGTAAGTCCGAGAAGCCTTAGTTAGGATCTTCTTACGTGCGCACCCATAACACACAGACCAAACCTCACACGAGGCAACCTCCAACTCATGGGTAAAACCAGGGGCGTAACAAACGCCCCCGCAGCCCCCGCGGTGCGGGGGGGGCCCCAGTCTTCGGTAGGTGAAGGGGGCCCCCTCAGCTCTGTGAGTGAAAAGGCTTGCTCTAAAAAGCAGGTGCAGTCTGCAGCCTGCTCTGCGCTCCTCGCGCTGACCCAGGGCAGGACTGAAGAGAAACAAAGTAACAAGTTACATTGTTTCTCTTCAGTCAGAGCCGGCCGGAAAAAAGATGGGGCCCCGCACTCTTCAGAAACACCGGGGCTTTCAGGGAGAGAGGTTAGACTTGTAAAGAGCAGGACAGATCACATTCTGCAGGGTTGTCGGTAAGTCTAGCAGTTTTAATTGTGAGCTCCTTCAAAAACATGCTATGTTGTGGGTTGAGAACAAATGCCTAATATGTTTTAAAATGCAGCATTTACATTTCTACAGATAGGTTATCTGGGACTTTAATTAGTCCCAGCTGTAAATATCCTCCTGTCCTGACCCTCTTCTTTGTCTCACACCACTAACAAGTGCAGGATATGTTACCTCCTGCCAGGCCCGGTTCTAGAGCGTGGGGTGGGCCGGGTGGGCCAGGCCCACCCAAACATGAGCCATGGCCCTCCCAGTGAATCTGCCACCGATGTACAACTACAATAAAAACTGTGCAGATAACTGGTGATTTACGATCCTGCTGCAGAGTAACCATTTGTCTGTTGGTAGTTTTTAAATGCTGATAAACTGAATTTTATGGGGATAGCTCAGTGGGTTACTACCTCTGTCACAGATATCCTTGTGTTACTTGCAGTTCAGGAGTTACTATCCTAACATAGGACAGTGACCTATGAACTGTCTTTAAAGAGCTGCATACAAACTTCGCTTTTTTGTATTGTGATATAGTTAGAACCTTTCCATTCCTTCATTATTCTAATGTTGCCAAAAAGAGTTTGTTTGGGAAGTTATTACATTTTTATCAGTAAAGCCAACCCCCAACCACTGGAGTACTCTTTAAATCCTGAGTTTGTGCTTCTCCAGTCCAAACCCTCGTAAAATATATTGCCCACTAGTATGGATGACGTGATTTCTACACCTTGTAATCCTCATTGGCTTATGTGACATTCCCCATAGACTGATTTATTGTCTCTGTATAATGCGTGCTGTTATGTAAAGTACTGTGACACCCTACACTCATATGAGTAGCGCTGTACAACAAATGGAATGGATATGAGGGGCAACGGAGAGATGAGGGGCACAAGTGGAGGGTGGCAGTGAGGGAATCCGAGGAAGAGGTCATGGGGTGGGGAGCTACGTAGAGATGAGGGGCGCTGGTGGAGGGTGGCAGTGAGGGAGTCAGAGGAGGAGGTCACGGGGAACTACAGAGAGATGAGGGGCACTAGCGGAGAGTGGCAGTGAGGGAAGCCGAGGAGGAGGTCCTGGAGTGGGGGTGGAGTTGCGGAAAGATGAGGGGCACTAGTGGAGGGTGGCAGTGAGGGAAAACGAGGAAGAGGTAATGGGGTGGGGAGCTACAGTGAGATGAGGAGCACTGGTGGAGGGTGGCAGTGAGGGAGTCAGAGGAGGTGGTCACGGGGTGGGGGGAACAGCAGAGAGATGAGGGGCACTAGTGGAGGGTGGCAGTGAGGGAATCCGAGGAGGAGGTTACAGGGTGGAGGGGAACTACAGAGAGATGAGGGGTACTGGTGGAGGGCGGCAGTGAAGAAATCTGAGGAGGAGGTCATGGGGTGGGGGGGAACTACAGAGAGATGAGGGGCGCTGGTGGAGGGAGCAGTGAGGGAATCTGAGGTGGAGGTCATGGGGTCGGGGGCTATGTAGAAATGAGGGGCACTAGTGGAGGTTGGCAGTGAGGGAAGCGGAGGAGGAGGTCATGAGGTGGGGGAACTACAGAGACCTGAGGTGCACTAGTGGGGGGTGGCAGTGAGGGAATCCAAAGAGGAGGTCACGGGTGGGGGGATCTACGGAGAGATGAGGGGTGCTGGTGGAGGGTGGCAGTGAAGGAATCTGAGGAGGAGGTTATGGGGGTGGGGGGAATTATGGATAAATGAGGGGCACTGGTGGAGGGTGGCAGTGAGGGAATCTGAAGAGGAGGTCAGGGGTGGGGGGGAACTACAGAGAGATGAGGGGCGCTGGTTGAGGGAGCAGTGGGGGAATCTGAGGAGCAGGTCATGGGGTGGGGGGGCTACAGAGAAACGAGAGGCACTAGTGAAGGATGGCAGCGAGGGAAGCCGAGGAGGAGGTCATGGGGTGGGGGGAACTATAGAGAGATGAGGGGCACTAGTGGAGGGTGGCAGTGAAGGAATCTGATGAGGGGGTCATGGGGGGGGAACTACAGAGAGATGAGGGGCACTGGTGGAGGGTGGCAGGGAATCTGAGGAGGAGGTCATGGGGTGGGGGGAAATACGAAGCTATGAGGGGCGCTGGTGGAGGGTGGCAGTGAGAGAATCTGAGGAGGAGGTCATGGGGTGTGGGGGAGCTACAGAAAGATGGGGGACATTGGTGGAGGGTGGTAGTTAGGGAGTCTGAGGTGGAGGCCATGAGGAGGAGTGGCTATGGCGAGATGAAGGGTACTGTTGGAGGGTGGTAGTTAAGCTATCTACAGAGAAAGAGGTCAAAAAAGAGGTCAAAAAGACGTTTGCACCAGCAATAAAGCCGGCCCTGTCATGGCCTTTCTGTTTTCATTTATTTAATTAACAGTCAGGTGATTAGGACAACTGTGGAGCATACTTTATCATGCATGCTAATTATATTTACTGCTATATTCAATGTTTCAAGTTTGAAGGTGATTTTACTATTGTTTTTTACTGGGAATAGTGAAAGTGGAACTGAATGGTGGCTGATATGGGGCTAGGGCCCAAGGTCAGGTGTGAGATAAGGTGTGATGGAGAAGGGTGGTAGAAAAGTGGATAATCAAGCCTGTAAGAGAGTGCGCTGCAGAGTCAGAGGTCAGGTGGAGTTAGTAATGAAGAGGGTTTCTCCCTGAAGGCTCGCACAGAGGAAGCCCGGGTAGTGTCACTTGCTAGATACTCCCACCTTAGAAACTTCCTCTTCCCATCAAAGGGACATTGCATGGAAGAAAAGCACTTTTTGAGAGTGATAACATTTAGAAAGAGACTTTGAAAAGAGTGCGTTTTACTGTGCCTTGTAAGAGTAAGGAGAGATAAAGGAGGGCCCAGAAGCAGGCCTGGCTAGATATATAAGCGATAAATCGGGCCAGCAGTGGCCCACCCGAATGTACCCTTGGCCCACCCAAATAAAAATTCCCGGAGCCGGGCCTGCCTCCTGCCCCCAATTTTACCATTCCCCGTCCCACCCTTCGTGTTAGTTGGCACTAGCTTGGTTTTATTTTACCTTTGCCAATGCTTGATTACTTGCTTCACAAGCATTGGCTGCCGCTGCATGGCTCCCACGTGCTGGCCTCACACTTCGTAGCTGAGGAGACCCGTCCCCTGTTGCTGTAGACGCCTCGGTGCTGTTGCTCCACCCTGGTGTAGGCTGCCAGCTCCTCACCCTGCTCCTAAACCTCTTACTCATCAGCTCACAGCCTCACATCTACCGGGGCACATGAGCTGAGCTACCGGGAGCCGTTTGTGTTGGTCTTGGTGCTGCTCTGTGGTATTGCTTGCTGTGCTGGAAGGAGAGAGGGCTCCTTCCTGTCCACCTCTAAACAGGTGCCGGGGACTACAGAGAAAGGGGGCCGGGATTGACTACCCTTGTTGCATGTGACAATAAATGACCTAGTATTACATTCTCTCTATAATGGTGAGTTCAAATCAGAACATGCCAAATGTGGCCCTCGGGGTAAACACACTGCTACTGGGCGCCAGAGACACACAAAAATCACTATTCGGCTCCTGGGCATCGGCTAAGCTTTATCCAAACAGTTCTGAAGTGCTGCTCACATGGTATTAAGAAGTCTTTTCTTGCACTTTTTCGTCGAACAGCACGTCACAGAGACCGGTCTGTGTGCAACCCATTAATAAAACAAATTGCACCTCTGCCAGTGGCATAGTGTTAACTTTTGTTGAAATAGTGCCAAGAAACACGCTTATGCTGTTTGTGAGCGCTATAAAACACATAAATTGTACCTATTTCAGCTGCACGCAAGTTACCAACTGAAGCGTGTTACAATAGCGCTTAATGGAAGGTCCTTGCTCTTCATCTGATGTGTGCATAAATTGAAAAGCATGTCACGCTTTGTTAGTACTGGAGTCGTAGAAGAATATGGAAGGATTTGCTGTCTTCGTCTTTCTTTTCTCATCTTGGTCTCTTTCAATCTTACTTTCATTAATCTTGCACTTAATTTACTAACTTTTCCTACTTATGCCTACTGCTGATTTTTGTTTCTACTCATAGGTTTCATACTTCCTCTTACTGTGCTACGTAACCTCTTAATTTTACCTTTCTCTTACACCTCATATTTGTTCCCACTCTTACGTTTTATTATTCCAACATACTCTTGCTTCCACTTACAATTTATTACGCCTATTTCCTCCTGCTCTTACTCATTTCTCCTCTTACTCCTATTACGTCTTCTAACTGCTATTCTTACTTTTGCTACCGTATTTACCAATGCCCTTATTACCATTAACTTAGTCCTACCTACTCCTACTTGCACTCTTACTCCTGCATACTCCTACTTAAACCTACCTTCCGCTACTTTTACATCTACATACTTCAGCTCTTCTGCTTAGCCCTTCGAATGCCTATTCTTACTCATACTTGGGAGAGGAGTTGGCCTAACGGCTAGGGCGGTTGACCTCGAATCTGGGGAACTGGGGAACTGGGTTCAAGTCTCAGCAATGACGCTGAACATCCTGTGATTCTGGGCAAATCTCTTAATCTCCCTGTGCCTAACAAATATGAATGTGTCCTCATGTAACGCAACTGGTGCTCATGTAAAGCGCTATGATACCCGATACGGGTCAAGTTCGAGCTATATAAAACTCCATAAAATAAATAAAAAAAAAAAAAAATGAACAGGATCTGCTCGGTCGCATTGGAAGGTAAACAAGCATTTGCAATGCAATTGGTCTCGCATTTGTGAGAGTTAGAGCTATTGACATTGTAAAGGACAGTGCATTTTACCTATGTGTTTTCTGCTTGGAGTGGAGTGAATGTGTGTGGTGTCAAGTGGACATATGTGGTTTGGATTGGAATTGTTAGTTGTGGAATTGTGTTGTGTGGATTGGATCTGTGTAGCGAAATAATGTAATTATGTGTATAGTAATTGTGTGGTATTGAGTGTACTGGAATTATGTGGAGTGGGATTGTGTGTCATGGAGTGGGATTGTGTGTCTTGGAGTGAGATTATCTGGAATGGTATTTTGCGTTGTGGAGTGGTATGTAGTGGAGTTTACTTATGTGGTGTGCTGTTAAATATTATAGCATGATGTGGAATTTTGTGGTGTAGATTGGATGTATGTGGTGTGTTATGTAATTCTGTTGTTGGTTTGAATTATGTAGTTTGTTGTTGAATTATGTGGTGTGGAATGGAAATGTGTAGAGTTGAAATGTGTGACGTGGAAGTGTTCGCTGCTGGGTGAAAATTATGTTGAGTGGTATTATGAGGCATGGTGTGAAGTGTAGTTATGTGGAATGTTGCTACGTGACAGACTGGATTTATGTGGAGTGTATTTATGCAATATGGATGAGAGCATAATTATGTGGAGGTTAATTATGTGGTGCTGAGTGGTATTATGTGGAGTAATTATGTGTGATGAATTGTGTGGGGATGAATTGTGGAATTGTGATGTGTGGAATTATGTGGCATGGTGTGGTGTATAATTGTGCGGAGTGGAATTATGTAGCATTTTGCAGAGTTGTATTTTGTGGAGGGTAATTCTGTGTTTTGGAGTTGCGTGTAAATATGTTGTGTGACGTATAATTATATAGGTTGAAGTGGAATTATGTGTACTTGAATTGTGTAGTGTGGAGTGTAATTATGTGGTTTGGAGTGCTATTAAGTTGTGTGGAATGTTATTATGTGATGTGGAATTATGAGGTATGGAGTGAAGTAAAAATATATGTTTTTTCATATTTAGGATTGTAATTATGTCGTATGGAATGTAGGGTTAAATTATTTAGAGTTGAATAGTGTGGCATGGAATTATGAGAGGTTCAAATGTGCTGAGTTTGGTAGAATTAGGTAGCGTGGATTTGAGCAAGCTGTGCACGCTAAGGCTTTTATGTCATGGGGTATAAAGTTGACGATTGTCTATTTTTCTTTGTAAAAATAATTTGGGCTGTTTTTTTACCTTCCGGTACATTTCTGAACAATTTGTTAAGCTAAATTGTAATGTTTCTTTTTGTGCGTATGCAGGAAAGAACGAGTGTATGTGGAATGTTGCTACGTGGCATAGACTAGATTTATGTGGAGTGTATTTATGCAATATGGATGAGAGCATAATTATGTGGAGGGTAATTATGTGGTGCTGAGTGGTATTATGTGGAGTAATTATGTGTGATGAATTGTGTGGGGATGAATTGTGTAATTGTGAGACGTGTGGAATTATGTGGCATGGTGTGGTGTATAATTGTGCGGAGTGGAATTATGTAGCATGTTGCAGAGTTGTATTTTGTGGAGGGTAATTCTGTGTTTTAAAGTTGAGTGTAAATATGTTGTGTGACGTATAATTATATAGGTTGAAGTGGAATTATGTATACTTAAATTGTGTTGTGTGGAGTGTAATTTTGTGGTTTGGAGTGCTATTAAGTTGTGTGGAATGTTATTATGTGATGTGGACTTATGTGGTATGGAGTGAAGTAGAAATATATGTTTTTTCATTTTTAGGATTGTAATTATGTGGTATGGAATGTAGGGTTAAATTATTTATAGTTAAATTGTGTGGCATGGAATTATGAGATGTTCAAATGTGCTGAGTTTGGTAGAATTAGGTAGCGTGGATTTGAGCAAGCTGTGCACGCTAAGGCTTTTATGGGGTATAAAGTTGACGATTGTCTATTTTTCTTTGTAAAAATAATTTGGGCTGTTTCTTTACCTTGCGGTACATTTCTGAACAATTTGTTTAGCTAAATTGTAATGTTGCTTTGTGTGCGCATGCAGGGAAGAACGAGTGTATGCAAAAAATCATCCTATGTCTCAGTACTAACTTCCACACCTCTAAACAACAATCCCAATCCTAGAATGAGTTATCCGTTTGCTTTACAACAGTTAGTAAAACAAGGAAGTGCTTTGCGAGTCTGTAAGTAGCAAAGGTTTTAAAGGGACTTGTTTTTGTGCAAAGTATTGTTTTTCCCAGTTCAAGGAAGGGATAAAAAAATATCTTCAGATAATAATAGGGGTGACAGGATGGTGCGATAGCAGAATATTGATTTGTGTGGATCTGGCGAGGACTGCGGGCAGCAAGTGCTTGATACGCTATTTGCATAAGAAAATACTATATATTTTTTTCGTTATCCTCCATTAGTTATTAGTAAGGAAGGGGGAAGAGAAGCGTTCACCGACAGCATTCGGTTAGTCTTAGGGAGACAAAGAATGCTGTGGTCTGTGGTAGATGGCGCCCAGAAGACATACGTATATGTATCAGGAGCTGCCAAAGAAAGGAAGTGGAAATGCGCTTTAGACGTTGCTGGTATTGATGGCTACTGTGCGGTTGCAGACTTCGCTGGGCTGACAGTTGGTGGGGAAATGCTACGTTGTCATTGTAGGTTTAATTCATGAATCGCTCATTCTCTCTGGTGTTTGTCCTTGGAGTACTTGTTGACTGGTGCTACATATGGGATCTGGTTTGCCTTTGACAGCAGGTATGGTTTAGTGGGGTACATAGTGTAAATTAATGTTGGCGTGAGGAAACAAAAATGGGACACTTTGTACATTTGATATTATTGTGTGCATCATGCAGAGGATGAAAAGTAGCAGGAACGGCTTTGATGCCGTATAGGTTAGCAGGAAGAAATGTTTTGAGGTGGTCAGTTGCAGAGATTGTTCAACATTTTTAAAACTTCCATAGTGGCATTGGGGAGGCCAGCAGCTGAAAGGCTCTGTCTTTACTGGTAGGCAGTGGTTAGATGGTGACCGGTCATCAGTCTTTCTGTGGGTGATGGACAGGGGAGCAGTAGGCGGCGGTCACAGGTTTGCAGTGACATCCGAGGGGTGGTTTTAAAGGCGGGCAGAAAAGCATAATTGCGGGTTTCATAGGGGTGAGGGTAGAGTGTAATGGATGCGTTAGTAGCAGGCACGACGGAAGTGACCTGCGTTTGGAGGTGGTTAACTGAGCGGTCTTCACTTGAAGGTGGGTCAACAAGTTGGAGGATGTGTTTGGTGGGCCGGCTGGAGGCAGTGTTATGTAACTTTGCTGGAGGGCGCAGCAGCATTTACTGATGTATGTAAATCGCTCGATGAGAGGGCGGATGTGACCAATAGAGGAACCAGAATCCTTTTTTTATGGCTGGGGTGAGCCCCTGCAGTATGGCGGGTCGCTGGCCTGAGGGCTCTTGACTGGGGAGGAGAATGGGGGGCCCCCTCCATGTACTTTGCAGGGGGGCCCCCTCAAGTTTCGTTACGCCACTGGGTAAAACCAGACAGGTAAGTCTGAGAAGCCTTAAAACAAAGGTCTTCTTACATGCGCACCCACAACGCACAGACCAACACCTCACTCAAGGTAACCACTAACTAAATGGTAAAACCAGACAGGTAAGTCTGAGAAGGCTCACATTAAGAGTCTTCTAACGTGCATACTGATACACACAGACCAACACCTCGCACACGGCAAAGTTAATAAAACATACACTAACAAAACCAGAGACACTATACTCACTCTTTCCCTCTTATTCAACATGCTAAAAACTCATAATCACCAACTCACAGGACTGGAAACACATAACGCCTCCCCTACCTCACCCATTTACGCACTACAGTGCAGTAACATTCGCAGGACTTGGAAGGTAACACAAACACTCTCCTCTTCTGCAAAAACCCAGGACTTAGGACATGCGTAATGCCTTACCTACACACACCTAACACCATATACTGGAGACAACATATACCAAACAATGTTCACTCATCACCACAAATATCCTAAAAAGAGCATGGAAATCAAAACAAAAGAATAAGGAAGGTCTTAAACAATATAGCACAGGCTCAGATAACACATTGAAGAAAAATAACAAAACAGTCACGTGACCGGTGAGCGACCTCTCACCCGAGGCTTCAAACAGCAATACCAAAAGAAATTCCTCTCAGTGACGTTTGCGTTCTCGCTGCAACTCAAACAAAAAAAAAAACTTTCCAATTGGCTGCCTTCTTAACTCTGGACTTGTAACATTCTTCCTTTAAGTCTAAGTCAGAAATTCAGAACTGATCAGAGTTCTACAACAGGAGTTTACCAAGGAAATCTTCCATACTGCTCCGTGTCTCGCCGCTCCATTTCATGCTATGCTACGTTACCCCGCTTCACTGAATGCGCCTCTGCTTTGCCCCTAGTAACCACGGAAATCTTTCATACTGCTCCGTGTCTCGCCGCTCCATTTCATGCGATACTACGTTGATACCACGGAAAAGTCTCCTCTCTTACAATTGGACCCCGAATCCAAAATGGAGGCACGCAGGCGATGATGCATCGGGTGGCTCGCGGCACGTCGTCGCATGCAGACCAAGGAACAGACATCGACAGCGCTCATGGAAGAGGAACCATGGCAACCTCACCGTTCACAGCAAACAGGTACTTCTGCGCGCGCTACAGGACTCGAGCGTCGTTTTTAAAGCTTCAAATTAACTTCTAACAATTGAATTGAAACCATGCTCAAAATCCGGATCAAAACATTGTAGAAATGCCTCCTCCTCTGTCCAGTCACCAAAAGCAGCGGTAGTGTTCAGACACACGCCGGTTCGTTGTATACATACAACGCTTCTCTAGTCACAAACCCAAACGCTAGTACTTCAATATTCCTTCATTTAAACACACACCAGTTGTCTCTTCAAAGCGCGATGTGACCCAAACACCGGGGTTCTTTCATGTATTACACACGGTATACAGCTGGAACAGTCCATGTCTTCAAGTCCACAAAACCGAGTAGAGCTCTTTAAATGAAATGTACCACTATTGGAACAGCTTTCAAAGACTTTAGGAGAATCAGTCCTTCACAGCAATGTTAGAAAGAGTATGGTACATCACAGCAGACCAACTTAGAAGAGGGTAGACGGGCAAACAGAAACTGGCACCCTCACGTCGTGGGCGACCGTTGACAAGGTCACTGGTGGGGCATTAGGTGTGCCAGGTTTCTTCAAATCCGGATGATTCACTTGCAGAAATTGATTTCTTCACTTTTAAAAGTCCAATCAGCACGCAGGTTCTTATAACTCGTCGCCAGTGTTACAATTAAAGAAAGCTAGGTAGTCCAGGGATGTGGTCCAAGATCTTAGCTTTATTTCTCAAGCAGGATCCACAACAAGTTCAAGCTAGGCCTTGATTAATATCCAACAATGCCCCACCAGGAGCAGCCTCCCTGCTGCTCAGCCCATCTCACCAACTGATCTTTTCTTCCACTCAAACACACTCAACATTCCGATGACATCACACAGACTGAGCAGCAAGGCAAAGACAGTAGGAGAGAAGATGCATCATAAACTTCCTAGATCATAACAGAATCCCTACCCATTCCCTTGGTAAAAGGCAGAATAATGAAGCAGTCAGGAAACCAGCCTAGGCGCAGAAGACTTACCCTGCCAAAACTCAAGAAATATCCAGATGGCTGAAACTTTAGCAGATAATGATAATATGCATAGTCATACTTTATAAATGCCATTGTGTTGGAAATATTACATTGACAGTGTTAATAAAACCCAGAGGAGCATTAAGAAGAAATCTTTGCCCTGTGCCTTTGGTAATAATTTGTGATCCATCCTGATGCCAAGGTATGCAAAATAGTTAACTGACTCTATGGCAATTTTCCTGAAGATGAAAGTGCACCTCAACTGACATTTCAAGTTCATGAACATATATTTAGTTTTGATTTGATTATATCACTGCCTTATAGCCAGCTGATGAGGGCTATACCAGTTGTTGAAAGCCACAAACAAGAGTTATAGTCCTATAACAAGGGAGAGGGATTTTAACAACCAGTGTAGCCCGAGGCATAAGGGCTACAAGGCTATTAAAACATTCCACCCACTAAGGGTAGAATGTTCTAAATTATAATGGGAGAAACATGAAGACAAAAATTGGAATGTGGATCTCTGGACTTATACCAGCCATTATAAGTCGGGAGCTACTCCATTGTCTTCAATGGAGCACTCAACATTCCGCTGGTCTAATATAGCCTTATAGCTTGCCTTAGCGAGCTATACCGGCCATTAAAGACCTACTTGGACCTTTGACAAGGAAGAAGGACTTTAATGCTGGTATAGCCGTGCTACAGAAGGCTATAAGGCTAGTAGAACATTCCACCACTAGAGGGCAGAATGTTCTAAAAAACAAAGCCAAGGCCTCTTTGAAATTGAAATCCCCTTGGGCTACATGAGGCCTTTGTTCACAGCAACAGCTGTGAACTATAACATTGGAATGTTGGAGCTCTGGGCTTCTACCTGCCATTAGAAGCCAGGAGCACTCCATTGTTTTCCATGGAGCTCCCAACATTCCAATGTTCTAATTTTTGTTCATTTTCTTTTGTGGCACTGGGGATCAAAGTCCCTCAGTAGGCTGTGTATGTCAATTTTCGTTAATGTCAATAGTTCTGCATCGTCTGCAAATAAGAGGATGGCTATGTTATCACTACCCAACCCGAGGGTGCCTAAATTCATTTTTGCAAGATAGTTGCCAGTGTCATTAATAAAGAAGCTAAACAGCAGTGGTATCATTACACACTCCTGTCAAACCCGAGAAACTACAGGGAATTTCATTCATCCAACTTCCGTTATCTTGCTTTGGTGGTGGTATTGTCATGTAGCTAGAATATACATTCAAGCAAGGAATTCAGTATGCCCAAGACTGACAAGAATATAAGAATGCTAAGTCTACCATCCAGAATCTTGTTGTCCTCTCTACACAACACTCTTCTAGTGGGATAGAATACCTTTAGGTTTGTCGTACTATGGACAATTGACTTATTTGAAGTTGGTGGAGACATTATTTGTAAGTTAGAGGGCTCATATGTATTTTGAGTAGAACACAAGTACAGGGCTCTCAATCTCTGGGTCTATCTCTATTAATTGCCCTTGAAATTTTGCATGTACCGACTGCTTGATCTTCTTTTAGACCCATTTCAATTATTGAGTGGCGTCAACTACCTCCTCAGTGCTCCAGGCTTTTTTGCCTTTCCTCATTATCTGTGCCTGGGCGTTCACTTTTAAAACAATAAGTGATCTTGTTTAATATTCTAACATGTGACAATAAACTCTCCTCTGTAGTAACTCTTTCTCAATATATTTGGTCTGGGCTAGTTCGCTTGATGTTTCATAAAAAAGAGTTTAACATTTTGGCTCCCATCTTCAGTGGTTGAATCTCCTCAATTTTGGTGAAGGCTTAGTTAGAAATTGTATTGCTTGTACCTCTGTTTGTTGTTCAAACATCACCTCTATCTTCATGGTGTTATTTTGAATCATTACTGTTCCTAAATCTGGACGTCGTTTATATTGTAGAACTTGCTTTTAATTTTATTTTTCTGAAACTATTTGGACGTGTGTGTGTCACTTGATTTAGTTTTAGGTTTAGATTTTTCTTCATCTGCATAAGCCAATCAAATTTGATGTTGCTGTCAAGTATTACAGCAAAGCAAGATAGGATTTCATTCTCACAAGTACTATGTTCGAGGACAAATAGTTTATGGGGCCACAGGATTTTCAGATGCAAGTAGGTTTCTGAGTGTTGGACTAGGTTCTTTAAACAACAAACCTCCGCCCACACATCATTCTTAGTGGAACAAGGAAGGATTATATAGCTGTACAAAATCCCCATGAAGCACAATAAAAAAGAATGCACTGTAAATTGGCAGGCTATTATTTTTATTTTCCAAAACTACAATTCACATTTAGAGATCAGTGTCCCATTCAAGGCCAGTTTAGAGCGTGTTTAAACAGTATTTTAAGAGTGTTAAAAGTAAATAGGACCAATTAGTTGGCTATAGAGATTCACAATTTGGTGGCTATAGTCAAGCAAATTTAGAAATCACTGTTCTTTGGACCTTTTTAAAAGATATAAAGTGTTTTTAAAAGGTTTAAAATTTTAAGTGTCAAGGCAAATGGAGAATGAGAGCAGCATCCAAAGGCTCCCGATCTTCCAATCTCTAGGACACACCTCATTCAGCCTCTTTCAACCTCTTGTGCTGAACTACATCGGCGCTCTTCTCAAACATCAGCAGCAAGGCACACCCTTGCAGGATAGCATGCTACGCCACTCGCTGTCTTCTCACTGGTGTAGGCAGCCCACCGTTCACCAGGCCATCAGTCATCTCCACCGCACATCACCACCCGCTCGCACCGCACCTCTGGCACTTAGGGACAGTTGGAGAGCACATGGTGTTAGGGCCGTACTGGCCGTAGAGGGTATTGGGCGTTTCCCTGGGAGGCTGGAAGAGTGGGGGGCGGTTTTGCAGAGGTGGTGGCTGGTTTTTCAGAGGTGCTGCAATATCAGCCCCCAGTAACAAATGCAGCAGTGCTTCACTCTTCAACCGCATGCCCACCTCCCCTGGGGCTGAGCTGATAAAATTGCCAGGGCCCGCTTTGAATTCCCAGTCTGGCCCTGTATGGTGTAGATGAAAACAACCTCCTAAGACAGGTATGAGATTGCACGTGTTCCAGAGAGGGCATGACTGAGAGGAGCCATTTCCAAATCATGAGGGAGAGGTAGGAACTGTCAGCCTTTGCGTTTTATCTTCCATGCATTGAGTCCAAGTGGCTTCATATCGAGTTAAGCAGGCCTCACATTTTAAGTTAGGACCCAACAGCTGCCATAATAGTACTTTTTGAGTACATAAATGAGGGTCGTAGCAACTTATGCTACACCTATGTTGAGACCGGTGTCATGTCTGCAAGACATCATCTGATGCAGTGTATTTGTGAACGTCCCGACAGTCACGTGAGAACGGATGGAGGGGGGCTTCAGGAGGTAGACAACCATAAAACCCTGCCCCAGCATTCATTGGAAGTGTGCAAATGTGAGACTTGTAGCCCAGCCTCGCAGAGGCACCACCTGCGTCACTGCACCTTTCCTTTCCGCCATTTTGGGAAGCTGCCTGTCCATGCGAGGCGCCTTCCGGTATGAGGGACGGGAGGCAGCATATTCTCTGCACACCTGGCAGTGCTTATTGCACCATAGAAGAATTACACTTAGGTAAGAAATATTGCAAAACGCAAAAAAATAGTAATCTGTATTTGCATATTCAACAAAAAAAATGGCAAATATCCCGTCGTTTATGTGGAAGAAAAATAAAACACAACTAAGG
Organism: Triturus cristatus; assembly: GCF_964204655.1. Classification (NCBI taxonomy): domain Eukaryota; kingdom Metazoa; phylum Chordata; class Amphibia; order Caudata; family Salamandridae; genus Triturus; species Triturus cristatus. The sequence continues at coordinate 1,362,146,902 of NC_140589.1, forward strand.
TTGTAAAATGGGAGCCATCAGACGAGGTCGGGGGCTGGGCGGGCGAGTTCAACATTTTACTTTTCCTAAAGTAAGTTGGGCCAGAGTTGTTATTGTCTCCGGAGAGCTCACCACTCAAACAGTTAATAATGCTGTTACTAAAGAATGGACATGTAACATGACCTGAGAAGACTGATGGTTATTCTTAACAAAATACTATTTGAAACCATCCACTCCTAAGGCAGGAGGGCTGCCGGAACACTCAGTGAATGTACTCATTCCACAAATACTCTTCTCACAAAATGTGTTTACAACTGGTGGTTCCGAGGTAGAGTGAAAAGAAAGCAGCACTCATATGTTGAATACAAATGAAATTGTGTTTACGAAAATTCGAATTTGCTTGACGCACCAGTCCAAGGACCTTCACAGATTGGCGCTGGTTGCGATTTCTTATGTTGTTTATATTCAAAAACTAAAAGTCATATTCGTATCCAAAGCTGCAACACGAATTAATTTACAACAGACGAGTTTCAAAGCTGCCAATACTGTATCCTACGTTAATAATAAACGACAGTGCCCTTTCCTCCATCACATCAAATTTCAATCAAAAACCTCCACATAAAATGGCACTTTGAAAGTTAGAGGTTTAAAAAAAAAAACAGGCCTTATAAAAAATGCATGACCACAATGCTCTGATAATGCAATGATGTGATACCAGCAGATGTTTTGTCTAACATGTTCCCTGAAGCTGTGCTCCGTTCCTTCATATCTTTCATTTGCAGTGGCTGTCTGCTGACGGAGGCTTGTCATGCGCGCGCCCTGTAGCAATGCGCGCCAATTCGCAGCTCACACCGAAGCCCGCACTTAATGAGCTTCACACAAGATGCTTGTCGCAGTACCTCCGCACTTCCCTTACCATATGGAGCCCAACACTCCAAAGCCCACAGACACTTTTTTATTGCAGTTCAGATCCTTAAAGCATAATCTGTGTGATGTCTGGTGAATGTACATGAAGAGCTGCTGAAAACAAAGTTAACACTTGCTCACATCATCTGTTACAAATGTCCAATTTGGGACAATAAATTTCCTCAGAACCTGTTCTTTTGCTGACTCCTCGCTTTATCTTTTTTTTTCTTTTTCTCTCACGTCGCTTTTTTTTATGAACTATGCATATGTATTAAATGGGGTTTGTTGTCCCTAGATACCAATTTGCATAAAGTGCAAGCCATCATTGGTTAGAGAGAAGTAAATTGCTTCGCTGCAAGATCACACTTTTTTCTTTCTTTTCTTTCCATCCTTTATTTGTGTATGTGGTTTTTTTTTTAAACGCACCACATAGAAGAATAGGTTAACTGCAGTTATTCAGACATGCAAATTATAATTTTTCCTTGATAGGTTTGATGCATTAGGAAAGAAAAATATATTATTGAATTAAGTGTTAGGCCAATCATTCAACAAATCCCAGAGCTGCCTTTTAAGTAGCCTCACTCTTAAGCCTCTAGTTTAAGAATTTAGAGTAATCATGTAAAATGATACCCCTGTGGGGTTGCGAGTTTTTTAACAGGAGCCACCAGGCACCGGAAAAAGTTGTTTTTACAATAGCCAACCGGGCCTAGGGCCTGTACTATGTCTGAATGTGCACTTCTCGATATGTTTCCCTTACACTTGGCCTTCAGCACTCTGCACTTTATAAAATGTATTTCCGTGTAACTTTAAGAATTTGAATCTTGAATTCTTTATTGATATAATGGATACTTTTATTCTAACCTCTTTAAGTGACCAAGGATTTAACATTTTTAATCTATGTTGATGAAATGACTGCCATTTTGACATGTTGGTTTCTATGGCTTTCAGTTGCCGAATAAAGCATGTTTTGACTCAACTTGACTTGATACCCCGGTGCTCTATGATCCACTGAATCATACCAATGCTGATCCCAAAAGAGGGCTTATTAATGCAAGAAGCAATCCCTCTCTTGCAGGGACTCCCCACCTTTTCCCTTGAATGGTTCACAATGCTTCCTCGCTCCTCTTTTTTGTAAGGGACATCCCTTGCCCTCACCTCTCCAGCCTACTCTTTCTCAAGGCTTGACTTCCTAAATTGCTGCTGGGCATCTAGTTACTGGCGTTCTATTATTTCTTCATCCTCTCAATTCTCTTTGGTTTCACACCTGTCTTAACTGAAATATAAAATCAGAAAGGCTGACAAAAATAAGCATTCCATACTTCCCCTTGTCATCATATTAAAACTTTCTGTCAATTTGCCCTAATGCCCCAGTGATGTCTCTCGGTGCTATGTGATGTAGGCGTCCTTGAACCATCCCTACTCTGACCTTGATGTTTGATCCCAGCCTTCTCCCATGAATCTGGCATTCTACTGTCTGATTACAGATGAAGGAGAAAATGACACCTCTTGCTTTTGCAGGTGAGCCTTGTGTTGTAGATTACTTGTTAGCTTTTCTCTACTGCACAGCTCTGTTGGTGATGGAATGTTGCATGACATCATGGAATGCCTGGGTGCCTCTCTGGAGAGGAGTTTGGCAGTTGGTGTACTCAGGCTGAGCTGAATGGAGCTTGCTCCTGGTGGGGCTAATCTTGTACTATCTTACTTCCTCCTGTTACCCTGACCACCTGTGATGGAACTAGGCTACCATTAAAGAAGTATCCTACATGAACCAATGGACCCCTGTACTCCTTTATAACATTTTGGCGACGATCTTGAGGACTGACGTGTGCTCTAAGAAGTAAGGACTTCTAGCAACTAAGGAACCTAAAGGAGAGGAACTAAGGACTTTAAGGACTTTCAACACGTCAATTGAAACCCAAAAGTAACGCCCTGGTCAGCCCCACCAGTGTCCTGTACCACCTGGACAGCCTGCAGCCTGGGCGTTTGTATTCACATCACTTTGGAACCTGCTGTCACCAGTGAACGGTCTCCCTCAACAAGCCTGCTGTGTTTTCTGCCCTTCCCACTAACGTTGTACCTCTTCAGCTGAGAGCGGGGGTGTATTTTAGGGAAGAGAAGGACTTTGGTGATCACCTTCAAAGCGATTCGTTTTCAATCTTGCCCATCTATGCTGGACAGCCTGCAGCCTGGGCAGTCTACTGTCACCCATCTGTCTGCTGTCACCTGCATGACTTCCTAGTCTCTTTGTTCAAGCCTCTCTGCGCGTCAACAGTGAGTCTGTCCCAGTGTCTGGTCTGGAACTTGTATTGTGAACTTTGTGGAGCCAACAACAACGACTAGCACCCTTTCTGTGTGGAGTTCGGGGCAGCGCTTTATTTGGGACAGTCGTAAGGCTTTCAGCAACTAAGGAGCACTTGCTGTGCGAGTTGTGGCACCTTGTGGGACATTGCGCACTTTTTGGTAATCTGATCTTTATTTACCAGGATTCATTTTTTAAAAAGTGGATCGCTTCGGCAGCGCATCGTTTATTTTCAAAGTTGGTGCTCGCGCTCCTCACCGTTCTCCAGCGTCGCGCGGATCCTCATCGCTCATGGTGACGTCTTCGTTCTTTCACTGCTTCGTGACGCCTGTCTGCAGTAGCGCGCTGTGAGCCACTCGGCTCAACGTGATGCGGCGTGCCGCCATCTTGTGCTTGGTAACAGCACATACTGGGTCTCGTTGTATTCAGTTGTGAAGTCCTCTTTGCCAACCACGTTTTTTGCCTTGAGCGGTTTGAAATACTTTATTCGGAATCGCCGTTGACAACCCGCTCGATTTTACATTTTGACTTGCTTGTGGTCAACGGGCAGGGCGGCACAGAAAGGGGAGGACATTGTGTAATTCACGATGAGGTAATGGAACTTTATGATCAAACGTGTGACTCAGCATGGAGCTTGGAACGTGGGAGCACTTATTTGTAACGGCAGGATTCAGCGAATGTGCACTAGAGGGACTCAGATTTTCTACATTGAAGGTTGGCAGCTGTGGGAGGTCTTGTGTGGAATTCTCGGGTGATAGACCGATCACCGGTGCTTAGTATGTCTTCTTGCCTTCTCTCACAGCATTGCTTGTATTGGCTTGTGAGAGCCATGGGGAACTTAATGTTTCAATTCATTCAACAAGTCTGTTGTTTTGCTTAGCCTTATTATGCTGTTTTCTACTAAAGTGAAGTTGTGTGTCTTTCTCGTTGTATGTTCTTGTCGTGTACCGTGGTGTTTTGTCACTGCTGGCTGGTCAATGTCCTGTACTAGTTCGCTAGACAAGCACTCTGTGGTGTTTCCCACAATACGTAGGGGTGGTGGTGCTGTTTCTGGGTAGTCTGAGTTTTTTTTGAGTGTACCCATTTATTTGGGGAGGTTGTGGGGGTAATTTTTGGCCTCTGATTTAGTTTTCGGTGCTTCTGGGTTAGTACCCTGCGTTCGCTTCCAGGTGTAAACTTGTTAGGGGATGTGGTTTTGGTTGCGTTTGTAGGTAGTCAATGCCTTCAAGTTGTTGTCTTTGTTCTTGGAGTGTGCCCATTCCTTGGGGGAGGTTGTGGGGGTAGGCAATGCCTCTGTTTTGTTTTAATGTTTAACTTATTGTGTACTCATTATTTGGGGAGGTTGTGGGGGTAGTTTTCTAGTTTCCTTGGGTCTGTGTACTCTATGGTGTACCCTATTTAGGGGAGGTTGTTTTTTCAAGGGTTAGTACTCTGTGTTTTTGGCGTGCTTGACTGGCGCTATCATTGGCTCTTCTTTTCTAGTTGACATTGGGTTACGGTCAAAGTCCACCTCCATGGAACTCGTGGCCAAGGGTTTCATGTTTGGAGGACTTTGAGTGTGCAGTTTTGTGTTTAGATCTCTTTGTTACTCTTGGTGGATCTTACGAGTCAGCATGTCTTCTAGCCTAATCCTTGTTGTTGTTTTTGGAGATGTTGTTTCTCTTCAAGGGTCTGTATTTACATCCATCTGGTTACAGGGTGTTTTCCCTGGGTGTACCCACTTTTGGGGAGGTTGGGTGGGTGTTCGTCTTTCCTGTTGCATTGTGTTTTTCATCTGTGCTTTGCATTATTTTCCCTAAGGGAGGGGGATGGGGCGTGTAGTGATGTTGTTTGTGATCTTTAACATATGTCTGTTCATGCCAGTCGTTTTGTGATACCTCGTGCATTACTCCCAAGGTTAGGTGTACTTTTTTGCTGCACCTTTTTGCCTAAGGTTTATGGGGTATCTTACTTTACTTCTTTTGTTCCCTAAGGGAAGAGGATGTGTTGTAGATTACTTGTTAGCTTTTCTCTACTGCACAGCTCTGTTGGTGATGGAATGTTGCATGACATCATGGAATGCCTGGGTGCCTCTCTGGAGAGGAGTTTGGCAGTTGGTGTACTCAGGCTGAGCTGAATGGAGCTTGCTCCTGGTGGGGCTAATCTTGTACTATCTTACTTCCTCCTGTTACCCTGACCACCTGTGATGGAACTAGGCTACCATTAAAGAAGTATCCTACATGAACCAATGGACCCCTGTACTCCTTTATAACACCTTGTCTTCAAGTTTGCTGCATGGTAGAGGTAACTTTGAGTGACAAACTGTTGCATCGTCCCCTGCATGAAAATAATTGTCTTTGACTACCTTTGATTTGATCCAATTTCTATGATGAATACATTTGGTTGTTCGTTTCCCCACGGAGGTGACGCTCATCGGATTCGATTTGTGTGGCTGTTTAATACAAATGTTCTTGTGTTTGCCCAACAGAAGTTGCAGCCACTGGATCAGCTCTCCATGCGTTTTATTTGTTACATTTGTTTATGCTATAATTAACAGAAGTTTCACCCAGTAGATTAATTTAGTGTTCCTGTTTTGCACAAATGTAGGCTTCATACATAATGGCCATTCATTTGGTTGACTTCTCCTGGGCTTCTCCCGAAGAGTATATAAAATGGCTGGTTGTATAAAGTCAACTCTTATGGTTTGCATCCTGCGGCTCCTGGTTGGACTTCTTAAAAAATCCTCCAACAATCATTTTAAAAAGCACAGTTTCAGTGAAGTTATTGCAAGTATGTGCTCTGGGCCGTCCGTCCAGCAGCAACAGTGTACCAACCCATATAAATTGGTATTACACAACAAGCTCCTATGAATGCTCGTTATTAAACCATCTCAAGAACATGTCTCAGAAATCAACCCAGGAGCAGCAGAGGACCAACATATAGGAATAGACACTATACACACAGCCATGCGATGGGATCGGCAGGACCCACCCAAGTGCGGTTTGAGGACATCGTAGGGTGGCAGGCCAAGAGAAGTGGGATTGTGGAGATAACCATAACTTGCAAATTTCCAGTGGATTTTCAGTTTTAAATCTTAACCATAAATGCACTTTAACTATGGATTTTGAGTGCATTTGTGAGTTTTTCTAAATGTACAGTAAGGTTTTATAACCAAAGTTAACCATAACTTTCCTTGAGCCTTAGATTTCTTCAGTGAATTTCTGTTTTTGTTAGATCATATACAAAATCCAACTTCTATCATCTGCAGCCAAGGCATGAACCTAACCATCCTGCAGCGGCCTTGCCCTGTAGCACTTAGCCATCAAGCTGAGGTTGGCCACAGGCCATGGCACCATCTCACCTCGGGTGGCCAATACCAGCATGTGTGGATGGGCAAGCGAAAGTGGAACTCCTCATTTTTTTTTGTGGATCACAGTTTCTTGGGAGGTTTTTATCGTATATATCATATGCAACAGTTTATGCACAGAACCCACTTCTAGCGGCCAACCCCGCTGCATAAGGCCATGTGCAGTATGGTTTTGTGATATTTTTGGGATGTCTGCCAACGCTCTGTTGGGGTTTGTAAACACCTGTAAACTCATGTACACTTGTTGGATATTCTGCTTGGGTCACAGCCATAGCAGCATTACTACAAACTCTGCAGCAAGCCCACCAAGGGTCTAAGAGCTCTTGCCGGGGATTTGCAGAGCACTGACCTGGGTATGCAAACCTTGGAGTTCATGCTCAGGACTGCAAATCTAAGCTAATGGTCCATGAACCGTGCAGCAAAACCATAATATGTGTTTAATTTTTAGCAAAAAGAAGGGTTCCTGTGGGTTTCCACATATAAACCAGGGGTCACCTGTGCTGAGTCCCTGCATCCTGTCATGGTAGCTGCAACAGAAAATATCACCCTTTGGGCCCAGCTTTGGGTTTGTGGAACCCAAAAAAATGACAACAGAAAAAGCTCCCTGATTCAGTAGTATGTAATTCTTTTTCTTAAATTCGGGTTGGGGTATGGCCCAGGCATCTCTATCCTACCAAAAGTTTGAGTGACAGGTCACTTCAATTTGTGGCCTAAAAGACCAATTTTCTCACACTAATTTTTTGAAAACTAAAAAATTGATTTACCGATTAAAAGCTCTTCCCTGGTAAAAATTATATATTCATGTGAAGTTTGGTCTGTTACAGTATAGCCATGTTTTGTCTGTATCACCATCAAAAGCCTCCTATGGTAGCTAAAATGGGAACTGTAACTTTTTCAACCACCCTCTTTTTGTTGGCCCCTATTTGATGGACAATGCTGCTAATGCTGTCAGGAAGGACATTGCATTTATCCTAAATAATGAGAAGAAAGCATTTGATAGGGTCTCATTGTGCTTTCTCTGGTTTGTTATGCAACAAATGGGTTTCATCTCAAGGTTTATTGAATTGGTTTGGTTTTGAATGCACACTCCAAGATTCAGGATTTCTATTGTGGGTATGGTTTCTGCACTGACAATTGGCACGTGCTAAGAATGCCTTGTTTTCATTCCTCTGTTTGCCAACTATCTAAAGCCTTATTTAAGAAATATTCTTGGAAAGGGAGATGAACTATTTAATTTAACTGATACCAGTTCGACATAGCAGCATATATTGACATTGTCTCAATTTATACATTATCAACTAAATTTACTTGATTGTCTACTGAACATTACGGGTGGGCAGTAAACTTTGCCCCACCAGCGGAGTTTTCAGAGTTTTTGCCATTCCGCATTCCGCTTGGAATACGGAGTTTGGCAAAAAACTCTGCATCCCGTTGCAGCATACCAGAGTTTACCACCCATAACCACCATATAAAAACTTAAGTTACTATCTATTTCCTTTGTTGTAGCTGCATAGTAAGGAGCCTGGTGGCAGGGTTTATGCGCAGTTACAACCAACGGAACACCAGCAGCCTGCTCCGAGTCTGCTGCAGGCCAGGCATGCTGAGGTGATCCTCCGGAGACTGGTTGCAGGAGGCAGTGGGAGAGTATCGTCGACTCCTTGACCTCGAGGATCTGCAGCCAGAGAGAATGTGTGAAGCTCTGTCTGAAACCCAATCTCCTGCCTCTAGTACCTCCTGCCCGTGCACTGCCTGGCTCTGGGAACTTCCAGCTACTCCCTGCCCCAGCCAACCCCTGGAATACTCTGACTACAGATGAGGTGTGTCTGAGTGCACTTGGTCTGTTGTGGGGTCTGTGTTCTTTGTGTCATGGGAAATTAGATGTGCATTTATGACTTAGTTGGCCGAGCTCCGCCGCAGTCTTATTGGCAGAGCAGACTGGAATTTCACAGAGTTTTTATTCAACTCTATGGAATTCTATATAGTGAAGCTCCAGGAGCTCTGCCCACCCCTGCTGAACATGAGGCAGTGAAATGTCAGATGGACTAAGATTGGATTTGCAAGAAGCGTTGCAAATTATTCACACTTTTGCAAATCTAAACTGATTTTGAAAACAAGCCTATGTACTAAGAGGTCGGTTCGCAAAATACCAATTTGGAGTGGGTCAAAAAAAGTACTGCCTACAAAATATTAAGTGGGCACATCACAAATTGTGACTCACTTTCATTGGCTGCATAGACAGGGTTGATGGAACAGCAGACCACCATGCTTGTCTTTGCTTTTTAAAACTGAGAAAAATAGATTTCCTTAATGGAAAGAAGGATGTAATAAAATAAACTTCAGTGCTACCCTAACTTAGGTGTTGTTAACTCTTCAATGATTTGTAACCAGACTTACAGTTACAAACCATTGATGCATAAGGATCTGAATCACTCTTTGGAAGGGATGCCCTAAATACATCATTCTAAATAGTAATTTGAAAACAATTTCTATAACTATTGAGTGATTTAGATTTTCTTTTCTGAATCACTCAATGAGTTTAGTAAATTAGAAAAAGAGTATTGTGGTGGAAAATCCTTAATTTTAGTGGTTTACAGGGTTTGCTACAGCTAACCCACTCAATAAATCTGTCTCTAAATTTGGGAACACAATCGAGTAGCTTTAAAATGCTGCCAAAACTCAGGTCACAACCAATTATTAAACAGAATTACAAGATGATTGGATTGTAAGTGGAGCTGTCCATAAGGGTGCTAAAATAACTAGTGATGTACGGTTAATTGACAAAGGAACTATGAGTGTTTATTAAAAGAGCGTATCAGGATGATTCCTAACTGGCATTGGTTACCAATTAGCTTAATCAGCTGTTTTAACATAATCAAAATGACAAGTCTCACCAAATTGCTTTACTGGTTTCATTCTATTCCTTTGCTAGTCCTACATTATTTTTGAAGATTGGATTTTGCCATTGCTAATTTTATATGAAACCACAAAAAGCCCAAATGAGCCATTATGTTCAGGAAATTGCCACTATGTAATAGAGGTTTGGTGCTCTCAGATTTTACTTCTGAGTTACCATGGGAAAGATAATGGCAATTTCAATAAATTCTCATAATTCTGAAAATGAAATATTATCCATTTACCATACTAGCTTAATTAAAATCCTCCTGTTTGCTTCACAAGATATACGGATCCAACCAACTTCCAAAGGATAAAGTTTAAGATAAATAACCATAGCCATCAGACTTAGGAACATGCCCTAAGGAGGCAATACAGACTATCCCTAGGAAGGGCTAAGCGAGATTGGAATGAGAAGAAGTGGAAAGAACTTGGGGAGACTTGTTCCCAATTAGATATCAGGAAATTTTGGGCTCTTGTGGGGAGGGGAAATATTGAAAATCAACCCCCTTTAGCCATTAATATTGCGGCTAATGCTTGGCAAGAGCATTTTGGTGCTCTGTAAACAAAAACCTTTTGCCTCGCCAATGGGCTTCTTTCCCCTGACTTATCTCACCATACAGAAAGACTTTCTTTCTCTAAGGAAGACATTTTGGCCTCTATAGAGGCAATTGTACCTACCAAAGCTCCTGGACCAGATGGGATCCCAGGTGACCTTTTTCACTCGGCCAAGGATAACTGGTCAACATATATAATGGCACTTTCCAATGAAATTGCTGGGGTGCCCAATTCTTGAATCCTGGAAGGGAGGTGAAGTGATCCCCATTTTTAAAAAGGGTGAAAAGAAGCACTCCGTCCAACTATCGGCCTATTAGCCTGATTGATTGCATCCAAAAAGTATTTTGCTGCTCCCTCCTAGTGAGAATGCGGGATTGGATGGCCAACAACCAAATCTTGTTCCCGTTAAAAGCTGTGTTTCGCCAAAAAACTGGAACAATTGACCAGGTCTTCCGTTTCCTTCTACTTTACTGGAAGGTGGTGACACTGGGCAAGGGCAGTCTATAGGTTGCGTTTATAAATCTGAAGTCAGCGTTTGACCTCATGCCCAGGAACAAGCTTTGGTTGGTGCTTAAGGAGATGAGGATGCCCCCAGAAATATTTTCACTACTTGTACGTCTCCATACAGACAACTATGACAGGGTGAGATGGGGTGGTAAAGGTCAAGTCACTGATCCTGTAAAAATTGCCGGGCTGTTCGACAGGGCTGTGTTTTGGCCACAACATTATTTTTGCTGTATATCAAACACATGGTTGACTTTTCCAGACTTAATACCAGCAGATGTGCCCTCCCTAGGGAACGAGAAAATTGCAACTGCTCTTTTTGCTGACGATACTCTTCTGGTCTCCAAAACACCCACGGAGTTCCAAATTTTATTAAAGCGATTTAAGATCTTTTGTGATGAGAGGGGCCTTGAAATAAACCCCTATAAAACTAAACTGATGATGCTGAGTCCACACAAATCATTCAAAAGGTGTTTATCTTTAAACAAAATCTCCTTAGAGAGAGTGAGTTGCTTCGAATATTTGGACATCAAAATGTCTGAAGGCATGGCCTGGAAACAACACCTAAATAAGGCCTTACTCAAGTTCACAAAAGCAACTGGGGCCCTAAGAAAGGAACATTGTTGTTCCTTCACAAAACCAGTTGCACCAGCCCTAGAGATATACACAAGTAAGATTGTAAGTAGCATCCTGTATGGTGCTGAGCTATGGGGTTTTGACATTTTTTTTAAAAAACAGCGTTTGAGAATAAGTTCCTTAGGAACCTAGTGTCCCTTCCACCAAGTACACCACCATGCCTTCTGAAATTGGATATGGGCATCAAACCTGTTAAAGAATTAGTGAAGCTCCTTCTGCTTTTGTTTTGGCAGATGTCGGTATCAACTCCAGAATTGTCCTCTTACACACTTGCCCTTACAGAAGTTTGTACATTGGACACTTCAAAAAAATACGCTGGGTTAGAAAAATCAGAAACCTCTTCACTAACATTGGGGCAAGGGTGAGCAGCATTATTTGCTCAGAACTGCCTACCAAGAAACAAATGAAAGTAATGTATTGTGATTGGGTTGCGCAGAATGAAAACAGGGGTAGTAGGAGGGGTAGACTAACCGAGGAATTTATGGACTTCAATTTAACATATACCCTGGAAGGATACCTTGACATTACTCAGGTGCCGGCAGATAGAAATACGCACAATTCAGGCTTAGCCCCCTGCCCCTAAATTCATTCACAAATTATTGGTCGAGTAACACTTCCCAGACCAATGGCTGTCCATGTTGCTCTGCTCTTATTGAATCAACTGGTCTTGCTCTTTTTGGCAGTCCTGCATATTCCAGACCTAGGAAAAGATGGCTAACCCCTATTTGTAATCATCTTGGAACCCGTGACTCTTTGGCAGCTTTGCTCATAGTAAAATCAGACACAAGGCCTCTATTTTTCTGCGTAACAGTGAAGTTCCCAGGCCATATGTGGGGAATTAGAAGAAAGGCCCAGAGACTTACCTTGTCATCCGTTCTAATAGGCCCATAATACTGTATATCACCATTAGGTTCTGCTGGTAGGGGGATTTAGTCCTACCATGTGGAGTGCAGCTAAATGAACAATTATTTATACCTTGATACTCATGTGCTTTTGTGCCAGCTGAAACATTATTGTATTAGTTTAATGTACACTATTATAGCGCTATAGCCTTAAATTACTTTGTGAATTTACATATCAGGCAACATAAATTGATTAGCTAGTAGCTTTTTAAAGCATTCATTGTACAGTTATAGACTTAAGTGAAGGATTGTGTTCTTACAGTCAATTTGCTTGTATTTTTATGTGTATTGAAGGTTTTTTAACTTATTTACATTTTTACTGGGTTGTATATATGCACTCTGTACTTTTATGGTCTGATGACCGAATAAAGTTTATTGAATTGAATTATCATTTTCAGACGCTGCAAAATGTAAAAGCCCTGAAATTGCCTTCCCCTGACCCTTTGGCAAAATGACATTAATGGGAACTAATGTGTGGCCTACAACTGACTGTCTAGTATTCATTATACATTTTGGAACAGTTATTGTCACCGCCTGATAAAACATCTTCTTACATGGTCATGCAAACAACTATTCTCATCAAATTCAGTTTTAATATTTCCTGTGATTGTTTCTTGAATGTTATGGTTTATTCCAGCAGTCCTTCACAAAATGAACTGACCTTTCACAGTGCAAAACCATTTTAGTGTGCATATTTGCTCTCTTTCCTTTTTGGATTTAGGACCTCCTAAGCTGCGTACTTGCATAGGTTCAGGACATTTTCATGATACATTTTTTTCTGAGGAAATGCAGCTCATAATTGTGTCTCTGATTTAATTTTCTCTGAATGCCATTAAGTAAAGTGGTGATCTACCTGCACCACTAGGTTTATGTGCTCTGGTGAATTATTGGGGCTTTTTTAACTGTGCCAAAAACTGTTTCAATTGAGCTCAGATGCATTGATAAAATAATGATACCCTTTTCACTTCTGGCCAACCTGACTCAAATACAAACATCTGAATTTAGTATATTATGACTCAACAGTTGTTGACAGCCTTGTTTCATGTTCATCATCCCATTTTCTTATGAAAGTGTATGTGACTTTACGCCAAATAATTATCACTTCTGATCACACCAGTTAGAGAAGTAAAGGATATTTTCTTGTTACAAACAGAATATTCTAGTAGGCCGCAGTACCACTCAAATATGTCAAATCTGGCTTTAAAATGCTGAAATACATTACTCTACACAACAAATGCAATTGACGCTGAAACTTGAGGCATGGTGGTTATTGCTTGTTAATAGACATAACATTGAAGTGTATTATTGCTCTACGGCACCTATTTCTTGTTTGACTGTGATTAATTATGATTGTAAGGCCTTATTTTCGGACCATATGAAATTAACTTCTTGCTATAATTTGGTTACCAAATTGAAAATACTAAGGCTGAGTATTCCCAGAATCCATCACTCATGTTTGATAACAACATGGGTTTGGCAATCTGTCAGGATGCTCTAACCTTTTGTGCAATATCCAACATGATAAATGCTCTTTTCACTCTCTCACTACCCACACCACCACAAGCCGTGTAATGAGAATGGGCTAAAAGAGAAAGTAGAATCATAGGACTCCACTCTGCCTCATCACTTATGCAGGGTGATCAGCAGGAAGAGGTGGATCTCCCTGAGAAAGAAAGATATCTTAAGTAACTTGAGATCAATTTTTGTAACCTTAAATACAATTATGCATGAATATATCTTAATAATTTCTCAGTGCAAAGAACTCTTTATATTTTGTCTTGAATAGGGCAATTTCTGAAAGCTAAACATACAAAGAATGAGTATCTCAAATATATAAGTATACTATCACTTCTTCCTATTTTTTAAATAAATAGCTATCTCAATCTTCGTCACTATACCTTCTCTTGTGAAAGATGAGTTATAGTTTCTGCAGAAGTTCAAAATACCCAGCTCTTTCAACATCCTATTGTTTCCTACTCTTGACACTTTGTTGTTGCATGATGGAACTCATACCTTGTACATGATAGTTATATATACATAGGCAACGTAGACCGTTTTAAGAATCCTTCCTGTTTAGTCACAAGGTAAACCTTAGTATAATTTAGCAACCCAAGTCTTGAAGAGTTCATGAAAATAGTTCAATAGTTCAAAATAGTTAAAAGTTCACTTTCAGAAACAACATGAGTTTCAGAATATTTCTCCTTATTCCCAGGGTCCATCACATCAGTCATTCAGAAGGAATATATCTAGGCAAGGATAATCTGAGGTCCTTGTAAGAGGGTCCTGTCGGCAGCAATATTGTTTCATGACTGCCTAGCAAAGAAAGCCATGAATCATGAGGAAAGTTGTACTCATCAATCCAGGAGGAGCCCCATCTCTCCAGAATATGCAAGAGTTTATGCCTGCTGGGAATTGTAGGTCTTTGCATGCAGTGCATTACACACACGTATGTAGCCACAGTCCACACAGCACCATCAGCACCCTGGTGACTCCCAGCCTTTCCTTTGCAGAAAATAATTTAGAGTGAGGGATTTGTAGTACCACATTTTCCTGTGCTTGACTCACACTCTAGGAATGTGCAGCAGTGGAAAACAAAATGATGCAGCAGACCACTAGGTCATGCATTAGGTCACCACTCAAAGGTGAGCACTAGTTCCAATCAAGCTTATGATTAACTTTTGGAAGCATGCAAGGTGCATATTGATAAATTGTGAAGCTGAATATGGCTTCTGGGGGTGGAGTATAGAAAAGCAACTAGTTTAGGAATGACATAGCGAGTAGTGAATATCAACTTATCACAACACCCTACCTGAAATTTTGAGGACCAAAATATTGACTGTTAGCCATATATAGATATTTATGGGTTTACTATACTTTATTCCATATCTATGGGTACCTATGATACGCATATATCTTCAAGGTATGCAGATGTAGAGGTAAACAGATGTTCCCTACTTGACATTCTGGACTACAACCAAGGAACTGGTGCATTGCATCACAACTTAGGTAAGACACAATGTCTGTTGAGAGATGGATACCAATATGTCCTTATCAACTCTTGCATTTGGTGGGATCTGTAAAAAACAGATCTACTTGGCCCCTTATGAGCTTCGTACATTTTTCTGTAAGAGATGATATTGTTGTTAAAATACACACACTAAGGCAAAACATGAATTGCTTCTTTTATAGTGTTAAGGCATATGGAATCCTTGTAATAGAACATCTCTAGTCCTGGACACAGATAAAATCCCAAGCACCTAGTCCATGTAATGTGGTAGAAAGTGGAGGACGTGGCAGGTAACAGGTCTTGCTACAGGAAAAAAAGCAATGAGAGATTGGCAAGTCTGCCAAGACTGCAGTTTCAGGCAAATTCTACATCTATGTATGATGAAAGTATTGACGATACCACTATTTCAAGACCTAGGGCCAATATATTTAAACAAATCCTGTAACTACATCTAATTTTATATCAAGACTGGAGCCACCTATTATTCATTTTTTCTGCTTTGATTGCAGCAGCAGCCAGAAAACAAGATTGGAAAAAAAGCCACAATTTCCATGACCTACAGAGACAAAATTACTGGCCGAGGATCTCACACAGGTGCAGTCCATTACAAGTACTAAAGTATGTAAAGCCTCGCAATTTTAAATCCACTTTCTAGCTGCTTAATGGCAGCCAGATAAATGTCTCACAGAAATTACTATTCTTCAAGTGTTTGTAATTATAATTGGTATAGCAATGATATAGTGCTTACTACCCCTGCTGAGGTGTTGAAGTGCTTTTCTACGAGGAGCACGTTACTTCAGAACCCAAGGAGGATTAGTGGTGGATTATTATATTATAAAGAAAGTTGTTAATTGGAGTGGTTGACATGTGAGTCTGTTAGGAATTAATAGGATAAAGTAGGGCTAGAGGAGGGAAGAGTCTAGAAAGAGTTACTTGGGAGACCATAGTAGTAAAGTGAGGTTTGGGATGAGTCAGAGAGTAGAAGTAGAGGATATATTGAAAGAGGTACAAGCTGAGATATAGAATAGTAAATTGGAGCGAGTTGATCTTATAAGCAAAGTAAAGAGTAAAGTAATAAATATATAGATACATAACTACATAAAAAGGTGTACAGGTATATATAAACTAATAAAGTTGTATACATTGTATTATATTAAGTTCCATATGTGCATGCATGGATAAATATTTAGAAACTCAGGGGGATAAGTACAATGAAGTGGCGGAGCGTGTCACTAGCCTCCTGGGCTTAACGACATGCTCCGCCACTTTGGAAAAGCAAGACTGCACCCTATTTACAAGAATGTGGTGCAGCCTTGCGTTTCGTCCTGCGATGGCGCTAAGTTTGACACTGTAGCATCAACGCAGGCACCCTTGCCCCAGAGTGCAAGGGTGTCTGTGTGCAGGGGACGATTGGGTATGTGTAAGAAGGTGTCCCTTCCTGCACATAAACAATCCTAAAATGCCATTTTGTAACTTCCATGTGTGCTATTCATGCAGCACACATAAAAGTTACAAAATGGCATTTTTTAAAAAGGTTGGTTTATGTACAGGAAGGGTCACCTTCCTGTACATAAACAAACCATGGCATTTTGCTTTTTCCATGT
This sequence comes from Triturus cristatus, assembly GCF_964204655.1. Lineage (NCBI taxonomy): Eukaryota > Metazoa > Chordata > Amphibia > Caudata > Salamandridae > Triturus > Triturus cristatus. The sequence goes on from NC_140589.1 coordinate 1,362,163,535, forward strand.
GTGCTGCACAAGGCAGCATGCATGGAAAAAGCAAAAACGAGGAGAAATAGTGCATTTCTCTTCATTTTGCCAACTTAAGATCAGGATTTTCCTGGTCATCATTTTGGTGCTGCCTCCTATGTTAGCCACTTTTGTACATAGGGGGCAGTGTCAAATACAATGGGTGTTGCAGTGGAACGCCCACCACAACACCCAATGCATACCCCTTTCACACTAAACATAACGTGAAAGAGTGCCTTATGTACAAGGCAGCGTTAAGCCATGTTAAGTGGCTTAACGCTGCCTTGTACATAAGCCAAGATCTCTATCGTGGCGATAGGGGCTTGTACATATGCCACTCTGACTTTCAAGTTTTGCTGTATATAAATCTACATTTTTTTATTTTATTAATATTGTTTGGTAATGTTTTTCTTTTTATTTATATTATTATTTTTAACTATTTATGTATTTATTTTTTTCTTTATATTTATTTTCATTTTATATTTTCCCCATTATTTTAATAGCAAAGCATTTATAGATACAATTGTTATGACCCTAATTACACATTGTGATAAATAAAATAAAATAAAACATAGTCATTTTTATGTGGACTGTAATACCCCGTGTCTATGCTCCTGTTACTGATTCTGATGTGGGAGAGGATTCTACTTTGAGATGGTTAAGATCGAAAAATGTGCAAGAAGGTCATCTAAGATTGAAAATGAGAATAAAAACATATTCATCATTTGACAATCAGGTCTTAGTAACCATAATTTTGCATCTAAACTAGTGACCTTTTTGACAAGTATGAGAAAGACTTCAAGAAGGGTAACAACAGTGCATGATAAGCTAAGCTAAGCTGCTGGGCGTTGCGAGTGCTGTGATTAAAATATTCGTACTGGCTGAACACGCAAAAGCGGTACATTTATCCATTGACCAGGTATAGTTATCAAATTGGGTACAAAGAGTTATCTGTTTTTAGCTAACACTTATGTTGTGATTTCAAAAGAACATCTCAAGAGATGACTTTCAAAATGTGACCCAAAACTGACAGAATGGTTCTTGTCTAAATCAGGACCAAAAGCTCAAAGTTCTGTCTTCAGAGACTACTTTATCAAGGAGCTAGCCAAATACTTTGCAATGTTCACTTTGATAGACAAAGCTTAGATTTTGTTGAGGAAACATTTTGGACCTTGTGGTTTTGCTCAGGTCAATAGAGGGAGGGGCCACTCTGCCAGTCGATTTACCCATTAAGGGCAGTCCCAATTACTTTATTCCTCCAAAAACAGCAACAGTATCCTACTACTACTACACTCCAAGGATGTAGACGTTTCAGACAACACTTCAACAGGGGCCAATCATGTGCCACTGCTCACAACTGTAAATGTTCAATTGGTTCATCCTGTGCTAGCAAATTACATTTTTTGTTTAAAAAAATGGTCTGTGATTACCAAAGAACCTTGGGGATTTAAACCCATCCAAGATTTCACTATTGAACTACATTCCAAATCAACTGTTTTCTTTCTTAAGCTTGTTTCATCTTTCAATTCTGACTATTTTAGTAAATTTGAATGTTCAAGAGCTCCTTTGAGATGATATTTAAGAGTTACATCCTTAGGTCTTCCTTAGCAACATTGTCATGTTAAAAAGATAAACAAGAAACTATGCCCAGTGACACATTTTCAGCAACCTCCTTTGTGGGTTTTTGTATTTCCACTCAAAAATAGAAACTGTTCTCCATGGCAGAGACTGCCTTTAGCATCACAAGTGATTGCTTAATTTGGATTTAAAAGATGTATGTCCTTCAATCCCAATGTGTCTTCCAATCAGAAAATATCTGTACTTTTCAGTTGTACTAACTACCACTCTTCCTTTTGGTCCTTCTGCAGTGCCTTGGTGTTTCACAAAGCTTCTCAATCCTTTTGTCTTTCCTCAAATTTCCAGGGATCAGATTGTTAATTTCCCTAAACAGCATTCTTTTAATAGTTCAGTTAAGGTGCCATCCTCTTCCTCAGTATCTGTTTACGTTCTGGAGAATCTAGCTTTTTGAATCAGCCAGGAAAAATACAGTACTCTCTTCCATCCAGGCTTTTGAGTTTCAGAAGCTTTAAGTGGATTCTACCTCTTGTACTGTTCAGTTACCTCAGTCAAATATTTCACAAAAAAGAATTAACGTTTTCACTCCCTATCTTTCTCAAATATTTCCCTGAGACAACTAGCCAGGGTAGATGGCCTGCTGCCTCCATTCAGATATGATTTTTGCAGAGCCTCTTCATTATCATGCTCTTCAGAGATGAGAAATTTGTCATTTGAGCAAAGGTCTTTCTTACGCAGACATAGTCCACCAGAATGCAGAAACAAAAGAAGGAGCGGTGTGATGGCTAGAATACATCCAAACATGGAACAACAGAACAATGTTAATTTCCACCCAATAGCTTCTATTAGAATCAGATTCATGTATGTCAGATTGAGGGGCACAAAGCAGCCATTTCCTGACTAGCTGAACACAGTCACAGAAGAAACTGTCCATGCATATCAGCTTCACAGCCTCTTTGAAATTCAGATTTCTACATTGCATCCTGTCCATTGCCTAGGTCTTCTCAGAATGAACAACATTACAGCAGTAAAATATATAAGGAAATCTAAACTGTATCGTAGAATTAGTATAACAGTTTTGGAGTTTTGTCTTCTTACTCAGAGTTCTGTCAAGGCGGAATACATTTTGGGGATTCACAATTTGGTGGCAGACTAGTACTCTCTTCAACTATTGGAATACAGCAATTTGTAACTTTCCAGTGTTCTTGGCCCTCCACTCCTATGGGGTTTCCGTTTTCCATTGATCTGTTTGTTTCTATCTGAATGCCCCACTTCCTCAAGTCTTCAGCTGAGGACTGGATCCCAGTGCCACAAACATAAACGCATTCCTTTGACTCTAGTTTCTGGGTCACCCATATGTGTCCAATCCATTTCTCATGATATTCAGCTGTATTTCAAATGTTCAAAGAGAAATGGAAAACATGATTGTTGTGTCTTCCCATGGAGCTACCAAATTTAGATCCAGGGCATTCTGGAAATGCCCATGATTGTCCATTACTCCTCCATTATGACCTTCATCTGTTGCTCAATGATGCAGTACATCATCATCATCACATAGGTTCAGGTCATCTGCTGTTCTTGGCTGGGAGTCCTTCTCATTTATTAACAACTCCTGAGCCCCTGCCATCAAGAAGATGTTTGAATTTGTCTGGTTATGCTTGCTTAATGGGTGTTTGGAATCAAATATAAATTGCTTTTCAGTATATGTCCTACAAGTGACACATTTCTTTGTTTCTTTAGCTGTTAACGGCAGTTGTAGCTCCTGCAGGTAAGTGTGGTGGGGCGGGGCGTGGTCAGGGAGGGACCTGACAGATGACTGAATAGGGCAAATAAAATAATTAAATAAATCCTATTCCATCATTTGACGACTCCTCCTCGCCCCACCACCCCATCGCATACCTGCAGGAGCCGCAACTGTCTAAAGGCAAGTGTTGCTGGGAACCACATAGTTGCACATCAGCAATTTCTCTTCAGCATGTTTGTCAATTGCAAATCAGTGAGTGAACACCCTACAGTTCACAGGTTTCTCTGTGGAACTAAGCGAGATATTAGTCCTCCTTCTAAATGCAACTCATTATGCGATGATTTTGCAAAAGTTTGACTCATGGAACAATAATTCTTCTCTGACTTTAAAGGCTCTGTTTACCCAACTGAAGATGCTGTCAGGTTTTATTTGTATTGAAATAGTATGACATGTCAGGGCTTTAGACATGTCTCACAAAAAGTGTATTCCTCTCTAGAGTTCTGTTTTTTTAGTGTTAATAGAACCAAGACTTTTACTTTCAGTGTGGGATATTCATGTTTTCCTGATCGTAGATGTCTCAAGGAGTATAAACTGCAGACAAGCCAGTTAAGATCTTTTGCTTCCCAGTTGCTCTTTTATTTCAGAAACCCCCTTTTGCCTATCTTTGTCTCCAATATACCCAGGTAGGTCAAACAGAATATGGGTCCATTTGGTATCTATTCGATGGATCTCACTTGTCTGGGGCACAATGGTACTTACATTTCTATTACTGGTGCCAAATAAGAGGATATTCTGAAACCTGTTGACTGCTACTTTTCAAACATTTTATGAAAAGCCTATCACTCATGATTCTTTTCCTACAATTAATATGCTTTGAAAAAGTGTGATTGAAGCCTCCAGTCTTGACATAAAATGTGGATTTTATGGTATGAAATTCCCAATTTTATCAAAGGCGTATCATGCATTCTTGTTCTGCTTTTATTTCAAAAGCAGCCAGAAAAACAAGATTCAGTTAACAAATCAAAGTAAAAGACTGCAATTCTCAGACGGCACAGAGGCAAAACTACTGGCCTAGGCCCTCACACATAATTTTGAAAGCTTACTCACAATGCAAATGTAGAAAGGAAAAGGAAATGGAGCATTGGATTTTAAGTTCAAGAGTTGGGAAAAGACCTGTTTTTTTTCTTCAATAAAATTGAGATTTGCCTACATTAGAAACACTTGGAAAAATCTGATTTTGTATGATAAGTGATAGATAAGTCAATTCTACCCCTTAATGCTACCCTTCCGTGAACCCCCAAACTCCCCATATCCCATAATGCTACTGTTCCCTGAACCCTAAAAACCCTTACTACTTCTTAAAGCTACCCTTCACTAAAATATAAAAACCCTATAGTTCTCTTTTGGCTACTCATCAATGAACCCTAATAACCCCAAATCAGACCTTAATGCTACCCTTACCCGAACCTTAAAAACCTTTCTCACTCCTTGACTCTGCCCTTCCTTGAACCATATAAGCCTATAGCTGCCTTTTAACGTCACTAGTCCATTAACCCTACCAACCCTTTACTAACCCTTAACGTTACCCTTCTCTGAATCCTAAAAACACCTTACTAATCCCTAGCCCGTTCCTCACCTCATTAGTAATGTGTCTCTCTAGGAGGCTTCTACCTTACTTCTGTAATAACTATGGACACTCCAGAGTAGCTTCTTAGCCTTCTTTAATTAAAGGAACATCTTGAGCACTTCTTGACTCCCCATTCCAGCTACATCATCAATGCCAGCACAGCATTCCACCTTAAATCACATCTCCCCCCTTTTCATAGGGAAACATAAGTTACAAGGCTAAGCTAGATGAGGCCATATATTCATACTTTAGGTAATCACAAAAAATAAATGCAAAAATTGAAATGCATAGAAAATAAACAATTACAATGCAGATCATAGACTCATTTGGAAACTGGAAATGAATAGATTACACATTCATGATGAGATCAGTCCAGTAAAGAAGTTACATCACAGAAACATAAAGATGCTACATAGATTCCCCAACATCCCATACTCAGATTTCCCATACTCCATTCCCTACCATCATTCAATCTCACAGCAGACTTAATTACCATGATCACCGTCTGTGGCTGGTAAAATTTACTTTCCCCTTTGTTTACATCACTTGTCTTCCTCACTACTACCCAGTTGACATATTTCACACTTACAATTGTCCCCCTTTCCTGTTATTGTAACTCTCTTTATTCTGCCTCTGTAAATCAGCCAATCTTGCTCTAATGCATTCACTATCTACCCTAACCTGATCCGTCCTGTGCAACCACATGGGAGATTTCTTTGTTGCTGGTTCCTACACTTAAGGGCAAAAAATGTGGATACACCTGTCATTGAATGTGGTGTCAGTCTATGAGCCCACATCATCTTACTCAGTTCCTCCTTTCACACCAATCCATTCACCAAAGACAGCTTAATAGTGCCAATAAGGTTGGGATTTACCCTCTTCACCAGTCCATTGGCCTGCGGCCGGAACAACGCCACTTTGCCTTTCACGTGTGGGTTCGGATCCCATCCTCATTGCCAAAATCTTTAGTAACCATGCACACTCCAGGGTTGCTTCTTAGCCTTCCTTAATTACAGGAACATTTTATCACAACAGTAACCTCCAACTGTGATGACAAAGCAACAGCTTTCCCTAGAACAGTCCTTGAATCCCCATTCGAGCTACATCATCAATGCCACCACAGCATTCTGAAAGTACTTCTCCACACCCTGCTCCCAATACAGTTACACTTGCCCTATGGGTCACAAAGATTGTTAATTTTTTTTGTAGCCACAACTTTTTTTAATTCAATTTTGTAGTGGACAATATTTTTGGCACAGCTTTTTCAGTCTAATTTTCCCACTATAGTTTTACTTAAAACTTGTAGGAATATTTAAAATAGACTTCGTCTTCCTTTATATTGGGCAAGAGCATGCTCAGACATGGACAGATTATTAGTTATTTGCTAACAATCTACAGATTTTTTTTATAAGTCCTATTTCGGTGTCTAACAGTTAATCAAGGGGCAGTGGAGCCTATTCCCATCCCCAACACACATTTAAGTGTGCAGGCTACTGAGAAATTGGAAGTTTCATTTATCATAAAGGATCAGTTCCTCCGGTGGTATAACAGTATGTATTTAAGGTCCATTTTAGTGGTTTGTAATTTTAGATAGCAGTCTTCCAGCGAATGTGGAGGGATTTATCAAATTATCAATCCTGAGATGATTATTGAAGCAAACCATTGTCTATTTTAATGTGTCTGATGCTGAACTGCCCATTGGGCTTAAGTGTGAACTGGAAGTTCATTAATTTCCCCAAGAGAGTTTAGTTATGAACCCTTCTACTAAAGCCATTAGGAACAAGCGGAGTAAAATTTAGCTAAACATGATAGAAAGAAGAGAGTAATAAACACATCCATAAAGATGTGAAACCAAAAATTGATAAAATGTTCTCAGGGAACGGAAGATCTAGATTAAATGAAGTATGGAGTTGAGCTACCCATCTATTGCTCTGTTTAGAATTTCTGCATTTCCTGATTCTTGGCGAACAACAACAAACCTGATACACGAATGCTTCAAGAGTACGCCACAGTATAATGCTGTAAATGCGGCCCATTGAGGTTAGGGAAAGGAGCTTTTAGATGCCATAAAATGGCCCTGTTGTTAATTCATCTAGAACCATGGGTTGTGGAATACATGGTACAAGTAATTTATACTTCTAAAATCTTTTAAATTTGAATGTTTCAGCTTCCGGAATTTACCTAACTCTGGTGTTTTTTGGGACATTCAGGCTTGCTCTATTTTTCGGTAAATGAGCCTAGCGCTGGGAAACCTTGTTTAGATAGCCATGCGCTTTAAAATTAAACATAATAACAATAATTATAATAATTTGCAGCAGAATTGCTCCTAGTCAAATATTTAACTCAATTGTTGTTAGTTGGGAAAGCCGAGCTCATTCCATGTATTCTTTGACAATTTTCTATATGCACGGCAAGACGTGGACATAGGTATACTCATTGTATCAATAAAGAAGAATTCTTTGGCATATGCTCAAGGGCTAGTGGTATTTTCTATGTGTACCACTACGCACCGAGTTCTCACTCACTTGTTCAGATTCCTATCGTTCAAAGGCAAACAATGTTCCCTATGCATACCAATCCGCACCTCGATCTCACTCATTTACATTCACATCACTCATGGAGGAGAATTATAACTGTATACCCACGGCCAGCACTCTAAATGCAAGTTTAAAAAGTTTTTTTATTTTCTTCATACAAATTAATTTGTGAATTGATCAAATCCTAAAAAAAACATATATGACAATACATAAACAATCGATAGTAAAATTCTAACAGAGCACTATACACATAATAAAAACATAAATGCATAGAAGTTCATATTAAAAACTATTGCAAGTTTAAACAAGGAGAGTACACACAACAGACTAGAATGGCCACATCCATGTTCTCTTAATTTCTAAAGGCTGAGAACCGGTACTACACAATAGATTAGCGCTCAAAGGTCCCAGTCTCTTCAAGGATTGTGTTCCAATAATGAAGCGTCGACACGTTTCGATGGAAGCCTTATGTTGCCATCTTTATCAAGACTGAAATATTGTAACTCTCACAGACAAACTGGTATAGACTGGAACAAGTTAAAACCACCTCATACTCCTATTATAAGGATACTAGGACATCTAGGGCAGCCAATTTCCCATGGAAATCTGGGGCAGACACCTCCGTCTTTCCTATTAGTGTCCAGGTTTATAGGTGTGAAATATATCTTCTTAGGGCTGTTAAATGGTAGCGGCAGTTTCAGTCGATAACCTTTCAAGTATTGCCTGGCGGTAATCGCCTCTTATACCATTCGATGTTAAACCAATAAAGAGGCAGGCGCCGGAGACTGGAAGGCAGGAAACAAAGTTTTATTCCGTCGGAGCAGAACACATCAGATCAGACAGCAAGGTATCGTCACGAGGTGCTCTAACTGCATCTCAGAGGCCTGGCCTCTTATACACAGGTTTATGACTTTATTGCAGGTTTATCATACATGGCACATTCTTGAGATCACTTTGATGCATGAAAGAACGTCTTCAGAATCCCTGGCTCAGATCCGATCCCACGCATAGCTACAGTAGAAGTTCCCACCCCACCCGCAGTAGGAGATGGCTATCACACAGCAGGATATTCCGCCAATTCCCGGGGGTGTGTGTGACCGGTCGGGTCTCAGGGGGTGGGGGCCTTGATCTACTGTAATCCCTTTGATGTGGGGCGTTTCCCTTACAGTAGGGGTAATAAACTGCATCCGCAGGGCTAGGTGATGGCCTGGGATCGGTTCGGACAATGGGGCGCAGAGGAAGGGGGATATCAAAGAGATGCATGACCATGTATGGGATGTCGGTCAGGCGTGGGATGCGGTTCCATGGCAAAGTCGCGCAGAAGGAGAGGGTTTATGGCCTGTGTATGAGAGAGAGCGGGGTGGCCGGCGCGCGGGGGATGCTTGCAGCGCCAGGGGGACGCGCTGGCGATCGGCAATGAGCAGGGAGAGACCAGGGTGCCTAAAATGACGGCCGTGCACTCGCTGTGCGTGGCGCTGGGTAGAGGCAAGATGGCGCAGATAATGTTCAGTTACAAGCTAAATTTCCACAGGGCTTTTGTCGGACCCACAGTATAGAAGAATAACGCAGAATTTGCTTAGATCACAGGCAAGGGTAACCCAAGGCTTTTTTCGTTCTTATTTGTTGCAATTTATCGTACCGGGTTTTAAACTTGTGCACACCCCATATGGGCTTTTCATTAAATATATTGGGTCCTTGTTGTGCCCTCAAAGCTCCCTTTTATAATTAGGGTTTCTTAGCGTGCGAGAAGCCTCACAATCTCCCGCTGAAATTCTCTGTGCAACAAGTGGGGTTGGCACAAACATGCTGCCACATCTGCATGTTTATGACATGATCATACAATTTTACATTTTTGAAGTAATTTTATTCATTTTATAGTAATTGTCTTGTTATGCATTTATATTATTACATTCTCTGCTCGCTTATGGTTAATTTGTGGGCTGTTTTCCATGCTTTATCTCTCTTCCCGGGCTTAATAAAAAACAACGAAAAAAATAGAAATATCCCCGAAAAATGATGGTCAGTTTACAAAGCATACAGGCTACTGTCATAAGACAAAGCAGAGATTAAACCACAGAATATAGTGGCATGGAATTATTTCATTTAATAGACAGACTGTATAGAAGACTACGCTAACAGTACACAACATATCAAAGGCTTTCCGACATGAACAGCATCTGTGGTTAAAATAATTCTCTTTAAATAGATGTAGAGAATCAAAGAAAACAGTCCGTTTGATTATCAGAATAGAGAAAGGGCATTGCTTCACATCCATTGATTCAGACAGATTAAGTTTTGAATTTTCAGTTAAATATTTGCTTGTGGTATGCTCAGATATTGGAACCGATCCAGATCATATTGTAAGCAACATATATTTATAACTAGAAATAAAATTTTAAGTGCCCATTTAGATTCTAATGTACTTAATGTCTGAATGTTTGGTTTGGTCTCATCAATGATAAGTATTTAAACAGCCCTCACAGTTTTTCATTAATTGTGCCTGCTGGACAGCTACATTATAGAGGCAGCCAGAATACTCAAATGCACAGATGTACATAGTCACTGGGACTGTCCTCACCCACTTGTAGTGGGATCACAGATGACATGGAAGAGGCGATAACCGACTGGCTCAGAGAAGAAAGCAATTTACATACACCAAGGCATAAAACAAAATCTATCCATCGCTATGAAGCCCCATAATTGTATACAGAAGACTTGAAGAGAGCAAAACTTGAGTTGCACCAGTCCAAGCGGAAATGGTGGAAAACATATACATCTGATAGAAAGGATAATTATATCCTGTGACTAAAGGCCTATAAGAAAGCAATCTGAGAAGCAAAATTGACTTCTTTTAATTTTCTAATAAACTCCTGAACTCTGAATACAAAATGAAAGAAATATTTGACATTGTTACCGAACTTTGCAACCCAGACCATTCACACGCCCCAGTGGCCCTCACTCAAAACCTATGTGACGACTTGAACGCCTTTTTCATTGACAAAATACAGATGATAAAGGAGAGTATTCCTCTTAGCACCTTAACCTGCGCCTCCCCCTTAGACTATGTAAATTCTTCAATACTGATGACTTTCCCAGCCAATACCAAAGATGGGCTTCTGAGGTTGAGGACTAAAGCCGAATCTGGATCCCCTGAAGACATCTGCCCCCCTCGGATTAAAAAAAATTGCCTTTTCACATTTTTCCGACCCAATGATTACCCTTCTTAATCTATCTTTAATCCAGGGTATTGTTCCCCATACATTTAAGGAGGCGGTAGTCATGCCACTTTAAAAAAAAGTCAAGTCGAGGATGTGGAGAGAGCAAGGTAAGTGGTATTATTATTATTTTTTTTAATATTACTTATCCCGTTGTCCCACCATCCCCCCCCCCCCCCCTGCTCTACCGCCCTAACACTCTTACCTGTGCAAGCTGCTACTGATGAGGAGACCAGGGCAGAGGAAATGGGCCAAATACATTGATTTACAGATAGGCATAGTAATTCCCCAGACAAGGTTATCAGATCATTGGAGTCTATGGTTCACGATAAAAGATCAGACATAGATATGATGACCAGGAAACAGAGGCTCCTCTTTACTGTTTGTCTTATGAATGTTATGTTACAGTAGATTAGCTCTAAATGCGGCAAAATATAGAGTTGAAGATAGACCAGAGAAGCCACCTTTTCATCTGTAAGCATGAATATTATTCCATTATGTGTTTATTTGATTTCTTTACCTAATGTTGGTGCAACTGTGCCTGTGACTCAATTTCCAATAACTATTTGTGGTGCAATTGTGGCTGCCACCTGTTCCTCGCTTGCAGAATTTTACTAGGGAATTTTGGTCCCTCATGTGTTGTCTGGCATGAATCTCTGTTCTGTGCCATTTTTCTTGGTCCATACTTTATGTCATTTCATTGTCTCTTCATTTTTTTCAATTGTTCTCTTGTACTGTGCAACAGCATTGAATTTTTTGTACGATTTCATACGGCAATGCAACTTTCTACCCTTACACAATTTTAGAATTAAATCGGTTTTTATTAGCAGAGCACATATTAAAACATTACACTGCATATTTGCCAACAACCCAATGTGCTGGCTGCGGTAAGGGTCATCAAAGAAATGGAACAAGTTAATATGGCATTTCTTATGCAAGCCACCTACAACCCAACCTGGGCCGGCCGTGTCAACAAAAAAGGCCGGTTGAGGCCAGCTGCATACTAACTTCAGTTCTTGAGGTAAACAACAGCCAACTGTGTGATGTGCCCTCATAGTTGAAACCTTAGGCGGAAACGGCTATTGCTAAACCGAAAAGTCTTCCTTTTCTTAAACAAATAAACATCACACAAAATTTAAAAAAAAATTCTAGACCCACACTAGTGGGACCAGAAACCCCCCTGCCACCACTCCCTATTCCTCTCTGAATGAGCCAAGATTCAATAATAGGAGCATGGGAAAGCCACTCATGGGAACATCCAGGCCACCCCCCCCCCCCCCGGAAGATCCTTACCCAGAAGCAACGGTCTCGGTCTCCCACTGCTGGTCTGGTATACATTTTAAAATGCGCAAATAGACCGGACAGTGTGCTCAAGGATTCTATCAGTCTTCCCACAAGATAAGAGCACACGATGTGCGGCATTAAGTGCCAGGGCCATCTGTCTCCCTTTAATTGAGCGTAGTGGAAAGGTCAGTGTATTAGGCAAACCCAGTATAGTATAAGCGGGGAACCTAGGGATAGCCCACAGCAACACTCATTGCACGCCCCTGTGCCGCACAGGACTGTGGCAGAAAGGGGCATATTTACAAGATGGCGCTAAGCCACTTCTTAGCATCACCTTGTAAATATAGATGGCGCTAGGTGGCTTGCCGTGCGGGACTCCGGGACCCTTATCTCCTCATTTGGCAGGACAGAGCCCCCCCCCGTTATTGAACCAGAATCCTCAAGTTGGGGGAGCTCCCGGTCGCAAACAATGCCAGACGAGGGTGCTATGTCACTTTTAAGGCCAGGAGAGGAGGGAGCTCGAGGGAGACACGTCCGCTCACTCCGCCATTTTTGCCCCGCCCCCTTATACAATTTTAGAACCCACAACGAGATTGTTCTTGTGTTTTCGACATCATTATTGAGCATTTCCACCTTCTCGTTTCTGAACTGCAGTTTGGTTTTACTCCCATCACAGCCTTGCATGCGGTTCTTGGCTTTCAGCCTGGTTCTGACTCTAATGGCTTCCAGACTGTGTATTTGTTTTTCTCTTCTAGTCACTTTCCTAGATGTTTTCCTGTGAGCAGGTTCACTTCAACAAGGATTGGTTTCTGTCATCTTGTTTTTTTTTTTAAAGTTATATCTAACAGTTTCTGTTGATGCGTTGTATTGTTTGTACGCGCTTGCCTGCATGGATGGGCAATATGTAATTGGTACGGTGCAATTCAAACTTGTAAGCAGGGCCACTGGAATTATGCGGCAGGGAAGGTCCTAATTATGTGGCAGGGCTGACTAATTTATCCAGCATGAAATGGCAAATTATGAGGTTTAATGTGGCACAGTTTATGACAGTATTATTGAAATATGTTGTCATTTTTTGCACTTGATAACACTGTCTGGGAATAGGTTGCACCTCAAAGGTACAACACCTAAATATAGCAATAAGCTTCAGAAAAATGACCAATCAATCTTTGCAAATGGCCTTCCACTGGGCAGCAACATGTTTCACCCCATTTTTAGAAACCTTTGAAGCGTTTGCGTTTGAAATACAAAATATTTTTTTTAATCTGCAGATTATGCAGCAGATGTTGATTTGTGTGACAAATGCGACACATGCATAATTATGCGGAAAACGGCTGCAGCTGAATATCACATATTAATCCAATGGCCGATTATAGTATTGTAAAAATGTAACATAGAACATATTTACGTTACATTCCCTGGCATGCCTCTTAATAAATTTAGAACTTAGGGGCTCATTATGATGGCAGGCGGACATCAGTCCGCCCGCCATCATAACGCTGATGGGACCGACCGCCAGACGTGCGGCAGTTTCACCAGTGCAATTAGGATGCACCCGCCATACTGATGGGCGCATCCTGGCCTTTTAACATTGCGGACGGTGATGCTGGCTGAAGCACTGCCCGCAATGTTAAAAGAGCATGCACAGCATTTCCCTACACCACGAAGCAGGCACCATCTGGTGCCTGCCACTTGGTGCATGGAACTGCAGACCCCCCCAGTGCACCCCCCACCCCCTCAGAGGGGGCCCGCAACAGGCCCCCAAATCCATGCTTCGCCTGTCTTTTTGCGGCAGGATATCCGCCGCAAAAAGACAGGCGGAAGGGCATATTATAATCACTAAGGCAGTGCCTCCATTGCTCCGCCGCAATGTTGCCCTGGTTTCGGGTTCCGCACGGTGGGCGAAAAAGGGCCGCCTTGCGTAACCGTTGCGGACGGACTTTCCGTCTGCCATGGAAGCATTGTGATTCCCACCGCCATCATAATTTGGCGGTGGGTAAATCTCATTCTGATGGCAGGAGGATCGCCACCGCCGGCCCAGCGGTGGCGATCCTCCCACCATCATAATGAGCCCCTTAATCTCTGCTGGGCCACATCTAACGAGTCAACCTCATCAAAGCAAATCACAATAACAAACACGCTATCATTTACTGCTTGTGCATGCATTTAAAATATTGTTTGCCGTATTAATTTCAAAATTATATTTTTCCAAGAATAAATGAGTTAGGAGGAAACCTTTTCAATGTGATAACTTTCAACAAGACCAGGTTTTAACTAACTTTAGAAATTAGATGTCTGTTGGGAATCACTGCCCAAAAACTGTACTGATGGTGACAGAGACTGCTGTAAATATGCAGCGTTGGGAATTTCTGTTTTCTGCCAACTGCATGCTACCAGTAAATCAAGTTACAAACTGCCAGGCAAGACAAGCCTAAGGAAGTGCAAAGTGCCACAAATGCAAATGACTATTTTATGTTCCCTTACAACAGGGGAAAAATTATTTTTTTTCGCGTTTCTTAAATGACTTCGATCTGAAGAGCAGCTGGTAAAGGGAATTCGACAAACCTGACGCCACATGGTTCGCTGCCAAGTCTTGTACTGCATTATTTAAGTAATAATCACTGATAGAGAGGGGGGACGCCTCAAGGGTCAATACACATTTCAGAAAACAACGCATTCGAATTCAGGCTTTGGTCACTCAGACCAGATTATCATTGGTTTTCTTCGGCCTAGTTTAATCAGACGGAGTTGATCAAGGGATTGTCTGTTCGTGTTTTTTTTTTCAAATATAATTGTATATTGTACATACAATATGTTGATCAGATTCAGTGACCAGAGCCAGCGAGTTTTCTTGCAGGAAGGGCCACTAATTAAATAAAATCACAACAAACCAAGTGCAAACTATCATCACCTCATTTACTCCACACACACACAAAAACATTATTTGAGTCATGAAGTTGTTGTATTGAATATGCACACATCTGAAATATAACTAATTTGAGTGTTTGACACGAAAAAAGAGCATGAGACATACACACTAAACCACATTATAGTTGTACCCAGATTTTAAATCCAGATAGCCATTTGGAGTTTGGAAAGTTTTCTATGTTAAGAGCAAAGATTCATGTAATGATTAGTAAACGCTATTGATTCCTTAAACTACACTTGTGGGGCACTGGAGAGTCCTTGATGAAGAATAAAGGACTTTTCCTCTCGTGCAGCTGCCCATAACAGCATGCACTAGCTACAATATGTACAAAGCACACTCTACCACACGACA
This sequence comes from Triturus cristatus, assembly GCF_964204655.1. Lineage (NCBI taxonomy): Eukaryota > Metazoa > Chordata > Amphibia > Caudata > Salamandridae > Triturus > Triturus cristatus. The sequence continues at coordinate 1,362,178,797 of NC_140589.1, forward strand.
GTCTATATATGTTGCCCAGAAAAGCGCCTATTACAGTGGATGAGGTTGTATTGTGTAATGATAAGGAGAACCAATTCGAGTATTTAGCATGGAGGTCAATTAAAGGCAGACGTGGGTGGCATCTGCTGTCATTCGCATACACTTTGGGGCATACTCACGAGAAAATAAATGTCAGAGCGCGGCGCTGCGCCAAATTTGGCAGTGCCGCACATTGGCACTTTCAAAATGCAGGGATGCGCCGTATTCACAAGAATACAGCGCACCCCTGTGTTTCCCCCTACTGCTGGCGCAAATCTATAGCTGCCTAGTGCCAACACAGGCACCCTGCTGGCATGGTGAAAGGATGCCTGCACTGCAGGGATGATTATTTATGTGCAGGAAGGGACCCCTTCCCGCACATCAACAATTAATAATGGTGATTTGTACCTTCTATGTGTATTCTGCAGCACACATTGAAACAGCGAACATCAAGGAGAAATTAAAACGTTCTCATTGTTGCACCATTCTAACGCCTGGTATTCCATGGCGTTCGTTTTTGGGGCTGCCTCGGCCTTGTAAATCTGGGGCAGCATTAAAAAGCAATGGGTGTTGCCATGGAACGCCCACAGCAACACTCATTGCACGCCCCTTTGCCGCACAGGACTGTTGCAGAAAGGGGCATATTTACAAGATGGCGCTAGGCCACTTCTTAGCACCACCTTGTAAATATAGATGGCGCTGCACCACGGGAGCGTCAAAAAAATGACTCTCCAGGTGGCGCTGAGGATTGTAAATATGCCGCTTTGTTGCCTACTTTAGGAAGAAAAAGTAAAATGAAGTCCAAGAACCACAATTTACTTTCATTCCCTACTATTGACATCCACAAACTCATTTCCAGCAACGATTCTCATCTTCTAGTACTTACTTTAAGCGTGATTTGATGATGAATCACCCACAAGTTTTAACAACTTCATCCCTTTGGGATTCAAAACGATCCATAAATATAAAAAAGCAAACAAGGAGGTGGAATTGCTCTAATCTGCTTAAATGCTCTAGCGTGCACTGAAAAATCCACCCTCATCCGCTCTTTAATTGAATGTGTAGTTTCATGATGCACAATTAACGTAATGGTCTCCTTAAACATTGCAACAATTTATGGACCTCAGGGATATAGATTTAAAATCCTGAATGAAATTCTTGATGTGCTCTACCTTCTGTAAATGATAACATAAAATATTATGCTAATTGGTGATTTTAATATAGGGGTAGGTCGAGATGACAGCATACATGCTTCATAACTAAATATGCTATATGCATCCCATTTCTCAGCCACTGGAGACACCTCTAAAAGTACACTGAGAAAACAAAATCTACTGTCATCAAAAAATAGCCGTGCACGTCTATCTAACATCACCAACTTCCTGTAAAATATATAACACTGATTTAGACAAAGCATATTCTGCTTAAATCTTAAATGGGACAAGCATTGAGAATCTAGTCGGGGGGGGGGGCAGCTCTCTAACTCAATTTATTTGTCTCAAAGTCATGATCCAGGCCCTTCTGCTACTCATAAAGCAAAAACACTCGAAACTATCTACCATTCAAACTTCTTATTTCCCTTTCAAATCAACTATGTAGGGTGTTAACATGTAGGGCCCAATTCACAAAGGTAAACTGAGACAAAAGTCTAACTTTACTACTTGTAAATGCCCTTTGTAAATACCGAAAGTCATAAAGTTAGACTTTTGTCTCAGTTTACCTTTGTGAATCGGGCCCGTAATTCTCTGCATTCTGAAAAACAACCCCTTATCTAGACAACTCCCACTGGATTGAAATGCATCCACCAAACGACCACCGGTGGCAGTTCCTTCTCCCACCTCACAGCCAAGACATGGAACACCCTCCCCATCCACCTACGACAGACCCAGGACCTGCTGACCTTCAGGAGACTCCTCAAGACCTGGCTGTTCGACCGGTAGCAGCTTCCCCACCCCTGCGCCTTGAGACCCTCCCGGGTGAGTAGCACGCTTTACAAATGCTTGATTGATTGGTTGATTGAAATACCAAGGTGCTTTGTGATGGGGTGTCAGCATTATTATAGAGTTAGTTTTCTCAGGCCACACAAAAAACACAATAGACAATCTTTCAAAACTACCAAATCACGCTGCCAAAATGAGCCTGAATTTGTAGTAGTTTGACCATGCTAAAATAACATTGAAGCCATACTCAATCAAATGACCAGTGTTTTTACAAATGCTAGCGATTCACTACATCCCTTCTAGGCACTTTTGATCATTCTTTAAATGTCCTTAACCAACAGAAACATAGTACACAAACTAAGGAATTATGAGTTCTAAACTTTGGAAAGGCCTAGATATCCAATCAGAGCCGAGCTCTAAAGCAGAACTCTTCAACAAATGACTATCCCAGAATGAATGATATGTGTGTTGACCTTTCTCTTCTACGTTGTAAAGGCCTGCTGCTTATCCAGTGTATTGGTTTAGCTTTGTTACTTTTCCCTTCTGTATACCTCAGCTCTTGGAAGATATTATAGGATGGCCAACTCAGACTTCTCAATGCCTTCTCATGATGAACCATATGCAGCAAATTGGAGGCTAATGAGGCACTAAAGTATGGGTCAATAATTTAGGGTGGCAAACCCCTCCTCTTTCTTTTTCTCAAACAGGCTCATAGGAAAGATGCTACTGAAAGGCAGTTATAGGGATTAGGAAGAGCCCTTAAAAACTACAATGCCACCCTATATTGGATAAAATTATGACACGTTAAAATTGGGTGAATTAACGCTTCTCTTTCACTTTGATAAAACTTACAAAACAATACCAGGTGTAAATGGGACTGGGGTGAATAGTTGTCACAGGGACAGAGGCTCAGGTCTGCATGCTTGAATTTCTTCTCTGGAAACCCAAGCATTAGGGGAATGAAGTTCAAACGGAAGCGCAACAGGATAAATCTGTGCCTGGCTATAGTGATGTGGGAGAGATAAGAGCAACCTTCCCCAGGTCTTGGTGGGATGATGTCATAAGCAGTAAGCACCTTTTGGCGCCAGTTCTTTTCCCTGTGAGCACAGTTAACCCTCTGCATATATAGCTCAATTATTTTCTGTTTAGGGACCTTGCTACAAGAGTCAGGATCCCTAAATAATTGTCCCTGCCCAATTGCAATAAGTTCAGCCTCTACAGATCTGAGCCATCCAATCCTGCTGTGACCCCCCAGCTTCAGGCAGTCACCAACTATACGTTATGTTAGGTTAACAATGGACCTGTGCCAAATCAAAAGCCACAGAAAGATCAGCACAAGTCTAATGGAATCAGACAAATAGGGAAGCCCTAATTCAAGGTGTAAAATGTAGTTGGAAGATGAAGGTCATAGCGAGACCATGGACTAAGAAGATGTCTTCCATTCTCTCTAAATGATCAATGTGGACCAGCACCCAGACTCCCATCCCCGTAGGTTGCCGCAGCCTTTGTTTTTGCTTGATAGATGTTTTTGATCATGGCCACGGAGCTGGCTCCCAGCTTCTTAGCAAAACTTTTCTTAGCTTGGAGGCTTCCTTCCATACCCAGGGCTCTTGCTGCCACCAAGTTAGTCCAAGATTGTTTGTTAGCAAACAGAACTCCCAGGTATGCGAAAGAGTAAACCACTTCAATTTACTTTGAAGCCAAGTGGAAGTGAGGGGGTTTCGCCCCTCTGGCAGCTTCAGCTATAATGATGAAGGATTTGGTTTCATTCACTCTGTGGTCTAATGAAGCCATGAATGAAGCATAAGAAGTTATAAGACTTTGGAGAGCTACCCTTGTCCTAGCAATTAGGACTGCGTCGTTAGCGTAAGCCAGTATTGGAAGGGGGATGTTGTCAAATTTAGGCACGTCTAAGGACGAGCCAGACAGGGCCGCCTCCACCCCGTTTGTGTAGATGGAAAAGAGAAAGGGGGCGAGGACACATCCCTGCCTGACTCCTTTCTCGATCGAAAATTAGCACATGCATTCCCCATTTATGCCATACCACACACAGGCAGTGGCATTGGTGTATAGCTGACGGATGAAACAAATAATCAGGGGGTCAATCCTCATACCCTCCATCATGAGCCACAGCTTCTGATGGGACACACAATCGAAGGCTGCTGACAAATCCATAAAAGCCATGTATATCTTCCCACCTTTTGCCTTCGTATATTTGTCTATACAGAGCGAGAGGTTGAGGCATTGATCCACTGTCCCCTTCCCTTTCTGGAAACCATATTGCACCTGCATTAAGATGTTACGTTATTGCGCCCACTCCTCCAGCCTGGCTAGTAACAACCGGCTCATAAGTTTGGCAGTTGTGTCCAGAAGGGAGATGAGCCTAAAGTTCTTCAGGCTGCCCCTGTCTCCCTTCTTGGAGGTTGGAACTATTACACTAAGTTTACAGGATGGAGGGGGGCCCTCTACCACTATGCTATTAAAAACATGTGTTATTAGGGGTACCCACATATCGTAGTTGGCCTGGAAGAGGTTGATTGGGACCCCAACCGGTCCCGGGGCTTTTCCTGGAACGCAGGCTTCCAGCCCTTTTCTAACTTTGTGCAACGAGAATGTCAGGGTTCTTTGGGAACGGGGTACTAAGTCAGGTTGTGGGGGTGCCAGAAGGGATTGTAGTCCGAAAATACTTTCAAAATACCCTATCCATGCATCTTCCTCTACATGCATATCCAGGGACGGATCTTTTGAATCTTTAAAATATGGGGCGTTTATGACTTTCCAAAACTCCCTACTATTTTGTGAGCTGGTGGCTTGTTCAAGGTCATCCCAGGCCTTCTCCCTTATGTCCTTTACTTCCAGCCTGCTTATAATCATTGTGGAGCGATCTTATCAGTGCCGGGATTCTATGCTGGGTTTTTAAGGTGCTAACAAGTGCTATCTTTGCTAGAGAACATGATGAATCAAACCATCGTCTAGATGGTATGCCACTTACTGACTTGTGTTGAGTGAGTGCGGCTTTAAGTTTTGTTAGAAGAGTTCTAAACTGAGTGACTAGAAGGGGGGTAAGATTCCTCAGCCAGGCAATATAGGATGTCGCCCCTTACTTGGGCTATTATTGCGGGTGCCACGTTCTGCTTCTGGACCTGTGCCCACTTTAATTGATATCCATTTTTTCCTGAATAGTACAATGTTATCTGCTACCTGCTGATGTCTTTTCACTTTTGAGGGATGCTTAAGTGGATTAGTAAAATTGCATGATCACTGTAGCATGTGAATAGATTGCCTGAATGGTCCACTCTATGTCATATTGCAGAAGAGACTAAGATAAAATCAATTATAGACTCACAATTGTTCCTCCTGAATGTTTTCTCTATCTGGCCTGTCTTTGAATGCTCAGGTGCCTCGTATATAATAATCTATTGAGGGTATCACCATATTCATTATGTGTAAAATGTAGGAGTGGATTACCATGCAAGTCGTCCAACCCGCACACCCTAGCCTCATTATACTTACACAGGTGAGTGTTAAAATCCCCCAACCAGATTAAGCTAAATGTGCCATTATGTGTGCATAAATTAAGTAATTGTAATTCAATATTTAGGTCATATGCCACTTGCTTCATATTTCCCCCAAAATTCATTATTATAAAAGTTAATTAAAATCCAATGTTCATCATTTATAGGCTCCATTTGGAGAATGTGGAAGTAATTATTCTGGGGGCCTACCTGCTTTACTTGTAAGGGTAAGGTATTGGAAATTAAGGTTATTAGTCCCCCTTTCGCTCTGCCTGATACTGAAGGCACTGCTGGTATATGAATAGTACAGAACCCCGAAAAAAAGACTGGGTCCTTAACCCATATTTTTGGGAAACAAATCATATCTATCGTTTGCCAGTGGTTATGCCACTCGACATTTCCTACCTTCGAGGTGATTCCCTCCACATTCCACGGTGCTAGACTGATCTTGTTTTTGTCTGCTGTTCTCTAGGGTAGGAGGGACATAGAGGACTCCTGTGTGACAAGCACTGAGCAGGCTGGTATGGGGACTAATGGGTGGGGGGTGGTGATGGTCAATCACAAGCTTCCAGGTCTGAAAGGGGAGCAAATCTATTGAATAGCCTAACCGCCAAGGCAGTATTTGGGCACACTATATATAGCGGTGTGTGCTGGTCTGATCTTATACTACCCCTCTATTTGTTTCCTGGCATCGGACCCTGTTTATAAAAGTGCTCCAGTGCTAAAGGAATGATCTGCGTGCTCCTAAGAGGTGTTCTATCGAGATTTCTATGAAGAGAGGTACCGATGTGCGCTTCAGTGAAATGTATCCACACGCAATCTCCAGCAATGGAATTAATGGAGTAGCTGTGTGGTGGATTCATGCTGCTTGTCCCGCAAAGGAGGAACGTTTGCCAAGACCAACACTAGGGGGGAAGCTGCCGGTGGAAGATGGAGAACTTGATGTAGGTAATTGTCCACCATGACCGCAGTAGAATCTGGTATTCCTAATGAATGAGTGGGAGTGATGGAAGGTATAGTGTCCATCAGGAGTGCTCCAGTAATTCTACCCATATCCAAGAGCCAAACAAAGCTGTGGACCCAAACAAAGCTGCGGCAACACCCGCCGCTGGCCGCCGGGCTGTTTTATGCGTGACTAAGCGCAGGGAGTGATGGGAGGTGTAGTGTCCCTCAGGAGTGTTCTGGTAATTCTGCCTGTATCCAAGAGCCAAACAAAGCTTCGTACCCAAACAAAGCTGCAGGTCTGTAGCAAGAAAGGGAAGACAATAGCATAATGAAAATCTGAAACGGCAAAGGGCTGTTTGAGGTCTGAAAGGTGTTGTTTCTAATGACGAGTCACAATCTAACACTGCTGCAAGGCAGATCTTCTCATTTTACAGTTTTGGGTGACAAAACATTACCTGTGGAATAGTGCAAATTTATATGTTCATTATCATGCCCATTCATCTACAGGGATGTAGTATAGGATTCTTTTTTTGGGTAACGTATTTTCCAGGTAGGATTTTGACACTGCAGTATCCTATGGATAACTGGTGCTTATAGTGCTAATCCTTAATTGCAGAGTGTAAGAAAATGGGTTACTGGTTAAGGGAAGGTTAAAAACCTACTCAAGCAGCAACCACAATCTGTGTCTGGGAGAGCCTCAACAAAACCCCAAATTAACCTGTCCTCAGTTTGGCACAGAGCAGTCAAGATTAGCTTAGAGCCAATGTGTAGAGTATTTGTGCAACTCTTTCAACAGTAATAAAGTGAAAACACAACACAAGAAAAATCCACCGACTTAGAAAGATAGAGTAAATGTTAATAAACGAAACAATGCAGTTCTCAGCATGGATCCCCCTTCTTGGCAGTTGCAAGACCTTCGGACCACTTCCTCCCTGGGGAAAATTAAACTAAAGTGTGGGGGGGCCACATGGAACCCCTGCACCCAGGTGACCACCACCTCTGCAGGGCCAAAATCACATTTTAAAGAGGGAGGGGGGCCCACAGCCCCCACCTGGGCCAAATAAGTCCCCAGGTACCACCACCTCCGAGGGGATGGCTGGTGAACAACAAAGGAGGTGGCTGCCCAACCCCCACTTCTGGAGCCATATATGGCCCTGGGGACAGCCACCCCCAGGGCTAGCTTCTGCCTCGTCCAGGGGTGTCCACGCCAGGACACAGTTGTTAGCTTTTGTTTGGTGGAAGCTTACAGCTCCCCCAAGCATAATCAAACACTCATATTCCAGGGGGCCGGAGTTGTCAAAGTGCTCCCGCCCACTGGAAGTGGAGGTTTCATCTCTATCCCTGCCTGCAGAGATGCCCCAGATAGGCTCCAGGGTGCCCAGGGAAACATGGAAGAAGGTGTCCCAGATGACAAAATAGGGCCGCGGAAGGGCAAAGCGCAGCCCTCCTCCCCCAGTGAATAATGGCCAAGCAACATTCTATTGTGAATATCTTTGGCGCCGATCGACGAATCTTCGCGAAATTCTCCAAACTTTTGGTCAGCTCCGCTCCGCTCCTACCCTAAAAGTTTTGCGGTGAACAGTGAAGCGGGGGCCGAGAAAAAAGGGGGGTCCCAAAACACATTTTCCCCATGCAATTTCCCATAGGATCTGTTGTCGCAGCTACAGTCCGAACCGCTGAATGGAATGACACCAAATTTGGCAAAGAGGTAGTCCTCAGTTCGGACTCGTGCCTTTTGCATATTTGGTGTGAATCTGTTCAGTAGTTCCTGAGAAAATGGGGGTAAAAAAGTTAGTGATATCTATGGCCGCGGAGGATCCGCGGACCGTACCCGCACCGTAAGCACAACCTCCCCGAACGGAGCGCGCACCCTCCCGATCGCGTGCTGAAGGCTAATTGGCTGTCGTGCATCTCTCTACATTCGAAACCAGGAACTGTTGGCGGCCATTTTCTGCCTCGGTTGAAGCGAGGCTGAAGATGGAAGGGGAATAAGTGTGTAAAAGATATAAAGGGGGCAGAGTGGAAATACTCTGACCCTCTAGATCTGCTTAGGGGGTCCCAGAAGGACCCCCTGTGGCCCCCCTTTTAAAAAAAAAACAAAAGCGGAGAAATGCGCGCACAGTGCGCGCATCCTATCGCGTTGGATGCACGGATTATCTCGCGGTGGGTGCGCGGATCCACAGCAATGTTTTTTGAAAAACGACAAGAAATCATTGGTTGTATAACAACTTTCTACACTGAAAGGTAGGGTGTATATTTTTGTTTTTTAAAGGTATGATTGTTAGTGGTTAACAAAAACAGATTGTAAGTAACTTTATATATGATAAGCTGATATGTTGAAAAGTCAAGCACACTTCCTGTCTTGTGTAGGAACATTGTGTGCTGAACTTGTGACCTGTGAGCTCAGTGCAGTGTTCCATGACCTGTTTCTATGGTAACAGGCAGAAGGCAGATTGGGGGAAGGGTTTAAATGTATTTCAGTTGGAAAGGGTTGAAATGTTTAACCAATAGAAATGTGTGTTTGCTTTTGAGTTTATGTACGAAGGATTGTGATTTGATGTTTACATGTATATGTGTGGAAAATGAAAGGGAAACTTTTCCATACTTTTTTTATTTTTGCTGAGAGGTGCACAGTGCAGAGATTCTGTAAAAGAAAATATGGTGAGTGATTGATATACTCCTTAATCTACAAAAGAACTTGAAAGATGAGTTATTTAATTGTGAGGGGATGTATGTAGACTATTTTGATTTTAATCAGACTAATGTATTTTTCCTGCTAGAGTGTAGGGAGTACTTTTTTTCTCTACAATGTGTGTGCATGTAGAAACCATTCTGTGATAGGCATTTGTGTTTTTCATGTGTTTGTAGACAGATAACTGTGCAGTTTGTATATTTTGGTAGAATTAGAAACCAGTCATTGTTTATGAATTTGTGAAATGAGTTATGTTATGTTTCTATACTAAAATGTAGTACTACTTCTAGATGAAGAAATGTGTTTTGGTATAGTGCAAGGGATAGTGTTGTTTGTCTAGAATCACACAGTGAGTCTGTGTGCATTTGGGAACCACTGTGAGAGAAGCATTTGGTAATATCGTGTATTTTCTGACAGATAACTGTTTTAAAACCAGTCAGGTTGTCAAGTTTTAGTAGCATTAGAAGACAGTTATGGCTTATGCTTTCATTAAATGAGTGAGGCATTGACAGTAAATTGCAGTCATGAAATATGTAGATTGTGTGCAGTTCCCTTACCACTTGCACTGTAGTGAATGAGTTTTGGTAAGCTCATAGGGATAGTGGTGCTTGTCTAGAATCACACTGTGAGTTAGTGTGTATTTGGGATCAGTGTGAGAGAATCATTTGGTAACATCATGTATTTGCTGACAGATAACTGTTTTAAAATCTGTCATGTTGTGAAGTTTTAGTAGCATTAGAATCCAGTCTTTGCTTATATGTTGATTAAATGAGTCATGCTTTGACACTGATGTGCTGTACTTAAATATGTAGATTGTGTGCAGTACCATTAACTCTTCCAGACTAGTGAATTAGTTTTGGTAAACTCCTAGGATAGTGTTGCTTGTCTAAAATCACACTGTGAGTCTGTGTGCATTTGGGTAAGGATTGTGAGAGAAGCATTTGGTAACATTGTGTATTTGCTGACAGACAACTGTTTTAAAACCTGTCATGTTGTCAAGTTTTAGTAGCATAGAAGACAGTTATGGCTTATGCTTTCATTATATGAGTCAGGCATTGACGGTAAATTGCAGTTGTGAAATATGTAGATTGTGTGCAGTTCCCTTATCACTTCCAGTGCAGTGAATGAGTTTTGGTAAACTCCTAGGGATATTGGTGCTTGTCTAGAATCATACTGTGAGTCTTTGTGCATTTGGGAACCACTGTAAAAGAAGCGTTTGGTAACATTGTGTATTTGCTGACAGAAAACTGTTTTAAAACTTGTCATGTTGTCAAGTTTTAGTAGCATTAGTAGCTCCCAGCGCCAGAAATGCTGCCCTTTCAAATGTCCATCTAGGGCGATTGACATATAGCAGAGAGCAACTACTGCAGCTAAACCTACCCAAGGGCCATAATTTATCAGGCGATTGTCTCACCTGCGGCCTAATAAATAGCCGCTCACTTGTCAAGCACTCCTCTGAAGTCTTTAGCCTCCTGAAGACATGGAGTTAGACGCACTCTTTATAACAGAAACATGGGCCACCGCTGAGTCTACTGTTGGCTTGAGCGGGGCCTGCCCTAGCGGATATAAAATCCTCCATAAACCTCGCAGTATGGGTAGAGGAGGAGGAGTGGGTCTGATTTTTAAAGATACCTTAGACTTTAGACCTTGTCAGATTGACGAGGTAGGGGGGGAGAAATTATGGGTTTTTCACTACAGTCTCCTAGTGGGAACTTACTTACGGGGATGCTATGTTATAGGCCCCCGGGTGCGACTACACAATTCCACCTTCTTACTGATACTATCATCAACTTAAAACTTGCCCACACCAACATGGCGGTTCTAGGCGATTTTAACCTTAGCGAGGATGGAGGCCTCTGTAGCCAACTGAGAGACCTCCTGCACACCTGCTCTAACTTGAATCTCCATCAACTGGTGGCCAGTCCAACTCATCAGAAGGGGCATATCCTGGATCTGGTATTTGCTAATCCAGCTACAACAAGGATATTAAATATAACGCCCTTGAACTGGACGGACCACTTTCTCATACATCTGAGCATGGCGATGCCTTGCCGGAAGAATATGTCTAGCCAGCAGTGTTCTTATAGGATGGATAGAGAATGGGCCAAACTGGCTAAAGTCGACCCCCTAATTACATCTCTGGATGCCAGCCAGGATGAAAACTATAGATCATTCACTGGACATATAATTAAGATCCTAGATCATAGTATCCCTGTAAAGTCACTAAAGAAGGTGAGGAAAAGATCAGCGCCCTGGTACAATGAGAAGCTGCATCAACTCAGACTCTCCCGTAGGCAAGCAGAGAGGAAATGGAGAAGAAACTATACCGAGGATGACAAAAAAGATCTAAGACAAATCCAACTACAATATAAAGCCCTTATCTTGAGATCCAAGGCAGATTTCTATGCCAGCTCCATTACACAGGCTTCAAATGGGACTAAAGCCCTTTTCAAGATTGTCCGAGATCTTTCTACCCCGGACTGTATGAACAACAGAGTAGCCCCCACGCAAGCCCTGTGCAATGAAATTATCTTCTTCTTCCAGGAGAAAAATGCCAACATTGTAAATACATTACAGGACAACACTCAGGATGGTTCTGAGGAAATAACCAGCCCGGACGATGGAGATCTACAACTGACCGCGGCCCTAGACAGCTTTCAACCACTTTCCCAGGTGGCTTTTGACAGCCTGATAGAAAGCGTGTCTTCTGGTTCTCCCTTAGACCCTCTCCCCCACAAAATATGGAAGCTATATGGGCGCAATACCTTTCCTTGGTTGAGGATGATCTGCAACCAGTCCCTGATGGTTGGATCTGTACCGGACTGCTGGAAATTGGCAGTGGTAACCCCACTGATCAAGAAACCGAATCTGGACCCGCTGGTACTAGCTAATTTCAGGCCTATCTCGCTTTTGCCATATCCGGTGAAAATCCTCAAAAAGTCAGTAAGCAGGACTTTGTCCCACTTTCTGGAGGAGAACCTTCTGCTCAACAGGGATCAGTTCGGTTTCCGTCCTGGCCACGTAACCGAAACGGCTCTGACTACCATGCTGGACCATCTTCGAATGCGTGCCGACAACGGGAATGCCATGATTCTAGTGCTTCTCGATATGTCGGCAGCTTTCGATACGGTGAGCCACCCAGTCTTGGTGGAGAGATTAAAGCAGATAGGTGTTAAAGGCAGAGCGCTGCAATGGTTCCAATCCTACCTAGAAGGTAGACAGCAGGTAGTCACCTTGACACCTTTCTCCTCCAGCAGGTCTCCAGTTACATACGGGGTGCCGCAGGGATCTGCAATTAGTCCCATCTTTTTTAACATCTACCTACGGCCCCTGTTTCCTTTAATTAAATCTTTTGGAGTCAGCCTGGTGAACTACGCTGACGACACGCAGCTGGCCTTCTCTTTAGTAGGGGATGACGCACTATCCATGGACCGATTCCAGCAATGCATGAACCAGACCACGAACTGGCTCAGAAGGAACTCTCTCCAGTTCAATAGTGGCAAAACCGAGGTGGTCTTTTGCTCGCCATCTAGGATCCATAAACATCTTCCTTCCGAATTTAGTCTCTCTCCAGAGGAAGGACCCCTAACTCCGGTCAGGAAGGTACGTAATCTTGGGGTGATCATTGATGACGACCTCCAGATGGTATCTCAGGCCAGCAAGACCGCCAATGTCTGCTTCGCCCTGCTGCGGCTGCTCCGGAGAATTCTTCCTTTACTTCCTAGGGAGTCCCGAGGCATGGTAGTACGCAGTACGGTATTAAGCAGGCTTGACTACTGCAACTCCCTATATTTGGGGGCCCCGCAGTATATCTTCCAGGGACTGCAAAGGATCCAGTCAGCTGCAGCCAAATTAGTGCTCGATAGGCGACGCAGCTCCTCGGCCACCAAAGCACTGAGGGACCTACACTGGCTTCCTGTTAAGGAAAGGGTCTCTTTTAAGTCTCTGTGTCTGGCATTTAGAGCATTGCATGGACTAGGCCCAGCTCCTCTGCAGGATAAGTTCGTTCGCCACTTACCAATTAGGCAACTTCGATCCTCTACAGCCGGCCTATTGGTAGTCCCGAGATTCAAGCGCTCTAGGGTAGGCGGAAGAGCCTTCAGCATAGTAGCTTCCGGCATGTGGAACAAGCTCCCTCTGAACTTGAGACAGTGCAATTCCCTACTCGAATTCCGCAAGGGACTTAAAACCTGGCTATATCCCAAAGCTTAATCCAGGCAGCTTCACTGTCCCTCCCTCTGTCACCCTTGGTATGGATCATCAGTCTAAAGCGCCAGGATGCCCGTAGGGTGATAGCTTGCGCTATACAAGTTCCACATCAATCATCAATCAATCAAGCCAGTCATTGCTTATGCGTTGATTAAATGAGTCAGGCATTGACACTAAAGTGCAGTCGTGAAATATGTAGATTGTGTGCAGTTCCCTTACCACTTCCACTGTAGTGAATGAGTTTTGGTAAGCTGCTAGGGATAGTGTTGTTTGTCTAGAATCACACTGTGAGTCTGTGTGTATTTGGGAACCACTGTGAGAGAAGTGTTTGGTAACATCGTGTATTTGCTGACAGAAAACTAAACTGTTTTAAAACTTGTCATGTTGTCAAGTTTTAGTAGCATTGGAAGCCAGTCTTTGCTTATGTGTTGATTAAATGAGTCAGGCATTGACATTGAAGTGCAGTCGTGAAATATGTAGATTGTGTGCAGTTCCCTTATCACTTCCAGTGTAGTGAATGAGTTTTGGTAAACTCCTAGGAATACTGGTGCTTGTCTAGAATCACACTGTGAGTCTGTGTGCATTTGGGAACCACTGTGAGAGAAGCGTTTGGTAACATTGTGTATTTGCTGAGAGAGAACTGTTTTAAAACCTGTCATGTTGTCAAGTTTTATTAGCATTAGAAGCCAGTCTTTGCTTATGTGTTGATTAAATGAGTCAGGCATTGACACTAAAGAGCAGTCGTGAAATATGTAGATTGTGTGCAGTTCCCTTATCACTTCCAGTGTAGTGAATGAGTTTTGGTAAACTCCTAGGGATACTGGTGCTTGTCTAGAATCACACGGTGAGTCTTTCTGCATTTGGGAACCACTGTGAAAGAAGCGTTTGGTAACATTGTGTATTTGCTGACAGAAAACTGTTTTAAAACCTGTCATGTTGTCAAGTTTTAGTAGCATTAGAAGCCAGTCTTTGCTTATGCGCTGATTAAATTAGTCAGGCATTGACACTAAAGTGCAGTCGCGAAATATGTAGATTGTGTGCAGTTCCCTTACCACTTCCACTGTAGTGAACGAGTTTTGGTAAGCTGCTAGGGATAGTGTTGTTTGTCTAGAATCACACTGTGAGTCTGTGGGTATTTGGGAACCACTGCGAGAGAAGTGTTTGGTAACATCGTGTATTTGCTGACAGATAAGTGTTGTAAAACATGTCATGTTGTCAAGTTTTAGTAGCATTAGAAGACAGTTATGGCTTATGCTTTCATTATATGAGTAAGGCATTGACAGTAAATTGCAGTTGTGAAATATGTAGATTGTGTGCAGTTCCCTTACCACTTGCACTGTAGTGAATGAGTTTTGGTAAACTCATAGGGATAGTGGTGCTTGTCTAGAATCACACTGTGAGTTAGTGTGTATTTGGGATCACTGTGAGAGAAGCATTTGGTAACATCATGTATTTGCTGACAGATAACTGGTTTAAAACCTGTCATCATGTTGTGAAGTTTTAGTAGCATTAGAAGCCAGTCTTTGCTTATGCTTTGATTATATGAGTCAGGCTTTGACATGAAAGTGCAGTCCTGAAATAGGAAGATTGTGTGCAATTCGCTTACCACTTCCACAGTAGTGAATGATTATGCGTTGATTAAATGAGTCATGCTTTGACACTGATGTGGTGTACTTAAATATGTAGATTGTGTGCAGTACCATTAACTCTTCCAGAGTAGTGAATGAGTTTTGGTAAACTCCTAGGATAGTGTTGCTTGTCTAAAATCACACTGTGAGTCTGTGTGCATTTGGGTAAGGATTGCCAGAGAAGCATTTGTTAACATCGTGTATTCGCTGACATATACCTTTTTTAAAACCGGCCATGTTGCGAAGTTTTAGTAGCATTAGAAGCCAGTCTTTGCTTATGCTTTGATTATGTGAGTCAGGCTTTGACATGAAAGTGCAGTCCTGAAATAGGAAGATTGTGAGCAGTTCTCTTACCACTTCCACAGTAGTGAATGATTTTTGGTAAACTCCTAGGTATAGTGGTTGTTGTCTAGAATCACACTGTGAGTCTGTGTGCATTTGAGAACCACTGTGAGAGAAGCATTTGGTAACATTGTGTATTTGCTGACAGATAACTAATTTAAAACCTTTCATGTTGTCAAGTTTTAGTAGCATTAGAAGCTAGTCTTTGCTTATGCATTGATAAAATGAGTCAGGGTTTGACACTAAGGTGCAGTACCATGTACTATTCTGTTCACTGTGGCAGAACTGAAAATTTAAAAGTTTTACCTAAGCACTGTCCTAGAAGTAGTCTGATTATTTAGTCAGTTTCTAAGTACCACATAGATTGCTTCAAATAAAAGTGTTCTGACATACTATACACTTGTCTTTTACACCTTCAATTCCCTAGTCAGTATCCATACACTTCCAGGAGACATCCTGTCACTTCCTTTGCAGTCCTCTAGAGACCCATTCAACAGCATGTACTAATCCATTGACTGTGCCAAAACTCAAACACTTTTAAATTCACCTAGACAATCTCTTTCCAGTACTCTAATGATTCAGTCACTGCCTAAGTATTCATGCACTGAGCCAGGTCTTAGCACATGGACTACGTCAAACCCATATCCACTATGCATGCAGTCCTCTAACCACCTACACACTTGTCTTTCACACCTTCAATTCCCCAGTCAGTATCCGTTCACTTCCAGCAAACACCCTGTCACTGCTGTTGCACTCCTCTAGTGACCCATTCAGCATCATGTACTAATCCATTCACAGCGCCAAACCCTAATAAATTCACCCAGGCACTCTCCTTGCAGTACTCTAATCATTCAGTCAGTACCCAAGTACTCATCCAGTGACCCAGGCCTTAGTATATGGACTGCTTCAAACACTTATCCACTATGCATGCAGTCCTCTAACCACCTACACAATTGTCTTTCTCACATTCAATTCCCTAATCAGTATCCATACACTTCCAGGAAATACTCTGTCACTCCATTTGCAGTCCTTTAGTGACCCATTCAGCACCATGTACTAATCCATTCACTGTGCTAAAACCCAAACACTTATAAATTCCCCGAGATGCTATCTTTGCAGTACTCTAATCATTCAGTCAGTGCCTAAGTATTCATACACTGAGCCAGGCCTTAGCACATGGACTGCTTCAAACCCCTATGCACTATGCATGCAGTCTTCTAACCACCTAGACATTTGTCTTTCACACTTTCAATTTCCTAGTCAGTATCCATACAGTCCAGCACTTAACACTGCCTTTGCACTCCTCTAGTGACCCATTCAGTACCAAGTACTAATCCATTCCCTGTGCGAAAAGCCTAGCACTTATAAATTCACCTAGGCACTCTCCTTGCTGTACTCTAATCATTCAGTCAGTACCCAAGTAGTCATGCAGTGAGCCAGGCCTTAGCACATGGACTGCTTTAAATGACTATACAGTATGGATGCAGTCCTCTAATCACCTACACAGTTGTGTTTCACCCCTTCAATTCCCTAGTTAGTATTCATACTCTTCTAGCAAACACCCTGTCACTCACCCAGTGTGTCTCCTTATAGTACTGTAATCATTTAGTCAGTTAGCATGTAGTCTTTTAGTGAGGTAGGCTTTAGGGCATGAACTGCTTCAAAGTAGTATGCACTATGCATGTAGTGTTTTAACGATCGTCAAACTTGTGGTTCAGGGCTATAGTTTCTTAGTCAGTTTTTATATAAAATGTGTTTGTACAGTAATGGAATAGTATAAATTTGAAAGTTATTAATATACATTTATTTGTGATTCTTTTTTACAGATACAGAACAGGAGTGTTTCTCATCTGTTTGCACTCTTCTCGTGCAAGATTGTTTGGATGAAGGGTCCTTAGGTGTTTCATCATACTTGCTGTGCCGCACGAGTATTTTTTGTTAGGATCCCCTCGTAACAGAACTCTTTGGCAAATCTTGCGAGTGAAGAAGGTGGCATTGGTCTTTGTTTGCTCCTTGGAAATGAAGAACCAGAACCTTTTGGACCTGGCGGCGCAGGGTACGCCTTAATCTCCTTGGTTCTCCTGCTTAGCTACACAGAGACACGGGGACACTCTGTTGGCGTAAAAGATAAGATTTATTAGCTGCAGCTAGTACAGTTGTCCCAGAAGTACACGAGGTAGGTTCTCAGGAGACTGCCACTTCACTCCGTGGCGCACAATCTTTTATAGCACATATGTAAAATATACATTAACCAAATACACACCCAGAACATATAAGAAAGAGCCAATATGAAAAGTTGGAAAACAGGACAGAACCAATAGGAAAGGTTTGAAAACAAAGTATCAGATGACTCGAAGAAGCCTTTCCTCCAACTGTGCTTGTCAACCTCCCCACGAGCTAATTCATTAACTGATCTGCAACTAATTTGCAGGTGGCGAGATACGTTTGTGTGTGTTGGAGGACAGTTGTGAAATGAGAGAATGCTAGCAGAGGACAGCAGAGGCCAGATGATAAGATAAAGTCAGAGGAGAATAGTGTGAACCAACAGATAGTTGAGACAGGGATTAGAAAAACCAGACAGGGATTAGTGTACTCGGTCAATCCTAACACCAGCTTTGCAAATAGAGGCAGAAGGCTTATTTTGACACGAAGCTGCAGAAAAAGCAGAAAAAGACTTTGATCGTCGTGCTGCCTGAGTGAGGGCAACACAAAATGGCGGCGGAGCACAAAATGGCGGGTCGATACGATCACGATCGAAAATTTAAGTTCCTCAGACCCTCCTTTTGCCAGAACTCAGGCAAGATACTCAGACTCACATTAATCTGAGTCAATGTCGATGGCCATGAGGTCATCGAGCTGTTGCTGTATCATCATTCTGATATTCTCTGTTCTTTGTGACTTGGGTTTAGGGATGCACATAGTAGCACAAAGGTCGCAGATGGCAGGGCCACAGTGCATACAAAGGCAACAAGAGAATACGATGGCTAAAACTACTCCAAGGAATGTCAATACCTTCCAACCCCATTTGGACAGTAGTCCCCAAAACCACTCCAACAATGACCATTCTCCTTCGTCCTGGTGAATCGACTCAGAGTTATATGTAACTTAGAGATAGCTTGGTATACTGTCGGAGCGTCATTAGGTATGAAAATACAGCAACTTGACCCGATCAATTTGCATACTCCACCACGGTCTGCAAGAACAAAGTCTAAGGCAACTCGGTTTTGTAAAGTCATAAGACGATCTGCTTGTAGTTCTGCCGTGATATTACTTAAGGCTCCTACAGTGATGTCTATGGTGGTTTCTACGACACAAACCAATTGCCTTATATTTCTGCTGTTGGCCATTGGACCCCAAAAAGGAAGAGATCCTTTGAGGAAATCTCCTCCCTCTTGTCCTGCTGTGTCCTTGGAATTAATAATCCCTCTGCCATATCTGTTTCGATGATGATTTGCAGAAGCGGTGTATGTAGGGGGAAGAAGGAAAGCTATATAGCAGGTACCGGAAAAACCAGTTGGCAACCACGTGTAAGCCCTATTATAACAGATGAAATATGTACCCTGAGATGGTACTAGAGGCGGTGAATTCTGAGAGGAGTAGACGTATGTGTGGGAACAGTTATTTCTTTGTACGGTGTCAGCAGACTGACCATTTATCTGTAGACAAAAATTGCCCTGATGTGGTATAGTCCAAATCGGTGAAGATTTTCCTTTTTTAACTTTATCACCAAGGCTAGTGACGCAATGGGTGACGTTCCAGTTAGTGTACGCTTTTCTTTCATCAACGGAGATCTTCCTATTTTCCATGATTTTAGCCATAGCTACCATTCCCTTTATCAACGAACTATGACTAAAATCCGGACCACCAATACGTGAACTAATGGATCGTCTGAATTTGCTTTGATAGGCATTGGAAAAGATAACAAAATAAGCCCAAGCAGAACCTTCATAGGAGAACGGAAGGACTAAATACGGCAATCCTTTTTCTACGGTATGTGGCATAAGTCCACACACCCAACAGTCAGTTGTATTGATCACTAATTGATGTTGATGTAACAACTGGACAAATGAGTTATTATAATATTCAGTTCTCCTAGTGAGTTCATGTTGAGGAAGTGTATGAAATAGATGTGGAGAGACAGTAGAAGAAGACGAAGAGGTAGAAGGAGAGACAACTTTTTGCTGCAGAGCAATAACAATCCAATTTATACATGCCAAAAGAATACACAATAATATAATAATACATAAAGCAATACCACAACGGCTATACATTTCTTTACAATGATTCTTTTTATCTTTACTTTCTCTTTTGCCTAATGTAGTCTCCATCTTTCTAAGTGGATGCTCACAGCAATCTTCCTCAATCACTTAATCACGATTGTCTGCCGTCCTATGACACTGCAAGTCCTGCAGGCCTATTGCCACTACTCAAGTCGCAACTTAGACTCCTACCGTGACCTTGCAACCGGGACAGAATACTACATAGGAGAGAGAAATCTTAAGTGTTCTTTAGTCTAGGCCTCAGGTTATAGTGTTCTTTACCAGGTACAGTTTGGTCTCGGAACAATGTTTGCGGATTGGTCGTATTCAAGCGACGATGTGGTGGTATTGTTTCCTGAAGAATGTCGTCGTCCTCTTTCTCAGACAATGTTCCATTCAGGCGTGCATCGCTGAAAGGTACGAATCGTGGAACTTTTTCACTTTCAGAGTCACCAATACCCCTACGAACCCACTGATCGAAGGGCATAGACAAAGGAACCTTCTTGCAGTGCACGCCGTGAATCCAATTTTTCTTTCCTTCGACTTTTACTGCTGTTCTCGTGGTGAGCAAAACCATTCGGGGCTCTCTCCACCTGGGTTCCAAATTTTTCGTCCTTTGGAAATTCTTTGTGCAGACCCAGTCACCTGGCCAAATGGAATGACCTGGGTCTGTGGAAACCTCCGGCAAAGCACTCTGAACCTGTTGATGGAGAACACGCAATTTAGTCGTAAGGTCATGCAAGTAGTCACTCAACATTGCATATGGCAAGTCTGCGTATTTCTTAGGGCGAGGGACTCCCCATACATTAGCTGGGCGTCCAAAAACCACTTCGTAAGGGCTAAGTCCCAAACGAAAGTGTACTGCAGTTCTGGTGGACAGAAGAGCCAATGGTAAAGCATCGGGCCAATTAAGTCCTGTACTAGCCTGAACTTTCGCTAGTTTTAGCTTTAGTGTACCGTTGTAGCATTCTACTAAACCCGCTGACTGTGGATGATTTGCCGCATGGAACTTTTGCTTGATACCAAGACCCACACAGACTTTTTGCATGACTTGGCCAACAAATTCGCTCCCATTGTCACTCCAGACAACGCGCGGCAAACCAAACCTAGGGAAAAATTCTTTTAGTAGAGCTTTAGCTGTGGATAAGGCTGTGTTGTCTTTTAGAGGGTATGCTTCTATCCATCTTGAAAAGGCGCATACTACCACCAGAATGTATTTGAGGTTGTTGCATCGCTCCATATGAATATAATCGATTTGCAACACCTCAAATGGATATGTCGGAGGAGCAAAGTGACCTGCTGGAGTTGGGGTTCCCTTTCCCGGATTGTACATTAAACAAACAATACAATGTTTCACTACATTGTCTGCGCATTTTGGGATTCCTTCATTTTGCCACACTTGAGCCAGAAGCTTGCATATACCTTTCGCACTTAGGTGGGCTGGACCATGCACCATAGTGACTACTGGCATCACATAAGCGTCTGGTAACAGCCAACGTTGGTGCTCAGACAATTCCACCCAACATCCCATCTCATCCAACATTCCTGTACTTTCTTTCCACTTGCTCAATTCTTTCTCTGTAGCCTCTTTCTGAATCGCTCTTACACTTTCCACTGAATCCTCATACATTCCTCTCTCTCTAACCCAATTCGCAGGACCCGCAACATATATTCGACTTGTAGCATCTCTCGCTGTCTTTTTCGCTACTTCATCCGCAAATGCATTTCCTCGACCAACATCGTCAGTAATCTTTTTGTGCGCACTACACTTCACAATTGCTATCTGGGCAGACAAAGAAAGTGACTCAAGGAGATCAGTCACTAATTGACCATGTTGTATTTTAGTGCCATGGGAAGTAAGGAAACCCCTCTCTTTCCAAAGACGTCCAAAATTAAACGCTACACCAAAGGCGTATTGACGGTCAGTGTACACGTTCACTCTCTTTCCTTTTGACAACACACATGCTCTTGTTAAAGCTATCAGTTCTGCTGCTTGAGCTGAATTGTGTCTGATACGTGCGGTTTCCACAACTGTATGTAAAGTAGTAACAGCATAGGCTGAAACTGTATCTCCATTAGGAAGCTTGAAACAAGAACCATCCACCCATAGAATTCCATCCGGATTTTCTAGCGGCGTATCTTTCAGATCAATTCTTCCTTTTGTCTCTTCCTCAGTACGGAGGAAACAATCATGTTGTTCTTGGTCATCTTTGTCTACTGGAAGAGGCAACAAAGTAGCTGGATTTAAAGTATTACATCGTTTGATGTGCACGTGGCTAGCCAAAAGTGTCAGCTCATATCCAGACAAACGAGCACTCGTAAGATGCTGCGTTTTTGTTCGGTTTAGTAAGGTATCCACTGCATGCGGCACCATAACAATAAGTGTGTTATCTAACACTATTCCAGCAGACTGTCGAATAGAAATCGCTGCTGCTGCTGTTGCTTTGAGACAACTAGGCAATGCTTTAGCTACTGGGTCTAACGTAGCCGAAAAATATGCACATGGCCGCTGTTTGTCTCCAAATTGCTGCGTTAAAACTGACAACGCACACCCTTCTCCTTCATAAACGTAGAGCGTGAAAGGCTTACTTTAATCGGGAGTACCCCATACAGGAGCAGAACACAGCGCAGTACGCAAGTCAGTGAAACTCCTCTGACATTCGTCAGTCCATGGAAGGGGCTGTGGTGTATCTTTCAAAGTGAGTGCCAACAAAGGTTTGGCCAACAGAGAGAAGTTAGGGATCCACTGCCTACAATAAGAAGTAATACCCAGAAAGGCACGTACCTCCCTTTGTGTGGATGGCACAGACATTTGCGCAATCACCTGAATTCGTTCTGGGGTTAATTCTCGTCCCTCCTTTGATAGGAGATGACCCAAGTAGGTAACCTCTCGACGAACATATTGTAGTTTTGAAGGTGAAACCTTATGATTCAGATTAAACAGATGGCGTAACAATGCAAAAGTCACATCTTTGCAAATTTCTTCTGAATCAGCAGCAATCAACAAGTCATCCATGTATTGGATAAGAGCAGCACCAGACGGCAAATGAAAAGCATCAAGATGACATTTTAAAGCTTGACTGTAAATAGAGGGACTTTCACAATAGCCCTGAGGTGCGCATTTAAACCGGAAGCTTCGGCCTCCAAGAGAGAAGCCAAAAATATCCCTACTCTCTTCAGCAATGGGAATACTAAAGAAGGCATTCTTTAGATCGATAACAGAAAACCAAGTCACTGTGGAAGGTATCATCGTCAACAAAGCAGTGATATCTGGGACTACGGGAAATTGTGGTACAACAATTTTGTTTACCTCCCGGAGATCAATTACGAAATGATAAACAGGAGGCTGAGAAGGATCAGTGCGTTTAAGAACAGGAAGAATAGGACTGTTGCATATGCTACCTCTTGTTTCTTCAACCACACCCTTCTGAATCAAATCATGAATGATTTCCAAAAGCGCTTTTTCACCTTCAGTAGAAATTCTATACTGCGGAATACGTGGAAATTCAACATTAGGCTTAAGAGTGACAACATAAGGTGGAATCTCAAGACAACCCACATCGTTGGGACCCGTGGCCCAAAGTGTCGACGGTAGAGAAAGCAATTCAGGTGGAAACTGATTTTTGGATAAATACATTGGAGAAATCAGTTTCTGTCCTAAAGTAAGATATACACCAGAAGGAGAACAATATATCGTAGCATGCATTCTTTTGAATAAGTCCAAACCCAACAGATTTTCACCACAACCATTCATAAAAAGAAGTGAAGCTTCCAAATCATAGGGGCCAATTGAAATAGGCAAAGGGCAGGAAACCGAATTACCAACAGGGGCACCAGAAAATCCTACAGAAACATTTGTTAAGCCATACAAAGGTGCCCCAGGGAGTTTGGAATGAATGATAGAACTTCTCATCGCACCAGCATCTAGGAGAAATGGCTCTGAAACACCCATTGTAGTGACATTAACATAGGGTCCATTCTGATCTACTGGAATCGACACAACTCCCTTACTTTGTCCATGGCTGTCCTAGTTAGTATGAAGACTTTCATTCTCGCCTTCAACATAACAATCCTCATTGTAATACTGTGTAGACCTAACATTCTGCTGATCAAAATAATTCACGGAATTAGGAAGAGGAAGGGAACGTTGTTCTTGAGTAGACATACCTCGACCTCTACCTCTGTTTGCTGACTGGAGGCCACCACGACCTCGTGGAGCAGATAATGCTCCATTGTGCTGTAATAAAACCGGACAACTACTTTTAAAATGACCTTCCTCTCTACAATAGGCACATTGATTAGGACCTAACAAAGGTCGCGGAATATATGGCTCAGGTTTTTGATACAACCTCTGAAACTGCGGAGGCTGTTGAAACGGAGGCTGAACATAGCGAGGAGGATACGCTTGTTGCAAGAGAACCTTTGTTTTCAGTTCTTTCGTCTTTTTCTCTTGCTTTTCTCTTTCTTCTTTATCTCTATTTTCATAATATTGTGCAGTAGCTAATCTCTGGGCAGAGGAAGAAACAGCCCATGAACTTTCAGAATCTTTCAATTTGTGTGACACTCAGGAAGAAAATTAAATACAAATTTGTCCACAAATAATCGCTGACCACCCTCTGTAGCCATATCTTGACCACTGTGATCAATAAATGTCTCTTCAAAACGAGTAAAGAAATCAGAGACACTCTCATCTTTCTTTTGTTTGCATGCTGCTAATTTATCCCAGTTAACTCTCAAGGCAGGCATCATTGTTTTCATTAATGTAATAATCCTACCAGGGAGTTCTGAAACTAAAGCATCAGGCTTAGCACCACCCACTTGAGCTGCATCCGCGGCAATTATAGCAGCCCAATTACCACCTAATGCTTGAGCATGATCCTCTCTACGAATCTTAGCCCATAATGCTTTTGGAACGACATTTCCCATCAACATATCAATATCAGCTAGATTCATGATGCAAGCATCAACCGTCTGTGATAATTCTTTATAATAGCCTGCAGGGTTCTTACGAGGATCCGGTAGTCTGCTTAAGAGCTAAAACTTCAGATCGTTTCCATGGAACATGTACCCATATACGTTGGAAATGAGCAGGAATAGCTGGAATATTACCTTGGGCCGCAACTTCCTCCTTCCAAACTGGAGGAGCCTCTCTCATGGGATAATTTTTCAGTGTCAGTCTAACCGACGGATCAGAATCAAGGAAAGTCTGAGAGGACAACAAGGATCTAAAGGAAATAAGTGTCCTTACAGTTTTCTCAACCTTAGAACCCACAACAAGTCCTTTATCGAAATCAGTCTGAACATCTAACAGATCTTGTGGAATCGGACTCGAATTCACATCCTCCCATTCTTTAATGAGAGTATCGCACATTACATTAAAAACATATCTTTGCGTAGGCGCATTCCATTGTGAGAAAGTAGACATAATATCAGGCACACTATATTGGGGACCCCTCTTGATCCATTTACTTGCGAGAGAGTCCAACCTTTTTCGTTCTTCAGAATCTGGGAACTGACTACGAGATTGTCTTCGAGCAAAAGCCGGAGACACATTTAAAGCTTCAAAGAAAGGAGATAGAATACCAGTGACGGTGTCCGTGAGACGCTTACGCACAGACGGAGAATTGGACATAAGAATAGGGGACAAGGTATTAGGCGAACTAGTGGAAGGAGAACCGGTAATTGCAGGAGGAGCAGAAGGCAAAGGAGATCGGAGATCAGGAGATGAGGGCAAAGAAGTTGAAGTCAAAGGCAAAACTGGTAGAGGCGGAGATACTGGAGGAGGCAAAGGCGGAAGAGCCGGAACAGGCGGAGGTACTGCTGGCAGCTGAACAGGCTGTAACAACTGGGGTGCATAGGGCGGAGGCAACCTCAATAAATGGGACATAAGGGGATCTGCTTCTAAATCTTTCTTGTTATCTGAAGGGAAAACAGGCAACACTGGATAACATTTATCTATTGCCATATGACGCCTTAATCTCCTGGGTTCTCCTGCTTAGCTACACAGAGACACGGGGACACTCTGTCGGCGTAAACGATCAGATTTATTAGCTGCAGCTAGTACAGTTGTCCCAGAAGTACACGAGGTAGGTTCTCAGGAGACTGCCACTTCACTCCGTGGTGCACAATCTTTTATAGCGCATATGTAAAATATACATTAACCAAATACACACCCAGAACATATAAGAAAGAGCCAATAAGAAAAGTTGGAAAACAGGACAGAACCAATAGGAAAGGTTTGAAAACAAAGTATCAGATGACTCGAAGAAGCCTTTCCTCCAACTGTGTTTGTCAACCTCCCCACGAGCTACTTCATTAACTAATCTGCAACTAATTTGCAGGTGGCGAGATACGTTTGTGTGTGTTGGAGGACAGTTGTGAAACGAAAGAATGCTAGCAGAGGACAGCGAAGGCCAGATGATAAGATAAAGTCAGAGGAGAATAGTGTGAACCAACAGATAGTTGAGACGGGGATTAGAAAAACCAGACAGGGATTAGTGTACTCGGCCAATCCTAACACCAGCTTTGCAAATAGAGGTAGAAGGCTTATTTTGACACGAAGCTGTAGAAAAAGCAGAAAAAGACTTCGATCGTCATGCTGCCTGAGTGAGGGCGACACAAAATGGCGGCGGAGCACAAAATGGCGGGTCGATACGATCACGATCGAAAATTGAAGTTCCTCAGAAAAAGTAAAAAATGTCCTCACCACTGAAGAAAAACGTTGTTGGTGTGGTGTCTTCTGCAAAACATTTTCTTCAGATTCGGTAAATATTTTAAAGCGGCAACATTTACCGTTTTTGTAAGTTAAACTTATAAAATTTTGTTAGCTGTATGCATTTTATATATCTGTGATTTGTTTGTTGTGGTATTTTGTTGAGAATACCATGTTGTTTTTTTTTAACAATCTTTCTTATTTTCCAGGTCTGTCATCGACATCCATTGTCCCCACAGTAGTGTTCTGCCCTGTTGTTTTTTGTTATTGTTGTTACATTTTGTTTATTGGTTTATTGTTCATATATATGTTAATAAAAAAATAAAGTTTGAAATTAGTTTTTCGTTTATATATTTATTATTATAAAAAATAAAGTTTGAAAAAAAAATTAACAACGTTTTTGGTTGTTCTCTTAACTACTGTGTGACTCTTTCTTGTTCTTATTACTGGTATTTGATGGAGTCCACCATGGTGTTACATTTTGGGGCACTTATCGCTGGAATACTGGTGATATCTGCAGTTTGCACCAACTTCTGAATAGTGTGTTAGATTTATCTCAACTTTACTTCCGTTAAAGTGCTGATAATAAAATGGACAGTAGCCGTTCCCGTGCAAAAAGACACGAGGTACACCTTTGCGATTTATTCTAAATACTAAAATCCTGTATTGTATTGCACTGAGGTATTGGCTGCACTTTCAGTGTACACACAAAATCTATTAAGAAATCTCATTGTATTTATATTGATTGGGAATAGTGCGTCAGGTGCTGGATCTTGACGAGATACACTGCTCAGTTCGTATATTGTTGTGCACACGAAAAAACATCACAACTTTCACACCAATTGCAATGTTAAACAAATTCCGGCGATAAGACACGTTAGCACCAGGGATTTTACACCTGCTTTCTGCTGGTGTTAAGCAGGACAACTACCTGCACCATGAAAGGGAACACAGCCAAGAGCCACACCAGAACACCCACAGGTGCCATAGAGTCAATGAGCATGATACAGGGATACCCATGAGGGCCAGAAGACTCATCTCAACAACTCCAGGACTGCCAATGCCCCCCAAACCCACATCTTAGTAAGTGTGTCCCTGTGGTCATTGTCTTAGCATGATAGGCACGAGCCCTGCAACATCACAGTGTGCTGTCACCTCAGCGTTGGCAGTGAGCCTGGATGTGTAGCTACGTACGCATCCTCCTGCATGCACAACTGGAGTGTGCTGGTCTGTTGTTCACAGGTCAGTGCAGGGGTGTGCCTATCTGGCAAGGGGAACGGGGTGTCTCGGACATGTCCGTGTACAGGGAGTGCGGTAAGTGTGTCTCTGTGTTCTGGTGTGGCCTGTTACAAGAGCCGCAGCAGTCGATGTTGTAAAGTGGCATGCACCACCTCCAAACGGCACTGTGATGTTGTAGTTGGAATGTAGCAGGATATGCGCAAATAGGCATTACAATGGCATGCCGTAAGAGTGCACGAGATACAACAGCTCACCGTACAAAAGTGTGGGGGCTCGTGGGAGGGAGGAACAGCCGTTTGGCAACATAACACACAGTGAACTCGACCATGTGCCACATGCTGGGCATCTCATCCATGATGACCGCGGTCGCAGACATCCCACAACACCAACGTCTGGCCTTTGTACACATCCTGTATGAATGCAGCATGGTTTTCACTTCTATGCTCGTTCAGTGGTGTGATGTTGGCAGGTTGTGTGACTTGTGCTCCTTGTTGGTGTGTTTCATTTTGGCCATTGTTAGTCTATATGTGTGTTGTACTTAATTGTGCATGTGTGCCATTCTGCCCATCTCCCCCCTCCCCCCACTCCCTGCTTCTTCCTCTTCCTAGTGCTGTTGTGTCTATAATTTTGTTGCTGCACACATAAATACATGTAAAGAATAAATTAGAATAGTTCCTTGATTCTTTTAGGTTTCAAAACTTCTCTATTGGTTTCTTTTTAATTTGCCATATGAACCGTTTTTTTAATGTTCAACAACACATAGAAGTCAGAAGTGCAACGTATTCTATCAACACACTTTCTAGAACATTCTACAATACGTGTAGGTTAAAAGTTCATCAATTTTTTAAAACTTTATGATATTTTTTTGTAACATTTTCTTGAACATTTAACATTTAACGACACGTGCAGGTTAAAAGTTGACGATTGTTTTAAGTTCGAACAGTGCCTTCCAAATGCAAGTAGCAGGTGTGGTTGAGCTGAGCAAATGTTATGATATATACTCCACGTTGAAACTGCTTTTTCTTAACCAATCACAAAGATGCTTTTTCACAAAACTGATGTGCACCCTACTTTTAAAAAATAATGCTTTTCATGATATCTTCAGAGATAAGTTATAGATAGGAATTAGCATTTAAAAAACCTTTGAAATTCACTGAAAAAACCATAGGTTTCATGCACGTTATAGTTAGGAATTGGCATTTAAAAAACCTTTGAAATTCACTGAAAAAACCAAAGGTTTCAGGGGCGTTATAGTTAGGAATTGGCATTTAAAAAACCTTAGAAATTCACTGAAAAAACCATAGGTTTCAGGGGCGTTATAGTTAGCTGGACATTTCCCTCGTACAAAACCCTAGAAATTCCCCTGTTATAGTTAGTTCAGCTAACTATAACTCGCGCCCCCGCAATGCACATATTACATCACTCATGACATTGTCAGTGACATCACTGATGACATCACTAATGACATCTCAAATGACATCACTGATGACATCATCCATTGAGTATGTGTTTCTGAACAGTATTATTATGTTTAATATATATAGGGAAAGGCCTGTTGAAGAATAAGTGGGTGTACAAGTGTGTAAATGGATGATTTTCTAGGTGCGTAACTGACTCTATAAGTGAGTCATTAAATGTATCTTACTGCAGACTAGTGACTAAACTCTGTGAATGTCTGTATGTGTCTGTGTGTTGGTGTATAAGTGGCTGCATGGTTTTGTAAATAGCAATATGAGTATCTATATGGGTTATTGATTAGTTGTCTGAGTATCTGTATGGGTGCCTGAGTGTTTGTGTTGGTAGGGTGTGTGTGACTCTGTGACTAGATGTGTGAGTGGGTGATTCACTGGGTGCATGGTTTTAAGAGTGCATCTATGATGGACTGTATGGTTGGGTGAGTGTATGTATGGGTGTGTTTGTGATTGAATGTATATCTCAGTTGTACATGTGTCAGTAACTACATATGTGAAACGCAGTGTATATGTGTGTAAGAGTATATAACTATCTATATCTGAGTGTGTGAGATTTTGGGAGTGGCTGTATACGCCATAGTGCAAGGATATCTGTGTCATGTGCTGTTTGTTTTTTCTGCAGGAAGACACAGAATTTGTTAGTAGAGTAAGTGAACTTGAGTGTGTTTAACTGTATAGGTGAGTAAATTGGACTGTGATTAATTTTTTGCATGACTGACTAGATGTGTCAGTACCTCAATGGATGATTGGCGGTGTGTGAGTGTCTATATAGGTGTATAAATGCACAGAGTGACTGTAAGTATGAGTGACTGTAGAGGTGAGTGAGTGGACATGTATGTAGACCTAAAAGTCAATGAGTGGGTGAGTAGTTATTGCTATTGGAGTATCTATGGTTGTCAAAAGGGCCGTCTGAAATTTTGAGTCGGTGTATCAAAGGTTATATTAGGGTGTGAGAAGATGCACTAATTTATCACATGGATGACGTCATCAGTGATGTCATCAGTGATGTCATTTGAGATGTCATCAGTGATGTCATCAGTGATGTCACTGACCATGTCATGAGTGATGTAATATGTGACGTCATCAGCAGTGAATTGCGGGGGTGAGAGTTATAGTTAGCTGAACTAAATGTAAATGTGTTTGTAAAGCGCACTGCTACCCAATTAGGGTCTCCTGGCGCTGTAACTCATACCACTGTGGAACCCTTCCTGTCTTTTCCCTGTGAAATGTCTATTCCTGGGCCCCCCCAAGGTGAAGCCAGGCATCCCAGCGCTGTTGGGGCCGTTGTGGAGATTAAGCAAGCTATTGCCCAGAGTTGCAGAGTGGGACCCATGATTAGACTAGGCACCGAGGCGAGAATTAACAGGTCCGAGGAAATTGAGCCCAAGACCCGCCGAGGTGGGAATTGAACCCTGGTCCCGGGCCAGACCTCTGCATCAGGGTCTGCCGCTCTAACCATTGAGCCACACTTCTCCACTATATATAACTAACTATAACAGGGGAATTTCTAGGGTTTTGTACGAGGGAAATGTCCAGCTAACTATAACGCCCCTGAAACCTATGGCTTTTTCAGTGAATTTCTAAGGTTTTTTAAATGCCAATTCCTAACTATAATGCCCCTGAAACGTTTGGTTTTTTCAGTGAATATATATATATATATATATATATATATATATTACCTACTGGCGG
The DNA here is from genome assembly GCF_964204655.1 of Triturus cristatus. Taxonomy (NCBI): domain Eukaryota; kingdom Metazoa; phylum Chordata; class Amphibia; order Caudata; family Salamandridae; genus Triturus; species Triturus cristatus. Next base: position 1,362,209,457 of record NC_140589.1, read on the forward strand.
TCGCCAGTAGGTAGTTATAGTTAGGACCCCTTTTCCATAGGAAATCCGCAACATTCTATTTTGAATAACTTTGGCGTTGGTCGACGAATCCTCGCGAATTTCTCAAAATAGGTGGGGCGCTACGCTCCGCTCCTACCCTGAAAGTCTCGGGAGGATTCGTCAAGCGGGGGCTGAGATAAAAGGGAGGTCCCAAAACGCGTTTTTCCCATGCATTTTTCCATAGGACCTTTAGACAGGGCTACAGCCCGAACGGCTGAACAGAATTACTTGAAATTTGGCAGAGAGGTAGTCCTCAGGTCAAGGAAGTGCCTTTTGTAGGTTTGGTGTAAATCTGTTCAGTAGATTCTGAGAAAATAGCCTTTAAATCAATATATATATCTGAGCCAGCTTACGGTACGCTTACCGTAAGCTTACCGTACGCGTACGGTGGCGTGCGCGAGCGCGATTCTGATTGGCTCTTAGATCTTAGTAAACATTCGAATCGGCCGAAACCAGGAAGCGGCGGCCGCCATTTTCTCTCTCGCACTGAGAGTTAGGTTGTTAAATAAAACCAATAAACATGTAAAGGGGCTGTTTAGACAGCTCCCACACACATAGCCATGTTGAGGGAGTCCCCAAAGACCCCCCAAGGCCAAAAATGCAATTTTTAATTTTTCGCTAATATTGCCGATTACGCTTACCGTACGCGTACGGTAAAAAATGTAAAAAAAAAAACACTATCCACACTCTCCCCACCCCCTGTGCTTTTGGTGGCCACAGACCACCAAATGTACAGGGCTCATCTGTGCTGTAAAAAACCACAATATTTTTAACAAAAATAATAAAAGAAAAAATTATCCACACTCTCTCCACCCCGTGTGCAAATGGTGCCCGAAGGGCACCATTTGTGCATGGCTTATAAAAATTACGAAAAATTTAAATATTACCTTTCAAAACGAAGTGCATCATATGTCCTCCATGTGCGCACGGTGCGCGAAGCGCATCGTGCGTACATGGCCCATCTAGCGTAACGTGGGCACGCGGTGCGCGTAGCGCACCGCGTGCCCACCGTGCGTGCACGGCACTAACTGCGTAAAGTGGGCGCGCGGTGCGCGAAGCGCACCGCGTGCTTACTGTGCGCGCACGGTGCGCGAAGCGCACCGTGCGCGCACAGAACGAACTGCGTTAAGTGGGCGCGCACGCCACGAATGGCGTAAAGTAACTTAGCATTTAAAAAACCGTACAAATTCACTGAAAAAACCATAGGTTTCACACACGTTATAGTTAGGAATTAGCATTTAAAAAACCTTGCAAATTCACTGAAAAAACCATAGGTTTCACACATGTTATAGTTAGCGGTAATTTTACTGATAAAAAACCAGTGAAATTCCCCCGTTATAGTTAGTGCAGGCAACTATAACTCACGCGACCGCAATCTTCTGCTGATGACATATGTGTCTTTATGAAAAAAAAATATTTGTAATATATGTATAGCTAAAAATGTATGGAAGAAGACATGGGCAAATAAGTGTCTAAATACAGTATTAGCATCAGCAGAGGATTGCGGTCGCGTGAGTTATAGTTGCCTGCACTAACTATAACGGGGGAATTTCACTGGTTTTTTATCAGTAAAATTTCCGCTAACTATAACATGTGTGAAACCTATGGTTTTTTCAGTGAATATATATATATATATATATAGATATATATATATATATATATATTAAGGCCGGGCCCTGGAGGATGGGGACACCTGGGCTGAAATCAACTCGGGGAGGGGGCTGCCCCATGAAAAAACGAAATAAATATATATATATATATATATGGCTGACTTACCTCAAGAAAATAAAATTGATTGAATGCACTGAGATGTGGTCCGTGCTCCTTTCTTCTATACATTGAAGTGCCAAGCAGCAGAGGAGTGTTCTTTTATATATATATGATCAAGGCTCCACAGAGTCGAAACGCGTCATGGCTGGCTTACCTCGAATGAAATAAACAATCATCACGAGCATCAAACTGTGGTCCGTGCTCCTTTCTGTGAACTTGCGGGCGCTTTCCGAAGTGGTGGCGTAGGAGTGCTCTGTATATATATATATGTATATATATATATACACATATATATATATATATATATGTAAATGTATTACCTACTGGCAGTTGCCAGTAGGTAGTTATAGTTAGGACCTATTTTCCATAGGAAATCCGCAACATTCTATTTGGAATAACGTTGGTGTCAATTGATGAATCTTCGCGAAATTTTCCAAATTTTGGCCAGCTCTGGTCCGCTCCTATCCTGAAAATTTCACGGTGATTCGTCAAGCGGGGGCCGAGGAAAAAGGGGGTCCCAAAACACGTTTTCCCTATGCATTTACCCATAGGACCTGTTGACGCAGCCACAGCCCGAAGTGCTGAACGGAATTACACCAAATTGGTAAAGAGGTAGTCCTCAGTTCAGACTCGTGCCTTTTCCTTAAATGGTGTAAATCCGTTCAGTAGTTCCTGAGAAAATCAAAAGTAAAATCAGATATATATCTGGGCGGAGCCTAACCACACATCTCATCGTGAGATCTGATTGGCTGTCAGCACTTCATCCAAGAAGTGTTGGTAGCCATCTTGGGACCAATATCCATGATAGCACCTCACTAAAAAGCATTGCAGTTAATAGAAGGTTTTAAGACTTTAGTTACATTATAAATCATTTGTTGATGGTACCATACTCATTTTAGGAATTGTGGTGTTTTCTAAGGTGATTTTACCATGTGAAAAAGCCTTCTGCTGTGATATCATGAATCATGTTTGAGAGAAAACTATTTTCTCATGCTTTTCCAACAGAGGTTTGGAAGGTGATCTATAAGCTAAACTGAGAGCATATTTTCAGTAAATTCACATTATCTTTCTCAGTCATGTGAGAATGAAGTCTGACATTCTCAGTAAAACATGTGCATCCAACAAGGGCAGAGACTGTCAGTTGATTCCTTTGTGTTATACTGCAGCTTCCCAGAGTGTTCTAAAGAACAACTAGAACGCTAACAGTCCTACTTATGACAAACGTATGGCACACCTGAAGCCATCTTGGTTGGAATAAGGGCACATTTTGATTGACTTCTCAAACCCTCTTCTATTTCATTAAAAAATTCTGACATGCAGACTGAAACATGCACTTTCAATACCAGCAGCAGACTTCCCTGGTGAGCAGTAGCTTTACTACAGTGATCTAATAAGCAACTAGAGTGCTAACATTCTGAATTTATGGCAAATTTGTGACACATCTGAATGCCTTCTTGATGGAATCAAAGTAAAAAACTGAAAGTATTACCTACTGAGGAGACTGTAGTAAATGAGGAAATTAGGAAACATCATAACAAATAAGTCTCCCAAAATGGCCACCAGAGACAAACGAGCCCAAATGTAGCCCAAATATCACCCAGATGTAGCCCAAGTATAGCCCAATGACAGAATGTCCCAGAGTGTTATAACGAACAACTAGAGCGCTAACAGTCTTACTTATGACAAAAGTATGGCACACCTGAAGCCATCTTGAATAGAATAAAGTGGTAACACTTAAAACATTTAATTTACAAAGGAACACAATGAGGGGGTTCATTTTGCCATAGAAATTATGATTAGTGCTGCAGAAAGAAAATTTAGGGCACATTTTGACTTCTCAAATCCTCTTCTATTTCATAAAAAAATTCTGACATGCAGACTGAAACATGCACTTTGAATAGCAGCAGCAGACTTCCCTGGTGAGCAGTAGCTTTACTACAGTGATCTAATGAGCAACTAGAGTGCTAACATTCAGAATTTATGGCAAATGTGTGACACATCTGAATGCCTTCTTGATGGAACCAAAGTAAAAAACTGAAAGTATTTCCTACTGAGGAGACTGCAGTAAATGAGGAAATTAGGAAACTTCATAACAAATAAATCTCCCAAGATGGCCACCAGAGACAAAAGAGCCCAAATGTAGCCCAAATATCACCCAGATGTAGCCCAAGTATAGCCCAATGACAGAATGTCCCAGAGTGTTCTAACGAACAACTAGAGCGCTAACAGTCTTACTTATGACTAAAGTATGGCACACCTGAAGCCATCTTGATTGGAATAAACTGGTAACACTTAAAACATTTGATTTAAAAAGGAACACAATGAGGGGGTTCATTTTGCCATAGAAATTATGATTAGTGCTGAAGAAAGAAAAATTAGAGAACATTTTGAGTGACTTCTCAAATTCTCTTCTATTTAATTAAAACATTCTGATATGCAGACTGAAACATGCACTTTTAATACCAGCAGCAGGCTTCCCTGGTGAGCAGTAGTTTCACTACACTGATCTAATGAGCAACTAGAGTGCTAACATTCAGAATTTATGGCAAATGGGTGACATATCAGAATACCTTCTTGATGGAATCAAAGTAAAAAACTGAAAGCATTTCCTACTGAGGAGACTGCAGTAAATGAGGAAATTAGGAAACTTCATAACAAATAAATCTTCCAAGATAGCCACCAGAGACAAAAGAGCCCAAATGCAGCACAAATATCACCCAGATGTAGCCCACAATTAGCCCAATGACAGAAGTGTGCAAAACACTTATTTTTTTTGTATTTGCAGTTTTATATAGTGTAGACTTGTCAGGCATTGGAGTGCTTTACATGAGCATTGGTTAAATCGCACAAGATCAAATTGATTTTGGTTATAGACATGGGGAGATTAAGTGATTTGACCAAAATCACAGAATGTTGAGCTGAAGCAGAAACTCCAACCTGGTTCCCCAGTTGCAAAGTCTGCAGCTCTGGAAGCAACACCACATCCTCTCCCCTAGGTGCAACATTTAATCAAGTGGTCAACTGGATAAAAAAATATAAAGATTACAAAGAATTTAAAAGTTCTTTGTCGCTATTTGAAAACTCAGAAACTATGTCCTCATTTTAGTTTTTTAGAGCACTAACCATAATTTTGATGCAAATAAGACCCTCTCATATATGTAATTTCTAAAGGAAATACTCTAGGTATTACAGTTTTGATCACATCAAGATGACGTCAGGCGTTCCACACTTTTGTAATAAATATAGAATGTTAGCAATCTAGTTGTTCATTGGGATACTGTTGAGAGGCAGAGGCCAGGGGCACGGACTCTGAAAATTGAAGGCAGGTAGGAGAGTGCAGAGGCAACAGTTTGACCACACTGGGCATGCAGGAAGGGCAGTGGCAGCACAACAGACTATGGAGGGCAGTGGAAAGGGGGGCAGGGGCAACAAACCAACAATACAGGACTGGCAAGAGAGGCTGTGGCAATATAATAGACCATTTTGGGCAGAAGGAAGAGGCAGTGATAGTACAACCATACATGCCAACAGACCCGTTTCAGCCAGGAAACGTCCAATGTTTTTAAGCTCAAATGGGCTTTATTTGATCTGTCTCCTGTCTACAATCTCCTCTTTTTCAATGTAACTCAAAGGGGACAATCAATACCCCAGTTTTGTTTCAAAATCTCCCTCTTACCAAGTTCAAAATGTTCGCAAGTATGGTACATTGGATCATGGTAGGTAGGAGGAATTGGGGTAGGGACATGGACTCGGATAACAGAGGACAGGAGGGACATGGAGAGGTGCACCAAACTGACCCTACAGGGCAGGCATCAGGGTTTGCAGCAGCACAATACTCCACACAGTGCATGCAGGACGGGAGTGCAGCACAACAATCCATAGAAAGCCATAGGGAGGGGACAGGACCATGCACATGGACAACAGAAAATAGAGGGGAAAGAGGCAATGGTAGCTAGCTGACCATAATGGACAGACAGGACAGAAAGCTGCAGCATAACAGACCATAAAGGGCAGGAGGGACGGATCAGGGGCATTACAATGGAACAGACAAGCCAGGAGGGAGGGAATAGAGGTCTGCACATGGAAACAGAGGGCTGTGGGCAAGGGGGCAGGGCAGGAGCAGCAAGATGACCATGGAGGTCAGGCAGGATGGGCACTAGAAACAAGACACACCATGGGGAGAAGCAATGAGACTATGGTGGCATACACACAGACCATGGAGGGAAGGTGGGAGGGGATTAGGGGCAGCTAGCTGGCCACACAGGGAAGGTGGGAGGGGCCATGGCAGCACAGAAGACCATGCATGGCAAGCGGGAGGGTTAGTGGCAGGACAATGGCTATGATGGGCAAGAAGGAGGGTGCAGGGGCATGCACAAAGGACCATGGAGGATAGAAGGGAGGGTCAGGACCTGGGCACAGACAAGAGAGTTCAGGGGAAGGGGCCTCACAACAGACCACGTGAGGCAGGCAGGAGGAGCAGTTGCAGCACAACAGACCAGGGAGGGCAGAAGGGTGTGGCAGTAAAATGGACCATGAAGGACAGGAGGAAGGGGATAGGGGCATGGCATGTGGACAGGCAGGGTGAAGGTGGCAGGGACAGGTTACAGTCATCTGACAATGCTATGCAGGTGGGAGGGGAGTGTCAGCTCAACAGAACACTCAGAGTAGATAGGAGTGGTAGGTCCATGGAACATGGTGGGCAAAAAGGATGGAGCAGGGGCATGCACAAAGACATCGGAGGGCAGGGGGAAGGAGAATAGGGGCAGCAAGCTAAGCACAGAGGCTAAGCAGGAGGTCAATGATGGGCCATAGAATTAGGCAATGGAGGGCAGGAGGAGTGGACTGGTACATCATGCTAAATGGAGGGCAGTGGCAGCACATCAGACCATGCATGGCAGGAGGGAGGAGGCTAGTCCATGGATTCAGACAACAGAGGATAGGGAGGAGGTGGATGGGGCAGCAAGCTAACTGTTCAGAGAAGGTGGGTATTAGGAACTTTATTGTTTTTAAAATGTGTGTCTGTGCGAACTACTTAAAATATGAACAAGTATGCAGCATAATCTCACTTTTATTCAGGAAGAAGAGGACGTTTGTGACTGTGACTCCGGGCTCACTTGGCAGATCCCCCCCTGACCCTCGACCCCCCATCGCAAAATGTAATGCCCGTGAAAAGGGTAGGTGGACGCAGTGTTATATAGAACATAGTCCTGAGAGCACGATTGAAAATGAAAACTAGATATAGTATATGGTATAAACTATGCACCAAAAACTGGGATATAAGAAGAACCGGGGCGTGAAATATAATATGCAATACATTGTGCGCAATGACCGATTCATTGGAGAGCACGAGATAGCACAGGCACTAGCGCGTGCTATGCGATATGCGCCTTGGAGTGTAATATGCACAGGGCAGTGTTGTGTAACCTAACCAGTCTCTAAAGTTGTAATATAAAATATGTGCTGGGGAGTGTAACGCTGCATATGCACTGTGACAAAGATATGGATCCCAGATTGTAATATGTATGGCATAGCGCTGTGCGTTATAATATAGGCATCGAGGAAGGCACGTTAGATGGGGCAATATAACCCGTGCGAAGGCAAGTGTGGCATGACATATTCACGGGGTGGTGTTACAGTGCATATGGGCTAGAGAGTGTCATAGCATAGGCACTAGCTGGTGGAATACAACACAGAGGTGTGAGGCACTCGGCAGGCACTGGTGGGTGTAACACAGCATTGGGCTCAGCCAGAAGCACGCTGTGACTCTCAAGTGAGGTTCATCTCCTTTCCAGAGAGTAAAATAAAAAGTATTACACATCCGGCGGTGGATGTGTGTTTTATTAACCGTGAGGGGGGTTTCTTGCATAGTTTGGTCGAATTTTTGTCGAATCCCCTTTGAATGGCTTGGTGTGCGTGTATATTAAATGTGCCCGTCAATAGCTACCCATGTTTGTATAAATAAACGACAAGGGTGTCTACTTGGAGAGTACCCACCGGCGGGGGCGCGGGGATTAGGCACGGTAGGGCGTCAGACACGTCAGAGCTTCACTAGCGGTGTAAATACATTCCATGTGGATTCATTCTATGCATAGTCGCCTTTTAATTAATGTCACGCAAATCATCATGGTGATAGGTACATACGGTTTGTCCAGCATGTCCTAGGTGTTTCTATAAATATATATTTTTTTAAAATAATAAAAAACAAAGGTCGGCCCCGGGGTATGGGGTCCCCGGGGCCATAAGTGGCCTGAGGAGGGGGGCAACACAGCCCCCTCCTAAAGAACTAAAAAAACAAAAGGCCATGACCCGGGGGTTGGGGTCCCCGGGGCCGATTAAAGCCTTGGGAGGGCCAAATTAATTTTTTTCAACAAAAAAATTAGGGTGCAGGCCCTGGGGGATGGGGTCCCCAGGGCCAGTAAATTAGAAAAAGAAGGGGGGCCACACAGCCCTCCTTCTTCAAAAAAGAAAATAAATAAAAGACCGGCATCACGCTGGAGGCCACGCCCCCTCCTTGCAGCACTCTGCAAACACGCCCCCTGGCCAGTTGTAAGTTGGGGAATTAATTCCCCTTCAATACTGAGGGTCCCTGAGGGCCAACTAGCCCAACAGGCATCTCCAGTATGCGCCAGGGAGCTGCGTTGCAGACAGGTGTTCTGAGGCCACGCCCCTTTTTACACCTCTTTGCAACGTAGCTCTGTCGCGCTTACTGGTGGTACCTAGTGGGCTTGTTTGACCCTAGGGACCCTTAGGATTCAAGGGGACTTAATCTCTCAACTTAGAACGGCCACAGGGCGCGTTTACAGAGTGGTGAAGGGAGGGGACGGGGCCTGAGGTGACCCTTACGAAGCGCACCGTGCGCGCACGGAACGAACTGCGTTAAGTGGGCGCGCACGCCACGAATGGCGTAAAGTAACTTAGCATTTAAAAAAACGTACAAATTCACTGAAAAAACCATAGGTTTCACACACGTTATAGTTAGGAATTAGCATTTAAAAAACCTTGCAAATTCACTGAAAAAACCATAGGTTTCACACATGTTATAGTTAGCGGAAATTTTACTGATAAAAAACCAATGAAATTCCCCCGTTATAGTTAGTGCAGGCAACTATAACTCACGCGACCGCAATCTTCTGCGGATGACATATGTGTCTTTATGAAAAAAAAATATTTGTAATATATGTATAGCTAAAAATGTATGGAAGAAGTTGGGGAAATAATTCCCTGACAATCATTGGCATGTTCCTTTTTGCCTGGCATGACATTTGAAGAGGCAGTGACACACCGTTTAGTGAATGAATCTGGGAAAAAACACTACCAGCCTATAGGGGACTGGCCCTCATTGATGAGGCCATTAGTAGCTAGCCTACCAGAGGTACCTTTAAAGGATAGACCGTAACCTGGTGGGAGACATGTTGGGTGTAGGAAACACATTGCTGTACGTTATTTAATAAATGGTGGACGGTAATGTCCGCTCCATGGGGGTGACAGAGTTTTTGCCAAATTCTGTGCTCCAAGCTTAGCACGGAGTCACAAAACTCTGTGAGCTCCACCAGTGGAGCGGAGTATACCACCCACCACAAAAAAAACTAGAAGAAAGCAAGGAGAAGACAAAGCAAAAATAGTGGAAATTGCAAGGTAAAAGCACTGTAAACTATGGTAATGTAACGAAACGGAATGCAAAATATGGGCGGAACAAACAAGGAGAAAGTATTAATAATAAGGTTAAATAAAGGAATGGTCATTTAAACAATAGATAAAAACTGAAAACAAAAGTGGGAATAGCAAAGGTAGGCACTGCAGAAATATATTATAAAGGAACAAGACCCCTTCATGAACAGTGAAATGCAAGCAGAAGTCTCATGAAAAATGGGGATAAAGCAAGGAGAATGCAATGGAAAAATGGCTGAAACAGCAAGATAAAAGCAGTATGAATGAACATAACCTAAGACGTAGTCAGTGAAATTAGACTGAAAAAGAGAGAGAAAGTAGTGAGCATTTAATTTTATAATTTTAATACTTTTTATTTTTTCACATTTTTTGGTTCTGCGGAACTGCAAACACAGATGGGCCCTAATCTATGTTTTTTGTTTTGTTCATGTGAACGGATTGTACTTGTGATTTCGATCCACAGATTTGTCCAATTCTGCAAAAATTACTTTAAGTATATAGGAGCCCCTGTTTCTAATTATATCACAAGGCTGAACATATTTGGAAGCACAAAATCGACAATGTATATTTGGGGCCCCATTTACAAACTTTTGACGCACAGCAGCGCAGCAGGCCTTCCTGCTGCGCTGCTGTGTGTCAAAAGAAAAGTGAAAGAATGTGCTATATCTAGAAGATACGGCACATTCCTGTCCTTCTCCCCTGTGCCGGCACACAAACAGCAGGCATGCATCAACGCAGACACCATTGTGTCATTTTACAAGTGTGCCTGTGTTGCGAGGATGATTGATTTTGTGCAGAAAGGGAAATTTTCCACGCAATGCAGGCACCCTTGCACATGGCAGCCCATTGTGCACCACTGCAGGGGAAAAGGACAGGAATGTGCTGTATCTGATAGTTACAGCAGGAATGGCTGTGGCGCTGTTCTAATGCAAAATCTTGTTAATATGTCCCTTAATTTAAACATTTCATTTCCCCTTTTTTCTGGCCTCAGCTTTCATACTTGTACACCATAAATAATGTACTGTATACAGATTCATACTTAAACAGTAGGGGGGAAATTATTGCATAGATTGTAGAAAAAACAACTACACAGTATATCACTACAAGCAAGTGACACTATGCATTGCCCTCACTACAATGATTTAATTAATTGTTTTACCTATAGTTACTGAATTAGAATTTGAATTTTGATGTCCCTTTGGAGACATTCAATCCTGGTAGGCCAAATGGTGTCTTAAACATTGACAATCTGTGCCTCAGGAATACCATAAACCATTTTTTTTGTTAGAAATCCTCTTTAGAGCTTTGAAGAAACAAGAGGTAAGAATGTGCAAGTTTGAAAGGCAGTTTTTGTTTGTATTTAAGGTTGCTGTCATTGCATTTTATCCATCCAGTTTTACTCTTTAAGTAGACAGTATAGTTTTCAGATGTTACATTAACGCCTTCGTGAAAGATAATAGCCATAGTAGTATAAGCTCTTCCAGAAATTGATATTTGACCTGCTTTGAAGTTTGTAATTCCGGTTTCCAATTGAGATCCATTTGCCCTGCATCATTTTAGCATTCATATAAGGTATTTCCCCTTTTTCGTATATGCAATGTAGACATTACATCTGATCTACAATTTGGGCTGGTGAGATTTTGGTTAGCCGTTTGATCAATCTCTCAAAGACACAGTTGTGGAATCCGATAGCATTATGCACAGAAATTGCTCAGAATTTATTTGAATGGTAGATGTGAAAGAGCAATCTTCACACTCATGGTTCCATGTGGAACTGAATCCAAGTATCTCATCAATACTGATTTCTTCTTCCTCTGATGCTCCAAGGATGACCATTATAAAGTTGTGTGCATCTTGTTTAGTGTTCTGAGTAAATAGGACTGATCCACTAAATACATCTACTAGATCTCAAATACCTGATGCACAATGTATCACAGTTCTATCACTTTGTAAATGTTGCATTAAAACACACAGTGTAGAACGTAGTCTCTTCTGTGGTTTCCGTTCAATTCCACTTATAAGATGTGGTAAATGAAACAGTACATTGAAGACAAAATTTGCAAAGCAGCTGGCACCAGAAGGGTTTGACAACAGGTAACCTACAATATCTCCCTCATTCTCCAGTTTTTTCTTCTTAACACCTTCATTGACATTGACCCCTGCTTTTCCTTGTTTTCAGCAACATCTGTAGATTATTTTGAGAGCCTCTACTTTGGACAGATTATCTGTTTGTCATAAATGGGATACTGTCCTATATAAGGAGCATATACACTTTTTAACTAATTCTACTCTCTGACACAACTTGCATCTGCATTAACTTTCCAGTCACCAAAATCAACCAAAAACAAACTGGACAATGTTGGTACTCAAGACAATGCAACATATGTCAAACCTTCTTTAAACACAGTACTACCAATATTAATAAAAGCTGTGTCTACACTTAAACCTTGAAATTTATGGATAGTTGCAGCATTTGCTAGAGCGAGTGGGAACTGCTGCTGCTGGACATATAAGTCCCTTACAAGAAAAAAATGTACAACACATTGGCCAATCTGCTTCACGCCATCAATCTGATCAAATTTTATGGCTAAGTATTAAAGCTGAATTTAATCACTTTATCTATAGCACCATTTACTTATCCTTTCTCAACATTAAATTATGCTTCAAAATTACTCTACAGTTTTTGCATACGCATAAACACTTTTGAAATCCTGTAGTCCTGGATTCAGATTTTGCCAGTGACTCCAATTTGATTGTAGTACTGTTACCCCTGGTGCTCCATTTTGTCGATTGCTGTAATTTCAAAAATGTGTCCTTTCTCCAGTTAACAAATTTTTTGTTAAAATTGGAGCGCTTCTGAAGTGTAGGCATTAAACAGATTATGGATTTCCCTTCTTCAATGAAATTGACCATTAGCTGTGCTGTTATGCTCACAAACTTTGCCTTGTAAATCTTTAATAAAATTTCTGGTGATCTTTCCCTAGCTTTTTAGAAAAATGTAAAAGAGCTGCGATGGACTTCATAAAAAGTAAGGACCTAGCCTTAACTGTTGGAGCCCAAGAGCCGGTTCTATCAAAAAGGACGCCCAGATAGCTAAAAGAAGTAATAGATTCCACCTTACTCCCCCCTGCCTGAAAACTTCTATTCTTGTTTTTCGCTCTCCCACATGACATCACAAAACTTTTCTTGGCGTTCAATTTTAAACCAAGCCTATCCATGAATGTGGTATAGAAAGAGAGAGCCCTTTGTAACCCAACCTCGGTGCAGGCCATGAGCACCGCATCGTCGGCATAGAGGAGAGATGACATCGGGCGAGTATTTACAAATGGCGGATCCCTGGTGTGTAGCACCAACTCATGTTCCAAAGCGTTAGTGTGTAGAGAGAACAGGAGTGGTGCCAGAATGCAGCCCTGCCTTACGCCTCGTTCTATTTTAAATGGGGCGGTACACTCACCCTCTATACCATAACGGACCTTTGCGGTAGCTCCAGAGTATAACTGGCTTAAAAACTGAATTAAAACAGGGTCAACTTTCAATTCATTTAAAACACCCCGCAGCTTATCGTGAGCTACGCAGTCGAAAGAAGCTGTGAGGTCTACGAAGGCCAAATAAAATTTCCCTGCTTTGGCCTGGGTGTATTTACCAATTAAAATATTTAAGTTCAAAATCTGCTTGTTGGTTCCTAAACCAGCTCTAAAACCATATTGGATGTCGCTTAAAATACCATTTTCTTCGGTCCATCCCTGTAATCGATCTAGAACAATCCTGCCCGCTATCTTCATCAATGAATCCTACAAGGACATTGGACGGTAGCAGGCGGGCTCCCGCTCAACCTTTTTAAAAATGGGGACTATGATTGATTCGGACCATGTGTTGATAAATCCTTTTTCACAGCATGCTTGTAAGACCCTAGTTAAAATGGGGCCCCAAATCTCCAGATTTAACTTATAGAGATCAATTGGTACCCCATCAGGGCCGGCAGCCTTGCCACTCTTGCTTGCCTTGAGTGCAAAATTTACATCATGGAGCGAGATATGAAATTTGATAGGTGTGAAGGACTGGTCTGCACTCCCTTTTTCTAGCCTCTGGGCTGCTTCCTCGATAGTCTTCTGTTTTGAATAAACTTTAGAAAAGAAGTCTATCCAGGTCTGTTCCGCTATGGCCAGCTCAATTGATGGAACGTCTGTTTTGTTGATAAGGAATGGGGCGTTAACTGCAGACCAGAATTTCGAGCTATCTTTGCTTTTGGCGGCATCGCTGGGATCCTTCCAGGCCTTATCTTTCAGTTCAATTATCCTATTTTTCCTTGCTGCATTATACAGCTTTCTACAGGCCCTAATCTCATTCTTATCTCTCGCCTGTCTATGTAAGGCGTTCTTTAAGTTAGAGAAGCTTTTAGTGCAATTTTTATTGAACCAGACCTTCCCAGTATTGCTCATGCCTTTATGTTCTGTAGTCAATGTGTTTCTAACAATCTCAGTAATACAATTAAAAGCAATTAAAACATCTTCGTGTGTTGGGCTATCGCTTAGACATTTTAAAATTGGATCTATTGCCTTTACAATTATCTTGTTACTTAACTCCATAGGGTCCCGGCTTCCCCAGCGGATGGCATAACCATTTATTCTACCCAGTTCAATATTCTGAACCCATGCTATTTTGTTACAGGTTCTCCTTGACGTACAACTAGGGACGGCTATATTGATAGCCAAGTGATCGCTCATGACGTTTTGATGGATATCATAGGCTTTCACGTGACTAGCATAACGGTTTGGGATAGTAATGAAGTCAATGGTTGATTTGGCACCTCTACCTATAAATGTATGACCAAACTCCAAGGTGGGTGTACACAAGCGGTTCGAGAATCCCAGGTCATGTTTAAACATGATTTCATTAAGCAGCTCGCCTTTATTCAATGTTGGAAATGGATCGGCGGATCATCCTTATCTAAGGTTAAACCACACTTCCCTAATTCCGCCACCGGGCACAAACTGATATTAAAGTCCCCACCCTAAATGGGGATAATCTCGAGATCGCCCTTTAATTCTAAGATGCTAATGTTTCTGCTGAGCTTCTCCAATATTGCTCCCAACTGGCCTATTTCTGTGTTATTGTAGAAGTTGACCAGGAGCAATGCATTGCTACGGTCAGTATGTATTAAGTCCGTTTAGTAATAGATGCAACTAAACGAGATGGTGCTGTTACTACACACAATATATTTGATTCTCTAGTCCTCTGTAGGTAAGCATTGAGAACTTAATTTAAAAAGCTTTTTCCAGTGCCAGCTTGACCACTGATGTATAATAGCATAGGCATAAATGATTCAAGGTGAGGAAAACATGGCTGACTGGACGGAGGCTCTATCCAGGAGCTCTAGAGGTAGGCTAGCAATTTATTGCAATAATCCCAAATTAGCCAAAAAAAGGATGAATAAAAATAAAGAGAGAGACATCGAATTAGACATGCTTACCGGCCTGAGTAGTGGAGTCCATGGCGGGTGCAGAGGGTGAGCAGCAGCCGGCAAACGTACATCAGAGGGCAAGGTGATAGATCCTCAGACACGAAGCGGACAGAGGGAGGCTCCATTTCAGCACGCCAGTCCCCTGAAGTTCCCGGTTGCTCCCATGCTCCACTCCATGCAAGGAGGTAGGAAGCGGAGTGGAAGGGGAAGCTGTGCAAGGAGTTCGAGGGGAAGCCAAGTGAGCCTCATGGGAGGAAATTAACGGGCAGCGCTCCATGGTTCTGGGGAATGGTTCCAAGGCAGGAGGGAGCGCAAGAGAGGGAAGACATGCCCCTACCCACCCCAACACTCCCAGGAAACCAGGGAGTCTCCTTGCTATAATTGACATGGGAGAAGGAAAGGGAAGACAAATAAATTAATAAATACTAATGTAACAGGAAACTAAGGAACAAAGAATGAATAAGGAATAACAGAAAGGGAAAGAGGACCAACATAGGTCCCTTGAATATTGGCTACTTCGATAAGGCTTGGTACTGTACAAAATGTCTGATGTATGACAGAAAGGGAAAGAAGACCAACAACAACTGATCCCAGAAACAAAAATAGGACTACAAAAATTAGGATTTCCACAGAAAGCAAATAAGCAGCCATATTGGAATAATCAATTTAATCAATTTGGTCTGCCCAATCAATCCTCTATATCCATTTCACGAGGGATCCCAGACATATGATCAGGATCAGGCATTGGCCATATCATTAAAAACAAATACAAAAAAAGGGACAGAAAAAGAAAGAGAATAAAGGCAGGAAGAATAAAAAATAATTTGCAGGTGAGTTAAAAGCAGCAGGAAGGAACTCCTATAATATACCCCCCCCAACCTCTCCAGGAATGCAGTTAAGCCTTGTAAGCACAACTTAATGAAAAAAAAACACTGATCTCAGACCCGTACTTCAACATAAAAAATTTCGAGAAAAAACAGGGGAACCCTACTCACCAAAGAAACAGGGTAATAGTTATATAGGAAAAACAATGGTTCATGTGGGATAATATACTATGAGGTTATGATACATAATCACAATCGCGATATAGAGGGTTTAGATAATGGCAGAGCTTGAAGGAACCACTAACATACCGATTACAGTGTAGTATATTTTATGGATTTTTAAACAATAAAGTTAGGAATAAACATTATACATCAAAACAACATTTGTGCATAGTGTCCCAAGTGACAAAGGGAACCTAAACCTAAGTGACAATGTAAATATTAAATACAAGGGGGCAGATTTATGTTTCCTGGTGCATCCCTGCAAATCAGCAGGGATGCGCCAGGAAAAGATGCGTCACAAAAGTTTACCCTTGCACCACAATAGATGCGCCGCATTTACAATGCAGCGCATTGTGCTGCGAGGATAAACAGATGCGTGACGCATCTGATGGCGGAAGGTTGGCGCATTGCTGGAGTTGCGTCGCATTTACAACAAACAAATGATGGACGGAATGCTGACAATGCAGACATTCTCCCCCAGTCAAGAGATCTGGGTTAAATCCATCGTTCTTTTGCCCACTACGCCACCCCAGTTCAGAAATGGCCATATGCAAATCAGTCTTGACCCTGTGCCTCATGGGAACAGTCCAGCCCGAACTGCCAAGCCATGTTTTCCCTGGACCGGAATCAAGCATCCTAGGACCGGTTTCTGGCTATCAGCCGTCATCAGCCAGGATAGCCTGACTCCAGTGGCGTAGTGAGCACGGGTCCCACGTCTGGGAATACCCATCCCACTTAGGGCGAAAAGCGTTACAACAAACAAATGATGGACGGAATGCTGACAATGCAGACATTCTCCCCCAGTCAAGAGATCTGGGTTAAATCCATCGTTCTTTTGCCCACTACGCCACCCCAGTTCAGACATGGCCATATGCAAATCAGTCTTGACCCTGTGCCTCATGGGAACAGTCCAGCCCGAACTGCCAAGCCATGTTTTCCCTGGAACGGAATCAAGCATCCTAGGACCGGTTTCTGGCTATCAGCCGTCATCAGCCAGGATAGCCTGACTCCAGTGGCGTAGTGAGCACGGGTCCCACGTCTGGGAATACCCATCCCACTTAGGGCGAAAAGCGTTACAACAAACAAATGATGGACGGAATGCTGACAATGCAGACATTCTCCCCCAGTCAAGAGATCTGGGTTAAATCCATCGTTCTTTTGCCCACTACGCCACCCCAGTTCAGACATGGCCATATGCAAATCAGTCTTGACCCTGTGCCTCATGGGAACAGTCCAGCCCGAACTGCCAAGCCATGTTTTCCCTGGACCGGAATCAAGCATCCTAGGACCGGTTTCTGGCTATCAGCCGTCATCAGCCAGGATAGCCTGACTCCAGTGGCGTAGTGAGCACGGGTCCCACGTCTGGGAATACCCATCCCACTTAGGGCGAAAAGCGTTACAACAAACAAATGATGGACGGAATGCTGACAATGCAGACATTCTCCCCCAGTCAAGAGATCTGGGTTAAATCCATCGTTCTTTTGCCCACTACGCCACCCCAGTTCAGACATGGCCATATGCAAATCAGTCTTGACCCTGTGCCTCATGGGAACAGTCCAGCCCGAACTGCCAAGCCATGTTTTCCCTGGACCGGAATCAAGCATCCTAGGACCGGTTTCTGGCTATCAGCCGTCATCAGCCAGGATAGCCTGACTCCAGTGGCGTAGTGAGCACGGGTCCCACGTCTGGGAATACCCATCCCACTTAGGGCGAAAAGCGTTACAACAAACAAATGATGGACGGAATGCTGACAATGCAGACATTCTCCCCCAGTCAAGAGATCTGGGTTAAATCCATCGTTCTTTTGCCCACTACGCCACCCCAGTTCAGACATGGCCATATGCAAATCAGTCTTGACCCTGTGCCTCATGGGAACAGTCCAGCCCGAACTGCCAAGCCATGTTTTCCCTGGACCGGAATCAAGCATCCTAGGACCAGTTTCTGGCTATCAGCCGTCATCAGCCAGGATAGCCTGACTCCAGTGGCGTAGTGAGCACGGGTCCCACGTCTGGGAATACCCATCCCACTTAGGGCGAAAAGCGTTACAACAAACAAATGATGGACGGAATGCTGACAATGCAGACATTCTCCCCCAGTCAAGAGATCTGGGTTAAATCCATCGTTCTTTTGCCCACTACGCCACCCCAGTTCAGACATGGCCATATGCAAATCAGTCTTGACCCTGTGCCTCATGGGAACAGTCCAGCCCGAACTGCCAAGCCATGTTTTCCCTGGACCGGAATCAAGCATCCTAGGACCGGTTTCTGGCTATCAGCCGTCATCAGCCAGGATAGCCTGACTCCAGTGGCGTAGTGAGCACGGGTCCCACGTCTGGGAATACCCATCCCACTTAGGGCGACACAGCTCCAGCAAGGCTCGGGGATGCCCTATCGTCACAATGCTGCGTCAATCCTTATGCCTGCTTCAAGCAGGCGCAGGGTTTTGACGCAGTATGGCCGGAAAAGTGACTGAGTGAAATCTTGTAGATTTCACTCAGCCACTTTTCGGAGGCGTTCCTGCGCCGGAACGCCCCCCCCTGTGCAGGTACGCCCACATGTGGCTCAAGCTTTACAACGTGACGCATCTCCCTAGATGTGTCACGTTGTAAATGGGGCGCAATATGGCGCAGGGTTTACGCCGCCGCTGCGTCACAAAAGTGACGCAATGGCGGCGTAAAAGTGGCGCTAGTCCGATATAAATCTACCCCATGGTTTCCACAGTTTGTACAAGTCGAACATTATCATGATAATTCAATGTGAACAGCAGCTGTATCCAGTGATATGTGCTGAGGAAATTGTTCGCTTCTTCTGTATGTCGACGGCGTTTCGACCCTCAAAACAATGTCACTTTGGTAAAATGGCGCGAGACCATAACAAAACTATTGAACACACAAGAAACAAAAAACATACCATACGGCGTTAAGCTATTGATCACTCCCTCTCATAGACTGGGAGCTGCACTGAATATAACAATCTAGAAAAACTGTATTGTACTCATTCAAGCAAAGGTCAAGGATCTAAGAAAATTTGATGCATACTTATCCACGCTGAAAGAACAAGTCTATTATTTAACTTGTCCGAGAAACCAACAAAGCCCCTCCGCGAATTCAATTACACATCACAAACGAGTAGCACCGAGAGCGGAACATGGGAAGTCAATAGATCTCAGAGGTCAAATCCTTCCCATACAAACGCAACAGAGCCAGCCAGAGGCTCTTCACACATAAATGACATTTCACCAACAATCACCAAAAATCCTTCAACACCAACCCGCAACAAAGGTCAAATTCCCACACAAATGATCACAACAGCCTCCACACTAGGAGCTAATTGTCACAATCACCAAGAAATAGTCTGACAAAAGTCGAGACAGCCTGCTATGCCACCAAACAAAGGGGATTATTCTACAACATCCACCCAACCACCATTCAATGCTCCCCTAACATCTAACTCGCCAGACAGTAGGAGCTCACCACCTAATCTAATAAAAAGTACGATGGTCTCCCCTGCGATAGAAGAAAAACCAGAGGCATAATCAATGCTGTGCCAAAGATAACGGTCACTAAGTCAATAGATGGTGAATTACCAAACAATCAATCGTCAAGTCTTCTGAGCACATCCCTCATCCCTCCTGCTCCAGCAGTGACCCCAGATACTCAGAATCTAAATTCCAGTAACCTACTACAAACGATTTCCAAGGCTATACTTGATCTGAAGAATATTGGGCGCCTCACAGAAAACTCACTCTCCAAATTCAATAGTGTTCAAGAGGCAGTACTCTCACTACATAAGAATATAAACCAATGTCTCAAACAGACAACATCGGCCATGCAACCTCCCTAGTTATCTATCAGATGAGGAAACGCAAACCCTACTGCAATCCTACGAACCGACTCAGACTACAACTAACCTATACAACAAGAACGATGAAAATGTAAGCTCAGTCCTAAACAACACCTTCAGAGAAGTCAGACCCAGTTACAGAAAATGAAATATGAATAACCTGAACAGAATAACGCTAACCACCTCGAGTCAAGACACCATCCTGGATTCTCAGACACTGCTCACAGGACTACTAATCAATTGCTGCTCAGCAGTGAAACATGAGTCACACATCGCTGATCTTATCTTGAGTAAGGAAATCGATGTAGCGGTCCTAACTGAAACATGGCTCACAGAATCTTCCTTGCCATGTTTGGATCTACTGGTGCCCCCTAACTATATCATTGTGAGGCAAGACAGGCTAAAGAGAAACGGAGGGGGTATTGCAGTCATTCATCGCTCAGAGCTCTTGGTTACTCCATTGCCTGCTGACCTTCTTAGCTCATGTGAATACCTCACACTTTCTATAATAAATACTGAGAAAAAACTATGCAAGGTCCATGAATTCTATCATCCACCAGGCAAGAATTAACCTTTTATCGACCCCCTAATGGAGATGATCACAGCAAACACCTCCTCACACTCCAATGATATATTCCTAAGGGACTTCAACCTCCACTGGAATGATTCTAAAGACAGCCAGGTCAATATCATCAGAGACTTCCTAGCAGATCAAAACTTAGTACAAGCCTGCACGCTTCCTTTTTTTTAATATATTTTTATTGGTTTAAACAGGGAAATCAAGAGAAACATAGTTACACTGTGATATGAGAAAAAAAAAAGAGATGGTCATACAAACAATGAAAAAAAAAACCAATTAATCACTGCAAGTAGCATATTACAAAGCCAGCTATACACTTCAAAATAACGGTTAAGCGATACAGAAAAAAAACATCTCTAGATCTCTTCAGTTTCCCAAATTGGGCCCCATATCCGAAGACCTCTTCTTTTGGCTCTATTTCCTTTACACTTATAAAGTGCCTTCTCTAAATTAAAAACATGATGAAGTCTTGAAAACCATTCCTGAAAGGAGGGTGGTTCAGGATCCTTCCAATGAGTTGCAATGGTTAAACGAAAAATGGCCAAGGCCATAAAATAAAAATAAATTTGGGAAGAATCTAGACCTAGACAATCATCAATCCCTAAAATGATCAGAGTTGATGTTAGTCGTGCCGAACCACCAGTAACCTGATTAAGAAAATTCTCTATCTTTGCCTTCACATTAGCAAGTTTATTACATCCACTAAACATATGTATTATATCTGCCGGGCCGTAATCACATCTGGGGCAACAATCAGTTTCCCTTTTCCCCCAACTGAAGAGTTTAGCCGGGGTATAGTATAACCTAAACAAAGTTTTGAAATGTTGGGCTTTAAGGTTAGCTGCAAGAAATATTTTTTTTGACAGATAAAGAGACCTACAAATATCCACATCTGGGTCCCCTAGTAAGCCTGCCCAGGCACTTTCGGAACTGACGATATCATCTTGATTAGCATTCAGCAAAATTAAATATAAATCCTTTATTCGAGGCTGCCTATGCCCAAGCCAATCAAGCATTGGTATATCGTCGAATCCAGTTAATTGAAACTTTGCGGTTTTAATAATCTCCCTAAATTGTAGATATTTAAAAAAAGTCTTAGTTTCCACCCCAAATTGGCTTTGAAGCTCTTGAAAGGATTTTAGCTCGGATCTCACGAATAAGTCTCCGATTAGATTTACACCAGTCAGTTCCCAGGTTTTTCCTAAATTATCATAAAATAAAGGTGGAAAAATAGACGAGCGCCAGATAACATGATATTTATGTATCTTGGGGATCCCCAGAAATTTACTTATTTTGCTCCAAACACTCCAGGCAGTTCTGACTATTTTAAACCGCGTTCTCTTATAATAGCTGCCATCTAACTGCCTTAATAAAACGCCTGGTGCATAGTCTCCTAATGCTAATTCATAGACAGATGGAGGGGAGTCCGTGTTATACTGTGCAGAGATTGTACCTGGTCCAAATTTTGGTCGAAATAAACTAACCATTTGCTGTAGCATTACAGCCCAAAAATAAAATTTCATATGAGGGATAGCTAATCCGCCACGGTCTTGTGGCAAAGTCATCAACTTTATAGATCTTCTAATCTTTTTGTACCCCCATACAAACTGAGAAAATATCCCGTCAATTTTTTGAAAAAACTCTTTAGGGGGCTCAATTGGAATGCATCTAAAAAAATAAAAAATTTTGGGAAACATAGTCATTTTAATGATATTAGCTCGTCCTATAATGGAAATATATAATTTATCTATGCGCTTTAAGTCAGTGCTAATCTTAGTTAACAACTGTGGGAGATTAATATCCCAGATAGTAGAAACGCCCGCACTTATATTAATCCCTAGATAGGTAGCCTCCGAGGATCTCCTATCATCGTTAAGCGGGGTATTATCAGAGCAAACAATCTTAGTTTTCGCAGTATTCAACCTGTATCCAGATTGACGGCCAAATTCTAATGCAAGAGCCTCAATACGGACCAACGCAGTCAGGGGGTCAGGAGTGATTATAGCGATGTCATCCGCATACGCTAAGATTTTTGTACTAAATCCCCTAACCACTATAGGTTTAATAGCCTGATCGTTAAGCATGGATCTTATTAGAGGATCTATGTACAGAGCAAAAAGAATCGGGGAACATGGACATCCCTGTCTGGTGCCACGTGAGATCTTAATTCTCCCAGATTCCATCCCCATCATTTGTATTTTTGTATATGGTTGTACGTACATTGCCTTTATGGCAGTCTGAATACGAGGACCAAAGCCATTAGAATTTAGAATCTGCCAAAGAAAAGCCCACTCAACCTGATCGAAGGCTTTCTGTGCGTCTAGTAAAATCAGAGACATTTGACCCCCCAACTGTTCGGTGATTTCAAATAAGGAGATCACCCGACGCACATGATCCGTTGTTCCACGAGCTGGAATAAAGCCATGCTGCCATGGGCTAACCAAGGAAGCAATTATTATTGAAAGCCTGTTGGCTATAATTTTAGAGTATAATTTCTCGTCGGTGTTAATCAAAGAAATAGGTCTATATGAGGCTGGATTAACAGATGGTTTCCCTTTTTTCAAAAAAACAATTAAATTAGTGTCTTTCCAAGAATGGGGTGTAGTACCATGATATTGTACTGCTAAAAATAAGTCCAGAAGTATGTGTGATAGCTCGGAGTACAAAACCTTATACAATTCTATAGGAATTGCATCAGGACCAGCAGCTTTACCAGATGCCATAGACTGTAAAGCCTCGTCAACCTCCGCTTGTGTAAAATCTTTTTCCAGTTCCTGTAAAATTTCAGGGGTAAGAGTGGGAGTAGGGGTAATTAAACCCTGACCTGTGGCAGATTGTGGATCAGTCTGAGATTTATAAATATCTCCATAAAAATCAGCAAAAACTTGAAGAATGTCCTGGGGATCTGTTACACTACTCCCGTCACCCCGTTTAACCTCCAGGATATTGTTAGCCGCCGTCCGCTGTTTTAATTTTAATGCAAGGTGCCTTCCGGTCTTTTCCCCATATTCGTAGTTCTCCCTGGATCGTGTTTGATATATTTTAGCATTCCTACTATTGTATATTCCGTTTAATTTAGCTTTAACCTTTATCACTTCTAGTTCAGCTAGCCTCGCAGCATCCTTATGTTTATTAACAATTGATCTAAGATGTAGTTCCTCATTCATAGAGAGGTCAGCCATAAGTTTCTGTACAGTCACCCTATGCTCTTTCCTAAGGTGTCCAGCAAAACTTATAATTTCCCCCCTTAAATATGCCTTGAACGTATCCCAAACAGTTTCCCTTGACGCACTATACCGATTTATGTCAAAGAACTGCTTAGTTGAACTCCTGAGATGATCTACAAATCCTTCGGTTACAAGAAGTTTCCTATCAAAGGACCATTTACTAGGACGATTCAGAAATGCCGAAAGCTCCACTTCTAAAATCAGCGGGTTATGATCTGACAGAATCTTTGGGATTTTCCATATATTGGCATGGTCTATAAGGGAGGTAGAAATATAAAAATAATCTAATCTAACATATTTCTGGTGGGGGCAAGAAAAATAAGTATAACCGGCATCTCCTACTACCTTACGGGTCCACACATCAACTAATCCATGGCTCCCAGCAAAAGCTTTAAGAGCCTTATATACCCGAGGCTTCCTACCATCATACCCCCACAAAGATATATCCGAAGTACCTAAATGGATATTAAAATCCCCACAAACTATAAGCGGGGAAGGCCAGGCTGCCAGCTCAAGCTCCAACTCACCCCACAAATCCGAATCATCAAGGTTGGAGCCATAAATTGTACATAGAGTTACCCTACACGGTAATAGAGCAATAGCCCATCTCCCCCACCTATCTGCTAAAGTTCGCTCCGTCTCTGGCATGCGAGTGGTAGTGTGTATAGCTACCCCTCTTGTAGTGGTAGTTTGACGCGAGCAGACCACCTGTTTAAACCCAGGGATACTATTTAACCCTCTTTTTTGAAAAGGTATATGTGTTTCCTGTTGACAGATAACATCTACCCCCCATGAGCGGATAGCTTCGGCAGACCTGTACCGTTTACCAGCATCGTTCAACCCCCCTATATTCAAGGAACAAATTCTCAACCTACCCATCATAATAACTTTTATTCCAGTGCAGTGACTTAAAACATCTCAATAATACAGTATCAATCAACCTATACTCTTTACCAAATTTCCCTGATTTCCCTGAAATTTTTTTAACTCCCCCCCTTACACTCCCCACCCCACTCCCTAACCCTCGACTACTCACCCAACCCACCCACCCCACCCAAGCCACCCACCCTGCAAATGAAGGCAACAGACCAACCAGGTCTGTAGAGGATGAATGCTGTGCTCTCCCGAAAATAAACATAACTTAACTTCCTAAGACTTTCTAACACTCTCTCAATCATCTGAGAAAAAGAATAGCGGGGGAATCACCCAAAATCTGATATTAAGCTAATTACACCCCGGGTTAAACTTTCCCTCCTGAATCCAAAAACTCCTTTGCCTTAATCTCGGATGTAAAAAAGCTTGTGGTATCCTTCCAAATTACTTTTAAACGAGCAGGGTTTAAAAGAAAAGCCTGAGCTCCTTTCTCTTGGAAGGGTTTAATCATCTGACGTAGACGCCACCGGCGTTCCACGGTGACATGGCAAAAGTCGGGTCTAACAAAAAAAGAAAACCCCTCAGCTTTTACTTGGGCATCTGGTCTAGCTCTTTCAAAAACGCTTTGCCTCAACAAAAAATTCCCAAAATATACCAATAGCGCCCTTGGTTTAGCATTAGGACGGAGAGGTGGACGAATAGAAAAGGGGACTCTGTGTGCCCTTTGTACCTCCTTATCCCAGTCCCAGCCAACCAAATCTGGCAAAGAGGTCTGCAACAATTGAACAATGTAAGAACGAGAGTCAGACCCTTCCTTCCCCTCTGGAATACCCAAAAATCTCAGATTGTTCCGACGCTGAAAATGTTCCCCCTCCTCAAGTTTCCACTGAATATCCATTAATCGTGCCTCATGAGCATCTACTTGGCCTTTGGAACCAGCAACCTCTAATTCCAACACATCTGTCCGAGTCTCAATGTCAGTCATGCGGTCACTAATATCCTTACAGGTCTTAGCGACCTTCCTGATAGCCCCTTGGAGTTTACGATAGGCATTCTGTGACCTCTTGCTTTCCGCCCGGGACTCCTCTCGATGTGCTGCAACACATTGCATAATCGACTCTAATGTAGAAGGAGCTGCATTAAGCCCAGCTTCTGAGCCAGTAATCAAGTTGGGGTTAATGCTGCCCATCAATTGATCTCCGAGTGTATAGTCCGAGTTCAGATTCGCCTGTTTCTGGCCTTCAAGACTCGTTGGACAGAGATTCAGAGAACGTACCTTTGTCACAGATTCAGAAGCAGAAAGTAATTTAGCTTTAAACTGTGATTGTGGCTCATCGCTAGACAGGGTATCTCCGCCTGAATCAGAGGCACCATCAGACCACGTTACATCAGAGAGAGAATAAAAGTCATTTGCCTCTGAGTCAAGATCCCTATCGCAATCCTGGCGTGGAGTTCGGTGGCCCCTGAAACCCCCCTTTTTTCTAGGGGCATGATCTTTCATCTGAACAGGAGTACTCTTATTTTCCCCCAACAAAGCCTCACTCTGACTTGGCAGTGGCACAGATATCTGAACGGGGGGTATATTCCCCCCACCCTCCAATGAAACCAACGGACTCTCCTGGCCCAGGTCCTGGGCTGGACAAGCACTCTGTTTAACTGTAGCAGCATTAAGCTGTAAGTCCAAAGGTTCGCCTTTGCCGCCCGGGCCAGCCATGCTTAGTATGGGCTCCTTCCCCCCCTCTTTCCCTCCAGGCAGCTCTTTGCACCGCTCCTTACTTGGTGGTTCGAAAGCCCCAGCTCCACCTTCTTCCCCATCATCTCTGCCGTCTCCACTAGCGTTGCGATTGCCACACGCATTGCTATCCCTGTTGCAGGCAGCCGGCGCAGCCAGCGCAGCCTGCCCTCTCAGCAGGTCGATTACCGATACTGAGGACCGATGTGGCTGGGGCTGAGAGCACCCGCCCTTCCCCTTCCTGTCTGCGGAGGTCTCCGGGAGAGCGCTGTGCTTCTGTCTGCGTCCACGACCAGGAGCGTCATTCTCTGAAGTAATTGCCGGTTGCCCTGGTCGATCCGCTGCACCTTTCCCCCGCGGAACCACCTTTGGCCCCATGTTTGAGGGACAGACTGAAGCCGTGATCGGCAGACGGGAGGCACAGAGCCTCTCGATGCGTTCCAACCGAGGAAGCAGCTGCTCCGTGTATCGGGCCAATGCCGAAACCCAGCTGCGTAAGTTATCCGTTCTGTCACTACACTCCTTATACATGAGTTGCTTTGTCTTAGCAAGGGCTCTCAGAAACGTGTTGCATCCTTAGTTTAGAGGCATTAAAATATCGTCATGATTTAGAGAATTTTCCGTCTTTACTCCGGGAGAGCACAACCGGCTGAACACCTCCCTCCTCACTCAGCCGCCATCTTGCCTGGACAATGAGAAGCTAGCTTTGCTGTGCAGGAGGGATCTTCCCCCTTCCAGAAATATGACAAATGCTAGCGAACTCACAGAGCACTACAATGCAAAGATGTAAGAGATAATGGACACTACAGCATGGTTAAAACTAAAACGAATTATGGACAAAGATAAAAATCCCTGGTTCAGCAGAGCACTAAATGAAGAAAGACATAAGCTGAGACTAGCATTACGGAAATGGAGACAACTACCATCATCCCCACAGCTAAAACTGCTTAGAAAACCAAAAGCGCCTGAAACAAACATATTATTAAATCAAAAAAAGAATTCTTCAGAACGGAATTGGAGAATACGAAAAACAGACCTCGGAAACTCTTTGAACTGGTCAAACATCAATCAAACAAAATGGCCAAATCTGCCCATAGAATTAACAAAATCTCAAATTAGCTGTGAAGAATTCTTAAATTACTTTACATCCAAGTCCACGTCCTTAGAATGTGAGCTCAGGACAGCAGCATCTACATTAGAGGCTTCACAACCAAGTGATTCATCACTGCTCAATCAGTCAGTACCCAAAAACGAAGCTCAATGGTCTACTTTCAAACTATATGACCACAACGACATCTTTAAAACCATATCGGCCATTAAGCCAAACAACCACCACAACGATCCACTCCCTGCAAACTTTGTGCTGTACATTGACCAGGCGATCATCCCCAGTTGGACATCTCAAGGATCTTTCCCAGACAGTCTAAAGATGGGCCAAATCATTTCCATCATATAAAAACCAACAGAGAATCCCGCAGACCCTAACAATTTTCGACCAGTATCCAACAATCCCCTCTTAGCAAAAGTGACAGAAAAATGTGTTCATCAACAACTAAGCCAACACATCTCTAAATGTAAACTACTAGATGATTGCCATTCGGGATTTAGACCAAATCATAGTATGGAAACAGCAATACTGCACATGGTAGACAACAAATTACTCACTCTGGACCAAAACAAAGCATGTCTTTTAATCCTTCTTGATTTATCATCAGCTTTCAACACAGTTAACCACGATATGTGGCTAGAACATCTCGAAAACAGGATTTGTTTTTCCGGGAAAGTTCTTGAATGGTTCAAGTCCTACTTGAGGAACAGATCACAAAGATTTCTGGTGAATAAAAACTTGTCAGCATCCTCCCCCATTCAGATAGGGGCTCCACAAGGCTCAAACCTCTCCCTTTCACTATCCACCTTGCGAACATCTCTTTCCACATGTGCGCTGATGACCACTCAGATTTAGATTAAGATTTCCTCTTTTGAGGCAATCATAACAATGAACAATGCATTTAGGGTGACAGTGCTATGGTTAACAAGCAATCAGCTTAAACTAAACACAAAAAACTGAATTCCTCCTACTGTCCCCCGCCAAAAACCCACCCATTATAAAAGAACGGACTAATTTGATCACTGCACTCAACTGCACCCTGAACATTGCAGAATCAACCACATTTCTAGGAATCACTCTAGACCAGAGCCTAAACATGCAATCACACATCAACACGTTGGCTAGAAATGCACAATTTCACCTAAGCTATATTAAGAAATTGAAACCATTCATCGAAGCAGCAGACTGCCAAATGGCAGTTCAGGTATTAGTAATCCCTAGGATTGAATACTGATGCAACACTTTCAGGACTCCCCAAGATTGCAACAGCTACTCTAAAAGCCTGCCTCAGTGCAGCGCAAGGCTTTTAACAGGTTAAAAAAACATTTCCCACTTCTCTCCTCACCTGAAAGCGCTAAATTGGCTACCTTATGAAGCCAGAATTCAGCTGAAATTGACTGGTATGACACACAAAGCACTACACTTCAATTCACCAAGATATCTAGCTCAGAAATTGGAGATTTTGGGCGGAAGCAGACAATCCAGGAGCGCCAGAGACCTAGTGCTAAAGCCACCGATTTTCCGGAAAAAAAAAACTTATGACAGACCGTTTTCGGGTACTGCACCGAGAATATGGAATTTGCTCCCTCCAAGTATCAGAAGGTTACGTAACTCGGCAAGATTCAAGAAAGAAACCAAGATCTTTCTAATGAGTACATTTCTACCATAACCAATACCAAACAACGTCATAAGATTCTCCTAAATCCTCTTGCTTAAAGAGACAAGAGCATATTTTGCTAAGATCCAATTTCACCTGTTTTATACAGGTTCTTGCTTCCCTTTGTTCTATGGTTCCTCTAGACTTACATTCTGTGAATGTCCTAAAGCCTTTCTTGGTGAGTGAAGTGTCTGTGACAACTTTCAATTGGACTTCAATATGTTTAATGCTGTCCAGAGTATTGCACTAAAGAAAAAGTAGTCACGTCCTTTACTGTGAAGCGCTCTGATACCCTATGGGGTCAAGTTTGCGCTATACGAAACACAGAATAAATAAATAAATAAATTCGCATTTGCATTCTTTGTTTTCATAGAGGAATCCATGCTCTAATTTCTCTTTTAAATTTCTTTCTGCTCATCATTCAGTTGTTCAACTAAGTGTTTGAAATCAACAATTTCCTGTCTTGCTTGTTCCATTCAAGTTTCCACCTCATTCATGGCTATTGCAGCTTTGTTTTCAAAAATTGGTTGTCCAAGATGATCTTGACTTAGTGGCCCTGAACTTTGACTGCTTTGTGAACTCTTCTTAGCTACCTGAGCAGTAATATCTTCCTGTTCAATTTCATGATTTAACGTCTGCAAATAGTTTGGTAAGACTGAACATTGAATGGTATATTTCACAGTATTGAAAGAATCTTTGTAGCAATCAAAGTATCCAAGTAAATCTGATTTAGCACACCAAATCTTGAATAGTTTCAGAAGTTCCAAATATATAAACTATCTTCTGCTTGGCATTTGGCAACTAAGTTTTCTGTGGTTAATTAGTTATCATTTTGCATGTTCCAGCAAACAACCATCACATCCAACTACTGCAAATTTTCCTCCTTCTATGTTTTCTGTTACATTGCTTTTGTATCTGTAGTGTTGAAGCAGATCATAAAGGCACATGTTTTCAAGGTGTGAACTCTTTCTTGGATAGTATGTGCCCAACATATTTGACTTCACATGGTCCGTACTTTCCAAGTTGAACTCTGCTAGGTGCTGAATTTCTGGAAAGACTTCCACACTCTATTTCGTAGAATTTCTAGGCCTTCATTTACCCAAACAATTCCCCTTGACTTCGAGAACAAACTGGCTGAGCTCAACGGGTCACAGCACTCATAGGACCATATTTCTGTATGGGAAAACGTTTTCAACAAATTTGTGTCTAGAGTCTTTTCTGCAAAAATCTCCTCCCACATCTACTTCAGCTCTGTCATCTCTAATTTTCTGATATATGAAGTGACGTACTGAGCAACAGCGATGGGGTTGTCTGTAACAAACTGTATATCTATATTTGCATTCCACATTTTGAAAATCACAGGAATATAGTGACTAATATTTTTGGAGGCCTTTATTCTTCTGAGGTTGTATGTGTTATTGGTGATTTTTGGGTCAGTGTATGTCTGATTTTAAATAAAAAGCTGTTCACTCTTCTGTGGGAAATGAGAGGTCGCTGAAATCAAAACCAACATCTTGGGTAGAACTTTCCTTTGCATCTGTGTTTTCAACTGCAGTACTTGCCACATCTGTGTGTTCGGAAGTGCAAAACTTGTTGTCTCAGGCCTGTTTCTTCATTATCTTTCAGGGTGGGCATGTCACAAACTGTTCTATGAAAGACAGTACCGACTCATCACTGTCTGTTCAAAATTTTAGTGCATCTTTTATTCATAACAACATGTGAATATGTGGAGCACCTTTTGTTTGGTATTCTTTTTTCCAAAAGAGATGAGTTACTTCCCCAAAAGGAAGATTTGTTTTGTTGCAGATGAAAGACAACATTGCTTGAAACCTGTGGTGAAATATCTACAAACATTAGCAGGATCCAAAGAGCAAAAGTTCTCCTGCTGTCTTCCCATTGATGTCCTTAATGTTTGCTTCTCTCAAACATTCAAGCAAGTCATCCCACGCATACTCAGCACAACTGATAGTCAGAAACCAAGTAGGTGCACCCAGATTTCTCAACATACTTTTCAGTTCTCCATGATGACAATACCAATACTTGTTGGTACCACATTGGCATGCTATTAAATGAATCAAGTTGCATTCTAAGTTTTCATCCTTTCCATGTACTTTGTCAATTAATTGCTTTGTGGAGAGATTTTTCAGATTATCTCCTGTCTTCAGTATGTGATTTACAGCGTATGAAAGTCCAGACAAGTCACTCTCTAACGGAAGATGGAATATGTAGGGAATACACTGGCAAAGTCTTGGATCCTCTGAATATAATCTGGTTGACTGGTATTCAGGAGCTGGTATCTATATGGGGTGGTCATCATAGCAGCCATCTACTCCAGTGAGAAACAGTTGTGAAAAACAGCAAGCCTCTAAACCTTTCTCCCACACTCACATTTTCTTTTACTTTTTGTAAACATATATACTCATGCCTTTTCTAACATTTTATTTTTAAACTAGACCTCAATTGACATCCCTGTTAAATGTTTTTGTTGGTCTCTATTTCTGTTTCTAAGTTTCAGTAAGAATCTCTTCTTAATGAAAAGGTGCAAAAAGCAAGCACAAGAATGATACACCACTCTCATTCAAGGGAACCATTAATGGCAACCTTTCAACTTTGCTTTCAAGGTTACACAGTCAGAAAATAAATCAAAACATCCCTTTCATATTTTACTTATGGTATACCACTTTTTAATGGTCAGCGATGTTAACCGTTTCTAATACTCCTCTAAAGAAAGCCCAATTTGGTAGTGGTTTGGGGTGGATTTTTGGATCCACCATGATGCTCAGCATGGCCCCCATGTAACTACGTGGCGGATCTGTGAATCTGCACCGGAGTCTGTGAAATCATTTAACATTATATTACTATACATTTCCACCTACATTTAACTTCATAAGACAGTACTAATTTAGAAAATAATTCCTCCACAATAAAGAATGCGTGTAGACCACTCTACTTTTACATTTGAAAGTACAGCCTCTTCAGAACCCTTCCACCTACACAGCTGTAGCTCAGATCCCATAGCAACCGCCTTATGAACACTCTCTTGTTCCAGTAGGTCAAAAGTTCACAACACTTTCTCTGAGCAGCATACTAGCTTCAAATGCAGCTGTAGCAGGAGTGGTTGACTGTTTTCAAATATAAGCAGATCCCAAATAGCATAATATATTTTATTTATTTTTCCAGGGCCCTCACAGATCTAGTTACTTTCTTTAAAAATCACAACCTAATTTTAGCTGTCTGCATATGTACAGCATCCAATCAAATGTGTTATTTTTTATTAAGTGCCGTACTACATTTAAACTGCATTTCATTTGGAAAACTGTCTCATTCTGCTACAGCCTTCTCCTGTGTGCTACTCCACCTTGCCTTACAAATGTATGGATTGTGGGTCACATCTTTGTGTTTTGGGCTAGAGAGTGTGCTAGAAAGAGTGGCATTGACAGGGACATGGGTTTACCTAATGTAGATATTACTTGGGTTGACTAGAGAGGTTTAAAGTGGCATCAATTGCTGTACTTGGTTGAAAGCATTAAGATCTGCAAACATGCAGACCTCATGATTGTGCTTTGTGGTGGCAATGGCTTAGGCAAAGTGACTGGGGTTGGACTGGAAATCCTAATGAAGGATACCTTTGATTAATTATTTGTACTTTTCCTTCACACTGCCTTTGTGTTTCCTAACATTTGCCAAAGGCAGGAAGGAAGTGGTCAAACAAATTCTGTTTGCATTCCTGAGAGATCATTACATGGGCTTTTTCTTTAACAACAACCTACGCTTTGACATGGAAGGGCTCTACAGAACCAATGGAGTGCATTTTACAGAGATATGCAACAGGGTGTGCCTAAACAACTTGAAAGACTGCATCCTGTTTTATGTGTAGTCATAATCTGCACGCAATATACATGAAGGCTTTTTAGAGCCTCCCCTTTTTCCAAACACTACTTTATTTATTTTTTAAATCCCCTTTTAAAATAATTGTTACTGCCCTCTGTGGCTCGGTTGTGGATCTGCAAACCACAGATACACATTTAATAGAAAGCAAGGCATTTATGATTTCCTTCTACGGCTTTGTGATTATATCCAACACTTTGTGTGTGTGTATATGTGACTGGTTGTGTAGTGTCTGTGTGGGTCAGTGAATGAGTGTGTCAGTGTTTAATTGGATATTAAAGTCTTTCAGTGCCTCAGGCAAAGGGTGTAAGAGGACCGATCTGGGTATGTGAGTGGGTGTGAGAGTATCTGTGTGTGTCTGAGTGAGTGTGGGTGTATCTGCATGAGTATATGAGTGGGTGTGGGAGGATTTGTATGAGTGTAAGAGTAAGTGTAAGAGTGTCTGTATGGGTATGTGAGTGGATGTGAAAGTGTCAGTATGGGTGTCTGAGTGGGTGTGAGAGTATCTGTATGGGTGTCAGAGTATCTGTCTGGGTGTCACAGTGGGTGTAAGAGCATCTGTCTTGGTGTGTGACTGAGTGTGAGACTATCTAGGTATCACAGTGGGTGTAAGAGTATCTGTATGGGTATCAGAGTGGGTGAGAAAGTGTCTGTCTGGGTGTTTGACAGTGTATGAGAGTATTTGTATGGGCATCAGAGTGGGAGTGAGAGTGTCTGTGTGTGTGCAAGTGTGAGTGTCTGTCTGTGTGTGTGAGTGGGTGCAACAGTGTCTATATGTGTGTAATAATGGGTGTGAGTATCTGTGTGTGTGTGAGTGGGTGTAAGAATGCCTGTCTGTTTTTGTGTGTGAGTAGGTGTAAGAGTGCCCGTATAGGCATCACAGTAGATGTGTGAGAGTGTCTGTGTGTGTGAGTGGGTGTGACAGTGTCTTTATGGGCATTATAGTGGGTGTTAGTGTGTCTGTATGTTTGTGTCAGTGGGTATTAGAGTGTTTGTATGGGTGTCAGAGTAAGTGTAAGATTGTCTGTCTGGGTGTGTGAGTGAGTGTGAGAGTATCTGTATGGGTGTCAGAGTGTATGTGGGAGTGTCTGCCTGGGGGTCACACTGGGTGTATGAGCATCTGTCTGGGTGTGAATGTGTCTGTTTGGGTGTCATAGTGGATGTGAGAGAATCTATATGGGTGTCACAGTGGGTATGTAAGTACATATATTTGTTTTATTCACTGCGAGATCAGCAGGTCCGTTGCACATTTACACAGGAGCCATCCCACAATGGATCAGCAGATATGGCAAGTGGCAAAAAAAAGGTTTTTGGCCATTTTGCTGGCCATTGTACATCCTTTTCTCACATCTATAGCACAAAATTTGGGTCAGGAAAGCTTTAACCTGATCCCTTCATTTATTTTTGATGCTACTTTTCAGCCCTGGGGACCCTTCCCCGATATATAAAATGGTCGCAGCAACTTTTCTGTCAAGTTGCAGCCAGCCAGCAAGGACCTTGCTGTGGAGTGGAGAGCAGCAGAGGAACCACAGTTGGATCAGCAGAAGGTTCGCATAAACAGATACATACAAATTTGTTTTTTCTTTTAATGCCTCTAAAACTTATAAATGGATTTAAACCATATCACAAAAGATCTCTTTCTGGGCCAAGAGCTAGCATTCTGCCAAATTTGGTGTAATTCCGCCCAGCTGTTCAGGCTATAGTCGTGTTCAAAAGCGTTTGAGGACCCCCAATTAATTGCAACCCCCGCTTTTCGGGGGCTGAAAGACAGCAGTTGAAGTGAGTGACAAAATAGTTTTTAACATTTTGAGAGGATTCGTCAAATGGCGCCAAAGTTATTGGCGAAACAAAAAATGCTTTTCCTATGGAAATTAGGTCCTAACCATCACTACCTCCTGGGGTGGTAGATGGGTGTGTGTGGTTGTATGTGTGTTCAGGCAATGAGTACATCACAGACTGTATGGGGTAAAAGGTTCCTTTCTTTGGAACATGTAAGCAGCTTATGACAATTTAGAATAATTTTGATAAGGCCTAACTAATACAAATCAAGTCTAACACCCGTGCTGAACCTAATTGATTCCCCATGAACATTTCCCCATATTGAACCTCATCTCCAACCCCTTAGTTTTGCCACCTGCCTACCTCCTGCCTCATTCCTCGGTCATCCTAGTTTTCCCTCTGTTATAAGCTATTCTGACTGCCCCAGCACTTCCTGCCTGCCTCAATCTCACCCAAATCTGCCTGCTCAAGAAACTATAGCAAAACATTAAGGTTTTATAAGAAAACTGATTGCAAAAACTTATAATTAATTAACTTAAAGGGAGGGTGGGAGGGGCAACCAAGACAAAACGCTTTGCCTACCTCGGCTTACGCAATTCAACTGAGGGAAAGAACACGGCGTTTGAAATCATCACATTCTAGAGCGGGCACCTCACCCACTCCACAGCTGCTGCGTGGGCCGTACCATTGGCCCAAAGCCACCCGGGGTGGATATTCTATGAATGCCACCCCCAGGATCCCCCATCAGGCAATGAGTACATCACAGACCATATGGGGTAAAAGGTAGTTTTATGTGCAACAGGCAAGCAGCTTATGACAATTTACAATATATATATTTTTTTGTAGATTTTTATATAGCGTAAACTAGACCCGAGACATCGGGTATCAGAGCGCTTTACATGAGCACCAGTTGTGTTACATGAGGATACATTAATTTTTTGTTAGACACGGGAAGATTACGCGATTTTCCCAGAATCACAGGATGTTGAGCATTGTTGCTGAGACTCGAACCCAGTTTCCCAGCTTCGAGGTCGACTGCTCTAGCCGTAAGGCTACATCCTCTCCCTAATTTTGATAAGGCCTAACTAATACAAATCAAGTCTAACACTTGACGCCCCTAATTGATTCCCCATGAACATTTCCCCATATTGAACCTCATCCCCAACCCCTTAGTTTCACCACCTGTCTACCTCCTGCTTCATTCCTCGGTCATCTGTTTTCTCTCTCTCCTCAGCTATTCTGACTGCCTCAACACTTCCTGCCTGCCTCAATCTCGTCCAAATCTGCCACCAGGAAAAAACCCTGGACAGGCGTTTTTCCTGTACCACCTCCCCCTGATGTCTTTAATTAGGACAACATACCAATATTGACTAGGATACAAAAAAATCTAAATCCAACTTAATAAGACAAAATTATTTCATTTGATCAACATAAATATTTTTTGTTCACACTGTCGCTTAACAGTTAAAACAGATATACCACCGGCTAACAGCCAGCGGTTTTGAAAAAAGAGTTGAGAAAATAGCTGTCGCTGAAACAGCCCCTTTTAGCACCAAGTATTCAAACCCAGCATATCAGATAATCTCTCTTTAATGTTCAGCAAATATAATTCATGTGCTATGAATGAAAGACGAACTCCATCAGGACGGAAAAAGTGGAAATCCTCTTTCGTTATACCTACATGAGCCAGCCAACTTATCCCATTAATACTGGAAAAACTATAGAGTTCTCTGTTAACTTTCCGTCTGGCTCTGTCTACAGCTGTGAATTTTTTGGCTCCCATCCAAACCCTTCTAGGTACTAGAGCAGTCAGGATCAGTTTTGTATTAGGCCAGGATGTAATTATTAGCTCTAAATCAGATTTCATTGCAATTAGCAGCCCAAGACCTGAAAGTTGTACAATATCGTTTTCGCCCAAGTGAATAAGCAAAATGTTTGGACATGTTCTAGACAAACGGAATTCATTAACAAATGGCATCAATTGACCCAATTTAATAACGCCTTCGCCCCACCAATCGGTCTTAATATCATCAAAGCTAAAGCCAAGGTTCTGTCCATAATGATTCCTTTCGGCTTGCTTTGCTGCCAATTTTATAAATGAATGTCCAACGATCCAGACTCTTGCCATAGACGCAGATGGGCTCAACAGATTACCTTAAAAGAGAAAGATTTTAGCAACGCAGTAAACATTTATAAATCCTCTAATTCTCTAACATATTTCAAACAACAATTGGAAGACCAGCGGGCTAAACCTTTTAACTGCTTCAAGGAGAAACCCACTCTCACTGCCTCTGAAGAGGCACCTATTCCGAAGGAGTGGGTACCAAACTCAATAGAACTATAACCTAAGAGGCTTAGGGCCTTATGTAGGTGGGCTTGCATTTACCACTTCATAAATACCGAATCATACCGATTCGGTATTTATGAAGTGGTAAATGTAATGTAGGTAATGAGTCGGTAAATATTACCGAATCGGAAAAATTCGGTAATTACCGAATCGGTATTTACCGATTCGGTAATGAGGCATATCTTCCCATTGATGGGAAGGTATGCCTCATTACCGAATCGGTAAATACTGATTCGGTAATGGGGGAGCACATGCAAGGGTGGCAGGGTGTCACATTGACACCCTGTTGCACCCCTGATTCGGCCATGTGTGCACATGTGGCGCACATACATGCCCTAAGGGCATGTATGTCTGCCACATTGCACACTTAAACGTGCACAAAAATGCTTTTTGTCACCTATTCGTCATTTACCACCAACTTTTAGTTGGTGGTAAATAACGAATCCCCACACCCACCACACACTCCCCCTACATCTAATTTCATGATTCGCTATTTACCGAATCGGTAAATTTACCGATTCGGTAATATTACCGATTCGGTAATTTTACCGATTCGGTAAATACCGAATCATGAAATTCTCCCCCTACATCTGAAAAGCCAAAATACCGGTCGGTAACGGTATAATTACCGAAAATCGGCCGTTACCGACCGGTATTCGGCTTCCTACATGAGGCCCTTAATGCTTTTCTTAAAACTGCTAGAATCTGTGATGCTTTGAAAGAAGAGCTATTCTGATGTTTGAAAGTAAAGGTGGGCAAAGAACCATTTGCTAATCTAAATTCAAACAACGCTTTCACCGGGCAAAGCGGGCCGCCCAGCTTCCGCAACACCACTGTAGCTCCTTTTCCCTTCTGATCTGTTTTTGATTTTTCCAACAGAATTAGTAAAGACATTTTGGTTATTAATACATTTGAAACTTTTAGCCCTTCAGAATCTGTTCTACCCAGTAACTCTGAGATCCTGAAGGCTCCGAAAAATAACCAAGCCATACACAGTTTGAATAATAAGAATTCAAATTGTGAATAGGAAATCTGTGGTAAATCTTGATTCCAACATGCAGCTTTTCCTTATGGAAATACTTCATTTCACACTTTACCAAAGCTACTTCAAGTGGGAAGACCAGTGGTTTTTACAGCTCACTGGGACTTCAATGGGCAACTGCACTGCTCCAGCATATGCAAATATTTTCATGCATAAATTTGAGGAAGATAACATTTTGTGTACTAACACCTGGAATGAACATGCTGTAATTTTTTTGAGATGCATAGATCACATTTTCATTTTATGGAGAGGTCCACAACAGGAGCTGGTTGGTGCGCTGAATGCATTGAATGAAATCAACGAAAGGATAAAATATACTTTTAAGATTCACCAAAACACCATGAAATTTCTGGATGTTCAAATTAGTCGAGTTTCTAACAAACTGGAAACCAGCATTTTTCGTAAACACACAGACAGGAACAACCTCCTACATTTCAACAGCTTTCACCAAAAATCCCTTAAAAATCATCTACCATACTCCTAGCTGTTGCGCGCCAAACAAATTGTATCTCAACCCGATATTTGTGCTGAACAAAGTGAAGCCATGCTTATGAGTTTTGCCCAACGGGGTTACCCTCAAAATATTTTAGAACAAGCAAGATCCCGCAGCACTTTGAAAACCCGGACTGATTTATTGACCAAAATTCAAAAGCTGGTTCAAAATCGGATGGTAGTGGTGTCTAAATTCTCGACCATGAGTCATTGTTTTAAACAGACCGTCACAAAACACTGGCCCATATTAGCCATGGAACTGGATTTCAAGGGACTCTTTTCTGAGAAACTCATTTTCGCATTTAACACAGGTAAAAACGTTAAGGATTTGTTGACTCAACCATCAAGGGAGATTTATCCCACCACCTACAAAGGCACAACACTTTGTTACAATTATAGCAATTGCAACAACATCCCATAAGGGGCACGAAAATCAACTTAAGAGTGAATGCGGCTTGCAACCCGACAAATAAATAATTGGGTTTCACCCTCTTTCATCATCTTTTCACATTCAACAGGCCAACAATCTCGTGATACACCTTCCTTGGTCATGTTTTGTGTTTTTTTTATCAATGCCATGATTATTTTCTCTCGGCCATACCAGTTTTCTACCTTGGCAGAAATCCTGGTTTTACCTTTCTCCTTATCGCTGTACAAGTTATATGTGTTCTTTTCATTTTAAGCCTGTGTTGGCATCACATGATGCGCATTAAGTATGACAATTTTTGTAATAGTGTACTTGTTTGTATTGTTTCAATATGGCGACCGCCATTCCACATTTAAATTGGCCTTAAACCTCTTTTACTGGCTTCTTGCCTGCTTTATACCACGGGACTTCCTGTCCCAGTTACAACTTTTACAACATTCGGAGACGCAAGATGCCCGCTGCATGTGAGTACTTTACACTGATTCACGCACACCGGTTTCTTGTCACTTGCATGCTTACACACTTTAGGGTGCGTATCACAGCTTTATAGCACGCTTATACTAGTTTTGTTATCGTTTGTTTTACTTAACGGCTTGCTGTTTATCTTTTCACACACCGTTGATTTCATCGACAAGTGGTCCACTTGGTTCTTTAACTCTGCGCACGATTTTCTTAAAACTCACTGATATCACATTACAGTTCCTCGTTTTCCCTATCACCTCTGTCGTTTTTATTCATGTAATGTGCACGCAGGTTAGTTTGGATTTGTTTTTATGTCTGTTGTTGGCCAGCAATGGCATGCATATGTCTCCGTTTTGCACACGCTTCCTTTTCCATTTCAACTTCATGTCGAGCACGTTTCTTTTGCACCCTAATGGTCTATTTTCATTGAAGTTATCTGACATTACATTAATGGTCTGGTACCCTCTTACAATCATTGCTTACATTTTTTGTAGAGCATGTCCCCTGACGAAGGTCTGTAATGGACCGAAATGCATCGGGAGATACTCATCCAAAGATTGTGATTGATGCTGCCAAAGTCTACTTCAAATGTTTTTGATATGAAGGCAACAATATCAAACACTTAATAAACGAAGCATACGTTCTTTGCTTTACTGAGGATCAATCATTGTGTACTTGTTTTTCATGAACTTTTAAACCCAATCTGTGGGTCCTATGCTGTGTTCAGGGGGATGTCCCCTAACCAGGAGACGCTACTTGTTGTGTATCTAATTTACATTCTGTGACCAGAGAGTGAAATCCCAGAGACACGCAACAAACTTACAAAACATACATCTCGGTAGTGCATGTTCTAACTCTGTTGACACTTACCAAAATTCTTTGTTCATTCAATGGTGTAGAGAAAAGCGTGTCAGAATTCTCCCTTTCATTGTCCAACATCATGCAGGAGGCTTTGGACCAGCTTACTTTTTTTTTTACTGTACTTCAAGTCCTTTTGCAGTATCATCCCCGCGTTGGCCTACAAGTCGCCAAAACTTGCTGACACAGGAACATCGGAAACTGTTGCTTATGACATATCACTCCCTTTTTTCTCTTCTTGAACCCACACCCATTTACCTGCACCTTCTTGAACCCGACCATATTTATTTGATATATCCTTCTCCTTAACAAACCCAGTCTTAGAGCATAATTTCTCATTACTCTAATTAAAATCAGAAGACTGATACCCATTAGCTGATTGCAAAACTTGGTTGCATTTTTCTTACTTCTAGGGAACCTTCGCCATTTTGTATTTTGTTATGAGGTAACAATAAATCACCCTTCTCACCAGAAATAATAGGGGATAATGACCTCTCACCTGATATAGTCAGTACATTTTGAGCCATCTGAAACTTTTTACAAAAAATAGAAATATTTCTTTTGCTATAACTTTCATTTAAAGTAGCAGCCTGATCAGTAGAGACATTTTCTGTATATGAAGCACCACTAGGTGGCATTGCCACTGTATTTTTGTTAAACACCTCCTCACCCTTAATAAAACATGCTCCTTTAAGACATTTCCCCCTCCCTAATAGCCTGCCTCTTACCGCGTGTGTGCGCGATCTGCCCCTCCCTTTCTTTAAAACCAAGGAAGCAGGCTGTTGAGAGGAGGTAAGAGGAGTTTCCTCCTTTAAAATCCCCTTAATACCTGTGCTACCCACCTTATTACCCTCATTATTGCAGGAGCTGTCACTCGACGAGCATGCCAGCACAGGCGCTGAAACGCCGTCAACTGACACCCACCTCTTCCTTAAACCCAGTCGAAGCCTGATCGAGAGTGCCCAGGACCAACAAATCCTGCCGCCCCGCATAAGAGCCTCAACGCTTCCCTCACGGAAGCGGAAGACTCAGCCATGACTAAATTAAAGTCATTAGGTAGCACTGCTATAGTTTTTTTGCACTGATTTTAATAGGTGTGAGGAGTTGGTGTAATTCATAGAAGTTTTTCTCCGCACAACCCTTTTTAGATCTCATTCATATTTTTGCACTGCACCACATAGGATCATCCATCATGGATACAATTATCTCTCTTTCCTTCACGTGAGGTACAACTCCACCAGTTATTCTGAACAATAGAGCTTGCCAGTGAGTAGTCTCTATGATCAAGAGACAGACCTCTCATATTGGGTGGATGACCAAATGATAAAAATGATCAAGAGAGCAAGATTGATAAGAATCCATGCTCTGTTCCGAGAGTAAGATTGATGGGAATCCATGCTCTGCTCTTAGATCCTATGTGTTGATTTCGTATACATATATATTTGTTTTTCTGTGCTTCTTTTCATTGGACCCCCAGTTCTCCTTTTGTGTTTGATTAAATTAAAGGTGGCCCAAAAGATGACACAAACCGCCAGCAATGAAGACAAAACGTTTTGCCTACCTCGGCTTACGCGCTTCAACTGAGGGAACGAACGTGGCGTCCCAAATCGCTGAGTTCTAGAGCAGACACCTCACCTGCTCCACAGCTGCTGCCTGGGCCGTACCATTG
This sequence comes from Triturus cristatus, assembly GCF_964204655.1. Lineage (NCBI taxonomy): Eukaryota > Metazoa > Chordata > Amphibia > Caudata > Salamandridae > Triturus > Triturus cristatus. Next base: position 1,362,251,424 of record NC_140589.1, read on the forward strand.
GCCCAAAGCCGCCCGGGGGTGGACATTCTGCAAATGCTACCCCCAGGAGCCCCCATAGTGTGCGAATATATGTTAAAGTATGTAATTATATATTTATAATCATTATTGCCACTCTGAATACATTAATAAAGTAATTGAAATGCATCTTTGTAAACCTGAACATATGTATATCACATGAAACTTCTGATTTGACTAATGAAAATACCCACATATTTCATTATTTAAAAAATAATCAGTAAATGTATTTCAAAATAAACCACGACAAAGAACAATGATGACAGACAAAGAGGCCAAAATTTCCCGAAAATATAGCAAAAACTAACTCTTGCCTGCATGCCCCTTATGTAGCACTCATCACTTCAATCCTTCTAAAAGTCATTTGAAATGTCTTTTTATGCGCATAATATTGTTGCATGCAAATTGTTCTATAAATAATATTGGCGGAAAGAAAAGAAAATATATTAATTGAGAAACGATTTAGGCTGACTCAGCCTCATACATAAGACAAAAGGTTAAGTAAATGCCAAGGCCGCTATGTCTCTTCATACAATGAATATTCGTTTTAGAATCATTAATGTCTACTTTGAAAGCAGAGTCCTCTTTGAAACTTCAATGCCAGAATGACCAAGGCCAGAGCGCCTTCTTTTCAATTTAAAGCTAAATTGCTTGCCAATATCAGACTGAATAAATACAATTGACATTGTTAATAAAGACAACAGCAAATGGTGTTCTTAATGTGCAGCCACATTTTTCCCCTTTATTGCTGTATGAACATTTGATCTGCACACATAATGCCATTTCTGAATAAAAACTAGATGCTAACGTCAACAGGTTCATTACTTACTCATTAAGTGGTTGTATAAGCTTCTTCATGTAATAAACATTATTAAATTGAAGCAAAACATTTCCTTCCAATTTGGTTCAATTAAGAACTACGATGCAAATCTTATCTTCCAAGGCAAATCTTTAGCACAGGATTAATACATTGAAAAAAACAATATTTGTGACTCTGAAGTTGTAGGATGTGGTACTACATATGTACAAGTATTTACATATACAGTAACCTTGATCATGCTAGAATCTCCCTTTCAAACTCAGTACTGTCAAAGACAAACGTGTCATGGGTTTTGCAGCTAGCTAAACATGTGCACTAGCATGTTTTCTTGCAGCAGTCTTTCACCTCCCCACATCTGTCCCTCTTCCTCTTAGTTGGATTTGGAGGAGAGTGAAGCTGATGAAAAGGCAGCATATGTCCTTTGACCCAGTCAGTTATGAGAAGTATGAGCTTCGGTTTTCCCAGGCAGAAATGTCAGTCCCCCTACAGAAACATACAGCTGCAGTCCTGGGAATAACATGCATGGTTGGTTCAAGACTGCACCTGAATCCATGACCAATTAAGGTCGGGGAGGAACGGATCCATGCCAGATTTTCAGGATAATCTCTGACTACATAAATTACGGTATACATTTGTTCTACTGTGTTGCATTGTATGCAAACCGATGTTATATGGATGTCCTAAAAATCTGGCATTGATACAGCCATCCCGGACATTTGGTCACGACAATTGCCTCATTTAATGAATACCTCACAGGCCCCATGGAGTATACGCATCAGTGATCACAAATAAAAAACATCCATTATTAGCCCCTCACAAAACCTCACTCAGGAATGATCTTTAATGGCCCAATTAAGGAATCAGTTTTAACAGCCCCACAAAAAAACCATTATTAATGGCCAAACAAAGTAAACAGCATTTATGGCCACACAAAGTTGCTACCTTTAATGACCCCACACTGTAACTAGCTTTAATGGGGCCACATAGTAAGTAGCAGTAATTGACCAACACAGTAATACGCATTAAAACCCTGACTTAATAATGATCATTGAAGCCCCACATTTCTGGCTCCACACGTTCATACAGAGAAAAGAAAGGTACATTCATGCACCTTCATGTATGTTGTGGTGTTTCAAACAATAGAGGGCGCCAAAATCCATGCTCTCCACTATTGGGATTATGTATAGATACCAGCCATATGACTGACATGTTGATTGACATCTATCTGGCTGAGCATGTGATACTGTTATATATTAATAATTGGGGATTCTCCGTCATCATATAACCGGCACTAGTCAGCTGGAATTTCTATTTAACTTCGGTGTATTGTTTTGGGATTTTTTTTACACTATATTCTGCCCTATTTCACAGTGTGTTTTTTTTCTCGACACCATCAGTACATCTTGCATTCAAACTGGCATGTACTGTTGCACTCATAACTAAGAAAAACATATGCACAAGCCCCTTGTGCCACTGGTGCGTCATCTATTGGGACGCACAGGCGGCGCATTTTACTGCCCCATATTTACAAGGACAGGAGAAGCCACCCTGGGTGACTTTTCCTGTCCTTGTAAGTATGGCCCCTTTACACACAGCACTTTGCGTGAAAGGGGCGTTCCATGGGTGTTGCTGTGGGTGTTCCCACGCAACACCTATGGAACCTGACATATTTCCAGATGTATGCGAAATCGTAAATCTGAAAATGTGTCTGATTGCTACACCTCCCCAGGGGAGGAGTAGGGAGGCGCAACTCGTTGTTTTCCTCTTTCTATGAGTGCTGCATTCTGCAGCACACATAGTAAGAGGAAATCACCTCTGTTGATTGTTTATATCCAGGAAGGTGACACTTCCTGCACATAAACCATCATTAAAACAATGATGTTTTACAAGTACTATGTGTGCTAATGCAGCACACATAGAAGTTGTAAAACGCCATTTCGGATTGTTTATGTGCAGGAAGGGAACACTTCCTGCGCGTAAACAGTCATCCCCGTGACACAGGCATCCTTGACCCATGGTGCAAGGGTGCCCACATCGTCGCATGGCAGCAGTCTGTGCGCCAGTGAAGGGGGAAGCACAGAGATGCCACATATTGTTGTAAATATGTCCCATCCCTGTGCTTTGAAAATGACTCAGTGTGGAGCAGCAAGATGCCTGCGGCACGCATTGAGTCACTTTCCTTGATTTTTTTTTAGGATTGGAACTGTTTGAGTAATCATTATCATTCCAAAGCATTTGTTGTATGGATAAAAAAATGTGAGCGTATACATAAATGATTCTTTGTGACCGGTATTCCCTTCATGGAAGATGGAAGATCATCTCCCATAGGATCTTAGGTATGCAGGTTAGTTTAAAACCTTTTAATTAGATGTAGTTTGCGTTTCCCTGGATAAAGGGGAAATGACTGATTATTTTGTTCTTAACACTTGTGATAATACTAGGCCATCAGTTCATCAATCAAGTCCGATGTTCTCTCCACACCAAAGTAACCTCCCAGGGCAGATGGAAGACACAAAGTCAGAACTTGGGTTTGTAGTTTGGGTACAAGCAAGCAGGCATACCTCCATATGGAGATCATTCCTCATCAAGCTTCTGGTTTAACTCTCAGCCCTCACGTCTAGTTCAGTGAAGGGCATCACTGAAAGACAAACCTTCTTGATGTCATCCCTGTGAGAGGAAAGGCCCTCTTTACAGTTGATAATCCAGGTCAGTGCACAAGGGTGAACATGTAGTCTGGAAAACAGAAGGATAATATCAACTCTCTGATGAACAGCACTTAGCAGACTTTAAAACCTGTAAATTGTTGTGCACAGTATACTTCATGGCAATGTGTAGGATGCCAAGGTATAGCGACCCAACTCATCTAAGGCCACTAGCTTCATATCTTCGAAGATGGAATTTGCTTCAAAAGTGTATTTACGTGAGCAGCATGCCCAGCGTAATACCTCACCTCTCTTGGGATCTATTTTGTGATTTCATCCTAACTTTCAATTGATTTAGGATTAACCCCCAAATCTCTGCACACATTGTGTGAAATTGACACTGGTTCACTTTGGCATGCACGTCCTAGTCCTGTAACGTCTACAGCACCAAACTGATATGCTCCGCTTCGGAGCCTGAGTAGATGAAGGTGCTATGTGTTTGACATCAAAGATATATAGTTATTCTCAGAACACGTCACTCACAAAGTACTGAAAGGCAGCTTCAGCATTGCACAGGGTGAAGGAGCTGAAGTGACTGAGTATAATGAGCATTTATGAAATTTCCAGTTGCTGTGCAGTTGAACAGCATCTGCTCAAACGCGCCTTATATATAGAACACCATAACAGTCATAGTTACACAGGTCACTGAGGTGTGCAGGTCTTTGCAATACCAATGTTTTATTTTATAGAAATCTTCTTAAAATAGGTCCCCCATTTACTGCTAGGCTAGAGACATTACTGCAGCTGCCATCTAAGTCTTAGCTGGACACTCTTTCACAAACTATCTTATATTGCAGCAGTAGTTGCAGGGATTAGATTTGTGCTTTTATTGTTTTCAAGCTTGGTTAGAGACTTTGCCAATTTGCATAGCTCTTCCTAATCATTTCTTCATTTGTCCTATAATTTGGTAGGTTTGTAAGGGAAGGGTAAGCCTGAACTCTTTTGTCCATCTTTCATCCACCTTTCTGCTTCCTAATGTAAATTGTAAATTGATACTTGTATAGCGCACTACTCACCCGCAAGGGTCTCAAGGCGCTTGTACGAATACCGCTGTGGAACCCATCCTGGCTTTCCCTGTGAGGCGTCCACTCCTGGGCACCTCCAAGGTGGAGGCCAGGCATCCTTAGCGTTGTGGGGGCCGTTGTGGAGATTAAGCAAGCTATTGCCCAGAGTTGCAGAGTGGGACTCCATGATTGGAAGAGGCACCGAGGCAAGAATTATCAGGTCCGTGGAATTTTGAGCACAAGACCCGCCGATGCGGGGAATTGAACCCTGGTCCCAGGCTAGACCTCTGCATCAGGGTCTGCCGCTCTAATCATTGAGCCACACTTCTCCACAAACTGGAAACTTACACAGCCCATTAAACGTATGTTGTAGGAAACACAACATTAAAAAGGAGGATACATGACTGTCTTCTTTATTCATGTACAATTGAACCAGAGACCCCATCAAGCCACATCCAACAACATCATGTCCTGGCTGTGTCTTCATGCAACTATCTCCTCAATTCTAGCAATAACATTCTAGTGATGATGTAGCTTTAGTAATAGCCACATCATTACTACATAAAAACAGACATCGACTGTTGTACGTGGTCACTATGAAAGATATTAAGAATGCCACATACCTTCCCCACTTAAGCTAATAGGAGAAGAAATAAGAAGATACATGAGACAAATGCAACAATTAGATGATTTCACACATAATCTTGTACATGCATACGTCTTTACTTCACAGGTCTTTACTTCACAGGTTGTGGTCTGAGAATACCATCATTCTCTCTAACAGAAATACCACAAAACGTTTCCACAGGGGGTACATTTGGCTGCTCTGTTAAAGTTCTAGATTTTGTGACCACATTCTTTCACACTTTTACAACCTGAAATGGTTGACTGAATTTAGAGAGCTTACCATCATCATTCTTGGAGATTTTTCTTTAACCCAATCCCCTATGCCAACTACTGTTTTCTTAACAGCTTTGTGCCTATATAACTCATTCTCTTACAATTTTTTCCATTCTTTCCTTTCACGCCAACCTCCCACTTGATCATTAACTTCTATCTGCTTCCTGTTTACCCAAACTGGCACAGCTGCACTGTTAGGAACTCTATCCCTAACCAGGCAAAATAGATACACCCTAGGGAGAGAGGCGTCAGACAATATTTCCGGACATTTTACCTCATACAAAACTCCCAATCAAACCCAGAAACCAAGGATTTTGCGCAAGAAATGGGCATGCGCGTTAATATAGGGGGGCGGGTGGAGGTGGGGGCTGGCCAACTCCGCTATGCTGCAGAGTGTACGGAGGTTTGCCTTCTCCGTGTTCTCCGTGGAACGCCGAGAAGGCAAATCTCCACACACTCCGCTGGTGGAGCGGAGGTCTACACCCGGGGCTACTTGATTTAATGATACACAGAACTTAAATCAAGAGTGGAGAAATGCTTGGCACATTAAGAGAACTTAGCAATTCATTGATATTAGGCAGGGTATAGTGATCCACAACCACCTCCTTGTTAAGTTCACTCAAGTCCACACATATCCTGGCCTCTCCATTGGCATTACGAGCCATTACCACAGGTGCCACCCATTTAGATGCCTCTACTTCTTTATGACTCAATTTTCAATCAACTTCATCAACTTAGACTTCATGCTATCTTTGACAGAGAGAGGTACTGTTAGAAATGGGGGTTCTGGTTGGCTAGGGTATACACCTAAGACAGGCTGAACCCACCACTCTAGTCCGGGCAAGGGAGTCACACAACCCTTGGTAGCTTGGCAGAGCAGTCAGGCTTATCCCAGAGGCAGTGTGTAATGCATTTGTGCAACACACACACACACACACACACACACATCAGTGAAACACTAAGCGCACCACAAAAAAAACTCCACACAAGGTTATATACAATTATCCATTGTTTTGCTCATACTTTAGACCACAATCACATAAATCATTGTGCCACTAGGCACTTGTCATGACGTCACATAGATCCTAAAATCACTTTGCTAATTGGGCAATTGTCACAACAGTAAAAGTTAGTTCAATCCCGTAAATCCTTATAGGCTGCAGATGTTACAAAAACCACATCACTGCATATACATGGCAAATCCTAAAGTAATAGCTGACAAATGCAAGGCATACATTACATAAATCATCACATCAGGGAATGGAAGGCAGAAGTTTACACCATAGACAACACAGGGACCATAAATGCAGTGCCCACATATGCATATCACTGTAGATAACCATAAACAGCACAAAGGGAGGCACCTGCACTCCTATTATTGGGTATCTAGTGTCCCTTTTCCCTCCATGTGGGTTCCTGGGCCACCGGCCCATCTACAACAGTGAATACAGTACTATTGGGCAGCGCCTAGGTTAAATAAATGGACCGTCCCCTCCTATTAGCATCAATATCCTAATTTAGCAACTCCTTGAAATAGGATGGTATGGGCAGTCCACTGACTCCAAGCACCCTTTGACCCAGCGAGAGACCTCCTCCGGTCCCCCGCTCTATTCAACAATGTAGCTCCCCCAACAAGTACCTGGGCTGATGCCACGAGTGAGTTCCTTCATAGGGCCAGCCCAGAGGGCCGATCGGGCCACCGTCTAGATTCTGCCCGCAATATGGAATCCATGTCCCCCACATGCAGTGAGATAAAGGGCCTTGGCAACAGGGCCCGCGGTATCCACCCGGCATCTTCGCTGACCGTCAGGATTCGATGCAGCCAATGGAAGGTACAGAGTGCTGACAAGGAAGGTGGTGAAGGGACACACAAACGCTGGTACACTACCCACCGTGCTTGTTATACTGGTGTCCCCTGCCCAGCCTCCCTCCTGAAAAGGGGTCCCCTGGGCATATGCAGGGTTTGGAAGTTTTTTGGGGGCTCCCCTAAATGGCAGGCACATGGATCTCCTGGTCATTAGTACAGCGCACACCCGGGGCTGCCTGCAGTGATCCCCAGCTCTCACCCTGCGTGATCTCAGGCACTGGCAAGAATCACGGGTGCTCACCAAGAGAAGCAATTAGCAGTTCTCCCACAACTTTCTCCACAGCACCCACCACGTGCCTCCCAGGGGAAACCACTGTCATTAACCCATGCCATGAGTTCAGGCAGAACACTAACTACCCTACACATGCGCTGTTGCTCACAGGTGCTCATACGCGCACTGTGGTGGTAGGGGCAGCAACCAGCACTCACCTCACGCTGGGGCCCCTGGGAGAACACTGATAACACCAACAACAGGGAGCAGGCAGGCAAGCACAAGAGTTTCTGTAGCCAGAGTGGCAGTCCTTCTCTTAGCCTAACAGGCAGCAGGTCAGAACCTCAAGTAATCCAGTCTAATGGCGGTGCCTCCTGGCGGTCCTCTGGCCAAGTGCAGACCACGCAGTGTCTGAAACCATGGGGTCACAGCCCCTGTACTTATAGTTCAAAAGTATTTGTTCTGAGGGCACTTCAAACACTGTTTAGAAGTGCACAACACCCCCATTCACAGCACAATCCCTAGACACACTACGGGGGGAAGACAGCATTGCAGAAGGCAGGTACAGCCTAAATCAGGTGCAGATACAACTCGTCCCACCACTCTAAATGCAGACCAGGCCTATTCATGTGCAAGAGAAACTCCTCCTGCCACTCTAAATGCAGCCACGGTCTTATCAGCCTAGCGCTGAGGCACCCAGAAAAGGCAAGACACACCTCAACCACCTTTGTGACTGTCTAGAGTGAAGGCACATCCCCTTTCTCCTGTCAGTATAAACTAGATGGTGAATACACATCCAGGCAGGGCACAAAGACTTGTAAGCACACAGAAATGCCCACCTATAAAAGTGGCAATTCGAAACTAGTAATAACAATTCCACCTTTGCCAATGAGCAGGATAAATTACTACTATTCCAAACATACCAAACATGGTCATGCTACCCCTCACCTATCAGAAATTTCCACTGAAACACATATCAGGGAATTCTCCATGCATACCTATGAGAGGGCAGCATCACAGAAGTGAGAAACCAAATAGTCTGTTTGCAACTACCAGGACATGCCACACAGTTAAGGCACATGTCCTACCTTTTACGTGCACAGCACTCTGCCCATAAAGCTATCTAGGGCCTACCTGAAGGGTGACTTACATGTAGTAAAAGGGGAGTTTCAGACGTGGCAATCACTTTACATGCCACGTCACTGCAGCAGTAAACTGCGCACCCAGGCCTTGCAGTGGCAGAGGCCTGAGACAGGTTTGAAAGGCTACTTCAGTGTGTGGCGCAAGCAGTGCTGCAAGCCTACTAGTAGCATTTAATTTACAGGCCCTGGGTATATGGGATACCACTGTAGAAGGGTCTTACAGGTAAATTAAATACGCCAAACAGGTGTAGACCAACCTTACCAAGTTTATAAGAGAGAGTACATGCACTTTAGCACTGATCAGCAGTGGCAAAGTGCCCAGAGTCATAAAACCAACAAAAATAGAGCAGAAAAACTACAGTTCTGGGATGACCCTGCAAAAAGGGCCAAGTCTTACAGGTACACTTCTTACTTTTGCCGCTTTGTGTTGTGCGTTCTTCTTAAGCCTAATAAGATGTATATAATTGTTCAAAAAACCTAACTCTTTCTTGAAAAGTCCTGGAAATTGATTGCAAACCTCAATACTATCCTCAGAGACACATTCAACTGCAGGTACTTCCTTAACTCTAACTGCAGGACTCTTATTAGGATCACAATAGACATAAAGATCACTTAGATGAAACCAGAATATAAGTGAGTCTCCCTAAAGCGAAATATATACTTCACCAGGAATAATACATTCTTTAAATTCTATTGTTCTCCAAAAGTAGCACATCAACTTGATGTATTCACCACCGTACCCTTTGGGCCTAATGTCAGGTTTGAAAATCTTGACTTTACCCTTCAGTTTGTGCACATAGAAGATTTTCAGAATTAAAGTGATTTTAGCCCCTGAATCATATAGCATTTTAATTGCTTCTCTTTTAACACTAACAGTTTCAATAGGACCATCTGACTTGATGTCCTTCGTTTGTAACACCACCACTTCATTGACATCATCATCCTCAGTGTTCTCATCTAGGACCCATTCTACTTCATTTAGATTCTTAAGAATTGCGCGAAGACCTGCAACACTTGGAAAAATGACCTTTTCTGCCACAGATCTTGCAAACTGACTTCCATCCAGGACACTCATTATAATTTGCCTTATGACCCACAGTTCCACACCAGAAGCATTTTTCCAGAAACGTTTTGACAGATGTACCTGCCATCTTTCATTTCTGACTCCCTTTACCATTACCCAACTTGTTAAACAAAGCTTTAAGCATCTTCAACTTATTTTGTACACGTCTAACAGCCCCATCATCATTTTTGTCCAACTGTGGCAAGTCATTGTGAATAGTATCAACATATGCCTTTGAGTGTAAATATGTTTTTGCCATGGTCAACACCTCCTGCAGAGAGGGATTATCCTTTTGCCACATAAATTCTATGGCCTTTTCTAAAATACAACCAAATATGAACTCAGATGCCAGATGCCGCAATTCAGTTATATATTGGTCAACCATTTCCCCTTGGTGCTTCATCCTCTTCCCAAAGTGATAATGCTCAAGGACAGTGCACACCTTAGGAAGATAATACAAGTCAAATTTGTTAAGGCAGATTTCAAATTCATTGATATTGTTTATGTCCACATCACACAAATCAGGAAGGTTCACAAAGATATCTTACCCCTCAGAACCAAGACAATGCATTTCCAAATGCAATATCCTCTCAGCACTTAGAGAAGTGCCACACACACAAGCATAATGAGAAAACATTTTCTTCCACTTAATCCATGGTATGATGGGGTCACCATCTGAAGTTAAAAAAAATGGTGGAGCAGTAACATTTTGTATGGCTGAAACAGACTAAAATTTAAGAACAAGTACCAAATAGTTATCGATGGATGTGAACTAGTACCAAATAATTATTGATAGATGTGAAGTGTTCTACTAAATACAGTAAAAAAAAAAAATATAAAAATCTCTGGAGAAAAGAAAGTAGTATTTCCTTCAGATAGATGATATGAGCATAGTTTATCCACCCTTCAAGTTCACAGCAACTGCAAATGTGTGCTTGTCACCGAAAACCTGAATGCTTTATACACTGTGTGCCACCGTATAATCAAGTGTGTCAAGTGAACACCTCTGAAATATCATTCTTAATAAGAAAAAATTGTGTGCGTGTCACAGATGACATGCAATGTTGCCAAAAATACTTAATGTGAAAAATATAGGTTCACATCAGTATGCAATTTGAGTGAAAGGAAACTGGAGTACCTCAATAAAGTAACAACTGTATGCGTGTCACAGATGACACGCAAAGTTGCGGGAAACCGTTAATGTGCGAAAATTGGCCTCAGTACACAATCTTGTACATACACTGTCCCGTTCTCACCAAATTCATGTGTATGTATCACAGGGGGCACATAGCCAATAAGACGTGGCAATGGGCAAACCAATGGGTACTAAATCCAAGATGGCCCCTTTAGGTATTCATACGGCGATGGGATGACGTCGATGCAGTCACTGCGAGACCAAGCCCAATCTAAGATTGCACACCTCACGTATTCCTCAGTCAATGGGTGATGTGATTGTGTGCACCAGAAGTGCCGACAAGAAGTTGCGCACAGCAAATGAAGCTCAACTGGTAGCCCTGGGAAATAAAAAAGTAGGAGAGTGTAGGGAGGCAAAGGAATCCACGAGACAACAACAAGCTCCAGGATCGTGTTCAGGCGACCGTTGGAACTTAAAAAATAACTCCAAAACAAAAAATATGTACCTGAAAGTCTTTAAAACAGCTCTACACAGCACTAACTCCTCTTCTTTTTGTTTTATTTGAAACAAAAACGCTGCTCTCCAGAACTCTTTTGAAATTGACACCAGCCATTGTGTTAGGTTTTCACCATAAACTGCAGTCCACAATGCGTAGGGGGCAACTGCAAATCGCTCTTCGCCAACTTTAAGTTGTAGGAAACACCACAGACATAATTAAAGGGGTGATAAATGATTGTCTTCATTATTCATATACAAGTGAACCAGAGAACTCATACAACAACATCAGGTCCATACTGTGGCTTCATCCAACTGTCTCCACAAATCCAGCAATAATATTCTAGTGATGATGTTGCTAGGACAATGGTCACATCATCACTACATAGAAACAGAACTCCACTGTTGTACGCGGTCACTCTGAAAGATGTTAAGAGTGTCACACGTTGATTTATTTCTGTTTGTCAAGAACAAACTCCAACTTTAGGAGGTTATTCTTGTAAAACAAATAAGGTTGGTAAGGGGCACAACAAATATCTCACTTGCTAATGAAACTCAACAATCTTCAGTTCAGCTACCACAACAGCCACCAACCACCCTCGACATGATGGTCTTAATTTCCAAAGAATTGATCATAGATTAACAACAAATCGTAACAGGACAAACATAAATACCCTTGATTTAAATATCAAAAGTCAAGACAACAAATAAATTCAATTGTACACAAATCTGTTGTAAGGAAAATTATTGCTCTTTTATAGGAGTCTCTGTCAGAGAAAGGAACATTTTTAGACGGTGTGATCACCTACGGAATAGATTGGTAGCCAAGGGGTATCCAGAATGTCTAACAAAATGATAAAGAAAAAGGGCATGGTTTTGTTCACTTGAGACTCTGTAGACCTACAAGACAGGAACTGAAACTGCAGATTTGTGAGGGAGAGCTTGAGTTAAGTTGTGAGTGAGAGAAGCGTAAAGGGAATGTCTTTGTTGGTACTAGTGAGGATCATAAATGAGAATGAGAGTTTGAGGAATGTGAGTGTGAACCAATGTGAATTAGACTGTTATAAACTCAGCTGACTGTGAATGACCAAAATTGTGAGTGATAAAATATGTGGATGTGCATGAGAGCATATGAGTCAGCCTGAAACCTTAGTGTGAGCCTGGTCAAGTGCTGCATGTTTGATGACTGTTTGTGTGTGTTCAATGGGTTTGAGGAGTGCTAGAGTGGTCATAATGCTGATCCTTGACATATGATGGGCATTCTTGTGGACATTATGGCTAACCCTGGCATACGAGTGCCCAGTCTTTGACATGTGTTGCAATTTGCATCATTCTGGATAATATTTCATACCTTGTTAGATGACATGCAATTGTCAAACCTGGAGGACTTTGTCAAGCAAAAAATGCCCATAATTATGAAATCAGTGTGTTCACACTCATTTCAGCATGTTAATTTCCATTTCATAAGTGATCTATGGGTCATTAGTTATAATCCTCCAATAATTTCAGCATCCTGCAATAACCAAAACATGCAGTATCAGGAAGACTGTGTGTTGTATTACCTCAACAGGTTCCCCTCTATATGTATAACATAAGTTAAAACTAAAATGGGTAAATCCTCACTTTATGTGCACAGTTTGGAATTATACCCCAACACACAAAATGAGTGTACATACATGAATAGCACCAACATAGATGGTGAAGTGGAAGACATTCCACCAGTGGATTCTGCTCTAAATTCAACATTTCTTCTAGGAATTCAGGGATTGTCCATTACCCATCAACTCTTACTCAGATCCAAAGTTGTGGAAGACTGTGAATCTCTGTGGAACACAAATCTCTCAAGAATGTTGAAGGTTCTGTTTTTCTATATTTGTTTCACTTATGGTACAGTGCTCACTAATCACTAATCAATATAAGTAAATTAATAAATAAAAAATATAAAACCTCTTATAAATTTTATGATGCAATTTATGCGTATGGAGAGACAAATGCAATATTTAACTGATTTTATAAATGTAGGTAATGTTATTATTAGCCTATAAAAATGGGATCGGAGAGAGTAAAGAAATTGCTATTGCACCAACGTGTACCTCACTTCCTGTGCACTTATGCATTTGGAAAAGATCCCATGAATAGTTGCATGTATAAGAAATGCACTGAGTTGCGAAAGGCAACTATGAAGGAAGGTATCCTTTGTTAGGCAAATCAATATTACTTAATATTTTATATTAATTTCCTTCATTATAGCATTTAGTTTAAATCTTGCACACAGGGAAATATCCAGCTGAAGAGTGTTTTGGATATGCAAGAGGTTGAAAAGCTACCAGCAGATTGGAGGAAAAATGGCACGTAACAATTCTAACTTAAGGGATATGTCAGAAGTGTGTAACTATTAAAGTGATATGTATTGACTTGGGAGATGGAATTATGCATGACGTACAGGCTGTATGAAATCTAAATTGATCTATGACCGATGGAGTACGGCGGCTATGGGTTGAAACCATTAATAACACAGTATGGAACTGACTCTGGAAGCTCTTAAAATGCCACATGTCCTATATGATTGGGAAGCAGACTAGATCCCTGGAGACCTTTGACAAGACATTAGGACCAACTTCAGTTGGATCCAACTTAAGACAAAATAGGAGCTGAGTGCTGGAACACGGAAAAAGATAACTTAAATGAACTCAACCATCAGCTGCTCAAATGGGGAAAGAAATACATTGACTTTATGCAATAGAAGTATGACACATTCTGTCTTTAGGTATTCATATATTACTCCAAATCACATTCCAAGGCCCTCCTTGTAGAATATTCTGTAGCCAAAGTTTATCAACACTTTTCCTACGTTTCTCATTGTACACTAACTTTTAAAAGGAAAACACACACCAGGCACTAACAAACTTACATGTACATTAGTTAAATAAATATGTAGCTTACAGGAAGCTCACATAAAAGATACTTTTATTTTCCTCTGCGACATTGTACATCACTGAAAGGGACACAAATCTGTTGAGAGATGTGCTGCAGCCATCTTAGGTCAGAGAAGACATCGGGTGTTGTGATTAAGTTGTTGACTATTTGTAAGTTGGAGCCCTGACATCCAATCCTGTTTTTTTAATTTTTTTTAAACATTTTTTTAAAACAATTTTTATTGATAATAAACGGCAAACATGTCAGGCATTGCAGAGTTAGCAGTGGCAAGGCAGATGATACAATAGGATACATTACCAGGTATGCAGATTAAGAGGATGCTTAACACAGAGTCTAGCCCGGTACCATGGCAGTCATAACAATGGTTACTTCTTTACAGAGATAAGAAACAATGGAGAACAGGTGCGTATTATTTACACTTTGGAGTAATAGGAGTGGCCACACGGTGATTAGGACCCCTCCGCCCCATCCCGTAGATACATCGGTGTCCGCATCTCCCTTCTCAGTTCCACCGTGGGAGAAATGCATATGTCACCCCGATATTTATTCCACTTGCCCCACTTACTATCCCACTTTTTGGGGCATCCACGCCCCTTGAACACCGTCTTTTCAGCTACCATGGCATAGTCCATGTCGGTTGCCCAATCTCTCACCCGTGGCAGCACATCAGATCCCCACTTCTGGGCAATATTATGTTTGGCTGTGGTCCGCCCCATAGTCGCCCATGATTGTTCCGTCTGGATGAGGTCTGTAGCATCCCAAATATTAAGGAGGCAAACCTTGGGGGAAGGATGGATGGGTTTGCCGCAGGCCCTGGTCAGCTGCCGAGTGACATCTGTCCAATAAGTTTGGATGTGGGGGCAGTCCCAGAGTATGTGCGTAAAAGTGCCAGTCTGGTTGCAGCATCGTAAACAAAGTGAGTCCGGTCTTCTACCCAACTGAAACAACAGCGTTGCATCAAAGTTGACCCTGTGGAGCACCTTAAGCTGAACCAGTCGGAGTCTCAGTGGAATCGCCACCTCCCTAGGGAAAGCAAGCACCTCCCACCAGTCATCGTCTTCCATCTCCCCCAGGTAACTCTCCCAACTTCCCCTCAATTTCAGCATGGGTCCGTCCGGTTGTTTACTAATTTATTGTATGTAAGGGATATAGCTTTGCAGTCCATGGGATCTAACAACAGGCGATCTTCCAAGGGGGAGAGATCTGGAAGGGGAGCATCCACGGGGAGGGCTGAGTCAATTGCGTGGCTGATTTGTAAATATCTAAATGTCTCCGAGGGGGCGAGGTGATATTTCGTTTGTAGGTCTGCAAACGTGGCCTTTTTACCCTTGACCCAGAGGTTCCCAACCCTGGAAATCCCAATCAAGTCCCACTTGTCAAACCCTGGGCATGCACTAAGATGACCTAAGATGTTTGGTTCCCACAACGGGGTAGCCTTAGTAAGGCGGTTATGCCACCCCAGCTTACGCTGGACTTTGTGCCATACCTCCACCGTGCGAGCCGTCAGACCGGTCAACTGCAGTCTACGATGGTTCGTATAGAGTGCCCTGTTGTATCCTCCCTTCCCCATCAGTCAGTGGTCTGTCCGGAATTTAGGATCGTCATGTGGATTAAATACCCATCTGTTGATGGCTGCCAGCTGCGACGCCTGGTAGTAAAAGCATAAATCTGGCAGACCTATACCCCTGTCTTAACACCCCATGGCGAGTTTAGTTACGGCAATCCTAGGGGGCCGACTGTCCCAGAGCAGCTCCCGCACCGCCCCTTGATTTGCGAGAAGTAGGAGTCTGGCATCGGGTGAGGAGCATTTTCCAGGGCATAAAGAAAGCGTGGGAGAGTGAGCATTTTAAATAAGGAGGCACGTACCAACAGAATCAGGGGCAATTACCTCCAATGCGTGACATCTGACCTCAGACGTTGCAAGGGCTTCTTAAGATTCCGTTCATAGAAAAGATGCACGTCGGGAGTGAGAAAAATGCCCAAGTAATTTAAGCCCTGATCAACAACTGGAATGTCATACCCTCTAGAGCTGGACCAGTTGATCTGATATCCCGAGTGAGCCCCAAATATGTGGAAAATGTGAAGAGCCCGACGCAGGGATCGTGCCGGGGAGGCTAGATACAGTAAAATATCATCCGCATAGAGCGATATGCGGTCCTCGTGGTCGTGAGTCCATTTGAGGCCCCTGATTTTGGGGTCACTCCTCACCCAGACTGCCAAGGGTTCCAACACCATGGCGAAGAGGAGTGGCAATAGTGGGCAACCTTGTCTTGTGCCCCGTCGGAGGGGAAAAGGGGCAGAGCAGTGGTTATTAACCAGGACATGCACCGTGGGTTGCTCGTATAACAACCTGATCCACCCGATCAGCTTGGGACCCAACCCCATACGGGCCAGTACCGCGAAGAGGTGGTCCCAGTCTACTGTATCAAATGCCATAGTGGCGTCGAGTGACAGCAAGAGTGTGTCCTCCTCATTCGTGTCGATCCTTCCCAACACCCCGTGGACGCGACGGAGTTTCCTGGCCGTATTCATACCAGGCATAAAGCCCGACTGATCCGGGTAGATCAAATCGGGTAGGTATGGAAGCAAACGATTGGCCACGAGCTTGGCAAGGATTTTCGCTTCAACCGGCAACAGTGAGATAGGGCAGTACGACTTGCACTCTTCATCCGGTTTGCCGGGTTTATGAATCACCACGATGGCTGCATTACGGATGTCGGTCGGCAGCAGGCCCGATTCATAATATTTGTTATATAAATTCAATAAATGGGGCGCCAACTTCACCGCCATGGGTTTAAGAAGTTTCATGGGCATACCATTGGGGCCCATCGCTTTACCCGACCGGATGTCCCATATTGCTTTTTGAACTTCTTCTACCGAGAGATCCGCATCTCGATCCTCCCTATCTTGCGGTGAGATGTTCGCCACTCCGATAGTG
The DNA here is from genome assembly GCF_964204655.1 of Triturus cristatus. NCBI lineage: Eukaryota > Metazoa > Chordata > Amphibia > Caudata > Salamandridae > Triturus > Triturus cristatus. The sequence goes on from NC_140589.1 coordinate 1,362,268,653, forward strand.
GCCAGAAGGTCTGCTATCCACGAGGACTGCGTGTACTGTGGGACCCCATAGACCTCTTCGAAATCAGCAGCAAATGCGTCGGCGATCTCCTGGGGGTCCGTGATCAACGCGCCATTGGAGCCCGTTATCGCTCTTACCCATCTCGCTGCCTGTCCTTGCTTTCCAGCCACGCCAGAAGCTTACCTGTGTGTTCGCCCTGTTCATAGATACGGTGCCGCGTGGCCAGGGAATGCAGAGTAGCATCCTCCAGCAGAATTCATGTCTTTTTATGCCTATACGGTGTTGTGTATCAGGATTCGGGTCTTGGGCAAGGTCCCTCTCCAAGTGTAGAATGTCCATTTCCAGTTCAACCACTCTCTTGTTGCGTTCAGTTTTGTGGCCCACCATCAGTGACAATGCTCTCCCTTTAATTAGCTCGCCATATGCCCCCCAGAGTGTGACCGCTGACCCGACCGACCCCACGTTTTCCTCAAAATAAAAGTCTGTGTCTCGCCGGAGGCCTTCCCTGATGTGGGGTATCTTCAACCCTCGCGGGTGTATTCTAATTGTGCCAGGACGCCGGATTTGCCGTACTCCAATGACCGCCACCACCGGAGAGTGGTTGAATATACCACGTGCCAGCTCCGTGATATCTCGTATGTTTTGGGCATGCGTGAACAAATAATCGAGCCGGGATTGGCTGCCATGTACTCCCGACTGGTGTGTATAGTGCGTGTGCTGAGGGTGCGACCATTTCCATACATCTACTACCCCTAGAGCGTTGGCAAACCCCTGGAGGTGGGAACCCTGCGGTGGGTCAGGTCTAGGCGGAAGTCTATCCTGAAGGCCATCCAAAGTAAGGTTGAAATCCCCCCCTAATATCAGGGAGCCCGCCGGCAGGGCCAGTACCAGCGTCCCTATCTCCTGCAAGGTTGGGTGCTACAAGCAGGGGGGGTGTATACTGGCACAACATTGACAACTCTCCCTTCCCAGAGCCCCATTGCCACTGCATACCTGCCCTGCACGTCCGTCCAGGTGTTTTGTATCACGTATGGACAACCCTTGCGAAGGAGTATCCCCACTCCCCTGGAACCTGTAGTGAACAATCATACGATATCCCTTCCTATTAAGTGCCATGCATGTATTTCCAATCAAGTGGGTCTTTTGCAGCAGCACTATATCAAGGGCCTGGCGGTGAATATATTGCAGAACTATACCTCATTTAATTTTGTCCCCCAGGCCATTCACATTCCAGTTAGATGCTCTAAATCCCTGTCCAGGAGCCATCAGGACACAAAAAACGCACCATTAACAAAATGAGCCGGAAGACTGCACCCGCAGCACCGCAGCCACCATCGGAGGGTGACCCAAGGCGATCCTCAACTCTGTTCCCACCTCGTGATCGAGTACCATTGTCCATCACACCATTGCCACTTAGAATATTAGCAGTCCAGGAGACTACACTGCCCAGCAAACTCCACCAACAAAGAAAACCCCAACTTACCCCACCCTGTGAAAACACCCCCCCTCTCTGCCTCCCTGCTGAACAGGACTAGAACCGCTCGCCACCCCCAACACGCAGAGTGCCTGTCGCCCACCCATATACAAGTTCAGGGAACGTGCGCTACCCCCCTACCCATCCATCCACAATCAGTCAGGAAATACGTTGTCCCTCGGCCCGATCTCCACCCCCCAAAACAATGCACAATACAGAGGCTCAAAGTGGCCCCAAAACAGTTATTCCGCAGTGTCAATGGTCCGGAGCACTGCGATAGCATATCCCCAAAAGAAAACAACAGTCAACATATTGATTGAACAAAGTAGACAAGCCTAGCAATCTAAATCACAAGTAGGCCAACCGTTCGCCCGGGGCAATCCCTTGGACCAGGGTCAGTAACATCACTTGTGGATCAGGATTCTCCCCTCGTCCCCCACCCCAATCTGTGCCTCACCAATCTCTACGTCCGGAGGCCATGTCTCCGAGACCATTCGTGGAAGAGTTCGGAGAACCCCAAGGGGCCAGGGCCGACCCCATGCAACCTTACCATATCGCAGCTTAGTGTCCGCGTTTCTGTCCCTGGGAGTCGGTGTCAGAGTGTGGAGGAGAGCGCCTGTTGGCACCAATCTGCTATGTCGTCAGCTGCCAAGAACCCCTTCTTTGTCTTCCTCTCGACCGTGCACCAGCCCTCCAGCCAGTCCCAGGCATCTTCCGGACGGGTGAAGAACCAAGATTTCCCATTGGCTTCCACTCGCAGCTTGGCAGGAAACATCATTGCGTATTTGACTTCTTGATCTCAGAGGGCCCGCTTCACGTCCAAGAAGCTACGTCACTGCTTCTGCACTCGCAGAATGAAGTCCGGGAAGAACATGATCTTGCTATTCTCAAAAGCAAGGTAAGTGCAGTGGACAACCCAATATACCCTTGAGGGCTCGGGCAAATATGAATAAACAGGTAGAAAGGTGCCTTCAAGGGATTTGTTTGGTAAATAATTTGTATAATTTCGATTCTTAATTAAAGGTAGGGCAGTTATATACCTACAAATTTATTAATTATCACTTTTTCAATACTTAAATCAGCTTAGTTTGTCAGAATCAGGATTGAATAAGGTGTGAGTGAATCATCACATATTAACCTGAATACAATAAATTCAATAAACCAAAAGGAGGAGAAACAAGCGGGTGTATATATAAAAATTGAATTTATATTTCTAGTTCAAAAAAGGGTACTTCAAATTACAACAATTAAATACAGTGAAAGGAAATATTTCACTGTATCACTGTTTTCCAGAGAAATGGCTATATATTGTTGTGAAAAAGTGTTGGATCAATTTGAAAGTGAAGGCATCAAATATTGAAATATTTCCTTTCACTGTATTTAATTGTTGTAAATATTTGAGCTCATTCTTCATTGATTGGTTTCACGTTTTACCACAGTCAGCTTGCCTATATACATCTAGCCAGTCTACTCTTTGTCCCTCAAAGCAACTCCTGCCTTCATGACTGATAATGCTTCAGTGAGAAAGAAACAATGATAAAAGGTCAGCTGTGCTAAAGGTAGTGACCGCTTATGTTCCAAAGCTAGACCACCGAAGTGGGGATCTTATTACTTGGATGACAAAAAAATGCATGTGTAGCATTTGCAGAAATGTCACACCCGGCATGGTGGTTCAGAACAGAATGGCTACCATTCCCACCCGTATCATGTCTGCACAATGCTTTTCCTGATAGTCACAACGGCAGTGGTTCTTCCATTAGAAGAAACACATCTCCTCAATCTCTAAATGAGCTAGAGATATCAAGAGGAGGGAGGGTTGGCAACCCACCAAGTTTTGATAAAAGCCACATATCAAATGCTGTTCAGGGGCTCACCGGACATATACATGCTGTTAGACCCCAAACGTGGTGGCTGAGGTTGTTTTCTAATAGTGTTCTGTAACCCATCGCTAATATGCTTCTGTGAACTATGCCAAGTACAATACTTTTGGTAATTGTTGAGAGAGGGGTTACAGGCTTCTCCGGCAGAACGTGTAGACAGAAGCTCAGAACCCAACGATCAGCCAAAAGAAACAATAAGCACAGTTCTTGTCTTTTTTAAAAAGAAAGTACTTTTTAATCTCACAACAGTACTTGATACTACACTATTCAATGGAGCATTTGCTGTTGTGATCTTGGTCATGATTATTTTTTCTGATGCTTCGCCTACTCTTGCTTCCCTGCATGCAGTCTCCACTTATGTGTGACCCTAGTCAAACTTGTCCCCCAGAACATATGGAAGAAGAATGAATGAGGCTCAAGTGCAGATTGCTGATGCTCTACAAATCAACAGTCAATGAATTCACTCATTTGCTTGAGTTCTTACAGTTGGTGGTGTGGCAAGTAGGAATACAGTCTTCAGTCTCTTATGCTTGAGTAACGCAAACTCAGCTGTAGGGTTGTGCTGAAGGCAGGCAATAATAATAATAATAATAATAATCCACATTTGTAAAGCGCAAACAATCACCTGTAAGGGTCTCTAGGCGCAGGGGGCTGTCAGGAAGATTAAGCAAGCTATTGCCCAGAGTCACAGTGTGCTGGGCTGATCTGCTGCCGTGGCCCGGGATCGAACTGTGATCCCCAGATTCTGGCGTCAGTGGCCCTGGCTGCGGCGCCACACCTCTTCCCAGACACATCATTAATTCGCAATCACCCAAAGGAAGCTAAGGAGGCCAGGTGTGGCCCTCATCTGTCTCACACGTGGTAGCCCAGATTGATTGCCAGAGATCTCGGTACTCATGTAGACACTGGCCCCCAAAGTTGAGGCACCTCTCTGAACAATGAAGGTGAGGCAGCCATGACTGGGTTGATACGAGTACCACAGCAGATGTGCCCATGATCAGGATAGGTGACCCGCACAGCGGTTGTAGCCTTGATCGAGCAAGATGGTTACATTAGGTGTGTTCTCCACACCACACAATTGCAGAGGTAACATAGACCTTACACCCCCTCATGGTCATTTAACCTCCAACAGGGGTTCAGAGTTAAATAACTTTATTCGGTTATTTACTTAAAACCATCAAAGTATGCAAATACAATCAAGACTTAGGTTTTAAAACAATTAAACATTATAAAAGTCATCAGACATATCGAAAATAGGTAAAAAATGGGCGTGACTAAAATTCCAACAGATATTAGATGAATTATGGAATGCCAGATGGAGTCAAGACGACCTACCAAACTATTTGATGTGTGAAAATCTAAATTGTCCTTAAATTATATGTTACATGTAATTAGTGAGTGTTTCACGTGCTGCTCACTATGTGACCAGTGACCATGTGGAGGAGTGTGGCTCAATGGTTAGAACGGCAGACCCTGAAGCAGAGTTCTGGCCAAGGACAAGGGTTCGATTCCCGCCTCGGCGGGGCTCGGGCTCAATTTCCTCGGACCTGTCCATTGTCGCCTCGGTGCCTATTCTAATCACGGCCCCCACGCTGCAACTCTGGGAAATAGCTTGCTTAGCCTCCCCAACAGCGCAAAGGATGCCTGGCTTCACCCTGGGGGTGCCCAGGAGTGGACACTTCACAGGGAAAGCCAGGAGGGGTTCCACAGCGGTATGAGTATCAGCGCCAGGAAACCGCAAAGGCGACACCGCAAGGTGGCTGTCTGGTGACAGTGCGCTCTATAAGTACCTTGACATTTACATTTACATTATAGAACAACCTAATTTAAACTTTTTATCACAATGTCATATCACATTGATAAACTGAGCAGTTCAATTCATTGTTTATAAAAAATCCGAGTTAATTAAATATTCACATCCATACGGCTTTTTGCAGTGACCATGTTGCACACACAGTATCTCAGTTTTCATGACCTGCATCCCTGGTAATTGTCTTACTTCCAAATAATGACTTTTTCGGGAAAATCGCAAATAATTCCCATCAAATGTAGTTTGAGTAGCATTCAAATAGTTTACCATTTTCTCAGTTTTCTTTTGCATTTCTCTATAGGGAAAATGGAACTAAACAAGGTTTATTTCCTCGAGAAAATATTCTTTAGACCAATGTGTCCACATGTTATAAAAAACATCCAAGTCACGTATATGAGGAATATTGCTCTTCTAATCTTCCTCTTCCATGACTTACTGCTGGTGTTTATTTCGCTGTTGAATACTCTGCTACAGCGACCCTTGTCTTTGTGTGTTTTATTAAATGAAAGCATCAAGAAGGTGAAGGGTGCAGATAAAATACAAATAGTATTCTAGGTGGTTCCTGAGATTCCCTGTTCTCATGAAAATGCAAGTCTTGCAAGATCACCCAGTCCTTCAGGTTCTTTTGATGGGACAGTTGTACAGGAAGTACATATGCTAAGAAATTAATTACTAAATGTGTGTGCAAATGCAAACGATTACATAACACATATTTAATCACTTCATTGTTCATTGAAATTCACACAAATGATCAACTCATTTCAGAGATTAGTCCTTCCTTACCCTGAGGAAGCCATAACTACAATGCTGCAGACAAATCAACAAATGTTGGTATAGCATGTTGGCACTCAGTGACAGTTTGGGTGAGGCAAGCCCCACAACATTTGTATTTCCGAACAGGGCAAGTGAACCTCATGGCAGGTGCAGCTCCAATAAAGCCAGATGAACACCATTATAGTTGTAGCCCCAATTGAAGGCATGGCAGTTTTAGCGGTTCCCACCCAGAGTAACAGAGACCAGGAAAGCCTCTCTTCAAGGGTTGTTCCTAGTTTTGCTCTTCAACTCTCTGCTTTCGTTCTCTGGTTGTCATTCTGAATAGAAACATGCTGGTCTTCTATTCCTGTACAGTCTCTCCTACTGCACGACAGGCAGACTCCTCCTTTCTCTCAACAGACAAGCAGGGGTTTAGGCACTAGGCTGAACCTCAGCTCCTCCAGGAGAAAGAGTAGACTGCAGTCGATCTCCCCTCACCCCTGAAAGACTGGCTGCCAGACTGACACCAGCCCTTGTCACACATCAGTCTGTTGAGTACACTCTGGACATCCCTTCCTTTGTCATGAAGAACTTGGATCTGGAACAAAGTGTGATGATTTGATTTCAACTTTTATTCATCTTTTCTAGACCAAGGAGGTTGAGCCACTGTCTCAAACTCCAGATCCGGTTTGGAATGGTTCTTCTTTCAAGTGTCCTTCTCAGGCTGCTGTTTAGACACAGCCTTTGTGTAAAGTGAAGTTTCACATAGTACATAGCACTGTCTCCAAAGTAGAGCGCCCACAACATGATCACAAAGAAGTGTGTGGTTCTTCATCTAGCTGCCATCAGCTATCTCTGATGCTGTAATTAGAAAAAGACATTAGGCCAGGCCTGAGCCATAAACTTCCTCACATTGAACAGAAGAAACTGCTGTCCCACCTTTCACCCCTAATGTCCTCCAAATGCCAGGGCTAAGGAGGACTGAATCAGCAACTCCCTGCTAATGAAACTCATCATGGAATTTCTAAAGGTTGCCCTGCATCCATCATCCTGACTTCAATGTCTGTATCTCCTCCATCAGGAAACAGGAATGCTGGTAGTACATATCCACTGTCTGGTGAAGCTGTCCTCATCACCTATCTTCTGCCATGGCAAACCAGAAGCATCAAAACTGGATCCCACTGGTTTCCGTACTTAGCCACACACACACGGTCTGACTAATGCACACATGCAATAAGCACACTACATGTATATGTGCTTGACATACATGCTAAACGTCATTAACCAGTTTAGGATATTCAAATAACAGTGGAACGTTACCTGAAAGTGCCAGAAGGTCACACTGTCATTGACAGGGACAGAAACTCTCTACCCCTTATGCGGATATGCTTCATATGCCCTTACAGGTCGCAGAGCAGGTCCTTGAACTCGCATATTCAGGGAGAGGTTTGGAACTTTGCACATATGGTAAATTAGTGGAATGCCAGGGCCAAAGCATAAGGCAGGCTACCTGTTATCTACGCAGTGAGGTACACCACATTATCACATTCGTTTAAATTAGGGTCTTATTCTTTCTGAATGAAAATTTAAATATGTAAAATGCACTGTAATTTATGTGTTTAAATTCCCACTTGATAGCTAACTAGGGGTGGGGAGTTTTACATCTGAATCTTCATAATGCCTATTTGCTTTAGGGTAACAATAAATAGGATCATTGTTGAAAATATCTGCTGAGCTAAACGATGCCAGATCTCTCATAAGCACTCAGGTGTATATAAAGCACTAGTCTTTGTTGTAGACCGGTGGTTCTTAACCTGTGGCCTGGGGACTCCTGGGGGTCTGCAATACCTACTCAGGGGGACCACGATGGCTTAGAAAATTAAATAATATCAACAGATTAGTTATATAAATAAAGAAGCATAATATAAAATTAGAAATTTTAAAATGTTTTGTAACTTTGAATAAATTTAAAATTGGAGGCTAAAAATTAAGATATAATCATCAAATTAACTTGTTAGAACACATTAAACGCATCAAACAAAATCAAAGGCCAGATGTACATACCTTTAGGATAGCGATTTTGAAAGACTATTTTACCTACTTGCTATTTGTTAATCGCTATACTTAATGAACTAAACATTAACGGCCTAATTCAAATTTGGCTGTCCGTGGGCCACCAAACCCGGGGTGGCGCAGTGGTGGCTCCGCCACATGGGACACCAGCAGCCCAACTGCCTTTTATGACTCTGGTGGTGGGACCGCCATGGGTCTTTTGCAACCGCTGGGGATCCGCGATCCCTCGGCGGTGGCAAGGTGGTCTGAGGCTTGCAATATGCTGGTGGTGCCGCTGTGGCACTGCCAAGCATGATACGAGTTTCCTCAACACCACAGGTTTCATGGAGGTGAGCCCGCCATGAAAAGGGTGTCAGTGAGGAAACTAAGGGCCTCAGGGCCCAGTAATGTATGCAGGGCAGGGGAGCACATGATGTGCCCCCCTGTGTGCATGCACTACCTGCTCCTGCATGACATGTACTGCACAGTCCATGCCATGCAGGGACGGGCTTTGGTGGTCCCTCGACGCTGCCTTTTTAAGGCTCACATATGAGCCTTAGAACTGCACCCCGTGGGACTGCCAAAGGACCACCCGCCAGACCAGGAGATAACTCCTAATCTGACAGGTGGTCATCTATGGTGGTGTGGCAGCAGGGCGCTGGCGTGGCAGCCCTCTGCCACACCACCAAAGCCGTAATCAGGCCCAAAAATTTTAAATGAGTGATTCCTAGTGAGTCGCAAATCTACCTATCTCATAAATATTAATGAGGTAGCTCAATGTTTGTAACTCACTAGAAATGATAGCCATCACATGGATTGTGGCCTTCTGGGGTCAGCAGACCACCATATCTGTTACTGCTTTCAAATGAGGCAATCTTTTTTTCATAAAGGAAAATGGAGTGTGTTTCAAAAGAAAAAAAGGAAAGGTTTAACATTTATTTTTTAAGAGTAGGCAGTGGTCTGTGTAACCACTGTCTGCTCTTAAAACTAATTTTTAAACATTCTCCAAGGTTTAGGAGTCCCTTAGGGACCCTTTTCCATTTGCAAATGGTTGCCACTACCTTTCAGTAGTTGGTAGAAAATGAAGTTTTTGCAACGGTAATTCTGTTGAAAAACATTAATACTTACTACTGCAAATCGATATTAGGAAGGGACGTCCTCAACAAGCTCCTTTAATATACCAATGATCGGATGCATCCTCAAAACTTTTTGGTCCATCTGACGCATAATATGAATGATGAGTGGCCACAATTTAAATAGAACGATCCAATGTTCCCATTAAAATTAAAACTGTGATTTTCTTTTTATATATTTCTGAACTAAATAAAATATCTCATCATATATAATTGCATAAATGTTTCATGAATGCTTTTTTCTGTATTTTTTGTATATTGTTTTGAAGATTAAGGGCTTGATTTAGAGTGCGGCGGATGTTTTTTTTTGTCACAAATGTTGGAGATATCCGGTCCACTATCATACAAGCACCATAGAATATAATTTACTTGTAACACAGTGGACAGGATATCCGTCACGTTTGTGATGGAGTATCCCATCTGCCATGACCTAAATCAGGCCCTAAATTATTGAGAATGCTTAGGCTTGGGTCTTCGGCTTTCTGTAATGACTCAGTGGGGGTCCCCTGATTCCAATAATTATTCAGTGAGGGTCCCAGTTTCCAATAATGATTAAGAGGGGTTCACAGATGACACAAGGTTATGAACCACTTTTCTAGACCACTCTATCTCTAAAAAACCAAAAGTCCTTTAGGAGGTCTAATGTCAATATTTCACAATAAATTGTGCCAGCCTTTGATATGCACTATTAAAGAGAATTCACTATTCCTCTTAAGCTTAGCTGGTTAAATCTTAAAATGTAGTTACAAGGAGACGGCAGTGTAGAATTCCTCAAACATGTTTTGCTTATGTTTTTTCAATAACTTAGGTAAAGTCTTGATGATTTCCACATCAAGGTGCCGATTCCGATCCTGGAAAAAATTTCCCCGTACGAATCGTATCCGGTCTTTTTACCGTACGAATCGTACAAGTGCCGTACAAACTGCCAAGTACGATTCGCATGGGAAAAAGTCCATACGAATCGCATTGGGAATAATTCCCCACACGTCCTCGAGTCGGAAAATGTGTCCGACACGTCCCCGGACGATTTACCGTACAAATGTGAAAAGTGAAGTCCGACCGCGCAAGTACGATCCATCCCGTGCGTCCGATGTGACAACCGTATGGAAAAAACACCGTCCGCACCGAACTCCCATAGCAACCATGGAGACATGTGCCCGCATACGCGCCGACCCCCCCCCAGCCCCCGTGAGTACGCGCCGACCCCCCCAGCCCACGTGAGTATGCGCCGACCCCCCCAGCCCCCGTGAGTACGCGCCGAGCCCCCGCAGCCCCCGTGTACGTATGAGTCGAACCCCCCCAGCCCCCGTGTACGTACGAGTCGAACCCCCGTGTATGTACACCCGTGTACGTACGAGTCGAACCCCCCCGTGTATGTACACCCATGTACGTACGAGTCGAACCCCCCCTTGCCCCGTGTACGTACGAGTCGAACCCCCCGTGTATGTACACCCGTGTACGTACGAGTACGTATGAGTCGAACCCCCCCGTGTATGTACACCCGTGTACGTACGAGTCGAACATCCCCGTGTATTTACACCCGTGTACGTACGTACACGGGTGTACATACACGGGGGGTTCGACTCGTACGTACACAGGGGCTGAGGGGGTTCGACTCGTACGTACACAGGTGTACATACACGGGGGGTTCGACTCGTACGTACAGGGGTGTACATACACGGGGGGGTTCGACTCGTACGTACACGGGGGCTGGGGGGGGTCGGCGCGTACTCAGGGGGGCTGGGGGGGTCGGCGCGTACTCACGGGGGCTGGGTGGGGTACGGCGCATACTGGGCCCCCTCATCTGGTCGTTTCGCGGCGTACTTCGCTTTACCGGCACTTTTTGGGTGCCGTAAAAATATTGCCGTCCGGACTGCTGTCGGTTCGAATCGTACTTCCTGGTTCGTGAAACGCTGCCTGAAAGCGTCCCGACGTCACGTCGGCGCTTTCCCGGATCACATTTGTATGTATATTTTCGTCGGTCGGTGATTTTTACGATTCGTACGGAAATGGTGTTTCCGTGCGAATCGTACTTGCATGTTTGTAATGTTTTTTTCCCGGGTACGAGTCGGACGGAGAAAACGCTCCGACCGACGGTTCATACCCGGTTTTTCCAGGATCCGAATTGGCACCCAAGTTGTTAGTTGAAATTTAGCTACATAGCAAGCACTGTATCACACATTGGATATTTAGATGAGGCAGATTCGAAACTAAGGCCCATAGGTACAGAATTTATAGATTGCAAGTTTCTAATTGAAATTATTTGCAAATTACAATTCAAAAATTACTAATGTACAAAAATGTACAAGGTAATAATAGCGATTCCTAATGGGGTTGCCCTAGACATGCCTCATGAATATTAGTGAGGTATGTCGAAATTTGCGACCCATTAAGATTTGCTGCCATCACATGAATGGTGGCCTGTTGGCGTCAGCAGACCACCATGTCTGTGATTGCTTTTAAATAAAGCAATCTTTATTTTTTAAAACAGTCCATTTTCTTTAAAGGAAAATAGGATGGGGTTCAAAAGATAAATGAAACATTTCATATTTATTTTTTAAGAGTAGAGTGGACTGTGGGACCACTGCCTGCTCTTAAAAAATATTTTTTCAAACATTCTCAAAGGGAAAGGCATCCTAGGAGGACCCCTTTCCAACTTTTAATTAGTGTTAAAGTTTGAATGTTTGTGACCATGTTTTAGTCACAAACCATTGGTACATACCATTCAGAGTCCCTATTTGGAAGGGATTACCTGAACACACGCCTTCCAAATAGCAATTCTGTTTTTGTTTGCACACCCAAACTGCAATTCAGCTACCGAATCACAATTTTGTGTTTGTACACTTCAAAAAGCAGTTTTGCGGTTTCAAGCGTCCTATTCTGCAAATCTGGGCTTTTTCAGCAGCACAAATACTTTGTACATCTAGCCATAGAAGACTTAAGTCCTTAAGCACTCCTTAGTGCCACTCCTTATTTCACATTTGTGAAGTAATTGTGTTTAAAAATTAAGTTTTATAATCTGAGGTCTGGGATTGTGAAAGCACACTTTCACACACACCGACATCACACACTCACACATACACAAATGTATTTACTGTAAAAATCAAGGGACAAAACGCTGTTATAAGTCATAGCAAGGTGTGGTAATAACATCTTCCCTCAAATAAAAAAAAAGAAATTCAATGAAAAACCAAAGGTTAAAGTGATTGTTATAGTTAGGTATGGTAATAAAATCTTAGCTCATGTTAAAACACTGAATTGAAAAAATCCAAAGGTTAAAGTGACAGTATAGTTAGGTGTGGTAAAACATCTTCCCTATGGTTAAAAGAAAACAACCTGAAATTCAATGAAAAAAAATAAGATTCAATTGATGTTATAGTTAGGTATGGTAATAAGATCTTAGGTTGTGTTAAAAAAACTAGACATTCACTGGAAAAAAACAAAGGTTATGGTGACGTCATAGTTAGATGTTGAAATAATACAATAACAAGACTTCTCACCAGGCTCACAGCCCAACCCTGGTGTGGCTGGCCAACTATCCTCTGCACACAGCCAAAGACTGGGTGCAGCAGCCATCAGGTGCATGTACTGGTCTTCATCTAGGCCATGAGCTTATCCCCCCTGCAGACGCCCATCATCCCATAGATACCCAACCACCATTTTTTTTTCCGGTACTGCAGCAAGCCCAGAGGACCCACCCACTTCTCAACACCCACCCCCATGGTACTGTGGCACCACTCAGGCTTTCCAGAGGATGCTTTCATGGTACTGTGGTAGCATGTGGGTAAAGCTTTAGCAGCAGCTCCCACAGGAGTACTGCAGTACTTGGTCAAAGGCTAAGTTCCCCTAGAGTACTGTGGTAATTGCGGCACATTAAAAAAAAGGGGTCCCCCTGCCACAAGTGCCTAGGAGGTCAGTGTCTTGATCCAGCTCCTGTGTTCTGCTTTAAAATATCTTTTTCAGAAGATGGGCACTAAGTTACTGAGTCCATTTTCTTCTGAGTTTTAGCCAGCCAATTTAATCGCTCATTACCACAGGACTTGAACCAGTCCCACAGTACTGAAATAGCCGACTGGACTAAAAGCTCTCGCAGTCAAACAAAGGGCACATTTTATTTTATTTGCTGGCTCATTGTGACAATACCCGAGGCCATTGTATCACTACAGCTGAGAAGAGAGATGTATACAGATTTGGTCAATATGCCTACACAAATCTTATTAGTTTATAGTAACATGTCAATGACGCACATGCCAATATCTGTATTCAACTTAATACACATAAAAATCTGAAAAATATTTCCATGTTCATAGATATAAAGAAAATCACATTACATAAAATTCAAGACAATATCTATTAAGAACTTTTCTTAGTACTTAATAATTCATCATATTAGAAAAAAATCCCTAAAACCAGAAAGATAAAAGCTCAGTACAGATCAACAAAACTTCTCATATGCCTATTTTACCATAATACAACATAGGGCCTGATTATGCGTTCAGCGGTCTTGCAGCCGTACTGCCTGGGGACGGTCCCAAGAAGACCGCGGCAACAGCGGTCTCCCGTCCGCAGTATTACAATGTTCCCGCTGGCTCAGCAGAGGAGTTTCTGATGGCGCGGTATATTATTCCATATGTGTCGATGCATTTGTGTATATTTTGACTGCACAAGTGTTAAATATACACATATGCATGACACGTGAAAAAATACCTACTACCAGTACTTTCCCATTGCTGGAGTCTGGACCATATGTGCCCAGTCCAGTCGAATCATCATCATCAAAGATACTTTATTCTACTCATTGAGCCATAAAAGATTACACAGCATCAAATACATTTCCATACACAACAATAAATAAACATTAAAAATAAAGGGAAAAATCTAATATAAACTTCAGATCCTAATTACAGTTAAAATATAGTTCAGTACGGCATATATAATATCTGTGCTACCTAAGAATAATAAATAGGCACAAGCCAACTCATGAGACCTAGTCCCCAGTGCAAGTAATGCCAGGTGGAAGAAATACCAGTGGTGCATAGAGAAAAGAAAGAATAAAATGTTTAGTGCTTTGGTATGTAGTGCCATCACAACGACAGGAAGGAAGCGAAGAGAACCACATGCCTTGAATCGGGAAAGCTGCAAGAAAATGTATTGTTTTTAGTTGAAAACTGGTCAGCAGAAATCTTTGCCTCTCATTCAAACTTAACTGCAAATAAAGGGAGGGCTGTGCTTGGGGCTGTCAAGAAAGCCCCACCATCCCCGAGAATTGGTCCCCACACGAAGCATCTGGGACTGTTGAAAAAATAGTGATTTATTCTAGAAGGTGAAATGGTACTAAGGGTGTCTGTATTGGAAAAATATTCCTTGCAAAGCTTGTTTTAATAAATCTGAGCCAGGGTATATCTAGGCAGTAACCCAGGTTCATCCAGTCTGCCAGTACTGCTCGGCAGAGTTTGGTCTCAAGGTTATTCCAAATTCTAACCATAGCAACAGGGACTGTAGTGTTGTGTAATCATCTAAAAAGTCCAGTCCAATTTCCTCATTGCAAAAGTATATATAGGTATTTTGGGGCATTGCTAGTAATCTCCTTATAAAATTTGTTTCTATTACTTTCAGCGCATTACAGTTAACATAGCCCCATACACCCATACACCAGCACCGAAGTAAATGACTGACATTTTCTTTTAAGAACAAAGAGAAATTCTTCGATTGGCTTGTGTCCTATTCTTTCGGAAAATCTAATAACAGCATCAATCAACTTTTGGAATTGCATACCTCTAACATTCAATGAAAACTTCCAGTTAAAATCCACATCAAAAGGCATATCCAGATATGTAAAATTGGGGATTTTCCTAATTTCTTCACCTCCAAGTGTACATTTTCTTGTTTTAGCTATTTTTGGGCCACGTTTCATTAGAAACAATTTAGCGCAGTTGCTCAGCCAAGCCGACCGTGGGGGGCTGACAGAATCGAAGGATTTGGAGTGCATACTCACCCATTTACTTTTCTTCCCTTCAGTCTCCCACATGGTTCCCTTTCTCTAGGCACAAATCTCATGGCACCAAGATCCAGGTAAGTCCATTTTGCAGAATTTATCAATTGACTGGACAATATTACCTGCAGCAGGGGGCCAAGAAACCATAAGCACCAGCAATGAATGCGGCGAGGAGGGCCTCCAATGCTCTCTCCACACCTGGGGGTAGATAAGGCTGACCTCACTATTCCACAGTCCACAACATTGTTACTGGTGGCAGGGGGCTGGGAAGCCACAAGCCCCAGCTGTGATTGCGGCTAGGAGGGCCACCAATGCTCTTTCCGCGCCTGGAGGCGTATAAGGCTGACCTCGCTAACCTGCAGCATGGGATATCGTTACTGGCAGCAGAGGGCCGAGAAACCATAAGCCCCAGTAGTGATTGCGGTGAGGAGGGCTGCTGACACTCTCTCCATGCCAGGAAGTGCATAAGGCTGACCTTGCTAACCCGCAATGCATGATGTGCACCGGACATGCCCGGGTGAAGACCGGGCCAAGAGCGGGCCCATTTGCGTCCATCAGCTGCCAGAGAAGGCTGAGCTGGTGTCGGTCTCTTGGTTCTGGTTCCCTAGAACTTCACTGTTGTGATTAGGAAATTGGAAAAAGTTCCAAAGGAAATGCGCCAACTAGCCTCAAGGTAACCTTTTCGTAATTAACTCTGTGTTTTGCTCCTTAAGGATGGGGAAACAAAAGTAGAACTACCAATCTATAGGCTCAGATAAGGGAGAGGTTTCATCTAATAAAGGTTACCTGTCATCTGTCATGGAAACGATTGAAACAGATATAGACAAATTGGAAACAAGGATGGGTTCAGCCATGAAGAAATCTGCCCTTTTTGGGCCTAAGATTAATTTTGTAGATTTAACTGAATCCATGCAGAAACAACTTACTAGTCAGACTCCTCCTGAGGACTTAAATAACATGGAACCACCCTCTGCCCCCCAAGAACATTGACTATACCTCCCTCTCTATTTCTAACCCATCCATCATTAAAGGCCCACATACCCAGACTATGCTTGAAGTTATATCTCAATCTGATAGCCACCTTGTAAGAAAAGTAGACAAGAGGCAAATAGAGATGAGTCTGTCAAACTCACTCAAACTGAACCCAGCCACCACCCCTTGCAGAAACAAGGCCAAGCATAAAGAACAATGGAGGAAAAGATACATTAAGAAGATCTTCACAGGTGACTGTGATTTAAATAAATCTGTTACAAATTATATGGGCAGACTGGATTATTTGGGGATCCAGGCTTAAGACCCTAGCCCAATCCTGCTCCACAGTAATCACAAAATTAGCACTTCTGGAGGGAAAGATTGATAGTATGTCTTCGGCTCAGGTGTTTGCTTCTGAATACGATGGCCTCTCTGGACTATAAGGATCAGGGTGACCGGAGAGTAAAAATGGGTATGTCAAAACCAACACAATATAACCGACAGTGTGAAGAAATGATGCACCTGCATGTTCCCCAGACTGAAAAAACATCCTTATCCACCTCATAGCCCATATCAAATCATATCAACCAGGCAGTTCTAGAATCACGGAACATTGGCACTAGGGATTTTTGGACTGTAAATAGTGTTAATCGATCCGAGACACCAGGTATCCAACCTCATATCCTCCCTGAGTGCAAACCATATATATTGTTTTGGAGAGTGTCCCCAAACAAATGCTAGCACTGAGTGAGACATATGCATCCTTATTGAATATGGTTTCCTATTCACTGAGAAAAAAGTCAGATTGGCCAAATGACCTATCTACAGAAATTATGTCCACAACAAGAGTGTCCTGGGTTGGCCCATCTTTAAAGACCTCAAAAGGAGGCTGCATAATAATACAATTTAGGAACCCTGGGCTTAGCTAGAGTTCTGCTGCAATGCCTTCCCAAAATATTTACTCTCTCAGAGGGCTTTAGAGCCCAGCCTCTAGGCTTCTTTTACCATTGAAGAAGGGCTGAGCGAACATCTATTAGAAGCATGCCCAAGCAGGCCCTTGCAGTCAGGCTTTACGAAGGATAAAGTCGCATCCAACCAACAACAAAATAATTTGCCCAGTCTAACACATTTAAGGTCCTGTCCTCCCTGGAATACCTAGACTGACAGCCACAGTCAGCAGAAAGCACAGTCTTAATAAATACAATTTGTTTTCCATCTATATCCACCCAATGTGCTATTAAGATTAGACTCACCCAGGAAAAGTTCTTAAACACAATTTAATGGAATGTGGCGGGACTGCGCTACAAGTTGAAAACATGGATTGTATTACGCAGGTAGAACAACATAATCTGCTGCCAAGAGACCTGGCTCTGTAGATGGGTATATCACTTATTTTGTTCCCGCTATCCCTTCTTAGTCAGGCTGGGCAAAAGAAGGCTTTGCCACTTTTATTTCAGTGACATTGGTGGACATCTCTGTCAGAGAAGTTATCATAACACCACATTATCATTTGCTTTTAATTTCCCTACAGAAGCCCTTTGATTTGCTGTTAATTAGCTTTTGTTATAATATATTTGACCCAACTGCGACCAAGATCATAGATGGGCTGGTGGATGCTATATGTATAGCTCAATATGATCATGTTAAATATCTGGGTTGGAGATTTTAATATACAGGTATGTGACCCCAGAGTGCAGGTCCCATGTGGCATATGTGATGATGTGGATCAACCCTCACACACTTTACGCACACCCTGTATGGGGATTCAGGGAACAGAGTTGCTTTTGCCAAAAATCTGATATTTGCTCAAGAGCATGACGTGACCAGGACTACTTATATTGGGGGAGGCTCTAACTCAATCATTGATTACATATTAATTGCTAAAGAATTGTCCCAGTTTCTAATAGGATGTAAAGGGCTGATTAGCTGCATAAGTGTCCATAACCCCTTAATACTGACTCTAAATCTAATTTTGGGTAAAAAGTCAGATAAAGACTTATAACATTGGGTGCAGGTTATTTAGAACAAGGATGTCAATATTAAGTGGAAAAAAATGACAAGGAGGAGTTTCTAAGAGACCTTATAGTAAATATTTGGGCACTAATCGTAGCTCTACAAGATGACCCTAAGCCTGCCAGGGTCATAAAGGCTTTTACCTCCCAAAATAAACACGTGGCAGCTAAACTAACTGAAAATGTTAAGAACACATCTGATACTCCTAAATGGTTCCACAGCACTTGCTCTAAGGCTCATGGATCTTTAAAGCATGCTCTAAGTTAGCAACAAAGGAACAAGGAGGAAGTAGCAAAGGGCAGGAAAGCCTTTAAAGAAACTACTCAAAGACAGAATATGTACCTAAAGGAGAAGGCCTGGGAAGATCTAAAAACCGCATGTACAATGAAAGACTCCTGAGCCTTCTGGTAGATAGTGAACTCTACAACTTTCCTGGGTGATAAGTACCTAAATTAGAGACCATTGTACCAACTAGGGATTGAGTGGATCATTTCTCACAAATATTTAGTCATAACCCTCAGATTGTTTACTCGACCTCAAAATTGGAAATCCCCTGTGATTTGAATGCAGCCCCGGCCCTGAGCAACACAATTGAGGTAGCAGATGCTATTTCAGCCAGTGAGAGCAGCCCCTCAGAGAAAGCACCTTGACCTAATAGAATCCCAATAGATCTCTAGAAATATCTTAAACAATTCTGGGCTCCGTTAGTAACTAATGTAATACGAGGTGGAATAGTGGGACCCTTAGTCAAGACCTGGCAGGAAGATATCTTTGTCCTGATCTTTAAAAAGGGGGACAAGAGCCAACCTCACAGCTACCACCCTATTCCCCTGCTTGATAGTATAGTAAAATCTTAGCAGGGTTATCCTGGCCAAATTGAAACTTTGTGCATCTGAGTCCCAAGCGTTTTCTGACTTATAATTTGGGTTTTGTCCAGGTCTTGGAACAGTAGAACAATCCCTAAATCGTTCTCTTACAGTCCAAAAACACACTAAAGCACAAAAAGGTTGTGTCCATCTTCCTTCTGTTGCTTGCCTCCTTTCCGTCTGCAATCAGCGCCATGACGCCCCTTTGCCGGGGCAGCTGTGCGCTCTATAAAACCTCATAACATAACATCTAGCCTTTGTTGACTTAACATATGCATTTGACACGGTGGTCCGACCATAATTATGGTCACTTATGGGGTTTGACGGATTGATTATTACATTTCTTGGTAGGCTCCACAAGCACACATCAGCAAAAGTGCAGGGCTGGGGTAACATTTGATTAATGTGGGGAAGGACATTCCGAGGGTCAATTCAAGACAAATTCCTTTGTTATTACATGCAGACAATGCTGTTCTCATAGCGGGAACACCTAATGGTCTCCAAACACTCCTAGATGTTTTTAATGTATTTATGAAATATTTAGGACTTAGACAGCTGCTTTTCCCCACCCAATGTCTAGGTGGTCGGCAAATTGCTAGCAGTGCTCTGGCGGTCTTTCACTCCGCAAACCGCCAACTTCGTAAAAAGGTAGGCAGACTGCCTAGTCGACAGCAGTGAATCTGACACCGACATGACGACGGTCCAAAGACCTCCAAAGTCGTAATGAGGCCCATAGTTCTGATTAGAGCTGTTCTAGTGCCGTCAGTGCTGGCCTGCACTGTTTAATATTGAGTGTTGGACCTGGCATCTTTTGGAGTGTTTCCTCTGTCTTTTTGCTTTCTGACCTCTCGGTTTTGACTCTGTTTTTGCTGGGTTGGTGTCTCTGCGCACTTTTCTCACTGCTATTCGGAGTTAAAGTGCAAGTGCTCCTATTGTAAATTGGATTATGGATTGGTCTTTCCATAATTAGCATATTTGATTTACGGGTAAGTCCCTAGTAAAGTGCACTGAGAGTGGCGAGGCCTGTAAATCAAATGCTGCTAGTGGGCTTGCAGCACTGATTGTGCCACACACACAAACAACCTTTCAAAGGGTTCTCAGACCTGCCACTGCACTGTCTGTGTGCAGTTTTAACTGCCATGTCGACTTGGCACGTGCACTCATTTGCCAAGCCCAATCTTCCCTTTTAGTACATGTGCCAAGCTACCAAGGGGGTTAGCAGGGGTTCTTTTTTGTAGTGCATCCCCCTTATCCTGACTAGAAGGGAGGGTCCCTATTAGGACAAAGGTGCAAACCATTGCCAACTAGAGACCCCCATTTCTAACATTGAGTGATCATAATATCAGTACTAGATAATATTTCCTAGCAGCAGAGTAAAATTTACAAAATAAGACAATGTCCAATGTGCTTTGTTCTGAGAAATTATCACATGGGCAGAACATATAATTTGTAGATCTATATGTGCAATTAGTAACAGAATGAGAAGATGCATAATATTAAATCTAGAAAGTGCAGGATAAAACCTGTGTTGAGGATTCTTTATAAAAAGAAAATAGGGCTCTGGCCTGTCTGATGCCAGTAAATCCATAGGGAGATCACACAGGTCTTACGTGATTTGGTTGTACGCCTGACATTTCACAATAATCACAATACGGTTGTCTGGCCTTCTCAATTGTTGTGGACCCAATGAATTCTGGCTCTAGGAACAACTCAGGAACTCTCAAAGTGTGAAAAGTTTCCTTTACATAAGTAAGCCAAAGTATGAATAGCGCATTATCCAACAGAATACAATCCCTTACTACAGCCCGCAAAAGTTTTATCTCCTGTTTGGCCCATATGGAGCTGAAGAGTATTAAGGACAATTTTTATTTTGGTTCCCTAGGCAGGACAACCCCAACTTACAATGGCAGAGATAAATAGAGCACCCAAGGGGGACTGATAAGAATCTTCAAAGAAAGTTATTCTTCACTACCTGCAGGAATTCCACTCACAAGTGTCCCCAAATCCCAGCTCCATATGAGACAACAGAGATGCACTTACTCTTGTAGATGATCAGCAGCTCTTGTATGGGTTTATGATATAATTTAAAGGCACACCTAAAAAAGGCCTGAATAGATCTTGAGAGCTTCTGGTTACTTCTATTATGTAAATAGCCCCAGCCAAGAAAGGAGTGGAAGGGGATGTCCAACTGTAATACCCTCAATATGGTGGGTTTGTTATATTTGGCCCACATATAATAGTAAACAAGTTACTTAAATTGGTGGTCAAATGCAAACACGTCATAAAACAAGTGAAACCATTCAAAAGGGACAGTGCTTTTGCCAAGTAGTTCTCAACTCTATTAATGCACAGAGTGAAAAGAGACGGTGCCAGGACACAATATTGCAAACCCCTCTTTTAGAATTAATGGGCTATAACATATCATTGCTGTAATGTCCATATGCATGTCTCTCAATGGAGAAATTAAATATTCCACTACCCCAATATCCGCCATGATGAACTAGAGTTTTGGTCTACTAATGAAGGCCAGGTGTACCCCTCCCCTTTTAGCTTATGTATATTTTTTAATGAAAAGGTATAAATTGAGGCATTGTTCAACTGCTCCTATAACACAGCATATGCAATACTGAACCTCTGTGTCTAAAGAAGGGCTCTGAAATAATGAACTCTGGTGGAGATTTTATTTCCAACTGCTTTTCTAGACATATGTACATTAATCTGCAGCACACATACTCATATTCAAGTTAAGGTGACCATAACTAGTGTCGGCCTCAATATTAGGGGTGGGCGGAATTTGCGAAAGTGACTTTCGCAAATTATCGCGAAAATGTTAAAAACCTCCGCAAACACGCGGAAATATCGCGAAGATGCAGAAGTTGTTTTCCCGCCCGTTCGCTGTATTTTCTGCGTGGTCGCGGCTCGCCAACTTACCCATGCGGTTGCTCGCGGGTGCGGCCATCTTGTTTTCACTCTTCTCGCGGTGCATGATCGCGAGAAGAAAGACGTGATCGCGCGACCAATGACATTACTGCAGGCGCGAACTGTCGTGATACAGCGCAGATGGCTACCAACAATCCAACATCTCGTGGAGAACACGACCGGATCGGGAAAACTTGTCGGCGAATGCGGGGATTCAAGTAAGGCGATCGAGCGCGTGCGAGAATGTATTATTTTACAGCGCGAGCAAGAAACAAATTATCGCTAAGCTGCGGAATGTGGAAATTTTGACATTTTCGCGCTCTCCGCGGAACGCGAAAATGTCAAATTATCGCAATTTCCGCGAGCGGAACGGAAATTTAGCCCAGGCCTACTCAATATAGAATGGTTCATGTTTTAAAAAAAATATTATTATTTATTTTTCTACAGAGATTTATATAGCGTGAACTCGACCCAAAGGTATCGGGTATCAGAGCGCTTTACAAAGCACCAGTTGTGTTACATGAGGACACATTCAGGTTTTTGTTAGGCACGGGGAGATTACGTGATTTGCCCAGAATCACAGGATGTTGGCTATAAGCACCCCCGGCTGACGGCCACACCAAGGATGGCCAAATAAGATTTCTACCTTGCAGTGTAGTAGCACGTTTTTCTAAGCCTGGTGGTACAAGATAGGTTGATAGTGTGTATGTATGATTGGTTTGAGTGAGGGTAGAATGGAGTAAGTGGTGCGTCATGATCTGAATTTTTTTTCTCTCACAAATATTTGTTTGGGTCTCATGATGGGGAAAAGATAAAATGATCATATTATTGAAAGTATATTCATGTGCAATGAAATTCTAACCATCTAATGTGTTGTTTACATGTCTGTCATGTTCTAATTGTATATATGTAAAAATATTGTTTTTCACTTCATTTACAAAAATGATGCTGTATCATGTTCTATTTTTTTTAAAAACGTGCACATATAAAGTAAAAATATTTATGTGATTTAAAAAGAAATATATGTTTCGAACAAAATATTTAAATGGATAAAAGAACATGTTTTGAATAAAATCAACAACAAGAAATTATGCAGTAGGTTTTGATTTGTATTATATAGGAAGCCCACTAGAGCTTGTTATAGCCATAATGAAATCACTATAGGTCGTGAGGGAGTTTTTTGCTTCATCAGCGTCATTGCTGAGACTCAAACCTGGTTCCCCAGGTTGGAGGTCAACCGCCCTAGCCGTTAGGCCAACTCCTCTCCCCTACTCTTAAGCTATCGTCTTCTGTCTGCCCTGTATTTTTCCTCTTTCTCATTGCAGGAGCCAAGCTATACCAGCCAACATTAATCTAAATGAATTTCCTTGTGTAGTTTTTGTGTGAATGTTTATCTGTGCATGTTTCTTTGAGAGAGAAATAATAAGCCCTGCAACTGCAAGTGGGAACATCTTGACTGAATTGTATTATCCAGATATTCAGATGAAGATCATGAAGCAGAGACTCCATTGTGTGGTACGTGGTAAAATGTTTGAAAGCTTTATTGTCACATGTACGATCCTGATTGGTTCTTTTCACGAAAATCATAGGGAGGTGAAACTCTCATATTTCAGATGCCCTTTTCAGTCCCCTCAGGGTTAAACACTTTTTTTGCCTTTCCCCGAAAAAGTTAGACTTCTGGGCAAATACCCCTTTCTCACTTGGCTGACTGAATCTCTAATTGATTCTCCCTTTAGAGGCTTAACTTGCTGACACCTTCTACCTGACATGTCTCAAACTCATCCAACTTCTCTAGCTCAACAAATTAAGGAACTTCCCTTCATGGGAACTGTGCCTGCTCGGTCTTACTTCATGACAACTTAAAACAGTTTGTCTTTGTATTTGTGATTTAGAATTCCTCTGAATAATATTGACTTATGGCAAAATCTTACAGGATGCAGTATTCCCCAAAAGTTGCTGGACTCTATAATACTCTTGTATACTAATACTTGGGTTCAGGTTAAATTAGGTAATGGTTTTGCTTTGTCTCAGAAAATGAAAACTTATAATGGCCTTAGTTAAGGCTGTGTACTTGCCCCCTCTCTTTTTCACCTTTTTGTGTCAGACATTATAAGTCTGTCAATGCCCATCTTCAGAAACTTCCTTAGCTATTTACAATCCGCTGATGTTACGATCTTCCTGAGTCAAATTCCAATAGGTTTACAAAGACTAATTAATGCATTCAATGATTATGTTTTACTTAATGGTCTGGAGCTGAGTGTTAAAAAAAACTAAAATCATGAAAATTGTCCCGATAAAATTTAAGACAAGGTCATGGAGAGCTAGATGTGGGCCAATTGAATTGGTGAAGATGTAAATACCTAGGCATTTTATTTGATGATAAAGTCTTGTTTAAAAGCCATTTTATAGTTCTGAGGGCAAAAATATAATCTCTGATTTATGCATTTAAATCTTTACATAAATCAATGATGTGACAATCGTGTGAACATCTTCTTAAAGTTATGTGAGCCAAGCTACAGCCAACAATTGCATATGGCTCGCCTATTACAAGGGGGAAAGATGCCAAATTCTTGGATTAACTAGTAATCAAGGCCTGCAAATCAGTCTTTGTAATCCTCAGGTCAATTGGCCCAGCCGAAATTCAATTGGAGTTTGGTTTCCAAAGACAGTCCATGGTGGTAAAATGATCATTTTTTAAATGTATGTATTCTTTATTTTTATCAGATCTTGACTCCCTAGCAAATTATTGCCAGTGTGAAATAATTTGTTCCGTCTAAATAGACACTTGGAGAACCCATATTTTAACATGTTTCCAGAGCTTTGATTTACCGTCAGGGTTTCTAGAAATGACAATCCCCAATTTTAAACAGTTCTTAAATAAAAAATATTACAATTAATTCACTTACTTGCGGATACGGTGCCATTAGTGGCAAAAACACATCCTTGGTCAGTGATTAATTCTCATCAGTCTTTGTGAATTAAGCCCATCTGACTACCTATTTTTCAGCCCATATGAAGGACATGTTTTTAAAATTAAGACTTGGCATATACTCAACTAAGGAGGGCCTGCCAACTTGGATACAACAACGGCCAACCACTGGTTGTAGATTATGTGGGTGTCCCCGTGAAACCTTATTACACTTTGTGCGTGTGCATGTCCTAAATTGCTTGAAACAATGTATCGCACTACTAAAAACTTTATTTCTTACGGCTGGGGTAAGATCGGCACGTCAGACCCTCATTTTATGAGTGTCGGGTGTGTCGATTCCATTGATCTGTTAAATTAAAAAATGTAACAATTGCCAAAAAATGCTGGTTCTGTAGGTTATATTTACTGGTTTATAACTATTGTAATGGGATATTTTAAAGGATCAGTTCATATGAAGTTATTGTTTTTGGCACCTGCACTTTGAATGTTTATGCAAATCTGACTCAATGATTATTTTTTGGTAACTTCTATAATCAATCTCTAAAGAATATGTGAAAGCACATGGACACTTTATTGTTCATTTGCATGATGGTATATAATGTTTACAGCTTTTTTTGTATTGTTTTATGGTCTATATTAAGGTCTATGATGTACAGTTATTTTAGCTACTTGTGTGAATAGACTCTATAGACCATGTGTAAGCACTTAGGCACTTTATAGTTCAATTGTATAATGGCACATAATGTTTACAGTTTTTATTATATATCCTTGGGAATTACTTGATCATCATATGTTAACATTTCTATGACTAATGAACGACTGTGTTAAAAGATGTGTATATGTTGTATCAATGTTTCAATATGGCAAGTAACCATTTAAAGCTTCTTTTTTGCGCACAGTTTTATATCAATTGGCGAATTAGGTAAACGAAAATGGACCTAGTTAATTAATATAAACATTTTTTAAATGATGAATGACATGATTTAACACATGGTATTAATGTTTTAATTGCAATGATTTTTATTAATCAAGCAATAAAGAACTATTACTACTATTACTGACTAATGGTCTCGTGTTGATCACTAATACACATCTAATTTGAATGATTTGAGTTTGCTAATCTGTTAATAAGCATTCATGGTTTGCAGATCGACCATCTGCTGACATTTATGTTGGACCACATATGCATTTGCGAAATGTAAATGTATTTGATTTGTTGTGTCACATCTCAGTCCAGGATAAGGGTCCATTTACTTGAGTGCAGCTACACTTGAGTTTGCACCAGAGATCTGCATGGTGGAAATCTACTGGAACAAATCTGCAACATCACCATCTGGATTGTGTTGGTGTTCTGAATTGGCTGTGACACGATGAAAGAGTGATATCAAGTAAGCTCTTCAACAAATATGCACATTGTGATATTAACATAACTTTTATTTAGACATAAATTATGTAGTTTCTGAGTTTTTGTTTGAGAGTCCATTTCTCATCAATATTGCTTTACTCCAACTCAGTATAGCCAATTAATCAGGGGTTTATAATGTGTGACTCACCTGTAAGGGTCTCAAGGTTCTGAAAGGGGGGCCTGCTTATCCGTTTAGGTGCAGGGGTTCAGTCGAAGAGCCAAGTCTTGAGATTCTTTCTGAATTGGGTAGCCCACAGGGACAAAAAAAGGACTGCCTGCCAATTTCCGCTTTTGTTTAAATTACCCCTTGGCTAATGACAATAGTTGGTAGGATTATTCTGTAAATCTACATTCATTCTATCATCATTGGGTGTGGTGTTTTGGTAAAATCTGCTTCCTCTAATGTAGCATTTGAAGTTTCTCTCACTTGTGAAAGGTACTGAGAAACAGGATTTTTAGAGAGCCATTGGTTCATTCAGATATGTATGAAAAGGAATTAATCCATCCACAGTCCCTCTCTGTGAGTACAAACCCAAGTCCCATGCTCCTTGGCCACCTGTACAACTTGCAGTGCCGGGATCATGTTCTAGAAATACTTCATTCTCATGGCAGTGACTCATATTACAGTCTTTTAGGAAATAAGTATACTGTTAAAATATTAAGGCTTGTGAACTGAAATACAGTAGTCAATCCAACTTTGCTATTTTGTGCTTGTGTGTCATTACCACACATCTACTGAGCTTGATGTCATACTCTAATGGTTGAGCCATGGTTAACATTGTGGTAGCTATTTCTGCATCATGTTGTCAGGCAAAGTGCCTCTGCTCCCTGAAGGAAATGCAGTCATTCAAATATATACAACTCATGAAATGTATTGAAACTCATAAATTTGTTTCTTCACATAACCACTTCTCCCACTTCTTCTGATGCATCCCTCCCTTCAGCCCCTCTCATATTGACTCTCCAAGTCCTACCACCCTTGGGTCAAGAAAGCATATTCATGTAATGTCCAATGTACCAGTAGTCCAGGGGTCACCAAAGACCACTCTGTTCTATGACTTCCCCCACCTGCCTGTCTCCAATTTATAATGTAAAACCATCTTCTTTACAGCATTCCCTAGCTAGGCTGGGGCTGTATGAATCCAATAACACATACAGATAAAAACATAATCCCTCTGAGTTATATGCATTGTATATATGCATCAATAAATTTGCAAAATAACATCCAAATATTCATGGTTTACGGCATTATCAACTCACAGACACTGTAAATAGCAAGGTATTGGAAGTAATAATTTATTCTGCCAATAATGTGAGTTTTTAACATTTATGAGGAAGAAAAGGCTATTTTAATAAAGTCAATAATACAATTGTATTGTTGCATAGGAGACACATGTGCATGACCTTTTCCTATTTAAAAAATTTCTATTTCCCATATTGACCTATATTTAGCTAAATTGATCGCTGGCCTGAAAAAGTAGAATTCTACCCTCATTTCATTTTCACCTATGTTTCGCCATTCCCTTCCCAGCATTTTTGGAGAGTTTCCAGTCAGATTGATTCTGCCCATCAGTTTGCCTAATGGGGTGATGCTGTTGGGGCACTGGGCCATAGTCAAGTGACTGCAAAATGTGGGAGGCAGGTTATTTTCTTGTGATAATTCATACATTACTTTTTAAGTCACAAATATTATAGCAGTCTGCTTGTCCTCATTTCAGTATTCATGTAGTTTTCTTTCAGCAGCCCTCACATTAAGAAATGTTACCGGCTTTAACAACAAGGAAAAAAGAAGCATAGACAAAGGCAACAGGTCTGTCATTGGGTGTCACACTTTTGACAATTCTTATTTTGTTCTCTTGGGGTACTTGCAAAACATTATTGTTAGGGAAGCTGCCAGGCCCTCATCAATCTAAAAAAGTTATTGCCTAATGGCAAAAAAAATGTCTTTCTCAAACAAGCACACATTACCAAAGACATTCCTGGCACTGAAGGGAACTACTTTGTGTGTGAATGTGATCCTTGTGCAAGGGCAGCATGCCGTAACTCACAGTGAAGTTAGCCAATGGCTGAAGTGGACTGACCCATTGCCCCATGACGCATGCTGAAATGGGTTTAAGAAAAATGTGAATGATGGAATATTATACTAAAGAAGGAAGTTTGGCTAAAAACCCTTAAAACAGTGGCGCCCATAGCTGGAGATGTGTATATCGTGAAGGAGCGAGTGAAAGTTGTAGTGAGACCTCAAAGCATCCTTGTGAGACACCGTAGATTATATCTGGTGAGGTAGTTCACCCTGGGGCCTCGAACTGAGAGTGGACTGGTGGCCCCATCACCCTTATACGTCGCAATGTTCACACAGGAGCGATAGAGAGTGTATCCCACAGACCTTACCCCAGGAAAGCTACGCCGATTGAGCGAGAAGGTGCCCAGCTAAGACGTACATAAAGCAGTGCCATGGCTAAAGATAAAGAATCGAAACTCCTGAAGCAGGGGAAGATGGATAAATATACTAAGGTGCTCCATCCACCAGCGCCAACGGTTGCGGCGCTACTTCTACAAGCCATACAGAAATCTAGAGAACCCCTGGAGGATAAGATAGGGGCGGTCGGCTCGGAGGTATTGCTGCTCCGTCAAGACCTACGTACGGTGTCGGAGAGAGTGACGGAGGCTGAGAACCCTATCTCGGAAGTACAGGATGCTGTCAAAGACTTACAAAAGGCGATGAGGGACATGCAAAGCCCCACGGCGGACATACTGTGGAGAATTGATGATGTGGAAAATTGGGCCCGGCTTAACAACCTATACTTCATGGGATATCCGGAAGGAGCAGAGGGCACCAACGCAACAGCGTTCCTGACCACTTGGTTGGCAGACCTTATACCGGTGATACAGTTCTCCCAGTGCTTTGTTATCAAACGTGCACACTGTGTGTTGATTGCCAGACCCCCTCCAGGGGCCCCTCCTAGGTCCATCATTGCCAAAATATTGAACTTTATGGACAGGGACATGATACTTTGCGAAATGCACCGCAAGGGTGAAGTTCGCTATGAGAAACTGAAGGTAATGACGTTCCCAGACTACAGCCGGGACGTCCAAAAACAAAAACATTCAACTAGGTCAAGGTCAAGTTACGGGCCCTCCAACTCCAATGCATGCTCCTGTTCCCGGCAAAATTGAAGGTAATCTTCCAAACCCCTGAAGGGAGCACGGCCTGATGCCCATATGGCCCAGGACAGACCTGGAGGAGAGGGGCCTCCCCGGCAGAGGTGTAGCAATACGGTGAACAGATTGCACAGACTGGGCACAGGAACTCCATATGCCCTCAGGAAACACGCTCAAGAACAGTGACATCAAGAGCAGCGGACAGATGCGTGCTCCCAGTCTGCTCCTGGAACAGTGCATAGAGCCGACTCCTCTAATCCTCAGACAGACTCCGAGGAGAATGATGGTTCTTCCGGATCAGAAGCAAGACATCCGCTGGCGGGCGCGATCCAGGCCCTTGAATAGAGTGGTGAAATTGAGAAACCCACAGATGGAACTCTGCCTGTAGCACTCGACCTGAACAAACAGGATACTGCAACTTGAATTCTGGCAGGGAGGCTTTGAGAACCAGCATCGGACACCCCTCCCCCCTCTGTTTTTCGCTTTTGAAGTGTTTGGTTACGACCTTGAATGTATTGGACATCCGAGCAACAAACTGTAAGAGTTGGGGTATTGGGGTATTTGATTGGGAGGGGGTGGATGACAGAATGACCAACTCTCTCCTGCTGAAGGTTGCTTCCAGGGATGGGGGACAGACTGCTTGGGGGGGAGGGAGGTGGGGTGGGGGTTGGTTGGGTGTTCACACAGTTTGAGTTTGATTGGTTGCACGCAGAGTTATTGCTCA
Organism: Triturus cristatus; assembly: GCF_964204655.1. Lineage (NCBI taxonomy): Eukaryota > Metazoa > Chordata > Amphibia > Caudata > Salamandridae > Triturus > Triturus cristatus. The sequence goes on from NC_140589.1 coordinate 1,362,298,740, forward strand.
CTATGGATGCCACGAGGAGACATTCCCTTAAACTGAGGGGTGCTAGTAGGGTTTTACTTTTCCCTCCCCCTAGTGCCTCGGGCCACACAACATCACTGCCTGCTGACAGATGACCCAAAACCTAACTTAACAGTCCTCACCTGGAACGTTAACGGGTTGGGGGACATGATCAAAAGAGGACTGGTGGCATAGCTCATTAAGAGACTCCACCCAGACGTCCCAATGCTCCAAGAAATGCACCTCAAGGGCACTCAGTGTAGGTTTATTGGACACAGGGCCTACAAGGTCCTGGCACATTCAGGTTTCTTGTCTGGGGCACGGGCATGGCTATTGTGATCAGGAAGACCATCCCTTTCAAAATCACGGATATATGACAGGGTCCCTTGGGCAGATACGTGGGGGCTTCTGGACTGTGGGGAAGGATCGAGACCACATTGATTTCTGCTTGAGCGTCACCCAGGTTACAAGCACCCACCATGACCAAGATCATAGATATACTGACCAAAATGCCCTCTGAGGAAATTCGATTTTCAATCACGATCGCATTGAGCCGCCATTTTGTGCTCCGCCACCATTTTGTGTTGCCCTCACTCAGGCAGCACGATGAACAAAGTCTTTTCTGCTTTTCCTGCAATATTGTGTCAAAATAGCCTTGTGCCTCTGTTTACAAAGCTGGTGTTAGAGACTGGCCGAGTACACTAATCCCTGTCTGGTTTTTCTAATCCCTGTCTTAACTATCTGTTGGTTCACACTATTCTCTTCTGACTTTATCTCATCTTCTGGCCATCGCTGTCCTCCGCTCGTATTCTCTCATTTCACAACTGTCCTCCAAAACACACAAACGTATCTCGCCACCTGCAAGCCAGTTACAGACATGTTAATGAATCAACCTGTGGGGAGGGATGACAAACACAGTTGGAGGAGAGGCTTCTTTGGGTTACTCGATACTTTATTTCCAAAGTTCTTTTCATTGGTAACGCTTTGTTTTTGTACTTTTCTCATTGGCTCATTTTATATACATTGGGAGTGTTCTTGGTTAATCTGTATGTCACCTATGTACTATAAAAGATTGTGCGCCACGGAGTGAAGTGGCAGTCTCCTGAGAACATACTGTGTGTACTTCTAGGACAACTGTACTAGCTGCAGCGAATAAAATCTGATCTTTTACGCCGACAGAGTGTCCCCGTGTCTCTGTTAGCTGAAGCAGGAGAACCCAGGAGATTAAGGCGTACCCTGCGCCGCCAGGCCCAATTGGTTCTGGTTCTTCAACTGGCGCCCAACGTGGGGCGACTTCAGAGGTAGTGGTTCTGCCTGAAGGTCGTGAGGAACCCCGCAAGAAAATTCTGGAGGAATCGCGAGCCACGTCAAGCGACCCCTGTATGTCGAAAGTGGTCCGAAGGTCTTTTGCAGCGTGGTTACTCCTTTCTGACGGCTACTGACGACTGCTGCCCTGACTGCCGCCCTGCCTTGGCCCTCTTTTTGGTGATGTATGGTAAAGCGAGACGATAGACGGGCCTCTGTTGGTGTAAGAAGACATCTTAGTTAAGTATTGGTGGGACGCTCCCACATTTGGTTCTTTGTTTCTTTGGTTCTTTGGTTCTTAGGTTCTTTGGGTCTTTGATTCGGGTATTGCAATAACCGAAGCCGAGGGGTAAGTACATTTGTGCTGTGTTAATTGATTTAACCCCCTTGATGTTTGTGAAAAGTCCAGTGAAATAACGATGCCTGGTCTGACTAAGTTTGATAAACTTTGTTGTTTTGGTTGTAATAGGGATTTCCGGCTGGAGGACTCTTGTCCGATTCCTTCGGTTGGAACTCCCACTTATGAGCTCTATTCTAAACATGGTGTTGGCCCCATTGCCTTTAACGAGGCATGGATCCGATACACGAAGAATGATGGTGTTTTAAAATGGCCAGAAAATGGTAGTTTTGAGCCTGACATACTAGATAGTTTGGAAACTATTTTATTCAAAAGAAAAGCCCGGCCGGCAATGTTTGACTCTTTCCGCCTTTGGCGTAAGGAAGACAAACAGAGAAAAATTAAGCAAGTAAAACGAGATAGGAAAGCACAGGGTATGACAATTATACAGGCTGCTCAGCAACTTAGAGATGATGAAGTTGATAATGCGATGGAAATTTCAGAGAGACAGCATCGTATGGCAATAGATAAATGCTATCCGATGTTGCCAGTTTCCCCTTCTGATAAAAGAAAGGATTTAGAGGAATATCTCTTGATGTCTCACCTACTAAGATTGCCTCCGCCCTATGTACAAGGTGCTAATGCACCCCCGTTGTTACAGCCTGTTCAGCCGCCAATTGCGCCTCCGCTTGCTCCGGCTCTTCCACATTTGCCCCCTCAAGTAATGCCTCCTCTGCCAGCTTTGCCTTCAACTCCTTTACCTTCATCTTCTTCGCCCTCTGCTCCCCCGGTAATTACTGATTTCTCTTCAGTTAGTTCGCCTAATACCTTGTCCCCTGTCCTTATGTCCAATTCTCCGTCTATGCGTAAACGACTTACAGAAACGGTCTCTGGTCTTTTATCTCCTTTCTTTGAGGCGCTAAATGTGTCTCTGGCATTTTCTCGAAGACAGTCTCGTTGTCAGTTCCCAGCTTCCGAAGAACGAGAAAGGTTGGACTCTCTCGCCCGTAAATGGATTGAGAAGGGTCCTCGGTATAGTGTACCCGACATTATGCCTACCTTTTCACAGTGGAATGCGCCTACGCAGAGATATGTCTTCAATGTTATGTGTGATACTCTTGTTAAAGGTTGGGAGGATATGGACTTGGGTTCGGTTCCTCAGGGTCTGTTAGATATTCAGGCTAATTTTAATAAGGGACTCATTGTGGGTTCTAAGGTTGAGGATGCTGTAAAGACACTTGTTTCCTTTAGAACCTTATTTACTTCACAGACTTTTCTTGATTCCGATCCCTCAGTTAGGTTGACACTGAAACATTATCCAATGAGAGAGGTTCCTCCGGTATGGAGAGAAGAGGTTCCAGCAGCAGGTGCTAATCTAGCTATTCCTGCTCATTTCCAGCGTATATGGGTACATGTGCCCTGGAAAAGACCTGAAGTCCTGGCTCTTAAACAGTCTCTACCGGATCCTCGTAAGAACCCTGCAGGTTATTATAAAGAATTGTCACAGACTGTTGATGCTTGCATCATGAATTTAGCAGATATTGATATGTTGATGGGGAATATAGGCCCACAAACGTTATGGGCTAATATTCGTAAGGAGAATCATGCATAGGAATTAGGTGCTGATTGGGATGCTATAATTGCCGTAGATAGAAACCAAGTGGGTTGTGCGAAGCCTGATGCTTTGATTTCAGAACTCCCTGGTAGGATTATTACATTAATGAAAACGATGATGCCTGCCTTGAGAGTGAACTGGGATAAACTAGCCGCGTGTAAACAGAAGAAAGATGAGAGTGCTCTGATTTCTTCACTCGTTTCGAGGAAACATTCATTGATCACAGTGGTCAGGATATGACTACGGAGGGTGGACAGCGATTATTTGTAGATAAGTTCGTATTTAATTTGCTTCCTGAGCTGTCGCATAAGCTGAAAGACTCCGAAAGTTCATGGGTCGTTTCTTCTTCAGCCCAGATATTGGCTACTACTCAATATTATGAAAATAGAGATAAAGAAGAAAAAGATAAGCAAGAGAAAAAGACTAAAGAATTGAAAACTAAGGTTCTCTTGCAACAGGCTTATCCACCTCGTTATGCTCAGCCCCAGTTTCAACAGCCTCCACAGTTTCAGAGGGTGTATCAAAAGCCTGAGCCATATATTCCGCGACCTTTGTTAGGTCCTAATCAATGTGCCTATTGTAGAGAGGAAGGTCATTTTAAGAATAGTTGTCCGGTTTTATTGCAGCGTAATGGGACACTATCTGCTCCGCGAGGTCGTGCTGGCCTCCAGTCAGCAAACAGAGGTAGAGGTCGAGGTATGTTGACCCAAGAACAGCGTTCCCTTCCTCCTTCTAATTCCGTGAACTACTTTGATCAGCAAAACGCTCGGTCTACACAGTATTACAATGAGGATTGTTATGTTGAAGGCGAGAATGAAAGTCTTCATGTTAACTGGGACAGCCATGGACAAAGTAGGGGAGTTGTGTCAATTCCAGTAGATCAGAATGGACCTTATGTTAACGTCACTACAATGGGTGTTTCAGAGCCATTTCTTTTAGATACTGGTGCGATGAGAAGTTCTATCATTCATTCAAAACTCCCTGGGGCACCTTTGTCTGGCTTAACAAATGTATCTGTAGGTTTTTCTGGCGCCCCAGTTCGTAATCCGGTTTCTTGCCCTTTGTCTACTTCAATTGGCCCTTATGATTTAGAAGTTCCGCTTCTCTTAACGAATGGTTGCGGCGAGAATCTATTGGGCTAGGATCTATTAAAAAGACTGCATCAGGCCACAATATTATGTTCTCCTTCTGGTGTATATCTCACTTTAGGACAAAAACTGACTTCTCCAATGTATTTGTCAAAAGATCAATTTCCACCTGAATTGCTTTCTCTTCCTACAACGCTTTGGGACACGGTCCAAATGATGTTGGTTGTCTTGAGATTCCACCTTATGTTGTTACTCTCAAGCCCAATGCTGAATTGCCACGTGTTCCTCAATATAGAATTTCCACTGAAGGTGAAAAAGCGCTTCTGGAAATCATTCATGATTTGATTCAGAAAGATGTGGTTGAGGAAAGAGAGGTAACATATGTAATAGCCCTATTCTTCCTGTTCTCAAACGCACTGATCCTTCTCAGCCTCCTGTTTATCGCTTTGTAATTGATCTTCGGGAGGTAAACAAAATTGTTGTACCACAGTTTCCTGTTGTCCCAGATATCACTGCGTTGTTGACGATGATACCTTCTACAGCGGTTTGGTTTTCTGTTATCGAACTGAAAAATGCTTTCTTTAGTATTCCCATTGCTGAAGAGAGTAGGGACATTTTTGGCTTCTCTCTTGGAGGCCGAAGCTTCCGGTTCAAACGCGCACCTCAAGGCTATTGTGAAAGCCCCTCTATTTATAGTCAAGCTTTGAAATGTCATCTTGATGCTTTTTCCTTGCCGTCTGATGCTGCTCTGATTCAGTACATGGACGACTTGTTAATCGCTGCTGATTCAGAAGATATATGTAAGAATGTGACGGTTGCATTGTTGCGACACTTATCCGATCTTAATCATAAGGTTTCACCTTCTAAGCTACAATATGTTCGCTGAGAGGTTACCTACTTGGGTCATCTCTTATCCAAGGAGGGAAGACGATTAACCCCAGAACGTATCCAAGCAATTGCGCAAATGTCTGTGCCATCCACACAAAGAGAGGTACGTGCCTTTCTGGGCATTACTTCCTATTGTAGGCAGTGGATCCCTAACTTCTCTCTGTTGGCTAAACCTTTGTTGGCACTCACTTTGAAAGATACGCCTCAGCCCCTTCCATGGACTGACGAATGTCAGAGGAGTTTTACTGACTTACGTACTTCTCTGTGTTCTGCTCCTGTACTAGGTACTCCTGATTACAGTAAGCCTTTTACGCTCTATGTTCATGAAAGAGAAGGTTGTGCGTTGTCAGTCTTAACACAACGATTTGGAGATAAACAGCGGCCATGTGCCTATTTTTCGGCTACGTTAGATCCAGTAGCTAAAGCATTGCCTAGTTGTCTTAAAGCGACAGCAGCAGCAGCAATTTCTATTCGACAATCTGCTGGAGTGGTGCTAGATAATACTCTCATTGTTATGGTGCCACATGCAGTGGATACTTTGCTAAACAGAACAAAAACACAGCATCTTACGTGTGCTCGTTTGCCTGGATATGAGCTGGCGCTTTTGGCGAGTCACGTGCATATCAAACGATGTAATACCTTAAATCCAGCCACTTTGATGCCTCTTCCAGAAGAGAAAGGTGTCCAGGAACAACATGATTGTTTCTTTCGTACTGAGGAAGAAACAAAAGGTAGGATTGACTTAACAGATACGCCATTAGTGAATCCGGATGGAACGCTATGGGTAGATGGTTCTTGTTTTAAGCTTCCTAATGGAGAGACAACTTCAGCCTATGCTGTTACTACTTTGCATACAATCGTGGAAACAGCACGCATCAGACATAACTCAGCTCAGGCAGCTGAACTGATAGCCTTAACCAGAGCGTGTGTGTTATCCAAAGGAAAAAGAGTGAACGTGTACACCGATAGCCAATACGCTTTTGGTGTGGCGTTCAATTTCGGACGTTTGTGGAAGGAAAGGGGATTCCTTACTTCCCACGGCACTAAGATACAACATGGTCAGTTGGTGACTGACCTTCTTGAGTCACTTGCTTTGCCTACCCAGATAGCAATTGTGAAGTGTAGCGCACATAAGAAGATTGTTGACGATGTTGGTCGCGGGAATGCATTTGCGGATGAGGTAGCGAAAAAGACAGCCAGAGATGCTACAAGTCGCATGTATGTTGCAGGCCCTGCAAATTGGGTCAGAGAAAGAGGAATGTATGAGGATACAGTAGAAAGTGTGAAATCAATTCAAGAAGAGGCTACAGAAAAAGTGGAAAGAAAGTACAGGAATGTTAGACGAGATGGGATGTTGGGTAACATTGTCCGAGCACCAACGTTGGCTGTTACCAGACGCTTATGTACTACCTGTAGTTACTATGGCGCATGGTCCAGCCCACCTAAGTGCGAAAGGAATATGCAAGCTTCTGGCTCCAGGCTGGGGCAGAGGATGAGGGCGGAAAAGAGGTGGGCAAAAACAAATTAAATGGCAGGAACAACCTCCACACAACATAGAGACGAGGAGCTAGACAAGAGGCCAGAGGAATTGATAGTAAATCTGTCACACAGATCACTCACTGAGACAGAAACAATGGTCCTACAAAAAGGCCTAGGCTTTGTTCCCACCCCTAAGACTGACAGATTCAGAGATCAGGGTGAAATACAGAACTTTTTCGGAAAGGTTCGCCTTAAGGCCTTTTTTCAAGGCAGACCCACCAATGACCAAGAGGACACGGTTTTACGTAACCGCTCTACGCTTACACAGGGCAACAATGTGATTCCTGTGGAGGTGTTGGCTTTTGAGAAGGACGTATTAAATGAATTGTCTTCCCCTTCCAACAATGCTCATTTTCACAATTTCTCTACAGCAGAACTGGCGGCTGCCAGATCTCTGGCTGATGACATGACGATTACCATAAAACAGGCTGACAAGGGCGGTGCAACTGTCATTCAGTCAACTATTGACTATGATGCAGAGTGTCTTAGACAACTACAAAACACAAGATACTACACCGCAATAACGGACAATCCCACCAACAGATTGAAAAATAAAAATTACCAGCAAGATCCATGAGGCAGAAACCAACAAATGGATCAGTAAAAAAATGGCGGAATTCTTGACTGCCAAAGAACCTAAAATACCATACTTTTATACACTCCCGAAAATACACAAAGGCATCACACCAACCCCAGGTCGCCCTATTGTCTCAGGCATTGGCTCACTTTCTTCAACCCCTTGTGAAACAGACACCATCTTATGTACGAGACACCACTGACATCCTACGCATCATAGAGGAGATCCCCAACAGCAATGAGATAGACTACCTCATGACTCTTTATGTGGAAAACCTATACACAAATACTCCCCAACAGGCAACACAGGCGATTATAGAGACTGCATTAGGCAAGAGCGAATCGACGTCCCCTACCCCAATTGCCTTTATAATGGAGTGTGCAACCCTAGTGCTGACAGAAAACTTTTTTGAGTTTAAAGACCAATTGTATCATCAGTCACAAGGTACTTCGATGGGGAGTACCTTCGCCCCCAGTGTGGCCTGTCTGTATATGGCAGCATTTGAGGAAGAAGTCATCGGGAACAATAACAATCCAAATGTAAAAAACCTACTACTATGGAAACGTTTTATCAATGACATCCTCATTCTCTGGAAAGGGGATCTATCAACCTGTGTGGACTTTGTTTTATAGGTAAACGCCAAAAATGACTACCTGAGATTTACCCATACTGTCTCACCCACAGACATTTCTTTTCTCGACTTGAAGATTAGATTGATTGAAGGCTCACTGAACACCACCCTGTATAGGAAACCTATAGACCGAAATAGCCTCTTGCTATACAGCAGCTACCACCCAAAAAAACTCAGAGAAATCTTACCTGTGGCCCAGTTCCTCCGCATTAGACGCAACTGTAGCACCATTACAGATTACAAATCAGAAGCTCACACTTTAGCCCCTAATCTGAGAGAACGGGGGTATCCAGAATGTCAGATCAATACCGCTATGAAAAGAGCAAAGAACAACCCATGAGAGGCCCTTCTAGAGGTAAACACCAAATCCTCTGTTGACACTCTCATTTTTGTGACATGATTCACCCCTGAATCAAACAGGATAAAACGTGTTGTAAAAAAACTTTGAAACATATTAAACACGGGCGACCTTCAGATCCCCGCACCAAGGTTTCAATTCAGACGCACTAGAAATCTCAAAGACATCCTGATCAACACCAACCCAAAAAAAAACACCGCACAGACCAAAGACAACTTTGGGACCTGCCCCAGTCATTGGCCACCACCCTTGCGGCACATGTACTTTATGCCAATTCACCTCCACTGTCAAAGGGATGTCGCTATCAGTAACCTTCAGGTGGAAATTAACCAATCACACCAATTGCAACACCACCCATTGTACTTACATTATCATCTGTCCTTGCGGCCTCCAATACATAGGCATGACACTACGCATGGCCAAAACTCGCATCACAGAGCATAGGAGCAACATCCACTGCCAGAGGGTCACCACTAAGATGTACACACACTTCAGAGACTGTAATCACTCTCCGAGTCCATGAAATGGTTGATCTTGGAGGCACACCCACAGATTACACAAAAGGCTCTGTTCAGAATTGAACAGAGATGGATACAAAGATTATCGACTGACAGTAAGGGACTGAATGTTGATATTCCCTGGGCCTCTCTAACCAGCACATAATATGCAATAATCTATCCCTCGCACACAAGAGATACGACTTGTACCATAAATATAACAACTATACCTCTAGTTGAGTCAGTAAATGTGTAGTCAATCGATGGACAGAAAAGTCTCTTACTTAAATTCGGTCGGCCTAATAATGAATAGCCACCGATTTACACCTATTACAAGAAACTTAGCATGTGTTTGATACACACCAGCAATCGGTACCTCTAATTTTAGTACCGCGAGTAGGATGAGCATAATAGTAGTCCTCAACGGGTGGAATATGCAATATTCTTTAGTCCATTTGGCCATATTATACACAGCCATTGAATCACCACAATCCAAAATGGCCACCATATATCCACAATCTGTCTCCAACTCTGCCATAAGGACCATGACTAGGCTAAGATAGCCCCTAGTCATATGTGTGAAGTCCGTCTTCTACCCACTGCCACCAAGATCACGCGTCACTTAGCCCAGCCCACCCCGTAGGCACGGACATCGGCGTGTATAACCAAGGATGAGCATGCCAGTTCCGGAGGCGAGGGTAGGTGGGATTGCGTGCACACATAGGAGTGCGGTAAGTACGAATGAAAACCGTAAATGGAGCTCACAGCGCTCGATGCTACATGATATCATTTGAGCGAGTCCCGAAATGTATGATAGCTGACTGTGAATGGTGTGCCCACTTGCGTGTCTCTACACTGATTCGGGGCTCCCAGGGTGAGATTGCTCTGCAGTTTGCCAGGGTGTAGCACATACCTTTACCACATTTAGTTCGCCCTCTGCATTTGGTGGTGTACTGACTACATGGGAGTCAGGCACAATGAGAGACGCATGGGGGAGCATAAACAATGCACCGTTGAGATCATATTTCCTTCTCTTCTATGTGATGCAGCATTGTTCTCTTGAGAGTTACCAGACTGGTACTGGTGACTTACTGGCCAATTTATACATAATTTTTGATATCCCTGACAGGTCACTAGCTACTGGTGTTCATTTTTATCGTGCCGGAGATTGATGAGGCTTAACTAAGTAGGTCATTAGGTGAGCATTACACTGCACTTTGCTCGACTACTGCTTTCTATCAGTTTTAATGTTTTTATTTGTTGTTAGTTACTGAGTGCATGGTCCTGCACTGGATGCTGCACCTAGACACTATAATCATGTAAGCCATCACCTTCGGAATGCACACCCCTTTGAACACTTTGTGTGCAACATTCACAAGGCATATCAGATCTACTTTGCAAAATGCATGGGGTCTACAATGTATATCATGTTTTTTACTCCATTTCAATCTAGGTTCCGTGACATCGGTGGGACATTGCCCACTTTACCACGATGTGGGAGGTAGGTTTCCCCTCTCACTGTGCTTAGGTAGCGTTTTCTTAAATTTGGTCCTGAAGAATTGCCACTGATCCTCCTGACAATAAAGGCAAGAAACGTGGACCTACTGAGAGTAGGACGTAGATATCTAGGCACATTACTCCTAGTTCTACGCCACTCCACATATTTTAATCAGGCAGTCTACCTACCAGAAGAAAGACAGTTCAAGGATTGACTGACCTGTTTTAACTCACTCACACCACATCTACTCTACTAGGCCCCTCACCTCCACTGCACCAACCAGAAGGAACAAAAGGTCTCCGATAAAGAGCCCTATTGATGGGAGCGTGTTGGGCATTGCAGTGCCGGCCCGACGAGGAGCAAGCCCAAATGATGAAGCATGACACCTAGCTTGCTGGTTGTGTGAGGGCTCTAGTTCTGAAGAGGGTCTTCCCCCTCCCGCCTTTAATCACAGGACATTCATTTGTGCTCCTGCACTTAGAACTTAGAACCCCCCTGACCTTGTATATCCACATGCCCTTAGGAACTGCATACCCTTCTTTAATTCATTGCCTTGGGCACGTATGCTGGACCTTGTAAAAAAGCCCTACGGTCCCACCCTTTTGTTGATTAAAGATCTTATTGACATGGTGGAAGCTTATAGCTTGATATTTAATGTTAGTCGCTGTGGGGATGTACAATTGCAACCAGCAGCGGCCTGTGCAGGTAAGAGCGGTGAGGTGGTGGGGCCGGGGAGGGGGATTCGACAGGCGACAAGGGAAATTATTTGTTTAATTTTCCCTTGTTGTCGTCTGTCGCAATCCCCCTCCAACAGCCCCCCCCCACTTTTACCTGCACGGGCCACTGCTGATTGCAACACCTGCCACGCCTGTAGACATTATTCACCTAAAGTTGTTTCTCAGGAGCAGTGCTGTTGCAAGACACACTGCATAACTGTTCACTACAGGTAATGAAATAGTATTAGGTGACTATGGGGAGTGCTCTCCTGTAAAAATAATATATAAAAGCTAAAAAAGAACCATTTGGGGAAAAAAGTACATGCAGGTAGGAGTTAGTTACTTCATTAGAAAATGCATTACATTATATCACATAGTGTTATACTATCAACGAAGTTCTTCTACTGCAATGCCTAGACAGAGAAATTAATTCAGTACAATGGATAGCACATTGATCAACTGTATGCAATTGAGTTCACCTTCATGGATGGTAGCCAGACCAGCGCTTATTCGTGAAAATGCAGGAAGTGTCACAGACTAGCATGGAGAGGCCAGTGTCCCTGGTACCACAGACAGATACTGGTGCACAGTGAAAGTACAGCTGGAGTATGTTTGTGCTCTTTTCCCTTTCCTGCCATTCTGTCCCTGTCCCATTAGGCCCCTTTGTATCTCCTCCTTCATTGTCACTGCCTGTTCTTCTCATCACGTGGCTACATCCAGCTCACTAGCTCCACATCTTTCCTGCATGGGGTGCAGCATCATGGGAGCCAGTGAAAGGTGCCAAGGGCAAGTGACCATGTCTGAATGCACACTGTGTATACAGCTTGTTGTGCAGCTGGGCTACAGTCACATATTCTGCCTTACTTCTGTGGATGCTGCCACATATTGGCGCTGGTGTTCTGCTTGTTGGCCACTCACTGCCTCTGTCTCTTACCCCATGCCTGAACCCAGCTTGTCCATTTTTGCATGTTTTTTTCTAATTTGATAATGGCAGCATACTTACCAAACAATATGAAACTTCGAGGCACACAATATAAAAACACTAAGCAACACCACCCAAATAGTAAAACATACAATGCACACAAAAATATTCAAAATGTGGTATGTATCATTAAAAACAGGAAAGCAGTAAAATAGCTAACTCTCCCACTGACACTAATACGCTTTCAAGTGCACATACATGTAAGGCGGCACCTTCTTCAACTGCGGCTACCCTCAGAGATTTTGCTTCCGAAGTGAGTTTTGAATACCTTAAAGTCACAGCAGCAGTCCTCATGACCACCCTCCTCCATCATAGTGGTTATCATTTGGTATTTGTATTATGATATGGTATTGCCCAAGCTTCACTGGAATACTGTACTGATGTACAACACAGAATGTACAACAGTTGTGCAAGCTTATGTAGCAAAACCATGTTCTGCCACCCATATGCCTCATCTTCTGTATATGACTCAATCTTGGATAAAAAATGTCAATATGCAAATGAGAAACTGATTGGCATTGCCAATGCATGTTTGTTCGATATTTAGCTAATTTAGTTAATTCAATCTGTATCTTATCCAAAATGTATTTGAAAATCAACAATGTTCACATTGTTAACTTGTTCAGGACAATGCAGTATTGAGATGGTGTTTATTCCACTTAGAACGGCAGTGTTAGTCCAAAGAAGTGGCTGAGGGAGTGGAGGATTTACAAATAAACGTTGCTCGTCTTGTTGGGCTGGTAGGTGTATGGGTCTTTTTGGGCAGCAAAGTTATCATAATTGGTGACGAACTTGTTCGAGTGCACACTGTAGCCAGCTGTGGCCCTGTTGTTACTCCTCAATCAAGGTGCCCATTTACCCGTTACCCAGCTGTCAAGAGTAACACTGCAAAGGTTTTGCCAAGATGATCGAAATTCACAATTGGAAAGAGAACACTCTTTTGTAATATCGGTTGACAAGAAAAGATCAAAAATCAAATGCCAGTATTTTTTAATTATTTATATTCAGTATTACACCAAAACATCCAACAAGATTCATTCCTTGTAGCTGTGGAACTTTTTCAGGGCTGTGAATATTATTGTCTGTACTACAATGTAATTAAAAACATTCATACACAAAAAAATTATCTTATTTCCAAAAGGAACAATAATTATATTTTTTTTACTGTGAATGATATCACACAAACTTTATTTGCAAACAGAATATACTCCCTTCAATGTCAATGCAAACAGTTATATACGTCTCATCAATCCCAATTATGATATCAAAATATGTAGTTTATGTAATTTTCATATTCATTTGGACATTACACTTATTTCTCTGTACCTATTTCTAACTCTCACAGTACTTAACCCACAAAATTCATAATCAAAGTATAGTAGTTTCAAAACAACATACCTAGAGAGGGCATTGGTTTATCGCATGCTTGAAAATGCTGGTACACTAATATTCCTGTCCAATTCCAGCTTATAGGCAGTCACATGATAATGAAGCTGTTATAAATATATAACATGGGTCTATAGAAATTCTATTATGTTATCAACTTCAAAAGGAGGCGTGTCCTGGATGGGCATATTCCCCTGGCAATTGAAATAGTTAAACCCTTGCTATGGTCGGAGGACTTACGACCGACATCATCGGTTTCAATTTAGAGCGGCTGATTTTGATTAAAAAAATGTGGTCAAAATTGAAACTGGCCATTCATTCCGGCGGCCTTCCGACGGGCTCAAGGAGACTATCGGCCAGTCGGAACTAGCCCCTAATCCAAATAGACCGTGGTTTACACCATCCAGATTACGATGCATGGTTTCCGGCAGGGTTTCCATGTCGGCCTCTAGCAGGGCCCCCTTTCTTTTGCAGCCTTCGGTTGGTGGGCGAGGTTAATCCCTGGACCCCCTGGCAAGCACAATGAGGTGTCTGCCACGGGGTGCAGGGATTAACATCACCTCACATTTCCTTATGGGAGCATGTACTACGGCTTGTTTATGGCCATAACACATGCTCCCATATGGAAATGTCGGAATGCGACCACACCATGTGCAGTCGCATCAAATTAAGGGGGTCGAGATTGCCGTTTAGAAGTGGTCAGTCCTGTTTCCGTACACCCGCATCGTAATAGGCCCCTCGTTGTCTAAGCTCCTATGATTGCAATAATAAGATAACATATCTCCATTTTGATCGGCTCCCACAAAACTATATACATAGGTATTTCTTTGTGGAATCCTTATGCTTTGATGGTCCTATCTTTCTACCCACATGCTGTAATCAAATAGGGAGGTACCATATTGGAATGAAAAGTTGTGGAAAAAGCTTGCTTCCCCTTTGTATATGGACAACATTAAACCTAACCGCATCATTTGTATCTCCCAAGTCAAAATGTGAACCGTCATGCTGCAATGGAGTACGAAACAAGGATCAACCTTCCCACATTTTAGACAAAATATTACATGTATACCACAAGCCGTGTCAGCTGTGTTTTTCCCCTCATGCTGTAATCGAAAACATGTGGCACTGTATTAAAAAAGGGTTGTTGTTTAACAAACTTATTTCCCAATAATATATGGGCAACATTAAATATGACGGCATCATTTGTATCTCTCACCACCTAAAACGGAGCGCTATGTTGCAAAGGAGTACAAAGAATGATTGACCTTCCCAAATTATACATGAAATATTACTTGCACACTATAGTCCGACTTCACCTAACTAGGCCATGCAATCCGACATCTCTCAGAATCACTTTTCAACTTTGCAATTCCACATAAATCACTCCATCATTGAATGTAGGTCTTATACAACACAAGATATGCTGTGAAAACATCACCCCTTCTTAAAATCATGACTAAACTTACCAACATATGTTCAGCATATAGGTTATTTTCGGTCACACACAAACCTATCAGCAAAACTGAACCCACTGCCATTTTGACTTTTATGCTCCCATTAACCATTTCTTTCAAACCACGAGTGACTACATACATCTGTGGGCGCCATATTGGAAAGGTGCATTGGCATAGAATCTTACTGGTCAACAATATATATATCATTAGGAATGATCCTCTTTTGGATCGTGAGTGAGAGCTCAGTTGGGTTAATACAGACTTTAAATCTCTGCCTCATTGGAATAATCAGTCAGTCAGTCAAAGCTTTTATTTCGGTAAAAATACCATAAAAAGACATAAATACATATATACATTTAAAACATGATTAAATAGCATTGCGTAGAGTGTAATCCATTAAGACATTAAGACAATTTCCATAAAACATACACAGTAAAAACGTGAACTTTTCCACAAAGAGAAAAATGTTAAAATTAATCCAGGGCCAAAGATATACACATTATACCTCAAAGTACTATGATGATGATAAAGATAATACTGAATCAGAAAGATGAGCGACAGAAGACAAAAATTTGGACCTTGCAAACCACATTGAGAGAAGGAATTTAGCCATTACAAACACTATCAAAGGGGTGGTATCATATTTCAGAATTCTGAACACCTCCTTGTAGTCCCTGAGACCCCTAGACTTACATAACTGGATAATCCACTTTTTCCTTGCAATAGTATATAAGGGGCAAAAGAGAACAACATGTAGCTCTGTTTCACAGATAGCAGAGCATAAGGGACACGAGCTAACGGGATCTACAACATTGCACCATCTGTGAGTGAGATCTCTCAACGGTAGCGAACCGTGTCTGAACTGGGTGTAAAGTTTCTTTGCCAAAGGTGGTTGGATAACGTCCAGGAAAACTTCAAACTGGGGACTACACTTAATATCCAGAAAGGTGTCAGTAAGCCTACCCAGGGAGGAATGGAGTAGGATACCCTTCCTATAAGATTTTAAAACCTCCCGCAATGAATTCTTCGAGAGTGAACGGCAGGTCGCTTCCGGGGCGGACCATAAATTCCTCATCCCAATTAGGTTACAAAGGTTCTTTATGTAAGCAAGCCAAGGGATCTTATCCGATTTTCCCCTTGCCATAATGTCACCAAGATCATACCTATAGCTTACCAACTCGGGCGTTGACCAAAGACGCCTCCAGAACTGAAGAGGACGGTTCCGGGCAATCTCCTCTATGGGAACCAGACCCAGATCCCATCTTAGAGGAATTAATGGGGTGCTGGCAGGTAGTTTCAACAATCTTCTGATGAAAGAATTCTCAATAGATGAGAGGGAAGCGGGGGGGGGAATATCCCCATAATTCAGCACCGTAAAGTGCTCCTCCTCTCGCTTGGGATTTATAAATTTCCATGGGGGGGCCCAAAGGTTTAAAAGAGGAGTTATTAAACACCTTCAGGATTCCCCCCACTGATTGGGCTAATCTCAAATTTGCCTTCGCCACATGGGACCCCCAATTCATTTTATCATTAAGGGTCACCCCCAAATACTCAAACGTGGCAACCCTATCCAACTCAACCTCTCCCAGTTTAGGATGGGGGCAATTAGATGAATTAGAACCGAAAACCATGAATTTGGTCTTCGAAAGGTTCAATTCCAGGTCCCTGATTTTACAAAAGGAGCAAAAGGCCTCTAATGTACGTTGGATGCCCATATAAGATTGGGATAACAGGAGCGTATCATCAGCGAACATAAGGGCCGGGACCTTACGCCCTGCCAGTACAGGGGAGTCCAAGTTAGCGGAGCGCAGTAGATACTCGATCAGCCCATTGATGAAAAGGGAGAAAAGGGTGGGGGCCAGGACACAGCCCTGCCTCACACCCTTCTCTACCGGAAATGGCCCAGAGATCTCCCCGCATCTCCCAAATCTCACCCTTGCGTAGGTGCCTAGGTGGAGGCGTTTGAATAAATGGCAAAGGTAGGGGGGGGCACCCATCTCTAGCAAGAGGGCCCAGAGTTTTTCCCTTTGCACCATATCAAAAGCGGACCGGAGGTCCACAAAGATCAGAAACAAATTACCAGCACCCATGCTGACTGTTTTCCAATAAATCAAAAGTAATCTAAATAATTGATCAATAGTAGAAACCTTGGCTCGGAACCCCGCCTGGAGGGAGGTTAGGATTTGTTGATCCTCCATCCAGAACTGCAGTCTGGATAAGAGGACTCGGGCGAACAGCTTCTGTAAAACATCAATCAGGCTTATGGGGCGGTAGTTGGCTGGATCCAGTGGGGAAGATTTTTTGTGGATGGGTATAATTTCTGCACCCAGCCAAGTGTCCGGAATTCTAAGGCCCTGCAGAATAGCATTAAAATATACACATATATAAGGGGCCCAGATTTTTACATCACTTCTGTACAGATCACCGGGGATCTTGTCAAGCCCCGGAGCTTTCCCTACTGATAGGGAATTGAGGGCCAATTCTATTTCTGGTATAGAAAAGAGACTAGTCTCAATTTCTTCCTGACACAACAGGTCCGTGGCAATATCAGTCCGTGGCAAGCCTGCATCGGTGCCACCCGGGGGGTTAGTGACCGAGAAGAGGGGTTGGAAATGAGCGAGCCAGACCTCCTCGCTGAGATTGGGAATAATTGCTGGGGGACTGGCAACCGTGCCCGTTCGGACAATGTTCCAAAACGCCCTCGAGTCACGGTCAACTAAAGCTTGGAGTAAATTTTGCCACCTTAGTACCTCCCACTCGGCTTTTGCTTCCTTGATTAGGTTTTTATAGGTGGCCCTAGCCGCCCGGATACTAGACGGGGTACCCTCCTTTACTTCTTTTAACAGGGCAGACTTAGCCTGTCTACAGGTGCCATTGAACCAGTGCTCGGGCCTAAAAGGCCTTGGCTTTGAGACAGTAGGGTTGTAGAAGAAGCTAGCCAAACTGCCAAGGAGATCCTTGTGGATGGTCTGGAGATCGAAAAGGCGGGACTGCGGGATGTCCCCGGCAGGACTCAAAAGGTGAGAGACTGCTTCCAAGGAGCGAGACACAGTGCTATATATCTCAGCAAGCTTTAGGTCATCAGACGCTACCCTTTCCCACCTGATCCTTCTGCCACCTGCCGCTAGAACCAAATTCTCGCTATGTAATGGAGATTGGGGCCTAGAAAATTCACTACCAGCTAACTTGTTGATCAATTCCAGAGACAGTAGGTTGTGATCGCTGTCGACCCGTGGAATAATAGAGAAGGCAGCCAAGTGGCCCCAAAATTCCACGTTCACCAAAACATAGTCAATGGTCGAACAGCACCCAGCTCTGTTAAAGGTGAAAGACCCCGGCACGTCCGGGCAGAGTCTACCATTGCAGGCCCGCAAGGAGTGTGCGATAGTGAGCCTGTTAATCTCAAGGGCTAGAGGGGAAAGGCGTTTGGCCGGATAGGAGATAAGGTCTGGGATTAGATAGGTTTCGTCCTCCTCACAGGTGGGAGAGGGGATCCCAGGGAGGGGTTCGAAGTGGCAATTGAGATCTGCGCCAATTAGTTTATGGGACGCGGGTGGAAGAGATTGTAAAACATCTTCCAGGGCGGCCAGGATCGACAGACCCAACTGAACCGGCTGGGGGCGCAAGTACACATTTATTACTACTAGCGAGTAGCTAGCAGGGAAAGTGAGTAGCAGGCATAGGATGTCAGGGGACTTTGGATCCAGTAACTTTATTGAGCACCCCAAGTGTGTTGCAACCCATACTACTAGCCCCCCTGAAGGTCTTCCTCTCGTCCCCTGGACTGCAGGGACCGAAA
Organism: Triturus cristatus; assembly: GCF_964204655.1. Classification (NCBI taxonomy): domain Eukaryota; kingdom Metazoa; phylum Chordata; class Amphibia; order Caudata; family Salamandridae; genus Triturus; species Triturus cristatus. The sequence continues at coordinate 1,362,317,407 of NC_140589.1, forward strand.
ACGATGCGTAACCCACCCTCCAAGGTGTAGACCGTAGCCAGGTTTCTTGGAATATGCAGATGTCATATTTGTCCATTAGCTCTCCCCACTCAGGATCAGAGAGTTTGGACTCCAGACCGGCCACATTCCAAGACCCGACTAATGGTCTCCGGATAGGTATTCGGGGGAGACTATCAACCGGAGGGGGGAAAGAGGGGGGGCTGTGGGAAGCAGAATGCACAAGGGGGTTCAACACTAAACAACCCGCTGTGGCACTGGGGGACAGAAATGAGGAAGAAGGGGGCCCAGGGCCACTCTCCGTGCCAAGAGCTACCGAGGACACAGCCAACATCGTATCGAAGGCATCCGCAACCTGGGTCCCTCCCACAGGCATAGACCCTCCCTTACTAGGGCTCAGAAGTGGTGGTCAGTCCACCGCATTAAACACACCAAAACGGTTTTCAACCGGGATGTTAAAGAATGAATTATGAGGGACCTGGTGGAAGTATGGTAGATCAACTGGGTCCAGAGTATTTGGGATGGAATAAAAATACCCCAAGTGCGATGCCTCAATGGCTCCCCTTCTATGGTACCCTCCCCACTCCAGTATGTGGCCTACTACTCTGGGGTCTCTAAAATTAATCAGGACACAGTCTCCCCCTATGTCCTTTGGGCGGGACCCCAACCAGTTAACCCTCCGAACATGAAGAATCTCCCCTCTCCCTGCTCCCTTCAATGGTCTATTTTTGGACAGCCAGTGAATGACTTTATTTTTTAGTTCAGAATACGATTCCCCCCTTCCATTCATTAACGGTGGAACTCCTGTGAGCACGATCACATAAGGTGCTGCCTCCGGGGGAAGCTGAACTAGAGGATGGGAATCATCCAGGCTCCTGAGTGCTCGGATCCCCCCCCCAGAAAGGCAAGTTCCATCCCTGTCTGAATTCAGAGGAGCTAAATCCCTGCAGCTGGCTAGCTGCTCATGTGATGGAGCGACAGTGGGGGCGCGGGGCGCTGTCAGGGACGTACGAGGACCAGCAGTGAGGGAGGGGGCAGTTAAATGCACCAAAGAAGGCTGGCAAGTGTCCGTAACCGACTGAATCGGGGGTAAAGGTGGCTGTGATTGGGGGGTAGGATTGGTAAAAGATGCTTGAGTACTGACACCCTCCGTGCTGCCCAAGTTGGACTTTAAGTCCTGGTTTGCCTGCTTCTTCCCGAACCCTATGGTATTAACTAATGATACCAACCTGTCGATTTTAGATGACAGGGATTTTAAAAGATGGTTTAGGGACTGGTCTATGTGTGACTGTAGGTCAATTAGTAAGGTAGTCACCCAGGTCGGAGGGATAGAAGTAGGGGGGTGGTGGATCGGGGCCAAGAGGGGAGGGCTGTCTACAGGAGGGGCTGGGAAAAAACTCCTTTTTCTGAGTTTATGTTTTTTTTTTTTTCTTGGCTTTGACTGCTTTATGGGGGCCACGATAGAGACAAAGGAGGATGATGATGGCCCATCTACCACTAGAGCTGGTTCATCTATTTGTGCCTGAGCGCACGGTAGCTGTGTGAATGAGGGCAACATGGAAGACATTGCATCAGGATCCACCTGGTATGAGGAGAAGTCAGCCAATCCATCAGAAGGGGGGGCCATATTAAATGCCGGTGTAATCGACAACCGTTTTTCCGTGTTTTCGATGGCTGTAGCCACCGCCCCGATTGTCTTCTGGAGCATCTTATCTATCGCTGTAAGACTGGGGATCTGTGAATTGGAATTGGCTAGCTGTCTAGTCATAGGGCGACTAACTGTAGGTTTGGAGTGCTTCCCCATAATTCCAATGAGCCAGCAGCGATAAACAATGAGGAGCCTCTAGCACAAATATCTAAAATCCAAACAATATAATATAAAAGAAACACACTCTAAACAAGACAAAAGACTGACGATAGTACATAAAATGGCATTAGCCAAGGGGGTAGGTTCACAACTGTTCCAGAACGCAAATCTTAGATGCGGGGCCCAGCCCGGCCTCCTCCGGCCCCGGACGGCCACAGACGGTCCCGCCCTTGTCCCGGGCTTCTCCCGGCGCCGACCCGCGCGCGATCCCGCGTCGCGGGGGGCGGGCTCAGCTAAGTAGCGCCTCCGGGCGCGCAAAGGGCGTGGTCTGTAGTTCCGGGTCGCTGAGGGGCCTGGGAAATGAAGTCCCCGTGGAGGACTCCCCCCACACGGCGGTCGCGGTGTCAGGCGACGGCGGGGGGGAGACGTGAGGCCAGATGGAGGAAAACGAGTGGACCCAGGAGACACACGAGGCCACACAGGTGAGCAGCAGGAATCCGCCAGTGAATGCCAATAATGGAATAAATAAAAGATACTGCAGGCATTTCTTTGGATATATATATAGGGCAACAGCAACTTTCAACATGGCCACTGCAGCCTATCCTCTGACCTCAGATTGAGAAAAAAGTCAACATATCTGAGTTGTGCATGTATGTGTCACAGTAAATGGCGTGTCCCAACAGCAGAATATCTATGCCACCCATTTATTGCAAGATGTCAAGATATATTAAAATGCAAAATACTGGGAAACTCATTTAGAGCTCAGTGGCTGGCCACCAGGCCACTGGGATGACAACGTCCCTGACCCAGCAGTAGCCCCAGTGAGGCAGATTCAGAGTTATTTGCCAAGTTGGTGGCGAATTTTTGTCAAAAGTGCTATGACCAATTTGACCACATTGTCATCACAGTCTAGATAGCTTTGTTTTCAGATACAAACCTTCAACACAATGGTAATGTTCTGAAAATAGAAGAAAAGTATCCCTCATAGACATAGGTGACATGTTTGTATTTTCACTGTTTATAACTGCCATGCCTTACGTGATGAACACCTACAGGAAACAAAAGATGTAGAAAAGTATGTTATTAGTTGTGTGTCCTGCACAAGTAACAGTTCCACAATTTCTCCTTACTGGAAACCATGCACCCCATTGTAGTGCTTGACCTTCTCAAGGTAGTGAAGCAGAGCAGTCCAAGGCCTACTCAGGGGAGGCAGTGAGGACTAGTAATCACCATTTGCTGGCACGCAAGAATACAATTCGATAAATGATTGGCCAGCTGGTGCCTTTTCTTTAAAAAAAGGAAAAGTACATTTATTACACTCACACACACTACTAAATACTACCCACTAATTTACAAATAAATACATTAGGCAGATGGAAAATACCATAGGTGACATTGCATAATCACCTTTAACCCCCCTTAGGGATCATACAGACATATAAGGTAAGTCTATTGGCTTGGTCAAAGGTTCATGATCAACAAACTACCTGTTAAAACATAACTTTGTACATAAATGCAATCTTAAAAAATAATCAAGTGTAAATGCACTTATTAATGTTAATAAAGCATATACACTTTGATCAGTAGTCACAATCAACATTGTTATATCAATAAAGCATTTAGAAATGAACATAACGTGTCTGTTTGCTTTTTATACACCATCAAACCATGAAAATACAATCATAAAAACAGACCCTAAAGGGTAGCACTTTTTGAACACACAACATGTACCTTCTTTAAACACCTTCAGGCACCATTGGCTGTAGCCAGAGAACCAGACCCTAAAATGCGCTGCAATCCCTGCTGTAGAGTAGAAGCTCAAACCTTGGGACTACTTTGAAGATTATATGAAAAATCCCAGAGAATCAAGAATTCCTTGATCCCACAAACGTAGGGCCAGTTTTCTAAAAATTACTTCCGGGCCTCCCTGGGGGGAACTGCAGCACTTTCACAGTTCACCCACATATTCATTCACTTGTGGTGGTGGCCCCACTGTCCTGGGGCCACAACAAAAAGCAGAAATGGCTACATTTGATACAAGCCTGTCAGGACATTATGGTGCTCTACTCTGGGAAGCAGTGAATATTTATGTATCAGCTCTCACGCTGCTTTCAGTAGAGCAATACTGCCTGTATCGGACTCGTGCTTCGTTTTTTGTTTTCTGCGCGAGTGCCGGCCCCACCAAGCACACAAAGGTGAGTGAGGTGGTGGAGGACCACAGGGGGAGTCTCAAGGCCTCCAAAGCCCTGGCCAGATTCCTCACACTCTGCAACCTTCTTCGACAGGCATATGAGCAAGCCTGTTCTCTTTCACCGACCCACGCTTGGTGTTTCTCTGACGCCCCCCCAGTCATGGGCTCGGGGGCAGAGTGTGGTGCTTCCGTTCCTGTCCATCGCTCAGGGTTCTGAGCCTGGGGACCCTGGGCCTCAGATCAGTTTTGTGTCAGCCCAGGTGATATGTGGTTCCCCGGGGGCAAAAGTGGAAACCGGGAGGGGACTCCACACATGCCCCCCTCCTGGGGATAATTAAGTAACTAAATCCTGCGCTGACCCCTGGGCCTTGTCCCACTCCTGGGGTATTTTTTACAGAATGCAGTGGAGCCCCACCTGCTAGGTTTTCAGCAAAAGTTCGCTAATCTTAAACATGCCATAATCTGGGCACCATTAGGCCCTATTTGGATGATTCTTGGCTCATTTTACTCCTAGTGACAAGCTCTGATCACCAGTGGTAGTTTTATCAGCAGACTTCCTCTCCCCCAAAGTGGTGTAATCTACTGGGAGCTGGTTCTCCTGGCTCCCTGCACCAGCTTTCCTCCTGGTCTTTGTCTCTGGGCACACAAGTCTAGGGTTTTCCCAAAACTGGTCCTCAGAGGGCATAAGGGAGTCAGCCACACTGGTCCTTGGGAAAGCCACCAGTCCTTGGGTCAACTGGGGCAGAGCCCTTAGACCTTGTTGGACATCAGGGGTTACCTCTTTCCGGATGTTCATGGCAGTCCTAGGGTCCAGCAATGAGGAGCAGAAAAGCCCCAACCAAGAGAGAATCTCCCTCTTGTGGAAAAGTTTTCAAAGGGGGTTGGAATATTCTAGAAGTCAGGCACCCCTGGCCAATCGGAGGGTATCACAACACCTCTCCAACCCATCCCAACCCTCCAGCAGAAAATGCTGGGATAGTTCAAAATGGCATCATCCAGGAGTCACTAGTCATATCTCCTCTGGAGGCCTCAGCTTCCCCCCTTGCTGAAATTACTGTCTAGGCCTTTCTCGCCAACTCTTCAAAGTGGAGCCCACTCCTGTGTTGGCTCCAGAGGTCTGCGCTTTCTCCTTTGTTTAATAGGCTGGGGCCTGACACATCCCTAGTACAATGTGACAGCTGATTGATTGATGGAGATCCTCTATCCCCACCCCTTTCCTCCTAAGGAGCTGAGTGAAGCATTGATAATTGCTTCCATTGTTCTTCTTGCTGACGAGAAATGTAATTATCCCGGCAGAGCAGGGTGACAAAAGCCTGGGTTCTGAGCCTGAGCTGAGCCAGAGAAAAATGACAATGGCCCATAAGTTGTATAGATATCTTTTTTGAACTCACATATTTGATTTTCTTGCTCAGGTTACACCCCATTTTGATATGTCACAGGACAAAGGACAGCGAAACTACATTCAAAGGCAGTTCCCCCCAGCAGAGTCCCCTCTGTGCCAGGCTACCTGTGCACAGTTACCATGCTGCACACAACAGTAGTCTCACATGTGCAACCCTTACACATTTCCACATGTAATCATTTTCCATGCTTGTCTCTATCATGCAACTCGTACGGGAAACAGTCGGAACAGTGCAGCCTCAGCCATGCGTGTTCTGACATCACAAGCGTAACCACGCTTTCCTTAACTAGGCACATGCCTTAACCAGGCATATGAGTGGTTAATACAGTGTGCAGTCTAGCTGAGGCTGCTGCTCAGTGGAAGCAGTAAGACCTCACCAGGAATAGAGCCAGATGGTGCAGTGAGGTAAGTTGGGAAGGGATGGGGTAGTTTTCAGGGCTGAGGGGGTTTGGTAGTTTTCAGGCTGGGGTCAAAGTCGTTTTCAGGGCTGGGGGTGGGTCAGAGTAGATTTCAGGGCTTGGGGTTCAGGGTAGTTTTTAGGGCTCAGGGGGGAATGAGGCAGTTTTTTTAATTAGGAGTTAGGGATTTAGGCCTAAGGACAGTAGAAGGGGTTGGGGTAGATTTAGGGACAGCGCAAGAGTAGGATGGGGTCGGAGTACTGTATGTTAAAGTTTAGGCATAGCGCAGTGGGGTGGTAGGGAGTCAGGGTAGTGTGTGTTAAGAGGCAGGGCTTTAGGCCTTAGGGCAAGGGGATGGAAATGGGTAGTTTTCAGGTTTTGGGCCTCAGGGGAAGGTAGGGGCTTTGTAGTTTAGCCGCGCATGCCTCTATCATACAACCACCCCTTTCCCTTGCTGTGTCGCAGTATGCTCATCTTAAAAGCTGGACACTGGCTCTAAACACGTGCCTGTTGTTAGGGGGAATATTTACAATATGTTGGTGTAGGCAGGGGCACATGCCTTCTAGCTGCGCTGCCCTACGTCAAAAGAAAAGGGCAGTAATGCACTGTATCTACAAGATACAGTGCATTCCTGTCCTTTCTGACAGCACTGGTGTATAAACTGCAGCCGGACGCCAATGCAGGCACCCTTGTACCATGGTGCAAGAGTGTCTGTGTTGTTATTATTGTTTTTGTGCAGGAAGGGACACCTTCCTGCACAAAAATAATCAAAGGCAGCACATTCCTCATTCTATATATGCTACAGAATGCAGTATACATGGAAAGAGAATTAGAATGAAAAACATTTCTCCTCTTTACGCCTGCTTTGGGAAGGCGTTAGATTTGGCGCTGACCCAGATTTACGCTATTTTGTAAATCAGGAACACTGTCAAAAAACATGGATGTTGTGTGGGAACACCCACAACAACACCCATGCACCCTCCCTGCCTTGCAGGATAATTAATTGCCTCACTCCTAATATAAAATGCCATGATAAGCCACACTACATGGGCTGGTACACTGCGCATCCGGCTGTCACAAAAGTGATGTTCCGACAGAGTAAAAGTGCCGCAGGGCCATTGTAAATATGCCCATTGGTATTTGATGTGGTCCAAGCATCAGTGGTAACATCTGATCCACACTACTCTGAACAGAACTCAAAATTGTGTTGATTGTTTCTTATATTTGGAATTCTTAGTGAGAATTTTATCTGACTTTTCAGCTTACCTGATAACTGGAACGCGTTCATTCTAATAGGAGAGTACAACTTCAATCACAAAATCTCACAAAGAGTCTCTAGAGAAGTTCGCTAGAGATTCTGGAGAGGTTCTTCCATGCCCGTTCCCTAGGTTATGCCCCGTTACACCCCAGTTCCTGTGCCATGTCTGGAACCTGAGACAACAGGGTACACTCATCACGATATATCTGTAAGTTGTTTATGCTCCCACTTGATGTATCACCAGTATATACAGATATTATGTACCACCATGGAATATACAGTCTAACCTCACTATTCGATAACTTTGTATGATGTACGATGTGTGAAATATGAAAATGGCAATAAAAATACGTTTAAAAAAAAAAAAAAAGAGTCTCTAGAGAAGTATGGCAAGAATACATTATCACAAAGTCTCATACCAATCATTCAGCTCATTCTTTCAGAAATGCTCTTATTTAATGCATTTCACAAGTGGCACAGAAATTTAGCACTGATGACCAGGCAATTTATCATTTTCCCACTGATTATGACTGACTAGTGTAAAAATATATATGCATTGATTGAGTAGTGCAACAGTGACATTTGAATCAATGGAGATTGTCAAACTTTGGCAATGGGGAGAGGATGTGGTCTCACAGACAGACTGCCGACTTTAGAGCTGGGAAACCAAGGTTCGAGCCTTGCGTGGACTCCACATCCTGTGATTCTGGGAAAATCACGTAATCCCTCCGTGCCTACGAAAAAAAGGAATGTGTCCTTGTGTAATGTAACTGGTGCTCATGTAAAGCGCTCCAATACCTTCGGGTCGAGTTCACTCTATATAAATCTGCAAAAAAACCGGAACTGATTAGTTGGTGTAAATGTAGGTGCTAAATAGCTCAGCCACTGGTGAACAACACTCGCGCACACTGAGATACAGAAGCATGTGCGCGCGCACACACACGTTACAGAGATAATTTAGACAGTGAACCAAAGTCAACATTTCTGGGCTTTATGGTTTTTGTCACACCTTCCTAAATGTACCTAGAAGCATTACAGGGATGGGTCCTCAGAGCGCCTTGGAGTCGCAGCGATGGTGTGTGTCTCACTTTTTCTGGCCTTGCCAACATTACGATAACTGGCCAGGTTCCCACAGCAGGGGTGTAACACAGGCCCCTGCAGCCCCCGTGAGTGGGGCAAGCTCCAGGGGGCCCCCTCATCACAGTACTTCATCCGGAGACCCCCTGATTGAGCTCAGAGTGGGTCCCTCCGCGTACCTTGCAGGAGAGCCCCCTCAAGTTTTGTTATGCCACGTCCAACAGAGAGGCATATCAACAAGCCAGGCGATAAAATTATCGCCGCTTTAGCGGCAGAAAACTGCCGCTAAAACGGCGATTATGGGCTTGATAATATGCTCTATGGAATTCCAATTGAAGCCCATGTTAGATGTCCTTCAGATCTAACATGGGCTTCTATTGGAATTCCAGAGAGCATATTATCAAGCCCATTATCGCCGTTTTAGCAACAGTTTTCTGCCGCTAAAGCGTCGATAATTTTATCGCCTGGCTTGTTAATATGCCCCAGAGTTGGTTAGATATGCCAAGAAAAAACACACACACACAAGCACGCACACACGCACGCACACAGACACATGCAGTAATGTACAAAGGCATACTAGTTTCAATAAGCTCTGTATTAAGCAAATGCTTGACTATCCAAATGTATTTTATGGCACTTATAAACTTTTCTGATGCAGAATCTATAAGGTGTACTAATCTTTTATAGTCGTGGTTTGTTCTACCTTGGGTATTTTTTTCTTTATATCATTAATATACCACTACTTTCTTCTCCCTTTCGCGTTCACCTTCACAACATCCTAATCAAAATGTTAAATGCTTTATCAAAGAGGCCAAATTGCAAACATAAGCTGCGGTTTTAAAGCAAACAGAACTGAGTATTCAGTGATGGTATTTTTCTGTTGTTTTCTTTCTAGTGATTTTTTTAATGCAAAATGTGTATTTTTCTCAGCATATGTGTTTGTTCGGTGAGCATGAACATGGTGTGTTAATTTTAATGGTATGCATCCTCTGCAGATTACCATCAAAGCATAATATAAATGACACACTGGCTGCTCTTCCTTTGCTCCCTTATCAAGGTAATGTATTCACACAAATATTGACAAACATATGCTAGCTTTATGATTATAGCAATGAAGTGTGACAGACTGATTCGCACTGGCCTAATCATATTACTTCTACTGGACAATGTAGCATCTGCTTCAAAGACGGATGAGGGGTAAAGGGAAATTGGCACAGAACTGTTTTCTCTCCAGTAGGAAATTCCCCATACTGTTGGTGGATACGATCCACTATAATGGATAGGGATATCAAGAGTTCTGCTGTTTATGCATAATAATATAGCCTTTTTAAATATAGATCTGTATAAATATTTACATATATAGACAAGATAGTTAGGATCGTGTTTCTATAGGGAATTCATTTTTTGGGTTGCCAATAACTTTGGCCCAGTCTGAAGAATCTCCATAAGACATTCCCAAAAGTGCTGCTTTTTTGACTGGATTGCAAATGGAAAGTGTCGTGGTGAGTGATCCGTTAAGCGGGCCAAGAAAAAAGAGGGTCTCAAAACTATGCATTTTTCCATAGGAACTTTGGACACAGCTACAACCCAAACTGCTGAATTTGGCAGAAAGCTACATCTTTGTCCAGAAAGAGAGTGGAGAAATGAAGGTAAAAATAATTGCATATCCAGCGACGCAAAGCCTCCACTGATCTCAACAGATCTCCAGCTGAGATCTGATTGACTGCCTCAACCACAACCAGGAACTAGTGGCAGGTATCTTAGGACTTGGGACTCAGACTTGAGTCCTAAAAAAAAGTTTAAAAAAAGACAAAAGAGGGTAGGGTGGGGATCCCCTGATCCCCCTGGGCCTGGTGGTGGGGTCCCAGAATAACTCCACATGATTTGCAGCAAAATAAAAAAACATAAAAACACGGGCTCTCATGCTTGTTTTTTTAAAAAACCCTCTGGGGTGGGCCATGGTCCGGGGGGACAAGGCATTTATTTTTTGGGGAGGATGGCATGTGGCCCCTCCCCAGGATGATTTTGGCCCTGGGGACTCCATTCCCCAGGGCCTGACTTATTTTTGAGGGGGCTTATAGCCCCCTCCTCATGCCGCTTTTTGCCATTGGACCCAATTAATATTTTAAGGGGAAGTGGCAGCACGGTCCCCCTCCCGAGCCTCTTAAGGCCTGAAAGACCCTATTCACCAGAGCCGCTAGACTTTGTAAAGGGAATGGGACCATGCAGCACCCCACCCTGAGCCAATAATGGCCCTGGGGATCCCATATCCATGGCCAACTCACTAGCTATATCCTGGGGAACCCACCCTCTAGGCACAGCGGTTTCCCTGTTTCACTGGTGCAGGAAGGGAAACTTGTGTTTGCTCCCACTTTGCAGGAGCATTTTCAAAATTCCTGCTAAGCGGGAGCAGATACAAAGTCTGCTCCCAGCTGGCAGGAGCTTTGAAATTGTTCCTGCTGGCTGTTAGCAAACTTTTGATCTGTTTCCCTGCCTGGACCAATGCAGGCAGGGAAACAGAGAAAAATATTGCCCGCATCTGGAGGGGAGCAGCATTAGTAGATGCTCCCTCTGGGTGGGAGCAATGCTGGCTCCCCCTTCAAGAGAGGAGTTGGCTGGGGCTGCAGACGCCTTGAGGCTCCCTCAAGGTTCAGGAGGGAGGTCACATGGCCCCATTTCCCTGTAATTTACAAAAGTGGTCCTTGGGGATAAGGTTCCAGGTCCTAACAAGGCTTGGGAGGGGCACATAGCCCCCTTCCTTTTATTTAAGTAGTGGCCTTGAGGGATGGGGTCCCCAAGGCCTAATAAGGCTCAGGGAGGGGGGCCAAGTGTCACTATTCCCCTTCAACAATACAAACAGCTCTGGGAGATGAGGTCCTCAGGGCCTAATAGGGCTCGAGGAGGTGGACCGTTGAGCCCCCTCTCCCCTTTACTTTAGGTAGTGGCCGTGGGGGATGAATTCCCAGGGCTTAATAAGGCTCAGGGAGGGAAGTCACATTGGCCTCCTCCCTCTTAAATACAAGTCCTGGAGAATGGGGTCCCTAGGGCCTGATAAGGCTCAGGGAGGGGCACATTGGCCCCATTCCAATTTAAAATAGACATGGCACTGTAGGATGGGGTCCCCAGGGCCATAATACGTACAGGAAGGGTGACTTCATTCCCCCTCCCCTTTAGAAATAAAAGGCCCTGGAGGATTGGGTCCCCAGGGCCAGGCCCTGTGGCCAACCCCGGATGTGCATGGCTGAAGGCTGTTGCAGTGTGTGGTTGGCTGCCTTTGGGCGATCCCGCATGGATGAAGACCGTGCACAGCGTGGTGTTGGCTGCATGTGAGGGGTTGGCCACAGGACTTGGCTCTTGGGTTAAAGCAACTTTATAGTTAGGTGAAATGTTCAACAACCATATAACATTTTAAACTTTAAAAACTACTGACATTTAACAGTTATAATAATCTTAAGTAACTATAGCTCGTGTCCTAAGGTAACTATAACTCATTCCCTCACCATGCACTACTAATTGCCTGACATATTACATCACTCATGACATCTTCTATGACATAATTTACAGTATCCCTGTAACATCTGCAGTAAAATTATTGATGAGAAAACTGTGCACGGCGGGGTGCGAGTTATAATTACCTTAGAGCATTAGTTATAGTTATTTGAGATAACTATAACTTCAACTGGTGAGTTCCATTGGTTTTAAGAGGTTAGAACATTACGTTGTTACTGAAAACTTCACCTAACTATAACATTACTTTAACCTTTGTTTTTTTCTGTGAATATAGATTGATATAGAAAAAGATGTAGATAACTATAAACAGAGATATAAATATAAATATTTTGTGACTGAGTCACCCATCCGTCGAGACTAAATCAGGCCCTTGATATTCAGTACAACTTCTAGCAGTATTTCTGTTGCAATAATTTCATACCAAGTGTTACCAATACTTTGATTACCATAAATTATGGGATGCTGAATCACCATGACATTACAAGTAATTCCATATTGAATTTAAAATAACATCAGATATCAGTGCTACTGCACCAATTTCCACATGCCATTCTTAAAATCTGTGGCTTTTTGTGGAGAGATATACTGCCTTGGTGACATAGCAAATATGCTGTGAGAATCACCAATAGTAATGCTGCATTCACGAACACATGTAAAGTTAGTACATGACTTGTCATGAACATAAGTGGGAAACTCCTTTTGTGATTATTCAGTATTAAAAAGCAATCTGTAAAGGTTGCCATTTTCAGATTTGCAATGTCTGGAAGCAGCACACAACCCACAGCAGAAGAGTAATTCACAGTCATATCACCCAGGATACTGGCAGAGAGGCACAGTTGGTTTAGGGCAGACAAATGCCACTTTCTAAAAGTGCCATTTTCAGAATAGTAATTTGTAATCCAAATTTACCTTTTAAGGGGATTTTAAATTACACTTAATTTGAGTATAAACAGCACATCTCTATCTGGTCCCAACTGAAGTTAGCACATATTAAATGTACTAAAGTATCCAGTGTTAGTCTATAGGAGGGATAGGCCTTACAACAATGAAAACTAATTTTTGGAATTTTTTACTGCCAGGACAAGCAAACCTTAAATACACGTCATATTTTTTAATTGCCTTTACCTCCCCTTTGAGTGGTTAGGACCTAATTTAGGGGTGACTTATAAGCATTAAAAAGCTATCATAAACATCAACAAAAACGGGTGCAGCAAAGGAAGGCAAAAGCATTTAAGGTGACACTGCAGAAAGGGCCAGTTTGTAGACTTGTGGGTGTATATTTTTGGCTTTCTTTAATAATTTGTTAGAAGTGTTGTCATAAACCTACTATGAAATGTAACTGTATCAACACTTGAATTAGCAGAAGAGTTAGTACATTAGTTTCTTTCTTCAGGACAAAGGAAATATTAGAGTCCTGTCTACAGAACACACCACGTTTGTAAGTATAAATCAGACATTCTTCACATAGTGAGAATGAGGATATTGGGCTCAAACAATAACTAGGAATATCTTTCAAATGTATTTTTGCAACTTTAAATCTACGGTTGAATTGAGGAGTCATGTTTATCAAAAGGAGGAAGACTGCAAACAACTGTTTTGCTGTCAGCTTGAGATCAACCAAACACTTCCAGTTAATTAAACAATAGCACATTTCGAATCAACGTCATTGCTGAACATTTATCCTGGGTTAGTAAACATCAATAAATAATTTGTAAATCCTCAGCACCAATTTATGTCCATTAAAACAGCAATGGCAGTTGATTATTCTCATACAATAAGAAAAGAACAGTGGATTAAACTATCCTTCTCCTACAGAACCACTAGAATTTAGAATTCACTTTCACCAGCATTATCTACCACTCCAAGTGCTGCAACTTTGAAAAGAAATATAGAATACTTGAGAAACATTGTCCTTGAGATAGACTTGTGTCTCCAAGCTGGTGATCACCGAGAAGGGTGCTTTTCGGGTAGATTTTTTTTACTTGAGCGGCAGCTTTCTCAACGCATAGTGTCATGACCTGCTTCGCCCACAAGCATTAAGAAATCTCGCTGGGAGGCATTCAAGTGCCCAAAAATCATGCCAGAAGGCACAAATTCTCACTTGCGCCAACATACGGTTGTCAAGCTGCATGCAATACAAAACTCGAACATGAAAGCAGAGTTTTGCCAGAACTCCATCTCCCAAGCGGAACAGGGAGCGGGCAAAACTCCACGAACTCTGCCGGCAGAGTGGAATTTTCCACCATCCCTAGTTGTGAGCTGGGTAAGCTACCAGGCAAGAGTGGCTGCAGGCTGACTGTAGAATTCAACACTGGGGAAAGAATTTTAAACTTGCTCTTCTTCTTTTTCCACCTAATGAAAACCATAAATTTCAGGAAAGGGGCATGGACAAACCACATACTCTGCCCTTTCAAAGGCAGTGGTCTATTTATGGAATTTTAGCTGTTCCCAATCCAAAATAAAGTAGGATTTTTTCTTGTGATTTCAATTCCTGTTTGCATTATATATAAGAAGGCATTTCAAAGTGCTGGTTGTATCACAACACATTTCTTTCCCCTATTTTTATAATTGTTGTCACTCCATTGCTAATATTTTTTTCAGTTATTTTTGATTTCTGTAGTGGGACTTTTGCAGGCTGCTATTTCTGGAATCCATTGCTTGGCTTTTTCCACTTCTCTGACACAGGAGGGACTTATGTGTCTTGTTAATAATTTCAGGTGTAGTCTTTATCTTTAATAAAGACCTTCTAGATTGCCAAGAATGTTTTTTTACCATTAGTGAAATTTTCCTCCTATTTGGGACCCACTGAAATAGACACTTGGATGCCTGGCGGCACTGTGACTATGGGTGAAGTCACACTTTCTTCAGGTAATCAAGCATGGGACTGAACAGACCTTCTTAGCATCCAGTAGGTGATATTGTGTTGGTATCTCATCCTGCCACTTTATACTGGTCATGGTTTGTTTTAGCCATATGTCAGATGTATAATGTTTGAACTGGCTTATTATTATGACCTACTTCTGTTCCTTTGTAGGGCACTCTACTGCCCATGGGCCAACTTCACACTATGGAAAACTTCAAAAGTGAATACATGAAAATCTCTCCTTCATGCACAAAACTTCTACAAATGTCTATTCACTGGAAACTATGCAGGAGCAGGACACACATCCGATAAGCATTGGGAAAGCTGTTCAGTCTGATCTTTAGGGGGCCGACTTTTACATTTATTTATTTTTCAAAAACATATGCAGTAGACACTAAAGATTTAAAGGGGGAAAACAAGATTGATGTAGACAATAATTAGTGTGCATATTTTTGAGCAAATAAATATTCATTAAAAAGTGACCTATAACAATATGACATGGGAAACTGCATCACTAAATCAATGGGTGCCTGAGAATTGCCTACAATTACATCTAGCTCTAGATATACCCTAGATATCATAAGTTAAATTGATCTTGAAGGAAATAGGGCACCCTGATATTTTTACCTCACCAAACATTTGTTTTTCATGCAACAATACAAATTTGAAGCATACATTTTTAGCCAACACTGTGGTAAAAAGATCAGAGTCAAATAAGAATAAAGTTACAATTATTTCCTACAATTTAATTCCCTCTTATGTAGGCTTGCAACCTTATTTGTTTGCTATCCAGAACCAGCAGCACCGATTTGTGCTTACAAGATTCTGCCTTAATTATTTACCATTAATGCTGGGCTCTCCTAAAAATTGTTACTCTCTGAAGGAGTTATGTCCCTGCTCGTGTGATGGAACCTCGTCACAAACCAACCTGCACATTCTGTTTTTCTGTTTGCTTTATTGGGCTCCAAGGAAAGATCTTATTGTTGCCCTTCTCAATGTAGCTTCAGACAGAGTGGAGCTGCCCTTTGTTTTTTGCAACAATTTGACGGCCCTTTGGTCTGTCAGACTGGGGCACTCTTCATTTGGCAGTATCTAAGGATAAGAAGATGGGCCCTGTCATGAAGGGTTGTCAGTTGGAATAGCATTGTAACAGCATTTCCAAAATAGGGCACATTATGGAAGCATATGTACTTTATATTAATGCCTCTCCCTTTATTGTAGAATTCAGAAAGGTGCAATATTTTAATTCAATAGTGCGGCAATTTTAATGAATTTTGATGTTTATTGTAGCTTGTCTTTTTTATTGTATGTCATTTTTTAATGTGATATTGTGGTTTTAATTGTATTTTATGAGCTTGGGTTTCTCAAGATATGATTTCTCAAAGTGTGGTGTGAATTTAAATGAAGTCCCCAGTGAACAAGTCAAATGAAGTCAAAATTGTATTTTAACAGTTTTACAAGTACTTTTATGCTACAGAAGTATAGCAAAATAAAGTTTACTGACTGACCTGTAACAAAAATAAATAAATAAAAACTAGAAACAAAAACCTAAAAGAAAGAAGAGATTGTCCCACAGCTCTGACAGTGAAATATACCAATTTTTAGGCAAGTGTGCAAATATGGCATGCAAAATGCTGTCTCTCAAAGTTAAGCAATGAAATGGCTGGAGTCGGCTGACTCATTACCCTAAGCTGTATACTTTGGTGGGTGAAAAGAAGCATGAATTTAATAACTAGAACAGCACAATGTATGAATAGGGCTCGCTAAAAGCCCCTGTGTATATATATATGTATGTATATATTTTTTTAATGAGATGTCTGGAAAACATGTGAATAGAGATATATCTTAATCTACGTCTAGATGATAGCTACAAAAGGTGGACTCAGAATTTGATAAAGTCATGACATACCTTGCCTCAACTAGGAGATTGCAAAACATGCAAAGGATACGTTGCTTTAACTTCATCAGTTATAAGTGAATATTGAAGGAGTAAATAGTACACAGTTACATATGTCTGAGGGAAAGGACTCCAATTAGATGTATTTGCATGGCAATAAAAGAGGGAAGATTTATTTAGCATATAATGTACATATTTTTCATATGCATATTTAATATCATATCAGTTGGATATAATATTTTTGCAGCTTTTAGTATTTTAGAGGAAAAATGTATATATATATATTCACTAAAAACAGAGGTTGAAGTAACGTTATAGTTAGGTGAATATGTAATCATTGATGACATCACTACAAGCATTGAAGTAAGTTATCTTATTTTGCAATCAAACACATCTATGTAGACAGAAGAAGGGGGAAAGAGAGTTGAAACTACGACAAAGAGAGTCTCGGTATACAATAAACCTTGAAACACAAACTCTGGGAGGATGGCACATCGAAGAGGAGATGAGGTGGATAGGCATCCTTGGATTTTAACTTCAGTGGCACTCTCTGCCTACACTCCAGCTTTCCCCTCTCCTATCAGTCCCCCCCAGAGGGTTGCCTCTGGGTGTAGGTTACAGATCTGAGTGGGAGTTTGTTGAACACTTTCCCTTTTCTGATGTACAGTCCCTTCTTTAAATATTCACCTTTTTATGCTTTTATGAGATTGAATAATCACTGTGTCTAGATGATACTTTGTCCTTTTGGTATGTTAGTGTTGTGTTATCTTCATCATTTTTTATAATAATTATTTTTTACAGGAGGAAAGGAAGGGTTGGAGCGACCCCCTACCCTTTTTCTCAGCGTTTGTGGGAATCTGACTTCGAAATCGTCACAGTTCCTGCTATCTGTTCTAACTGTATATGAACATTCCCTGTATAAGCTCAATGTTTGTGTTTTGGGGTTAATTTACAAATGTGTTTAAGAGTCTGTGAAGAAGGCTACAGCAGTACTAAAATCACGTACCCATAAACACCTTCCTGAATTGGTTCCAATGTTATTAATTACTTAAATTACATTTGAAACAAATGGAGAGCAACAATTAGTATTACCAAAAGATAGGATAAATTTAGCCGTGCTGAAGTAGATGGAAAGCTAAGTTAAATTATGCTGCAGTGCTGAATAAAGGTAACATTGTTTATTTCTTTTATAAAGATCAACTTGATAGAAATATAATTCATATTATGATATAAAGCAAATGGAACTTACTGGCCAAAGAGCACAATTTATCACTTACCCTTATATCAATACCATGCAGTGGTTTACTATTAACCAATTTCAATGTTGGTTCCCTTCGTGTAAGCATATAATGAATGGAACAAACTTATATTAAGTTTTAAAGTTGTTAGAAACCTGGATTTTAAGGTCCCAGGGCAAACAGAAGTTAATGTGCCCCAACTGTGTCAAGTGGGGTATTGGGACAGAAAAATCCTCTTCATAGTAAATACATTTAGCCCTGCCCTGAGTGCTCAACTGTATCATTGTCCGGATCCCTAATTCTGATTTTTTCTGTCATTGGCGAACACAGATCCTACATGTGCACCATGGAATAGGCCTGTCTCATGGATTCTGGTCTTGTTGGACCAGGAGGGGCACCCAAAGCTCTACCCGCATAGTGGTGGAAGGCTACTACCTTCACGAGGAGGTAAACAGCACAAGCGTGGTGGTGGAAGCATACCCTGATATGATCAGTAGTAGTAACCAGGTCCTTTACACCCAGAGTAATTGGAGTGAGGTCGACAGGCTCACTCCCCTTTATTCAAGGTTCTACTGCTGTGTGTGTGTTTAACTCACCCTTTGTCTACATCAGGTTCGGAAAAAACATGTGCTGAGTGAATGTGAGCAAGCAAGACATACACTACACAAAGGTTGCTGTGTGGAACAATGTGCTCATGATAAATGTGTGTGCATTGGTAGAGGGTGTTTAAAGTAAGACTGAAGTATTGAACAGTGGGCCAGATGTATGACCCTTTTTTGCAGCCTCAAACGGGATAACCTCCCGTTTGCGGCGGCAAAAAAGGGTAATAGCATGTACAAATGCTATTTTGCGAGTCCCTGTCTCTCAAAATAGCATTTGCAACTCTCGCTATTAGGAAGGGGCATGCTATGTACTAGTGTTTTGCGACCGCATTTGTGGCCGCAAAACACTCGCAGTTTACCACCTACTTCAAGTAGGTGGTGGTAAACCACTCGCAAAGGGGAAGAGTATGTTGGAAAATATTTTTTAAGAGCAGGCAGTGGTCCCAAAGAGTACTGCCTGCCCTTAAAAAAATGAAACTGAAAAGTTTCCTTTTTAAATGCATCCCGTTTTCCTTTAAGGAAAACGAGCTGCATTGAAGAAAAAAAAAGCTGCTTTATTAAAAAGCAGTCCCAGACATGGTGGTCTGCTGAGCCCAGCAGGCCACTATCCCAGGGAGGGCTGGCATTTACATTGGGCTCGCAAATTGCGAGAGGCTCATTAATATTAATGAGCCTCGCAAATTGCGACCCCATTGGGAATCGCAAAACAGTGTAAACACACTGTTGTACATTTCATTTAGCGCCTCTCAATTCGTGACACGCAATGTGTCCCAAATTGAGAGGTGCTAAATGAAAGGGTCGTACATCTGGCCCAGGATGTGGATACTGAGTGCATGTGATGCATGTGGAAATGCTGGTGGTAGCATGGTACACGGCCAGAACAATTATAGACAGTGGAGTGTGCTGTGAATGTTTGCTGAGTTGTAGAAATACCTCCACTGGCACATTTAAGGAGGACCTTGAGTTCCGTTTTAGGATGCCCAGGCCTGCCTAGTGAAAACATGAGTAGAGGAATCTCCCCCAGATTGAATTGTATATTGCTGCATTCCTGTACTCTGGGTGGTATAAGCACGGGTGAGGGTCTCCCTGTGAATTTCAAAGGGCTCTTTGATTCAGTGACGGATCACAAGGAAAGGGCGTGAACATATCTCAGGAACAGAGAGATGAAGCTGATAAGAAAATCATAAAGGGTAGGGCTGAGGGCCAGGAATTAACCTTTGATGCACAGATCACTGTGGTTGACATCCAGGTGTGAACTTTGGTCACTCCCATGAATCTTGTTGTGGGGTAATCAGCTTCGGAGTCCTGACTGCTGTGACAGATACCTTTCAGAAGAAAGGATGAAGGGGAGAGATGTCCATATCAAAGAAGCAGAACCCTAACTAACAATTTTAAAGGTCTAGACCCTAAATCAAATTTTTTTGACTGGAGAAGAACTATAGCAGGGGAGTATGAGATCCCACATTTTGTCATCTGCTGTGCAGCCAGCAGGGCTGCATGAGGAGGCGAAGCTCTACAAGACTTATGCATGTGACCAGGACTAGGGTCCTAGCTTGCTAATCGTCCTGCTGGGTGAGAGGACATCACATATGGGAAAAGAAGATCATCTGCCCTGGAGTCTGGAGCACCAGTACCTTTATTTTCGCCAAGATCAGTGTGCCCGTGAGGAGAGGAGCGTGTTGGAGGAAGCAAGATTCAGGGGGGAGCCCTCATGTGTGGGGTTCTTGAGTGACTTGTGAGGAGCTCTGCTGCACCGATCGGGCCATTGCCAATGTGCTGCGTTGTAAAGTTTGGAAGCCCTGTGTGTCAGGAGTGCCCACCATGCATCAAGGACAGTGTCCCACTGATCGGGCCATTGCCTGTGTGCTGCGTTGTGAAGTTTGGGGACCAAGTATGCCTGGCAGAATTGCTGTGAACCAAGGACTGTGCTGCATCAATCGGGCCAATACCCATGTGCAGTGTTGTGGAAGCTGGTGATTCTGTATGCCAGGAGTAACTACCTTCTGCCAAGAAACTGTGTCACATCTATTGGGCAGTCACCCATTTGTGGGAAGTTGCCGCAACCCCATGTGCCAGGAGGCACCCTGGAGGAGGCAACCTGAGGCCAGCATGACCAGACACTGAGGTTCATTGGAGTGACCCTGTTTGCTAGGAGGGACAAATCAAAGCACTGAGGACGGAGATCCGGTTCATTGCCCATTACCAAAACTGCTGCTACAACCAATATGAGGGAGGCTGTGTAGCCGAAGAAGCCCAAGGACAGAGGAGACACTGACTGAGCCCCGGCGGAGCCAGGATACTGTCCCCATCCCCAAGTGAGGAAGAACAAGACTTAATGCTTGTGGCAGGAGCCAGAGCAACTGCAATTGTTGGGACGCTGGTAAGCATGGCTAAGGACAGAGAGCCAACACCTGCCAGGATCTGCATGTGTAAACATGTGCAGCCCGACTTTTCTGATTCATGCCAGCACCGAACAGCACAGTAGCCAGGGTTCGTACCGCTTTTAGTGTTTGCAATCCTACTGAACTCACTCACTGCACCTTAGTGACTAAGTCCAAGAGGGGGAAATCCATATGAACAGGGCCTAGAAGTTTACATTCCTTGGATGTTGGCGCTTGTGAGTTGTTACATGGGAACTTAGTAGACCGGGGTGGCCTGACAACTACTACGGTGCATGACCCAAGGGGGATTGTGCTGATGATTATGTGTAGAATAAGAATTAAAATAATTCTCTTATGCAAAATAAGTATTTGACTGGAAATTGATTTATAGTGCACATTGAGTTATGAGTCGTGTTCTCTGATCTGTATCTACACTTCGCTCCAAGGAAACCTTGAGTGCTCATGCTACGCTACTATGTGAGGATCGGTACAGAATGAGGTGCTTGACCCAGTTGAGTGGGGTCCATAGTAAGGTGGGCCCCAGGAAATCAGGAGTAAAAGGCCTCAGCCACCTTAGAAGGGCTCTGTAAACCCTGCTCACCCCATGGCCCTCTGAACAGGGTTCTGAGGGCCATTGTGCCTCCGGGGTTCTGAGGTCTTTTACCTTGGGGTCCTGGAGGCTCCCTTACTGAAGATTCTCAAACTGGGGTTTGAGTACACTTTTAGCACTTGACGCTCAGAATAATGAGGCAGAGCAGTTCAAGTCCTACGCATAAATAGCTGTTGGCTAGAACCTCAAACTGCAGCAACTAAACCAATCACATGTAGGACCTTATTATAAGTTTGGCGGTCCTATGGTCTGCCGTATCGGCAGTGGCCGTTCTGAGCTTGGGGAGCTCGGTGGTCTGACTCCTGTATTACGAGTTGGGCGGACTTGCTTTGCAAAAACTGCCATTGGACCGCTGATACCACCAGCAGACCACTGGGTTTGTGATTGGGGAAAGGAAGACACCGCAGGGGAGCTGCACTGTTGTAAGTATTATGAGTTGCCTGTACCATGAGTGGATACGGCGGCTCTCCCCTGCCAGCTTCAAGGTTGCGATGACGAAGGATTTGGGGTGGGTATTCACCCCTTTCTTCTTTTTTTCCAGGCAGATTCCAACGTGGATTCCTTTCTCCAGGTCCTCCCTTCACAGCAGCATCATCACCCTGAGGATTACAACCCTGTGTGTGGCGATCTACAGGTGAGTCCTTGCCATACCAGATACCAATTGCCAAGACTGCCCACATATAGGCCGAACACCGGTAATGGGTATATGGTATTGTCTCACATATATCATGCATATGTGTGCAGCCAACACATATGCAGTCGAAAGGCACACACAGGCATCGATATATTTGGTAATAGTACTCACCACTGCTGCAAGATCCCCCCTCCATGCCAACCGCCCCTTGGTCAACTCATAACACTGCCAGCACTGTGGATTGCTGGCGGGGGCAGACGAGATCCAATGGTGGTTGGACCTCCAAACTCATAATAAAGCCCTAAATAATTCAATATCTAATATATGCATTTTCTTTTTAAAAACAAAAAGCACCCATAAACTATATGGGAGGTAAAATGCATATCCTAGAAAAGTATTTCAATGCGCAACACATTCTCGTAACCCTATGTAGACCCCATAACACTTAAGCGCCAGCAAACTCAAACCCATGAAATCACAATACCCCTAATACTACAAGATCACAAACATTTCAAAAGTCAGGCCTACTGCTCGTATTAAAGGGTGTTCATAGTTTAATCAACAATGGACATTTAAGCATTCATGAACATAACAGTTATGATGCTTGTTGGAAATTGGCCCTCTGTGAAGGGTCACCCCAAATGTTTTGCCTTCCTCCTCCTCTTATTGCTGTATCTTTTTGCTAGCCATAGGGCTATGAGCCCTTTGCCACTGCTATCCAGTGCTAAAGTGCATGTGCTTCTCCCCAGACATAGTGACATTGGTGTATACCTAATTGTCATATTTAGCCTACCTGTAAGTCCCTTGTAAAGTGGTATACCATATACCCAGGGCCTGTAGTCTACATGCTACCAGTGGGCCTGCAACACTGATTGTGCCACCTGCACAAGTAGTTTTTCAAGCCCATCCCAGGCCTTCCATTACAGGGACAGTGTGTGCAGTTTACTGACACTTCGACTTGGCAAATAAAACCCCTTGCCAAGCCTTAAACTCCTTTTTTATTACAAATAGGGCATCCCAAAGGTAGGTCCTAGGTCAACCTAAGGGCAGGGTGCTGTGTAAGTAAAAGGTAGGACATGTATGTTTAAGTTTTGCATGTCCTGGTAGTGACAAATAGCTACATTTGTTTTTCACTACTGTGAGGCCTACTCCTCTCATAGGCTAGCATTAGATATCCCTTAAAACAAATGAAGAATTACCTTTGTGAATCAGGTTCCTTAAGCCAGAATAGCTGGCAATTGCGTAGGACCTATAAACGAATACACCTAACACCTCCAAAAAAACTAAAAAATTCAGCCATGGAAGCAACTTGCCCACCAACCTACCTTCTCGTGGGGTCTGCAAAGTCTAGCCTCATGAAACTTAAATTGAGGACTTTATCTTGCACAGGTGGCTTGCAGGCTCCCCATGGCTGGCCACATGACTCTGCAGTATTCTCTGATTTCCAAGTCCTTCTGGGGCACTGAAACCAGAATATATGCTGATTTCTAGTGATCACCTGCCTAAGTATTTTAATTCACCTACTCCCTACCCCAGATAGAAAGCATGTCATTGTTTTTCTTTTTGATGGGTTATCTCTAATGAGACACAATTGTCAGAAAAAGCGCAGAAAAGTTCCCAGAGCTTTGCTTTCTTGTTGACTGTCCCAACCCCCTCAGTAGTTACCCCCTTGTTGCTAGATGGAGATGTCAGATGTCTTTTCATTCTTCCACTTGCCAGGGCTCAATGCACCTTGGTTAATATACATTAAGGCTGCTCTTTAACAGCAGCTTATTTTATCAATATCTTAGGCCTTCTTCAGCCTATTTACAGAGGGTTACCATTTTTGTCCTTCCGGTGATGCTTTCAGTCACCAGGAGTGACCTTAGATCTTAGGGGCCTCCTGATCCCCAACATTTCTGCATCTTTGCCTGGAGTGCTGCAGATGAGTTTTCTACAGTCACTAGCATTGCTGTGGAGAATTCTGATTCTATCTGCCTGTCATGTCCTCATAGGAGTGGGTTAAATTATTCATCAAATTTCAGATGTAATAAGAAATAATACTCAGACAAAGAGCCATATCTATGTTTATATTCGTCAAAAAAGTTGCCAGATTGGACTATTATCATTTTTCCTTTAAAGTACTTGCTCTGTGAGAAAAGAGTGGTGGGTGTGGGATGCATGCATTTTCTATATGTTTAATACTCTTACATTCTCACAGGCCTTGATTCATGTTAACATGGTCCTTGTTTGGGAACTGATAAGTCTCAGTGTATGACAGCTGTGCTAAGTCTAAAAATCAGGCTTTGATGAATGTGGGACACTTAGTTCATTTTTTAACATATACTTCATGAGCTAAGTTGCCAGTTATTGTGGCTGCTCACATTTGGGGAGCCAGGGAATGCTTGCTCCATTCTCTGCAGCATTTCATTTTCGCTGAAAAACTGCTTCCGTATTGACCTTGTGCAGATTCTGTTCCTGCAATATTTAATGTTACCGCACAGTAGCTTCTATGGACCAGATGTACGACCATTCATTTTTGCGAGTTGCAAATTGAGTCAAATTGCAATTCACAATTTGTGACCCGCAAAAATAAATGTACAAAAGTACCTCAGACACTGTTTGCGATTCCCAATGGGGTCGCAAATTGCATGTCTCATTAATATTCATGAGGCTGTCGCAATTTGCGACCTCATTGGGAATGGCTCGCACTCATAAGGATGGTGGCCAGAGTCCGCCTCTTGCTCAATAGTCCTTGGTCCATATACCGTAGAGCATGAAAGAGTTCCCATAAGGCCCTAGTAATTGAGCTGCAGCATGCAGACTGACTGGTTGCTGGAAAAAGATGCTATAATCTGGAGCTCTCATATGTGGCCTATTGGCTTGAAAGTATGTGTGGGGTTTTCATGATTCTACAAATGTTATAACTGTTAGTGCTTGGTCTCTACTTTACTATAGTAAATCCCTTACATTTCAGAGTACTGCTGTTATCCTCCAGGCTATTTCCCTTCAACATTTTATGAGCCCGCTATCGGCTGACATCCAACATAATGAATTTGGATATCATATATTTGTGAGAAGGACAGACAGATTTATAGTATGAGAAGTAAGTTTCAAATACTTCATAAGACTATGAGCCACATTTAGAGGTTGGTGGTAATGGCCAGTGGCAGAAATTAGCTGTGGTTCTGAGCTCCCACCTCCTACATGCCCCATCACATTCAGTCGGTGTGGGACGGATGTTTTCAGGATGGTGCAGTTGTCATTCACTGCAACAGCCATTTTACATAGCTTCAGAAGGCAGGCCATCTTTTGAATGTGCTACTGTTATGTCATGGTGCCCATACTTACCGCCATGTTGCATGTTGGGTTTTTTTAATGTCTACCATGTACTTCCTGCGAATATCAAAAAATGCAAATATGGCCCACAGGTCCTGGCAAAAACTCCCAGCTTGTTCGGGAAAGAGTTTGTGTATTTAAAAGAAGACACCCACTGGGAAATAAAACAAAATACTGCCATGTTTGTCATGCCACCATTGCAAAGCAATCGGCAGCAACATTCTATTCACTGTTTTAACACAAACAAAAGCCACTTTAGTGCAAAAACTCGACCATGGTAATAAACTTTAAATACAGTGGACCAGACACAGCTTGTGATAGCTGCTGCTTGGGCGGTGGAGAGGGTACCTCTACTGCCCAGATGTCAGACAGCTCATGTGGTGTAAATGATGCCCAATGTCTCAAATAACAAGCTCTAAATGTGAGAACATTTAGTGTAATTGATTGTCTTCAAGATGGAGAGCATGCCTTATTGATGATAAAGGTAAGGTGAGAACTTAGAATTGTTCTTCGATGAAAAACGTTTCTTCAAACTACAATGAACCAGATGGGCAAAAAAATGCACTTTTTAAGTAATAATATTAATGAGAAGAAGAGGAACAAGAATAATAATTATTATTAATAATAATAATAATAATAATAATAATAATAATAATAATAATAATAATAATAATAATAATAGTAATAATAATAAAATGATAGTGATTATGTTGTTACCATTGCTACTACTAGAAGTAGCAGAAGTAGTCATAGTAGCAATGGTAGTGATAGTAATCATATAGTAGTGATGGTATGGGTTGCACTAGTGAAGTAGTAAGAAGTTATTGTATTGTATTGTAATTGCATTTATATAGCGTTTACTTCCCCTTACGAGGCGTCAAAGCGCTTTCTCGGCGAGTAGCGCGCTACTCCGGGACCCATAAAGGATTAGTGTTAAATTAGTTTAGTGAAATATGAAAGTAATTTAAGTGGTGGATAGGTTAGTCAGTTATTTGGATTTGGAAGGATAGCAGAAGGATAGAAGAGGAAAAAAAGTTTGTATTTATATAGCGCTTGTTACCCCTGATGGATTAGGGTTGAATTAGTATGGTGAAATATCACAGTAATTTGAGTGGTGGATATTACTTAGTTATTTGGAGTGAGAAGGATAGTGGAGGGATAGAAGGTGAAGGAAGGTTTGCATTCATATAGCACCTGATGGGTGTTGAAGCGCTTTTCTGGTGAGTAGCACGCTACTCTGGAACCCATAAAGGATTAGTGTTGAAAATTAGTATAGTGAAATATGAAGTCATTTGAGTGGTGGATATGTTATTCAGTTATTTGGATAGAGAAGGCTAGGTGGTGGGATAGAAGAGGGAAAGAGGTTTGTTTTTATATAGCGCTGATGGGGTTTTGAAGCGCTTTTTCGGCAAGTAGCACGCTACTCTGGAACCCATAGGATTAGTGTTGAATTATGGTATTACGAAGCGTGTTAGTGCCAGTAGTAATAAAATGTGTACATGGTATTAGTATTAGATTGCACAGTGAGTGTGGAGAGGAAAGTTGCTGGGTAAACAAATAAGGGCCCAATTCATAAAGCTTTTCCTTTTAGTAGGTATCTCCTTCTGTATTAGACGTGTTTATTGGAATTCCAGTTCTGATTCATAGAACATATTCTATCTATCACTAGTTACGTCATGCTCCAAAATAAGTTCATACTAAGGCTCTGTTTTAATATATGGTGAGCTGATCATTGTCTTCTGGAATCCATCGAGCTTCTGGGTCTGACAGACCTCTGGAAAAGTCCAATGGCACACTTCTCTTTTAAAAAAATAGTGACAAAGGCAACTCGACTTATATCAGCCCTAGAGGATAAAGAAACACTTGCTAAAGGAGCGCATGGCTGGGTACTGCTCCACAACTATGAAGCCCTCAAACCCCAACCCTACTTCAAAATGGGAATAAAAACGGCCACCAAGGAAACATTTCTAAAGCTCAGTTTAGGAGTTGCCCCGATTAACCCGTTTCTACCACCTTGGGAAAGGAGAGGAGGCGAGCAGCTTCGTCGCTTGGGCGGACGAGGCGCTGAGGACCTTATCCACGTTTTTAGTATTTGCAACAACTTAAGGGACATAAGGCAAACTTTCTTAAGACCAATATTCAGGCAGCATGGCATTAGGACCTGCAGGCAGGCAGTGAAGCTGTGCTTCAATCCAGCTGTCGTGCAGCTAAACTGTCAGCTTACAATTTTTTTTTACATCTTTGCAAAGAAACTTAAAAACTCCTCGTCACTGGTCCTGAATCAACTCAACACAGAGGAATTAGGCTCCACCTGAGTCTGTCCTCTAAAACCGTTTAAGAGCGTTTTACGTTTGCACTAGCACTTTAAAACAGGCATCATTGGTAGTTTGTCCCCCCAAGCTTAGAAAGAGTACCTTCTTGCAGTCCAGGCACTTTAAACTAATGCACCGAGTATAGTAATAAGCACTGCGGAGGTACAATGACATGCTGGCGCCCAATCTAACAACTTATTACCACTCAAGCTTTCAGCTGTTTAAGTTACCTAGGGCCATATGTAGGTAAATTACATTTACCTATTCTTAAATACCGAATTTTACCGATTCGGTATTTATGAATCGGTAAATGTAATGTAGGTAAATAATTACCGATTCGGTATATGTCGGTATTTTAGAATCGGTATTTACCGATTCGGTAATGGCAACTGGCTTCCCATTCATTCCTATGGGCCTGGAGGCCCATAGGAATGAATGGGAAGCAACTTGCCATTACCGAATCGGTAAATACCGAATCGGTAATGGGGGAGGCATCATCATGGGTGGCAGGGTGTCACATTGACACCCTGTTGCACCCCTGATTCGTCCATGTGTGCACATGTGGCGCACATACATGGCATGTATGTCTGCCACATTGCACACTTCAAATGGAAAAAAAATGCTTTTTTCCAGGTATTCGTCATTTACCATCAACTTTTAGTTGGTGGTAAATAACGAATCCCCACACCAACGACACACTCCCCCTACATATCATTTCGGGATTCAGTATTTACCGAATCGGTAAAATTACCGATTCGGTAATTTTACCGATTCGGTTAATTACCGAATCCTGAAATATGCCCCCTACATACCAAAAGCCTAAATACCGGTCGGTAACAGGATATTTACCGAAAATCGGCCGTTACCGACCGGTATTTGGCTTCCTACATATGGCCCCTAGTGTTTTGACGACTGTAATAATCATGAGTGTGCCTTTTTATGAGGATTTTTTAAGTGCCTTATTCACAGTATAAAAGTGGGCTTTTAACATTGTTTTAATTCACTGTATTATGAACAAGGAACCTCCATTTTTATATGTATTTAATGTATGCAATGGTTCTAATTAATCACGCATAATAAACTTACTTACTTACTTACTGTCTGTCAAGGTAAGAAAGTTCATTACCTCAGTCACCATAGCGAGTCTCTCACCCATCATATCTAAAGATTACTGCCAGCCCTGCAGTGATTTGTGACCACCATGACCCCCTCCTGTGAAGGCACAATAAGTTTGGTACATGTCCACCATATTTCTGATGACCATGACCCAAAGTGGGAGTTTGTTTCAGAAAAACAAAAAAACGAATGGCCCCCACATCCTGGGGTTCTCTTCTAGGGTGTGGAAGTAATTGTTTTCTGTTCATGTCACGGAGAGAAAAAAGGGGATCAGACTGTCTGCTTTAAATAGGACTGTAGGTCTGTTGACTTTGCACCAATATCCCCTCTTCCGTCGGGCAATTAGCATGTGATTTCCAATGGCAGAGCCAGGGGGGGCATCACGGTCAGAAAACTGACAGTCTGCCTGATTCATAATTCAGCTTGTGGACCGAGGGGCAAGAATTCCAGTAATACACACCTAATACAGATGTATGATACCTGCTGAACAAAAACGCTATGAATTGAGCCCTCAGCTCACATCTGAATCTGGGGAAAAACACCTCCTCAAACAAAAAGGTCTGTGAATTCTCTCTGTGTTTGCCCATCACTATAAACCCACCTGCTGGAAATGTTTGAACCTATGTACTTGATGGTAATATTGCTTTCCGACAGATAAGCATTCTTCTTGAGGAAAACACACTATTTAAATCTAGCAATATTCGCGGTTCTTTAACTGAGGTGCTTGTCTGAATTACTAGTCAGGATGTCTTTTAAAATGGCAGTAATTTGCAGCACAATACATTTGTTCAAACTGTTGCCAAGTCGCTAAAATGAATAACACAGTGATTGCATTCTCCTACCAAAAGACAGCCCATTTTACTTCTGATTACCCGTAATATTAGTATTTCTGAAGAGAGGGGATCTTCAGAGCATACTGCATGAAGATAATTACTGTGGAATTAATTAGTTCTTCACTTTCTGACCAATTTAAGGGTCTATTATATACCAGTTACACACTATTTCCATCTTAAATGCCACTTGTTTTGAGTGGATGTTAGGAAGAGTAGTTTATTATCATAAACATGAGTCTCGATTGAAAGTTGCTAATGTATGCCTAATGCTCATCGGTAAAACATATGGCTCATATAGGTCGCAAAATAAATTAAAGAGGATGCTATTTCTCTGTTTCTATGTGCAAGGATGGTCAAGAAAAACTTTGATGATTCCACACTTAGGCTTACAGAACAATGTAAAATCAAGTTTTCAGAATGTGATTAAGTTTTACTTAGGTAAGCATGATTGGGTACTGTAAAAAAATGAGCATACACCAGTCTTCTGGCCTACAAGTGCATCACGCGTGTTTCAGAAATCTTAAATCCATATTGTTTCTTGTAGGTAACCTAGTCTTTCAGATCAAGAGGTCTACAAACATAGAAGCTGCTCACAGGTTCGATCCAAAGATGACATATTTGACAGTGCAAACTCCCACACCATCTTTTTGATTATTTGTTTGAGTCAATTATGCCATTTGAGATTTCATCAATGATGTAATCAATGATGTCATTAAATATGTATTGATTGATATAATATGTGAGGTCGTAAACAGTGCATGGCAGGGGCAAGTTATAGTTATTATCATTAATATTGAAACTTATAGAGCGTGCAGCTACCCAAAAAGGGTCTTCCCTAGTTAAATCGGACAACGTTAACTTATTAATGTCTGTGTTGTTTAAAATACTATGTTTTAAGTGGCAATTTCAGTTAACTATAATGTATAACTTTAACTTTTGCTTTTTTCAGTGAATTTCAAATTTTTTTTATAACATAAAATACGATAATATTACTAAGCCTAACCTGAACTTTACTTTAACCTTTAGCTTTTTCGGTTAATTTCTTGTTTTTTTTAACTCAAACTATGATCTTACCATCATACCAAAATATAACATTACTGGCCTTATCAAACCCCAACCGAGGGGGCGGCAACCCCCCCCATACAGCCAGTCAATAAGAGCTCTCCCCACAAAATAAAGGGGTGTAATTTTAAATAATGCAGGCTCATTGACTTTGTCAAGGGCTCACCACGTCAGTGTATAAAAGGCAGGCCTACTGGCTTTGTCAAGGGGTCACCACATCATTATATAAAGGCAAACCTACTGGCTTTGTCAAGGGGTGAGCACATCAATATACCTGGCAAGCCTTTTGGTTTGTCAAGCAGCAACTTCTATTGGGTTTGTTAAGGGGTTACCACATCCTTATGTAGGACAAGCCTGTTGGCTTTTTCAAGGGGGGACCTCATCAATATTCAAGACAAGTCTATACGCTTTGGCAAGGGGTCACCACATCATTATATGAAGACAAGCCTATTTGCTTTGTCAAGGGGTCACCACATCAATATACAAGATATGAATATTGGCTTCATCAAGGGATCACCACATCATTCTATGAAACAAGCCTATTGCTTTGCACAGGGTCACCACATTACTATATGAAGGTAAGCCTATTGGTTTGACCACATCTTTTTGCATGACAAGTATATTGGCTTTGTCAAGGGGTCACCACATCACTATATGAAGACAAGCCTTTTAGCTTTGTCAAGGGGTCACCACATCAATATACAAGATATGAATATTGGCTTCATCAAGGGATCACCACATCATTCTATGAAACAAGCCTATTGCTTTGCACAGGGTCACCACATTACTATATGAAGGTAAGCCTATTGGTTTGCTCAAGGCGGCACCACATCATTATACAATACAAATCTACTGGCTTTGCCAAGGAATCACCATATCAATATATGAACACAAGCTGATTGGTTTTGCCAACAATTCAAATCACGTGGCGGAGTCTTCCTTTTTCACTCCTCAGGTCACATATTACTGCCATAAGACGAACCACAAAGGATCCCCGCAATCCTCAGTCAAAGAGCAAAAGGAATGCTTTCAAACACCATAAATGTTTCCTATGATCATGCTGTATACACTCCAGGGAAAATAGGCTTACTTTAGGTATATGATTTCTGGGCGAAGGCAGGGGTAGTGATGCATTCCCCCCAGCCACCCACAACAATCTTGTAAGATGTTGGTGGTGCCCCTTACAAGATTGGGGCCCCACAAAGCAGGAAGAACCATGTAAATTAGCCCATGAACAGCATTGTGAGGAAGTTATAGTTGGGAGCAGTGAATAATAATTGAGTGGCTCCTTTATTATTCTTTTTTCTGGAATATGTTCTTAATTTTCGTTGCCCCTGTTCTATATGGGGCACTTAGCTTACTTTTTTGTTTTCATTGGTGGGAATGCGGGAGCCCCAAGACCCCCACAACCCCAACAGCTCCCTGCACTGTGCATGAGCTGGCATCTTCCTTGTTTGTGGTGCCCCAGTCCCACCTGGCACGTACCTTTTTTTTTTTTGGTTTGGGACTGCGGCAGGAGCTCCAAGGCCACTGCGACCCCACCAGCTCCCTGCACTCTGCCGGACCCAGCATTGTTCTGCTCCTGTCCCACACTTTGTCTTCTGCTCCTGCCTTGGGTGGACTGCAGTGCTTCCAAGGGCAGGCAGGGAAAAATCTTTCACTCTGCTGTCCCGAGGTGATGGGGTCCTTGGGACATTAAATTTGCACAAGGCCCTGGTGGATGAGTACCCCGAGGGACCATGTATGGCTCCGCCCCACATTAAAAAACAATTGTACCAAGCCCTAATCCCTGGCGTTCCCCTGGGGTTAAAAAAAACAAGTTTTATTGAACTTTTCTCATAAGAAAATCAAATACAACATATTAAACATAATATAATGAAAGAATAATTATAATGAATGGGAATCCGAAAAAAGACTATGCTGTAAAATGTCTATTGATATTCAAAATGAGAAACCAGAATAATTGGAGAGAAGAGTATAAAGGCATATACAGTCATATGTTAAAGCATACAATGATTGCTGTGTAACAGTTGAGGTGAACTGTAGCAAGATATAGGAACTTGACGACTGTAAGAGAACAGATGATAGAACCAGAACACCCCTGAGGGAGGTGTGAATAATTCATATGATGCTTAACATAATATCTTAGGTACAAAGGGGTGCAGAAAAAGATTGGTATACAAGTATTGTCTAAGACAATGTGCATCAAACATTTTTTTATTGCTAACGAAACAGACTGAAAGGGTCCCTCAAGGAGGGAGGATGAGAGTACAATATGTGTTCAAGAGGGTTTAATAGTAGCAAAGTAGGTGTCAAGCCTGTTCCATAATTGTCTATGTTGTAGTTTCCAAGGAGAATGTTGGAAGGCAATGTTGTCGGCTTCTCTAATATGATTTAACATTTTTGTTATTTTATCAACTGGTACCACAGGACTGCACGACAAGGTAAAAAACATAGATTTGGCACCCACGAACACACATGAAAACTAGGGGCCTGGGTATCCCAACTAGTCTCCTTATCTCCTTTTTCATTACCTTTTCAAGACAGGGCAACCAACCCCCCCCCCCCACGACTCATGTAACGGGCTCAGCAACATTTTGTTTCATGTTGCGGCCAGCCAATCAGAGCAGTAGGTCTGAAAAAGCCCCCTCTGTCAAGCAGAAGGCTTGCATTTTTTAATTTCACACCAAAGATGCAGATAGCTCTAAATGTTGAACTTTTTATTTCTCAAAAACTATTTAACTTATTTACACCAAGAATGCTTTCTGGGTAAAGATTTGGAATTCTGCCTAATGTGCCATAATTCCATTCAGGCGTTAAGGCTGTAGCGCAGTTCAAACATCCCAATGGAAATTGCATGGGGAAATTTAATTTTGGGACCCCCCTTTTCTCAGCCCCTGCTGGACAAATCACTTTGGAGAGGGGATAAACACAACAAGCAGGTGCATAATAGTATGGAATAAATAATTCCAAAGATACATAGAAACTATACATAAAACTATACATAGAAATAATATGCAAGCTACCTTGGTTCTGCAACTTTGCAAAGGCCTGTGTAGCTATATGGTAACAGAACCCCTCTATGACTTACAATATCTTGAGGATTGTACATTTGGGGACTCTTTATTATTTATATCTTATGAATCCATTCATCATAATCTGATTATGACATAAACAGGGGGATCAGTTAATAATAAACCTTAAGGCTGAAGTGCTAGTTTTTAGATCTAGCATTTGAAACAGCTTTAGCTGTGTCACCACACTATTATTTTTCCATTTCGTTCTTAATTGATGTACATAGAGACACTTTTGGTCAGAGAGTTTCATCCTATGGCATGTTACATTGTCATTACCTTATTGTTTCCTCCCACTACAACATATAGCTGGGGGCAATGGGAGAACCCGCTCTACTCATGACTCTGTTTTGAATGACTGCACAAAACCAGTGTATATTGCTCACATCTTCAAAAAATAGTCTGTCTTCTGTAACTGAGCTGACTCAGAATGAGCATTTTTTTTTAAAATTAATTTTCAACACTGGCTATTGTTTTAAAAAAACTGTTGTCATAATGTGATTCAGAGACCTTATCTTTGTGTTGGGTGTTTGGTTATTGGTGATTTATTTTGGTTTACTAATAAAATGCATGGCACAATCCTAAGGCGTGTTACTTTTGAAAAAAGTACCATTAAAATGACTTGCAAGTGAATGATTTCTTGTTGTTGCGGGGAAATATTGATCCTTTATATGGGGCATAACATGTTTCCCTCATTGTTTAGTTGTTGATAAGTCTTTCTAACGGTATTCTGCATTTTGGTTGTGCAATTACTGTTGATGTATTTTTTCTGCCTTTCTTAAAATTGCTGTCATTATATTTTCACATGCAATTGGCCAATTAGCAATATATTTAACATATTACAAATTTTCATATATTTATAGTTTGTTGCGGAGGACATGTGGAATAATGTATTCACTCAGGGGCCTGTGTTTGACCTCATCGGCATAGGTTCCAGTTGCAGTGAGTCTACTCAGCCTATCATATTTCTGAGGTCTATAAACAGAGTACGATTGAGTTTGGCAACATGAATGAATGAATTTGTTTATTGAATAGTGAAGAATTAATTAAAACTGAATCTAATAACCATAAAAACATATACTATAATGATGGCACATAACAATTAAAAATCACTGCTTTGAGGATAAGGATCAGGCTCTCTAAGAATGAACCACAATGCCACCCCACCCCTGCTTTACAGAAAGAGAAACTGGGTTAGTAGTGCAGGGGTTCCAGCATTATAATCATATCAGAGAAAATGTCTTAACAATTCATGAAACATTTTCAATGAAAATGTATATATTCAAGTATGTAATTATAAAATACATTATTGCAACTTAACGTCCTAATACCTATTTGATTCTTTGCAATTATTATACCGAAGCACACATACAAATATAGTCCGAAGAGCATATGTACCATCCAATAATTCTCAGTAACTTGAAGTAATCAAAAGTCTTTTTATTGTTGAAGCCTTCCAAATAGTCACTAAATCCATATAACGTAGGTTAAAAGGTACATTAACATGTCACAGGCAGCCAACACCTGTTTTGTCTACTCAACTTTTTTAAGGCTGAGATGTTGTATAGAATCTGAGAGGAACTAGGGGGCATATTATCAAGACAGGCGATAAAATTATCACCGCTTTAGTGGCAGAAAACTGCCGCTAAAACGGCGATAATGGGCATAATAATATGCTCTATGGAATTCCAATTGAAGCCCATGTTAGTTGTTCTTCACATCTAACATGGGCTTCAATTGGAATTCCATATAGCATATTATCAAGCCCATTTTCGCCGTTTTAGCAGCTGTTTTCTGCTGCTAAAGCGCGATAATTTTATCGCCTGTCTTGATAATATGCCCCTAAACTCGAGCACTTTGAGACGGGCACGTACCATGCACCAGGCGTATCATGGTCCTCTTTAGCCTTCACATCGAGAAACTCCTAGAATGTTCAATCAAATACAATATTTACTTTCTCTACGACAATACGTACCACATAGACAAGTCGTCCACTTAACAGAGACTTAGAGCATTTATTTTTTTGTTTTGCTTCCTCTCAGATTCTGTATAACTGCATTGCATTGCTTTACAATTCTAAAAATTATAGTACAGTTAAATTCATCTTTTACTGTGATTCTTTTTAATATGTGTTATACTTTATGTCAGGAATTCTTAGTAAATATTAAATACTGATGATATTTAGGACAAAGTTTACTAGTATTTCACACAATGCAGCACAACACCCAAATATACTGCACTGTGTTGGGTAAAGGGGTAAACACAGCAATGAGCCAAAGCTACTGAGACTGGTCTGATGCTGCTTATGCAGGTGCTCTAACAAGGCTATGCTGCACAATGCACATTTTCTCGCCATGTTGCAGAAGGGAGTGTGGGTTATCTAGTGTTGGATCTGTACTGGAAGCATATCCTTCCAGTGCAACTTCTTATGCCTAGACAAACTCAGATAGTTACCATGTACTGGATATTTGCTGTGCACTATAGAGCACATGCAGCATGTTTCATTTTTTTTATTTTTATAAAAACATTTCCTTATTTACATCTGGTTAAAGTAGACACGGCTCAGAATAACTTTCTGAGTAGTTTAGTGTAAGAAAGTGAATTGCAAGTTGGGGTGCCTGGTAGTCCACCACAAGTAGTAAGAACACTAACCTGTTAAGTCCAAGCAAAGATTCAAGCAAATTTAAAACTGAGCTCAGCCTCTGATATCTATGTCACAAACCCAACATTTTGAACGGGGAGAAAATGTGTAACAATATTTAGAGGTGCCAAATCAGTTAAAAAGTCAAAACCACAACAAAATAGAAATCCCTTTCCAATGTATAAATATGGAGAACAAAATAATAAACACAATTACACCAAAAACACTAAAATCCAATAAGGGGAGCCAAAGATATTAATTTTTTTAATAGTTAACTGTGGTCCGCGATGGGGCACCAGTCAGATACACCAAGCTGGTTTGTCTCAGTCAAAAATGTTACCTTCTGTCTTAGTCTCTAAAATGAAAGTTGAAATTGTCCAGCGGGGCAAGGTTGTAGACTGTGTCTACCGAGGTTATCTCCAAGTCAGATAGCCACTGGACAGGGTCCTGCTGAAGCTGTTGGTTTTGGCAGCATAAACTTCAAACAGGAGCAATTAAAACTTATTGACGAAGTCCTTGAGTTGGGTGGATACTTTTTGCACCTTTGCCTATTCAAAATTTCTATCTTCAGACTTAGGGCCTGATTTAGACTTTGGCGGATGGGATACTCTGTCACAAATGTGACACATATTTCGTCTGCTGTGTTACATGTACATTACACCCCTAGGCACTTCTAAGTTTGACGAAGTATCCCACTTGCCAAAATTTAGATCAAGCTCCTAGTCTATTTTATGGACCGGAAAATCCTCCAGTGGGGCAAGCTTGAATCTGTATCCAACAAAGTACAAGATTGCTGGTAAGGCCATGTGTGATTTGTAAAAAAGTGGTTGATATGATTTTTACTTGAGCCATAGCATATGCATGCATGGTAGTGTCTTCAAAAACTTTCCTTATGTTCGGGTGCATGATGTTTGTCCATTTTTGTTTTTCTACGCATAATCTCATATTTTTTATCAATTTTTTTGGATGAGAGCAATGGAGATATTGTGTTCTAGGCTATTTGCATCAGCTGGAGCATTATAACAACTGGTAAATATTTGACCTCTCTTTACAGGCTCTCACCTGTGGCTCGAGCATAGAATTGCTGTACTGGGTGAATAACAGCCATTATTAACCCTTTTCTTAGGCCCTCATTATTGATTGGTCAATAATTACCGATATCTTTAGGAATCCCTGTTGCCACACATTTACGAATTATGGGGCATTTTTACAAGCCCTTATAGCCACCACAATGTCACTTTCCCAGACTTTGTGGTGGCGATAGGGGTTTCGACTTATTTACAAGCAGAGTTAAGCCACTTAAAGTGGCTTAAAGCTGCCTTGTACATAAGGCACCCTTTCACGCTATACTTAGCGTGGGGGTACCACTCCAACACCCATTGATTTTGATGCTGCCCCATATTTACAAGGGCAGCGTAAAACCTGGTCTTACCCTGGAATAACGAGTAGAAATGTTTAATTTCTCCTTGTTTTTGCTGTTTTAATGTATGCTGCGTTGTGCAGCACACTTGGAAACAGCAAAACGCCAATTATTTTTTATGTACAGGAAAGTGTCCCTTCCTCCACATAAACAATCATTCAAAACACAAAAATTGTGTTTTACAACTTCTATGTGTGCTACATTAGGCAGCACACCTAGAACTTACAAAACACCATTTAAAGATTGTTTATGTGCAGGAAGGTGCACCTTCCTGCACATAAAGAATCACTCCCATCAACGCAGGCACGCTTGCACCATAATGCAAGGGTGTCTGTGTTGGCGCTAGGCAGGTACATTTAGCGCCAGCGTAAGGGGAAACACAGAGCTACACCATATTCTTGTAAATATGGTGCAGCTCTGTGTTTCTAAAGTGACAGAGCGTGTTGTTAGCTTTCTAGGCTTAATTACACGCTCCGCCACTTTCTTTGTGAATATGCCCCTATGTGTTTAATATTTTTTTAAATCTCAGGTGAGATTGAAAACAAACTACTGTTACATTTCACCAATTTATATCTGCTGGACTTTAAAGACAGGAAAGTGCCAGGTAATTGCTGGAACATGTGGATTTTGGTGTGGTAAGTACAAATAAATTCACATATTATGCCCCATTTTAGAGGAAAAATCCTATTAGGTGCTTCTTATTGCACCCGATAATTAATGTACCGTTCTGTATAGTTATTTAACAAGTTAAATAAATATCGCACATAAATCAGGTTCCTCATTATTGAGGGTATTTGACTGGGAATTTATTGCGAAACTTATAAATGAATAGCTGTCGAGGGAGAGTTTTGTACAATAACAACTTAGACTGCCAATTCCTACAATCCCACATTGGCTGAAATAAAAGAAGTAGTCTTTATCAAAATTTGTTTTGTAAAAAAATATTTTTCCATCTGTTAAGTTTTTTACAGGTGGCACATTTTATCAATTTATAAAGTTAGAAAACGTGTCTCCGTTGCAAAACATCATCTGCAGACGAAATATTTTCAACCAAAAAAGGTACGCTTTTGAAATTACATGAATACTAGATTTGCTGGCTATTATTTTAATCTAGCCCATGTTTGCAAAATTGGAAAGTTCAATGTCACCAGCTTGAACAGCAACAATCAGAAGCTCTTTCTCATTGAGATAATGGACCCTCGCTAAGTCCAACAAAGGCTTTAAAAAATCTATGATGTGTGGGTGGGTCAGGGAAAGATATATTTGACTTGTGTCAGTATTAATCAACTATTAATTCCATAGTTGCTAACATAATTTAAATGTACAATGTTTCTCCCTCTGGCTTTTATACGACTATTGCCGTGAAGTAGTGCAACCACCAACTATGACTTTTGTAAAGCCCAGTAAGTACTAGTTACTGAAAACTAAATAGCCATGGAAATAAAAGAGTGACAGCAATGTCTTTTGTCAGCAGGAATCCAGCAGCAGCAGGAAACGCCACCCATCCAGGACAGGCTTTAGCGCTGGTGGCGCATAGTTCGACAATCATTTTTTGCGACCCCATGACCGCCTCCTTGAATTCTCTCACTACCACCGGGCAAAAGTGACCCTCATCTCTTCAATCATAAGTTATTGCTAAACACAGTGCCCCCCTTCTGAGGTTCGCACCCCTTCCATTGGTCAGCGCCCAGTGCAGCGGCACATGTCGCACTGTCTCAAAGCCAACCCTGCACCCATCACCACTGGCACACTGTCAAGAGAGGTAGCCCTCATTTACTGTACAATGAATGATGCAAGTGCGATCCACTCCTTCCACTAAAAGCACAAAATCCTAAAGAGATATCACCGTACTAGCTTTGTTTGGATTAACATTGATCATGAGTAGAACAATAGCCGGAATGGCCAGCTTGTCTGCATTTGAAATGTGAGTGAGGGAGGCACTAGCAGGTCACCCTTCCATGGCTGTGGACTGGGCACAGAGGACACCACTGAGAAGTGCTGGGCAAAGCTGGCCTTAGCTGGGAAAGTACGATGGGCAGAAAGAAATTTGGCATCCTCACTGCTGTTGGTGAATAGAATGAGGCAGCGTGGGCCCCTTTGTGTTCATAGGTCAGTTCCTGGCCAATTGCATCAGAGACGTCACTGGCCTCAATGGGATGCCATTTTTTGGGGCAATATTTAGGGCACAATATCTGTGTGGATTTAGGAGACACCATGGGGTCTATTAGGATGGTGGGCGTTGGCACCACCGCGGTGCCTGCGGTGGCGGAAAATGCCTTTTTCCACACGCCAGCAGCGGGCCTCCCGCCCGCCATATTAGTATGGCCTACCATAGCCAATTTTCTGTCCGCCGCGTTGCGATGCGCACCGCCATCAAAGTGCACCCACCACCGCGGCAGTGGGAGCCAATGGAGACTCACCGCTGTGCGGAATGACGTCCCGTCCACTGTACAAATCAGGATGCCTCAAAAAGCCAGTGGCACTGCAGCGGAGAAACCGCCCAACTAGAG
Source organism: Triturus cristatus (assembly GCF_964204655.1). Taxonomy (NCBI): domain Eukaryota; kingdom Metazoa; phylum Chordata; class Amphibia; order Caudata; family Salamandridae; genus Triturus; species Triturus cristatus. The sequence goes on from NC_140589.1 coordinate 1,362,357,558, forward strand.
ACGGCAGAAGCTCGACAGCAGAGCGCGAAACCTGAGTCCCGATCCCGACCGCAATAGATCCAGCTCTTCACGTCTTTCCAGTGCTGTACCTGATACATCACCAGCAACTCATGGACCGTCGAGGACGCCGCCGCAGGTATGCAACTACACAATCCCGCACACAACCACAACACACAACTCATGTGCTGATACAGGGTCCCTGGCCACACCACACACCCTGGTGGGGACAGGAACACATCCACAAGTGTACACACACATGTCCCACCTGCCAACAAGTCACCCCTCCACAGCCAGGTCACACATCACCGCGATCTCCAAGTAATGTCCCGGTCACATCACCGCAGCGGTCAAGACAAGGTAAAACATGTGCACAATGCAGAAGGCAGGGCCAGCGCCAGGCATGGGCAGGGCATAAAGTACACAGGGCCACACCTCCCCACTCCACACACTGCTCACCCAACATGAATGGACATGCCATGTGCATCCCCCTGTGCACTCCCATGCCCAACACCAAGCTAGGTGAATCCACACCCTGCACCACACAACAAACAACTAGGGAGACAGCCACAGCAGTAGTGGCTGCAGACAAACACACAGCACAGAAGCACAGGCCTATGGCAACCCACACACCACAACAACACCACATTCATGGCAAGACAGCTGAGTACAAGCACAACATGAACACACACACATACAATGAACAAACATCCTACTGGACACACAGCCTGCCAAGCCACACAGACATACCCCACACTGACACACAGCCACATACATAGACCACATGTCACCAGCAATGGAGCACAACATATAGGAAAGCCAAAGTGAGGTGCACACAAATGGGAGGCCAAGGAGACAACCAACAATAATGTGTACATCACATGCAAGACAAGGACCGCAGAACAACACCCTCACCCCATCAAAACACACATGGCTGGCACAGTGACTGAACTCAAACCACAGCCACCGCAGTGCAACAACTCAGGTAGACAGCAAGGCAACCCATGTATATACACAGGGATGAAAGGAAGGCCCTGAAGTCAAACTGTGAACAGCCACACATATGTACACAACAACTACACAGGAGTATGCCAGCAGCACAACACACAGTGCACATGGACACACTCCATGACTGTCAAACACAAGTAGAATTCTTCACACATACCCCCCTCACACCTGCAGCACACAACCCCAGTGTCAGACACACAGAAGGGTGTCACTAATGTCCAGTCAATACACAGACAAGCAATCACACTCCCTGGGGGTATCCACAAACATCACACACACACAGGGATGCCAGAACCAATGTCTGCACAAAAACCACAGCCAAACACATAACTCAACAGAAACACACACAGAACCACAACAAGACCACACATGACCTCTGAAGCCAAACTGTGGGAAGGCAATGGGAGTACAGACGCAACATGAGTTCACAGCCTCATCAGCCAGGAACAATGCACAGACAACATACAACAACACAGACAAGAAGTGCACCATCACAGAACAACACAGCTACATCAAACACACAACAGATGCACATGACAATAAATCACATAGCAAACAAAGCAGGACATCAGGGGATGCACACCAGGCCAGGACAAGACAACATAGACCCACAGCACTGCATGCACAATAAGCAGTATGTGCACACAAAACATAACAGCCCCACACAGCCATGAGTGATACACCATGAACACCCACAACAACAATCAAAACAGCACACTGACAACATCACACTCAGGAAGTCAAGCAGTACCCCAGCATACACACATACAGCTAAAACAACACCCACAGATGCACAAGTCTGGGACACAAAAGTGGAAACAACTTGACCAGAGGAATGGGCAGCACAAACAGTTGAACTGCACATGAGCAACCATGACTGCTGAACAGTACTAGAACAACACAGATGACTAATTGGGGAAATGTCATGAGTGGTACAGTGCTCCTGGCCAAAGATCTGCACCACAAAGCACAGTGTCACAAATGAATTGATGTGGAGGCACACACACAGGCAACACAAGGGGACAGCTGACATCGAAGTGAAGTGGTGTGCACTTCAGTGGTGGATATGGCAGGAGTGTATCATACACAAATAGAGGGAGTGCTGACTCACAATGGCAAGGCATCTGAAGCACAGATAGGGGATGGTATGACACCGCACGCCACATGCCAAAATGAAGGCAATAAAGCACCATGTGTCAGCAATGCATGAGAACATCACACCTACAATGTCAGTGTGGTTGAGCAGGTATGCACATTGAGTACAAACAGTTTCAAAACACATGGCTGTTCAACAAAACCCTGACTTGCCAGTCACACTCTCTGCATAGTCACAATTGTCAAAAGCAACAAGTAGGAGTCAGCCAGACCTGCAAGGAAACACCAACACACTGCACAGTGCACAACATACAACTCACACATGCGCACACAATCACAATCACAAACCTGAACAATCCCACAAACAGGCACTCTACTGCCGGGTGACACATTTGTGTAGTTTACATTGCGTGGGCACACACACATCAACACTCACAACAAACTCACCCCCTTCACACTGCTCACTTCTTGACCACTCAAGTGCACACATTGGAAGTAACCCATGTGACTAGGATGACTGCCTATCACAACATGACCATACACCTACACTGCTGGGCACACAGAAAGTAAGAACACACATACATAATGACCCTGGCCAGCCTGCCTGCAATCCTGTGGAAAGAATCCCACACTGTGCTGGCAGTGCCCCCAAAACTGACATGTGTAAAATATAGCCAACAAGAACAAAGAATGAAAATGCCAGCGGCGTACCATCTAAAAACAACATCATTGCACCCAAAAGTATCACAGTCAGGAAGAATTGAAGTCCCTGTCACCCCAGTACAACATTGAACAAGTCAGAAAAGCCATTGGCAATGTCGAAGTGGCACACAGGGCATGTGGCACAGTAAACCATATACACACAGGAAAAACTTTATTCAGTAAGGACACTGACAAAACAGACAACAGGAGCAACTGTCTTAAATCACAAATTGCACAGATAGGCCCCATTAGAGAAGAGCAAGGCACAAAATGCAGAGCTTGGTGCAGCTGAGGAACATGAGAAGCTTCACAGGCAAGGGGCAAACAGCAGTGAACGACAAGGCCGGGGGGCAGGACAAAGTGCAGAGTGAGTCCATGAGAAGCTGCACAGGCAGGGGGCACACAGCAGTGAATGACAAGGCCAGTGGGCAGGACAAAGTGCAGAGTGAGTCCATGAGAAGCTGCACAGGCAGGGGGCACACAGCAGTGAACAACAAGGCCAGTGGGCAGGACAAAGTGCAGAAAGTGTCCATGAGAAGCTGCACAGGCAGGGGGCACACAGCAGTGAACGACAAGGCCAGTGGGCACGACAAAGTGCAGAGTGAGTCCATGAGAAGCTGCACAGGCAGGGGGCACACAGCAGTGAACGACAAGGCCAGTGGGCAGGACAAAGGCAGAGTGAGTCCATGAGAAGCTGCACAGGCAGGGGGCAAACAGCAGTGAATGACAAGGCCAGTGGGCAGGACAGAGTGCAGAGTGAGTCCATGAGAAGCTGCACAGGCAGGGGGCAGACAGCAGTGAACGACAAGTCCAGTGGGCAGGACAAAGTGCAGAGTGAGTCCATGAGAAGTTGCACAGGCAGGGGGCACACAGCAGTGAACGACAAGGCCAGGACAAAGTACAGAGTGAGTCCATGAGAAGCTACACAGGCAGGGGGCACACAGCAGTGAACGACAAGGCCAGTGGACAGGACAAAGTGCAGAGTGAGTCCATGATAAGTTGCACAGGGAATGTGTGCGACTGTACCCTGCCATGGTCATCAACAATGTCAGGGGTGTCACAATGGGCAGCACAGGCCCTACTGTGGGAGAGACAGGTGTGTGAGGTTGCCCAACATTCAGATTTGGCTGTCAGTCGGACTGGGAGCTGGCTGTGTGTCGGGCACAGTTGGAGCACTTGACTGGGGAGAGAGAGGCCCAACTGAGGTGGAGCTATCAGTGGCTTGGGAGGCCAGAGGGCTGCTTGGACCAGATGGTGTAGTGGCATGTGGAGGTGAAGTCATGCTGATGTGAGACACAGTGTGGGTGGGAGATTGTAGAGAGGTGCCTTTTTCACTTTTTGGGGATTCTAAATGGCTTGCCTGACTTTGGATCAATGGGAAGTGGTGTGGACACAACAGGCACACTCAACACCAAGGCTGCAGCAGGTGCAGATGCTGGTCCTCCCTCTGTGGATGTGCTAGATCCAGCGGGATACTTCGCCTGTCCTTGTCTCTGCCCCTCCATCCCCTGTTTACTAGGTGTTCCCCCTACAGTGCCCTCCTTTCCCTGCTTCACTGGGCTTGGAATGGGAGTTGAGGTAGTGGGTGAATCTGCCTTGGAGCCCTTCTTATGTGTAGCCTTGGCAGGCACCACCTTCTCATTGGGCACGAAAACTGTCTGCTTGTCTTTGCGAGACGCTTTAGGGACAGGAGAGTCCTTGGCTGGGGATGTCTCTGAGGCATGGGACTCTAAGGTCTACTTCTTCGCTTTTTGGGCCTTGGTGTCTCCTGACGGGTTTTTCTCTTTGCGCTCTGGGGTGGCTTTAGTTTTCTGTGGGGATGGTGTCTGTGGCCTGGACCGCTTGGGCTGCTACTGCTGCTGCTGTCGGTCGGGCGCGGACGGGTGCAGATGGGCTTGCCTTAGGCACGCCCGCTGTGCACATCCGCTGCGCGTTGAGGCAGGCATCCACTTTATATGTTGCCGGTTGAGCAGCTAGACTGCCAACCACCGCAGCGCTTCCTGCTGGGAGTGAGATACTTCCGGTCCGTGTCTAAACTCCCTCCACTCAACCGGAACAATCCGTGGTGGACCAGGGAGGTACGCGGTAAGAGCTGGGTGTAATGTGCAAATATGCGTTTATTTCAAGTGAATCAGGAAAGTGAGTAAAATTAATTTAAAACAATTTAAAAGCAAAGGTGCAGGAAAGCGACTTTAGCAGTTTTTAAAAATCACGAGGAGCCCTTTACCAGGCGCTCCGCTCAGATATGGCTCCTATTTGCCTCTATTGCATCCGCTGTGCGTCGAGGCAGGCATCCACTTTATATTTTGCTGGTTGGGCAGCTAGACTGCCAACCACCGCAGCACATTGCAATGTGTATCTGTGTTTGTCACGCATAGGTGACTGCATATCCCAACCGTCCTTGGTTGCTGAGCCCACTGTAGAATCCCAGGACACCAGCTTATGTCCGCTAAAATGATGCCCATGGGAGGACACGTTGTGTGGTGGAGCTCACCTTTGGTCTGCTGAAGTCACGTTTCCGATGCCTGAACAAGACCGGAGGTGCACTGATGTACTCGCCTGGGAAGGTGTGTCAGATTGTAGTGGCATGCTGCATGCTCCACAACCTAGCCATCCGCAAGGAGATCCCCCTGATTCAGGATGATGATGAGCAGCAAAGGCCCCCGCCAACAAACCAACCCTTGTCCAGTGATGAGGACAGTGGAGAGGTGAAGTTGAGTGACAATGTACAATGGATCCATTGTCTGATGATGTTGCTGTTGTTGTGAAGGTGTATGTGGGCTATGTGACTGCAGCCGGTTGTTGACTCAGTGGTGGCTGACAATGTTACTGGAGGTTCAGTGACTAAATATCGAGGGACATAATATAGAATGCCTAAAATATCGACTCCAAAATATAGAAGTACAGAATATAGAATTCCTATCTACAAACAGGTAAGTACTAAAATATCGATTCCAAAATATAGAATGTTAAAATATAGTTAGTTAAAATATCGAATTTTTTAAATGTATTAAAAATAATATAAAAGTAATTAAATATTAAAAACTATTAAATAAAACATGCTTAAAATAATATAAAAAAGATTAAAATGTAGAGATTTTGTTGGATAGTGAGAGCGTAAAAATTACTATTCCCACTCCAGTGAGTGCAACAGTAGGGAAAGCGTTGGATAGTGGGAGGGTAAAAATTACTATTCCCACTCCAGAGAGTGCAACAGTAGGGAAAGCGTTGGTTAGCGGGAAGGGAAAAATTACTATTCCCACTCCAGTAAGTGCAACAGTAGGGAAAACGTTGGATAGCGTAGGGGTAAAAATTACTATTCCCACTCCAGTGAGTGCAACAGTAGGGAAAGCGTTGGATAGCGGGAGGGTAAAAATTACTATTCCCACTCCAGAGAGTGCAACAGTAGGGAAAGCGTTGGATAGCGGGTGGGTAAAAATTACTATTCCCACTCCAGTGAGTGCAACAGTAGGGAAAGCATTGGATAGCGGGAGGGTAAAATGTACTATTCCCACTCCTGAGAGTGCAACAGTAGAGAAAGTAATGATTTAATATTAAAATAAGATTAAATTATTATCAATAGCAATAAAAAAGTTAATTAAAAATAATTACCAATTAATACAAATAAATTACCATTGAAAAAATAATAATTACCAATTAATAAAAATTAATTACCAATGAATAATTAATTATCAATACATATAAATATAAATTAATATTTACTTTATTACAATTAATTTACTTCCCACCCAATTCCCCTATAAACCCGCAACCCACTCCCAATAATAAAAAATACAATTAACATTAGTATCAATTAATCAATTAATACAAATTAATTATCAATTAATAAAACATAATTATCAATTAATAAAAATTCATTAGCAATTAATACAAATTCATAACCAATTAATACTTAATTATCAATTAATTATCAATACACATAAATAAAAATTAACATTTACTTTATTACAATTAAATTACTTCCCACCCAATTCCCCTAAAAACCCACAACCCGCTCCTAGTAATAAAATATACAATTAACATAATTATCAATTAATCGATGAATACAAATTAATTACCAATGAATACAAATTAATTACCAATTAATAAAAATTAATTACCAATTAATAATTAATTATCAATCAATTAATTATCAATACATATAAATAAAAATCAATATTTAATTTACTATAATTAAATTACTTCCCACCCTATTCCCCTACAAACCCACAAACCGCTACGGAATTAAATTACGCAAAAATTTAATTACATAGCATTCATTGCTTTAAAAAGATTAAACATACATTACAAAAATAATACAGAATTTTAACACATATACTACCATACATAACACAAAAAAATTATTGATATTATGGAAATGTATATTTTTAAATTCGATATTATGGAAATTGATATTTCATACCCCAATTTCGATATTCTGCCCTGTCTATATTTTGGATTCTATATTTTGGTTGTTTACCGTTTCTGGAACAGGGCAGTTTTGTACTTCGACAGCATGTGTATGTTGGCACTTGTTGCCCATTGTGATGTGTGCATGTTGGATTATCTTGATGGTAGGTGTTGCGTGATGTCTGTGATGTCACACCCAGACTAGTGAATGTTGTTCTGTTGTGTTTTCCTAGGTGCCTTCAACCTCTCCTTGCCTACATACATTCCATACTCCTGGTACATTGTAATCATGTTGAAGACAGCACATCCTGGAATGAAGACGGAGCAGACACACAACTTGTGTGTAAGGATTTTTTATTTACAATGGTGACATGTGAGGGGGGGTGAACATTTACATTGAGGTGATTAGAGGAGCAGTGAGCTGACAGTTATGGTGGATGAGATAATCGAGTAGCCACCACATTGATGTGGTGACCCAGTCCAACAGACAGATGCCATTCACAAGGCAGTGTGGGGAAGGACAGTCCAAAAAGTCAATGCAGTGGTGAAGAGGGTTGCCATCAGGGCTGGCTCCGTGACTGCCGTTTGGCAGGTGCATTGCCTCCAGATACTCCCAGGGTTTTATTAGGACGGCCCCTTCGTTGCTTGGCACGGGGCCCCTGCTGTAGGGCCAGTGGCATCTGAGGACTCACCCCTGTCTGTGGGCGCAGGGGAGGATGGTGAACTGTCATCCTGTGGCCCACCAGAGGGAGGTGGAGGTGTTGGTTGTGGCACAGGCCTGTCCCTCAGTGTCGCCACTTGCTGGCCCAAGAGGTCCACAATTTGTCCCATGCGGGTGTCGATGGACCTCATCAGCAGGATGAGCATGCGGAACACTTCTTCCGACCGGCCCGTTCGTCCCTGGGCCCTTTCATATGCCCCAAGGACTCTGTTGATGTGGTCCAGGGATTGGGTCCCAGCCTCTTGTTGTCTGTGAGTTACCCTGCCCCTCCCACCTTCCCTGCTGCCATGGACCTGATGCCTCACCACTGTAGGCACCCGCATCCTCTAACTGCCCTCCTCAGTTGGTGGGGTGGGATGGTCATCCTCTGGGACAGGGGGAGTGCTGCAGGCAGCACTGGTGGTGGTGATGTTGGTGGCAGTGATGGTGGAGGTGGAGGACGCACAGGCCATAACAGCAGGGGTCTGCAGAGACGTTGTTATTGCAGCAGATGTGGTGGGGGGACGATGGGGTCCTGGGACCTGTTGCCCCCTGGCACACCAGATGGGCTGGCTATGAGCTCATCATTCAGAGAATCCCAGGAGTCGACATCCGAGAGTCCATGTACCAAGGGTGGATACTGGCTCTGCAGGTTGCTGGTGTTGTCCTCTGCAGTGAGTTCTTGGTCACCTGTGGGTCAGATGTGAGATGGTCATTGTAGTGCACCCCAAAAGCTTTGTGTTAGCTGTATATCATTCACTGTTTGTACACCACACAGTTGACTAATCATCAAATTTGTTCTATGTGCACTTCTGTGCCTCCTGACATGATGCTGTGGTACATGCATTACTTGTCCATGGTGTGAGTTGTCAATACCTACCATTGGCATCGTGCATAATTTGTGAGTACAGGGGCATGTTGCCATCTAGGGACTAGTGCAACAAAAAATCTCAGTGAGGAATATTTTAGGCTTACTCTGCTCTGTCAAACGTGACATTTGGGCATGAACTGGCCATTGTCATCTCCTGCATATCTTGGTCTTGTCATGTGCATATCTGGATTTGTACCACCAACCATGCTTTCTTGTTTCTCATGTGGTCCTTGCTGCTCTGGCTCCATGGCACTTACACATGGAATTCAGTGCTGTGCATGATTGTGCCCAGACTTTCTTCTACATGTGCATTGGTGTGTCACACTTTGGTTGCTGTGACAGTCTCATTTGCTTAGCTGTGTGCACACTATGAGTGGCAATAGGATCTGTGTGTATGTGTGTGCAATGAGAGGGCTGGTGTTGTCATGTGGCACCATGCTTTTTGCGGAGAATGGTTGTGTGCACATACTGGCTACTTACCTGTTCTGTTTTCCCATTTGGCTTTTACTTCACACATCTGTGTGTGTGTGTGTGGTGGAGGCTTGCATCCTTCTCAGGGGTGTGACAAGCAAGCATGCTATGTCTACCTACCTGTTAGTTTGTTTGTAGTGATACAATGGCTGATACATGCATCTGGGTGGGAGGGTATGCTCCATCTTGATGGTCTGTGGGACAAGGGGACCTGGGGTGAGTTGTTGTGCAGGCATCCCAACCCCAAACAGACCTCCCAGGGAAGATGTATGCCTACCTGTTAGTTTGTTTGTAGCGAGCCAATGGCATGGAACTGGTTCTGGGTGTAGAGTGCTCCACCCTGCTTGTGTTGGGACAGGGCTGCCTGGTGGGAGTTGTAGTACAGGCCTCCCACCCCCAAAAAGCCCCCATGGCAAGATGGCTGCCTATCTGTTAGTTTGTTTGTGGTGGGCAATGGCTTCCAACTGATTCTGGGCGTGGAGTGCTCCATCCTGCCCAGGTGTGTGCCTGGGGGCCTAGTGGGAGTATTACTGCAGTCTTTCTACCCATATACACCCCTCCCTGTGAAGATAGCTACCTAGCTGTTAGTTTGTTTGTAGTGAGACAATGGCTTCCAACTACTTCTGGGTGGGGGTGGTGCTCCATCGTGCTCAGGGGTGGGACAGGGGGCATGGTGGGAGTTATAGTACAGTCTTCACACCCACAAACACCCCTCACTGTTAAGATGACTACCTACCTGCTAGTATGTTAGTAGTGGGACAATGACTTCCTGATGCTTCTGGGTGGTGTTGAGTGCTACATCCTGCTCAGGGGTGGGACAGGGGGCATGGTGGGAGTTGTTGTGCAGGCCTCCCACCCACACACAGCCTCCATGGCAAGATGGCTACCTACCTGTTTGTTTGTAGTGGGGCAATGGCTTCCTAATGCTTCTGGGTGGTGTTGAGTGCTACATCCTGCTCAGGGGCTGGACAGGGGGCATGGTGGGAGTTGTTGTGCAGGCCTCCCACTCCCACACCGCCTCCATGGCAAGATGGCGACCTACCTGTTAGTTTGTTTGTAGTGGGAACATGGCTTCCTGATGCTTCGTGGTGGTGTGGAGTGCTCCATCCTGCTCAGGTGTGTGCCTGGGATCTGGTGGGAGTATTACTGCAGTCTTTCCACCCACATACACCCCTCCCTGTGAAGATGGCTACCTAGCTGTTAGTTTGTTTGTAGTGAGACAATGGCTTCCAACTGCTTCTGGGTGGGGATGGTACTCCATCGTGCTCAGGGGTGGGACAGGGGGCATGGTGGGAGTTGTAGTTCAGGCCTCCCACCCCCACATAGCCTCCATGGCAAGATGGCTACCTACCTGTTAGTTTGTTTGTGGTGAGCCAATGGATTCCAACTGCTTCTGGGTGTGGAGTGCTCCATCTTGCTGAGCTGTGGGACAAGGGGGCCTGGTGGAAGTTGTTGTGCTGGCTGCCTGTGCACATGCCCCCATGGTGTTGTTGCTAGCTACGTTTGGGGTGGATGTGAGTGAGTGAATGTTGGATCTGTGAGAAATGTGTTGGGGAGTGTGTGGTGCATGTGAATGTACTTGGGCCTAGGAGGTGTAGCTTTGTAGTTGTGCAAGACAGTACATAGCAGTGTGGTGGTAGTCATTTGTTTGGACTTATCAGCCTCCACTCCCCTGGCTATTCCTGTGAGACTGTCTGGATGCAGTATGGCAAGCACCTTCTTCTCCCATGCACTGAATGTTTTTGGTGGGATGGGAGGGCCACTGCTAGTCCTCTGAGCCAGCTCATGGTTCTTGCTCCTCTTCTGGTCATGCCACCGCTGCATGATTTCAGTTTTTGAGCAAGGGGTGGTCCCTACTGCATTGACCTTATTGACTATCCTCGCCCACATTTGTGTTCTTGTGGCTAATGGTGTCTGTTGGACCAGGCTACCAAACAGTTGTGGTTCCACTCTGACTATCTCATCTACCATGACTGTCAACTCACTCTTTGAGAATGTGGGCATTTTATGTGTGGCCATGGTGTGTGATGTGCAAAGGGGTTATGGGTGCAGGGGTGTGAGTGGTGGGGGTGATGTGTATGGTGTGTGATGGGCAGGGAGGTCAGAGGTGCTGGTTTGGAAGTGGTGGTGGTGCTGTGTGTGGTGTGAGTAGTGCTGATGTATTGCTTTGCCTATCCTTTGTTGTCAGGGTTAGTGGCCTTCAATCTTGGAATGTTGCAAAGGATTGTGGTCAGGGAAGAGGCTGGTTTTATACTCAGCTATGTGGGTACCCCATACTCAGCAGATTGGGTATTGCTGTCAGGTGTGTTGTGTGGGTTGTCCTGGGATTTGTATTTTTGTATTTGCCATGTGGTTGTGTCATTGGGGTGTGTTCTGGGTTTTTTGGGGCATGGCTACTTTGCTGTGTGCACTTTGTGGCCTTGTTGTGTTTTTTTTTCTTTCGTCCGCCATATTTGTCACGGAGCGTCCGCAGCATTGGCTGTGCTGCAGCTCTTCCGCCGGCTCTCCCCTTCATCACTGTTTGTGACCGCGGCAGTCGGAATTGCGGAACGTACCGCCTGGGCATCGTGGTTATCCTAATTTTCTGTGCGGTGTCTCCACTGTCCTGGCGGCGTTTTGATTGTTTACCGCCGCGAATGCGACCACCGCGGATGGGTTTTGGCCATCTCTGCCCACAACGGGCGGTTTTTCTTGGCCTCGTTTCGCCGCGGTTGGTGTTTTTTGGCGGTTGTTCCTAATTTTGACGTCGGATTTTCCACGGTGCCGGCGGGCGGTTGATTTCCGCATCCATGGAGGTCGGGGTGGTTTTCTGCCCATCATCCTAATCGGCCCCCATATCTTTTATTATGATCCCTTGCTGTCCAATTTTATAAAACGCATATAATATGCTTTGCATTTGTCTTTTCAATACTTGGCCTACTGTGTCATTTTCTGGCATTTCTCAACCCAAGAAACACCTAGTTTATGTCTTTAATTCCTTGTTAAAAGCGTGACATTGTCAAAGCGATTCAACAGACTATAATGCAGGAGTCATTAAGGTCATTCTAACCGCCAAACTATTGATGGGAAGACTGTAAAACAAACCGCAGTGAATATTTCTCAATCAACTGACCTCAGAAGGGTGTCTCTTTCCTTGCACCTTTAGCAGCAATTGCTTATTCGATGAGCTATTTTATATGCTTTCTCTATAGGCAAGGTTATTGAATGTATATAGCTGAAGTGTCATCCAATGATTTTTCTTAACTGTTGATGAAACTAGCAACAAATTGTCTGGAAAGTAAATTCCTTCTGAGTGCTGAAATATAACTACCCTGTACCCCATGCAAATGTCTATTGATCTCAATAGATAGAGGCTAATCAAGCAAGCATGCACAGGGGAATGAGTTGCTCAAAGTCCATTTGATGCTAGTGAAGCCTTGGAGGTTGCCACAAACATTATATACATGTTATGCATGGCTCTCGCTGAGTCCCACTAGTGTGAATGGCAAATTCGAAATCTGGTAATTCACAGGTATGCCATAGCAACAGCGGTTAACATAAGGTGTTACCTACGTGGGAAAGGAATTCCAGGCTGCTCTGCATGGCTGTTATTGGCAGACAGTCCAGCACAAGCAGAGCAAAGAGCAAATCAGAATGAAAAGGTGAGGGAGGGGAAAGGAGAGGAGGATGGTGGGGTTGTGTGGCCATTTTTTTTATAACTGGGCAGAGAGGCCATGTTGTGTTTAGATCCTCCACTATTGATTTGCCTCTGCATGTTACTTGAAGGCAGGCTCAGATGATTTAGGTGGGGCATATGTAACTTAAAATATAGATAGGTAACAGCGAATAATTTCTATTGACATTTTAGATAATTCAGGATTTGCTCTTATTGTCTATTTGATGTGACCTGGCACCCTTTAGTGGAAAGCATCCCTGTTATTCACTAACACCCACTTATAATTCTATATCTTAAAGAAAAATGACATCATAATCAGCACTGATCCCTCTTTTCCTGCTCTATCTGAAGTGCACATAATCAATGAAGACAATTGATTAGTTAATAAAATGATTACTAATATTAACAAGAACAATTGTAATTTCTCTTAATTTTAAAAATCTTCTGGAGGAAACTATAATATATGGGATTCTGCAAACCCATTATAAAAACCTATCCCTAATTTCTTTATAGTAGACAACTTGTGACACACCCAGTTGCCTATTATAAAGAAATGACATAGCCGCTCAACTGTAATAGCCTAATTCAGTTGAGTTCTGATGTCACAACGCCTGCTACCAGAGCCAGCAGCCCAGGGGAAAGGTAGGTCGTGGAGCATAATTAAAGCAGCTGTTTAAAGAAGGAAAACAAATCGTGGCTTTGTTATTTTTTTACTGTTTTGGAACTGTACAGTAACAAGCCGAAAGGGGATATTTATGGCAACACATTTATTTTTTACACTACTTAGGTAATTATAGAAACGTTAGAATCTTTCTGCATGTTTCTACACATTGTGAGCTACTGTTTCTTGTTTTAAAAAACTGACTTATATTAAACTGATTCCAATATCCTTTTGCAACAAATATCTAACAGTTTTTTGATGTGTTTAATTTTGCAGTAGAGATACTATTTTTATTTTCTCATGTTTGCAAATGTGAAAGAGCTAAGCACCAAGTAATTAAGTGGTTAATGGGAAATGCGACGGTTTGACCATGTATTCTAAGGAATACAGTACTTTCTATCAAACACGATAAAGATATCACAAATCTCCATGGAGTTGCAGAAACTTATGAAAGGAGCTTGGCCTTCAGCCTCGTTCCTATATACGGCCATAGAACTCCTCTGTGGCTTGCAATCCTGGTAAATTTGGAACATAAAGAACAGTGGGCATTAGCAATTATTGAACTCAGTTCTGACAGAAGGTATGCTTAAACATGTATTCATTTCCTGTGACCCTAGGTTGTTGCACATATGTATTGAGAGTTCAGTGGTTGCTGTCCCATACTGGTTCATGCAAATAAAACATTTGCATTCTCCAGAATAAACATGAAGGAGAAAGGTGTGTCATAGTCATCAATTAGCATTAGCCTACTGTAGAATATGCTACTTCTGACTTGTTCTTTTGTATCCATAACACTGGACTTACCATGAACTGCCTCAAAGATCATGAAGGCTTTAGCAGGCCCTGTTTACTGTCAGCACTTACAACTTGTTTGTCATTCAACAAAACCCTGGCTGCAGATCGAAGGCTCACTATGGGCTAAGTGTGGGACAAGGTCATCAACGTCACAAGGTGCATAATGGCACGTCTGCTATGCCTACCATTTTGGTGAGTCGATGTCCATCAAGTGCTCAGTGCACAGGAGTATTTGATAACAGCTAAGGCCATATTTATCAATATATCTCGCAGCGTCGCAAGTCACCTTGCTGCATTGCACTGCGTGATAGGGAAAGGGTAGGAATGCGCAGTACTTAAAATTGTAAAGCGCATTCCTGCCTTTTCCCAGCGCTGATGCACAATATGCTGCCTAGCGCCAACGCAGGCACCCATGCACCATGGTGCAAGGGGGACTGGGATGTTAGTAGGATTGTTTAGGTGCAAGGGACACCTTCCTGCACAAAATCAATCCTATGAGGCATTTTTCTCTTTCTATGTGTGCTGAAGACATAGAAAGAGGAAAATGCGAGGAGAATAAACATATTTCTCCTTGTTACTCCCCACCTGGGAAGGTGTAGCAGTTTTGGCACATCCCTAGGTCTACAACTTATGGTAAATCTGGAAATATGTCAAAATCCATTAATTTTGCAGGAGACCACCCATGCACCACCCATGGTCTCTTTGGGGCTATTTGTGCTGCATTGTGTTACTCTGGATTTATTAAGCAAATCAGGGCCACATAAGGGGGCCTTGCATGGCTTGATATATTGTTCTCAAAGGTTGCGTAGCTTCTGCACCCCATTGCGTGGTGCAAAAGCGACGCAAATCTTTGTGAATATGGCCCCTAGTTTCCAAGTCAATGAATGGCTGTTAGATTGGAGGCCTGCCAAGGGTATAGCGAGCAGAGACTGCATTATTCATTGAAAATGAAATCTCTGTAGGGATTGGGTTTGTGTTAGCATCATTGAAAGAAGAGTCACAACATACAAGTGACTGGAGTTGGGTAAAGCAAGGGACGGATGCCACAGGTAAAGATGCATGGAGCAATATGCAGATTACAAGTAAATGCAGTTAGCCTCTAGCCTGAGAAACCGATAATTCAGCTTCTATTCCTATTTCACTAAATACTATGCAGTTGCAATAAAACAGGGTTGCAATTGGAAAGGTGATATCATACCTAAAAAGCATCAAACATCAATCCGAATTTCTGTTCAAAATCCTATTAGTCTTTCGTAAATCATAGTTCCAGCACCAAAGGCTGACTTAAGAGGAGGTGAAGAGCATTTGGATTAACAAGGATGCTTTAAAGAGAATATAAGAAGAATGTTTCCCAAAAACAACATGACACAGAACAACTTTTCAAATAAAAATAAATACGGCACAGAAAAGAGGATGTTGTAAACCTTAAGAAAGTTATTTTGAGGTAAAAGCATCAGGTAGAATTTTATGGCTTAAAAAAAACTTACAGACATTTGCAACTATGACACATTTCCACCTCAAATGTTTGGGATCAGATTATGCCTCAAGCACTTACTAGACATATGGAAGGCATCTTGTGGTTAAGTAACACCACGATCTGACTGAACAAATAACCAATGTTTTGAGTAGTGAACTGTGTTTAGAGTTTGAAGAAATGTTTTCAATGCCAAACGCTAAATGGTCTGGTTTGGTCTGGTTCACGTGTAATGGGATGAAAAGAACAATGGATGGGTATCCCATTATCAGTTGAAGGGAGTAACATGAACAGGAAGTGTGAAAAGAGTGTGACAATACCAGTCATGTAGCAATTTTAGAAGTATATTGTCTGCTTGGAAAAGTATACAAGAAATATAGGGCCAGATGAACGACCCTTACATTTTGCGACTCGCAAATTGTGTTGCTTTGCGACCCGCAATTTGGACTTGCAAAATGCAATGCACAACAGTGTCGCAGACACTGTTATCGATTCCCAATGGGGCTGTAAATTGCATGCCTCATCAATATTCATGAGACTAGCGCAATTTGCGACCCCATTGGGAATGGCTAGCACTTCCAGGGATGGAGGTCTGCCTTGGTTGGCAGACCACCATGTCTGGGACTGCTTTTTATTAAATACAGCAGCTTTTTCTTTTAAAATGCAGCCTGTTTTCCTTAAAGGAAAATGGATGCAATTTAAAAGGAAAAATGAAACTTTTCAGTTTCATTTTTTAGGGGCAGGCTGAGGTCCCTGGGACCACTGCCTGCTCTTACAAAATATTTTCGCGACCATTCACAAAGGGGAAGGGGTCATCTGGGGACCCCTTCTCCTTTGCAAGTGGTTTACCACCTACTTGAAGTAGGTGATAAACTGCAAGTGTTTTGCGACCGCAAATGCAGTTGCAAAACAATAGTAGATGGCATGGAGTCTCGCTATTAGGGAAGGGACGACCTTTCCTAATAAAAAGAATCGCAAACGCTATTTTGCGAGTCTGTGACTCGCAAAATAGCATTTGTACATGCCATGATTCTTTTTTGCGGTCGCAAACGGGCTGATCTCCCATTTGCGTGCACAAAAAAGGGTCATGTATCTGTCCCACAGTCTTTTAGTCCATTTGCACGGGTATGTAAGAGCAAGAAATAAACATCGCATATCTATCTATCTATCTATCTATCTATCTATCTATCTATCTATCTATCTATCTATCTATCTATCTATCTATCTATCTATCTATCTATCTATCTATCTATCTATCTATCTATCTATCTCTCTCTCTCTCTATATATATATATATATATATATATATATATATATATATCAGAGAATATGTTGAAATATGTTGATTTCTTTTTACAACCCCTTGTTCAGTCTATTGCATCTTTTGTCAAAGACACTAGTGATTTCTTGAGATGTATGAAAAATGTTCAGTGGAATGACAATTATTTACTAATGAGTATGGATGTAAATAGTCTTTATACTTGTATCCCACAGGAACTAGGGATTCAGGCTTGCAGAACATTTTTAAAAGACAGACTGCTTTCACTACTCTTCCATACCGAGATGCTCTTAGACATGATACAATTATGTCTAAGCAACAATTTCTTTCTTTTTAACAATTGTATTTATAAACAAATCCAGGGAACGGCGATGGGAACCTGCTTCGCCCCCAGCTTTGCAGGCTTGTACCTCGGCTGGTGGGAGGAGCAGGTTGTCTACAAGACCAGACAATTTGAAGACCACGCCGCCCTCTGGTAAAGATACATTGATGATATTTTCTGAGTGTGGAATGGGACAGAAAATGAGGCACGAGAATTTGTTGATATGCTCAATGTTAATAATCTGAACCTTCAGTTCACCAGTCAGACTGGAAAAGCAACCAGTGAATTTCTTGATCTTAAACTTGAAATTAACAATACTGAAATTTGTAGTAAACTATTTAGGAAAACCACAGCTGGTAATAGTTTGCTGCACGCAAATAGTTGCCATCCGAAGAGTTTAATTTGCAGTATTCGTTTTCGAGAACTATTAAGGGCCAGAAGGAACTGCAATACCGATGATGGTTACCAGGCAGAAAAGGTACAAATGACTGAAAGATTTTTGGCACGAGGATACAGTAAGACACTCATCAAAGATACTATTATAAAAGTAGACAAACTTGAATGAGATGAGTTAATTTTCCCTACTACACTTGCCCTCTTGCCAATACAATTGAGAAAAAGGAACCCATAAGATTCATAACTAAATATAATACCCATGCTTGGGAGATAAGAAGAAGCCTCAAAAAATTCTGGGAGGTTTTAAGAAATGATGATGACCTACGTGAGTATGTAGGTGAATATCCATCCTTGACATTTCGTAAACCACGATCATTACAAGACTATCTCTGCAGCAACATGATCCTAAGCCCTAAAATAAGGGGATTCTTTACATGCAATCAATGTAAAGCATGTAAATTTAGTTGCAATCTCAAATCCATTAAAATTTGCGACTGTATGGCACCATTCATCATACAAAAACATGTAAATTGCAATACTGAATATGCTGTCTATACATTGAAATGCCATTGTGGTAAATATTATATAGGCAGTACTATTCACAAAGGGAAAAAACGTGTCCTTGAACATCTTAGAGCTATTAATAAAAACAACAAAACGTATCCTGTTGCAAGACACATTCATGAATTCCATAAAAGTAATCCCAATCTTGTGAGATTTGCTGTCATTGATTGTATTCCACCGAGAGTTAGAGGTGGGAATAAAACAGCTGAACTCAGGAGACTTGAATCTAGACTCATTATCAGATTCAACACAATGGCTCCCAATGGACTTAATCTTGATGAAGAATTGTCTGTACATCTTTGAATTGTTTTTATTTGCTGCTATATTTTCTCCCATGATCAAATTATCCGTATTGCTGTGTTTTAGATTTTTGTGTTTTATCAGATTTTGTTTATGCACCTTTTTTGTTTTTAAATACACCATCTCTTTTTTTGACTTTTTTACAGATACATACACAGGAATGAGAAGCATAGATGTTTGTTATATGATTGAGAAGTATTGAAAGAAAACGATCAACTGTTTATGTAAATATTGTCGTGCAGGATTTATCTTTGTTGCAATACACATCTGCCCACTGGGGCGCAACATTTAATTATGATGAGATGATTTACAAATTGTAATGGCCGATTAGCCACATTTTATTGGTTGCCATAAGTGCAGTAACAATGTATGTCAGATGCTATGAAGTTACTTTTACCCACTTGGGTTGTACATTGAGTATCTAAATATACACGATCTTTGGCCTTTTATATGTTAGCCATGTTCATTAATTTTGATTTGACCGTTGACAAATATGTACTATTATACTTGTTGGTAGCATGATGTCTGGCCGTGTTGAGTTATAGCTCAAGATAGCTGCACTCTTACTTCTATTGAAATTGTCAGCAACAACATGAGTTCGTGGCTGCAATCCGAGCGATACCTCCGCTCTAAAAAAGTATTTTTTCGTTACTAGTTCTAATTTCCTTTTGGATGCTTTATAATTTTATTTTAAGTGTTACTATGCACTTGTTTTGATTGTATTATGCCATACTGATTTACTGTTTAGTACGCAATACCGGCAGTATGATCATCTGCTATTGGTATGTTATTGATGACCATAAAATACTCTTCCTGTTTTTATCCATTAATCTAAAATGGATTTTTGATGAACTATATGACTTATAAAGTTGAATTATCATGTTAAAATACTTTATTGAGATGGTTGAAAAACATTGAAGATTTCTTCTATGCTTATCTCACATGATCGTTATTGTTGCACTTCATTAGTAACCACAAACACACAGTCTAACTGCCCGTTAAGAAGGAGTGTGTTTAACTCCGAAACACGTCGGACGTGGTGTCGACTAAACAAATCGCACTTTGGATAGAGGCCACGGCTCCAGTGTTTTTTGTATTTCTGGATTGTAGGAGACACGCATCGGTGATTTCTTTGGATATATATTACCTACTGGCGGTCGCCAGTAGGTAGTTATAGTTAGGACCACGTTTCCATAGGAAATCCGCAACATTCTATTTTGAATAACTTTGGCGCCGGTCGACGAATCCTCGCGAATTTTTCAAAATAGGTGGGGTGCTACGCTCCGCTCCTACCCTGAAAGTCTCGGGGTGATTCGTCAAGCA
This sequence comes from Triturus cristatus, assembly GCF_964204655.1. Classification (NCBI taxonomy): domain Eukaryota; kingdom Metazoa; phylum Chordata; class Amphibia; order Caudata; family Salamandridae; genus Triturus; species Triturus cristatus. The sequence goes on from NC_140589.1 coordinate 1,362,377,581, forward strand.
GGGGCTGAGATAAAAGGGGGGTCCCAAAACGCGTTTTTCCCATGCATTTTTCCATAGGACCTTTAGACAGGGCTACAGCCCGAACGGCTGAACAGAATTACTAGAAATTTGGCAGAGAGGTAGTCCTCAGGTCAAGGAAGTGCCTTTTGTAGGTTTAGTGTAAATCTGTTCAGTAGATTCTGAGAAAATAGCCTTTAAATCAATATATATATCTGAGCCAGCTTACGGTGCGCTTACGGTACGCTTACCGTACGCGTACGGTGGCGTGTGCGAGCGCGATTCTGATTGGCTGTTACATCTAAGTAAACATTCGAATCGGTCGAAACCAGGAAGCGGCGGCCGCCATTTTCTCTCTCGCACTCTGAGGGGGGGGCTGTAAACAAAGGCAAAAAACATATAAAGGGGCTGTTTAGACAGCGCCCATGCACATAGCCATGTTAGTTGAGTCCTCAAAGATCCCCCAAGGCCAAAAACGTTAAATTTTTATTTTTTGAAAATTTCGCCGATTACGCTTACCGTACGCGTACGGTGCGCTTACGCTAAAAATTTTAATTAAAAAAAAAAAACACTCTCTGTGCATGGCATATTATTGTCATCACTTACAAATTAAATTTAACAGATTACCTATCACAAGGAAGCGCATAATATGTCCTCCATGTGTGCACGGTGCGTAACGTGGGCACGCGGTACGCGTAGCGCACTGCGTGCCCACCTTGCGTGTACGGCACTAACTGCGTAAAGTGGGTGCGCGGTGCGCGAAGCGCACCGCGTGCTCACTGTGCGCGCACGGTGCGCGAAGCGCACCGTGCGCGCACGGAACGAACTGCGTTAAGTGGGCGTGCACGCCACGAATGGCGTAAAGTAACTTAGCATTTAAAAAAACGTACAAATTCACTGAAAAAACCATAGGTTTCACACACGTTATAGTTAGGAATTAGCATTTAAAAAACCTTGCTAATTCAATGAAAAAACCATAGGTTTCACACATGTTATAGTTAGCTGGAAATTTTACTGGTAAAAAACCAATGAAATTCCCCCGTTATAGTTACTGTAGGCAACTATAACTCACGCGACCGTAATCCTCTGCTGATGACATATGTGTCTTTATGAAAAAAAAAAATTTGTAAAATATGTATAGCTAAAATTTAATGGAAGAAGACATGGGCAAATAAGTGTCTAAATACAGTATTAGCATCAGCAGAGGATTGCGGTCGCGTGAGTTATAGTTGCCTACAGTAACTATAACGGGGGAATTTCATTGGTTTTTTATCAGTAAAATTTCCAGCTAACTATAACATGTGTGAAACCTATGGTTTTTTCATTGAATATATATATATATGTATACTCCCGGGAGTGCGATATTTTCCTTTTGGATTAAAAGGAGTGGAGCGAAATATAGTTGCGGAGTCCACAGCCGCAAAAATCGCACCCGCCTGTGAGTGCCCCGCTTTTCGTGTGGAAGAAGGAGCGTGTGTATATATATATATATATATATATATATATATATATATATATATATATATATAACGAAACAACCACACTGTGAAAAGTCAATCCAAGGACACAACAGGTATTTCAATTGGGAACCTTTATTCACTGATGGTGGCTTGGCATGATGCACTTCGGCAACTCCTGCCTTCTTCAGATGCCGCATACCACTGGTCTGAATCTTTTCCCTCCTGTGCTCTTTATACGGCACTCCCAGTAGTGGGAGGTCAGCTGTTCCTGCTTAACACCGGGCAGCTGTGATCAAATGGCAGACCACAACCCCCAGCATGCAATATGTTGGAAATCCATAACCAGGAATAATTAAGCTGTTAATGGAGTGCCGACAATGCCTGTTCCAGGAAGGGCCATGTATTGACAGATGCAGTCCATTATTTGCAGTGTTAAGTATTCCCTCGAGTCCCCAACGTCCAAAGCCACAATTGCGAAACAAACCGGGCCATGGAGAAAGCTACAATGAGCCTTTCCCCCCGTAAAGTTACAGTCTGCCGACTGGCAGCAGCCTCTGGTGAGGCCCGTTTTTGTGGTGGTCCTGGGATAATCAATCCCTTGATTACTGTGAAAGTTCGGTGCCAGGAAGCTGGTTGGATGGGTCTTTGTAGCGCGGCTCTGGCAGACGCGAAAACATGACGAAACGACCACTCTGTGAAAAAGCAATCCAAGGACACAACGGGGATTTCAATTGGGATCCTTTATTCACTGATGGTGGCTTGGCATGATGCATTTCGGCAACTCCTGCCTTCTTCAGATGCCACATACCACTGGTCTGAATCTTTTCCCTCCTGTGCTCTTTATACGCCACTCCCAGTAGTGGGAGGTCAGCTGTTCCTGCTTAACACCGGGCAGCTGTGATCAAATGGCAGACCACAACCCCCAGCATGCAATATGTTGGAAATCCGTAACCAGGAATAATTAAGTTGTTAATGAGCGCCGACAATGCCTGTTCCAGGAAGGGCCATGTAGTGACAGATGCAGTCCATTATTTGCAGTGTTAAGTATTCCCTCGAGTCCCCAACGTCCAAAGCCACAATTGCGAAACAAACCGGGCCGTGGAGAAAGCTACAATGAGCCTTTCCCCCCGTAAAGTTACAGTCTCCCGATTGGCAGCAGCCTCTGGTGTGGCCTGTTTTTGTGCTGGTCCTGGGATAATCAATCGCTTGATTACTGTGAAAGTTCGGTGCCAGGAAGCTGGTTGGATGGGTCTTTGTAGCGCGGCTCTGGCAGACGCGAAAACATGACGAAACGACCACTCTGTGAAAAAGCAATCCAAGGACACAACGGGGATTTCAATTGGGATCCTTTATTCACTGATGGTGGCTTGGCATGATGCATTTCGGCAACTCCTGCCTTCTTCAGATGCCGCATACCACTGGTCTGAATCTTTTCCCTCCTGTGCTCTTTATACGGCACTCCCAGTAGTGGGAGGTCAGCTGTTCCTGCTTAACACCGGGCAGCTGTGAGCAAATGGCAGACCACAACCCCCAGCATGCAATATGTTGGAAATCCGTAACCAGGAATAATTAAGCTGTTAATGAGCGCCGACAATGCCTGTTCCAGGAAGGGCCATGTAGTGACAGATGCAGTCCATTATTTGCAGTGTTAAGTATTCCCTCGAGTCCCCAACGTCCAAAGCCACAATTGCGAAACAAACCGGGCCGTGGAGAAAGCTACAATGAGCCTTTCCCCCCATAAAGTTACAGTCTCCCGATTGGCAGCAGCCTCTGGTGTGGCCTGTTTTTGTGCTGGTCCTGGGATAATCAATCGCTTGATTACTGTGAAAGTTCGGTGCCAGGAAGCTGGTTGGATGGGTCTTTGTAGCGCGGCTCTGGCAGACGCGAAAACATGACGAAACGACCACTCTGTGAAAAAGCAATCCAAGGACACAACGGGGATTTCAATTGGGATCCTTTATTCACTGATGGTGGCTTGGCATGATGCATTTCGGCAACTCCTGCCTTCTTCAGATGCCGCATACCACTGGTCTGAATCTTTTCCCTCCTGTGCTCTTTATACGGCACTCCCAGTAGTGGGAGGTCAGCTGTTCCTGCTTAACACCGGGCAGCTGTGAGCAAATGGCAGACCACAACCCCCAGCATGCAATATGTTGGAAATCCGTAACCAGGAATAATTAAGCTATTAATGAGCGCCGACAATGCCTGTTCCAGGAAGGGCCATGTAGTAACAGATGTTCACTATATATATTTTCCCTGAAAAAAAACGTTACAGGGACCTTATTTTTATTGTACAAAACCAGAGAAATTCAGCAGTTAAAGTTAGCTGAGATAATATAACTTGCGCCCCACAATGCACTGCTTATGACCTCACATATTACATCACTCATGACATGGTCAGTGACATCACTCATGACATCTCAAATGACATCAATGATGACACCATCCGGGGACTGTGAGTGTTTCTAAAAAGTTTATGAGTGTTACATATATTTAGACCAAGGTGTAGTGTTGAATCAGTGGGTGTATGAGTGCCTTTATGGATGATTCAGTGGGTGCCTGACTGACTGTATAATTGAGTGATAAGATGTCTCAGTGAATGTATGAGAGAGTGACTAGGTTGTGTGAATGTATGTATCAGTCTGTCAGTCAGTGTCTAAGTGGCTGTATGGGTTGGTGAGTGTGTAGGTGAGTGGCTGTATGCGTGATTGGTTGTCTGAGTGCCTGAATGGTTGTATGAGTGTCTCTGTGGCTGGGTGAGGGTGTGTGTAACTGCCTGCATGGATGGGTGAGTAAGTGAGCCAGTCGCTGAATGTGTAGGTGAGTGCATCTGTAAGGGACTATATGGGTGACTGAGTGTGTGTATGACTGTGTAAGTGAGTGAATGGATGTGTCAGTGGTATGTGGGTGAGCAACTGCATATGTGAAAGGTAGTATTGGTGAGTGTTGGAGCATATTAGTGACTGTATGTGCATGTGGATGATTATGGGAGTGGCTGTATGGGTGAGTATGTACTTGTTTCAGTTACTGCATAGGTGAGTGAGTATGTGTTAGTATCTGTATGAATAAGTGAGTGGGTCTGTGTATAACTGTATTGGTGAGTAAGGGGCTGTGTGATTGACTCTGGGTGAGTGAGTTGGTGTTTGAATAGCTCTATGTGTGGCTGTATTAGTGAGTGAGTTGGTGTATGAGTAACTGTATAGGTGACTGAGTAGATGTGTGTGTAGACCTATGAATCAGTGAGTGGGTGTGTAAGTATTGGTATGGGTATGTCAATGGTTTTGAGAATGGTAGTGTGGAAGTTGGAGTGGGTGTATGAAAGGTTATATTTGTGTATGAGTGAGTGTGTTAGAGATTCTTTGGATGATATCATCAGTGATGTAATTTGAGATGTCATGAGTGATGTCATGAGTGATGTCACTGACCATGTCATGAGTGATGTAATATGTGAGGTCATAAGCAGTGCATTGCAGGGGCTCGAGTTATAGTTACTGAATTTCTATGGTTAGGTACGCGTGAAACCTGAGCCTGACTATAATTTCTGTGTAACCTTTGTTTTTTTCAGTGAATTTCTAAGGTTTTTTTTTTTTACTCGATTTCCTAACTATAACATCACTGAAACATTTGGGTTTTTTCAGTGAATTTCTAAGGTTATTTAAATGCTAATTCCTAACTATAACGTCCAAGTAGCCATTGTTTTTTTCAGTGAATTTCTATGTTTTTTTAACTTGTAGTTGCATTTGCAGTGTGGTGGAGAAAAGGAGGTAGGCCTCCGACCAGTTCTCAGGATTCCCGCTATGTGCGACTTACAGGAGGTACCAGGAGGGCTTCATGAGGAAATGGTAGTTTTTAAAAATAAATTTATGTAAAGAGATAAGACAGATTTAATTTATCTCTATTTGTCATGTGGCATTAAACCCTGGTATTAAAATGAATTTTATTAAAAATGACCATTCACTTTAGATAAGTATTAGAATTGCACTTTATACAACAGCAAGTTGGAGCACTAGCACTTTATAAATATTAAGCTCTAGCATTTAAAAAAACTATATGATAAAAATGAATTCTAGAATTGTGGGGTCATAGTTGATGATGGTTAGGAAGTTACAAAATTAAATGTGGTCACTAAAAGTATTTATTATGCACTGAAGCATACAACAAGAAATTGAGTATTGAATAGTGAAATGTGTGGGAACAGGTTGCACTGTATTTGTAACTTTCCTTTTTCAACCTACATTGCATTGAAGTAATGTGGAAATAACATGTTCCAAAATGGCCGCCAAGTTTTCATTGTAAGACTGCATCATATTACAACTATGGGTAGTGATTTTATTTTGTTAATGTCTATGCCTATGCATTAAAGTTTTTTAAAGTATTTAAATGAAATTCTGCATGTGGTTCGGCATCATGAACAAGGCCGTGAGGTAACGGCTGAAACGCATTGATGTTTCACTCTACGAAATAAAGCCAGATGACAAACCTACAGAGTGCCGATTTTGCTTTCATTTTTTTAGAAGAGGAGTCATTTTTCCGATTATATATATATATATATATATATATATATATATATTACCTACTGGTGGTCGCCAGCAGGTAGTTATAGTTAGGACCCTGTTTCCATAGGAAATCCGCAACATTCTATTTTGAATAACTTTGGCGCCGGTCGACGAATCCTCACGAATTTCTCAAAATAGGTGGGGCGCTACGCTCCGCTCCTACCCTGAAAGTCTCGGGGGGATTCGTCAAGCGGGGGCTGAGATAAAAGGGGGGTCCCAAAACACGTTTTTCCCATGCATTTTTCCATAGGACCTTTAGACAGGGCTACAGCCCGAACGGCTGAACAGAATTACTAGAAATTTGGCAGAGAGGTAGTCCTCAGGTCAAGGAAGTGCCTTTTGTAGGTTTGGTGTGAATCTGTTCAGTAGATTCTGAGAAAATAGCCTTTAAATCAATATATATATCTGAGCCAGCTTACGGTACGCTTACCGTAAGCTTACCGTACGCGTACGGTGGCGTGCGCGAGCGCGATTCTGATTGGCTGTTACATCTAAGTAAACATTCGAATCGGTCTAAACCAGGAAGCGGCGGCCGCCATTTTCTCTCTCGCACTCTGAGGGGGGGGCTGTAAACAAAGGCAAAAAACATATAAAGGGGCTGTTTAGACAGCGCCCATGCACATAGCCATGTTAGTTGAGTCCTCAAAGATCCCCCAAGGCCAAAAACGGTACATTTTTATTTTTTGAAAATTTCGCCGATTACGCTTACCGTACGCGTACGGTGCGCTTACGCTAAAAATTGTAATAAAAAAAAAAACACTCTCTGTGCATGGCATATTATTGTCATCACTTACAAATTAAATTTAACAGATTACCTATCACAAGGAAGCGCATAATATGTCCTCCATGTGCGCACGGTGCGTAACGTGGGCACGCGGTGCGCGTAGCGCACTGCGTGCCCACCTTGCGTGTACGGCACTAACTGCGTAAAGTTGGCGTGCGGTGCGCAAAGCGCACCGCTTGCTCACTGTGCGCGCACGGTGCACGAAGCGCACCGTGCGCGCACGGAACGAACTGCGTTAAGTGGGCGTGCACGCCACGAATGGCATAAAGTAACTTAGCATTTAAAAAACCGTACAAATTCACTGAAAAAACCATAGGTTTCACACACGTTATAGTTAGGAATTAGCATTTAAAAAACCTTGCTAATTCAATGAAAAAACCATAGGTTTCACACATGTTATAGTTAGCTGGAAATTTTACTGATAAAAAACCAATGAAATTCCCCCGTTATAGTTACTGTAGGCAACTATAACTCACGCGACCGCAATCCTCTGCTGATGACATATGTGTCTTTATGAAAAAAAAATATTTGTAATATATGTATAGCTAAAATTTAATGGAAGAAGACATGGGCAAATAAGTGTCTAAATACAGTATTAGCATAAGCAGAGGATTGCGGTCGCGTGAGTTATAGTTGCCTATAAAATTTCCAGCTAACTATAACATGTGTGAAACCTATGGTTTTTTCATTGAATATATATATATATATATATATATATATATATATTCACTGAAAAAACCATAGGTTTCACACATGTTATAGTTAGCGGAAATTTTACTGATAAAAAACCAGTGAAATTCCCCCGTTATAGTTAGTGCAGGCAACTATAACTCACGCGACCGCAATCCTCTGCTGATGCTAATACTGTATTTAGACACTTATATGCCCATGTCTTCTTCCATAAATTTTTAGCTATACATATATTACAAATATTTTTTTTTCATAAAGACACATATGTCATCAGCAGAAGATTGCGGTCGCGTGAGTTATAGTTGCCTGCACTAACTATAACGGGGGAATTTCACTGGTTTTTTATCAGTAAAATTTCCGCTAACTATAACATGTGTGAAACCTATGGTTTTTTCAGTGAATTTGCAAGGTTTTTTAAATGCTAATTCCTAACTATAACGTGTGTGAAACCTATGGTTTTTTCAGTGAATTTGTACGGTTTTTTAAATGCTAAGTTACTTTACGCCATTCGAGGCGTGCGCGCCCACTTAACGCAGTTCGTTCCGTGCACGGTTTTTATCAACTTTAATAAGCCCTGTACATTTGGTGGCCTTCGGCCACCAAAAGCACAGGGGGTGGGGTCAATGTGGATAGTGTTTTTTTTATTTCAATTTTATAATTTCATGTTGCCAAAATTTAGTTTTTTTTACCTATTAATAAGCCCTGTACATTTGGTGGCCTTCGGCCACCAAAAGCACAGGGGGTGGGGTAAGTGTGGATAGTGTTTTTTTTATTTTTATTTTTTTACCGTACGCTTACGGTAAGCGTACGGTAAGCGTACCCCGCGAAATTGCCGAAAAAAAAATAAAACCGTTTTTGCTCTTGGGGGATGTTTGTGGACTCCCTCAACATGACTATGTGGGAGGGAGTTGTCAAAACAGCCCCGTAACATGTTTTTGGCCATCATGTTTGATAAACAACACTCAGTGCGAGAGACAAAATGGCGGCCGCCGCTTCCTGGTTTCGGCCGATTCGAATGTTTACTAAGATCTAAGAGCCAATCAGAATCGCGCTCGCGCACGCCACCGTACGCTTACCGTAAGCGTACGGTAAGCGTACCGTAAGCGGGCTCAGATATATATATTGATTTAAAGGCTATTTTCTCAGAATCTACTGAACAGATTTACACCAAACCTACAAAAGGCACTTCCTTGACCTAGGGACTACCTCTCTGCCAAATTTTGAGTAATTCTGTTCAGCCGTTCGGGCTGTAGCTCGTTCTAAAGGTCCTATGGAAAAATGCATGGGAAAAACGCGTTTTGGGACCCCCCTTTTATCTCAGCCCCCGCTTGACGGATCCCCCCGAGACTTTCAGGGTAGGAGCGGAGCGTAGCGCCCCACCTATTTTGAGAAATTCGCGAGGATTCGTCGACCGGCGCCAAAGTTATTCAAAATAGAATGTTGAGGTTTTCCTATGGAAACGTGGTCCTAACTATAACTACCTACTGGCGACCGCCAGTAGGTAATATATATATATATATATATATATATATATATATGAGTTGGATATGTGAGTGGGTGCATGAAAGTATGAGTGGGCCTATGAGTGTGTATTAGAGTGTCTGAGAAGGTCTGTGAGGAAATGTATGTATGACTGACTGTGCGAGTGGTTGTGATGCAATGTGATTGTTCCCCATCCATCTGTATCCAGACATTTATGATAGCATGATCTTCTTTAACCATGGGCGGAGTTCACGTAGTCACGCTACGCGGAATCCCGCAAAGTTGCAGAAAAACTCTAAAAGCTACGCAGAGTTCTGCAAGTGCACAGGGTTGCTTGTTCCGCCTGTTTGCGATGCATCTGATATTCGGGAACGCGTATTGCGTGTTCGGGGACGCTTATTGCTTGCTCAGGGGAAATATCACACAAACTTCACCACGCAGTCACCAATGGGCGTGGCCATCTTGTTTTTCACTTTTTGCTATGGTCCTGGGCTTGTTTTCCATCCTCCCTATATCTTTTCAATACTTTGTTATTGTTACTTCCAGACAGGTGTTCAGCGCTACTAAATAATCGTACATGTTTGCAACTTTGCACTCTCTTGGGCTGGTTATATAAGAGAGGTTAGAGAATTTAAGTTACGTAATGCAGATAAGAAAGACTCCAGTCCTTTCCTTTGTCCTGTCAGGCTGTCCTGTCCTGTCACTAAGATAGTGGTAGTAGATAGTTAGTTAGTATTATGTAATTTAGCGGCCTGCGTGACGTGTCCTCTCATTTGACTTCAGTCCTAGTAGAACCTTTTGAAGTTCGTATAGTGAGTGAATAGCAACCAACCAATTTGGTGTATGCAAATGCAATATGCATGCGTCCATCTTTGCATTAAGAAGAATAAATGCAGGCTTAGTAATTGGTCGGTCAAAGGGGGTTGGAGCTGAGACTGAGAGATGATTGGGAATCAGATCGGAACTTAGAAGCAAATATAATTTTTTTGCAATTCATTCCAAAGTCTGGAATAGGTGGGCTAGGTATGTTTAGGATTCAGGAATAAGAGCTGAACTGTGGAATAATAAAGATAGGATGGTGCGCCACTCCAATACTAGACTAGTAGTAGTCGATCTGATTTAGGATAGGCCAATGGTATATTGCAATTGCCGTTTCCTGTCTAAAAATATTTTTAGAGCGATTATATTTATTTATTTAATGGAAATCATTATTTGGCTCTTTAATTATGTCTTACATGATCAGCATCCAGGGGCAAGAAGAAGACTGAGTCTGCTGGCAGTGCTGAGGTGGGTGCGGGAGCTGGAGGTGCCTCTCAGGAGCAGCAGGAAGCAGCCTCATGTGCAGATGGCTCTGCTGCCGGTCCCAGTAAGTCCTCCTGGTGTTGTTATATTAATATTTTCATAACTTTTACTGCTCTATTATTTCTATTTCCTAATTTTAATTTTTCCAAAATCCTCTTCAATCTATCTGTTTCTAAATTCTTGTTTTTGCTCCATTACCTACTACTACTAATATTCTTTCTAGTGTCTGTTTTGTGTTGATTGCCTAGAAGTGGTACTTGAAGACTCAGAGAACCCATTGGTCATTGGCTACTACTAGTACTAGTAGTAGTAAGCGCTCCTTACTACTGCTAGTACTAGTAGCACTAATCTGCTGTGCAGATTGCATGCCCAGTTAAGGTATTCTATGCAGGTTTGTGAGATGAGAAGACTTTCTTTCACTGTCTCACGTTCAATCAGTAAATGATGGTCACTCACATTGGACACCCCAAAGTGGTATGTTTTAATTTTTCTAATCCAGGCCTAGTCCTTTTTTTATTAGCTGCAGTTGATGGTGAACACTGAACAACTAATTACCGTGCACCATGGCAAGAAGTAAGTATGAGGAGGAGGAGGACAGCACCATTATTTTCCAACTAAGACAAGAGAGACCTCATGTCTGCAAGTTGGCCACTCTTTCTTCTTTTAAAAAAATGAGATGCACGAATAACTCTAGCCACTGAGTCCAGTCCTGTGGGTTGTCCTCTTCTTGAGAGGCTTTTCAAAAATTGCCACCAACAAAATGCCCAACCGGATATTATTTTGTCATTTTTGATAGGGCATACTGTCTACTCTACTCTAGTATCCGAATTGTAGTTAGTGATGTGTGTAGTGTATGTATTATTAATTATGTATTTTCAATCTTGCTAATGAAAAAAAAATAATAGGGAAGGCGTATATGGCATCTAAAAAATGTGAAATGTTTTTTCCAGGCATACCGACCACCAGTGCCACGGTGAGGGCCATGCCACTTCAGAGGGAGTCGATGCAGCAGCTGCAGGGGATGAGCCAGCAGCAGTGGTGGGCAGTGGTAAGTCATATTCCTTACTTATTGAGAATGATGAATACACTGTCGGACTCAGACTCCACGTGTGACCTCTGAAGCCTGCAGCGGCCCGGTACAACTGCAGAGCGCTGGTGGGAAACTATGATAGGCCACTGCCACGAGGATCTTACAGGCCAAGGGGCGCTACGGAGACTAACGGCACCAACAGCACTAAAAACACGCTCAGAAGAGACACTTGAGACAGGGCATGCCAGATAGTTTATCGCCAGCTTGCTGAGCACAGGCCATTGGTGCCTTTTCTCATACCAATACAGCAATGGGTTTTGATAAATGAAGACCTCTGTTGGGTCATCCAGATAGGCCTGGACCATCCACTTAATGCTCAGTGGTGCTCCCCTTTGCTCGGCCTCTTTTGCCTTTGCCTCAACACTGGACCTAACAAGCCCTTGCTGTGGAATCCATTCCTGTGCCGATTTTGGTGGGGCTGTTGCTGGTGTTGATGTTGTTGTTGGTGTTATTATTGGTGCTGTTGGTAGTTTTGACTGCTGTGAGCCAACTGCACTGCCCTCAGGCTCTGACGTTGAACTTGACGCTGGCTGCCCTGCAGTGTTTGTTGTGGCCTGGAGTAGCAGGCCTCTAATTCCCAACCTTCGTTTTCTAAGAGACTGGCTTCCGCAGCTATCCAAGTTTTGTACTTGGCAATATCCCCTTCTAAAAAAGGTATCAATGTGTTAAGTACTTGTTTGTACTGTTGATCCAGAATTGTGGAACAAATGTGGGGGCGTGGCCGAGCCAAGCAGCAAGATGGCTGCTTGGTGAAATGGCTCTGCATGGCCATGTACAATATCCGGCAATTATCCTGCATTTCTACCACTCATCAATGCCTAAAAATGTGTGAAACGGAATCGGCAGGCATAGGGGCGCAATTTGAGGTATCCAGCACTGCGGTGTGTGGTCCCTGGTGGCAGGTGGCGGACAAGGTGGTCCAGAGGCCTGAGCTGCACTGTGTGGGCCTGGACGAATCGGAGAGCGGCGGAGAGATCGCTGCACCGTTGTACCTTCAGTGGCGATTGCCGGCTTTGGGTCATTCTGTCGGAATGGACGTCAAGCGGTGAGGTGGACAGAGTGGTGAGACGAGGTGGTGGCACTCCACGTGTGACCTCTGAAGGCTGCAGCGGCCCGGTACAACTGCAGAGCGCTGGTGGGAAACTATGATAGGCTGCTTTCATGAGGAATTTACAGGCCGAGTGGCTCTATGGAGACTAACGGCAGGCGAGGACTGCGCAGAAGGCTGATTGTATGATCCAGGGGGATGTCGCTTCCCATCCCTCCCTCCTGGTCATTGGGGCTGCGCACGCACACGAGATCTGGAGAGCGGTGTGTGCCAGGCCCACAAGGCCAGAGCATAAGGAGGCTCCTGGGTCCGCCCGACCTTGCAACTCGAGGCGCGCCACCTGACCTTGGCCCCCGGACGGGGGGAGTCTGCTGGCTGCTTGCGGCTGGTGGACCTGCAACCCCCAACCTTTCCCCATTGTGAGGGGTGCCATTGGTGCCGAGTGGGCGCCGTGACTGCTGGACACTACAGCACACACAGTGTCCCTATCCTGGTCTAGAACGCAAGGCCCTGTGGATTGTGGGGTTGGTGCCTACGGTGCCAGCTTGTGAGGTCCCGCGGTCCCCTGGACAGCGCTGCTGTGTATGAGAGCATTGAATGGAGGGCTGCTCACTGTGAACTGGCCTAATCAGGGCAGGCTGCTCTGTGGCTGTGACGTGGCTTACTGTGGCAGTGGCTTCGGCGCATATCTTTGGCTCTGCTCGGTGCTGGGGGACTGCGGGACGCTGAGAGGTGGGCCCATCGCGCTCCCAGGTGCAACGCACGTCTTGGCTCCTCCCTTGCTTCATAGTGACCGAATGGGACAGATTTGAAATACAGAGGTGGTGGGATAGGAAGGCCCAGGACTACTTTTGAAGCCAGGTAATTGCACGAAGATCGCAAGCAACGGGAAACTGGAGTATCTGGGGGAGACGCACTGCCCATCACTTGGCTACTGGCCCCCTGCATTGCACAGTACTGCCGCCCCCTCACAGCCAACCAGTAACAGCGCAAAACAGCAGCCTTACAATCGCATTTGCTGGAGCATTAACAGGTGCCCGGGCTACCTGGCGGGGCTGAGACCAGCGCCATTGCATCCTGGAGGGGTGCCGCTTGAAAAGGGCGGACATGGGTAAACCCGACAACAAACAGTCCAAGATCAATTTTGAAAAACGTAAAACAAGACTTCAAGAAATGGGATCGATACCTATCACCATGGTACCCGAACCACAGCTTGAACCAGACCAGGAAGACAATATAAAAACAATGCTGAGGGAGTTGAAGGTTAGTCTAGGGGAAACAGACTCCACAATTGACACCCTGGCGCTGCGTATGGATCAGGTATCGCACAGGGTAGACAAGCATGAAGCTCGCATAGATACTCTAGAAACCAGGGTGTCGGAGTCAGATGACCGGCAAGCTGAAACACATGAACATCTACTCCGTATGGACAAGGTCCTTAACATGATAAAAGCCCACAACGAAGACCTTGAAGCGAGGTCACGAAGGAATTACGTCCGCATCACGAGGATCCCGGAATCAACATATATTACAAATATGGAGCAATATGTCGAAGGTCTACTCAGAGAACTGTTCAGCTCTGGTCTGTCGGCGATGTTCCTGGTTGAACAAGCTCATCTTACCTTGGGTCCTAGACCTTCACCTGGCGCACCGCTGCTGCCGATATTGGCCTGCCTACTGAACTACAGGGACAGAGACACTGTCTTAAGGCTGGCCTGGGAGAAAGGAGACATACAACATCAGTGCAACAGTGTAGCTTTCTACCCGGACTTCAAGCAGGCGGTCCAGGCGTTGCAACGTGAATTCATCCCGGCCAAAAAGCCCTTCCAAAAGACAGGCACAAAATATGCTAAGTTATACCCCACTTGGCTGCGGGTGCAGATCGGAGGCAAGCCAATGTTTTTCACGGAGGCCAGCTCTGCTCTAAAGTTCGCCAAGCAGACGGCGATGCAGCAGCAAGGGAGGGCTTCGGCGGCAGCGTAATCGCTGAGTAATCAACTGAGTGACAACGACTAACGTACTATCTATGGTGATATATGGCCTTGCTGTGAATAGAATGGCCCGGCGTCGCACAATCTATTATTGTTCTTGTGCTAACAAAACATAGTGATGTGGTAGTAAACAAGATACTCGGCCACCCTGTTGGTATGCGACAGGGCAGTTTGCCGGCAAATCCACGCCCTCGTGGGATGATTCCCTTCAGGCCTGGATCTCCAGTGCCAATGTTTGTAGTGGGAGGTTATGGGAATGCACAACCTGATTGGGGAGCTGGTATGGGAGGTGGGTGGGGGGTTGTTTTGGTTCTTTGTTGTTTCTTGCAGTACACAATGCAAATATCGGGTGCTGACGGTCCCCTTAGACAGCCACTTTTGCTCTTGCCAAGGGGCTATCACCCACACCACCGAGTGGGTTCCAAATCGGGGGTGCATGTGGTTACAACAAAGTTTAATGCAACGCTGTAGACTGCACGCACATAGCTAACCTGCATTACTTGGAATGTGCGTGGTCTTAACAACCACAGTAAGTCCTGTCTGGTACAGTCATACCTCAGTAGACATGCTGTAGATATCTGCCTGTTGCAGGAGACCCACCTCAGGGAGTCTGCCCAATCCAGGCTATTGTCTAGCAGGTGGGGTGAAGTGCACACATCAAATTACTCCAATTATTCCAGAGGGGTGGTGACACTGATAAAAAAAGGTATCCCCAGGCAAATTATAATTGCAACAGTATACGCTCCGAATGTAAATGATCCTTCCTTTTTTAACCAGGTATGGCAACATATACAGTCACTGGGAGATGCCGCTCTGCTTTGGGGAGGGGGCTTCAACACAGTATTGTCTCTGGCAGACGACAGGGAGGGATCATCTCGCACTCTCACAGTCATCACCCTCAGGCAGCTGCAGTACTCAGTGGTCTGATCTCCGATCATCAATTGCTTGACACATGGCGAGTATTTCACCTGCACCCACGTGAAGGGACATGCATCACAAAACAGCATCTGGCATGGTCCAGGTTAGACTTCTGGATTACATCTAAAGATGTACATGCTTGGGTTACAGAAGTTGCACATCACGCACGTACATTGTCAGATCATACCCCAGTAGTTGTGGGTCTCACAGTACCCAAACCATACAGACAGCCATTCATGTGGCGCCTTCCCCCAAATGCGCTGCTAGATGCGACCATCCAAGAGGGACTTCGGGCACAAATAACCGAATACTTTGAACATAACGCCGGATCGGTGACAACAGTTGGGCTACTCTGGGGTGCCTTTAAAGTTGTAATAGCGAGTGCTTGCATAGCTGGACAATCCGGGGTTCTCCGTGCCATCCTTGGGAGCTTAGACAAGCTAGAGGTAGACTTACACAACCTGGAAGCACAATACTGCACCACGCCATCCTCCACTACATTACGGCACATCTGCAGCAAGCTCACAGAGTTTCAGGAGGAGGCAGTGCGGGAAACGAGCTTTCTCCACAAACATGCTACTGCGCGCCGCTATGGTGAGGGGCATAGGCCCGGCAGAACGCTTGCGAATTTACTGTGTCCACCTAGAGCTTCTTAGTTTGTGGCTGATTTAGCCACATCCACGGGTGACATAGTACATTCCTCCCCAGACATTCTGGACACTATGAAAACTTGTTATGCACAACTGTATACATCCCGCTTCTGCCCGTCGGACACCGATTCGGGGGACTACTTTGACTCGATAGCATTATTGTGGCTGGGCTGGGCGCACCGAGAGTACCTAGATGTCCCGTTCACAGTGAAGGATGTGTGTCAGGTTATCAGCAGCCTGCCCACAGTCAAGGCCCCAGGCGCAGATGGCTTGACGGACACATTTTATAAGGAATATTCAGACCGGCTGGCTCTCCGCTTGTTAGAGGTCTATCAAGAGGCAATAGAGCTGGGAACTCTCCCTGGGTCCATGCGCGAAGCCCTCATTATCACATTGTTAAAGCCTGATAAGGATTCCTCCCAGTGCGATTCTTATCTCCCCCTCTCTTTGATTAACTTGGATGCGAAGATCTGCGCCAAACTCTCAGCTACCAGACTCCAGCCGCGGCTTCCACTAATAGCTAAGCTGGATCAATCCGGCTTTAGACCGGGACGGTCAATGTCTCATAACCTTCGGACACTGTTAGGACCTACTGCATTACCTAGCCCCACATGTCTCGGCTGTCGAGGCACTCCTCGACGCTACTAAAGCATTCAACTCTTTGGAGCGGGTGTTCCTGTTCGGTGTTCCAGCTACACAGGCTGGGGCTTAGCCTGCTCTTTATCCAGCAGATCAAACTTCTTTACACTCACCCCACAGCATGACTGCGGGTGAATGGATTGATCTCTGAATCTATTCCCATCACGCGGGGCACCAGACAACCGTTGCTGTTCGCTATAGCGTCGGAGCCTCTAGCCACCCGTGAAAGACTGCACCATACTAACAGAGGGATAGGATTCGCAACCAGAGGTCTCACGATGTGAATGTATGCCGACGATATCACATTATACATGACAGATGCCAGTGAGAACTTTGGTCCGGGTTGTCCGGTGTAGTAGTTGACTGGAGTAAATCTGTTATTGTTCCACTCATGTTAGACACTCAGCAATTCAACACTGAATACCCGATAACATGGACCACCGGCCCAACACGTTATTCAGGGATTTGGATTAGCAGCAGCATGCAGGAGATATGGTCAGCGAATTACGGCAGAGTCGTAGACTGGATAGGAGACAGAGTGAAGAGGTGGAAATCTCTCCCCCTTTTGCTAGCGGGCCGGATAGCAGTGGCCAAAATGATTGTTCTGCCCAAACTATTGTATTTGTTTACCAACATTCCAATCCCCCTCACATCGTAATTCCTCAAACGCATCCGTTCACTTATGATAGAGCTGGTATGGGTGGGGAAAGAACCCTGTATATCCTTGGAGGTCTTAACACTACCCCAGGCACAGGGCGGGATGGCGGCCCCGGATTTCGCACTGTATGTCTACAGTGCCCAGGCACAGTTCCTACACTTTTGGGCTCACCCTACCCCTTTTCAGCCACATGTGGCAATTGAAGTTGATTGAGTGGCGCGTCTCCCCCTGAACACAGCACTCTACCGCACATACAAGCACCCGCATGATGAAGCGGACACGGTTGAAACTATGCGGTGGGCGTGGGGGGCCTTTACAAGAGGGCACACGTGGAAATACTGTATGTATCATTGATGCCATTGCTCAACAACCTACTGCTGCCTCCATTGATGGACGCCAGAGCGCAGAAACGCGTGCAAGCTCATAACCTTCACTTAGCTAGAGATTTGTACCAAAATGACAGTTTTCTAACGCTACAACAAATGTGTGACCCAATCTCACCCACAGCACTTGACATGCTGCTTTACTATCAGATTTGTGCAGCTTTCAATAACAAATTCCCGACATTTCCGGAACCGCCCCCTACACGGCCAACTCATGAAAACATCTTGTCCCCGGAGTCAGGCTGGAGGCTCACCTCCGAATCTATAATATTACACAACGGGAATCTCCAGTTGTTGTCCCGACATCCCGTGGGGCCTGGGAGGCGGACCTTGGGGAAAGCATTACGGATGAACTGTGGAGCTTCGGCTGTAGGCAGCTGGAGCGACTATCCCCTAACTACCGCCTCAGGCTCATACACTATAAATATCTCCAAAGATAATACTGCACCCCCACACAGCTACATAGGATGGGGTTACACTCGGACTCCAACTGCTGGCAGTGCAGATCCTCTCGAGCCACCTTTCTCCACTTAGCCTGGCAGTGCAGGACCATAGCAAACTAATGGATGTCAGTTTTGCTCTATATACAAATTATAACTGGGCATGAGCTCCCTCACACCCTACTGGTGGCATTGTTGGGTATTATCATGTGTGCCTCCAAAGTTTAGGAAGTTGCCAGCAATATTGTTGTTATTAGCAAAACAACAATTTGCCCTGCATTGGGGTGCTGTCTCTCCCCCAACTGTGAAGGAGTGGGTCCGAGATGTGACGTACTGCAGAGAACAACTGGAGTGTTATTGGGAACTCATGCCACCTGGGTCCCGTCCTCAGGACATTTGGGAACCAGTGGCGGAATGGCTGCAATCTGGGGCTACTGATGATATGTGATGTAACGGGATCATGCAATTGATATGATGTCACTGTGAAATTTACTATGCAATATTCTGCTGTAAAGTAAAGCTGGACACCATGGAGGTGCAGGATTTCCTGTATTTGGAGTTAATGTGTTTCATAATTCGTACTTCCTGAGGCGGAAGCCGGGAGGTGTATTATTTTAAAAATATTCTGTGACCACGCATCTTGTTTCGTTTAAATTTTGTTTGCCTTGATTTTAAATACATCCGCTCTGCCAGCTCCTTACCTGCATCCTAGGGCCCGCCTCGCTATCGTTTCTGTCTTCTGTGTTTCTAATCGCCGCGTTTTCGCGGCCGGAGGACTTGACAGTCACCAGCGGGGCCGCCATCTTGGGTGAGGGGTTAAGAGGCGCTCTAGTCACCGCGACCTTCTGGCTACAAATTGAGCATGCCTGCGCAAGCGCGCAGCATAATTCGTACTTCCTGAGGCGGAAGCCGGGAGGTGTATTATTTTAAAAATATTCTGTGACCACGCATCTTGTTTCGTTTAAATTTTGTTTGCCTTGATTTTAAATACATCCGCTCTGCCAGCTCCTTACCTGCATCCTAGGGCCCGCCTCGCTATCGTTTCTGTCTTCTGTGCTTCTAATCGCCGCGTTTTCGCGGCCGGAGGACTTGACAGTCACCAGCGGGGCCGCCATCTTGGGTGAGGGGTTAAGAGGCGCTCTAGTCACCGCGACCTTCTGGCTACAAATTGAGCATGCCTGCGCAAGCGCGCAGCATAATTCGTACTTCCTGAGGCGGAAGCCGGGAGGTGTATTATTTTAAAAATATTCTGTGACCACGCATCTTGTTTCGTTTAAATTTTGTTTGCCTTGATTTTAAATACATCCGCTCTGCCAGCTCCTTACCTGCATCCTAGGGCCCGCCTCGCTATCGTTTCTGTCTTCTGTGCTTCTAATCGCCGCGTTTTCGCGGCCGGAGGACTTGACAGTCACCAGCGGGGCCGCCATCTTGGGTGAGGGGTTAAGAGGCGCTCTAGTCACCGCGACCTTCTGGCTACAAATTGAGCATGCCTGCGCAAGCGCGCAGCATAATTCGTACTTCCTGAGGCGGAAGCCGGGAGGTGTATTATTTTAAAAATATTCTGTGACCACGCATCTTGTTTCGTTTAAATTTTGTTTGCCTTGATTTTAAATACATCCGCTCTGCCAGCTCCTTACCTGCATCCTAGGGCCCGCCTCGCTATCGTTTCTGTCTTCTGTGCTTCTAATCGCCGCGTTTTCGCGGCCGGAGGACTTGACAGTCACCAGCGGGGCCGCCATCTTGGGTGAGGGGTTAAGAGGCGCTCTAGTCACCGCGACCTTCTGGCTACAAATTGAGCATGCCTGCGCAAGCGCGCAGCATAATTCGTACTTCCTGAGGCGGAAGCCGGGAGGTGTATTATTTTAAAAATATTCTGTGACCACGCATCTTGTTTCGTTTAAATTTTGTTTGCCTTGATTTTAAATACATCCGCTCTGCCAGCTCCTTACCTGCATCCTAGGGCCCGCCTCGCTATCGTTTCTGTCTTCTGTGCTTCTAATCGCCGCGTTTTCGCGGCCGGAGGACTTGACAGTCACCAGCGGGGCCGCCATCTTGGGTGAGGGGTTAAGAGGCGCTCTAGTCACCGCGACCTTCTGGCTACAAATTGAGCATGCCTGCGCAAGCGCGCAGCATAATTCGTACTTCCTGAGGCGGAAGCCGGGAGGTGTATTATTTTAAAAATATTCTGTGACCACGCATCTTGTTTCGTTTAAATTTTGTTTGCCTTGATTTTAAATACATCCGCTCTGCCAGCTCCTTACCTGCATCCTAGGGCCCGCCTCGCTATCGTTTCTGTCTTCTGTGCTTCTAATCGCCGCGTTTTCGCGGCCGGAGGACTTGACAGTCACCAGCGGGGCCGCCATCTTGGGTGAGGGGTTAAGAGGCGCTCTAGTCACCGCGACCTTCTGGCTACAAATTGAGCATGCCTGCGCAAGCGCGCAGCATAATTCGTACTTCCTGAGGCGGAAGCCGGGAGGTGTATTATTTTAAAAATATTCTGTGACCACGCATCTTGTTTCGTTTAAATTTTGTTTGCCTTGATTTTAAATACATCCGCTCTGCCAGCTCCTTACCTGCATCCTAGGGCCCGCCTCGCTATCGTTTCTGTCTTCTGTGCTTCTAATCGCCGCGTTTTCGCGGCCGGAGGACTTGACAGTCACCAGCGGGGCCGCCATCTTGGGTGAGGGGTTAAGAGGCGCTCTAGTCACCGCGACCTTCTGGCTACAAATTGAGCATGCCTGCGCAAGCGCGCAGCATAATTCGTACTTCCTGAGGCGGAAGCCGGGAGGTGTATTATTTTAAAAATATTCTGTGACCACGCATCTTGTTTCGTTTAAATTTTGTTTGCCTTGATTTTAAATACATCCGCTCTGCCAGCTCCTTACCTGCATCCTAGGGCCCGCCTCGCTATCGTTTCTGTCTTCTGTGCTTCTAATCGCCGCGTTTTCGCGGCCGGAGGACTTGACAGTCACCAGCGGGGCCGCCATCTTGGGTGAGGGGTTAAGAGGCGCTCTAGTCACCGCGACCTTCTGGCTACAAATTGAGCATGCCTGCGCAAGCGCGCAGCGGACGCGCGCAGCGGGCGCGCCGGCAGCGCGCCGAAGGCGCGCTAAAGGCAAGCCCGTCTGCGCCCGTCCGCGACCGACCGGGACAAGGGGCAGGTCGCGCAGCCCAACAGTTAAAATATTCCTCCAGCGAGTTACGCTCTCTCCGCTACTCTTGGCCCATCATGCCCCGACTTAAACAGAAACTTTCCTCTTGTGGAATTCTTTCCCCTTGTGGTAGATTGTCCCTCGATCCTCTTCCTTGTGTCCCTCCCACTCCATTGATTAGGAAAGACCTATCTGTTCCCCCTCCAAATACTTCCAATCTTCCTTACCCCTCCAAAAAATCACTGGATTTTTATTATTTGAACACACGGTCACTCTCAAAACACCAACTAGAAATTTTTTACCTCCTCGACACCCTCAAACCCGATGTTCTTTTCCTCTCCGAAACCTGGCTTACGGATGACTCCCTCCCAGACATCCTGGCCGCCATTCCCACAGGATATTACATCTTACAAACCAATCGACCCGCTGGGCAAGTAGGAGGCGGTGTAGCAGCCATAATCCATTGTCAGCTACAGTTTTCTGTTCTTACTGCCATTACCATTCCCTCTGTTGAGACCCTTATTATCAAGCTTGAGTCTTCTCTAACCTCTTTTACTTGTGCTTTGTTTTATCGGCCTCCATACTCTATGCCCTCTTTTCCTCAGTTAGCTGGTGATCTTATCTCTCAACTTATAATAAATAATCCTAGATTAATGATAATTGGCGACTTTAACTTCTGGCCTTCTGATCCCAATGAATCTCATCTCTCCCGTGAATTTACAGATCTTCTTTTGGGTCTCAATTGCACCCAACATGTTTGCACTGCTACTCATATTAAAGGACACATCCTTGATCAGTTATGGACAGCTAATCTGTCCATCTCCTCTTTATCTATTTCCCCCTGCTCCTGGTCTGACCACTACTCTATCCAATTCTCCTTGGATCTACCTCGACCAGTTAAACTCCCAATCTTGGAAAAACTGTTAACCAGAAACTGGAGCCGAGCAAGTAAAGAGGAGTTTTGCTCCTTACTCTCCGCCTCCTTGCCCATGGATACTAGTTGCCTTAACACTCAAGAAACGGCTATCCATAACTGGCTATGTGCGGCCAGTAATACCGTTGCCCCCTGCAAATTCTCCATCGTTAGGCGGCCTCACGACGCCCAGAGGTGGTTTACAGAGGATCTTAAACAAAAAAAGCTTCTCCTCAGACAAGCAGAGCGTAGGTGGAGACGTAGCTACTCTACTAACACAAAAGATACCTTCACTAAACTGCTAACTGCCTACAAAAAAGCCATTCTAACAGCCAAATCCTTGTACTTTTCACAAAAAATCACTAATTCATCTACTACGACCAAAGATATTTTTTCCATTGTTAACGAATTATCTCTTCCTGATAGAGTCACTATTAAATCAGCACCGACCCAGGATTTCTGTGATGCTCTTAATAACTTTTTCATCCAGAAAATCTCTACCATCAAGAAGAGTATCCCTCCGTCCATCCCCCAATCAGTTTTGGGGACCTCACCCAAAAATACTCAGTTCCTTGATTCTATTCCCCTGATCTCCAAAGAAGAGTTCTTTACACTTCTTAAAAAGGTCAGCTCGGGCTCCCCTTCAGACCCTTGCCCTCCCCCCTTCCTCCAAGATGCCTTTCTCTCTTATCCCGATCCCCCGCTTGCGTTTCTTAATAACTCATTACAAACAGGAGTTGTCCCCACTTCCTTTAAAGCTGCTGAAGTTATTCCCATCCTGAAGAAACCCCAAGCTGATCCTACCAATCTCACTAACTACCGCCCCATCTCTCTCCTTCCCTACCTGAGCAAAATCTTGGAAGCCCATGTGACACAATGCCTCAGTTCTTTTATTGAACATTCCTCTTTTCTTGACCCTCACCAGGCCGGTTTTAGGCCTGCGCACTCTACAGAGTTGGTCATCCTCGCTGTGATGGATGAACTTCGCAGGGGAGCTGATAACAATCTCTCCCAGGCCCTCGTCCTTTTGGACCTCTCGGCAGCCTTTGACACGGTCGATCACAAACTTTTGATCGACCGTGTCAGAGATGCTGGCATTCAGGGCACTGCTCTAAAATGGATCTCCTCATTTTTGGGGGACCGCTCGCAGGCCGTTCGCCTTGCTACCTTCTCAGCCAAAAAAACCACTCTAACCTGTGGCGTCCCACAGGGCTCTTCTTTATCTCCTTTATTATTTAATCTATATATGGCTCCCTTAATCTACTCACTTCGTAATTTTGAAGTAGTCTGCTTCAATTATGCAGACGACCTTCAACTCGTGTTTAACATCAACCCCACCACTGCGTCTGTTTCCAGCTTCCAGGCCACTTTGTGTTTTATCAGGGATTGGATGAACACCAGCCAACTAAAACTCAACCCTGATAAGACCGAGCTGGTGTTGACCGGCCCCTCGAATCCCTGGAATGACAACTTTTGGCCCCCTTCGTTAGGAACCTCTCCTACACCCTCCAAATCGGTTAAGAGCCTTGGGGTAGTGATCAGTAATGATCTGTCTTTGAAGCCCCAGATTGGTGCAGTTACTTCCTCTTGTTTTTTCCATCTGCGTAGAATCCGGAAGATTGCTAGATTTTTTACCACCGAGGCCCTTACTGTGATACTTATGGCCTTAGTCATCTCTCGGATTGACTATGCCAACTCGCTTTATGTTGGCATTCCTATCTATCAACTTCACCGTCTTCAGTTAGTCCAGAATCAGGCTGCACGTCTTATTACTCACCAATCTCGTACTCAACACGTCCGCCCCTTGTTGAAACTTCTTCATTGGCTCCCAGTTGCCAAACGCTGCTTGTTCAAATTGGGCTGTACCATCTTTAAAGCCCTAACTGGTAGCGGGCCTGTTTTCATTTCTTCTCTAATCACTCGCTACCTCCCCTCGCGTGCTCTCCGCTCGTCTCAGGCCAACCTCCTCACCCCCTCCCGCTTTAACCGGAAAAAACACGGCGGGCTTAGTTTCTCTTACTTAGCACCACACACATGGAATTCCCTTCCTACTGAACTCAGACTTGAAATATCCTATCCTCACTTTAGATCTCTCCTCAAAACTCTCTTATTCGTTCAAGCCTACCAGTAACCTCTCGATCTAGTACGATATTGCAATAGCGCCATGAAACCTTTGGTGTACGTGCGCTCTAGAAGTTCATTTAACATAACATACACCTTCTACATGTTGATACACATGCTTATCCAGGCTTGTGGGACCATAATATTCCTTATGCCTGGTGGGTGGGGGTGGCCTGCCCTCCTGTACTGTACTGCACGGTTGTGTCACTGTTTGTACTCCTATGAAAATCAATCAATACATTTTTTTTTTAAATAAAAAACAATTGTGGCACAAATGTAATGGTTGGATGACACAATAACTCTTTGCACCCTTGTATTTTCAGATAAGCGAAGGGTTAAGCTCTTCACTAACTCATATGCTTCTTTTTTTTCCTCCACACCTGCGTACATTGCAGATACACCCAGTACAGTCCTCCTTGCTGACTTCACATGTGAAGAGTTCAAAAGGAAGTAGCATCTCTGTCAGGCATTTAACTAGGCCACATTGGTCCATCTCGATGATCATGCCTTTCACAGTAGCATCCCCTAATTGCATGACATATTCATTGATTGGTCTGTACTGCTCAAACAGATGTTCAAGCATGTAATAAGTTGAGTTCCAACGTATTGGCACCTCCTAGATGAGTGCTTTAACTGGCATTCTATGATCACGTTGAATGATCCTCAGCTGCTTCTGAGCTTTAAAAGAATAGCTGAAATGCGTGCAGATTCTTCTGCAAGTGGTCAGTAAGTTGTTGACTACGCCAAACACAGGACCCTGAAATAGCCACCATCAAACATGGCCTTAACTATATTACTGCCATTGTCCGTGGCAACAAAACCAATGTTAAGCCCTCTTGTCCGCAGCCATTCAAAGACTTTGCTGTCAAAGTCTTCCAAAATGTTTGTAGCAGTATGGGATTTCTCCATGGCAAACTTGGCTACAGTTCCATGTTTCCGAGTGGCATTAAAAATCTCAGCAGTGTCAACAACACCTGCTGCAGACAAAAGAGATCCAGTGTGTAGTGATGCACATGTAATCAGTGGCTTGGCAACTGGTCCGCATGTCTGTCATCAGGTGGATTATGTGAACAGCACTCTGCTGCAAAGCTTGTCCAAGCAATTCCAGCATGTTGTGATGTAGTGCTGGAACAGCATCTCTGGGAAAATAGGACCGGCTGCGAACCTTCGATTTTGGGCAGATGGCTGTCCCAAATTCAAGAAAACTCCCCCCTTCCGCAAAAGAAAAAGGGAGGAGGTCCAGCGCTAACATTTTAGCCATCTTCAAATTGTACAAATGTGCCGATGGGTGGCTGCGTTCATACAGCCCCTCTGACCTAAACATGCTAAGAATAGAAGGCTGGATTTCTTTCTTTTCTGGAGCCACTGATGCAGATCACCTCTTGACGCATTTTTTTTCGTTGCAGTACTCTCTTGCCTGGAACCCCTTGGTGTCTCAGCCTGACTCTTACTCTTGTGCTTCTGTGTTGTTGCTGATGAGGATGTGAGCGGTACCACTGCACTGCTCTGGACAGGGCTACTTTGTGTACCAGAGAAAATATCTCCCTCTTGTTCACCTTCCACCCCTATCATGTCTTCTACTTCTTCATCCCCACCAACAGCAATGGGTGCGGTTTTTTGGCCACTAAGGTGGGTCTCCCACTGGATCAAGTGGTGTTTTTTCAGATGGGTTGTTCGGCCTCCAATACCATAGTTTGTACCAAGCTTACCCCGACTAACACCATGTCCACAAATGGAGAATATAGCAATGTTCACCTCCTTCGTGCTAACCGAAAAGAAGTCCCAAATTGGGGAGGTCAACTTTCTGGCGCTGCTGGGGCCACTTGCAATGCCAGATGAACTGGTAGGTGGGCGTGAAGTTTGACTCTCTGCAGTGCCTACTTCTACTGAAGTGGTAGTTGTGGTGGATGTACGTGGATGCCAGCAAAATATGGAATCTGAAGGTGGTGTTGGTGGTATGATCTGTGTTGGTGGTATCCGTGCCACATCCCTCACTGCAATTTGCGAAGGGGTAATGTCATTCTCCACTGGGGCAGGACTAATATCCATGATGATGACTGGCTTGTCATCATCCTCCTCTTCTACATCTACCTCCATAACTCTAAGGCTTTCTGGAACCTTCCTTTTCCCTAGCCTTGTCTCGTGGCATGTCTCACTCTCAGACTGAGGTGATGGGATCCAAGTGGCGTCTAGATCATCAGAAGGGGACTTGCAGAAGAAGTTGATGGATTAACCCTCCTTTTTCCTTGCTGGGGATCTGGAAGACAATGGATCTTCAGAAAGAGTGGCTTGCTCTTCTTCCTCTGCAGGAAGCTTTATCTCCTGAACTGTCCCTACTTCGGGAGGAACAACTGCTATTGGGGGCAGTTACGGCTGTTGTTGCCCACTTATCTCAGTTCCGTGCATTGATTGGGTACTACTTTGCGATAAGTCAATTTCAACATCACTGCTCGTCAGCGTTGTCGTGATTAGACTGGCTGCCTCTGTGACAGACATGGGTTTGGGCCTAGGTTGGTGGGGTGGGTCCACTGATACGGGGGTGCTGCTCCCAGCTTGCTCCCCAGACACTGCTAGTGCAGACATAATTTTTTACCCAAAAACATCTTGGGCAGCACACCCGTCTTGGTAAGTGGCAGCTCCTTATTCATACTGGCAACTTTCTTGGTACTGGAGGACCTGCTACCTTTCTTTGGGGTGACCTTCTTTAGATGTCAGCAGCACGCAGTGGCACAAGTTGAAGAGATGTCTGTGGTCACACATCACGTGAAGTCGTGGGCAGCAGGACGTCTGTCTGACAGTACAATGGCTGATGACGCCACTTCCTCTTTTGTTCACTGCAAAGCAAAGAAGCAAGAAGAACATCAGTGAAATGTGGTATTCATTGTTGTGGTTCAATTACTTTTAGTACAAACAAATATGATATATAACTTTGTGTGTGGTCACACTTTTAAATATTATTGTTAAATGTATCACCTCAGTTATTAAAAAAAAACATAACAATACAGTTTAGACATTTCTGTAGCTGACAAGAATACGGGCTTTCATGGTTGGTGTACTAGTGTGCTGTTTAGTACACTGAGGAAGGATAGGAAACAAGACGAACAATAACAAAAATACAAATGTAACGGACCGTATTTGGCAGTGTGCATCACGTGGGATTCAGATTTAAGGGAGCTGCAGATGATAATGGATAGAAGCAATCAGCAAAGAGGAAGAAAGGAAAGAGAAAGACATGGAGGCCTAATGCAGAAGCACAATGGATAACTTCACAAAATGGCTGCCAGCCACATAGCCAGGCCACAACAACAAGAAAGGGAAGACAGACAATGCAGGCCTACGGCAAAAGAACCCTGGCTGCCTTCACAAAATGTCCGCCAGCCACATTGCTAGGCAGGGCACAGCAAGAAGCAATAAACCAAGAGGAACAAAGGAAAGAAGACATGCAGGTCTATGGCAAAAGCACTACTATCACCACCACAAAACGGCAACCAGACAAATGGTCACTCACAACAATAACAACAAGCAGGAGGCCTGGAAAACAATGAACTCAAGCAGGCATATTATGGACACAGACTTTACAAAATGGCCTCTGGCCACATGGAAATGCTCAACCAAGGCAAATGCTGGTCCACTATTACAAACAAACACACTTACACATTGGCCAGACAAAGGAGGCATGATAAACAACACAGCTTGACATTAATGCCAAAAACGAATATCCACAGGGCTAATACAGGCTTGCAATGCAAGTAACACAACAACCACATACATCCAACAAATACATTTATTTAACACACATGAAAAAATAGGGGAAAAAAACAAAAACACATTTCTCATTTTAATCCAATGCCATCCAAGCCTGTTTAAATTCAACAGACGCCACATAAACAGTTGTTTCATGCACCCATGAGCAGCTCTGGCCTGGGCCTATTGGTTGGAAAACACATTGGCATACTAGGTCACATAATGAATCAAATCAAATCAATAATATTGCAAATTTATTAGAAAATGTAGTAAACTGTGCTACATCTTTTGCTGGATAATCATAAAACATAAAAGAAGAAAATAATTGCATGCACATTTTGCAAAACAACAACCAGCAAGAAGGCATGGCCACCACAAAGAAGGCTTGCAGGCCTAATGCAGAAGCACACTGGCTGCCCCTTCACAAAATGGCTGCCAGCCACATGGCCAGGCCACAACAACAAGAAAGGGAAGACAGACAATGCAGGCCCATGGCAAAAGCACACTGGCTGCCTTAACAAAATGGCTGCCAGCCACATGACCAGGCAGGCCACAACAACAAGAAAGTGAAGACAGACAATGCAGTCCTACGGCAAAAGCACACTGGCTGCCTTCACAAAATGGCCTCCAGCCACATAGCCAGGCAGGCCACAATAACAAGAAAGGGAAGACAGACAATGCAGGCCTATGGCAAAAGCAGTGAACAATGGCTGCCTTCACAAAATGGCCACCAGCATGGCCAGGCAGGCCACAACAAGAAGCAATAAGCCAAGAGGAACAAAGGAAAGAAGGCATGCAGATCTATGGCAAAAGCATTGCCACCACCACAAAATGACCACTAGCCACATGGTCAACAAGCAGGAGGCCTGGAAAACAGTGAACTCTAGCAGGCCTATTATGGACACCGCCTTTACAAAATGGCCCCTAGCCACATGGAGAGGCTCTGCCAAGGCAAATGCTGTCCCACTATCACAAACAAACACACTCACACACTGGCCAGACAAAAGAGGCATGCTAAACAACACAGCTTTAATACAACAATGCCAAAAACGAAAATCCACAGGGCTAAAAAAGGTTTGCAAGTTACACACCAACCACACACATCCAACAAATGCATTTATTTAACACACATGAAAAAAGTGGAAAACCCCCAAAAAACACATTTTGCATTTCAATCCAATGCATCCATCCCCTAAATAATGTTTAAATTCATCAGACACCACAGAAACAGTTGTTTCATACACCCATGAGTAGCTCTGGGACTATGGCTAAAAGGCCTATTGGCAGACAACTGGGCTAGTGAATTAAATACACATTACAAATTGATTTCAAAGGTTGGAGAAAATGTAGTGAACTTTGCAACATGTTTCCTTTATAAGAAAAAACTAGAAGAAAAATTGCATACCAAGAATTAACTAGGCCCCTACTAAAACTACAGGCTACCCATCACAAGACATAAAAAAACAATGAAAAGTACAAAAAAAGTAGGTGCAGTGCCCCAATCAAGCAAACAACACACATTTTTCCAATTTACTTGTGAAATCTCAAATCCAAAAGTCCTTAAATCCAATTATATATGATGCAGTAGACAGAAAAAGGGATCGTTCCAGCTCCAAATCCAAATGAAAAGTGAACAAGAGATGGACAAAGCACTGGGAGTAGCCTACTGGACAGGAACAGGAAGTTGGAGACACTGGGGCACGTCCTTCCTCTTAAAAAAAAGTAAAAAAAAGAAAAAGGACTCCTTGCACAAAAATGTGCATCCAAATGTCAATATGAGGAGTTTTTTTTAATCCAAATTATCATTTTGAGAAGCTTTTGATGCTGCTCGAGAGATATTCTTCTCCAGATTGCAAATTTTGCGTGTTCGGAATTGTGATCTTTACAAACTTCCCCCGGAAGTCTGATGACGTACCCCAATGACATGTTCACAATCGCACACTCTCGCGGGACCGTGCAGCCGGCTACCAAATTTTGTGGTGCTCGCAAATGGATGGGAAATCTCGTTGGTGATCGAAGGCATCCCGGTAAGTCACCCCCACACGCGCAAAAATGTATTTTGAGCATGAAAAAACAACAAAATCCCACAGTTCCGGTGTGGAGAGCGGAGTTTTCGGTAACACTGCGTTCTACGCGGAACGCGGAGTTGCCAAAAATCCGCAAATTCCACGAGCAGAGTGAAGTTTTACACCCAGAGCTTAATCGTCTTCTAGAAAGGTCAACGAGTGTACAAAGAGCTAAATTGCCACCAAACAAGGGTCATTTTTATGTGGAGAACGTGCATCTTTGTTTGATGGCTCATATTGCTCAGCATCAAAAGACATCACCAATATCGTTGGATAAAGCACTGGAGGCCTTTTTAGTAAGGTACCTATCTTCCTGGTAAAAGGTGGGAAGCCCTTTGTATACAACTAAGATGGATGGGCCACGGCTAAATGGGAGAAGCTTCCAAGTGCTTTCCACATTTGCGTACTCCTGGTAATTTAATGGGAGAACGATGGACCGTGCTCTTAACATAAAGGGAAGAAAGAGCTTGCTTGTCATAATCACTACTGATAATGAGGAAATGTCTAAAGGGAGGTTGTATGCATTTGGCAATGTGATTGCTCCTCAAGCCTGTTCCTACAGAAATCTGTGAAAATAAGAATTCCCATACAGAGAGAATACTGAGAGTAGAAAGAGGTAAATCTCCACCAAACAAGGATACTTCCTCTTAGGTATATGAAGTAACTGGTTGTTTGTTTGGTGGGGATGTCCTTGTATTCATCGGCATCAGCAATGAATCATGAAAATTGTTGAGAAAAGCGTTGGGTGGCCTTTTGGTAAGCTCCCCATCATCCTGGCATAAGGTTGGAAGACTATTGAATGTGAAGTTTTTTAGTGTAGTTGTGAGTATGTATAGTAGTATATTTTCAAAACATTTGAAAGTCGGCCACCTTTTTGTGACCTGTTGTGGTGGGGTCGCGAATCTGGCGTAGTTTTGACATAACTGAAACACATAAAAACACACTTTAAAGGTTTTATTTAAGGTAAGTGACTTACTAATAACATGTTGAAAAATCATATATGTATACAGGAAAAATATTTTTTAAAGGACGTTTTAATACTTTTAGGGAGTCGTGACGTCGCCTTACACCATGCCAACATGTATTTCCGAAGCCACAGCAGGGACCGACTCCTGCATATTTTTAAGTGTAGTAAAGAAGTACTCACACACTTTAAAGGTTTCTTTCATAGTAGGAGGTTTGCTAAAAAAATAATAAACATAGTATATTTATTGACCAAAAACATTTTATAGGTGGTTTTAAAACATATTGCGGAGTCGTGACATCACCGCGACATGAGGGTCATGGTGTCATGACTCCAAAGTGACATAGGAACCAATGGCTGGTTGAACACCTTTCAATTATTAACAGAGAAAGATCCCACCCCTTTTCCTCCCTCTTTTTGGTGTGTCTCTTGAATTTCACACCATTATAATATCTCTGACAATTCTGTGTTTTTTTGGTGTTTGAGTTTATTTTTGTGGCACTTCAAGACGGCAAATGGTGGTGCACAGAGTCCAGAAGACAATGACAACATCTCCCAGGATGAAGAACTACAAAAAGCAAGAAGGAAATTATTGTGTGGACCTTCATTACAATACTGGATGGGGAGAAGGAGGTTAACCTAAGGAAAGTAACTTGCAGCCATTGTTAGAAAATACTGTCAAGAGGGTCTGAAAAGAAATATTCAAGCAGCACATCATCAATGATTAAGCATATGCGCACCACCCATCCAACCCACATTCTAAGAGAACAGACACAGAGGGAAAGGGAGGACAAGCATCTCGTGGTGATAGTGCACAACCTCATCTGCTCCACTGTTCGCAACAGAAACACTCCTCACGGTTCCGGAGTTTGCCGCAGTCGGCCAGCGTTGGCCTAACTGCAAAGCCATTTTGTACATAAGGGTACAATCAATTTCTGCGATTGTTCAAATTATAAACAGTGTTAGTTGTTCCCCCCCCAATTGCTGGTGCAGGTTTTCTTGTTTTATTACAATGCATTGTGTTTCAAACTTATTTTCAAGAAACTTTTAAAACACACTAAAAAATGAAAATGGTTAGAAAATACAAAACAATGAAAAAAGTTCAAAAGAAAAAAAAAAGATTCTTGTTCAAGAAAGAATAATTATTGTTATACGTATTGTTGGACTTGGCCCTTTTTGCAGGGTCATCCCTGAACTTTTTGCCTTCCTCCTATCCTTTTTTCTGACATGGTGTTGGTAGTTTTAGGACTCTGCTGTCCAGTGTAAAGTGCGTGTGCTCCCTGTGGTAAACATGGTAAGATCGGTCTACACCTGTTTGGCATATTTAATTTACCTGTGAGTCCCTTGTAACCTAAAGTGTGTACCACGTCTGTTACCCCCTTGTACTGCTTGACAGTCACCCGTAGGTTAGGACCTAGCTAGCCCTATGGGGAGGGTGAATTGTAGGTAAAAGGTAGGATATGTGCCTTAAGTACATGACATGTCCTGGTAGTTACAAACAGCCATTTTGGTTTCTCACTGCAGTGAGGCTGCCCTCACATAGGAAAGCATTGAGGATTCCCTGATAAGTGTTTCAGTGTTAATTCTTGATATGAGAGGGACAGCGCCGTCATGTTTGGTATGTTTGGAATAGTATTAATAAATACTGCGTAATGGTGCGCGCATATTTATTATTACTATTTTAGAAATGCTACTTTTAGAAGTTGGCATTTATGTGTGCTATGTGTCTCTGCCTGCCTGATGTGTATTGCATGTTTGGCTCTGGTGTGACAGGGGCTGGTGAGGTGTGTGGCTCCAGGGAGGGCAGGGTGAGTCAGCGCTAGGCTGAATAGGCAGATCTACATTTGGAGTAGTGGGAGGAGTAGCCCCTGACCCTAAATAGGTCAGTGACTGTCTTGTTTAATGCTGGCTCTGCCCCCCTGTGGTGTGTCTGAGGACAGAGGCCGACCTGACAAAGGAGGGTGTGAGCACTGTAAACAAAGTGCTTCAGTACCCACCAGAACCAGTTGGGACTGGTTCCCCAAGCCCTGTGCCAGGGCAGAACAAAGACAAAACATGGTATAAATATTGGGGCTGTGACCCCCATGTCAGTGTGCTGTTTGGGGCTTACTGTGGACCTGCGGCTGGCAGGCTGCTGGACTGCCAGGAGGAACCGCCACTGGGGACTGACCTGCTGCCCTGCTTGCAGCTGAAGGGTCGGCTGTTCTGTTTGGGGACACAGTGTGCTGGCCTGCCTGTGCCAGCTCTGCCTGTGTCCTCGCCTGGAGAAAAGCGCTGCCTGCTCCCTGCTGGTAGCTGGAAGTGGGAGACAGGTGGAGCGCTGCACATGTTATTGATGGTCCTGGACCTGGGCTTGGAGTGTTACAAAGGCTCCCCTGTGCTGAGCCCAGGACTCGGGCTCATGTTGCAGTAGCACAGGGTGAACGCTGCTGCCTGCCTGCAGTGAGCCCACAAGGTGTTGTTCACCTACATTCCTGAGGCGTGGGGATCCTGTGGTGTCCATACACCTGAAGCACGGTAGGGGCGCTTCATAGTTGTGCCTGTTGAGCCCAAGGACGTGGATCTAATTTCAAACGCAGCGAAAGCAGCTGCAAACGCGAACCCGGAATTCAGGCAGAGGACGTTCTGCCTGACCGTAGGGAGGGGCTTTCGGGTAGAAGGGGAGAGCCCCGCGGGTGTCATCCGCTATCATTCAGGACAAAACCGGCTACTCATGAAGACCCGCCGGAAGCCAGGCAAAGTCTACGCCTGACTGTGGGCGGAGCCCATGACCACAACCGTTAGGGCAGAGCAGCCGGTTCGGGTTGCCCACACTGAAGGTTGGCCACCCGCATCAGCGCTGTTCCTGTACGGAGAGGGAGTAACGCAGCTGGCCTTGTGGAAAGGAATAAGTCCCACAGGTAGTATCCTCACAGTCAGCGGCCCTGAAATCGAGAAGACCTGGGTGAGGAGCCCTGTGGCTCTTCTTTGTTTTTGCATTTCCAGTGTCAGTGGGGTAGCTGAAGGAGGTCGCCCTGCCAGAGTGGACAGTGCGTGTCCCACCTGCCCTCAGGAGTATTGGTACCAGGGAGCTTGCAGGGGAGCACTAGGGAATGGAGCCCCAGGATGGAGGGGCTCCCAAGGCATTGTTGGCACCCAAGAGTTGGGTGCCTCATTTCTGCACTGCAAGGAGTCCCGGTGAGTGGGCATGGTTGGTGCCTAAGTTGGAACCAATTTTTTCCCACGAGCGGAGCCCCAGTGATAGGGGCTCCCCCAGGCACTCTTTTTGTGCCTTCTTGTTCC
Organism: Triturus cristatus; assembly: GCF_964204655.1. Lineage (NCBI taxonomy): Eukaryota > Metazoa > Chordata > Amphibia > Caudata > Salamandridae > Triturus > Triturus cristatus. Next base: position 1,362,411,911 of record NC_140589.1, read on the forward strand.
ACAGCTGTGCCACCATATTGGGGGCAGATGCAACGTTGGGGGATTATTTTGGTGTCTCAGGAGAGACAAGGGTAGGTTATGCACTCGCCCCCATTTCCGATGCCGGCATGTTGGGCCTGCACCCTGCTGCAAGTGGCATCTTAGCACCCTGACTTTGGTGGACATAGGGCATGAAAGGGAAGTCCCAGATGGGCCCCCAAAGGAGGGCCAGTGGCCTGTGAGGCACCTGATGTGCTGTGAGGGCGAAAGGCACTAATGTGATGCATAGTGTGTTTATGCCTAATGTGATTACTCATACTGTGTTATGCCTAATGTTTATGCCTAATGCTAATACCAGTAGTTACTGGTTATGCTGTTTTCACTACTGGTGATTCTAATGGTTATGACAGGGGCCTGATTGGCCCTGTCCTGTATATATATAAGTCCCCTGTAAATTACTACCTAGTGCCAGTTGGCACAGTGTATATGTGTGATTATGATCTAATGTGTTTATGAGTAATACAAAGGCTATTTTTACATTACCTTGTGTGGAGTTTCTTTTGTAGTGTGCCTAGTGTGTCGCCACTGTGTTTGTGTGTTGTGCAAATGCTTTACACATTGCCTCTGGAATAAGTCTGACTGCTCGTTCCAAGCTACCAAGGTGGTGAACATGGGTTATCTTCAGCGTGTAACTCCCTTGCCCTGACTAGAGTGGTGCTTTCTGCCTAGCTTAGGCGCATGCCCTAGCCAACCAGAGATCCAATTTCTAACATATATGTTTGTAACAGTGTGAATATGTCTTGTTCTCTGTTTGGTGTGTGAGTTAGTGTATAGATATTTGACTGGGTATGTGAGTAACTGTATGTTTGACTGAGTAGGTGTATGCATGACTGTATAGATGTTTGACAGGGTGTATGAATGCATGTAGTGGTGAGTTAATGACTGCATAACTGGCTATATATGTGAGTAAGAGAGTGCATGAGTGCCTGTACGGGTAAGTGAATGGGTGTTGGGTGGCTGTATGGGTGAGTAAGTGTGTGTGTCTGTGTGTGTGCCTGCATGAGTAAGTGACAGAGTGCATGAGTAGCTATATAGATAAGTGAGAGGGTGCATGACTGGCTACATGGGTGAGTCGTGGCTGTGTGAGTGTGTGCATGTGTGAGTTAGTAGCTGCTTGACTGCTATATGGATGAGGGAAAGGATGCATGAATGCCTGTGTGGGTGTGTGAGTGGGTGTTGAGTGGCTATATAGGTGTGTTAGTGGGTATTTTAGTGGTTGTATGAGTGAGCGACAGGTTACATGAGTGGTTGTATGGATGGAGAGTGGGTGTATGAGTGCCCATATGAGTGAGTGAGGGTGTATGAGTGGCTGCATGAGTAAGAAGCTATATGAGTGGTTATGTGGATGAGTGAGAGGGTGGATGAGTGGCTATATGGCTAAATGAGTGAGTATGTAAGTAAGTTCATCGGTGAGTGAGTGGCTGTATGAGTGAGTGAGTGGGTATGTGACTGACTGTGAGAGTGAGTGAGAGGAGAGGATGTATGAGTAGCTATATGGGTGAGTGAGAGGGTGGATCAGTGGCTATATGTGTGAATGAGTGGGTCTGTAAGTGCCTGTATGGGTGAGTGAGTGTGAGTGTGTGAATAAAAGTATTTGTATATGGGTGAGTGAGTGTGAGTAAAAGTATTTGTATACAATAGGTTGTTTGAGTGACAGTATGGGTGAGTAGGAGGGTGCATACGTACCTGTATGGGTGAGTGACGGGGTGTTGAGTGGCTATATAGGTGAGTGAGTGAGTGAGTGAGTGAGTGAGTGAGTGACTGAGTGAGTGACTGAGTGACTGAGTGAGTGAGTATATGAGCGGTTGTATGAGTGAGTGACAGGGTACATGAGTGAGTGCATTGGTGAGTGAGTAGGTACATGAATGGGTACATGGTTGAGTGAAAGAGAATGCATGAGTGACTGCATGATTGAGTGAGAAAGTATGTGATCAATTCAATAGATCAGTGAGTGGTTGTGTGAGTGGTTTCATGCATGAGTGAGTGGGTTCATGAGTGACTGTATGGGTGAGTAAGTGTATGAATGAGTGGCTATATGGGAGAGTGAGTAAATATATGGATGAGTTAAAATTAGTTGCCAGAGCTCAACAAAGCAACAATACATTCCATGAGTGTTTTCTATCATCATAAGAAACTGGTTGGAAGGAATATCAAGTGTTCTTTACACATAAAGAACTTCTTCATGAGTATGTAAATATTCCTGAGGCATTAGATGTATCTTGATACATCTAGGCATATATTACTCCAAAACCTGTTGTAAAAGAAAAACAATAGAACTAGAAGTCAGTATTTGGGAAACATAACAGTGCACATGCCGTGACAGTATATCAATCAATATAGTAAACCATGTCATTTTCCCTTTTTACTGTTTACACCATAAAAAATTTACTATATGAAGCTTTTTCCTATTTACACCATAAACAATGTACTATATGAAGCTTCATTCTTGAACAGTGAGGTAAAAACAATTTATATGGATTGCTGTAAAATCACTGTAAATAAGTGACACTATGCATTGCGCTCACTCCAATTCATGCAAACAGTTGTGTGCCTACACTTACTATAGTAATGTAAACAAATGTACCTTAAAACCTTTCCCTTTATTATAATATACCTGGTACAGAACTACTAATAATAGAAACTACACTTGAATTTTGGAGATCCTTTTCAGAATATCACCCCTAGTAGGCCGAATAACGATGATGGGCGATGTAGATGAAATACAATACATTAATTTTTTATCAAGACCAGGTACATAGAAGCTTGGTTGAAGAAATAAGAGGTGACAATTTCATAGTTTAAAGGTAGTTTTGGTATCAATTGAAGATTGCTGTGATTTCATTGTGTCCAAACTGTTGCAGCCTTTTATTAGAGCGTAGTATACATATGCAATATTGACTACTCTGTGAAACACAAAAGGACAGTTGAACTTTGGAGAACTTTTTCAAAACATCACACCTGATAGGCCGAATCATGTCTAAAACATTGACGATTCATGTACAAGAAACCACATCTATTATTTTACCCGAAAAATACTCATTAAAACTTTAGTTGAAGAAACAAGAGGTAAGAATTTTGTAGTTTGAAAGGCAGTTTTGGTTTGAATGTAAGGTTGATGTCATTGCATTCTGCCCATCTACTTTCACTCTTTGAATAGACAGTATAGTCTCCATATGATATATTAACTCCTTCGTGAAAGATAATATCTATAGTACTGAAAGTTCTGCCACAAATTGCATTTTGTCCTGCTTTGAAGTTTGTAATTTCAGCTTTCTGCTCTAGATCATTGTAACACTAATGTAAGTTATTTCCTAGTTCTTTGCAAATGCAACGTAAACATAACATCTGATCAACAATTTGTGCAGGACATATTTTGGTTTGTGCTTTTAACCGATCTGTCAAATGGCACAGTTTTGCAATCTGGTAGTGTTAAATAAAGAAATCGCTCAGAATATATTTGAGTGGTGGATGTAAATGAGAAATCTTCACAGTCATGATTCCACTTGTAAGTCAGTCCAAAAAAAGCCGTCAATATGTACTTCTTCTTCTTCTAGTACTCTAAGTATGACCACTATAAATTATTGTGTGCATTGTTGACTGTTAAGAGTAAATATTAGTTATCCACTACATATATCTAAAACATCTAGAATGCCTGAAGAAAAATGCTTTACAGATCTGTCACCGAGTAAATGATACAGTGCAAAACACAATCTCTTATCTGTTTTTTTCTTCAATTTGATTTACAAGATGTGGTAAATGAAACAATACACTAAGAACAATATTAGCATAGCAGTTGACACCAGAACTGTTTTCCAACTGATATCCTACAATATCTCTCTAATTGTTAAATTTTGTCTTCTTAAGGCCTTCTAGTATGTGGTCATTTGCTTTCTTTTCTTGAAAATTTGTCATCTGTTTTGTAAGCATACGTTTTGGACAGATTGCCCATTCCTCATAAATAGGGCACTGACCTAAAAGAGGAGCATATAGACATTTTAACCGATTGTACTCTCTTACACAACTTGCATCAGCACTAATTTTCTTATCATCATATTCAACTAAAAACAAACTGGACAATCTTCCACCTCAGTATAATGCTACATATGACATATTTTCTGTAAATACTATACTTCCAATATTAATACAATCTGCGTCTACCCTAAAACCTTGAGATCTATGGATAGTTACAGCATTTGCCATAGACACTGGAAACTGTTGCTGCTGCACATATAAGTCCTTTACAAGCAAATAAATGTACAATACATCGGCCAATCTGCGTCATGCCAACAACCTGATCAAATTTTATGGATAAGTGTTCAACTCATCCCTATTTGAAAATGTTCTGAAATCAATAACTTTGCCCATAGCACCGTTTATTAACCCTTACTACACATTTAAATTACACCACAAAGCTCTACACTTTTTTGCACACAGATAAAAACTTTTCTAATCATGCAGTCCTCATCACAAACTTCTCCAAAGAATCTAATTTTGCTTGTAGTTTGTAGTTTCTCAGTTAGTAGTAGTGGTACTCCTTGGTGTTCCATTTTATCGATAGCTGTAATTTCCTAAATATCTTCTTTCTCCAGCTTCAGTAATTATTCATTGAAGTTGGACTCTTGAAGTTTATCATCAGCTGTGCTCTTGTGTTGTCAGACTTCCAAAGCACAGTTCCCCTTCTTTCTCCAAACTCCTAAACTGAGGTCCTTCAGAATATATACATAATCCACATCAGATGGTTGCCACATGTTCTGCACTGGTTCCTTGTATTCAAAGTTTAACCAAATATTTACATTGCCGATGCTTCCTAAAGAATTCTTGTTTAATTATGAAGAAGTGTCTTGAAAACAAGCTGTCCTTTCACAGGGGTGAATTGCAGTAGATCATAAAGACACTTAAATGCTTGCCTCCAAAGAGCACGTCATACTCTAATTTTAAAATCTGTTGTGCTCTCAAGTTCAGTTTCTTCAATACTCTTGAACCCTCATGACAAGCTTCACCAGATAACTTCTGGTATTCCAGCGTATTGTCAATGTTCAACAGGTAGCATAAGTAGTTGATCTAAAGTAATTTATTTAATGTTGTGTGCAGCTCATCCAGTTGTTGTTAAAACTACATACGATAATTTTGATAACGTAGTCCTCTGTAGATAAGCAGTGAGTACTTTAATTAAAAAGCTTTTCCCAGTGCCAGCTTGACCAAGCTTTACCAGATAACTTCTGGTATTCCAGAGTATTGTCATGTTCAACCGATAGCATGCATAGTTGGTGTAAAGTAATTTGTTTAATGTTGTGTGCAGCTAATCCAGTTTGTGCTGTTACTACACATGAACAATTTGATTCAGTAGTCCTCTGTAGATAAGTGGTGGATACTATAATTAAAAAACTTTTCCCAGTGCCAGCTAGACCAGTAGAATTGGCTTAAATAAACAGCATTCACAGTTCTTTCTTCTTGTGCAGAAATCCATTTTCTATTTTATCTTTTACTGCAATATACATTTCTTTCTTTTCATTGTTCAGTTGTGCTACGAAGTGTTCGAAATCCACACTTTGCACTCTTGCTTGTTGCATTGCAGCCTCGACCTCAATCATTGCTATAGCTGATTCATTTTAAATAATTGTCTGTCCCAGTGGATCTTGACTCAGTGGTGCAGAACTTTGTCTGCTTTATGAACTCTCCTTAGCAACTTCAGCAACAATGGTTTCTTCCTGTTCAATCTCATCTTTCAACATTTGCAAGTAGTTTGAAAAGACTGGGCATTGAATACTGTATTTTACAGCATTGAAAGAGCCTTCATACCAGTCATAGTCTCCAAGTAGTTCTTATTGAGAACACCATGGCTTGAACAATTTTAGAAGTGACAACTAGAAAAACTCTCCTCTGTCTGCAGTTTGGCAACTCAGTTTTTTGTAGTTAATTAAATTTCATGTTCTATGTCTCACTAAACCACCATAACATCCAACTACCACATATTTTCCTTCTTCTATGTTTTCTGTTACATTTTTTTTGTGTCTGTAGTACTGAAGTACTTCATAAATGCACGTCTTCTAGATGTGGACCCCTTCCTGGATAGTATGTATCCAACATTTTTACCCTCACAATGTCTGCACTTTCCGGGTCAAACTCTGCTAGATACTGAATTTCTGGATAAGACTTCAACACTCTATTCCATGTATTTGCTAGGCCTTGACTTACCCAAAACAATTCCCCATGACTTTGAGAACAAACTGGTCGAACTCAGCAAGTCATAGCACTTATAGGAGCCCATCTCTCTGTGGGAAAGCATTTTCAAGCTGAAGCTGTACAATTTCCTATATAGACATTTTTTTGCAAAAATATCCTCCCACATCTCCTTCAGCTCTGTCTTCTCTGATTTTGTAATGTATGGAGTGATGTCCTGAACAACAGCAATTGAGCTGACTGTAACAAGTTGTAGATCAATATTTTTATTCAACATGTTCAGAATCACAAGGTTTTAGTTATTTATGTATTTAGAGGCCTCTGTTCTCCTCAGGTTGTATATGTTATTCCGTGATTTCAGAGTCAATGTATGTCTGACTGCAGACAAAAAACTGTTCACTCTTCCTTGTGAAATCACAGGTTGTGAAATCAACATCTCCTGTAAAAAATTCCTTTGCATTTGTATTTTCGATGACAGTACTCCCACATATATGAGTCTGAAACCATAGAACTTGCTGTCTCAAGCCCTTTTCACCAGCATCTCTTGGGATGGTGCATGTCACAAACTGTTGTATGAAAGGCAAGACAGACTGATCACAGTCTGTTTCAAACTTTGGCACACCTTTTATCCATAACAGCATGTGAATATGAGGAGCACCTCTGCTTGGTTGTCTTTGGGTCAAAAGAAAAGAGTAGATGCACCAAGAGGAGGATTATTTTTGATGTAGATGAAAGACATCATGGCTTGAAACCTGTGGTTAAAATATCTGCAAACAATTGAAGGATCTAAGGAGCAAAGTTCTCCTGCTGTCTTCACTTTGATGACTTTTATGTTTGAGTTACCTTCTCGCAAAAATTCAAGCATGTCATCCCAGGCGTTCTCAACACAACTGAGGGCCCTATTTACGAGAAACTAATGCAGCGCTGTGCCGTAAGTCATTTGCTGCGCCACCCTGCGTTAGTTTTGAAGTACAGGGATGCAATATTTTTACAACAATATGTTGCATCTCTGTGCACTTCCCTAAGCTGGAGCACAAACCGCTGTCATGCGCCGGCGGAGGCACCCTTGAACTATGGTGCAAGGATGCCTGCATTGTGGGGGATAGTTTTTGTGCAGTAAGGGGCACCTTTCTGCACAAAAACAATCAATTTAGGTGGTTTCCTCTTCCACCGCATGCTGTAGAATGCAGCGCCCATTGAAAGAGGAAAAAATGAGGAGAAATAAAAAATTGTCTCCTCGTTGTGCCTCGCTACGCCACCCCTGTGGTGACATGGCATTCTGATACATTTCCAGGTTTACAATTGCTCGTGAACCTGGAAATGCATCAGTGTACATGGTTATTGCGTAGGAACACCCACAGTAACACCCATGTCATGCCTGTAACAAGCAAAGTCGTGGATAAAATGGACAATATTTACAGGCACACCTAAAGCCATGCAGGGTGGCTATAGGTGTGCTTGTAAATATCATGCAAAAGATACACAAACGATGGACGGAATGCAGAACAAATCAAAACATTCAACCCCAGTCAAGAGATCTGGGTTAAATCCATCATTCTTTTGCTCACCATGCCACCCCAGTTTGAACCTGGCCATATGCAAATCAGTCTTGCCTCATGGGAACAGTCCAGCCCGAACTGCCAAGCCAGGTCCTCTCTGGACCGTAAACAAGCATCCTAGTACCGGTTTCGGGGTTTTACCCCTCATCAGCCAGGATAGCTTGATTCCAGTGGCACAGTGAGCCCAGGACCCACATCTGGGCATACCTGGCACACTTAGGGCGAGAAAGCAAAAGACACACCAGTGATGAACGGAATGCAGAACAAATCAAAACATTCACCCCCAGTCAAGAGATCTGGGTTAAATCCATCATTCTTTTGCTCACCATGCCACCCCAGTTTGGTCCTGGCCATATGCAAATCAGTCTTGACCCTGTGCCTCATGGGAACAGTCCAGCCCGAACTGCCAAGCCAGGTCCTCCCTGGACCAGAAACAACCATCCTAGGACCGGTTTCGCAGTTTCACCCCTCATCAGCCAGGATAGCTTGATTCCAGTGGCACAGTGAGCCCAGGACCCCCGTCTGGGCATACCTGGCACACTTAGGGCGAGAAAGCAAAAGACACACCATTGATGGACGGAATGCAGAACAAATCAAAACATTCACCCCCAGTCAAGAGATCTGGGTTAAATCCATCAATCTTTTGCTCACCATGCCACCCCAGTTTGGACCTGGCCATATGCAAATCAGTCTTGACCCTGTGCCTCATGGGAACAGTCCAGCCCGAACTGCCAAACCAGGTGCTCCTTGGACCAGAAACAAGCATCGTAGGACCGGTTTTGGGGTTTCATCCCTCATCAGCCAGGATAGCTTGATTCTAGTGGCACAGTGAAAACAGGATCCACGTCTGGGCATACCTGGGGCACTTAGGGCGAGAAAGCAAAAGACACACAATTGATGGACTGAATGCAGAACAAATCAAAACATTCACCCCCAGTCAAGAGATCTGGGTTAAATCCATCATTATTTTGCTCGCCATGCCACCCCAGTTTAGACCTGGCCATATGCAAATCAGTCTTGACCCTGTGCCTCATGGGAACAGTCCAGCCCGAACTGCCAAGCCAGGTCCTTCCTGGACTGGAAACAAGCATCCTAGGCCCGGTTTCGGGGTTTCATCCCTCATCAGACAGGATAGCTTGATTCCAGTGGCACAGTGAGCCTAGGACCCAAGTCTGGGCATACCTGGTGCACTTAGGGCGAGAAAGCAAAAGACACACACTTGATGGACAGAATGCAGAACAAATCAAAACATTGGGTGCAGGGTCAGGACTGATTTGCATATGGCTGGGTCCAAACTGGAATGGCATGGTGAGCAAAAAAACAATTGATTTGGGCCCAGATCTTTGTACTGGGGTGAATGTATGACATTGTTCTGCATTCTGTCCATCAATTGTTCTTTTTGCATTTGTCACCCGAGTGGTACGGGTATGCCCAGACGTGGGTCCCGTGCTCTCCATGCCACTGGAGTCAAGCTATCCTGGCTGATGACTGCTGAAAGCCCGAAACCGGTCCTAGGATGGTTGTTTCCAGTCCAGGGATGACCTGGCCTGGCAGTTCGGGCTGGATTGTTCCCATTGGGCACAGGGTCAGGACTGATTTGCATATGGCTGGGTCCAAACTGGACTGGCATGGTAAGCAAAGAAACTATGGATTCAGGCCCAGATCTCTATACTGGGGTGCATGTATGACATTGTTCTGCGTTCTCTCCATCAATTGTTCTTTTTGCATTTGTAAATATCATGCAGCGGGTTGTACCGCTGGTGCTTCAAGTAATGTGATGTACAAGTGGCACAAGTTGTGTGTGAAACCAAGTAGGTGCACCTAGGTTTCTCAACATACATTTCAGTTCTCCATGACGGCGATACCAATACTCTTTAGTGCCCCATTGGCACGCCAACAAATTAATCAAGTTGTACTCCAAGTTTACGTCCTTTCTATGAACTTTGCCAATGAATTACTTTGCAGACAGACCAAAACTCCTGTTTTTAGTATATAGTGAACAGCACATGAAAGTCCAGAGAAGTCACTCTCAGCGAGAAGATGGAATATGTGGGAATACACTGTCAAAATATTGGATCCACTGAGTATAATCTTGTTGACAGGTATTCAGTTGATGGTATCTGTACAGGGCAGTCATCAAACCGGTCACCTTCTCCCAGTAGGAAACAGCTGTGGAAAACAGCAAGCTTCTAAACTTCTCTCCCATACACACATGGTAGCTCCTTATGTTTGCTTGATTTGAAAGAGATCAAGAGCATCACCGATAACTTCTTTAGAAATGCTGAGGATGGATGCTATAGTGTTCATAAATCTCTTCTGATCTCAATCAATCCACTTTTTAATCTGTCCACTTGATGGGGACATGTCAGATTATTTGATTTTTTGTAGGCACACCATTTGCTAGTCTGATAACTGGTTCATGATCCTCCCTGTGTAAACCAAAAGTTTAAAAATTCTGTTTAAAATCTAAAGGTAAATAGACAACTCATTATTTAAGGCCCCTCTGAAGGTCAGTTGGTGGCAACTTTCTTGTGTTAGGCTCCATACGAACTAAAGCCTGAAATGGATGTACACATTTTATGAGAATGGATTCCTAAATGTTTACATCTTGTAGTTGTTGTGGAATAGAAACTAGTTCTAACTTGTTTTGTACTGATCGAGCTGGCTTCTTGTTTTCCTCTATTTATCGTAGCATATACCTTGCTATGTGAACAACTCAAACCGTTCTTCTACAAATAAATGAACACAAATTATTGCTACTTATCTCTATTTTCCAGTTCAACGCTTGAGGATACAACTACTTTGCGAGTTTGGCTTTTGTAGTGAGTATGTCGACAACAAATACAAACACAATTTGGTTTCTCAAAATGAACTCTGTCAAACTTCCTAATCTCTTCTGTAAAGTTATCAACACTAATACCTGTCTCCCGTCCCTCTACACCTGCACTTAGCAACTCTTCATTTTCTCTGAACTCCTGTTGAGGACCAAAGAAATGAAACTGAACATCTACACAAACTTCTGCTATATCTGCTACTGTGCCATGCAAAAGACCTCTCTTAGTTTCTCCTAAACATAGGGAAGGAGTTTTGATATAATAAAGCTGCTTCCTAACTTAATTTTGCATTTTAGAATGATGAACAGCCAACATTCTAAAGTTATGAAAAGTGCTTGTACACACTTTCTTTGGAAGACATGCAAGAGAATGCCCTTGTAAATTACTATACTTCCTTACTTTACATTTATCTAATCCTTGCAAAGCCACAATTTTCTGTTTCAGACTTTTGCTTGGAAACGTACGGAGGAAAGTTCTCCATATATCAATTGATTCCTGCTGTGCAATACTGCTACAGTTTCATTTGTGTAAAGGGGCCTGTCTATGTCTTCCCTGTACCTCTTCAGCTATCACTTGCTCTACATTCCTTTGAATGATCTCCTCTTGTGGAATGGGAGTACCATCCTTTGCCTCATAATATCGACCAGTTGTTTAAACTGCATACACTAATGTGTTTTCTTGAAAGTAGCTTTCTTCATTAAAGAAAGGTTCATTACTGGAAGTATGGTTCCATTCGCCACTGAATATTTTACAAAAATTAGTTCTTTTAACCAGCCTGTTTTTCTGGCTTTTACTCTTCTGTTTTATCCAGTGTTCTCATTCTCTTTCCAATTAAAATAAACAGTTTATGCTTCGAGGCAAATGCTTTATCTTCTAAACTTACTATGTGTTCTTTTTGCTTGTAAGCTACTGTTCTTCTCTTAAACTGCATTACATTTCTTTGCAATTTATATTACCCTACTTCCAAACATTCTTCTTAATATGTCTTTGTATTATTTCTGCCTTACTGTCAGATCAGTTGTTCTCTTAAAACTTTTTCCACTTTGAACATGAGTCACTACTTTTCGTTTCTGAGGTCTTGGAAAAGCTTCCTTTTTATTCACCTCAATTTCCACATTTTTCATTGTTCTTGACACTGTTTTAAGAAACACCTTATTTCTTTTACCAGCAGATAGTTTTTTTCCTCTGTACCATCTGTGCACCATCTTGTTTTTTCTTCTCAGTTGTTTGCTGGTAGTACTGTTTCTTTTGTGCATTTCTCATCTGTTCCTGTTTTTGTCATCTTAAAATCTTCTCTTTGAACACAAGTCGATTTCTAAAATAAAAATATAGTATATATTTTACATTACATTCTTCACACAAGTAAATACCCACATAATTCATTATGTCAGTATTTGATTACATTATATAGATATTAAATATAGGAGTGGTACTTCCTGTCATTCTATATGTCTTACCTTGCAAACAGATATCATCCTGTCCTATGTACCTACAGCCTCCCTTAGAGATGTAGAAAAACGGTGGTTTAAGGCTTGGCAAAGAGGCTTTAAACGTGAAGTCAACTTGGGCCTAAATCGGCACACACAGGCTCTGTAGCACCAGCCTTGAGACATATTTAAAGGGCTACTTCTTTTGATGGGTAAGTTGATTGTGTCAGTATCTGAGTACATATTTAAGTGAGTGTAACAGTCTCTATGTTGGTATGTGACTGTATGTATATCAGTATATGAGTTGCTCTCTTAGTTTTTCTATGCATTTGTAAAACTGAATGCAAGTGAATGCATGGATTGCCTACTGGCTGTGTTGGTGAGTATTAGGGTATGCAACTGTGTTTTCAACTGGCTCTGTAACCGCTGGATACATAAGAGTGTGTGAGTAAATATCTAAATATCTCTCTCTCTGACTGGGGATCTGTGTCTCTCTATGCTTCTATAAAAAGGATTATGAGTTGCATAATCAAAATTGGGTATCAGCTAGTATGTTATTAGCAGAGGCCCAATCTTCCAATCTATGGGGTGGTATACGTTGGTGCCGCCATAGATCAGACGGTGCGAGCAGCACACAGGACTGAGTCGGGACTGCAGCCGTCAAAGATGTACTTCCATTTCTGATGTGTGGGGAGATAGAATTCTTCTTACTTACTTACTTGAGTGGGCCATTATTTATTTGTTCCTCGCCCTAGGAGCGGAAGATGGTGCGAGCAGCGCACGGGGCTGAGCCAGGAGAGGGGAGATGCCGGAGATCAGACGGTGCGAGCCGCCTACGGAGCTGAGCCGGGACTGAAGAGCCATGGGAGCCGCCTGAGTTCCCCGGCCAGAACACCCGCCAGCCCTCGGAGTCGGTCTCCGTTGCCGCCCATGCCTTCTCTATCAGTGCCATGAGGGGTGAGGACTACACCACCCACCAGCCCTAGCTGCGTGCACACCGTTACCTGTCACCAGTTACACCAGAAGGCACACTAAACAAGGCCAGGGCTCCCGCAGCCAAGACCCATCCACACCCGTTCGAGCCAGAAGGAGGCTGTGCTGGGCCCGCGACAAACCTTGAAGGTACTTGTTCATTGTCTATACTTTTGACTTTTAGACTTCATTTCTCAAAATGAGCAAACGAAAGGGAACAACAGAGAAGCCAGGGGGTGGTGTTGCAGGTACGTTGGACGCCTTTCTCACGAGGGCTGAGTTTGTCTTATCGCATGAAATAGAATTGACAGAGCGACTGCTTTCTTTAGACTCTCTCATGCAACAAAAGCGCTCCTCCCTTGGTATCTCTCGCACTTCTAGCACTTCTAATACTGTCAGTACGGAGCTTCTACTAGTGCTTCCACTAGTGAGTTCTACAAAGCAGCTTGCCTCCAACTCGGCTGTTGGCATTTCTTCTGTCCCTTCTGCCCCTTCTGCCTCTCCCGGAGCGATACCACCTGGTACTATAGTGACCAGGGCCAAGTCAGTACCATCTCAGCCGGTCCCAGGTCAAAGTGTACCTCGATTCAAGGGAAGAAGGGGGGGGTGGCCCCACTAAGCAAAAACTTGCAAAAGGACCCTGTCCTGGGAAACGACCTAGGACAGATGATCTGGATGCGGGCCAATTAGAGCCTGCCAATTTAAGGGACCCAGACACTCTCGCTATACCTATACCTATGCCTATACCTATAAATTCACATGAGGAGGACCTTTTGAAGCGGATAGAGGCCATGGTTTCCATTTTATTGAACCCTGTCTTGCATAAACTAACTAGAATAGAAGAAAGGCTATCACTACTGAAGGTTGGTTCCAGATAGCCATGTCTCACCATTCTTCTGGGCCCACAGCGTCCACAGTGGGGTCAGCTTGCCATACAGCGAAGGGAGCTGAATTGACTACTAATAATATTAATAACACACAAGGTGAAACTCTAGGAACCAGAAGGGATCGGAAGAAGAATTTACCCTTGGCTGTAGCTTCCATTAGACCTACTCCTTTTACTAATCCGCAACTGGATCAAAGGGGGGGGGAGGTGATAAAGCAGTCAATCAAAGACAGTATATGAACAATGAGAACCACCCTATCCATCTCCCCCGACAGCAATGCCATTAGTAATAGTACTGAGAAATGTCCCACCTTTGAGGGAGGGCCAAGTGGAAACTACTCTGCAGCTGATAGACAAGTCCCTTCATTGGTTGAATTGTTATGTAGTGGGCCCTAGTAGTGGGGTCCCATACCTAGCAAATCAAATCATTATGGCCAGAAGGGCAGGGTGGGTGGGTGCATCCCATAAAACTTCCTTTGGCAACTGCATTGTGATTAATTTAAATAATTCTTATGTCGTAAAACTTCTTATGGATCATTTTTCCAGATTTCCTCCCGTTGGGACGCAGATTATCGGAGTTACGCTAGGTTATTTTTATAGGCCACTTTCACTTCCTGTGATGGGACATCACTTCACATTAGGAAAAACCTAGGAATTCTGAATGAGACGAACAACCAGGGAATCCCGCTGGAGAATAGATTTGCCCCCCTTTCAGGGTTAGATCAGTGCTATTGACTTCCAGAGAGCAGAGAGATGGGGCAGGCGGTACCGCCCATAACAAGTCTCACAAATTAAATTAATGGAGAAGTGACTATAACCCCTAGTAACACTATAAGTAGGCTGTCAGAGGTAATAAGACTAGCATCCTGGAATGTCGCAGGCATTGTAAACAAACTTGGGGATGCCCAATGGCTCAGTCTGTGGCAAGACAATGACATCACCTGCATTCAAGAGACCTGGGCCACAGAAGCTATCTTTGTAAACAGTTATCGCTCTTTCCAAACAAAAGCCACTCCGTCCCCATCGGTAAGCGCAAAGGGGGGAGTAATCACCTTAATTCCATATACACTATCAGTAAAAGTAAAGATGATGGAAAGAACTTCCCCAAATGTTCATCTCATGATCTTAGAGTTTACGAACCGAGATCAATGGCTTTTAATACATTTTTATAATAATAATTTTGGCATAAATAGCATTAAAATCTTGGATGAAGTGAACAGTGCCATTGACAAGGCAACTATTTATATTAACAAAAAGGTGGCACTTAATATTCTATGGTTGGGAGACTTTAATCTACATCCGTGCAAACACAATTTAGAGATGGTTTGTGGTGGTGGGGATATGAGGGGCAATCCTGTCCATCACATTCGCATAATACTTATGGAAACTCTCTTAATACCTTAATGTCAATAAGAAATATGGTTATGGTCAACAAGTTAGTCTCTAGAAATGATACCCTATTGCCAACGTTTCGTAGGGCTCACCAGGATTCGACAATTGACTTTATACCGGTCTCAAATCTGTTAAATTTTAGATGTAGTAAATTAACTACTGAATTCAATATTTTTAGTGATCATGCGATTTTAATGTGTGAAATTAAATTTATCAAGAAGTGGGCGACAAACCCTCAGTTAACTGGTCAACCAATATTAGCAAGGTGAAATGAATAACATCTGAAGTGGCCAAAAATTGATAAAAAGAAGGTTATACCAAAAATTATCAGGAGTGCTCTTCCCACCATTGGTATTTGTTTAGATCCTGACAACGACCCCCAGTCGGTGGTATCTTCCTTTGCAGACTTTTTAGAATGTATAAGGACATCACTTGCCACGACTAACAAGCTGAAAAGAGAGAAGGGCAGGTTTGACTCTACTTGTTCCCAGAAAAAGAAAGCGCTTATTAAAGCTTTAGGGGTCAAGCCTAGAAATATGTCAGAAATTTCTATACTTAGAAGGGAATATAAAGCGGAGAGGAAAAATAGGGAAATGGAATTTAAAATAGAAATCTGGGCAAATTTAGAGCAGGCCTCGGCCTCAGGCAACTCAAAGGAGTTCTGGGGAATAATAAATGGCCCGCATTTTAAAACTCCAAATAACCCAGTCCTTGATGTTAATGTGGGGGAGGGGAATTGGGTGGCTCATTTCATAGGCATTTTTTCCCCAACTGATTATGTATCACCATCAGTAACCTTTACCCCGGAGATTTATCTTTCATTAAAATATAATGAAGTCAGGAATGGGATTGAGGCATGCAGCAGTGGGAAAGCCCCGGGGCCTGATGGTGTCCCAATGGATTTTTTCTTTGAGAACATGGATATATGGGTTCCCTATTTTAACTAAAGTTTTTTTTAAATCGCCATAGTGGGCCCCCCAAGTCCTGTAAAACAAGTATTATTGTCCCCATTCATAAAAAGGAAGACAAAAATAGTCCAAAAAATTATCGACCGATCTCGCTGATTGATACGACGGCCAAACTCATGGGCTGCCTACTTTTAACGAGACTAGAGGCATGGGCGTGGAGTAAAAACATCTTAATGGAGTCCCAATATGGATTCCAAGAAGGAAAAGGAACAATAGACCAATGCCTGAATCTGTCATTGATCATGGATAGATTTGTCAGGGCTAAGGGTGGGAAGAACTATCTTGCCTTTATGGACTTATCCGCAGCTTTCGACTGTGGGTCCCACTCTAGACTCTGGCAGATAATGTAGATGGGAATAGATCAGGCATCGGTGGACTTCATCAGGCAGTTGTATTCTGACGCCTCCTCCTCAGTCCGCTATGGGAGGAACGGGGAGTGTACCCGCTCATTTAAGATCTTGAGAGGGGTAAGACAAGGCTGCATCCTGGCACCATTTTTATTTTCCATCTATACTAATGGGGTGGGAAAACATCTCGAGGGTGCAGCCTTGGACGTCCCAGTGCTTGCTAACCATCAGCGGTTACCAATGCTAGCATATGCGGACGATGCCGTATTGATGGCGAGAACTGGGACGGGGCTCCAGTATCGTATATCTGCCTATGCAACTTTCATGGAATCATTAGATTTAAAGGTCAACCAGAGAAAATCTTTTATTATCATTGTGGGGGGGGGGGGGGAGACATGACAGACCTCCTTCTGCTTTTTATGGACTCCGGTAAGATTGAGGTAATGAACTCGTTCCCCTATTTAGGAGTCCTTTTTGATAGAAATCAATCATGGTCTCAACTATTAGAGGGAAGAGCATTGGGCATGCAGAGAAACCTTATGGCACTGAAAACATTCTCCAAAAGGCTGGGAGTCAAACCTCTGATCCCAATGAAAAACATTTACAATGCCAAAACGAAGGCGGCAGCAGTACATGGTACAGCGATATGGGGGATGGCAGCCTGTGATACTCTGCAGTCCATAGAGAACAATTTTTTTAAGTCCTTTACTTCCGTTCCACAGTCATACTCAAACTATGTTTTACATATGAAATTGACTTTACCATACATCATTGACATAATTAAAATGGCACCACTGCTACTGTGGCACTCTATCTGGTGCAGGGTGACAGTCCCCCTCACGCAAACTTGATAACACTCATTCTAAAGTCAGATAATTACAGTAGGGTTAAGTGGCTACAGTATGTGGAGTCGGAATTATCTGCCATTGGTTTAAGGCACCATTTTAAAGACCCCTCTCCTTGTAAGTCCATGTCTAAGCAAAAACAGGTTGAGATATTCATCTTGAGGGCTTAATATCTGAGAAAAGAAAAAAACTTCCACACCCAGACGGCTCGTATGTATGATCTAACACCAGTGTTGATGGAGGGAAGTTTTCTGTATCTGGTGGATGTCACACTCTCACACCACAAATACATTTTACTGAGATTTTGCTTAAATATGATCCCGTTGATGATAGGATTTCCAGGGAAGCAATATAAACATTCCGATCTCTCAGTATGTCCTTGTGACAACAAGTCCCCACAAAATGATCTCCACGTTTTGTTTTTTTGTGGTTTTTATTGTCAAGAACGACACAAATTGATTGTGCCAATTCGTAAGAGTCACAATTTTTAATGTTGCCGTGTAGCTCTGTTTTTCCTCAAAACCTTGCAGAACTCTTATGTTTGTTTTTCTCTATCCTCATTTCTCTGGGCATGTCTGAAAAAAAGAAAGCAGTTGGGCCCTTAAGATATAGCAGGATGGCTTATCATGTTTTTATTGTATTCGTATTGATGAATTAGATTTTATGATATAATGAATGTTTGCATTATTTTTATTCCTGGGTTAATGATAAGTTTTTACTATGTCTTTTAAAAACTGTGTCTGTAAACACTTTTATGATCTTATGAGTAAGATCGAATAAAGGATTTTCAGTGAGTGAGTTGCAGCATTCGATAGGAGACTTGATGTATAACTAGGCATAGCTGTAAGTCTGTAAGTGTGCATGCAACTCAGTAAAACTTCAAAATACATATCTCTTACCTTTTAAGCACATACCACCCTCCCTATCACCTACATACAATCTACTTTACTGGTAGCATATGTGTAGTAGAAGAAGAGTTTAAAGATTGGCTAAAGTGTTATAAATACCAAGTCGACTTGACAATAAAATTGCACAAAAACAGGCTCTGCAGTAGCAGACACAAGACATGTTTAAAGGACCTTTCTGTGGATGGGTAACTTGATTGTGTCAGTATTTGAATACATATGTGAGTAAGTGTATGAGTTTCTCTGTGGGTGTGTGACTGGATGTCTAGCTAACTATATCAGTGTATGAGTGGCTCTTTCAGTAATTCTATACACCTGTAAAACTATTTGTAAGGAGCTCCATGGATTGCTTGCTGGCTATGTATGCAACTGCCTCTGTTACTGCTGGATACATAAGGACTGTTTGTGTGAAAATGTCAGTGTGAGACTAGGAGTACTAGTGACTCTATCCTTTTACAGTTAGGTATGTTAGTTGTAGTATGGGTAGGAGAGTGGATTTATAACTGGGCATATCGGTCTGCAGGTGCGCACATAACTCAATCAAACTTGTAATGACATTGTCTTACCTTTTAAGCTAATAGCTCCCGGACCTATAGCCTACCTACAGCCTATCCCAGGAGTGACTTATATCTAGTAGAATAGGTGTTTAGGGATTAGTAACCTGTTTTGAATGTGAACTCGGCTTAGCAGGGAAACTGCATATACACGCTCTACTGCAGTAGGCCTAATATATGTTTAAAGGCCTAGTCGTCTAGATGAATGACTTGTTAGTGTCAGTTCTTCAGTACAACATGCTTTATATTTTAAGCACATAGCTCCCTACCCTATGGGCTACCTACAGCTTGCCTTAGGGGTGACTTATGTATAGTAGAGGAGGAGTGTAAGGCTTAGCAATGTCTTTTGAATGTCAAGTCGGCCTACCAAGATAATTGCATATAAATACTCTACAGTAGCTGGCCCAAGACATGTTTAAATGCCTTCCTGTCTCCATTAATGACTTGTTAGTGTCAGTTCTTCAGTACATATCTGAAAGAATGTCTTAGTGCCTATGTGGGTGTCTCATTTAATAGCTCGGTAAGTCTGTAGGTATATGTGTGGCACTCTTAGTTACTCTATTGGTCTCTCAATCAGTATATGAGTAGCTCTATGGATTTCTTACTGGCTGTGTTAGGGATTATTGGGATATTTAACTATGTTTGTAACTGCCTCCATTAGTGCTGGCTACATCAGACATGTGTGTGGATGTAAGTGCAAGTTTAAGTTCCTCTGTCACTGTTTGACTGGGTGTATCAGTGGCTTCATTCTTTTACATAGGTGTGTGATTTGTACTATGGGTTTGAAAGTGCCTTTATAACTGGACATATGAGTCTGCAAGTGCACATGTAACTCAATCAAACTTGAAACAACATGTGTTATCTTTTAAGCACATAGCTTCCTGTCCCATGGCCTGTCTACAGCCTACCTTAGGAGTGAGTTATTTGTACTAGAGCTTTAAGGCTTAGCAACATCTCTTGAATGTGAAGTCAGCCTAGCAGGATAACTGCTTACACAGGCTCTACAGCATGCCGAAGACATGTTTAAACGCCTACTTGTCTCCATGAGAAACATATTAGTGTCAGTTCTTCACTATACATCTGAAAAAGTGTTTCAGTACCTGTGTGCATGTCTCATTGGATATCTAAGTAAGTATGTAGGTTTATGTCTACCCCTCTTAGTTGCCCTATGGGTTTCTCAATGTGTATGTAAGGAGCTGAATGGATTGCTTATTGGCTGTGTTAATGAATATTGGAGTATTCAATTGTGTGTGCAACTGCCTCCATGACTGCTAGATTCATAAGAGCTGGATGTGTGTTAGTGAATTTTTAAGTGCCTCTGTCACTGTCAGGCTGGGTGTATTAGTGGCTGTATTAATTTATACATAGGTAGGAGACTTCCGGTATGGGTGGGAGACTTGATGTAAAACTGGACATATGGGTCTGTGTATACACATGTGAGTCAGAGAGACCTCAAACAACATGCTGTATCCTTTAAGCACATAGCTACCTGCCCAATGGCCTACCTACAGCCTCCCGTAGGGGTAATAAATATGTAGTAGAAGAAGAGTTTAAGGCTTAGCAACATGTTTTGAATATTAAGTTGTCCTAACAAGAAAACTGCATATACATACTCTAATGTAGAGGCCCAAGACATATGTAAAGGTCAATTTGTGTCCATGAGTGACTTGTTAGTGTCAGTTCGTTCGTACATATCTGCAAGTGTGTCTTAGTGTCTATATGGGTGTCTCATTGGATATCTAACTAAGTATGTTGGTATATGTGTGGCACTCCTGGAGACTCTATAGGTCTCTCAAACTGTTTGTAAGGGGTTGTATGGATTGCTTGCTGCCTGTGTTAGTGAGTATTGGGGTATGTAACTGTGTGTGCAACTGCCTCATCACTGAGAGATACATAAGAGCTCTATGTGTATGTGAAAGAATGTATAATGCCTCTGACACTGTGTAACTAGGTATATTAGTGGCTCTAACCTTTTATGTATAGGTATTTGAGCTCCAGTATGGGTAGGATCTATAGCTGGATATATCGGTCTGCACATGTACCTGTAACTCAATCGAACTTGAAAGAATGTGTGTTATTTTTTAACCTCATAGCTCCCTGCCCTATGGTCTTCCTACAGCCTATCTGAGTAGTAACGTATATGTATCAGAGGAGGAGTTTAAGGCTTAGAAACATGTTTTGAATCTCAACTCGGCCTAGCAGTAAAACTGCATATACACAAGCTGTATAGTAATAATTAAAGACCTACTTATCTGCATAGTTAGTGTCAGTTCTTTAGTACATATCAGAATGAGTGTCTCGACCCTATGTGGGTGTGTCATTGGATATCTAAGCAAATATGTTGGTATATGAATAAACCTCTAAGTTACTCTATAGGTCTCTAAATGTGCATGTAAGAGGCTGCATTGATTACTAACTGGCTGTGTTAGTAGGTTTTGGGGTATTTAACTGTGAGTGCAACTCAATCCAATATTATTTGATACATGAGAGCTGTATGTGTGTGAGTGAGTGTTTAAGTGCCTCTGTTACTATTTTGCTGGGTGTATTAGTGGCTCTATGGTTTTTAAAATAGGTATCTCAGTGAGTTCGAAAATAGATGAGTCCTTGTATAACTGGGTATATTGGTACCAAATTATGTTTCTAATTAACTATTCAAAATACATGTTTTGTCTGTTAAACAAATACC
Source organism: Triturus cristatus (assembly GCF_964204655.1). Taxonomy (NCBI): domain Eukaryota; kingdom Metazoa; phylum Chordata; class Amphibia; order Caudata; family Salamandridae; genus Triturus; species Triturus cristatus. Next base: position 1,362,433,505 of record NC_140589.1, read on the forward strand.
TAGCTGCCCTATTAGCTACCTACAGCTTACCTTAGGGATGATTTCTATTTAATTAAACAAAATCTTAAGACTCTGCAAAGCGTTCTAAATATCAATTCAACAAACCAATGTAAAATGCAGGAACTGATTCTGCAGTAGCATGCCTTACACATATTTGAATTCCTTCTTCTCTGTGTTTTCGCTGTGTTGCACAGTCAGACGTAGAATATGTCTACTAGTATATAATTTACAGATCCTACCACAGCTATAGCACTAAGCTACAGTTTTTCAAATAAATTAAATAAACCAATGATGGATAACATAACAAAAACTATATGTAGGTCAGAAACATATTCACTTCACCACTAACAAAGTTTTAAACCACCTAATTAAAGCTACACGACTCACTATATAACTAAATTTGTTAGTGGTAGTTTCATTATCCAAACACATGTATGTGAGACTGTTGACTGTTTACATGTATATAATACTTACTGTTCAAATGGTTGACTAGTTCCAGAGGCGCTTCACTTAAGATATATTAAAGTATTTCATGCCATTTAAAGGTATGCAACTAAATTTCAAACTGCATTAGATTTATTTGACACTTATAACCTACTATATTTACATATACATACACGTTAGTAATGTCCCCATTATTAACATACCTATGAATTCGCTTTGTACATCCTCAAATTTTAACACACTCAATTGATTAGTACCACTCTCTGTAAGAAAGAACCAGTTAAGGGAATTCTTCCCTCTCATTTTCCAGTGATGATGATGTAGTTAGCAAATCAAACTGTTCCTTTCATTTTTCCTGTTCTTACTCCAGTTTTTATTGGTCATTTTTTTTTACCCTTTATTAGTCTCCTGATAAGAATCCCAATCTGGTAATGTCTAAAAGTGGATGCGCGACTCTGTCGAGACACCCAGTGCAGCCTCCTGTATAACTTTGTGACAGACTCGCAAATCCATATGGGAGTCCGTAAAATCATTTTCAACATTAGTAGTGCCATTGCTACATTGCATGATGCTACTATGAGGCATAGAATCCATGTGGGGTGCTGAGCAGGGGGGGCGCGTTTGTTGAAACCCCCCGGTAGGCGGTTTGGGAAGTCCACAATGGGAAAACGTAAGTGTATGGTGCAGGCAGCCTGAATGATGTCGCGGATGGGGAGGAGTGCCCAAGCGTGACTGGAATTCGATCCATAACCGGAGTTCGAAGTGCTGCATTCACTTCGAATGCCGGTTACGGCTCAAATTCCAGTCACACTTGGGCGCTCCTTCCCATCAGCAGCATCCTTCGGGCTGCCTGCATCATATACCTACGTTCTCCCATTGTGGACTTCCCTAACCGCCTACCGGGGATTTTCAACAAACGCACACACCCTGCCCAGCACCCCGCATGGTTTCTATGTCTCATAATGGCCTCATGCAATGCATGGTTAACACATAAGGGCCACTCCTAGTATGGTGACCAAGGTTTTTACAGTGCTAAGTGGGTGAGTGGGGACATCTTGCAAAAAGTTACAGACTGGTCTCACACACCACCTGGTGTCATGCTTCATCATTGGCCAGTCCTCGCCCTCCAAAAACTTGGCTTGGTGGAGGGCGGGCATACACCTGACAACAGGGATGCACTTCTAAACTAAGTGGGGGCCAGTGCAAGAGTGAGTGGGTTTTGTGAGTGAATTTAAAAAGCCATTATAGTTGCCTATTATCTTTTAATATGGGTGGCAGCCATATGATGTTTAAAAAACAAAAGGATGGTGTGATAGGGATGTAATTTTCCCTACACCGTTATATATGTGATGATCGACATGTTTCTTACTTGTGGCCTGGTCGAGTCCCTGGCATTCATCAGCACCTACTATGTAAGGGCTAGGTTCTTACCCAATTATAAAGAGTAAGTACCACTTTGAGGGGTGATCAGTGTCACTTCCCACACAAAAATCCGTATTCTGGCTGTACTAAGTCTGAAAGAGAAAATGTAAAGAAAGCAAAATCCTGGGTCATTCAAACAATATGTTTCTTAACAAAACCACATGTACAACATTAAATGAGGGGCTAAGGGTGTGACACGTGTGAAAATTTGTGCACACTCTAGATCCGTTCAGGACTCTTACCCTGGGGCCGTGAAAAATTAGCCCCATAGGAAGAAGTGAGTATGCGCACTGACTCTTAGCGGACGAACATCAAGGCACGCCCACCTGTCTTCTTTTAGCAATAAATGGCCCTTTTATGCTATCACTATTTAGTATGCCGCACGCCAACAATGAGCCTTATTTACATGCACCGAGTGAGTCAGGCATTACAGAGTCGCGCTCTATTGAGACACCGGAACACCTCACGGCCATTAGATGATTCCATGTAGCAGGTCAGGCGGTGCTTTCACAAATTTACCACGGCGCGCTGGGACACCAGAAAACACAATCTGCTACCCAATTACCTTAATTACGGCTCCTAATTCACACCACCTCTCCACAACGAGGCCTATAAATACCTTGGACAGTTCTTTCCGCATTAACCGGCAAGGAGAAGGAGAGGCTACATCTAAGTGCTATTACGGGAGAAGTACCCTGAGACCGTATGAATGTGGCTGGGTGTTTTGAAACACCATGGATGCATGTATATTGATGGGTGTGTGCATTTACGGGCGTTTAGCTCTGCATTGAGTTCCTTATAAATTTGCTTATCTCGCCTTTTATTTGCCCTTTCTTTACAGCTTAGGAACAGGGGTCTTCCCCTCGCTTCCTTCTATGGGGCTCATTTTTCATAGCCCCAGGGTAAGAGTCCTGAACGGATCTAGAGTGTGCACAAATTTTCACACGTGTCACAACCTTAGCCACTCATTTAATGTTGTACATGTGGTTTTGTTAAGAAACATATTGTTTGAATGACCAAGGATTTTGCTTTCTTTACATTTTACTCTTTCAGACTTAGAACAGCCAGAATATGGATTTTTGTGTGGGAAGTGACACTGATCACCCCACAAAGTGGTACTTACTCTCTTTAATTGGTTAAGAACCTAGCCCTTACATAGTAGGTCCTGATGAATGCCAGGGACTCAACCAGGCCACAAGTAAGAAACATATCGACCATCACATATATAACGGTGTAGGGACAATTACATCCCTATCACACCATCCTTTTGTTTTTTAAACATCATATGGCTGCCACCCATATTAAAACATAATAGGCAACTATAATGGCTATTTAAATTCACTCACAAAACCCACTCACTCTTGCACGGGCCCCCACTTAGTTTAGAAGTGCATCCCTGTTGTCAGGTGTATGCCCGCCCTCCACCAAGCCAAGTTTTTGGAGGGCGAGGACTGGCCAATGATGAAGCAAGACATCAGGTGGTGTGTGAGACCAGTCTGTAACTTTTTGCGAGATGTCCCCACTCACCCACTTAGCACTGTAAAAACCTTGGTCACTATACTGGGAGTGGCCCTTATGTAGTAAACATTTGATGTTGGAGGCTGTCTACTCCTAGTGCCCATGCCCGTAGTTCCCTCCCCTAGGCTCTCATGGGGTTAATGTGTTTCATACACACTCACGCAATGCATCCCATTGACCATCCTCAATGGGCCTTGACATCGTGACCTTTTGACCTAACCCAACAACTCCCAGGAAATTACCTCAGGCACCTATTCATTTGTCCTGAAGATTATCCTTGCATTCTTGTAGAGGGACCGAAACGTGGTCGACTTCTCGCAACTTGACATAACTGTATATCTTTATGTGCTAGGATGCACAAATGTATTAATTGGTGGCCTAAATGTTAAATTTGTTCACCCACAACTCTGGGTTTGCCTGAATCCCCTGTTATAATTATGCTCGCACTTGTATGTTTTTCTGTTTAGTTTTACGTTAAATGATCATGTATAATAGGACATAAAAAGTAGACATCATTATATTTCTATATATGTATGCTGCAAGCTATAAACCTTCTTGTAAGGGGCCAGTGTTCCTTAAAACAGAGAAGGTTAAAGTGGCACCAGTGCTTCCTTTGATTGAGAAAATTGCAGATTGCCAACATCCAGACCTCTTAATTGTGCACTGTGGTGACAATGATCTGAGCACTCTAGCTGGGTAGGATTGGATATAGGAACAAAGGATACCTTTGGTTAATTAATGAGACACTTCCCTCGCACTGCCTTGGTGTGCTCCAACATTTGCCAAAGTCAGAAATGGTAATGGTCAGATGAATTTTGTCCACAAATAGACAAAGACAGGAAACATGTTAATAAAACAGTTTCTGCATTCCTTAGGGACCACAGCATAGATTCCATTTACAACAACTTGCGCTTTGACATGGAACACATATATAAGAGTGATGGAGTACACTGAGAAACAGGATATTCCTTAACAACTTGAAAGACTGCATCCTGTTTTATGTCTAGTTATCATCTACACACAATAAACCCAAAGGCTCTTCTAAGAGCCACCCTTTACCAAACACTAAATAATTTTTGTTTTACATCCTTTTTAAAATAAACTATGACTCCATTATGGATCCATCAAGGAAAAGCTCAATTTCAATGTACAGTGGCACATTTAAGATATATAACTCACAATGGGACTCTATGCACATGACAATGGCTCATTAGTATTTGAGTATGTCTGTGGGTGCATCAGTGTATGAGTGTGTCTATGAATGGATGCCTGAGTGTCTGACTGGGTGTGTGAGTGGGTGTGGGAGTCTCCGAGTGGGTGGGTGAGTGGGTTTGGAGTCTCTGACTGGGTCTGTGAGAGGGGGAGTGAGTATCTGAGTGGGTCTGTGAGTGGGTGAGTGAGTCTCTGAGTGGGTCTATGAGTGGATGCATACGTCTCCTAGTAGATCTGCGAGTAGGTGTGTGATTCTCTGAGTGGGTCTGGGAGTGGGTGCTTGAGTGTCTGAGTGTGTCTCTGACTGGGTGTGTTCGTGTCTAAGTGGATCTGTGACTGGGTGTGTGAGAGTCTGTGTAGGTCTGTGAGTAGGTGTATGAGTGTCTGACTGCATCTGTGAGTGAGTGCATGAGTGTCTGAGTAGGTATGGGAGTTGGTACATGAGTGTTTGCGAGGGGCTTGCAGTGAGTGCATAAGTGTCTGAGTGACTCTGTGACTGGGTGCCTGACTTTCTGATTGAGTCTGTGAGTAGATGCATCAATGACTGAGTGGATCTGTGAATGGGTGTGTGACTATCTGAATGGGTCTGTGAGTGGCTGCATAAGTGTCTGAATGAGTCTGTGAGTGGGTGCATGAGTGTCTAACTGGGTCTCTGAGTGGCTGAGTGAGTATCTGAATGGGTCTATGAGTGGGTGCATTAGATTGTAATTGGTCTGTGAGTGGGTGCATGAAAACATGAGTAGGTCTGTGAGTAGGTGTACAACTGTCTGAGTGGTTCTTTGAGTGAATGCATAAGCTTCTGAGTAGGTGAGTGGGTGGGTATGTGAGTATCTGAGAGGGTCTCTGGGTGGGTGTATAAGTGCCTGAGTGGGTCTGTGAGTAGGTGCATAAGCTTCTGAGTAGGTGAGAGAGTATGTGCATGAGTGTCTGAGTAAGTCTGTGAGGGAGTGCATAATTCAGAGTGAGTCTGTGAGTGAATTGGTGCATGAGTGTGTCTAGGTGGCTCTGTGAGTGGGTGCATGAGAATATGAATGGATCTGTGAGTGGTGCATAAGTGTCTGAGTGGGTGCTTAAGCTTCTGAGTGGGTGAGTGAGTAGGTGCATGAGTGTCTGACTAGGTCTGTGAGTGGGTGTGGTAGTGTCTGAGTAGATCTGTGAGTAGATGCATGAGCCTCACAGTGGGTCTGTGAATGGGTGCATAAGCTTCTTAGTGGGTGAGTGACTAAGTGCATGACTGTCTAAGTGGGTCTGTGAGTGCATGCATAACTGAGTGGGTTTATGAGAGGGTGTGTGAGTCTCTGAGTAGGTCTGTGAGTGAGTGCATAGGACTTTGAGTGAGTGTGTGAGTCGGTGGGTGCATGCATGTCTGAGTGGATCTATGAGTGGGTGAATGAGACTCAGAGTGGGTCTGTGAATGAGAATGTGGCTCTGTGTGGGTATGTGAATGCATGCATTAGTGTGCGAGTAGGTGTGTGAATGTATATATTTTTTAAATTTTTTGGTAAGGTTTCCAATATTTTGAAACTCATAAGGGGTCCCTCAGACAACCCTAAAATGCACACTTGGGGTCAGGGTACCACTACAGTGACCCCTTCTATACTATTTAGCCACAAAATGGTGGCTGCAACTTTCTCAGCAGCTTGTGGCTAGCCCACCACAGCAATTCTCCTGGTGCAAGGGTTCCTGAAGCTTTGTGTAGATGTTATGAAAGATCCACGTGCCTAGATATTCAAATTTTTATTTTTTTAATATCTCATAAACTACTAAATGGATTCACACCAATTCACAAAGAGGTCGCTTTCTGGACCAACAGCTACATTTCTGACAAATTTGATGTAATTCCCTTTTGCGGTTCAGGCTGTAGTCACGCCTAAATTCCCTAAAAGAATTAACATGAGAAACAATTTTTATACTTCCCTTATTTCTTGCCCACTGCTTGACGGACCGCTTTGAAACTTTCCAGGTACAACTAGAATCACCGGGGTACTTTTTGGGAAAATTTTGTGAAGATTCAGTAAATGGTGGCGTAGCTATATATGGCGTTGGGATCCCACTTGGGGGACCCCAGGCCCAATATCAGTCCAGGGAAGGGGGGCCATGCAGCCTCCTTTGCTTTATTAATGAAAATGTTTTAAAAAGAATAAGCTGGGCCCCACATTCAGCCCGGGGAGTGGGGCCACAAGGCCTCCCTTCCTTTATAATATGAAAAAAAAGCTAACGGCATGACACTGGAGGCCCACTCCTTTCTACACTTCTCTGTAATAGTGCATCCTGCCATGCTGATAATGGGGGAATGAAGTCCCCTTGGCTGCCTAGGGTCCTAGGGGGCCAACAAGACCTCCTATTACCTCCAGTAAGCCCCACACAGAGGGATTGCTGAGAGGTGTTCAAGGCTATGCAACACTGCAATCGTGCCTCCTGGCACACTGCTGGTTGGGGGGTGAAGTGCTCTTGGCTGCTGAGAGTCTTTGGTGGTGAACAGCCACTCTTGCTACTTTCAGTAAGTTCCACACAGTGGGATTCCTGAGAGGTGTTTGAAGGCCACAGCCCCTTTCTCCACCACTCTCCAAACGCACCTCTCTGTGCACTGCTGGTGGGGGGATGAAGTCCCCTTGGATGCTAAAGGCTCTTGGGTGAAAACAAGTCCTCCTGTTACCCCCAGTAAGTCCCACAGAGCACAATTGCTGAGAGGACGTCCAAGGCCATGCCCCCTTTCTTCTCCACTCCGGGTGCACTGCTGGTTGGGGATGAAGTTCTATTGGATGCTGAGGGCTCTTGGGAGCCCAGAAACCCTCCTGTTACCTCCAGTAAGTCAGATACAGTATGATTTCTGTGAGTTGGCCGATCCCCCACCCCCTTTGTTAACCACTCTGCAATCTTGACTAGTATTTCAAAAAAAATAGAGAATAACTTAAAAAACTGAAGGTTACAGTGACATTATAGTTATGAAATAGATTTTGAAAAACTTTAGAAATTCACTTAAAAAAACCAAAGGTTACAGGCTCATTGTAGTTTGCAAATAGAAATTTTAAAAAACTTAGAAATTCACAGAAACAATAGTTGGGCTCAGATGTTATTCATACATAACCAGTGAAATTCAGCAGCTATAGTTACCTGAGCTAACTATAACTTACGCTCCTGCAATACACTGCTTTTGACATCACATATTACATCACTCATGACATGCTCAGTGACATCTCTGATGACATCACTGATGACATCTCAAATGACATCACAAATATAACTGATGACATCATACACAGAGCCATTCATACATCTACTCACTCCCCAAACAACCTCACATACTCCCACTCACCCACCTGTACAACCACTGACATACCCATTCACAGACCTATACCAGCACTCACACACCCACTCACTCTTCCATAGAGCCACTCATATACCCACTCACTCATTCATACAGCCACTCATACAACCATTCACTCACCCATACAGCCACAAATACAACTAGTTACTCACCCATACAGCCAGTCACATAATCACACACTCACTCTTACAACTACTCACACACCCACCTATTTACCTACAAATTCACTTATGTTCCCACTAACTCACCCAATCAGCCTCTCAGCACAACCACTCACTCACCCATACAAGCCTTCACACAGCTACTTACATATCCATTCCCACGTCCATACAAGCACTCACACATCCCTGTACTTACCCATACAACCATTCACACAAAACTCTTTCTCCAACACAGCCACTAACACCCAAATGACCTTAACAAAACACCCAAACAGCCACTCACTCACCCATACACACACTTACACACCCAGTCACTCAATCACATAGCTGTTCAGACACCTACTCACTCACCCATGGTCACTACATACCCACTTACCCACCCATAGAGCCACTTACACTGCCACTCACACACTCAGACAACCACTGACACACCCACTCAATCACCCATACAGCCACTCATACAGCATCTCACTCACCCACGTGGCTACTCACACACCCACTCATGTACCCATACAGCCACTCACATACCCATACACCCAAGAATGCATACAGTCACACAGTCACTCACATGATATATGTTAAAAGTAGTATCACTCATTAATAGTACACCTAGTATACTACTTTAACTTTTGTAGTTCCTTAGTAGATATGTTTAACAATCATAAACTCTTACAAAATACTTACACTCACTGGATGGTGTCATCAGTGATGTCACTGACCATGTCATAAGTGATGCAATATGTGAGGTCTTAAGCAGTGCATTGCAGGGGTGTAAGTTATAGTTAGCTCAGGTAACTATAACTGCCAAATGTCACTGGTTTTGTACCAGTGAAATCTGAGTCTCAAAAATGGCCCTATAACCTGTGTTTTTTCAGTGAATTTCAAATGTTTTCTTTAATTCTAATTGCTAACTATAATGACCCTGTAACCTTTGTATTTTTAGGTGAATTTCTAAGGTTTTTCAAAATCTATTTCCTAGCTATAGCATCCCTGTAACCTTTGATTTTTTAAGTGAAAATATATATATGCACCCTTCCCTGGAGCAGGCAGCCACGTACAGCCAAAATACTACAAGGAATCTGGGAGGAGATTACCACGGCAGCCCCCTGACACAGCTATGAGAGTATTCACTGGCCAGGAGACGGCGATGGCAGGGTCGAAGGACTCGCTAGAGACAGCATCACGGCGGTGAGTAAAAATGAGCAGAAATACCGGTGAGAAGGTCTAGGCGAACCCATTTCAGCCAGCGGACACAAGAATTACGCTAGGCGCTCACATTAATCGTTATGGGAGAGGGAGGTGGGGGCTGGAGAGCTATTCAGTAATTTGCCAAGCATAACTAATAATGGACAAACAGCGGGCACTAATAACAAGGAATCTGATGCCAAATCGTTGTTAAATTTCATTGGAAAAGTGCATGCGCAATGAACTTACGAAATGGTGGGAACTAAAATCTAAGCCTAGGCGGTAACTTCTGATCCGCTAGCGGAATTTGCGGAATTTGGGTAATTTCGCGTTCCACAGAAAACGCGGAATTGCCCAAAATTCTGCGTTCAGCGGCTTTGCGGAATTTTTTGCTTGTTCGCGTTCTCCAATTGCGTGTTCACGAGATTGTTCCCCCAAGCATGCAACCTTCATTCGCAAACAGGAATAAAGCATCGCGAACAAACAATTCTGCATGTTCGCGGAGTTTCTGCGTGCTCGTGGAGAGTTTTTACCGTTTCGCGGAGCTTTGAGTACCGGGACTATGCAAATTCCGCCCACCCCTACTAAAATCCCTCCAAAAGTATGAGGAGGCTAGAAGAATCCCACGGGGGCTCCGTACATTACTAGCTCCTAGTTTTGACAACCCCAATCCCAACATGCTAAAGGAGTGGGCGGAGAACAACTTAATTGCATCCATGAATCTGGTGAAAATACTGATTCAATATGCCCAAAGTGACAGGGAAGAGTTACTACAAGAGATAGACAGAATAAATGAACAATTGGGACTGCTTGAACAAACAGATTATATAATGAAAACCAAAAAAGAAATTCAGGAAAGGCTAAAAAAACAAGAAGACAAAAGTAAAGCTAGAAAGGTGCTTAAGTTTGCCAGGGATAAGGCTGATTACGAGCAAGGACACATTTTTTACATTTGCTCGCAAATACAATAATGCAAAGAGAATGAGGTTCAACAACATGTCAAAAACCAGCACAACCTCCATGAATTTAGAGATGATGGGCGCAGCATTTGTTGGATCATCCACCTCAGACCTCAGCACGGTTGCTACTGAAAATTAGTACGAAGATGGAGGAATTAATACAAGCAACATAACAGGAGAAAGCAACAAACTAAGTCTAGCTGAAGAGCTAGATTTGGTATCCCTGGAGCGGAGACAGACACTGGGACCCCGGAATCCAAAGAGACAACAAGCCAGCAAAGGAACAAAAAGAGACGAGTCTGGTGCAAATGTTGGAGGCACAAAACCCAAAAAGCCTCAATGGCACCGGAGATAAGGCAAGATGACATTACCATTGTAAATCTATCCACAACAACGTTAACTATGGCAGAAACACAAATACTATCACTTGGGATATGCTACTGCAAAGAAAGTAACTTCAACTATGGGCGCAGTAGGGTGGATATTTTTTACTTAATTTGAAAATTGAAATTAAAGATGTTTTTCACAATATAGGTATAAATCAGCAAAAAATAGCACCAGATACTGTCAATACAGGTGTGGCCAATCTACAAGATTCAGATATAAGTACCCTCATGACCCTACATGAGTTGAACGATGAAACTGGTGGGGATCAGCACAACAGCCCTGACAGGCTTTGAAGATAAACCAATCAGGTGCAGGAAGCAGTCCTTTCAAATCAAAATAAAAATCAACATTTCGTTCCATGATGCCGAAAGATGCCATTGATGTCATGAATGATGTAATATGTGATGTCATCAGCAGTGCATTGTGGGGGCGGTGTTATAGTTAGCTCAACTAACTACAACGGCCGAATTTCTATGGTTTTGTACGAGTGAAATGTGCAACTAACTATAGCGTCCTTGAAACCTATGGTTTTTTCAATGAATTTCGAAGGTTTTTTTAAATGCTAATTTGTAACTATAATGTCCCTGAAACTATGTTTTTTTTCAGTGAATTTCAAAGGTTTTTTAAATGATAATTTGTAACTATAACGTCCATGAAACCTATGTTTTTTTAGTGAATTTCAAATATTTTTTAAATGCTAATTTCTAATTATAATGTTCATTAAACCTATAGTTTTTTCAGTGATTTTAAATTATCATTCCATTCTCAACCTGGTGAAAACAGCCGATATCGACAGTTTTTCAGTAATAGCTTCCACACAAAAAAATTCGCCACAAATGAGAGCAACAACTAACGCTAAGAATAATAATAATAAAACAGGCGATAAGCTGTGTTAGCAGTAGGAATGTAACATCTGCCTTTTACTGGTGCAAAGTAGGATGACTACCTACTGTGTGAAAGGTAGCCCAGTCCAGAATCACATCTGAAGACCAACTCATGTCATAGAGCTACTGACCATGCACCTCCCACACCCAAGAAGGCCACAAAGCCCACTGCCACCACCCACAGGACATCGCCCTGGACCAGCCCCCCCAACTACCACTGAGGCAGTGCACAATAGGACAGTGAACCTTCTAAAATTGGCATGGCCCCTCAGCCACACAATAGCTGATTGTTGCGAGATGTGGCAACCAAACATGTGTGAAGGACGGAAGTCACCCACCAATAATAATGCACCCAATACCAAGTGTAGCAGTGATGTGCTGGACAGACCTCACTATGCAGAGCACAAACCTCTCCATGTGTACATATACTGCTGGTGCTAGTAGTGTTATGGACAGTGAACGCAATCATGTTACCTGAGGCAGTGGGGAAGATCTCGGTCATGTACCTGTGTCGTTGTCCCCTGTAAGCGGAAGCGCAGTGGGCTGGTCCAACGCACACCACTCCAGCGTAGAAGTGTGAATAAATAGACCGGGGCTCTGGGCGTGGTTCACTTGTGTGGAGGCAATCGCGTCTGCCAGAGCGGCGACCCTCACCCTGCCACGTGGCTGCCGCCATGACCCCAGGCCTCCTCGACACAAGCCCCCTGCGAACACAGCGGCACAGCACTGCAGAGTTACGTCTGTACACTCTACTGCCTTCGATGTACACGGTGGACACAAGGACTCACAATTCAGATGGAGTCGCGATTGCAGATGACGCAGTCCAGTAGGCAAGACACATTGCTCCCAGTGCAGCCCGCCCGGACCACACATCATCGCAAGCTGCGTACACGCTGAGCGCCAGAGGTACCACTAACTCAGTGCACCACAAGTCATCGCCACGTGGCCTTACTGAGGTAGAATTCATTAGACAAAAGACATTGCTATCATTGCGGCCTGCCCAGACCACGCATCATCGCAGGGTGTGCACACGCTGAGTGCTTCAGGTGCCACTATCTCAGTGCACCACAAGTCACCGCCACGTGGCCTTACTGAGGCAGAACTCATTAGACAAAAGACATTGCTACCAGTGCGGCCCGCCCGAACCACACATCATCGCTGGGTGCGCACACACTGGTTGCTTCAGGTGCCACTAACTCACTGCACCACAAGCAATCACCACATAGCCTTATTAAGGCAGAATTAATTAGACAAAAGACATTGCTACCAGTGTGGCCTGCCGGACCATGCATCATCGCAGGGTGCACACATGCTGAGTGCTTCAGGTGCCACTAACTCACTGCACCACAAGTCATTACCACGTGGCCTTACTGAGGCAGAATTCATTAGACAAAAGACATTGCTACCAGTGTGGCCCGCCCAGACCATGCATCATCGCAGGGTGCGCCCACGCTGAGTGCTTCAGGTGCCACTAACTCACTCCACCACAAGTCATCACCACGTAGCCTTATTAAGGCAGAATTCATTAGACAAACGACATTGCTACCAGTGCGGCCCACCCGGACCACGCATCATCACAGGCTCCACACATGCTGGTTGCTTGAGGTGCCACTAACTCAGTGCACCACTCATCATCGCTGGCTGCACCAACGCTGAATTGCCAATAACTGAAGCTCAACTGAATACCACGTGGCTGTGGGCCCTTGCTGACCGGTGCCTCTGGCCTACACTGCGGTCAGCAGGACTCACAATTAAAATTGAGTCTTTATTCATTAAATACAGAGTATTGTAGGCAACTAACTACAACGTCTTCGAAACCGAAATAATATCCTTTTAATATCCTTACTTCAAGAAGTTTTTTGATATCAATTATAGCTTTAGTACAATCACCAAATTCATCTTGCAAGTCCAAAGGAACACTGAATGGCGATCTACACTGTGGCCAGCAGAGCTCACTGTACGAATTCAGTCTTGATTCATTAATTTCAGAGTCCAGTAGGCAACTAACTATAACGTCCCCGAAACCTACACATTTCGACAATGTATTTAATCTTTTCTTACCTACACTGCGGTCAGCAGAGCTCACAAGTTATATTGAGAAATGATTTATTAATTGCAGACAGAATTGTACTATATGTCCTCAGATTTTGTCAAGAGGAAGTGACAAAAAGCATTCCTCGATGTGCTGACTACTGCCTTCCATCTAAAATGAGGACTGCAGGGCTCACAATTCAGATCGAGTCGCAATTGCAGATGATGTAGTCCAGTAGGCAAGAGACATTGCTCCCAGTGCGGCCCACACGGACCACGTATCATCGCTGGCTGCGCACACGCTGAATGCTTCTAATGCCCCTATCTCCACGCAGCGCAACTCATGGACCCTTTATGATACAATATTTTGTGTATAATTTCACATCTGGTGCCCCTACCTCAGTGTACCACAAGTCATGTACCCTTTACGATAGAATCGTTTGTGTATTATTTCACATCTGGTGTCCCTGAATCTCTGTGTCTGATCCAATGATTACTGTTGCACTTGTTGCCAGCACCAACCATTCCCGAAGGGCTGGCTTGCACTCACCCCACACGCATCCAGCACAGACGTCACTGGACATGTGAGTCGAGCGCACGTGCCCGTACCCAGTTCCACTATCTATCTGTGTCCGTGTCTTCATTATGTATGCAGCATGCTGCCCCTGGGCCCTGCCACATTACATTGTGCTCTGGACAGCGTATGCAACCAACTTACCTTTGACAGTAGGAGAAATCTTTGGTTATATAACTTTGTCATGGTCTTTGTACAAGTACGTACGTAGTGAGTGGATGATTAGAGTAGTGCAAGGAGAGTGTATAGTGAATTCATAAGTGCATGGGGATTGGCGGAATGATTGTATAAGTACATATGTTGGCGCAGCCTAAATCCGACAAAGAGCTTGTCTCTAATTGGCTGCCCTCCATGTCCCAAAAACTGAAATTTGGACTTTGCATGGCCCTGTATTGTTAGAGCTGCAATACTCCACTGAATGTGCAATAAACATTCACATCCACACAGATGTGTCATGTCCACCATCTTTCTTGTGTGGAACTATGGATCAATGTAGGGTCAGTGATTCCCGGTACCTTCCATGTTGGCCATGTTGTGGGACTTGGCTCACAGAGTGACACATTGACACTTGCGACCCGGGTGACGGCAGCACTACAACAAGAAACACCCAGTATTGCCAGATGTTTTCAGCATTCTCTAGCCCAAAGTCAACCAAAAAGTAGCCCAAAGTAGCCCAATATTGCTACTTTAAGAAAGGAGGGGCAGGGACATTGTCAAGCAGGCGGTGAATGCATTGGAATTGATGTTGCAGCAGGCTGCCAAGTAAATATTTGTTTAATAAAGCACTATAACATACTAGTTTGCTGGAGCGCTGTATATATATTTATAATCTGACAACTAGAACAAACCAAAATGTTACCGCACAACCGAGAAAAATATAGCCCAATTGTGCATGATCTAGCCCAATCTGGCAACAGTGCCGCATCAGATGATTCCTCATACAGCTCACGATGGAGCCACACCCATAGCTCCGGAGTCATTTTTCACAACCTCACGCTGGACTGGCATATGCCAGGCCAGCCCACTCTGCTTACAGGAAAGGACAACAATGCTACATGGCCCAGATTTTCATTGTAGTGATCTGCTGGTCACAGGTCTAGTTGTCATTATGTCACAACCACTCCCACACGGCTGGTATACACCCACACCACACCCATCCAGCACAGGCATCACAGGACACATGACCCTATCAATAAAAAAGACCGGCTCATGTGGTCTACGCCATTTTAGAGTTGCTCCCACCGCATGCACTGTGATGGCCCGTCCCGGTGGTCCAGACAACTCATGTAGGCCTGAGCCATCGAAGAGGGGGGCCTACCTCCACTGGTCAATGAGTTAGTGGCACTGCATCGACTGAGCGGGTGTGCAACCTGCGATGATAGGTGCACTAGTATGTCCTCTGCCATGGAAAAATCAAGACGCAGCTCCAAATAAAAGACTTGCAGGCTTGCAGAGCATGGCTGCATGATGTGGAGGGTGCCCTGTCCGCGAAAAGGTGAGCAGTGAGGCCTGGGTGCACAGCGGTGGGCAAATACTTCTGAGTGGCGGGAGTGGATGGGGTGCAGCAGCCTGGGTGTGCAGCGTCGGCACAGCGATTTAGACGTACGCAGTCGTATATACTCTGCCATTACTAATTCTGTACTTTGTTTCAGATGTGGGAGCTTGAGGGCTCCATTAGGTCCTGGCACGTGGTTGGAAACACAGCGGTGGTGTAAAGGTGAGCTGTGAGGGTGTTGTCCACAGTATGGACACTCACTGTCCCTCTTTATCTCTTCCTTTTACTCCTTCACACTCTTTCTCTCTCTCTTCATCTCTCTCACTCGCTCTCTCTGTCGGTTCCTCTCAGTCTTTCTTTCTTTTTCTTTTTCTTTTTCTCTTCCTCTCACTCTCACTGTTTCTCTCTTTCTCTCTGTCTTCCTCTCACTCTTTCTTTCTTTTTCTCCCTGTCTTCCTCTCACTCTTTCTTTCTCTCTCTATCTCTCTTTCTGTCTCCTTTGATGGATGCATGACGGACAATCTTATCTTGCTTTTTGTCTAGAAGGCCTGCGAAGATGCGTGGCCATCCTGCAATCAACACTCAAACTGAATTGTGAACTCCGCTGCGCCGTGTGTACACAATGGGTGAGGAGGTTTCTTCGGCACTGGTGGACCCTCTTCGACACACGCCGGAGGCAGAAAGGTGAGCTCTGAGGATTTTCTCCAGTGTCAACACTCACTCTCCCTCTCCATCTCTTCCTTTCCGTCACTCTTACTCTTTCTCTCTCTCTCTCTCACTCTCTATCTCTTCCTTTCTCTCTCTCACACTCTTTCTCTGTCTCTTCCTCTCTCTCTCATTCTTACTTTCTCTCTCTTCCTCTCTCTCTCTCTCACTCTCTCTCTTCCTCTCTCTCACGCTGTTTCTCTCTCACTTCCTCTATTACACTGTTTCTCTCTTCCTTGCATCTCACTCTTTCTTTCTTTCTCTCTTTCTCTGTCTTCCTCTCTCACTCTCTCTCTCTCTTCCTCACTCTCACTCTTTCTCTCTCTCTCTTCCTTTCCCTCGCTCTTTCTCTCTCTCTCTTCCTCTCTCTCACTCTTTATCTCGCTCTCTCTCTTCCTTTCTCTTACTGTTTTTCTTTCTCTCTTTGTCTCTCTCACTCTTTCTCTCTGTCTTCCTCTCACTCTTTCTTTCTTTTTCACTCTCTCTTCCTCTCACTCCCACTGTTTCTCTCTTTCTCTCTGTCTTCCTCTCACTCTTTCTTTCTTTTTCTCTCTGTCTTCCTCTCACTATTTCTTTCTCTCTATCTTTCTCTCTCCTTTGATGGAAGCATGACTCACAATCATATCTTGCTTGTTATCTAACAGGCTGTGACTCATGAACCGACGTCTTCCCCCAACACCACCACAGCTGAACGAGTTTACAACCTGGGATGATGCGTGGCCATCCTGACAACGCCTCAGAAAGTTGCTTCGACATGTGGTGTACCCTCTTACACTCACGCCAGTGGCGGAAGGTGAGCAGAGAGTCTCCTTTTCTCAGCAGCGGGCAGTCACCTCTGGACAGTGGGAGTGGATAGTGTATAGCAGCCTGGGCACACAACAGCACACAGACACCTACGAGCAGTGGGAGTGGATGGGCAGCAGCAGCCTGAGTGCGCATTGCCGAAATAGAGGATTAGGCATATGCAGTTGTATGTACTGCAATTACTAATTCTATTCTATCTTTCAGATGACTAAACCTGAGGGTGCACTATGTCCTGGCATGTGGTTGGAGACACACTAGTGGCACAAAGGTGAGCTGTGAAGATTTTCTCCAGTGTCAAAACTCCCTCTCCATCTCTTCCTTTCTCTCTCTCACACTTTCTCTCTTTCTCTGTCTCTTCCCCTCTCTCATTCTTTCTTTCTCTCGCTTCCTCTCTCTCACTCTTTCTCTCTCTCTCTTCCTCTCTCTCACACTGTTTCTCTCTCTCTTTTCCTTGTATCTTACTCTTTCTCTGTCACCCTCTCTCTCTCAGTCTTTCTCTGTCTTCCTCTCTCTCACTCATTCTCTCTTCTTTCTCACTCGTTATGTCTCTCTTCCTCTCTCTCACTCTTTCTCTCTCTCTCTTACGCTCACTCTTTTTCTCTCTCTCTCTTCCTTGTATCTCACTCTTTCTCTTTCTCCCTTTCTTTGTCTTCCTCTCTCTCTCACTCTTTCTTTGTTTCTCTCTCTCTCCCTCACTCGTTCTCTCTTTCTCCTTTGCTCAATGCATGACGCACCATCTTATCTTTCTTTTTGTCTTGCAGGCTGTGATTCACAAATGGTCCAGCGATGATGGCTGTACATAGTTTTATTTGTTGTTGTTTTGTTTCAATAAAATGTTTTTTATATGTAAATCCATACGTGACTTTCACATTTGTTTGTGGGGGCTGAGGGTGAGGCGGGATGGCAGACAAGGAGCTCCTGCTAGGGGATGTCGGAGCAGTGTTGGGTGTCCGACCTGCATGATCGTTGGCTCCATTGCATCTGTTCTCAGAGACTTACGAGCCGGCAGGCTGGCTCGTACATGACGAGCTGTGAGCCGACTGGCAGGCTCATAGAGGGAGAACTGCGGCCCGTCAGTTCCCTGAGGGAGAGCTGTAGGCCAGCTCGCAGAGGAACACCTGAGGGCCGACTGGTACAGGTACAGGTGCGGGCCGTCTGCTTCCAAAGAGATAGCTGAGGAACAGTGCTGTGGGGAGAGGGAGCATGAATGGGGTATGTTACAGAGAGAGACCTGCGGTATATTTCCAGTCTTGACTTCACAGATACAACTGCGGGCCTGAGAACTCACACCTGTGAGCTGACAAGTGGTTTGCAGAGGAAGACTTGCGGGCCCAAGAATGTTGTTGGAGGTATGCTGTTGATGGGGGAAAGGGTGCGTTACCTGCTGATGTAGGGAGACACAGCGTGAAAGAGGTATCTCGCACAGACAGAGCTCCAGTATATTAAATTGCTCCCGGGACCTTTCTTTTATATTTTCACGTGATGCGAGGAACAAGATGGCTGCTAACACTTCCTGGTTTGAAGTGTTAGCAGCCAATCAGAGGCTACCTCGTGCTCGAGAGTTACGCACCGTCCAGATATATATATCTTTTTTTCCTTTAATATCTCAAAAACTACTGAATGGATTTACACCATTTCAACAAAAGTGCGCTTTCTGGACCAAGACCTTTCTCCCTGCCAATTTTGGCGTAATTCCATTCAGCAGTTTGTCCTGTAGCTGTGTCTAAAATTTCCTATGGGAAATGCATTGAGAAGACACTTTTTCGGGACCCCCTTTTTTCTCAGCCCCCCGACCAATCATCTTGTAATATGTCTTCGCAGCTGGATGGCTTTGGCTGTGGGTGCAAATATCTCGCAATAAACTTGCTTTCAATCAACAACCAACCTTGTACGTCCTTAATACACCCCTAAACTTTCAAGATATGAGCTGATCAAAAAAGAGAAACTTTCTGTAAAATTTAGTAAAGATTCGTCAAACGACACCAAAGTTATAAGCACATGGAGGGCTCTAGGAGGGGGGCCGCGCAACCCTCCTCCCAACATGAGTTAAGCCCCGGGTCTTCGGGGACCCCAGCGGGCACCCGCAGCCCCAGCAAGCCCCCGCTAATATTTTTTAAGAAATGCCCCCGGGAGCTAGCCCACCTCGGGGTCTCATTAAAATAAAACAGGGGAACCCGCGACCCCAGCGCAAATTCCGCCAATATATGTATTTTTTTTAATACTTTCTTTGGCCCTGAGGGTCCTTCTGGGACCCTCTGAGCAGGCCTAGGGGGTCAGGGTGTTTCTACCCTGCCCCCTTCTCTTGTTTTATACCTTTGTTTCTCTGTTTTGTGGTGACCCGCTTCAACCGAGTCACAAGATGGCTGCCAACACTTCCTGGTTTTGAGTGTTGACAGCCAATCACAGTGAAGCTCGTGCACGGGAACTACTGAACGGATTTACACCATTTTAAAAAAAGGTCGCTTTCTGATCCAAGCACTACCCTTTTGCCAAATTTGGGGTAATTCCGTTCAGTACTTCTGGCTCTAGCCTTGCAAAAAATTTCCTATGGGAAATTGATTTTTTGACTCTTATTCTTTGAATTTGTCAAACACTACTGACCGGATTTACACCATTTGAAAAAAAGGTTGCTTTCTGAACCAACCTCTACCTTTCTGCCAAATTTGGGGTAATTCCGTTCAGCAGTTTGGGCTGTAGCTCTTCACAAAATTTCCTATGGAAATTAACATGGGGAAAAAACGCGTTTTGGGACGCCCCTTCTTTCTCAGCCCCCGCTTGACGAATCACCCCCACACTTTCAGGATAGGAGCTGACCTAGATAGACTTTTTTTATGGAGAATTTCACAAAGATTCTTCAAACAACGCCAAAGTTATTAGCAAATCAAAAAATGCTTTTCCTATGGAAACTAGGTTGTAACTATAACTACCTACTGGTGACTGCCAGTAGGTAATATATATATATACCATACCATAGGTTTCAGGGGCGTTATAGTTAGTTGGACATTTCACTCGTACAAAACCAGTGAAATTCCCCTGTTATAGTTAGTTCAGCTAACTATAACTCGCGCGCCCACAATGCACTGCTGATGACATCACATATTACATCACTCATGACATGGTCAGTGACATCACGCATGACATCACTGATAACATCTCAAATGACATCACTGATGACATGATGACATCCTGATAACATCATCCAGTGCATGTGTGTTTTTCTGAAAGTTAAATATGTTTTATATATGTACATCTCAAGGTCGATGGAAGAATAAATGGGTATATAAGTGTCTAAATGGATGATTTTTTTTTGTAAAATTGGTTGTATAACTGACTGATTAAGTGTATCTTAGTGAATTAGTGAGTAATGTTTAAATATGTAAATATCTGTATCAGTCTCTCACTTTATGTATAAGTGGCTGCATGGGTTGGTGAGTAGCTCATTTAGTGTCTATATGGGTTATTAGTGGTTTTTTGAGTATCAGTATAAGTGTCTTAGTGTCTTTATGATTCGGTGTGGGGTATTACTTAGTGCATAGATGCATGAATGAGTGACTCACTGTTTGTATGTGTTGAAGACAGCATGTATGCAGGACTGAATGGGTGGATCAGTGTGTGTATGGGTGTGTTAGTGAGTGAATGGCTGTCTCAATAGTGTCTTTATGAGTAACTACATATGTTTTAAACTAGTATATGTGAGTATTGGTGTATGTGAGAGTAAGAGATTGGAAGAGTTCCTGTATAAATAAGTATGCGTTTCTATAAGTTATTCTTTAAGAAAGTAAGTATGTGTAAGTTTCTGTAGAAGTAAATGTGGTGGTGTGTGTATAACTGTATATGCAAGTAAATGGATGTTTGTTACTCTGCATGTGTGACTATGTGTGTGAGTAACTCTATGGATGAGTGTTGGTGTGTAACAGGATGTATACCTGTATGAGTACATATGATGACTAAGTACATGTATGAGTGACTGTATAGGACTGTTGGTGAATGGGTGGATGTGTGTGTAGATCTTGGAATTACTGAATAGGTTGTTGTAACTAGTATTGGCATGTCCATTGTTTTGAAAATGTTAATTTCTATTTTTGAGTGTATGTCTCAAAGGTTATATTAGAGTGAGAGGAGGTCAGCCACTCTATCACAAGGATTATGTCATCAGTGATGTAATTTGAGATGTCATCAGTGATGTCATGAGTGATGTCACTGACCATGTCATGAGTGACGTAATATGTGACGACATCAGCAGTGCATTGTGGGCGCACGAGTTATAGTTAGCTGAACTAACTATAACAGGGGAATTTCACTGGTTTTGTACGAGTGAAATGTCCAACTAACTATAACGCCCCTGAAACCTATGGTATTTTCATTGAATTTCTAAGTTTTTTTAAATGCTAATTTCTAACTATAACGTGCCTGAAACCTATGTTTTTTTCAGTGAATTTCAAAGGTTTTTTAAATGCTAATTTCTAACTATAACATGCCTGAAACCTATGTTTTTTTCAGTGAATTTAAAAGGTTTTTTAAATTCTAGTTTCTAACTATACCTACAGATGTAGGACATTTGATGAAAGAAGAAACAACGCACAGAAAGAAAAAAAGGAAATGCAGAAAGAAGCAACATAAGTCCACAAAGACGAAGAAAAGTGCAGGAAGAAGAAGAGATGCGCAGAAAGAACCAACAGAGGAGCAGAAAGTCCTCCTGTGCCCACAACTTTTTCAGACAGGTACTGGTGGTAACTGAATCTGACTAACCAGGCCTAGAGCCAGTGCTATGCTAAAAGACACTTAGAATACAGTGAAAACACCTACATACACTAGGGAACACTATGCATTGGGGTACCCCTGTGATTACCATAACCTCCTCTGTAAGACCCTAGTACATAATAGGGCAGGGGGATTACAACTACCTCTTAAAACGCACCACAGGGCGCGTTTGCACACTGGTGAAGGGAGGGGGGTGCCTGAGGTGACATGTGTGTAACACTCCCTGTGGCCCTTTTAATTTGGAGGATAACGTCCCCTTGAATCCTGATTGTCCCTTGGGTCCAACTTGCCAACCAGGTATCTCCAGTAAGCGCCACAGAGCTGCGTTGCAGAGAGGTGTAAAAAGGGGCACGCCTGGACCACCTCTCTGCAACACAGTGCGGTGGCGCTTGCTGGAAGCACCTGGTGGGTTAGTTGGCCTCTAGGGGCCCTCAGGATTCAAGGGGAATTATTTCTCCAACTTAAAACGTGCCACAGGGCGTGTTTGCGCACGTCACCTCAGGCCCCGTCCCCTCCCTTCCCCACTGTGTAAATGCGCCCTGTGGCCATTTTAAGTTAGGAGATTAAGTCCCCTTGAATCCTAAGGGTCCCTAGGGTCCAACTAGCCCACTGCGTACCTCCAGTAAGCGCCACAGAGCTTCATTGCAGAGAGGTGTAAAAAGGGGCACGGCCTGGACCACCTCTCTGCAACACAGTGCAGTGGCGCTTACTGGAAGCACCTGGTGGGCTAGTTGGCCAACAGGGGCCTTCAGTATTGAAGGGGAATTATTTCCCCAACTTAAAACGCTCCACAGGGCGTGTTTGCACACGTCACCTCAGGCCCGTCCCCTCCATTCCCCACTGTGTAAACACGCCCTTTGGCCATTTTAAGTTGGGAGATTAAGTCCCCTTGAATCCTGAGGGTCCCTAGGGTCCAACTAGCCCACTACGTACCTCCACTAAGCGCCACAGCGCTGCGTTGCAGAGAGGTGTAAAAATGGGTACGGCCTGGACCACCTCTCTGCAACGCAGCATAGTGGTGCTTACTGGAAGCACCTGTTGGGCTTGTTGGCCCCCAGGGGCCCTCAGGATTGAAGGGTAATTATTTCCCCAACTTACAACGCACCACAGGGCGTGTTTGCACACGTCAGCTCAGGCCCGTCCCCTCCCTTCCCCACTGTGTAAACGCATCCTGTGGCCGTTTTAAGTTGGGAGATTACGTCCCCTTGAATCCTGAGGGTCCCTAGGGTCCAACTAGTCCACTAAATACCTCCAGTAAGTGCAACAGATCCACGTTGCAGAGAGGTGGGGCATGGCCTGGACCACCTCTCTGCAATGCAGCACAGTGGCCCTTACTGGAAGCGCCTGGTGGGCTAGTTGGCCCCCAGGGGCCCTCAGGATTCAAGGGGAATTATTTCCCCAACTTAAAATGCGCCACAGTGCGTGTTTACACACGTCACCTCAGGCCCCTTCCCCTCCCTTCCCCACCGTGTAAACGCGCCCTGTGGCCGTTGTAAGTTGGGAGATTAAGTCCCATTGAGTCCTGAGGGTCCCTAGGGTCCAACTAGCCCACTAGGTACATCCAGTAAGCACCACAGAAGTGCGTTGCAGAGAGGTGTAAAAAGGGGCGTGGCTCTGAAAACCTCTCTGCAACGCAGCTCCCTGGCACATAATGGAGGTTCC
This sequence comes from Triturus cristatus, assembly GCF_964204655.1. NCBI lineage: Eukaryota > Metazoa > Chordata > Amphibia > Caudata > Salamandridae > Triturus > Triturus cristatus. The sequence goes on from NC_140589.1 coordinate 1,362,457,037, forward strand.
TGGTGGGCTAGTTGGTCCCCAGGGACCCCCAGTATTGAAGGGGAATTAATTCTCCAATTTAAAACGCGCCACAGGGCGCGTTTGCAGAGTGTTTCCATAAGGGGTCGGGCCTAGGCATAATCTCATTTATTTTTATTTTTTTATTTTTTTGGAAGGAGGGCTGTGTAGCCTCCCTTCATTTTACTTTTTTGGGGCCCTGGGGACCCCATCCCCCAGGGCCTGTCCCCCAATTAAAAAAAATATATTAACGGGAAGGGGGCCGCTAGGGCCCCCCTCCCGTGGCCAATTCCGGGCCCCGGGGACCCCATCCCCCGGGGCATGGCCATTTTTGTAAATATTGTTTTGGAGGGGGGCTGCGTGGCCCCCCTCCTAAAGCCATTTATGGCCCTGGGGACCCCATACCCCAGGGCTGGCCTTTGTGTGTTCTTTTTTTTAAATAAATTATTATGGGCGAGGGGGACGCGTGGCCCCCCTCCCGGGCCCCTTCTAGACAAGGGGACCCATCCTCGGAGCCGGCATTGCTTTTTCACATGGGGAGCTGCTAAGATGCAGCTCCCCATGTGGAAAAGCAATCTGCTTTAGTTTTTGGAAGAGAGAGCAGGTTTCACTGCTCTCTCTTCCAAAAACCAAAGCACAGTTTGCTATGGTAGGGCGGGAATCGCAAGGCTCCCGCCCTGCCATAGCAAACAGCAGTGTCCTGGGGTGGGCACCCTGGGACACAGCAGGAGCCAGCCCTGGGGGGTGGCGGTCCCCAGGGCCATCACAGGGTTACAGGAGGGGGGTTCCCAACATTGTTAAAGCCCCAGGGAGGTGGTGGTCCACGGAGCTCGGGGGTCCGTAACGGACCGCCAAATTTGCATATTTAGGGCCCCGGGGAGGTGGTGGTCCCCGGGGCGTGTGGGGGGGATCGAGCCCCCCACACAGGTTTTGTTTTTTTAGAACAAGCCCCGGGGGTGGTGGTCCCCGGGGCTTGGGGGGCCTTTCAGCCCCCCCACCCATTTATTGTACAAGCCCCGGGGGTGGCGGTCCCTGGGGCTGTGGGGGGGCTGTGAGCCCCCCGCGAATACTTTTGAAAAGTCCTGGGGGTGGTGGTCCCTGGGGCTTGGGGGGCTTGGATGCCCCCCACGTAAAAAATCAAAGGCCCCGCAAATCTTTGAGCAAAGCCCCGGGGGTGGCAGTCCCCGGGGCAGTGTGGGGGGATTGGGGCCCCCCCACACTTTTTTTTTCTGTCCTCGGGACCTGGCCCACCCGTGGTCTTTATTTAAATGAAGCGTGGGAGCCCGCGCTTCCTTTTTTTAAATTTCGTAGCCGAATGTTTTGCACGTTTGTTTTTCTCTTTTCTTGTGCCTTGGTTCTACTGAGGCACAAGATGGCTGCCAACACTTCCTGGTTTGGAGTGTTGACAGCCAATTAGCATGAAGCTCGTGATCGGGAGGGGGTGCGGATCCACCGCGGCCATAGATATCACTATCTTTATTTCTTAATTTCTCGAAAACTACTAAATGGATTCACACAATTTTTCAAAAGATCGCTTTCTGAGCCAAACAGTACCTTTTTGCCAAGTTTGGTGTAATTCCGTTCAGCAGTTTTTGCTATAACCGTGTCTATAGTTTCCTATGGGAAAATTGCTTTTTTACCTCTATTTTTTGAATTTCTCAGGAACTATTGAATGGATTTACACCATTTAAAAAAAGTTCTCTTTCTGAACCAAGGGCTACGTTTTATCAAAATTTGGTGTAATTCCGTTCAGCAGTTCGGGCTGTAGCCTGTTCCAAAATTTCCTATGGGAAATAACATAGAGAAAACGCATTTTGGACCCCCCCCCTTTTTTCTCGGTCCCCACTTGACGAATCACCCCCTAACTTTCAGGGTAGGAGCTGACCGGAGCGCACCAACAGTTTTGAAAATTTCGCGAACATTTGTCATCCGGCGCCAAAGTTATTGGGAAAAGAGTGTTACGATTTTCCTATGGTAACTAGGTCCTAACTATAATTACCTACTGGCGACTGCCAGTAGGTAAGATATACATAAACACACACACAATAAGATGTAAGTTAACCCATGACCTTTTAATTGGTTATATATTAAAATAATTCCTTTTGAAAAGTTTGAGCTTAGAAAACTGTGGCATCAGTAGTTAGCTTATGCATATTTTGCACACTTTCATATGGTTGAAATAATTGCATGAGTGCCATTTGGTTCATGTCATCTAAAATGGGGCATAATTGCTGTTAAAACTCAGAAAGTGGCATTTCAAATCTTTTGGATGCCATTTGAGCTGGACTAAGTCTCATCATTCTCCCAAATGGTGAAGAATATAGTTTATTTTCTTGAAGGTATAATGGCTTATATCAAAGATGTCTGAATTTACTGGAAAATACATTTGTCAAACCATGATCTAAAATTCATAGTGAATTTGCTTATTGGTGAAGTTTGAGATATAATATCTATCCCCAAAATATCCTGGCTTTGATACATATGAAAGTGTTGGAAGAACTGGGATTTAGAAAAAAGCAACACATTTGTGCTTTATCTTTTTGAGAAAAATGTTCCATAATACAATTAGTTAGCAAATGTGCCATTGTCAAATGGTGCTAACTGCAGAAGTGGTGCGAAGATGCTTTTTAATCTTTTACAGTAGTTTTTATTCATACCTACAGGCGGCTGGGAACAGTAGCATTCCATTGTTTCTTAACTACTGAGACAAACCAGACGAAGATCAACCACATGTAAATAAGTCTTGCTGGGGCCCAAGGAGTGAGTATTCAGCCCAAATTGGAAGGTTATCAGCAGCTATCTCCACCTCAATAGCACCAAAACAGAACTTCCATCTTTTTGTACCAGACATATGTAAGTTGCCATCCCCCTCGGATGATATCGTCAGCAACTACCTGTTTCACATAAAATAATACATCTGGAAATCTGTTTTGAATTGGACCTGTCTCTTGAATGCTCAAACAGGATCAGTTCTTTGGCCAACTCAATAAATCAAGTAATATGTTATCTTTGCTATTTTCCTCCCACAAAGCATTAATGTTAGGGCCTGCTGTCAACTCATTGGTTCACTGCAGCAGTTTCTAATGTATTAGATTTCTAACTTTCAGTTTAACAGAAAGAGCATACTTGACTATTTTCCATTCCCTGATGTCAGGATAAGTTTAGGTCCTTGTTTAACTTCTGCATACATCCTCATCTATTTGATCAGGAACTACAAGATTGCTAAGGACAATTTCTGCTCTCCATGGCTTTCCCCTCCTCACAGGCACACTCTTTAAGGAATCACTTGATACCTGTCATATGCACTATTAAGTGCAGTGTAGCACTGTAACTACTGTGATAAGTCTCCCTTTCCTCTTGCAATCAAAAATCACAGTAGCCATTCCTGGTCATTCCAAGGTATGCAGTTATCTGGGAGCTAGGCACCCTTTTAAGTTAACTGTGAATACATATAGTACATGCAATAGTTGGTAACTTGTCCCAGTTAAATGTTTTTACTTCATACTCTGTGAGACCACCAGGAACTAGTCTGAGGTCTAACTCTTCAGGGAGAAAAGATTATAAGTTTTAACCCTAAAGGGCTCCACAAGCTCAAATACATGTGGTCTCACAGTTGCCTTAAAACAAATGACAAAAAGCACTCAGTGGAAAAAAATCACTGAAATGTGGCTCGTGAGCTGAATTAATTTGAAGTAGCTTAGCACCTTTTACCAGTCCTCCAGAGGAGGAAAATGCAAATTTCTAACTGGTCCACTCGGTTTCTCCCAAAGAGGCAACCGCTTTTCTCCTTCTACTGGGCCCTCATATAATTCCAATAACGCAAGAGAGACTCAACAGAGGCAAGAAGGCTTTACTGACAGGAACACCATGCCCAGCAGGCCCAATAGATGGCTATTTCCGTTAGCTCTGAAAACAGTACTGGTTTCAGATATGTAAGAAAAAATGTTGGAACCAGATCCATCCAATGCACAGGCAGGCACAAATTTTCCATTGTTGAAAGCAAGGTATGCCACCTTATCGTAATTTCTTTCAAGTAGTCACCTCCTTTGAAGATGCTGAACAGGTTATTTTAAAGAGTAACAGCTGTTTGTCATGGGCCTGAGCAATTAGAACTAACATACCCAGACTTTCCCGTATTACATTTTACTTCTGTTCAGTTCTGTTCTCCAGATTTTCCAGATGGTTTCTGGCAAATCATTATCTTGTCAATGATCCACAAAATATGTTCCTATGCTCCTTCATTCTACTGTGTTAAGCTCTCCCTTTCTTCTAACTTTGCTATGGGTTCTCCCAGTCAAGCATACCAAACAACAAATTAGATTTCCAACAATACCTTCCTTTTACCTCTAGCTCCAACCTACTTTAGATGTCCTACAATATGAAAAGAGAGTATTGATGGAAGTCATATTCAGTAAACAAAGTAAGAATTCACAGGGGCAGTGAACACCTAAGAATTTGGAACCCATTTGGTAAGCATTCAACTGAGTATAGTCAGGCTATATGTCATATTTCCCGGCTTAAAGAGCATTACAAGTACGACTTCCAGTCTTCTGATATTTATTTTTTCGATATTGATCTCAGTCTTTACCTATATTTTATAAATACTGTATTTATCTACATTCTATTTTTAACAGTAAGAGGGGAAAATGCAGCTAGTATTTTTCTACATGTATTCAAACAGAAAAATGAAGACTTGCTGTAACAGACGTTTTCTGTAGTTTACATTTTTGCTAGGCTATTTGGAGGCTCTCAGGCACCTTTAAAATATATTTGCTGTGAAGGAGAGCAGGATTTACAATTAAGGCACATTATTGCTGTTTAAAGTAAACACTGTCCCAAATCCTTATATGTTAAAATGAAAATAACATAGAATCTACACAAGAGGAGGTGTTCCGGTGCTCAATAAAAGAATGCAATACATTAAGAGATCAAAAAGAAAACTATACTGTATTAAAAGGTGAGATCAAACAGGTAGGTTTTGAGATCCTTAATAACCTCTGCCCACAAAAAATCCTCACAGACACTGTTAAATCTAGGTAGCAACTGTTAGATTAACAAAGGAAAATCAAAACGTTTGTTATTCTTTCTCAGATACAAACTTAACAAACAAAGTAGAATGTTTTTTAGGCTTCTTGTGGCTCAACTGAAAAAGGAAAAAACAAGACAGTCTGGTTTTACAGGCTTGTGAAATCCCGCCTGGATGAGGCTCCTGCTGGCTGAGTCACAGACTCGGAGAGAGCGCGGTGGACAGAACCCCAGTGTTGATGTCCACGTGTGGAGAAGGTGGAATACGGAGCGGAAGAGCCCAGGGGTTAAGTCCGGTCCAGGCCAAGTGCCAGTGGGTGGTGCATACTATGCCCTGAGCAATCCCTGCACTGCGGCTGACCAACATCAACAAAGGAACCGCACAAGACTGGTGGGGGTCTCCACTAACTGGCTCTAGTCGCTGATATCGGCCATTGGAGGCCATGGGTGCCGGGAGCACGGGGATCAGTTCAGGACCAGGGCCTTGGGTACGCCTCTTGATCTGCCATCTCTCACTGGGGTTCTGGGGAACACAGAATCTAGTTGCCACAGTTCGATTGGAGGAGGCGACCGGGTGGTGCTGCCTTTCATTGCCCCCTGGTAGTGAGCTCTTGGGTGTACAATGGATTTCGATCAGTGCCACCCGAATGATGATTCCTTGCAAGCATACACCTGACTGGAGGAGAGAGCCAAGCTGGCCACACTGCACTGCACTGCATGTCATACATAGTGCCTTATGTTAGGCACAACAATTCCCCACCTGCAGGTGTAACAATGTGAGGGTGTTGAGTCTGTTTGAGAGAGCAGAAGAGGCTGATGCAGTGGCATGTACTGAGACATGGTTGCATGACCTACTAGCAGGGGGTGCACTCTCCCCTTTCCTTCTTGTGGAAGAGGCCCATTACCTGCAGGCAAGCCGTATGCTTCCAGGGACTGGTCCTAGACCCTTTCACTTCCACCTCCTATAGGAATCATGATGCTGTCCTGAGGGAGGTATGCAAGTTGGAGGAGGTGAAAGTGGATAAAGCCACAACTATTTTCTTTTCTGACTATGCCACAGGGGTGCAGAGGCAGAGGGGCTTGTCTCTAGTGGGTAAGCGATGCCTCCGTGAGATGGACATCAAATACGCCCTCCTTTACCTGTAAAGGCTGTGGGCAGATCTCAGATGTTGACACACAATTCATTGACGCCGCTGAACAGTGCTGGACCTGGCTGCAATCTACTCTTTGCCAGTTGCTGTGGACAGGGAGTGAAGGGTCTGCGCAACAAGCTGTCATTAGTGGAGCCAGTTGTACTGGGAGGCGTAGGAGGAGCTGGCATCCCTGTCACAACTACAAGCCTCCCCAAATCTGCAGCAGGTTGTACAAGATAGGAGGAAGGAGCTGCATGCGATGCCGATGATGCACAATCGCACTCAGAGACTGGATCCCGACACTTCCCCCGAACACTCCCCCAGCAACGTGGACTCCACTGCAACATGGTCATCAGGTACAGAGTCAATGCAGCTCCTGGATGTGACTCCTCAGACAGCAGATGACCTAATTTAATGTTGACTGGTTGTGCAGGCCCCCTTCTTCAATGGTTACAGTTAGCTGAGGAGAGTCTCTGTCTTTCTGTGGTTCCTGGTCTCCAGCTTCCAGTTGCTGAAGTTCCAGTCTACAGAGGTCAGCACTTAGAGGGGATCAGGTCCAGTCATCACCCAAAAGGAGCGGAGCAGTTGTCCATTTGAGCGATGCATGTCAGGGGTGGTGGTGGTGGTCTCCTTGGTGCTCTGAGCTGCAATGGCATGAGGTCCATGGTGTCATTGACCTTACCAAGGGTGAATTGTGGGAGTTCCTTGATTATCCTAGTGGCATTCTTGCAACGCTGTGATGTCACATGTTTGACGTTCCAGTTGCGCAATGTGCCACAGAATGTTTACAAGGCCACGCAAAGCCACGTTACCTGGCTTTTCATGGACTTGTAAATAAGTGCTCCTTTCACGCATTAGACAGTATGAAAGGGTAGTTCCATGCAGTGGCCGTCAGCATGGCTCGTGGGTGGAGGGGCAAGGGCAGGTGCCGGGGGTCGTGGGTGGAATACCGGAGTTCGTGATAGACGGAGGGTGCACATTATAAATAAAAAATAAAAAAACATATATAACTTAGTTTGCCGCCAGGTCCCGCTTCTCTGCTCCTGCTCTCCCCGAGGAACAGAAAGCACAGCCAAGCCCCGCTGACCAATCCGAATGCTGCAATGTAGCGTTTTGATTGGTTTAGAGCATCCTGGTTCAAAGCTTACGAGGGAATGGGGACCTGGGCATGAACTCCACGCAGGCTGCAATGCAGCCTACATGGAGAATGGGGGATGTGCTTGACTAGTTTTGGCGGCCTGAGAGGGACGATCAAATAGTCATTACACACTTAGGAGTGGGCAAATTACTCCTACCCTGTCCTGCTCTGAGTGCAGAGCAGCCCCTCCCGCCTGCAAAGCAGCACAATAATAAAATGTTACAACTGAAAGATATTATCATTTTACGTTTCTACTTCATGCACTGCTTGAAAGCAGTGAGGCAGAATGTATGATGATACAACGCAAACATTTACAACACATGCCTTTATAACGCAGTTTTTACATTGCAACATCCATTACAACGCATGATTTTACATCGCATGCCATCACAACACATTTTTAGAAACTACATTTATAACACATTCCATTACAACACATACCATCACAACGCATACCATTACAACGCATATTACTTTTAGGGCAACAGTAGGGTAAGTGTTGGATAGTGTAAGGGTAAAAATTACTATTCCCACTCCAGTGAGTGCAATAGTACGGTAGTGTTGGATAGGGAAAGTGTTGGATAGTGTAGGGGTAAAAATTACTATTCCCATTTCAGTGAGTGCAACAGTAGGGTAAGTGTTGGATACTGTAGGGGTAAAACTTACTATTCCCACTCCAGTGAGTGCAACAGTAGGGCAAGTGTTGGATAGGGGAGGGGTAAAAATTACTATTTCCCATTACTTACCTTATATTGTGTTGTAATGACATGTGTTGTAGTTACATGCAAAGTAATGGCTGCATTCTAATGGCATGCCATGTAAAGGATGTTGCATTGTAATGACTGCGTTGTAAAGGTATGCGATGTAATGACTGTGTTGTAAAGGTTGTTTCCCGTGAGGCGACACTACTACGCCATAGTGGAGGAGCCGCCACTGGTTCAATGGGTGTTGCTTTGGGCGTTCCCACACCAAACCAATGGAATCTGAACCATACCCAGGTTTACGAGAAACCGTAAACTTTTCATAATGTGTCAGAATCTAATACCACCCCAAGGGTGACATTTGGCAGGTGCTACGAGGATAAACGTTTTAATTTCTCTTCTTTTTTCACTTTTTCTATGTGTGCAGAATTCTGCAGCACACAGTGAAAGAGGAAATACCCTGTATTGATAGGTTTTGTGCAGGTAGGTGTCCCTCAATCAACTCCGCAACACAGTCACTCTTGCACCATGGCACAAGGGTGCCTGCGTTGTCGCATGGCAGCTATTGTGCATCAATGTAAGGGAAAAAGACAGGGGGGCTAATTTATGAGCCCCTTCTGACAGATTAACGCCTCAGGTGCGTGATTTGCTTGACATACTTGCAGCGTGAATTTTGCACCAAGTTGCTCCGTATTTACGAAGTGACGCATCTAGGCATACGTGTGACCTTGTAGAGCCATGTGCCACATTATACCTCTGTCAGGTATGATGTATGCAGGGTGTGCGTTCCCACACAACAAAGCCTCATAGGAGTGGTGCAGTGTAATCTATCAGATTTCACTGCAACAATTCTAGGACCCCATTGTGTCAAAAACTTACGCCATCCTCATGGCAGGCGTAAGGTTGACGCAGTGCCATAGGAATAGGCTGGCCCCTTTCATTGTTGGAGTTGCATCATGCTTGCGACACAACTGCAGCAATGCATGACTTTAGCGCTGACATATACATCAGGATCCCAGACGTATCTGTCTTTGATTGCGACACGGAAATCTGTACAGCAAATATGGCTCAGCCATGGGGTGGCAAGCAGGGCGCAGTGAAAAGTGTCCAATCGCTGTTTTATTGCAATGATGCAACACTTTTTATGAATGTGGCCCAGGAATGCGCCCTATCTTATTGATAGGGCGCATTCCTGACCTTCTGTTTTGGCACAGGACAGCATAGCAATATTCCTTGCAACGCTGTCCAGCACCCAGATGTCTTATATGTGGGCCCAAGTGTTTGCACAAATTTTAAGACCAGCTATTTTCAGGTCTTAAAAAATTGCCTCTAATTTGAGTTAGTATACAGTTTTGGGGGGTTAACGATGTACTGGAATTTCAATGTAAATATCGCGAAATGAGGGTAGCTGCAGTTTTTTCAATAGAACGCCTACCTCGCATCTCATTTTCATTAGGTCTCGCTAACAGAAGTGACGATCTCGTAAAATTCAAGTTTACGTTGGGAAAAGTGCAGCTAATTGCAGTTAGCGGCACTTTGGAAATAAGGCGATAAAAAATGCTGCTGTAACGTCAAAAACGGGACGATACAGTGGCGTTACCTTCTTGTAAATATGCCCCTTAGTCTACTAATTTGGCTCAGTAACAGATTATGCACCAAGATTAAACCATTCAATGATTGAGAGGCAGTAAAGTAATGCACACTAGGTAAGTGGAGACAGGCAGAAAGCCCTGCATATTTTCAATGGAGGAATGAACGCATCAAACCATCATTGTGAAATCAAATAGGTAAATCTAGCACGAGCAATGGTTCCTCAAATATACGTAACTTTCTTAGGGGCATATTATCAAGAAACAGCGTTAAAATTATCGCCGCTTTAGCGGCAGAAAACTGCCACTAAAGCGGCGATAATGGGCTTGATAATATGCCCTTGAGAATTCCCATAGAAGCCCATGTTCTGATGTCAACATGGGCTTCTATGGGAATTCTTTGCGGCATATTATCAAGCCCATTATCGCAACTTTAGCTGCAGTCTTCTGCCGCTAAAGCGGTGATAATTTTAACGCCGTGCTTGATAATATACCCCTTGAATCTCTGGAATCAGTCGACAAACAAAATACAAGTAGAGTGCCACCGAGAGTGCAATCTGCTCTACGTGATTTTAACCATGTTGAAGGAGCTATGTAATAGCAAGAGAATCTTTCTGATTTAGTTTCACAATTTTTCTAACGATTCTGATAAGTTCACATTAAGAACTCGCCATTGATCTCGCTACGTGATTCATGTTATTTTCAATAATTGTTATTGTTGCGACAAGTTTATCACTTACAGGCTTTATGATTGACCCCATGGACATATATATACTTACATGTTTGCAGTGTCTGTTCTTTGACTCCCAAGAGAGTTAACGTGCTCTGGAAGTCTTCCATCTAAATAATAAACGTATAATTGTTAAACTATAATGTCATACTGGGGTACTTTTCCAGATAGTTTTCTCACTTTGCACTACAATTTCTTGAAGAGGGTGTGAAGGGCAGGGTGGGCACTCTAGCCTTGTCTGCCCGCTTTCCAGGATTCTAGGCTGCTATCCTGAGAATTGCTGATTCATTTTCCTAGTGAGGTAGTGGGTGCTGTTTAGACCCAGTCAGCCGTGTTTGTTAGAGGTTTTAAGGAGGCTGAAACGGAATCCTTCTGACGAAAAGGTGCCACACACACACATACACACATTCATGCTTCTATAAAACATACACATATATACAGACATACACAAATTCATGGACACAGCACATACTAACACATGCGTACGTGCACACACACACAATAGCACTAGGACCACTTTCCCAGAGTCTCCATGTAGAATAGTTTGGCCCTCCAATGACCCTTATAAGTTGCCAGAAATCTTCAATAGCCCTAAACGTTTTGAAATGATGCTCTATTTTCCGAGCAGGTCCTTTGCACTGCCTGTTCATTCTGTTCCTCTTCGAGCAACTCTGCTAACATACCTATAGAGATTTCAAACTCATATATACTCTACAAACTTTATCGCAGTCAAGATGGACCACTATGAAAATAGAAGAATTCCCTACAGTTTCTCTTCTCTCTTTAAATAGACTATATTCTTCTGATGGTCGTAATTTTATGACAGCGGGCCAATTGAAGAGCTATCTGTAACGTCAAATGGTCGTTCTCCGTTACTCTATTGCTTTTCTTACTGCGCTGGAAATGCTTTGCCGAGTTGCAGTACTGCAGTTGATGTAAAAAATTAAATAAAAAATAGAAAAACAAACAGTGGCATGTTGCCCTGCTCACAAAAACATAGGGGCATATCATCAAGGCCAGGCGATAAAATTATTGCCGCTTTAGCGTCCGTTTTCGGACGGAAAGAGGCGATAATTTTATTGCCTTATCAGCAAGGTCACGCTATCGTGGGACCTTTCCCCCAACGCCCATCTTCGCATCTCTAATGAGATGCAAAGTGGGCGTTCAACCACAAGATAACAGGAGAAATGTCGCTTAGCGACATTTCTCCTATTATCTAGCCACACGCTAACCTGCAGAGCGCGCTACTTTCCTTACGCCTGCTTTGAAACTGACTTAACCATGATATCCTGTGGAAGGTGGATATCATGGCTAAGTATGTCTATCCCTATCAGCAAGCTATCGCAAAAAGTTGTGCGATTATCACTGCATTTCCAGCAATAATCGCACAGTTGGTAGCTTGTGCTCTGAATTTTATCGCTTTGGAGATAAGCGTTGCTGATAGCACGCTATCTCCGCGATAAAATTCAGCGTTGCCCGGCGATAATTATCCTCGCGCTAAGAGTGCTGAGCGATAATTACCGCCTGGCCTTGATGATATGCCCCAAAGCACGTTTATTGCATAATCTGCCCGTTAGACTGATGTATGTTCATGTTTGTGTTGTCCATTTCGACAACACAAAAATTTTAACATAAATGTCTATTTAACGTTAAATACTGCACTAAGCTACCCGTGAGCATTTTCTATTTACATATTTTGTTTCATTGCCTATATAGTTATATAAATATTGTTAGATCGACTATACATTCGATGGAGCATTGAGAAAAATAGTCATCAAATATAAATGCAATATTTTAAATCTTTACAAGCTAAAATTGGAAATTTCAATTGAAAAGTAAGTGACTTTGTTAGAGGCTGGTACTTTGCGTTATCACATAAAGAGACGTGGAACTGAATCGCGCAAGCACGCATATTGCTAAATACCAGTGTCCTGTTTGTTCCATTCATATAACTGTAAAGATCAATTCCATGCTCTGTGCAGGGTTAAACTTGGTGCAAACCGGAGGTTGCTCATGGGCAAGCACCGACATTGCAAACAAACTCTGGCAATGAAAGATCTGGAATAAACCATTTGTCCAGGGGGGACACACTGCGGCATTTGAACACGCTCCCGGGACTGTAGAAAACACTGCAGGGTATTGTGCCGGAGTTTTGTCCAAGAATAATCTAGTAAAAATGCGGACAGGGAACCATCGACCTCTGCTTTCCCCCCGAACATATGCAGCTCTGATCAGTCTGGCATTTCAAGAAAAACAAGGTCCCGAACCTGCCTCCTCAAGACACATAACAATCGGCACTTCACAGCTGTGATGCGCGGCTCCGAGGCCGAGCGGGTCCCAAGACAATACTTCCTCTATCACCCCGAGGACAAATATCTAGACAGCGATATTTTTCGCTTGAATGCTTCGAGCATCTCGCGCAACTCCAGACTGGAGGAGAAAACGGAGCCCAGAGTGTTCGCCGAGTGATTATTTTAAATTACTTCCTGATGTAAATCTAAATGAACTGACACGCAGCTTGGACGGAAAACATAACGGGGGGAGAAGAACGCCAGGCTTACAATATTGTTTGTAAAGGATATGCGCGTTCGACGTCATCATTCGTTCTTCGTACACTGCCAAGCAAGAACGAAAAAGGAATTTGGAATGCGTTCTACTTGACTAATTATTCGATGATATTTATTTTCGTTTCGTATTTCTCATGACGAACCAGCAAATTAATAGCTTCTAACAATTAACACTTTACATTATATTGCCCCAAAGGAGAGCGTATGCACCACTATGGTATATATGCGTATCAATATTCATTCGAATTTTAAAGATTAAAAATGCCAAAGACAATAAACATGTTTTAGGGCAAACACTGTGTTTCTTTTTGTTTATATTGAAATATTTGAAATGGGAAAATATTTGAAATGATTTTTTTTTTATTTAACTTACCTTAATGGGCATTTTGTGACAGTCAATATATGTTATACGGAATCATTTTGCAAAAAAGTTTTTTATAACAGTCTTCACTTAAACCCTAAAAGGAATGATAGCATCAATATATCCGCTAATGCTTCATTTAGCAACAGAAAAAAAGTGAATGCAAAGAGGTTATCTGGCAATACAAAGAAACTACACAGTCAATAATGCTAGCTGTAAAGCACAATTGAATCAATGCATCAGGAAAGCGATTCACGTAGTAAACCATCCATCCATCCATCCATCCATCCATCCATCCATCCATAAGACTAATGTATGAATAGCAGTAGCGGCTCTTGGAGGGAGTGCTGAGGGGCGGTGAGGCAGGGCAGGCGGGGCAGGGGAGGAGCAGGGTGGGGGTAGTAAACTACGGCATACGGACGAACGTAGGTAAGTAAACAAATAAATAAATACAACGAATTTCGTTGTGCGCACTGCATCGCAGTTGGCAATGCAACTAGCGCAATGAAATTTGTTTCAATTGTTTACTTACCTCTGTGCGGCCGTATGCCGTAGTTTACTAGCCCCCACCCTGCTCCTCCCCCGCTCCGCAGCACCGCTCCGCAGCACTCCCTCCAGGAGCCACTACTGATGAATAGCAAGACCAAGTTTATCTTTATGGTTTATGGCACATCTGATCCAAAGGACAGATGTATGAATATCTGGTCACAAAATACAAGTCGCAAATTGCGACCAGTAAGATTTTTAAGAACCGATTTACGTCCTATTATGTCGATTCTTAAACATCTGAATCGTAGTGGGTCGCAATCCAACCTACCTCATGAATGTTAAAGAGGTAGGTCGCAAATTGATACTCACTATAATATTAGGCCATCACAGGGATTGTGGCCTGCTGGTAAAGCATATTTTCATGTCTGAAATTGACTTTCAATAAAGTCATTTAAAAAAAAAAAGCATCCGTTTTCCGTCAAGAAAACAGGACTGCAATTAGAAAGAGAAGTTATCTTTTCGTTGTCAGTTTAAGAGTAGTCACTGGCCCAGTCGTCCATTTCCTACTCATCAACATTCACAAAGGGGGTTGGGTCTCAAGGAGTCACAATCCCATTTTTAGCAGTTGGAAAACTTTTCCAACTCCTAAAACGGAATTAGTACATGAGAAAAAGCATTGTAACAGCCGCAAACGCCAAATTGGAGCATGTGTGACATTTAAAATGCTTTGTACATCTCGCCAAACTATCTACCATAAAGGATTCCATTCAGGTAATTGATAAATAGTATGGTTCCATAAAAACTTCATTTTGTTCCAGTGTGCCTTTGCCCCTCATATCCAAATGACTGCGTGTCACGATTTTAAATACTTGCCTATTTAAAACCTGCAAATGTTTACAGTCACCTAGTAGCAGCGATACTATAGAAGTACATACTCACAGTCTTCTCTTCCTTAACTCCAGCCATTGTCAACAGCTACCTTACAAAAGGAAATGTGCCTATTACGGCAAACAAGATTTACAGAGAAGATTTACAGAGACCACTCCTTAATTGTAATTCAGGACATGAGTCGGCTGATGAGCAATTGTGCTGTGCCTGCCATATCTGTAGTTTTCAAATTTCAGGAGAAAACAGTGGACAAACACAAAAAAGGGGGCCATTATGCAAATTTTGTGATGAAAATGAGTGTGTGGTTCCAGAAGAATATTCTAATATTGACATGTTAACAAATATCTAAGACCTTACTGTTGCTACTTAATTCATGGTTACTAGGATTAAAAGCAATATTTATTTATATATGCATTTTTATATAGTGTGGATATTACCCAAAGGTGTTAGAGCACTTTACAATCAAACAAAATTCATTACAAGAGATATAAAGTTACAATAAATTACTTGTTACAATAACTAGAAAAGACACAATGCGGTGGGGCAAACAAGGCATATTTGCTTCTTTCTTTCGCTACAAAGACATGCATAATTTACAGATTATAAGAGGAGGTGGGTGGGGAAGATAGTGGCAGCAGCGTTAGTTAAGGTGAGACAGTAGTAGTGTAGTTAGATTCAGTCTTGAGTCCATTATCTTGGGGGGAAGTTGACTAAGGGGACAACTGGCCTAAAAATGTTTTTGGGAAAAGGGCTTTCCATTTATTTTGAAGATCGGCAATGAGCTGGTGGTACATAGTTTCAGGGTTAAGGAGTTGCATATCCCAGTCGCAAGGTGCGGGAAGGATTGTGCCATGAGACGTTCCATTGTAAAGGTTGGAACTCCAACAACAAAGCTTCTGCATTTTGTGATTTCTGGAACCCCCTGAAAATGTCAGTTTGTTCGCTAGATATCGAAGAGTGGCTGTATGTAAGGCCTTGTGGGTAATACAGACAGTCCTATAAATCACCCTGGCTTCAGAGGGGAGCCGGCGAATTGTGTGAAGCACTGGTGGGATATGATTGTTTCTTTTCTTTTAACTTAGTACTCAAATATCCAATTTTATGGATGGATCATTTATTAAATACCCCACACTTTGGGCCTTATTATGAATTTGGCGGTCTGACTACTCTACGACCACGTTTTCCCCTGTCAGTAGCCCTCGGCGCTGGCGGTCCAAAGACTGCCATATTACACGTTGGCCACTGGGACGGCGGTGTGAAGGTGGGGATCTTGCAACGATGGTGAGTGCTTTAACCAAATATATTGATGCCTGTGTGTGCAAGTTGACTGCAGATGTGTCGGATGCACACATATCCATGATATATGTGAAAAAATACCATATAGACCATTGCCAGAGTTCAGCTCATATGTAGGTACTCCTGGTAATAGGTATATGGTACGAAAAGGACTTAGCTATAGATTGCTGCAAACAGGGTTGTAATCCTCGGCGTGAAGACCCTGCTGTGAAGGGGGGACCTGGAGAAAGAGATCTACATTAGAACCTCCCTGGAAGAACAAGAAATGAGTGAGTACGCACCCCAATTTCTTCGTCACCACCACCTTGAAGCAGGCGGTCGGACCACCGCTGTTTGCTCATGGAACAGGCAACTTGTAATATGTACGGGGGTGCAGCTCCCCTGCACTGCCCTATGGTGGTTGCCTTTCCCTGACTGCGAACCCCGGTGGTCGGCGGTCTGCTGGCGGTCTCAACAGTCCAGCTGCTGTTTTCAAAAAGCCAATCGACCCTACTCGTAATACGGCAGTCAGACTGCTGAGATCACCGCGCTCGGACTGCCACCACTGGTACGGTACCACTGGTACGGTGGTCCATGGGACCGCCAAACTCGTAAGAAGGCCCATAATAACTATTTGAGCTTAGTCAGCATTAGTTAAACAGCATATTGATTTAGCCAAGTGACACAGAAAGAGAATAGTTCTTTTTGATCACCAAACTAAGAGACCAACAAAACTTCTTCCCAGTGCCCCCATTTTGCAATGCCAAAGCCAAACCTGTGATAAGGAAGGTCATCCAATTGTCATCCTCCTGCTCATACATATGACACCACTTTACACCATTTGTCTTGTGTGGTTATCCTATATTTTGAGCAACCACTCATTTGTGGTCTAATTTGATCTTCATGGTTCTATTCTTCTGCAAGTTTTGCTCTTCAGCTCCCAGCTTATTTAACTCGTGTACTTATGTTAGGAGGCATTTATGTCTTAGCAAAAGCTACAAGCTTAAATTTCAGCCTTTTGTGAGAATAAACAAGGCTTCATGAACATCTTGGTCTGAAAGAAATAAAACACTGTTTCTGAAACAAATAATTTCAGATGAATGCAAATATTTCAACCACGAAAATAATAAGGTGCATACGGTGACAATCTTCGGTGTGATACCTAATGATTCTTTATTTTGTATCCCCAATTTGCCTCTGTCCCAGATATATTTTCATTTTCATATTTGGATTAGAATAATAATTAAAACAGGGAACAAGAATCAACAATAAAACAGCCAGAAGTATTCCAACCAAGGGCTCAAGACAATACATATGAAAACAAGGAAATAATAGGTAGATGTCAATTCCCAAAAAGTGGTCGCAAAATGCCCACTGACTTTCCAGATCAAATCAGATTTTGTGAACAGACCTATGCACTATTAGATAAGTTCACAAAATAGGGATTCACCGTAGGTTATAGAGTGACCGGCCTAATTAATATTTACTAGGCAGGTCACAATTTTCATCCTACTGCAATTGGCTACAATATCACGGATGGTGGCATGCAAGGGACAGGAGAGCACCATTCCTGTAATGACATTCCATAAAGCAGAGCATTTTTATTTTAAGCAGCCCAAGTTCCTTAAAGAAACAGGGACTAATTTAAAAAAAGTTTTAACACTTTAGAAAACTTCATTGAGAGCAGGCAGGTCCCTTGATCACTGTCTACTACCCTGGAAGCTGGCATCCTGCCTCATGCTGCCACCCTGATTCGAAAAGGGGAAGGAGTTTGAAGGGGACCTCTACCCCGTCATGAATTAGTAACCACCCCAAAATGAAAGTCCGTAACTGAACAATAGTTTGCAAGCGAAATTGCGGTTGCAAATGAATGATACATACCATACAAATCCCTATTTGAAAGGAAACCCCCCTTATATGCCCCTTCCAAATTGTAGGTCAAAAACCCAATTTGTGTTTCAGAACTGTTTTTCTGGATGATAAAATCGCCGTAGTAAACATTAATAAGGGGTTTTGAAGTCACAAGAATGCCGATCTTACATATCCCAGCGTTTGCCACTCAAAAACCCTTACTACATCTGTCCCCAAATGCCTAATTTTAAAAGGTCAATATGAGTTTTGAAATAACTACCCACAACTGTTAAGCTTCCACCCATGCTTTTAAACCCTCACACCCAAAATGGAGAGAAAAAATTGTGATGGGAAGTGTTTATTGCAAGAAGGGTTACTGGAATAATATCCATCCAACAAATTTCAATATGAAAAAAATATCGGAAATTAAATATTGATAAATATCGACTCTGCATATCTAACTATAAAAATCACAAATATCGAGCACCCAAATATCATTGTCAAAAACACTGATTTGTACATATATCAATAACAAAAATATCAGAAACTCAAATATCGTCACCTATTACTAAGTATATGTGTCAAACATTTCTATTCCCACAATAACAACTACAATATTATTGCCAACATAACTAATAAATCATTAAAAAATATACCAAATACACAATGTTAACAATTATTTCAAATATACACAAAACTTGCAATAAACCTCTGTAATTAAATAAAAATATATTACTTCAACCAAAAATGTAATATTCACCCCCCTAAAAATACACCTAAAAGACATGCAATATAAACACCAAAGCATTATTATTAACTGTAAACATTTAAACATATACATAAATTAACATCTATAAACAAAAAAATTCAAGTGTAAATAAAACAAACTATATATAATACTACAAAAAGAAAAAATAAGTTAGCATTTACCGAAAAAGGACTCAACTATAAAAAATGTTCAAACTATACTAAGCCAACCAATAAAATAACACTATACACAACTTTAACCAATAAAATCAAACAAACAATTTAACCAACAATGTAAAAGGTGCACTAATAAAAACAATTAAGGGCCCTATTACGATGTAAGTTGGAAAGCCTCCAACCGCATGTAGGAGGCTTTCCTACTTAGCATATTGGTTTCAAATACGATAGCCTAAATATGATGAAGGCTGTCGGATTTGAAACCGGATGGTCAGAACGACTGTCTTCTGACGGGCTCAAGGAGCTCGTCGGCTAGTTGGAGACTGCTCATAATCTCCTATGTACAGCATTATGGATTATGATGTCAGTTTCCACAGGCTTTTCATGCCACACCTTCCGACATGAAAAGCATCTAGGAATGCGACTTTGGGGGCACCTAGCAGGGCCCCCTTGCCACAGCAGCCTCCGGATGCCTCGCTGTGCAGTTAATAAAATAAACACCCATTCCTCAATGGGAGTGTGTGACCACACCATGTGCGGTCCCATTCTAATAATGCGGTCAGCACAGCTGACCAGAGGTTGGTCGGTCCTGACTATGCAACAGTGTCGGGTGGACGAAAGTCCATGTAACATCGTATTGAGGGCCTAAACACTCAAAAATGACAAACGCTGCAAGAGGAGGAAACTATTAGATTCTCAAAACAAATTATTAAAAATGAAATAATACATCTCAACAACTACATAATCAAGTAAGTGATACTTCTACTTAAACTCTAAATATTAAGAAACAAATCATAATCTTCTCCACAGCCAACAACTTCATGAAACGTATCCAATGTCAAACCTGGATGATGAATGGGTCTTTCAAACGTGTCCCAAATCATTCACTCAGATTTACACCATACATGGTGAATATCAAAACTCCAATGTACCTTTCATATAAGCTCTACCTCAAAACAACCAAAGCAGCACCTACAATGAACTTCTAAACTATATAAAACAACAAACAAATAACTACTATCCCTAAAAAATAATCAGAGACTTTGAACAAGACTTGATTCAAACAGTTCTAAAAATAAACCACCACACAGCCATACAAGGCTGTCACTATCACTTTGATCAAAGTATACAGCGACACCTCAAACAATCTACACGAAGGAGCTGATTATGAGTACGGCGATTCCAAGACCATAGTATCATTGATGGTGGTTCAACGCCGCCTCCTCAGCTGTCCAACCACGTGATTACTAACAAAGTGGTTGGACTGCCATAAGACTGCAACCACCATCAGAATCTTGGATCCTAGGGAGCAGGCGGTAGGGAAATCAGCGGACCATGGAGGTGGTGCCAATGCTGGCACTGCCGTGCTGATTATGGCCTGCCATCTTTTTCATGGCGAGGAGCCCACCATGCAAAGGTCGGCGGAAAGGCAGGGAAGGGGCCCCAAACAGGGCAGATGGCATCGGTCAGGACACAGATTCCAAGTCAAATTCAAGACACCATGGTGCAATGTGTATGATGACCTTGGTACAGGAAACCAACATAAACAATGCAGTGGAAGAATGACACAATGCCTTCCATTCCACACTAGGCAGAACTGAACCTATATTTTACAAATTTATCAAGCATTACAAAAAGAGCAAAGCTGCCAAGAACTAAGAATTGAGCAATCTGTTACCCAAATTAGATGTAAACTTAGCACACAAACTAAAAGAAAGTATAACATGCTACAATTTAAAGTCAAACTCTTCGCAAATAACAAAGGTCTACATTACTTAGAAATTATAGCCAAAAGCATACTATAAATAAAATATCAACCCACCAAGAACCTCAAAAATGACAGCAAACTCTAAACCAACCAGTGAAATCCTTTAAAAAAATATATATATATTTTATTACATCAGTGAAAGAATTATATAAAATCACAAAGTTGATAAACAGAGATATAGAAAAAAAATATATCTATATATTAATTATTTAAAAAAACTAACAATAACCAACCAACAAACTTAAAAACAAATTCAATGCAAAACATTCAATAAATACAGCAAATGTTCCACACAATTCCACATAATAATAACATACACATAACATAAACAATATAATACGACATTTCCCACCCACAAAAAAGTAAGAAATAAAACTGTTTGTAGCTGCAGATTTTCCTCCATCTCCACATAACAAAAATGAGTAAGCAACAAAAAGCTAAAGAAAACAAATCCAAAAAACCCCCAAAATTGCAAAAATATAAACAATCCAAATGAAATCCCTCGAAGCAATTCAAAGTTTGTAGGTTCCATAAAAAACACACAAGAATGTTTTTTAAAAAAGGGCAGCTCCAGGAAAACCAAAAAAGGAAATCTATGTAATAAACCAAAACTGAGTTCCTTTAAAAACAAAACATCAACTCCAAATTCCCATAGAAATCGTTCTTAAACAAAACCTGTAAAAGAAATGTTAAACACCTACCCACAAAATACACTACAGTCCCAAATATACACATACAATACAGTTAGTCATTAAAACATAAATACCATCACATAATTTAACATAAAAATTAATACATTAATATGACAATTTTAAAAAATGTAAAACGACAATCTATTGCAAAACACTACCAAAGTCACATCAAAATATACCAAAAATTCACAAATAACACTATACCCAAGTCTTAAACATGCATCCAAAACCGTTAAACAATCCTTAAAAAGGACTGACCTGTTCCGACGAACAGCAGTACTTAAACGTGACTTGGTTCTTGGGAAAATGACCTAAAACCACACCAATAGACTACAAAATACAAGTAAACAATAAAATAATGACTGAAAAGGAAACTAAAAAATACCTCCTCCTAGAAAAGCATAGGAAATATACTAAAAGTGTTTAATATATGGGACGGCTATGACGGAGTTCCGCGCCTCCGAGTAGCCGCTCGTGACCACGCCCCCCCTTCTAGGCAGTGGAGGCAACGGCGTTTCAGCTTGGCAGATGTAGCAGCGGGAGCCCTGGGGAAAAATCGTAATCCTGCCTCAGGAAAAAGAACAAAGGCGAAAGGTGAAAGAAAGTGTCAGCCGGCGGGACCCTTATCAGGGTTTCCCTGTTTCTGTTCTTGATTGGTGAAAACGCCGGGGGAGCAGTGACCTGTGGCCAGTGGTAAAAAAAAAAAAACGGCCAGGCAGGACTCTTGACCGGGGATTGTCCTCCAGTGAAAAACTCCAGAGAGCGGCGACCCACGAGGAAAACATTTGGTGGTTGTGTTTGGATTTTGGAAGACCAGGTTGGCCAGCCTGGCTTTTAGAAGAAGAAGAAGAGGAGGACGGCGAACAGCTTAAATGAAGAGTGAGAGGTGAGGAGGTTTGGAGTGGCGGAATTAGGGCTGAGGCATCTTTGAGGATATTTGCTAAAGGAGAAAAAGACTATGCAGTGGTGTTTTAACTGCACAGTGGGAAAAAGGAGGGGGAAAAAAACTCCGGTGAAGTTTGGTTATAGTACCCTTTTCTCTCCCTCACTTCCTCGTACCAGTATCGGTCACTGGAACAGGTCTGCAATGGGGAGATATAACAAACAAAGCAACCCAGCAGGCAGGATTGATGCAGCGACTGGTTTGAAAGCTAAGACTCGCCTGGCGCAGGCGCAGGCAAAGGTGCTATCTCCTGGAATAGGAAGAACAGGACATGTGGGGAGCCGCCTTGATCGGAGTTCTAGTTTCGAAAGCTCCGAAGACGAACTGGTAGTGGAATCCATTGGTGTAAGACAGGTATCCAGAACTTCTCTTTCCATATCTATTCCAGAAACTGAAGTAAATGGGGAGGAGAGCAAGTTAAAAGCGGATAAGAGTGCCACTAATGAAAGTAGCAAAGAGGAGGGAAAAAGTGTTAAGGAGTTTCCCCTCTTCACGAAAAAGCTAATGCAGCCAGCTCCTTTCCAGCCCACGGCACCGCAGACAATGGTGGTGGATCTTCACAGCTTGTCACAGTTCTCTTTAGATGTCAGCTCTCCTGCGACCACCACTTCTCCAATCTCTCCAGTGCCTCTGTGTGCTCAAAAGTCTACGACTTCGACTCTCTTAATGAATGAGCTGGATGACAGTGCCTCAAATCCTCCTCCTCTACACGCTGCAAAGGATGGAGCCCAGCTATGCTCCCAGATAGTTCCAAACCAGACACTGAGCGCCAGTAGTCCAATGCTTTCCTCTGGGCTTCTGGAACAGAATCAACTAGACCAACGGGATCTTCAAAGTCAGCAAACGTCCATTCATAAGAATCAAAAGGTATCAGATACGGTACAACTTCCAACTTCCGATATAGCTACTGGTCCGGCTTTAGATAGAGCCCAAAATACAATAAATGTTCCTGTAGAGACAAGCTCCACCAAACAATTAGATATTAAGACTTTGCTTAACCTTAGTCTCGAAGAGATTCACGAAATGAAAAGGTGGCAGGAAAATGAGATTGCCTCTCTTCATATCCGCCTTGGGAAGATCGAAGACGTGGTGGCTTGTCTACCAGTCAAGATACAGGAAGCAGAATCTAGGATCTCTCAGTTGGAGGATCAGATGTCCGGACTATCTATTAAAGTATGTGAGGCCATAAGGGACAGGAGCTCGATAGAGAACAAGCTTGAGGAGTTGGAAAACCACTCTTGTCGCACAAACCTACGTATAGTGGGTGTACCCAAGAGAGTGGAAGGTACCCAGACATCGCATTGGGTGGAATCCTTTATTAAAGAAAAAGTTCTTCCCGAGTTTGGTGGGGATCTTACAATTACTAGAGCCCATAGAGTTCCATTTCATCCTTTGCCAAGCACAAGTGGTCCACGCACCATCTTAGTCAACTTTGCAGACTATCGGATAAAGGAGAAGATCTTGGCTAAAGCGATACAACAAAGACAGTTTCTAGTGATTGAGACCCCTAATTGTAGAATTTTCCCAGATATGTCCGCTACTGCAGCCCGGAGACGCAAAGAATTTGATAAATTGCTTTTCTTGTTTAACGCCCAAGGTGCACTGGCATCAATTGCTCAGCAGTCTAAACTTCGGGTTTTAGTCAAGGGGAAATTCCATATGTTTTCCAACTTAGAGGATGCTCAGGATTTTCTTAAAGGAATGTCGGCTACATAAGGAATTAATGGATGATTGAGGCTTTTTCTTCCCCTCCCTTCTATATGCCTTAAAGGCATAATAGGTATGGGAGTTACGTAACTAATTCAAAGTAACTTTGGAAACAGGAGAATTAATGGTCGCAATATTTGGCTTTTGTTTTTGTGTGACCAGGTTTTTGTAGTAAACCATTGTCGAGAGGTGGGGTGGTGGGTCACGATGGGTGCACTTCAATGGCATCCTCAAAGTTAGTAAGGGTGAGGCAGAGGTGGGTAGCGTGGTTGGACACCTCCTTGGAGGGTGGGTTGAGTGGGGTGGGGAATGGAGTGGAAGTTAAAACAGATAAGAGCAGAAGCAGGGGTACTAGCGCATAATTTTTCTTTCTTTCTTCTTTTTTCTTTTTAAGAGTAGTTGTGATACTGTTTCCATCAATGTCAATGGGATATTAAACAAATCTAAGTATGGAGCCTTAATAAGGTGGCTAGTGACCTCCTCCCCTCAGGTTGTATTTTTGCAGGAGACACACTTAAAAACCAACTACCCCAAGCTGTATGTTCCTAGGTTTTTTTCGCATGTCTTTTTTGCTTCAGCCGGGTTGGCCAAAAGGGGTGTCGCTATATATTTTTGCCACAGTCTTCCGTGGGAATTCAGCCAAATTCGGAGAGATCCATTGGGATGCTGGTTGTGGATGGAGGCTAGATTAAATGGGATAAAACTACATTTTATAAATTATTACAGGTCGATAGTAGACGATTCTACATCCTTAAAAAAGATTGCGGAGCTTCTTAGGGGTACCCCGGGACAAATAATTCTTGGCGGCGATTTTAATTTTATCCAGGATCTCAAAAAAGATACGTCAAATAAAAATAAAAAAGAACTGAAACCTCAAACAAAGAAGGTTTTGGAAGCTATAAGGCAGGAATATTTACTAGTTGACCAATGGTGTAAATCTAACCCCAGGTTAATGAAATTTACTTGCTATTCTAAACAATTTCATACGGCCTCCCGAATTGATTTTTTTCTTACTTCACACTCTTTGAAAATACTAGATACCACGATAGGGGTTAACCCGTTTTCAGATAATTCCCTTATTTCGATAAAGCTGGAAATTGAAGGGGGACTAAGACGGAATCCAGGTGGCAGATGGATCGTCTACTCCTCCAAGATCCTAATTGGGTTCCTAAACTAAAAAGTGGATACCGGAGTTTTTTTTAGCATAAATGAAGAGACAGCAGATATTTTATCAGTTTGGGGTGGGTTTAAGGCAGCTATGCGGGGGCAGATAATTGCCCGTTCAGCCGCTCTGTCGAGAAAAAGGTGGATAAAGATTAACCAACTCCAACAGGCTGTAAATGATGCCATGAGTTTAAAAGACACTCAGCCACAGGGGAGTCGAGATGCTGCTATTCAGCTAGAAAAAGCAAAATTAGCCCTTAAAGAATTTTTTTTAATTGAAGAAATCAATAGTTCCAGAAATTTTCAGCAGAAAGTTTATGAGGAGAGCCAAATGGTGGGAAAAATGTTGGCAGGGCAGACAAAGTCAAAGCAGGAAAACGCCTTAATCTCTGAAATTATTGACCCTATGACCCAAAACATCAGCAGAGAGAAGAGCGATATAGCTCAAGTCTTTTTGGAACATTATGCCCAGTTGCACTCTACAAATTATGTGGTAGGCTTAGATCTTATCCGTAAATACTTTGATGAAGTTAATGTTCCGATTTTATCTCACACAATGGTAGATCAACTTGAACGTGAAATTGTGGTGGTAGAAATTGCGGACACAATTAAATCGATAGCAGGGGCAAAGGCCTGTGGAACGAATGGGTTCCCAATTGAATTTTATAAAATGTTTGTGAACGAGCTGACTCCCTTTTTGGCAAAACTATTTAATGTTGCTAGAATGGGTGATAATGTTCCTCTGAGTACTAAGGAGTCCATCATTGTTAGTTTTGTCAAAAAGGGAAAGAATCATAAGGATGTCAACTCCTACAGGCCGATTAGCTTGCTCAATACTGATTTTAAAATTCTAATGAAAATATGGGCCCAACGTTTTACTCCAATTGCTCAGACACCCGGACCAGGCTGGTTTTGTGGCAGGGAGTACAATGGCCTTGAATACTGGATTTTTAATTCAGGCTCTTGAATATGTCACTAGCAATAAAATTCCGACTTTAGTTACAAATGTCGATGCCGAGAAGGCATTTGACCTGGTCAACTGGGAGGCTCTTTTTTTTGGAATGCAAAGATTTGGCTTCCCGGTCCGGGTGATTAATATGTTGAAAAATATTTAGCAAGGTGCCCAAGCTCGAGTGGTGATTAACGCTAACACGGTGGGGTAATTGATATAAATCGAGGCACCAGGCAAGGTTGTCCGTTGTGCCCTATTTTGTTTACTTTCTTTATTGAGCCGCTCGCACTAAGAATCCGTGGTAATCCGGAAATTAAACCACCAATAGAAGGAATGGTGAAAATAAAATTATTCGCTGACGATATAATTTTTTATCTGCAACCAGATAAATTAAATCTTGATTTAGTCTTGTTCGAATGTAGCAAATATGAAATGATAGGCGGGTATAAAATTAATCAAAATAAAACCGAGGTTCTTGCCTTGAATGTGGACTGTAATTTTCTACCATCTAATCTAAAATCTCAAGCTCTAAAAGTAGAACCTATTAGATATTTAAGTATTTATGTTTCCAGTCAATTTGAGCAATTATTTAATCTAAATTATTTAGCAATGCGAGATAAAATTAAGGGCTTGCTGGATAGATGGATTTTTTTACCATTTACCTTGATTGGCCGTGTAGCACTTATTAAAATGTCAATTCTTCCTTTATTTGTGTTTCTTTTTATTAACGTACCGCTAAAAATCAATTCCCATTTTTTTAAAGATATTGAGTCGATGTTCAGAGAATTTGTATGGAATCGAAAAGCACCTAGGGTCAGGCTACCTATATTGCAGTTAGAAATAACCCAAGGGGGCGTAGCGCTACCAGTTATTCGTACTTATTATTCGGCGGCAGTCCTCGATCTTTCAGCACGACTATTGGATCCTAATGATTGGCCGGATAGTTTTTTTTATGATAGAATGATTCAGCAATCGGGTTCACAAGTTTCTATTTGTTTTTAAAACATCTAAACTATCCAAAAAGACCCGTTATAAGACTATTCAGGATTTTTTGATAGACTCCAGTCCTTCTTTAAACAAGCTGGGTTTGGTGGATTTTATTATATCAATCTGGAAGAATCTAAGGCTCTAGGGCTCCAAATCCATTCCACTAAATGTAAAAGATGGAAGGACTGTGGTCTAGGTGAATTGGGTTCCTTTTTTGCCTCAGGGAAATTCATTACTTGGCAGGAGGTCTTAGAGAGATCCGATAATCGTTCAGCAACCGATTTTTTGGAATACCTCCAGATATTAAACTTTATAAATAAATACAATATGTCAACATGTGGGGAATTATCTGCTCTGGCCAATGCCGTATATAAAACTAAATTAAAAGGTGTGGGAAACTGGTATACTTTACTAAGAAAGGGCCAAGAGTCTCCTCTGGTCGAAGAAATTCTCAGTAAAATAACTTGTGAAACCAATTGCTCCTTCACGAGACGGGAGTGGGAACAAATCGCTCAGTTAGGAAGTAGCCAAGCAGCCAATTTTAAAAGGATGTCTTTTTTATCTCGCTGGCTGGCTTACTATACCCCGAAGGTTCTTAATAGACGCTTTTCAGAAGTAGATAATAAATGTTTTCGTTGCCAGCTTCAAAATGGCGGAGATTGGCTTCATATATTTTGTACATGCCCGAATCTTGAAGTTTTTTGGCGTGAGATTTTCACGGCAATGAGCTTAGTAATTAGAACAGAGCTTGAACCTGAAACTGAGGTGGCTCTTTTTGGCTTGTTGAGAAAAAGAACTGACTTGTCTAAAACCGAAGAGTCTTACGTGGCGATTTGTTCGTCAGTAGCCCGCTCCTTAATTCTCCAAAATTGGAGGATATACCATCATACTCGAAATGGGTGAATAAAATGCAAAAGATAAAAAGGTATGAAGAGGTCTATGCCATAAGAGTCGGGGCAATAAAAAGGTTTACTAACACCTGGAAATTTTGGGATAGTGATCGATCTATGTATGTCACATAGCACTTTACACTTGTTTTTTATTATTGTTTTTAATTAGATACATTTCTAACACAGGTATTTTTAGCACC
The DNA here is from genome assembly GCF_964204655.1 of Triturus cristatus. Taxonomy (NCBI): domain Eukaryota; kingdom Metazoa; phylum Chordata; class Amphibia; order Caudata; family Salamandridae; genus Triturus; species Triturus cristatus. Next base: position 1,362,485,008 of record NC_140589.1, read on the forward strand.
TCAATAATCTGTCAGCACCTTATTGAATTAGCGATTGTAGCAAGCACTAAGCACTTTTTTTCTTTCAGGCCTGAAGCCATGTGACGCTGAGATTGCAGCGTTGTAGGGACTTTTGTAAAGTATGTCGATTATGTATATAGGTAATTAATGTCTTATGTATTGGGAGGCCAAGTCGAATAATATAACTGTTATAGGCCTCTGGTTATTTTGCTTAATTTGCACATTTTGCACTATTTGCACAACTGAAATTATATATATAGGTAATTAATGTCCTATGTATTGGGAGGGCAGGTTGAATAATGTAATTATTATAGGCTTCTGGTTACCTTGCTTATTTTGCACATTTTGCACTATCTGCACAACTGAAATTATGGATATGTATACCTTTGTCTAAAGTTTGATGGTTTATAATTATTTTGATCTACTGCTCAAAAAAAAAAGTGTTAATATATGTAATTTTTTTTAAAGTATTCGTATAAAATATATAGAAATATTTAACATATACTAGTAAAGAATATGTGAAAATAATGTAAAAAAAGTATTTAAAAAGTTTCAGAATGTTGAAAAATTGAAATCAATGAAAAATAATATTTGAAAATGTACAATATATAAATATGAATAACATCTTAATTAGTTCTTTTTTCAATTCAAAACTGATAATTTGTATTTTATTTAATTTACTTTAGAATTTCTTTTTTTTACTTAAAATTATATTTGTTAAAATGTAAAACTGCACACTATATTAAAATTGTAAAAAAAATAATATTTACAAAATGTGTGACAACGTTTTATTATACTAAATTTTTAGAAAATCTTGAACGCTAAAAGGGTGACATGTACTATTCCCACTCCAACCTGAACCAACTTGGAGAAGGTGTTGGAAAATAAATGGGTGGTATTTACGAATCCCATTCCAATCTAAACCAATTTAAGGAAGGTGGTAGACACTAAAAGGAGGACATTTACAATTCCCACTCCCATCCAAACCAACTTGAGGAAGGTGTGGGGCACTAACGGGATTGCACTTACTATTCCCATACCTATCTAAACCAACTTGGTGAAGGTGTTGGACACTTAAGGGGTGAAATATATTATTTCCACTAGAATCTATGCTAAACTGAGGGAAGGCGTTGCATGGTAAAAATAAATCATATTTTATAAACCCAGTTAAAAATAAAATATTGTACCTAGAATATTATAACATTTAAATGCAAAATACACAATTCATACTGCACTGTAATATGGAGTGCCTGACAGCCAAGGATTCCAAGATGGCCGCCAGATCTCAACCGCCTAGTGAAAAAGTCGGTGGACCAGACACCTCGGAGGACCAAGCGATGAAATCATATGAGGCGACGCCGGCCGGGGAGAAAAGGAAGGCGGAGAATGGCGAACGCGTCAAGGAAAAGACTTGCGAGGAGTGGAACCGATCAACAAGGGCAACAAATGAACCGGGGAGGAGATGAGGAGGAGTCATCCGAATGACCTGGAGCCAGGAGAGTCGAGCAGAGAGACTGAGGCCTGCCGCGAACTAAACATGGAAGTATCCGGTCATCCTAGAGGAGGCCAGGATGCCATGGTAGCCCTTGCTGCAGTCCCAATGGACCGTGGCTCCAGGCAAGTGCCTTTTATACAATATTTAAAGAGGCTAGTAGGTGGTGGGTTGAAGGGGAACATGGCATGACTGGGGCATGATCAGTGTTTTAAACACTCACCCCTTTTCCCTTCATACTGGTGACAGTACAGCACAGGTGACGGATAGCATACTCCTAAGACGTGAAACATGAGACTTAGCCCTGTTTTGCTCTTGTTTCTTTTCCCCATTCATTAGACGTACTTGGGTAACTTGGATGATGGACGGGCTCCTGAGAGGCCACACACCTGAAGAGGACCTGAAGAGAAGGTTCCCACCACAGGAATTGGGACCCGGAGACTATTGTGATACCCCCTTTTTCACCCCCCAGGGACAGAACCCTAGATGTTTGTGTTCTCTTTCTTCTTTTTAATTTTTGGATGCAACTGGAGGACAGTGAATATCCTTGTTGCTACAATAAAACTGAGTAGGCGTGCCAAAGTATCCTACCCTAAGCAATGTGCTTCCTGGTGTTTTTTTTTCTAGAACCCGTAAGTCCCTTGCCACCTCTTCCCTAGAGCAGGAGCTTACAACAGTGGTGTCAGAAGTGGGATAAGTCATCTGAGGCCAGAAGATGACCCAACCTATGACTATGCAAGCCATGATAGCCCAACTGGCTGAATGGCAGAGACACCTACAGCTGGTCCTCAAACAACAGAACCAAAATGCCCAGAAAGAAAGAGAAGCCTTTCAAACAACCTTAAAAGAACCGAAAATTCTCCTGACAAATGTTCAAAAGGTTCAAGGCACGGCCATTCTACACCTCATAGATGCTATTTCAAGCACTAGGGTCCATCTCAATGTCCCTGAGAGTGTTTTACAGAAATTTCAGGACGGAGACAACCCTGACTATTTTTTTAACAAATTTTGAGAGGGTGCCAACCACAGCCACTTAACCACCCGAGAGGTGGGATCAGTATATGGTCCCATTATTGTCCAGCGAACTACAAGCAGCCTATCAGGCGGCCAACCTGGCCTAAGTTACACCCTACCAAGACATCAAAAGAGCCATTTTGGAAAGACTGGGCTGTGATCATGAGTATTACAGAGCACGCCCTCTCAAGGAAAATGGGTGGTAGGAGACAATCGCAGGGCTCTCTTTTATAGGATTAGAGACCTAGGGAATTGTTGGCTACCTCCGCATACCTACACTGTTGAGGAAGTTACAGAACAGATATATTTAGAACAGTATTTAGAGGATATGCCACTCAACACCAAAGCATGAGTCAAACAACACCCAGGACTGACCTCACACCTACCGTGCAACTAGCTTGTGCTTTCCACAGGGCTCCTGATTTCAAAGCACAGACTAGGAAGGGTCCCATCCTTTTTCCCAAGCCTACCGCAGGACAACAACAGAAGGGGGGGACAAACGAGCCACCCACATCAGTAGGCCTCTTTCTAAACCCATTCCAAAGCCACCTCAAGCACACTTAGGACCCCAATGTTTTTGTTGCGTGGAATGGGGTCATATAGCACAAAACTGTCCCTTACACACTGACAGCACAGAACCCATGGAAGTAGATTTGTCCAGGGTGAGGGTGCTGATCCAGGAGAATCTAGAGAGCAGTACTAGAAAACGGTCTGACTGAATTGCCATCCACTCGATGCACTATTGGACACGGGGTGTCACCATACGGTCATCTCAAGGGACTTGATTCCCTTAACCATACTGTGTGAAGGAGAAACAGTCTTGGTTTTGTGCTTTCATGGGGACGTTCGGTCTTATCCCCTAGTGGAAGTCTTTCTGGAAATATACGGATATCCACAAGTCAGAAACATGGGGGTGGTCTCTGCACTCCCAGAAGGAGTCCTTTTGGGTACAGACCTACCTCGCTTTCATGAGTACCTTACAAACATAACAAAAACCTCACTAGACACCGATTGGTTACAAGAGGCCCCGTTCCATGAAGAACTGATTCAGAGTCCCCGGAAAAGGGAAAAGAAAACAAAAAAAGAAAAAGAGAAAAATATTCATATGCTTGTCAAGCTGTTTCCTCATGTTTGCTCTCTTCCCCTTAAAGTCGGAAACGCTCTTTCACAGAGCTTTTGAACAGCCAAGAGAGATGACAGCACCTTGTTGAATGCCTGGAGTCAAGTGCACAAAACACACCCAAACAAGGTAGGCCCATATTTCTTCATAAAGAAAGGACTACTGTACAGAGCTTCAGGAGGTTTAGGATACAAGACTGAGCAGCTGTTGATTCCCATTGCTTTTAGGGAACAAGCCCTACAATTAGCACACAGCCAAGCAGGGGGGGTCATTATGGACAGGAGCTCATGTTAAGATATCTGTTGGAGCGGTTTTATTGGCCAGGAGTCTATAAATAGACTGTCTAGTTCTGTGCCACCTGTCCCAAGTGTCAGCTGGTTAACCCCAAGATGGCCCCCAGCACTCGACCGCCTAGTGAAGAAGTCGGCAGACGAGACACCTCGGAGGACCAAGCGATGATGGCATATGTGGCGATGCCAGCCGGGGAGAAAAGGAAGGCAGAGATTGGCGAACACGTTGAACTTGGAGGAAAAGACTGGTGAGGGGTTGAACCCATTAACGAGGGAGACTAATGAACTGGGGAGCAGATGAGGAGGAGTCATCCGAATGACCCGGAGCCAGGAGAGTCAAGCAGAGATACTGAGGCCTGCCCCGAAATAAACGTGGAACTATCCAGTCATCCCGGAAGAGGCCAGGACGCCATGGTACCCCTTGCTGCAGTCCCGTAGGACCGTTGCTCCAGTAAAGTGACTTTTATACAATATTTAAAGAGGCTAGCAGGGAGGGGGTAAAGGGGAACACAGCATGACTGGGGCATGGTCAGTGTTTTAAACCCTCACCCTTTTTCCTTCACACTGGTGACGGTACAGCACAGGTGACGGGTAGCATACGCCTGAGACATGAAACAGGAGACTGACCCATGTTTTGTTGTTGTTTCTTTTCCCCATTCCTTGGATGTATTTGGGTACCTTAGAGGACGGACGGGCTCCTGAGAGGCCACACACTTGAAGAGGACCTGACAAGAAGGCTCTCTCAACAGGAATTGGGACCCCAGAGACTATTACATTACCCCCTTTTTCACCCCCTCAGGACTGAACCCCAGATCTTTGTGTTCTCTTTCTTCTTTTTCCTTTTTGGATGCAACTGGAGGACAGTGAATATCCTTGTTGCTACAATAAAACTGAGTGGGTGTGACAAAGCCTCCTACCCTAAGCGACAAGCTTCCTGGTGTTATCTTTTCTAGAACCCGTAATTCCCTTGCCACCTCTTCCCTGGAACAGGAGTTTACAACATGCACATTCTCACATTTTAGTAAATTACAAAATTAGCAAAAATATGATATATAACCACGCTAATTTAAAATATTAACTATTCTAAACAATGATGTAAACATTTCAAATCTATATTTAAATTAATAATAAAAACTTACAAAGGTGCCGATTCCGATCCTGTAAAACCCGGGTACAAATGGTCGTACGGAGCGTTTTCTCCGTACGACTCGTACCCGGTAATTCCACCTTACAAACCAGCAAGTACGATTCGTACCGAAATACCATTTCCATACGAATCGTACAAAACACCGTACAGCTAAAAAATACATACAATTCTGATCCTGGACAGCACATACGCGACGTCCGAACTGAGTCAGGCAGCGTTTTACGGACCAGCAAGTACGATTCGTACCTAAAGCACTCCGCACGGCTATATTTTTACAGGAGCCAAAAAGTGCCGGAAAAGCTAAGTACGCTGTGAAGCACGAGGAAAAGGGGGCCCGGTACGCGACGTACACGCCATCACCCCCATCGTACGTGTCATCATGTACGGTGCGTACCCCAACAGTGCATATGTACGGTGCATATGTCCGCACCGTACCCCCACCCGCGTATGTACGGACCGTACCCCCACCACCCCCGTATGTACGGACTGTACCCCCCACCCCCGTATGTACGGACCGTTCCCCCACCCGCGTATGTCCGCACCGTACCCCAGGCATACCCCAATCCTCGCGTATGTATGGTCCATACCCCCCACCCGTGTATGTCCGCACCGTACCCCAGGCGTACCCCAATCCTCGCGTATGTACCGTACATACACGAGGATTGGGGTACCCCTGGCGTACGGTGCGGAAAAACGCGGGTGGGGGGTACAGTCCGTACATACGGGGGGTGGGGGTACGGTCCATAAATACGGGGGGTGGGGGTACGGTCCGTACATACCGGGGGGTGGGGGTACGGTCTGTACATATGTGGGGTGGGGGTATGGTACATACATACGGGGGTGGGGGTATGGTGCAGACGTACGCGGGAGGGGTGGGAGGCTGGGGGGGCCATACGACGCGTACCCCGGGCACAAGTGTACTCGGGGTAGGGGTCATACAAAGTTCACTCCGTACGGGGCATTTTCCGTGCGCTTGTGTTTTCGGACGGGCGGTACGGATCGTACTTCCGCGCTCGGACTTCAGTTTTACGATTTGTATGAAAAACTGTCCGGGGACGTCTTGTAGACTTTTCCCGAGGCGATTCGTATGTATTTTTTACGTATAAATCGTACTTCGCCGTTTTACAGGATCGGAATCGACCCCAATATTGTTAAAAATATTTTCTACCATTGAGAAACTTATCGAAAATACAATTACATGGAATTCAAATAACAAAATTGTCAAAACAAATTTTGAAAAATATTTCTTATATTTTAACATTTTCAAAGTATTGTAAACTTATTTTTACATTTCCAAAATAAAATATGTATAAAGATAATGTAATATACATATTCTACATATCAAAATCAATCCACATATACTACTTTATCAAAATTTGAAAGGATACATTTAATTTTTTAAATACTTCATTTTTTATGTAAAACACAAACATTCCATAAATATTTATTATATTAAAATATAAGAGTATTTGAAAAACAATATAATAAATAATACTTTTTATATTCAAACCAAGTAATTTATATATCTTTAAAATTATTAAATTAAAATATATTTTTAAAAAAAAAGTCTCCTTACACTTATCCCCTACTAGCCAAACATCCTACTACTAAAAAAATGCAATGATTAATTACAAATATGAATGCAATTTAAAATATAATAATGTAATAAAGATAACAATTATCAAAAATAAAAACAAAGGGGCAGATTTATGAGCCCCTTGCGCCACTTTTGCGTCACTTTTCCCATGTTAAAAGTGACGCAAAAGTGGCGCAAGGGGCTCATAAATCTGCCCCAAAATATATAAAAATGTAAAACACAAAGAATCAAAAAAATACAATACATTACATTCTAATTAACTCTAAAAATGATATTATATACAGCAATATTTACTATGTTGATATTTTTTTACAACAATATTAAAAACAACACTTAAATTGATATTTTTACCTGCTATATTCCTGTCCATGATATATCTGAAGTCTCGATATTTTTGACACAATATTTCTGTAGCACTATATCTTTCAACCAATATCCAAACACTTTGAAAAACGGAAAGCAAAAGGAGATTAACTATTTAAGTTGAAAAGCATTCAAATGTGTACATGGAGAACCAGTTCAACGATGGTTTGTTTGACATGGCAGCCTTAGTATGGTCTTCCCCCAAACTGTTTGCCTGTTTTTCTCTATTTTTCAATGAAATTTGTATTGGTCTTAGGACTCAGTGCACCTTACCAATGCTAACCAGTGCTAAAGTGCTTGCGTTCTCTCCTATAAACATGGTAAAATTCGCTTATGCCTGATTGGCATATTTAATTTACTTATAAGTTCCTTGTAAAGTATACCACATACCCAGGGCCTGTAAATTAAATGTTACTAGTGCACCTGCAGCAAATGGCTCTATCATCCCCAGAACACCAGTGTCAGCGCTCGGTTTTTCTTCTGCCTGAAGGAAATAAACACCCTCTCTACAGGTTTTCCCAAAATAACTTTCTTGCAAGTGAAAATATGTTTTTCAGTCACGTGCTTAATAAAAAACCTCAAGGCACTTGCCCTACCCTACCTTACAATCAACAAATACATCACCTAGATGGGAATGAAAGATATTTCACAGCTCATTGACCTAGGTTTTACCATATTTTGAAGTCATCAAATCTTTATTCGTGCGGTTAATTAAAACCATTGCAATTATAAAATAATACAAAAAGGACAACAAATATACATCCAATCGTCTAGATATTTGTTACAGCCACAATGCTGAAAAAACACAAGAATTGGAAAGTGCATGACATCAACGGAAAAATTATTGTGCACCTAAAATACAATTCAACAACAATTTCAGAACACCAAGACATAGGTTGATTGCTTGCTACTGTGCAACACCCCCAGTTAAAAAAATATGGAACAAAGCCAGTCAAGACTAGTGCAGCGTAAACATTCACTTTAAAAATATCTCTTCCTTAAGTTGCAACAGCTGAAACTGTACAACAATGTTGAATGTAAATGTGCTTATCAATAGGAAGGTTAGATAATATTCTCTTATCGTCGGACCCATCAGTAGTAGAAAGCCAATTTGTGCAAATTTGCAAAATAAACTTCAACAAAGCCAGTCAAGACTAGTGCAGCGAAAACTTCAATTTAAAAATATCTCTCCCCGTATTTTAAAGTGGGCAATACGGGGGCATCAAGGGTTAAATACTCAAGAACTCCAGCCCTTGGCTACTGAATATAATTCTTCATTAAAAATGAGAGGAAGCCTGCAACTCTGAAAATCCTAGATCTCTTCTAGTTTATGAGCCATTTGTCACCAACCACAAAAAGCAAATATAGACGCATAATGTGACATATGGTGTAGTCATTTGCTCCCTCCCTCCCTCCATCTAAATCCATCCATCCACAGTAGCAGGTTTGCACACATCACTGGCTCAATACTACAGATGCAAGGGTGTCTAGATTGTAAGGAGAATTGTTTTTGTGCAGGAGGGGCCCTTTTCTGCACAAAAACAATCCTTTGAGGCTTTTCCTCTTGTTATGTGTGCTGCAGAATGTAGCACACATAGAAAGAGGAAAAACGAGGAGATGTAAACATATTTCTCTCCATTACAAGTCACCTTGGGAGGCGTAGTTTTTTAGCGCATTCCCAGGTCTATCTCTTCTGGTAAATCTGTGAATGCGTCAAAATCTATGGATGCTGCATGGGAACACCCATGCAATACGAATGGAAACGCCTTGTCGCAAAGCAAAGAGTTATTGTATTCATCCTTTAACAGCTGCCAAAGCAACAAGGTAACATATAACCATTTTCATTGTGTTTATCTTAACAACTGCTGTCCCCTTGACAACCTTGCTCATGTAAACATCAAGGAATAAAACCATTACAAATGAAAAAACAATTTTTATGCCTTCATTCAATTCAATTCATCTCATAAAATTTCATTTCAGTAATCAATTTATCAAATAGCCATGATGGAAATTCAGACCTCTCGCACCAAACTCCATTCACTATGTGAAGGTTAATCTGGAGAATTTAATTATTCATTGTCAATGTGGATACATTAGGACTGTAGTTGTTTATTCTCTATTTTCCTGGACAGTATGGGAAAATCAGGCAATAAAATCCACAAAATATTTTGCACGTATAGAGAGAGTAAGCAAATCAGCTATCCCAAGAAAACTGAACTCCATGTTTGAAGAGATGTGAAGAATATTGATGAATCCATAAACATATTCCAACCGATGAAAATCAGAGTGAGGTAAATATTATTTTAAAAAAACAAAAAAATTGCTGGGCCATATCAGCCGCTGGGAATGTTTTGTGGAATAAATGCCTCAAAAATTATCATGGAAGCTCAAAAGTAGGCCAAATACTGGAGACCACCTTCTGACATCTGTATTTGTGTAAGAAGGATAAAAAACAGTGACAGAATGAGCCGCTTCTCCGTCCGACTGTCGAAGCCGTCCGGGAGCTTTAAAGAAAGACAGCCATCTTGTGTGGCGTGTGCGCGTGCACCACCTGGTATAATTAATATTAACTCTAGAAAGTAGATTGCAATTTGAAGTGATTTGGTAGTATTTTTTAAAATGTTATTAGTCATTTATAGTGTTGTAGTGGATAGTTGTATTTGTAGGGGAATAAGGTACGATGCAATTTAAATTAGAAATATTTGTAATGAAATGGCAATTAGTGTTTATTGGTAATTATTTTTTAGTAGATATTAACTATTCAAATTAATTAATTGTTGAATTAAATTATGAATATGTAATCCTTTTGAAGTCAAACACTTTCCCTACTGATGCTTTGACTTAATAGGAATAGTCAATGTAATTCTTCTGAAATCCAACACTTTCCCTACTGTTGCTTAGGGCCTTATTATTAGTCTGGTGGTCCATGGACCACCAGACTCATGGTGGTGGTCTCTTGACAGCCCTATCAGGACTAGGGAGGTTGAGCCGCCCTGTGACCATCGCAACCTCCAGGGAGCCATATTCCCTGGTGGTTGTGCAACGGTCCTGAGGGTGCAATATGCTTGGCGAGACTGCCACCATCCTGGGAATGCCAAAGAACCACACACTAGACCAGGAGAAAACTCTTAATCTGGCGGGCAGTTTGTACACAGGTTTGGCGGTGCTGGAGCGGTGCAGTCCCGCTCCCGCTCCAGCACCACCAAACTCGTACTGAGGCCATTAGACTGGGGTGAGAATGGTAAATCTAATACCTCCAAAGTCCAACACTTCCTCTACTGTTGATTGGACAAAAGTGGGAATAGTAAATCTAACCCCTCCAAAGTCCAACAATTTCCCTACTGTTGCTTAGACTGGAGAAAGAATAGTAGATATAACTCCTCTGAAGTCCAACACTTTACCTACTGTTGGTTAGACTGGAGTGAGAATAGTAAATCTAAACCCTCTAAAATCCAACACTTTCACTACTGTTGCTTATACTGTAGTGGGAATAGTAAATCATATGCCTGCAAAGTTCATTACATTCCCTACTGCTGATTCAACTGAAGTGGGAAGAGTAAATATAATCTCTCTGAAATCCAACAACTTCACTAGTGTTGCACAGACTGGAGTGGGAATGGTAAATGCAATGCTTTCGAAGTCTCGAACCCTTACCCTACTCTTCCTTAACTGGAGTAAGAATAGTACATCTGATCTGATCTTCAGTGGTGTCATTTGAGATGTCATCAGCGATGTCACTGACCATGTCATGAGTAATGTAATATGTGACGTCATCAGCAGTGCATTGCGGGGGCGCAAGTTATAGTTAGCTCAACTAACTATAACAGCCGAATTTCTCTGATTTTGTATGAGTGAAATATCTAACTAACTAGAACGTCCCTGAAACCTGTGATTTTTTCAGTGAATTTCAAAGGTTTTTTTAAGTGCTAATTACTAACTATAACAACCCTGAAACCTCTGTTTTTTTCAGTGAATTTCTAAGGTTTTTTTAAATGTTAATTTGTAAATATGCCTACATAGGTAGGACATGTGCAGAAAGATGAAGAAAGGTGCAGAAAGAAGCAAGAGAAGTGCAGAAAGAGGCAACAGAAGTCCAGGAAGAGGAAGAAAGGTGAAGAAAGAAGCAAGAGAAGAGGTGCCGAAAGAGGCCTACTTTGACTGTACCTTACAACAGACTCATACAAAGTAGCCTAATCACTAATCCTTCTGCCAAGATGTCTTAAACCTCACTTTTCTCTTGAAGGTTCACTTTTAATTGTCTGCTCAGAATGTTAGGCTTATCTACCAAATATAAAACAGCAATCCTAAGCATATCACTTTTGTAAGTCTGACCAAATTGTGAAGGTATGCATGCGCGTCTCTGCTTTTACCGAGTGACATATTACATAAAAATAAACATAGAAATACTTGAATACCTGTCTTTCAAACAGCATACTCTGTAAATATGTGTACAAAAAAGTGTATGTATGTCCTTCTGCTCATAATACAGGGCACATGGGTATTCAATAGTATATTTGAGAGGCTCTATAACACCTATATATATAAGACATGTCTGCCTGTGCAACTGAATGACAGAGCAGAAGTGAGAACATTTAACCACATATAGAGGAAGCTACCCACTTTTTAAGCTACCATCTTCAGATGCATCACACATATGAGAATACATATACAAGTAGGCATATACCTCAGTCACAAGAGTACGCAGACCATTAAACTTGACAGCTTGCACATCCCATTTGAGTACAGAAAGAGGCGAGAGAAGTACAGAAAGAAGCTTGAGGTGTGCAGAAAGAGACAAAAGAAGTGCAGAAAGAATGAACAGAGGAGCAGAAAAAGGGAAGAGGGGTGGTAAAAGAAGCAAGGGGCTACAGAAAGAAGCAAGAGAGCTGCAGAAAGAAACACGAGAGGTGCAGAAAGAAGGAACAGAATGGCAAAAAGAGGCAAGAGGGGTACAGAAAGATCTAAAAGGGGTGCAGAAAGAAGCAAGAGAGGTGCAGAAAGAAACAAAAGAAGAACATAAAGAAGGAACAGAGGTGCAGAAAGAGGCAAGAGGGGTGCAGAAAGAGGGAAGAGGGGTGCAGAAAGAGGCATGAGGGGTGTAGAAATAAGCAAGTGAGGTGCAGAAAGAAAGAACAGAGGTGCAGAAAGAGGCAGGAGGGGTGCAGAAAGAAGTGAGAGGTACAGAAAGAAACTAAAGAAGTTCAGAAAGAAGGAACAGAGGTGCTGAAAGAGGCAAGAAGGGTGCAAAAGGATGGAAGAGGGATGGAGAACGTGGCAAGTGGGGTGCAGAAAGAAGCAAGAGAGGTGAAGAAAGAAACAAAAGAAGAGCAGATAGAAGGAACAGAGATGCAGAAAGAGGCAAGAGGAGTGCAGAAATAGGGAAGACGGGGCAGAAAGAATCATGAGTGGAGCAGAAAGAAGCAAAGAGGTAAAAAATGAAGCAAGAGTATTGCAGAAAGAAGCAAAAGAGGTGCTGAAAGAGGGAAGAGGAGTGCAAAAAGAGGGAAGAGGGGTGCAGAAAGAGACACAAGGGGTACAGAAAGAAGCAAGAGATGTTCAGAAAGAAACAGAAGAAGTACAGAAAGAAGGAACAGAGGTGCAGAAAGGGGCAGCAGAGGTGCAGAAAGAAGGAAGAGGAGTGGAGAAAGGGGGTGCAGAAAGAAGCATGAGAGCTGTAGAAAGAAACAAAGGAAGTTCAGAAAGAAGGAACAGAGGTGAATAAAGAGGCAAGATGGATACAGAAAGAAGCGAGAGGTGCAGAAAAACAAAAGAACTGCAGAAAGAAGGAAAAAAGGTTTAGAAAGAGGCAAGAGGGGTGCACAAAGAGGGTAGAGGGGTGTGAAAGAAGGGACAGAGGTGCAGACAGAGGCAAGAGGGGTGCAGAAAGAGGCAAGAGGGGTGCAAAAAGAAGAAGAGAGGTACAGAAAGAGGTATGTGGGATGCAGAAACATGCAAGAGATGTGTGGAAAGAAACAAAAGAATTGCCGAAAGAAAGAACAGAGGTGCAGAAAGAGGCAACAGGGGTGCAGAAAATAGCAAGAGAGCTGCAGAAAGAAACAGAAGAAGTGCAGAAAGAAGGAACAGAGATGTAGACAGAGGCAAGAGGGGTGCAGAAAGAGGGAAGAGGGGTGCATAGAGAGGCAAAAGGATTTCAGAAAGAAATTAGACGTGCAGAAAGAAACAAAAGAAGTGCAGAAAGAAGGAACAGAGGTGCAGAAAGAGGCAAGAGGGGTACAGGAACAGGGATGTGAAAGAGGAACGAGGGGTGCAAAAAGAAGCAAGAGAGATGCAGAAAGAAGCAACAGGGGTGCAGAAAAAGGGAAGAGGGTTGGAGAAAAAGACAATAGGAGTGCAGAAAGAAGCAACAGAGATGCAGAGCGGGTGAAGAGGGGTGGAGAAGGAATCAAGGGAGGTGCAGAAAGAAGCAAGAGAAGTGCAGAAAGAAACAAAAGAAGTGCAGAAAGAAGGAACAGATGTGCAGAAAGAGGCAAGAGGAGTGCAGAAAGAGAAGAAAGGTGCAGAAAGAAGCACAAGTGGTGCAGAAAGAAGCAAGAGAGGTGCAGAAAGATGCAAGATAAGTGCATAAAGAAGCAACAAAGTTGCAGAAAGAGGAAAGAGGGGTAGAGAAAGAGGCAAGAGAAGTGCAGAAAGAACCAACAAACATGCAGAAAGGAGAAGAGGGGTGGAGAAAGAGGCAAGGGGCTACAGAAAGAAGCAAGAGAGCTGCAGCCCCCCTTTTTTGCTGGTGTTTCACAGTTTTTCGACATTAGTCTGGCTGGGACCCTGCTAATCAGGGCCCCAGCCTAGCTGATTCCTCTCTAAAATGATTCCATGTACTTTAGACACATTACAGATTAGATCTGAGGTGCCCTTGTAAGCCCCTAGTATATGGTGTACTATATACCCAGGGCATAGGTACCACAGAGGCTTACCAGGGGCTGAAGCATGTATTATGCCACCCCTGGAAAGCCACCCAAATTACACCACAGGTCTGCTACTACAGCCTGGGTAAGGTGGTGCTTGCACCCCTTACTGTGATATAGATTACCTATATCACTATATATATACACACACATATAAACCTATAAGTCACTCCTATGGCAGGCCTTACCATTTCTGAAGGCTTGGTTCTTATGTGAGAGGGTGCCACTGCATGAGCAGACCCCCTTTGCAGCATTCGGAGACCCTTCTCTGATGCTGTTTGTAGTACAGCCTGACCATATACTCTTAAGTGCATTATAACCAAACGGTAAATGCTAACTTTGGACTGGCTGCACAGAAACATGTTGTGTTTGGTGTCAAACACCTTGGAATCATACCCCCACACCAGTAACTGGTGTGGGAGTATGATCCCACCCTTTTACAGGGAGAGACATGACAGCACTGGTATACCCAGTAGAAACTTAATAGAGCCCTGGCACCACAAAATGGATGCTGCAGCCACAGACACGGGTCTGGCCTCCTGCTGTTGCTGACTGAAACTCTGGCAGGGGAGGCCTGGACAATAGGTTTCCTGTCACAGGGAGGTGTAACCACCTCCCATACAGGCTTATGTGTATTGGGGCTGGGTGGGAGCACTCTCCGAGTGCTTTGAAGTCCTGCACTGGGGGCACATTTGGTGTCCCTGTGCAAAGTCCAGCTCAAACTGGTTCAGGGGCTTCTAGCCCCTGCTATGGCACGAAACTGGACCAAGGAAATGGGTGTAGCCACCACTCTTTCCAAACTCTCCCATAGGTGGGTCCCCAGAGTATGTCCAACCCCCTACCTTAGTATAAGTATGGGATCCCTGTCCTTAGGACTTTAGATTACCCTGGACAAAACTCTGAAGCTGAACCCTGGACCTTTGACGTTCTGCTCAAGACCAGAGGACTGAAGAAATCTCCCTTGAGGTCAAGGAGTGACTCCCCTGCTTGGCAGGCACCAACGAAGCAATTTTCCGGTCTGCATCATCGAAGCTCCCGCCGGACTCCGAAGTATTTGCTGCCCAGGAAGAGGATTTCCAGACATCTCAGAGGTTGACTCGAGTCTCTAGCAAAGCTGAGACCTGCAGCCCTTGTGAGTAGCGTGGGACCGGAACTCCTGGTCACCATGTATTTCTGAAAGTGCATTGACTTCTCGACGTCTCTTGAAATCATGCTTGGGCTGACTTGTAGCCCCCACCTCGAGCACTGAATCCACTGAAGATTATCGGCCTGGTCATTCCGAGTGACCCGTGAACCACCATTTTGTGTTTCGCCTTGAGGTCCCTTCACGATCCCTGGTCCGTTGACTGGTGGGTCCCTGAGGGGGTAGCTTTGTATTTCCTTGGGCTTCCCTGGTTACTCTAGACATGCCCTGATTCCTAACCAAGTGGTGAGTCCCACAGACCTTGCTGGTCTGCACCGAAGCATCTTTCTTTTTTTTTTTTTTTTTTTCTCATATACCAAGATGGGCATTCTTGATGGGAGGCAACCACCCCTCTCCACCGATCAAAGTGACCAGGCCCTGATATTGGAGACCAGTGTGGAGAGAGAGAGGCTCAGACCCTCAAGCAACCACTGTTTTTAAACGTCCACTCCTTTTCGCGCAACCAGATAACCCCGCGCTATTTTCGAGGGATCAAACCAACAGTGCCCAGGTGAAATCATTGGAATGTTCTTTATCTATTCCTGCATGCAACAAGTGATGCCCAGATTTTTCCATAACTATTTCCGTCACAAGCCATATCAGATTCACTAGTATATATTATATGTTTCAGGCATTCTGTAAAGGTTGGAGCATTTATGCTTTTCCAGGCTCTACATATCTCTCGTCTTGCCAAAATAACCACGTAAAAGATAAATTTAGATGTCGGGTCATTGAGATGGTAATCTGTGTGCAGTCCAAATATAATAATTTCTGGCGTGACTTCAATATGTTTATGTGATACCTCAACTAAAAAATCTCGCACCGTGGCCCAGTAGCTTACTATCTCAGGGCAATCTATAAACATATGGCAATCGTCAGCTGCAGGCATTTTACATCTTGGGCAAAGATGGCATAAGCCTGTTATCTTTGTTAGCTTTTTCCGAAGCATCTTTCTTGTTTCTGCGTGGGTTGCTGTTGCCAAGGCTTGTTGTGTCCAATCCGGGCACCAACGCTGCAGCATTCAACATCCTTTGTAGGACAGCTCGAATCCAGCTCCTGGTTGTCCTCAACCCCTCCTGGTCCTCGTGCCTGAAGAGACAAGCATCACCTCTTTCACCTGAAATCACCCGACATCGGTGGGCATCTGCTCATCGCCTTCCTGGTCACTGGCTAGTGACCCATACTCTGTCCCCTCTGCTTTCAGGTTCCTATCATCTGGGATCCAGGCTTGGATTCCTTCGGACACTTCGCATCTTCACAGCAGCAGCACTTCTTCGCCAGCTCCCATGTTAAAAAATCTCCGCAAACACGCGGAAATATCGCGAAGACGCGGATTTTTTTTTCCCGCCCGTTCGCGGTATTTTCTGCGTAATCGCGGCTCGCCAACTTACCCATGCGGTTGCTCACGGGCACGGCCATCTTGTTTTCACTTGTCCCGCCCACCCACGATGCTTACTTCCTGTTCCGGGTCGCGCAATGCATGCTCGCTCCCGTACGTATTTCCTGTTCGCGAACGCTTTTACTTGTTCGTGCCGCTTTTTGCGTGCTCGGGGAGAAAATATCGTGCGAACTAGCGCACGTGGTCGCAATGGGCGCGGCCATCTTGTTTATCACTCTATTGCATGGTTCTGGGACCTGATTTTCAATCCTCCCTGTATCTTTTCGATCCTTTGTTTGAAGCCACTTTTTTCTGACTTTTTTTATTTATTATCTCTCTAACTATTTTCCTGCTTCTATATTTTTGGTTTTTGTCTACTTTTTTTTGTGTTTTTAGCTACTTTTTCACTCTTTCTATTGCCTGCTATTTATTTCCTTTACTTACATTCTAGATTTTATTACCTTTTCTTTCCCGCCCCGTCTCTCTCTCCCCAGAACCATGTTAAAGGGTAGGGATCGCCGCAGCCAGAGCCGCGACCGCCTTCCTTGTGGAAGGCGGCACACACAAGGGGTGCAGGCACAGGCCTTATTTGGGGAGGTGGAGTTGGCTGCACTCATCTTCTTTGTGCAGCGTCACCTCCCCTCAACCCTGCCAGCAGGTGGCAGGCCTGGGTCTGGGTACGGGCTCCGGGAGCGTCGACAGCGGTGGGGGAAGGTGCGCCGGGCAGTGTTGCACTGCTCTGTGGTCCGGTGCACCCAGGCGCAGTTGGCGCATCGGTGGTTCGACATCCTGGACCGTGAGCAGGACCTGCTGGACCTGCTAGGAGTGGAGGTCCCGGGTCTTGGTGAGTAACTATTTAATTATTACTACTTTGTGTCTGTTCTTCTGCTCTGTGTTATATATTGTGAATATCTTTTTTTCTTCCAACCAGCTAGAATGTTGCTGCTTACATTCCAGGTTAATTACGTTTAAAAGTCTTCTGTGATTGTTATGACACAGGTGCTCCTCTGCGCTACTACTAATCTTACTTGTTTGCAACTTTGTGTTTGCGCTCGCTTAGCGTGATTATGTAAGAGTTTATTTTAGAGAAATATGGGGGCATATTATCAAGCCAGGCGATAAAATTATCGCCGCTTTAGCGGCAGAAAACTGCCGCTAAAACGGCGATAATGGGCTTGATAATATGCTCTATGGATTTCCAATTGAAGCCCATGTTAAATGTGAAGGACGTCTAACATGGGCTTCAATTGGAATTCCCTAGAGCATATTATCAAGCCCATTATCGCCGTTTTAGCGGCAGTTTTCTGCCGCTAAAGCGGCGATAATTTTATCGCCTGGCTTGATAATATGCCCCTAAGTTACGTAATGCTAGAGTGACTTTAGTCCTTACTTTGTCCTGTCACTAAGAAATAGGGGCGGATTGATACTTAGGTTTAGTTACCTTGTATGAGTTTGTAATTTTTTAGTGGTATGCGTGATGCCCCCTCAGTTACGTCACATGCTGCTAGTACGCCAGTCTTTATTAGAACCTTTTCTAGTTTGTTCAATGAGTGGTGGTAAATGGGCTTAGCACTAGCAGAACATCAGCATCAATCAACCAACCCAAAATTTGGTGTCTACAAAAAATGTAGACATGTGGCCTCCATTTGACCATATGCATTGTTGAGGACTAAAAGAAGTGGAAATGCATACTTAATGTACAATTGGCACGCCTGGAATAGGTGGGCTAGGTCGGGTGGTACGTCGTACTTAGGCTTAGTTAGTATTCTGGAATCAGAATGGAAGACTGGATTACTGTTGATAAATAGTAAGTAGTCGATCCGCGAATCCCCCGATACTACTTGTTGACCAGATGAGATCGGTCAATTTAGTTATTGCAATTGTTGTTTACAAAAGTGTTTTTTGACCGTTCTTTAAAAATATTTTATTTGTTTGACACCATCCATCAATGTTTGTCTCTTTCTTATATCTTTCCTGTTCAGCACCCAGGGGCAGGCAGACAGGGAGTGGGACACAGTCGGCGGGAGAACAACACCACCGGGAGGACACCAACGAGGGCTCCTCTGCTGGCCCTAGTCTTCTTGTTTTTAATAATAACTCTTATTCCATACCTTGTACTGCACCATATTTTTTCCGAACTATTGTTTCAGTTTCCCAATGCTATTTTTTACCAACAATTATCCTTCGATCTGTACTGTTTCGAAAATCTTGTTATCCCTGCCTCTGCTATGATGACCCTCTGTACTACTACTACTATCAGCCTGACTGTACTGTAGTAGCTAAGCTTGCCCAGTTGGCCACTCTTTATTTGAAAGGTTGTAAATAAAACTCAGATTCACCAGTAGCTCTAGCCATTGAGTCCAGTCCTTTGGGTCTTCCTCTTGTACTACTTCTAGTCTTATTGATCTTGAGTCTTTGTTAATCTTGAGGCTTTGAAAATTCACACCAACAAATGCCCAACCAGATTTATTACTATTTCGATATGATAGGACATACTACTACTGTTGTAGGGATTTTGCACATACAGACCTTTGCACAAGAAAATACGATGTTGGTGATGGTAGGTTGGACCTTCCTCACACACCTCAATCAGAAATTCAGAACCCACCACAATCCCCTGCCCGACTAGTTATAGAAGTGTCTTGTCATAACTATTAGCTCGCCGAACCCTCCCCGCAAGATACCCAACAAGTAGACAACCCAGAACATAACACACCCAACCTCTCAGTCATGGAAGCAATGCACATGCACACCCTTCCTTTAATGTGCTCACTCGTCTAAGTCCACACCAAATACCACCAAGTCTATGTAAGTTCAAAATGTTTATTTTGAATTGACAAGCTTTGTACGTTGTTCTATTATAATGCAGCACCAACAGGAAAATCAATAACAATAAAACAATAAACATTGTTACACTTACTTACAGTTGGGAATTAAATCATGATAACTGAACAGTGGTGGAAGCACCATCATCCCCTAGGAATTTAGTTTATATAAATGTATAAATGAAGATCTCTGAGTGAAGGGACCCCTCACTTTAGAAGAACCTAGTACTGGTAGTTGTTGCATCATAAGCTGTGCAAAGCTCTGGTTCGTAGAAGGGAATCTTCCGTCTGTAATGCGAAAAATGAAATGGTGCGCATTAGTATATTGCAAGCATTTCTCAGCCGTGCCAAAAAGTGTATAATTTATGGATAAGCAATATGGACTAACAGTACACCAGTACTTCATAAAAAAGTGGCTTGTTAATGTTTTGGTTGACCGCTTGTACGCAGCGCGTAGACAGTAGCAGTGTGAGGTCATGTGGGCTCAAAGGTGTCTCAAACAACAAGCTGCAAGGTA
The DNA here is from genome assembly GCF_964204655.1 of Triturus cristatus. NCBI lineage: Eukaryota > Metazoa > Chordata > Amphibia > Caudata > Salamandridae > Triturus > Triturus cristatus. The sequence continues at coordinate 1,362,504,857 of NC_140589.1, forward strand.
ACGTCACATGTGCAAAAATAAAAGACACAAAGGTAAAATGGTTGCATGGCTCGGGCTAACTAAGCAAAGGCTAGAATGACCCTAGGGGGGACCATATATAACTACTAGTGTCTACTCTACTACTACCTGATTTGTACTAGTGATGTATGTTATATACTATTAACTCATTTTTCAATCTTGCTACAGACCAATAGGGGGAGGTGTATATGACGCCTAAAAAATGTGTAATGTTTTCTAGGCGCACTACCGACCACAACCACCATTGCCGGGGCCAGCGAAGGCGACGTGGAGGGAGAGGATGCGGCAGTTGCTGATACCGACGATGGAGCGGTAGGGAGAGTGCCAGCACCAGTGGCGGGCGATGGTAAGTTAGATTCATAATCCTTAACTATTGTTGACATTACACTCACTGCAAGGGTGTACTGTATGTATACTGTACTGTTGAGACTTAGGGCCCCATTAGGATGGTGGGCAGATTGCCCCTGCCAGGCCAGCGGTAGTCACCGCCGACCCCGCAGGGGCAAACCTCCCGCCATCCCTGTAGAAAAGACCCCCGCCATAGATATTACAATGGCTGGGGGGTCCGCGGCGGATAGAAACCGTCCGCCGATTTTCCGCTCAGTCGACTCGACATGTCGACCGGGCGGAAAAGTGTTCAATATGGTGGCGGTGTCTGAACACTCCGCCAGCCATATAATCTGCATTTTGGAATGCCTGGAAAGGCCTGCAGAGTATGCTTGGGGTGCCCATTGCGGGCCCCAATGGAGGGTACGTCTGCTATGGTACCCCCCTGCCTTTCAAAGCACAACGTGGCAGGCTCCATGCGGGGCCTGTCACGTTGTGCTTGGAAAAGCACAACATTTTTTTTAGCATCGGCACCGCCCACCACAATGTTAAAAAAACGGGATGCGCCCGCCACTGTGGTGGGCGCATCCTAATTGTCCCCACGGGACTCCTGCCCCTATGGCGGGTGGTCCCTTTTTAGCGTGAGGATGGCGGGTGGACAAAGTCCACCCGCCATCCGATGTCCTAAGTAAGTAAGAGTTGTTGTGAACGTTTGAAGAGTCAAGACACCCTTTAATTGGCATAGGGCCGGGAGTATTGAGTAACCAATGGCCTCATCTATCTGATTTCAACTTTGCTTTTAAAGTTTTATAGAGAAGACTAAAAGTCAGATCAGATCACCTGGTGTTCAACTAAAAAGTGAAAGACAGGTGGAAGGAAGAAGGACGGGCGAGATTTATTAAATGTTATGTACTGTGCTTTATAGTGCTACCATGCCACTATGTGTATAATTAACTTGTCTTACTGTTTTTCTAAGAGTATATTTTACAATTGTCTTGTTTTTTTCTTTTTGATACACAGCTACTCCTTCCAAAGTTAATTGGAAGGAGTTGGCTGCCAAGGCACGGCGCCGCAAGCTGGAGGCAATCCAGCAGGAATATCGGCGGCTGGTGGTCTTGGCAGAGGAGAAGACTGCAGCACTTGAAGCCTCCTCCAGTGCCCTGGGTCCCAGCCACCGCCCTCCAGTGGTACGGCGCCACCGTATGGCAGCTGCCCACCGCTGCAACACCATCTCTGGTGCCCCCCCCACTGTGGCTGCAACTGCCGTGCACTCAGGCGCCGCGTCGCCCGTTTAGAGGAGCAGATGCGTGTCGTCCTGCAATCCCACCCCACATCCTAGTCCCTGTCTTCTGCCCCTTTTTTAATTCTTGTTTGGGTGGGTGGGAATTGGGCGTTGGGGTTTTGGACATTTGGACTTTCTAAAGGAGATTGGTTGGGGTTAGGGAGGGGGGTGGGTCAGCTTTTGTGTTTTTTTTTACATAGTTTATTTTTTTAGGGTACTTTAAATCTATATTTCTACGGTACATGCAATGTTGTTGATGTTTTGTAGTGGGGTTACTATTTTACATCACACAGTTTCCTTGCTGGTGCAGGTCCGCCCATGGCCAGTGTTTGATTTAAATAATTGGCTGACTGTGTAAGACACAAACAGATAGATGCGACACCCCTCACTGATTGAGTTGTCCTACTAGTACTTTCAGTCTCTCTTCTAGTTTATGCATTCTTTATCTGGACTCAAAGGGGTGTGTGAATTCATTGAAAACATGTCCATTATTAATTATGACTCCCCCAAACTTCTCTTACCTTTGCTTGATGTTTAACTTAGGCACAGTGATGGCTGCATGGTGATGATGGTTTCCTTTTTCTAACATGCCATGATTGGGGTGGTGGTGGTAGTATAGTAGTAGTAGTAGACACTGGCAGGGTAGCAGCATTTGCAAAAAAAGAAAATGAGACAGTCAGTCGCCTTTGAGAGACTGTTCGAGGAGTAGTAGAATGAAGTACAGTACAGAACTTACCGAGCAACAATAATATGCTAAAATATTTTACAACAAAACATAATGGTGGTGGGGATAGCCTAATAGACAGAGTTACAAACTATAGTTGTGTCGAGTCACTTGACTAGGCCTACAGCGTAATAGTTAGTGCTGTGTATGAGGAATGACAACAAATCCAATCAATGCCGGCAATTAATGCTGAGGTATATGTTCCTTTGTTAAATAAAAATCACCTCTAAAATATACTGCTCATGGGTGGGCAAGCAGAAGATCATCGCTCTGCCTTGAAATTGAAGTACTGTTGCTTTCGCCACATCCGCCCCAGCAAGCGTGTGATTAAGTATTGGTGTACATTTAATTTAGTCACAACTCGACAATAAGTCACACAGCCCGGGGGAAGAGGGTTAGGGTTTGTTGAATGGATGGGAAGGAGGTTTGGGGAAAGGTTTAACAGTGAAAAACAGTACGCATGGACAAACAAACGACAATCTTTGAAGACTACCATATCCATATCAATATGTTAAGGGAGAAAAAGGAAATGCATGCATGATGATGATTGATAAGGAGACCCGGATTACATACACGTCTTGTTCTGTTGTTCCGGGCATAATACTTTTACAGATAGCAAAAAGAATTTTTAAATATTGGTAGGGATGAATCATAAACAGAGAGCAAACCTAATGATAATAACAACAACAAGAAGAACACACTGTTGTAAAGATTGTAGACAAAAAAATGAATCAAATTATTTAAAAGAAGATGAAAGTTGATACTGTCACTGTGTTATCCTGGTCAAAAATGTGGACTGGATTTGCATCTCGGCATTCCTCTTGGTCCTCTCGTCCATCAATCTTGGGTGTCGCCACTCGCCACTGCCCGGCTGAAATTTTTTTTTGATTTGTTGGTAAGGTAAGTATGCATTGTAATGTTTTCCCAAGTATAGGGCAAGCCCCGGCCTGTAATTGTAGATGGAAAAAGAAAGGGGATATTGAGAAACAAAGTTGAAATAAATGCACAAGTTATTGTGTAGTGCAACAAGAACACTTTCCGAGGTGGCATGTATGCATCATCTCTACTCTAGTCTGTTTCCAGCATTTACCTTCAACAACAGCAGGACAGAGCAGGCCCACAGTGAAAGGCCTGACGGCACGTTGCTTAGCACATCCTCCGTTTAGAGTACTTTTTTTTTTTAAAGAGTTGGACAAAGGCAAAGCACATATCCATTCCAAACATAGCATTTTACAATTTAAGTTAGTAAATCAATGCACCGCACTCATCCCACCGCTACACTCGCTTCCACTTCTACACAGACATTTGGGTCTGCCGTGGTTGTTGTTGATGTGTTTACCTTTAGGCTTTTATGCCACTCATGAAACGTCCTCCTGACTTGTTATTATTCCATCAATCATCTCCGATACTTGTACTGACTGACTGTGAAGATCGGCTTGCGGGAGAAGTAAAATGTTGTTATTACACAACAAGAGTAGAAATATTATTGACTTGAGTCACTCTTTAGTGTGTACAGTAAGACTACTAGTACACTTTGACTTCACTTTGTGCACAACAAACAAACAACAAAAACACAAACACCAATCGCTCAGAGTCAGGTGTCCAATGCATGCCATTAATTTTCATTACCGGTTCCTTCTCATCTTAAGTTAACGGGCCGTCTTTTTCGCATCATCATCATGGACGGTGCTGTTGTCAATCATACTCAGTGCGCAGATTGAGTCCCCTTCCTGTATTCAATCAAAAGCAATGCATCAAGCTGCAGGAGAAGTACACATTTCTTATTTGCAAGAAGGGGAAAATTTACCTTGAGTTACGTTTAGTGTGTACTGTAGAAAGATGATTAGTGCACAATGACATAACTTCATGCACAACAAACAACAACAAAATCACTCAGTCTGCGACTCTGCGTCCAATGCATGGCATCAATCATTACCTGTTCCATCTCATTTTCAGTTAATGGGCAGTCTCTCTCGGCTCTGAAAGGAGGATAGCTGTAGTAGTCATCTGATTCATGCTCCACTTCTTTTGGCATGACTAGGAAAGTTTTTATTTTTTCTTCTATTTTCCATCATCCAATCATCATTCATGAGGGCAATGGATTTAGGCGGGAGATTCAGTATGATGGAGCGGAGGAGCTGGATTCGGAGGACTGTACTGTCAAATTGCAGACACCTGAAACATGTATATTGAAATATGAGGAGTAGAAGACGGTGGTAATGGATTTGTTGTGATTCACAAGTTTGTAACCGGAACGACAGACACACAAATAAAGGGAAAAAAAGGGAGGAAGACAGTAAGTGCAAGCCTAATTGTCAGGGAAATATAGCTCGTCCTTAAACTCTGGGGGTTCAGCCAGTAGTAGGTAATCATGTGACACACTACTTCTGTAACCTGAGCCGCTGTCTTCATCTTCCTCCCTTGATTCATGTATTGTGTAATTCGATGGTATGAAGTGCTGATTCATTTTGATCATTGTTAACCTCTCCACGTTTTTAGGTGAGAGACTGGTCCTTCTCACTGTTACAATGGAACCAGCAGCACTGAAAACACGTTCGGAAGAGACACTTGCGACAGGGCAAGCCAGATAGCTTATCGCCAGCCTGCTGAGCAGTGGCCATTCAGACCTTTTCCTATACCAATACTGCAATGGGTTTTGATCAATGTACACCTCTGTTGGGTCGTCCAGATAGGCCTGGACCATCCGCTCAATGTTCAGGGGTGCTGCTGTTAAGCTTTCAGGCTCTATTCTCTGTGCATCAGCACTGTGCTTATTCATGCCTAACTGTACATACCAATCATCTAACGATTCTACTGGGCCTAATGATCCAGTTATTGTTGCTGTTGTCGATAGTGATGGTGAGTGTTGTGATCCAAACGCACTGCCCTCAGCCTCCGAAGTTGCACTTGATGCTGCATGCCCTGCTGTAGTACTTCTTGTGGGTTGATCTTGCGGGCTTTTAATTAGCAGCCGTTCATTTTCCAACTTACTCGCTGCCTCAGCTATCCATGGTTTGTAGCGGGCAACATCAATCTCGGAAAATGGAAAGAATGTCTTCAGTCCAAATTTTGACCGTGGATCCAGAATTGTGGCAGAAATATAATGTTCTTGTGACAAATTTTATTTTCTATCCTTGTATTTTCAGCTAAGCGACGGGCTAAGCTCTTCACCAATTCATAGGCTCCCTGTTTGTCCTCTACACCTTTGTATGATTCAGACACCTTCTTCAGCTGATGCTCTAGCATTTGCAATAATGGGATAGCTAGGCCCATTGTACAGTCCTCCTTGCTGACTTCACGTGTGAAGACCTCAAAAGGACGAAGCATCTCAGTCAGGCATTTAACTAGGCCCTATTGCTCCATCTGAAGGGTCATGCCTTTCACAGTAGCATCCACTCTTTGCATGACATATTCATTGAGGGGCCTGTACTGCTCAAACAGACGATCAAGCATGTAATACATTGAGTTCCAACGTGTTGCCACCTCCTGGATGAGTGCTTTGACTGGCATCCTATATTCAAGTTGAATGATCCTCAGCTGCTTCCGAGCTTTAAAAGAATGGCTGAAATGAGTGCATATTCTTCGGCAGATGGCCAGTAAGTTGCTGACTATGGGTTATTTTTTCAGAAAGTCTTGAACTATAATGTTTATGCGCAGCGCCAAACACGGAACCCTGAAATAGGAACCAAGATCCATGGCCTTAAGTACATTACTGCCATTGTCTGTGGCAACAAAACCAATACTAAGCCCTCTTGGGCGCAGCCATTCAAAAACCTTGCTGCAAAACTCTTGCAAAATGTTTACAGCGGTATGAGATTTCTCCATGGCGAACATGGCTACAGTTGCATGTTTCCGAGTACCTTTAAAAATCACAGCTGTGTCAACAGCACCTCGTTCAGATAGCCTATCTCTAACCCCCACAAAAGAGACCCAGTGTGCAGTGATGCACATGTAATCTGTGGCTTGGCAACTGGTCTACATGTCTGTTGTCAGGTGGATATTGTGAACAGCACTCTGCTGCAAAGCTTGTCCAACCAATTCCAGCACATCATGATGTAGTGCCGGAACAGCAATTCTTGCGAAATAGGACCGGCTGGGAACCTTCCATTTAGGGCAGATGGCTGACACAAATTCAAGGAAACCCACCCCTTACACAAATGAAAAAGGGAGAAGGTCCAGCGCTAACATTTTAGCCAGCTTCGCATTATACAACTGTGCCATTGGGTGGTTGCGTTGGAACTGCCCCTCCAACCTAAGCATGCTCTCAATGGTAGGCTGGATTAATTTCCTTTGTGATGCTGTTGTTTTCATTAACCCACTTAGGCTCAACGACGCAGTTTGTCTCATTGCAGTAGTCGGTCGCCTTGGTGTCTCAGCCTGACTCTGAGTATGGCTCTTACTGCGGTGCCACTCAGATGTTACTGAGGAGGATGTGGGCGGTACCACTACACTACTGGGGACAGGGCTAGAAATGCCTCCCTCTTCTTCACCTTCCACCGCAATAATATCGTCCCCTGATTCTTCCTGACCAACTTCAATGGGGTGAGTTTTTCTACTTTCTTTTAACTGAAGTAGGTGATTCCCCCACACGATAGTGTGGTGTATTCTGAGATGACTTGCTTGGCCTCCGGTACCATAGTTTGTACCAAGCTTAACCCGCCGAACACCTTGTCGACAAATTGAGCATATAGCAACGTGCTCCTCCTTGGTGCTAACAGTAAAGAAGTCCCAAACTGGGGAGGAGAACTTTCTGGCACTGCTAGATGTGCCACTTTTACTACCAGACGAACTGGAGGGTGTGCTTGGAATGTGACTCTGTGCAGCTACACTGTGACTTTTACTACCACTACCTACTGAGATGGTTGATCTGGATGTAGGTCCCTGCCGGGCCTTGGAAAGTTGGCAGCTGGAGGTAGTGGTGGTGTAACCTGTGTTGATGATATCCGTGCTACAGCCCGCTCAGTAGCAGCCTTTCTGGATAGGGTGAGAATGTTGGTCTCCAATCCCTTTGGGGCGGGAGTGATGTGCGTGATGACTGGCTCGTCTTCATCAACATCACCCCCCTCTTCTATATCTACCTCCATAACTCTAAGTTTTTCTGGGACCTTCTTTTTCAGAAGCATTGTATTGTGGCGTGCATCACTCTCAGACTGAGCTGGTGGCTGCCAAGTGGCATCACAATCATCAGAAGCGGGGCTTGAAGAAGAAGATGATGGACTAAGCTTCCTTTTCCTTGCTGGTGGTCTGGAAGACAATAGATCTTCCGAAACAGTGGTTTGATCCACTTTGTCTGCAGGAAGCTCGATTTCCTGAAATGCCCCTACGTCAGGAGCAATAACTACTATGGTGGGCTGTTCTTGCGGCTGCTGCTGTTCTTGTTGCGGCTACTGCTGTTCTTGTTGCGGCTGCTACTGTTCTTGTTGCGGCTGCACACTTATCTGCTGAGTTTCTGCCTGCGTTGATTGTGTACTACTTTGCGATAATGAATTTTCAACATCGCTGCTCGTTAGTAGACTGGCTACCTCTGCGACACTCAAGGGCTTGGGCCTAGGTTGGTGGGGTTGGACCGCTGGTGCTGAGGTGCTGCTCCCAGCTTGGTTCCCGGACAACGCTGCAGCAGGCGTAACTTTTTTGGTGCCAAAAAAAACATTGGCCGGCAAACCAGTCGTGGTTAATGAATGGCACTTCCTTTTTCTGTTCCTTCTTCTCACCAGCAACTTTCTTGGTACTGGACCTGGTACCTTTCTTTGGGGCCATCTTCTTCAGATGTCAGGCAGGACGCAGATGCACAACAAGTGCTTGTCACACGTGGACGTGATGCGCAGCAGGACTTCTGTCTGGCTGGCAGTACAACGGGTGATGATGATGACACCTCCTCCTCTGGCTTTTTGAGCACCTAAAAGCAAATACGCCAGGAGAAGAACATCAGTAAAATGTTGCATTTGTTGTTGTGGGTCAGTTACTTACTACTGTACTAGTGCAAACAAAAGATATAGTCTAGCCATTTCTGAGACTTTGTCAACAAGGGCTATGTTATACTACTGTGTACACACACTACACTCTCAGGAAGGATAGGAAAGATAATAAGAACCACCAAAATCAAAATGTAATGGAAGTGGGGTGGACCCTATTTGCCATTAAATTATTTGAGCATCTCATCATTCATGGAGCTGCTGCTGGCAAAAGGGGGTGGATGGATGGAAGCAGTAAGCCAATAGGAAAACCATGCAGGCCTATATGGCAAAAGCAGGACACTAATAACTCCCAACACAAAAAAAGGCCACCAGCCACATGGACACTCACAAATCACAAACAAGCAGGGGGCCTGGGAAACACCAGGAGCTGACAAAAGGCCTATACAAGCCAGGCAAAGGATGCATGCTAAAGCACACTGCTCTGCCTTTTTAATGCAACAAAATGCAAATACGAAAATTCCCACGCCCCAAAAAGGTCTGCAGGGTGCATGCATTGCACACCAACCAGACACACACAACAAGGGCATGTCTTTAAGACAACCAACATCAGAAAGCCCACCCCAAAAAAACACACTTCCCAACTCAATCCAATGCCATCCATGCCCTAAATGATGTCTAAATTCAACAGACCACACAGAAACACTTGATTAATACAGCTGTGGCTACCTGCTCTGAGTCTACTGGATGAAAGCAGGCCTGTTGGCAGACAACAAGGCCAGACAACAAGCATGCAGGCCTAGGCTTCAAAATGGCCACCAGCCACATGGCCGGGCCCAACCACATCAGAAAGCCCACCCCCAAAAAAACACACTTGCCAACTCAATCCAATGCCATCCATGCCCTAAATGATGTCTAAATTCAACAGACCACACAGAAACACTTGATTAATAAAGCTGTGGCTACCTGCTCTGAGCCTACTGGATAAAAGCAGGCCTGTTGGCAGACAAGGCCAGACAAGCTTGCAGGCCTAGGCTTCAAAATGGCCACCAGCCACAAGGCCAGGCCCAACAACAGAAATCCCACCCCAAAAACACATTTCCCAACTCAATCCAATGCCATCCAGGCCCTAAATGATGCTTGAAAATGAAATACATTAAAAAAACACCAAAGGAACAGTTGAAAATGAAATACATTCAAAAAACACCAAAGGAACAGTTGCTTCATCATGCACACACCCATGAAGCCATGACTAGCTCGGGCCTACTACTGACTACTACTACCCACAACATATTTTAAAGAAGGAATGATAGTTACCAAAAATAAATTGTAGTTACAACAACTACAATGCCCCCAATCAAACAGACACAACAACCACTTACTTGTAAAATATCCAATTAAAAAATCCTCAAATCCAATTGCAATGATGCAGCAGACAAAAAGAGTGATCTTTCCAGCTCAAAATCCAAAGGCAGAATGAGCAGGAGATGGACAAAGCACTGGGAGGAGCCTGCTGGTAGGAACCGGAAGTTGGAGATTCTGTGGCACTTCCTCCCTCTCCCCACCTTTTTAAAAAAGGACTCCTTGCACAAAAAAGGACAGCCAAATGTCAATCTGAGGAGTTGTTTTCATCCAAATCATCATTTGCAGAAGGTTTCATGCTGCTAGAGCTGATATTCTTCTCCAAATTGAAAATTTTACATGTTCGAGTTCTCCATCTTCACATTACTTCCGTCGGATGTCGATGGTGTGTCCAAAATGACTTCATCTCGTTCTCTCGCTCCCTGTCGTGTTGGATATGATGGGTTCGGGGTCTCTTGCTCCTTTTCGCGTTCGATATGACGTGCCCGCCTCCTCACGCTCTTGCTCGCGGTGGAGAATGACGTGTTCGAGATCTCAATCATCTCATACTCTCGCAGTGCATAATCGCGAGAAGAAAGACGTGATCATGCGACAAATGACGTTAATGCGGGCGCGAACTGTTGCGAGACAGTGCAAATGGCTACCAACAATCCAACATTTCGTGGAGAACGCGACCGGATCGGGAAAACTTGTCGGCGAATGTATTTTTTCACAGCGCGAGCAAGAAAAACATTTCCGGTAAGATGCAGATTGCGGAAATTTTGACATTTTCGCGCTCTCCGCGGAACGCGAAAATGTCAAATTATCGCAATTTCCTCGAGCGGAACGGAATTTTCGCCCAGGTCTATTCCTAAATCCAAAAGAGTTTAGTCCTGACTCATTTCTAACTGTCCCTAATCTTTAAAAATCTAACCGCGACTTTCCCCATAGAAGCTAACGGGAGCTCGCAGTTGTGTTCACACACTGCACACGGCCCCCTTGGGTCCCCTGTGTCACAACCTTGGGTGGTTCCTTGGGGTCTCCGCGATTCTACAGGCTCTAGGCCTTGTGTCTAGTTAAGTTGTGGTTCTTATACCACTATTTTAGTATATGGTTTGGCTCGCCCCTAGGGCCTGATGTGTATTTTGTGCTATTTTACAGTGGTTATTGAATTGTAACTTATGTGTTTTGACCTCTAGTCTCATAAAGAGACTAGGAGGGTGTGTTCAGTAATAAATACATATATTTTATATATATACCTGGTGTGGATATCTTTCATTTAGTGACTCAAGAGATTATAGACTGGTAAAACAAGCTGATTTACATTCCTTCATGACTTAGCCTGAAGGCTGCTCTCCATAGCTACCACTAAAATAGCTTTCAATAAAGGTTGTCTTTAACCTATAACCAATAAGGGGTTGTTTGGACTTATACAGGGTGCCCACTATAACTAGTGGACAGCATATATCAGGCCAACTTCTCACAGAGAAAGAGACAAGAGAAGTGCAGAAAGAAGCAACAGACATGCAGACAGGGGAAGAGGGGTTGAGAAAGAGGCAAGGGGCTACAGAAAGAAGCAAGAGAGCTGCAGAAAGAAACACAAGAAGTGCAGAAAGAAGGAACAGAAGGGCAGAAAGAAGCAAAAAAGGTGCAGAAAGAAACAAAAGAAGAACAGAAAGAAGAAACAGAGGTGCAGAAAGAGGCAAGAGGGATGCAGAAAGAAGTGAGAGGTGCAGAAAAAAGCATTAGGGGTGCAGAAAGAAGCAAGAGAGGTACATAAAGAAACAAAAGAAGTTCAGAAAGAAGGAACAGAGGTACAGAAAGAGGCCAGAGGGATGCAGAATGAAGTGAGAGATGCAGAAAGAAACAAACGAAGTTCAGAAAGAAGACACATTGGTGCAGAAAGAGGCAAGAGGGGTACAAGAAGAGGGAAGACGGTGCAGAAAGAGGCATGAGTGGTACAGATAGAAGCAAGAGAGGTGCAGAAAGAAACAAAAGAAGTACAGAAAGAAGGAACAGAGGTGCAAAAAGAGGCAAGAGGGGTGCCGAAAGAAGGAAAAGGGGTTCAGAAAAACGCACAAGAAATGCAGAAAGAAGGGACAGAGGTGCATTAAGAAGCAAGAGTAGTGCAAAAAAAAGCAACTGAGGTGCAGAAAGAGGGATGAGTGATATAGAAAGAGGCAATAGAAGTGCCTAAAGAAGCAACAGAGATGCAAAAAGGGGGAAGAGGGGTGGAGGAAGAGGCAGGAGCAGGGCAGAAAGAAGCAAGAGAGGTACAGAAAGAAACAAAAGAAGAGCAGAAAGAAGGAACAAAGGTGCAAATATAGGCAAGAGGAGTGCAGAAAGAGAAGAAGGGTGCAGAAAGAGGCACACATGGTGCAGAAAGAAGCAAGAGTTGTACAGAAAGACGCAAGATGAGTGCAGAAAGAAGCAACAGAGATGCAGAAAGAGGGGAGAGGGGGGAGAAAGAGGCAAGAGAAATACATAAAGAAGCAACAGAGATGCAGAAGGTGGGACGTGGGATGGAGATAGAAGCAAGAGGGGTGAAGAGAAAAGCAATAGAGTTGCAGAAAGAGGGAAGGGGGTGCAAAAAGAGGGAAGAGGGATGCAGAAAGAGGCACGAGGGGTGCAAAAAGAAGCAACAGAGATGCAAAAAGGGGAACATTGATGGAGAAATTGGCAAGTGGGGTGCAAAAAGAAGCAAGAGAAGTAAAGAAAGAAACAAAAGAAGAGCAGATAGAAGGAACAGAGGTGTAGAAAGGCAAGAGGAGTGCAGAAAGAGGGAAGAGGGGCCAGAAAGAAGCAGGAGTGGAACAGAAAGAAGCAAAGAGGTAAAAAAAGAAGTAAGAGTAGTGCAGAAAGAAGCAAAAGAGGTGCAGAAAGTGGGAAAGGGAGCAAAAACGGGGAAATGGGGTGCAGAAAGAGGCACAAGTGGCTCAGAAAGAAGCAAGAGATGTACAGAAAGAAACAAAAGAAGTACAGAAAGAAGGAACAGAGGTATAGAAACGGACAACAGAGGTGCAGAAAGAGGGAAGAGGGGTGGAGAAAGAGGCAAGGGGGCAGAAAGAAGCATGAGAGCTGCAGAAAGAAACAAAGGAAGTGCAAAAAGAAGGAACAGAGTTGCAGAAAGAGGCAAGAGGGGTACAGAAATAGGCGAGAGGTGCAGAAAGAAACAAAAGAACTGCAGAAAGAAGGAACACAGGTTCAGAAAGAGGCAAGAGGGGTACACAAAGAGGGCAGAGGGGTGTGAAAGGAGGGACAGGGGTGCAGAAAGAGGCAGGAGGAGTGCAGAAAGAGGCAGGAGGGGTGCAGAAAGAAGCAAGAGGGGTGCAGAAAGAGGGAAGAGGAGTGCAGAAAGAGGCATGTGGGGTGCAGAAAGAATCAAGAGATGTATAGAATGAAACAAAAGAAGTGCAGAAAGAAAGAACAGAGGCACAGAAAGTGGCAACAGGGGTGCAGAAAGAGGGTGGATGGGTGCAAAAAGAGGAAAGAGGGGTGCAGAAAGAAGTGAGAGGTACAGAAAGAAACAAAAAAAGTTCAGAAAAAAGGAACAGAGGTACAGAAAGAGGCAAGAGGGGTGCAGAAAGACGCACAAGAAATACAGAAAGAAGGGACAGAGGTGCAGAAAGAAGAAAGAGAAGTGCAGAAAGAAGCAACAGAGGTGCAGAAAGAGGGATTAGGGAGAGAGAAAGTGGCAAGAGAAGTGCAGAAAGAAGCAGCAGAGATGCAAAAAGGGCAAAGAGGGGTAGAGAAAGAGGCAAGAGCGGTGCAGAAAGAAGGAAGAGAGGTACAGAAAGAAACAAAAGAAGAGCAGAAAGAAGGAACAGAGGTGCAGAAAAAGGCAAGAGGAATGCAGAAAGAGAAGAAGGGTGCAGGAAGAAGCACACGTGGTGCAGAAAGAAGCAAGAGAGGTACAGAAAGACACAAGATAAGTGCATAAAGAAGCAACAGAGATGCAGAATGAGGGAAGAGGGGTAGAGAAAGAGACAAGAGAAATACATAAAGAAGCAACAGAGACGCAGAAAGTGGGACGTGGGATGGAGAAAGAAGCAAGAGGTGTGCAGAGAGAAGCAAGAGAGTTGCAGAAAGAAACAAAAGAAGTACAGAAAGAAGGGACAGAGGTACAGAAAGAGGGAAGAGAGTTATAGAAAGAGGCAAGAGAAGTGCAAAAAGAAGCAACAGAGATGCAAAAAGGGGAATAGGGATGGAGAAAGTGGCAAGTGGGGTGCAGAAAGAAGCAAGAGAAGTAAAGAAAGAAACAGAAGAAGAGCAGATGGAAGGAACAGAGGTGCAGAAAGAGGCAATTGCAGTGCAGAAAGAGGAAAGAGGGGGGCAGAAAAAAGCATTAGTGGAGCAGAACGAAGCAAAGAGGTGAAAAAAGAAGCAAGAGTAGTGCAGAAAGAAGCAAAAGAGGTGTAAAAAGAGGGGTGCAAAAAAAGGGAAGAGGGGTGCAGAAAGAGGCACGAGGGGTGCAGAAAGAAGCAAGAGTTGTGCAGAAAGAAACAAAGGAAGTACAGGAAGAAGGAACAGAGTTGCAGAAAGGTACAACAGAGGTGCAGAAAAAGGGAAGAGGGGTGGAGAAAGAGGCAAGGTTGTGCAGAAAGTAGCATGAGAGCTGCAGAAAGAAACAAAGGAAGTGCAGAAAGAACGAACAGAGGTGCAGAAAGTGGCAAAAGGGGGCAAAAAGAGGGTGGATGTGTGGAGAAAGAGACAAGGGGGTGCAGAAAGAAGCAAGAGAGCTGCAGAAAGAAACAGAAGAAGTGCAGAAAGAAGGAACAGAGGTGCTGAAAGAGGCAAGAGGGGTACAGAAAGATGGAAGAGGGGTGCAGAATGAGGCACAAAGGGGTGCAGAAAGAAGCAACAGAGATGCAAAAAGGGGGAACAGGGATGGAGAAAGTAGCAAGTGGGGTGCAGAAAGAAGCAAGAGAGGTGAAGAGAGAAATAAAAGAAGAGCAGATAGAAGGAATAGAGTTGCAGAAAGAGGCAAGAGGGGTGCAGAAAGAGGAAAGAGCGAGCCGAAAGAAGCATGAGAGGAACAGAAAGAAGCAAAGAGGTGAAAAAAGAAGCAAGAGTAGTGCAGAAAGTAGCAACAGAGGTGCAGAAAGAGGGGAGAAAGGTGCAAAAATAGGGAAGAGGGGTGCAGAAAGAGGCACGCGGGGTGCGGAAAGAAGCAAGAGATGTGCAGAAAGAAACAAAAGAAGTACAGAAAGAAGGAACAGAGGTGCAGAAAGGGGCAACAGGGGTACAGAAAGAGGGAAGAAGGGTGCAGAAAGAGGCAAGGGGGTGTAGAAGGAAGCATGAGAGCTGCAGAAAGAAACAAAAGAAGTACAGAAAGAAGGAACAGAGATGCAGAAAGAGGCAAGAGGTGTACAGAAAGAAGCAAGAGGTGCAGAAAGAGACAAAAGAACTGCAGAAAGAAGGAACAAAGGTACAGAAAGAGGTAAAAGGGGTGAACACAGAGGGTAGAGGGCTGTGAAAGAAGGGACAGAGGTGCAGAAAGAGGCAGGAGGGGTGCAGAAAGAGGGAAGAGGGTGCACAAAGAGGCAAGAGGGATACAAGAAGAGGGAAGAGGGGTACAGAAAGAAGCAAGAAATTTGCAGAAAGGATCAAAAGAAGTGCAGAAAGAAAGAACAGAGGTGCAGAAAGAGGCAACAGGGGTGCAGAAAGAGGGTGGATGGGTAGAGAAAGAGGCAAGGGGGTGCAGAAAGAAAAGAAAGAGAGCTGCAGAAAGAAACAGAAGAAGTGTAGAAAGAAGGAACAGATGTGCAGAAAGCGGCAAGTGGGGTGCAGAAAGAGGGAAGAGGGGTGCACAAAGAGGCAAAAGGGTTGCAGAAAGAAGTGAGAGGTGGAGAAAGAAACAAAAGAAGTGCAAAAAGAAGGAACAGAGGTACAGAAAGAGGCAAGAGGGGTATGGGAAGAGAGGTGCAAAAAGAAGCAGAGAGGTGCAGAAAGAAGCAACAGGGGTGCAGAAAGAGGGAAGAGGGTTGGAGAAAGAGACAAGTGAAGTGCAGACAAAAGCAATAGAGATGCAGAGAGGGTGAAGAGAGGTGGAGAAAGAATCAAGAGAGGCGCAGAAAGAAGCAAGAGAAGTGCAGAAAGAAGGAAGGGAGGTGCAGAAAGAGGCAAGAGGTGTGCAGAAAGACAAGAAGGGTTCAGAAAGAGGCACAAGCAGTGCAAAAAGAAGCAAAAGAGGTGCAGAAAGATGCAAGATAAGTGCATAAAGAAACAACAGAGTTGCAGAAAAAGGAAAGAGGGGTAGAGAAAGAGGCAAAACAAGTGCAGAAAGAAGCAAAAGACATGCAGTAAGGGGTAGAGGGGTGGAGAAAGAAGCAAGAGAGGTGCAAAAAGAGACAGGAGGGGTGCAAAACGAGACAGGAGGGGTGCACATAATTTCACTGCAAAAAGTACCACATAATTCCACTACACACAACGTACATCCACTCCATTCCCAAAAACATTTACAACGCCAATAGCTGTGACTTTCACAAATTTGAGACCTATTACATTCCAAACGCTTCTTTAGTAGTCGCGTTTGCAGTGTGGCGGAGAAAGTGTGCTGGGCCTCTGACCAGCGCTCAGGAATTCCACTGCATAGGACTTACAGGAGGTACCAGGAGGGCTTCTTGGCCACCAAAGACCCTCAGGAGTAAAGTGGACTTCATCCCTCAAACCATAATGTGCCAGGAGGCACGTTTGCAGAGTGGTGGAGAAAGGGGGGCGTGACATCTGAAGACTTCTTAGCAGTACCACTGTGTGAGACTTACTGGAGGTAAGAAGAGGGGTAGCTGGCCCCCAAGGACATCCTTGGGAGCCAACAACCCCTCCTATTACCTCCAGTAAGTCCTACCAAACAGCATTGGTAAGTTCTCATAGCAGGCCACGTCCCCTTTTCCCACCACTCTGCAAACGCACTCCCTGGCGCGCTGTTGGATGGGGATTAAATTCCCCTTCGATGCTGGGGGTCCTTAGGGGCCAATTAGCCTACCTGACAACTCCAGTAAGCCCCAAACAGTTGGATTGCTGAGAGGTGGGCACAGGCCATGCCCCCTTTCTGCACCACTCTGCAAACACGCCTCCCTGCTCGCTCTTGTTTGGGGGATGAAGTCCCCTTGCCACCTGAGGGTCTCTGGGGGCTAACTAGCTCTCCTGTTATCTCTAGTAAGCCCCACACAGCTGGATTGCTGAGAGTGGTCAAGTCAACGCCCCCTTTTTACACCACTCTGCAAAACGCACCTCCTGGCACACTGCTGCTCGGTGGAGGAAGTCCACTTTAGTCCTGATGTCGTCAGGACACAAGATTCTAGGGGACTTTATCCCCCAACCCAGAATGCACCATGAGTCGCGTTTGCAGAGTGGTGCAGGGAAGGGGCGGAAGGGGGCGGGGCCGCTGGGGAGATGCCGGTTTTTCTTTTCTTTTGATATTTTTAGAAGTGGGGCCGTGTTGCCTCCTTTCTCTTACTATTTTTTGGGCCCCGGGGTCCCCTTCCCCAGGGCCTGAGCCATTTTTTTTACTTTGAAAAAAAAACAGGTAGGGGGCCGCATGGCTCTCCTCCCGAGGTCGATTTTGGTCCTGGAGGACCCCATCCCCTAGGGTATGGCCACTTATTTATTCATTTTTTACTTTCATAGGAGGGGGGCCTCGCGGCCCCCTCCTGACGCCACAACATCCCCCGGGGCTTTACCTCTTTTTTTATTTATTTATTATTTATGTAAGTACAGGAGGGGGCCGTGTGGCCCCCTTTCCTGGGCCACTTCTGGCCCTGGGGACCCCATCCCCAGCCCTCACGTTGGGGACCACAGGGGTCCCCAATGCCCCTGTGGTCCCAGCCTTGTCCAAAAGCAATTCTGGTTTGCTTCATGAGCAGGTTTTCTGAGCTGTGCTCCCGCCCTGTCATTGCAAATTGCAATGTCCCGGGGGTGGGAACCCTGGGACAATGCTGGATCGAAGCCCTGGTGGTCCCCAGGGCCATGAAGGGCGCCAGGAGGGGTGCCGCGTGGCCCCCTCCCAACATGTAAATAGCCCCGGGGAGGTGGTGGTCCCCGGGTCCTCGAGTCAGCAACAGACCCCCTCACTTCAATAATTATTGCCCCAGGATGGTGGTGGTCCTCAGGGCAGTGTAGGGGGAGGGTTGAGCCCCACCACACTGAATTTTTAGAATAATTCCAGGGAGGTGGCTTTCCCCGGGGCTTGGGGTGACCGGCGAGACCCTCTCCATAATTATGTAAAGGTCCGGGGAGGTGGCGGTCCCCAGGGCTTGGGGAGGGTTGCGAGGCCCTCTGCTCATTATTAACAAAAACCCTGGGGAGATGGTGGTCTCTGGGGCTTTGGGGGCCTGCGAGGCCCTCCTACCCATTAATAAAGAAAGCCCCGGCGAGGTGGTGGTCCCCGGGGCTGCAAAGGCCTGTGTGGCCCCTGCATATATATGTCACATTTCCCCTGGGACCTGCCAACCTGGGGGCTGATGAAAATGAAGCGCAGGAGACCCCGCTTCATTTTTTAAAAAATTCGGTGAAATTCGCGCCCCCAGAGCCAAATCTGCGGATTTTTTTTTTTTTTTTTTAAATGCTTTTTTGGGCCTGGGCTTCCCCATGGGACCCCTAGAGCAGGCCTAGGGGGTCAGGGTGTTTCTACCCTGCCCCCTTTTCTTGTTTTTATCTTTTTTTTAACTTTTTTCTTGTGACTCGGTTTTACCGAGTCACAAGATAGCTGCCAACACTTTTTGGTTTGGAGTGTTAACAGCCAATCAAAATGAAGCTCGTGGTTGGGAGGGTTCACAAATCCTCCTCGGCCACCAGATATCAATATTTTTTTGGGTTTGTATTTCTCAGGAACTACTAAATGTATTTACACCATTTAAAAAAAGAACGCTTTCTGAACCTAGATCCACCTTTTTGCCAAATTTGGTGTAATTCCGTTCAGCAGTTCGGTCTGTAGCTTTATCTAAAGTTTCCCATGGAAATTAGTATTGAGAAAATGCGTTATGGAGAAAATGCGTTTTGGGGCCCTCCTTTTTCTCAGCCCCTGCTCAACGAATCGCCCCAAAACTTTCAAGACAGTAGCCGACCTGAGTGAACCATTAGTTTTGAAAAATTCGCGAAGATTCGTCAAACGGCGCCAAAGATATTGACAAAAGAAAAAATGCTTTTTGAATAGAATCAAGGTCCTAACTATCACTACCTATATATGCTTTTTAAAGTACTACATTTCAAATATTAAAATATAATCTGAAATGAATAGTTTTAATTATGTGATTAAATATATATATATATATCTGTATATACATATATTGAAAACTATTTATTTCATATTATATTCATTTTAAATATTTTAATATTTAAAACATAGTACTTTAAAAAGCATATAAATCAATATGCATGTATATATATATATGCAGTAATAAAGTAATAAATAATTAGTGACATGTATTCACTTTACATGATATTAATTATACATATCATTATATTTAACATTTACTACTTTGAATTGTATTTACATTGGAAAAATATCTGGTTTTGAACAATGTTATTTTTCACAATATTTGTATTTGTGATTTTTTTTGTCATTTTCATTCTATGTAGAATAACACAATATTGAGGTAAATTATATATTTTACACAATATTTATGTCAGTTTATTTTTTACGCAAAATATTGTGTCATTGAACCGAATCCAAAAAGGTTCAGACTCATATACCTAAGCTTCATCATGTTTGCAGCACCCTGAGACTCCCACTTAGACAAGCTCTAAAATACATCCACCATCAGTCAAAACAAGGGGCATAATCATGAGATTTGGTAGTCTCTCAGCGGGCTGCCATGCCAGCGCTCCACTGCTAGACCACCAAACACATAGTCTGACCGCCCGCCGGATTCTGAGTTGAATCCAGTGTGGGTGTTCATGCTGCAGCGGTCCCACAGCAGTGCCTTTCTGAAGTTCAAAGAAAGGCAACAGAAAAGCAGCACCGTGGGAGCGCCGCAGCACGCTCCTGCACAGGGAGAAATGCACCATGTCATGGATTTCTTCCTGTGCAGGATCTGGGCGTGCAAACATGTAGGGGGGCACAACATGTGCCCCTGTGCGTGCTCCACCCTGCACGAGGGCCCTCTGAGTTGCCTCACCATCACCCTTTCCATGGCAGGCTCACCGTCGTGGATAGGGTCGCAGTGAGGCAACTTGTAATATGCTTGGAGGTGCTGCATCAGCATCACCAGCATATTGCAGCCTCCAACAGCTGTGCCACCACCCGGGGATCAATGATCCCCGACGGTTGGGGCAGTCCTGTGGTGGTCCCACTGCTGCACTCAAAATACGGTGGTCGGACCGCCAGTGCGGCAGTTCGTGGACAGCCACCATTGATTTGGCGGTCCCAGAGATCCTAAGTCAGCACTAAAAACAAGATCATGCAAAGAAGAAAGACCGATATTCTGAAAAGAGAGTTTCACACAAAGGCTTTCTGGATTGTGTTTTGTCTGATTGTATTTCAAAATATAAATATTTAAATTTTATGTTTCAAATTTTTGTGTTTTTTGTGTTGAATACTTTTAAATATGTTCTTCAAAACATTATTTGCTTTGTTACAGATATACATTTCAAATTTGTATAACATTTGTTAAATGTTTTCCTTAATAAATACATTTATTAATTTTATACATTTTATAAATTTAAATTTACATTTCTCAAATGAAATTGTTGTGTTAACATAAATGTATATAGATCACATATTATTCCAATAAGGGCAAATAACATTATCACAGATGTAGGCATCATCCTGTAATATAGTAGGGTAATATTAGAATGCCTCAAAGAACTGCCACTTCACCTTGATAGGCAATAGGGCGTGAAACATGCAGACCAAAAGAGAAGAATCATTGAACAGCTAAAGTTCAATTGGGCTTCATAATTTTTACTCTTGCCAAGGTCCCCCCTCCCAACATAAAAGGCAACACTCGTGGGGATCTATGGTAGATTTTAATATTTTTTCACTAGACAATACACTGACTATCCCCTAGTGAGGAAAATAAAATATCATGAGGCCTATGTGTCCCCGTGTGTTCCCCCACACTCATGTGCACATACATGTCACCTACGTATTTCCCCTCCATGGCCTGTCTATCATGATGCTCATGCTATAACGTGGCCTGCCATAATCCAGTCTCCCATGAGAGAAACGACAAATCTGCTCTGAGGCCTACACGTTTTGCATCATGTTTTCCTGCATTTCCATTATTGTGGCCCAGCCAGAGCCGAAAAAAGGCTTCAGGCCTCAGAACGCTCTGAAAGCTGTAGCTGCGTATCCTTGGCCTTGCACACTTGGGCCTCAGCCAAAGGGGCCCTGTCCGAGACAGTATTGAGCACGGTTATCTGCTTACTCCTACCAAAACCACATTCCTGCCTGGAGAAGGAGGGATAAACATGACATCTGCAAAGGAGAAGCCTAGCCTTTCTGTCTCTTTTTCTGTGATTACAAAGCTCACGTCAGTGAAAAGCCCATAGCCCCCGTGCAAGACTTCAGCAGTAAACGAAGAAATAAATGCCACATTGGCCCTTGGTGATGGGCAACCTATGTCACGAATCAGTCCCTGCTCCAAACTTTAGATATCAGACAATACGAGATGTGCTGGTCACCCTGACACTGAAGGTCTCACTTCTAGACTACAGACTCCCCAGTTGCATAGCAACCCTTTACACATCATGCTCGAGTTGAGCACAAGTAAGGCAAAGTTCCAGTAAAGTTCCAGCTGATCACGCAACCCCCTCTAGGCATCCACCCACCTATGACACTTACCTGTTATCATCAAGTGGACGCCCACCTTCACGCCTACTTACACGCCCACATGCTCTTATCTCATTCTCTCTTGCTCCGCGTGAAGCGCTCTTGCTTACGTATATTATTACAAACATATATATACTGTACTCTGTGAATAAAGTTAGAGAATACCTTTTTGAGAACCCTGGTCCTGATCCCTTGTGGTGATGGAACTATTCTCCCTATAACTCGAGTTATTGGAATAAAGCCCTTTTTTAACCTGATACCACGGACTCAGCCTTTTGCTTCATGTATAATTGTATTGATATCTTGAAATTCTGAAACTCGTAATAATTTATTTACGACATAATGGCGCCCGAACAGGGACTCATCTCTTTCCCCATGCGCCAGAGATGAAGGTCCAGTTTTGCCCCCTTCCACAGCCGTGACGGACTTCGAGTGTACACAACGCGGGTTTTCCCGCCAACTCCCTCAGGCCAACGAAGGAGACGGACTGCGACCAGGCATCCATACGAGGCGGTGAGGATTGCGGATTGTCCCGACCCAGAGCCCACCTGCGAGAGAGCTGTGTCCGAGGTTTCAAGAGATCCACCTAAGATACGCCATTCCCTGCGCAGCGTCGAGTTTCCGAGGCCTTCAAGTTCAAGTACAAGTTCTGCTTCCCGGTGAGTTTCTCATGGGGGTTGCAATCATGACGGGTTCATTTAATGAACACGGTAAAGACGTGTCTCACTTGTGAGACCGGTATGTTCAAGTGCATGCGTTCAAGAATTAATGTTTCCAGATTTAGCGGCCAAGTTTTCAGGTGCACCGATATAGCTGTATGAATGTTATCATCTTAAGTTAGGTTCAGTTAGGTTTGAATGTGTTAAGTTTGTGTGTAAATTTGCTGCATTGTGATTTTTGGGTTTTTTTTGTGTTCATTTTGATTTTTGTTTTCGGTTACATTCCAACATGCCGTTATTTTCGAAACTGCGTAAGATAGGTACCAGGAAAGGTGTATTAGAGGAACCAGTTAACATTCCACCTAGAGACACACCTGGACATTTCATGTACTGTAAGCATGGTTTAGATGCCGTGTTGTTTTTAGAACTTTGGGTGGATTACACGAAGGATTTAGAGACAAAGTATAAATGGCCCATTACGGGAACGTGGGATGCGGAATGCATCATGAAGGTAGAGGAAGAGATACGGAAGAGAAAATCTAGACCTGCTCAGAAGGATGCCATTGAGTCATGGCGCAAGGAATCTCATAAAAGAACAGAGAAAGAGTTCCACAAAGCAGAGATAAGTAGACAGGAGTCCGAAAAAGCAAAGGAAGAAAAATTACAGGAAGAAGGGGAGCGGGTAAAAAGAGAGCAGGCTGAAAGAGAAAGAAATACTGCCGTTGCTGGTATTTATCCCGTCCTTTCAGAGGAACTTGCAAAAGTGGCCCCAGTAGAAAAATTAGTTAGAGTGCCACCGCCAGTACCCCGAAAAATAAAACAAACAGCATCCGACACGTTCATTAACAACTACCTAGAGGAACCCCCACCATCATACGTGGACGGAATTTTCCCTGCACCCCCAACACAAGAACAGCTCCAGGAGCTCGAGGACGGCGGGGAGGGAGGATCCGGGGTAACATCAGGAGGGGGACCGACAGTAAAAGTAGCAATATCCGAATGTATATATGACCCAGATCCAGGAAAGGGCAGAATGCTCGTGTTTTCATTACGGCTTAGACGAGCAGTCACAGATTTGGAAAAATTGCCAGATATGGATAGACATCTAAAGAAAATGTACACGTTCATAAGAACAGGGGAAGGTCCTGAATGTATAGAAGAAGCCGTACAAAATAGAAAGGTAATTATTAAGAACTATATCCTTCGCTTCCTAATTAATTGTCTGATCAGAGAAAAAGACGAAGGTGATGGTGATGTAGACCGTTGTTATACTGGTTGGAGTGATCGCATAGATGCCGGTCAGCATGATAAATCAGGCCAAACAGACAACATGTTGACCAAAATCCGGAAGGCAATAATAGCATCACATGAAGGAAACACGCACGAAACAGCTGAGTTATCTTCTGATGACGAAGCAGGGGACACAGACAGAATACATTATGTGGGCCGTGCCCGGCGATTCGAAAGGCCCAAGGGCCTCAATCACCGTAAACAGGGAACTGCCATAAAAGAAAGATATTCCCTTGAAAGTTTGTTCCAGATCACCGAAAAAGCGGTGAATAAATGGATGGGTAACGATCAGCCCTTCACCCCGACCGAAAATGAATTAGCACGATCAGCTACCCTGTCGATATCCCAATATGATACATATAATAATGATATCGTAGCCCAAACGTTCCTGAGCCTCCCACCAAACGAACAGCGCATAGCTGGTGTTTACATGGTCCAACATTTGATCACGCTATATGAGAGTCAATATTCTGGTCCTGGTCTGTTGTATAAATTGCTGGACGACATAATACTAGACAGGTGGATGAACATGGGTACTGAACTGATTAATGTCATTCTGGATCAGCGACACAAGTATATAGTATACGTGACTAGATCCCTGCTTCCCGTTCCACCTCAGGTTAAGGAACAGTCGTACGACAAGCTGAACCCCCTACGAGAGGTTCATCCTGTAAAGGATGCAAACAATGAACTGCAACGGGTGTATGTCTACACCCCCTTGTCAAAATTAGAGATACTGGAAATGAAGAAAATGTTACCATCCCATGATAAAGACCCGGGGGGTTTTCACCGAGAACTAAAAGACATTCTTCGTCTAGGAGAATATACGTATGCTGACATTCTAAAGTTATTAAAAGTACTATTGCCCGCTGGTATTTACGAGAAATTGAAAGGACAGGACTGGGAGGTAGGAGACAAAAGACTCAGTTGGGATATACTGGAAAGAGAGGAGGCAGGAAGGGGCCCGGGGGTTGGTCTGGGTCCTCGAGCTAAAGACCTACCTGAACTCCTTGTACAGGTTTTGCCCAGATTACTAATCACCAAGAAGGAAGACTGGGATGCTTTTTCGGCCTGTAAACAGAAACCAGACGAAGACACTAGCGATTTTTACTCTAGGTTCGAGAAATGTTTCACTATCAATAGTGGTCTTAAACCCGGCAGTGATTCATATCCCCATCTTTTCGTGAGCAAACTAGTAGAAAATTCCCTACCAGAAGTGAAGTATAGGGTACTAAAGGTTGAGAGTACTTGGCAAGCAAACAGCCCTTCACAAATGTTACAGATGTTACAATACCACCAGAACAGAATTAGAGAGGAACACGAACAGGATAAGAGATGCATGAGAGACACAAAGATGAAGATGCTGGTGGCCCAATCAACACCGGCAAACACAAACACAAACAAGAATAGCACGAAACAAAATACTGGGACCTGTAATTATTGCAAGAAGCCAGGTCACTTCGTAAATGAATGTGCGGTCCTGAAACACAATATAGCGATAGGTAAAACTAAGCCACGATCTTACTCTCCCAAAGAAAATAACACACATCAGACATCAGACACATTTCCACCACCGCCGCCGCCTGTCCATGCACCTGCACCAGCCCACGCCACAGCACAAATGTATGAGCACGCTCAGACTAACTATCCAGAATACCAAGCATATTCGTGAAAAAGCCCAGAGAGGGAATTCGACTTGCCCCTTATTCCAGTTCCTGTGGACCAAGCGGGTCCCTATGTGCATGCACGTTTACTAGGACAGAATAAAAAGTTTTTGATTGACACCGGGGCAAGTAGAACTACCATCAGTCATTCTGAGGTTCCAGGGGCACCCCTCTCGGGCTCAAAAAGTGTATCCCTGGGTTTTTCAGGAAGGCCTATTATCAATGAGGTTTCAGAACCAGTCTCTTTAGGAGTCGGTCCACTAATACATACAACAGACTTACTGCTTACTAGATCATGTCCAGAAAACTTACTTGGCATAAAAACATTAAAGGAACTGGGAGCAGTTATCTGCTGCTCGCCAGAAGGAGTGCGACTGTATTTACGTGATTTCAAGGGCCATTTTGTAATGAAAGACATTGACATCAGGCTTCAAAATGTACCACAGCACCTATGGGCACAAGGCCCGACTGACGTAGGTTTCATGAACATTACACCATACCAGGTCACCCTCAAGGAAGGAGTGGTGCTGCCGCGGATTCGACAATATAAAATTCCTCCTGAAGCTGAAGTAGGGTTGCTGAAAATTATCGATGAACTCATTGCACAAGGGGTGGTGATAGAGACAGAGTCAAACATATGTAATTCACCTGTTCTTCCTATTCTTAAAAGAACTGATCCCAATGCACCACCTGTCTATAGATTAGTTGTGGACCTGCGAGAATTAAACAAATGTGTGGTGCCACAGTACCCTGTGGTCCCGGACATTTCTTCATTATTGACTGCCATTGATGCGAAGGCTACGTTCTTTACAGTTATTGATCTGAAGAACGCCTTTTTCAGTATCCCAATACATCCGGACAGCCAATATCTTTTCGGTTTCAGTTTAAAAGGCCGCAGCTTCAGATTCACAAGAGCACCACAGGGCTTCACGGAAAGCCCTAGCATCTACAATCAGGCGCTCAAAAGACAACTAGACAGTATTCATATGCCTACCACTACAGCACTGATACAGTATGTAGATGACATTCTCATTACCGCACGATCGGAAACTGACTGTGAAAGTGCATCACTCACTGTTTTACATTTCCTGGCTGACAAGGGGCACAAAGTGTCCCCTTCGAAGTTACAATTCTGTGAACAGCAAGTGGCGTACCTTGGGCACTTGCTATCCAAGGAGGGTAGGCGACTAACACCAGAACGTATTCAATTGATTTCTGGTCTTTCACAGCCCAAGACACAAAAGGAGGTACGTGCATTCATTGGCCTCACTTCATATTGCAGGCAGTGGATTCCCCAGTATGCTCACATAGCCAAGCCCCTAATACAATTGACGACACAGGAGGTAGCTTCTACTAAAGTCCTCCCTTGGACACAAGAACACACTGTGGCATTTGAAGAATTAAAAAGAGCTTTATGTCAAGCACCAGTTTTAGCAATCCCTGATTACAACAAATCTTTTATGCTTTTTGTGACAGAGCGGGATGGAACAGCACTATCTGTCCTCACACAAGATCATGCAGGAAAACACAAGCCCTGCGCTTATTTTTCTAGTACATTGGACCCAGTAGCACAGGCTTTGCCTGCGTGCCTAAAATCTGTTGCAGCAACTGCCCTAGCCATAAGACAAAGTGACTCGATAGTGCTGGGCCACCCCCTGACAGTACAAGTACCACACGCAGTAGAGGTTCTCTTGAACCGAACACAAACACAACACCTGACTGTAGCGAGACTGACAGGTTATGAGCTGACGTTATTTCAACCACACATAGAGATCAGACGATGCAACATACTGAATCCTGCTACTCTTTTGCCCTCCAGTACAGAAAACGTTTCCCCGCACGACTGTGTTGAAGTAATACATACCGTGACTAAACCAAGACAAGACTTGACAGATGTTGCACTCCCAGACCCTGACCTAACACTCTATGTTGACGGCTCATGCATGAGGACGGGGGCGGGAGAATTAGTGGCAGCATATGCAGTGACCACTGCTACTGAAATCATAGAGACTAAAAGAATAGACATACTGTCAGCACAAGCAGCAGAGCTCATCGCTCTGACTCAAGCGTGCATAAGAGCTAAGCACCTGAGAGTAAATATTTACACTGATTCACAATACGCATGTGGGGTAGTTCATGACTTCGGCGTCCTATGGAGGGAAAGAGGGTTCTTGACTTCTCACGGGGCCAAGATACAGCATGGCCCCCTTATTCATGCCCTTCTGGAAGCGATACATTTACCAACAGCCATAGCTATCCTGAAATGCAAAGCTCATACTAAAGCCACAGATACCATTTCTCAAGGCAATGATCTGGCAGACCGAACAGCTAAACAGACAGCTCAGACCCCACTAGACATGACGAAATCACAGGTACCATTAAGGTCCAAAGCCATGACAGTTAGGGATCCTTCCAAGGATGTACAAGACATACAGACACATGCTACTCTAGACGAATTAAAGAAATGGTCGGAACAAGGAGGGGTACTGACTGATCAGGGTTGGATGACTAAGGGCAAAGAAACATGGTTTCTTCCTAATTCAATGGTACAAGTGATTATAAATACCGCACATAGTCCTGCACACTTAGGAGAGAAAGCAATGCTAGACAGCTTACAGAATATATGGTTCAACAAGCACCTGCGTGCAGCAGCGAAACAAAAAGTCAGAACATGTATGATCTGTTGCCAATTCAATCCAGGTAAAGGCATTCCGATGGAACAAGGTGGTTTCCATCCACCTGACCATCCTTTCGAAGTCCTTCAAATGGATTATATCCAAATGGACAGATGTAGAGGTTACAAATATGTCCTAGTAGTAGTATGTTCCCTATCAAGATGGACAGAGGCCTATCCAGTCCCTGATTATACTGCTGTGACTACCGCCAGACAACTGGTGCGAGAGTTTTTCCCACGTTATGGATTACCGCGTGTCGTATATTCCGACAACGGTCAGCCTTTCTCTTCTGAACTCATGAAACAAGTGTCCCTTCTGTTAGGGTATACCTGGAAGTTCCATTGTGTACGACATCCTGAGGCAGCAGGCCTTGTAGAAAGACATAATCAGACCTTAAAAATAAAACTAGCAAAAATTTGCGCAGACAAAGGTGTGGATTGGATGGTAGCCCTGCCGGTTGCCCTCTTTTACATGCGAATGGTAGCCCATTCTAGAACAGGCTTATCTCCCTATGAAGTGGTCTTTGGTAGACCACCGAATATGTGGGGCACTCCAATGCCTAAAAAGATCACTGATGTTGATAGTAACATGCTGACAGATTACCAGGCTTCCTTGATGTCTGCACTACTCTCTTGTCGTTCGCAGGTTGCTGCCGCCTTCCCTGACAACACCCAGGTCAAGGAACATTCCCTCGCTCCTGGGGACTTTGTTCTTATAAGGAACTTTGACAGAACGAGCCCTCTTGAGCCAAGGTGGAAGACGCCTAAACTAATACTATTGACTACGAGGACCGCTGTTAAAGTCGAAGGACGAAAAGGATGGGTCCATCTACATCATTGCATAAGCTACTTTGGGAATAACGATTCGTTTAAAAAAGACATAAAGACTTCAGACTTTGAGCCTCCTTTATTAGAGGAGACTCCTCAGCAGACTTACAAAACCAAACTTAGATCTAACAAGTCAGAACCCGTTTGATCAATTAAGTCCACTAGGTGGTGAAGCGGTTGAACATGTATTCTGGCTCGCATAAGATCTTGGATACCGGAGATGAGAAAAAGAGCAAGATGAAAACAAAATACTGTAAAATATTACGTGGTAGATGTATAGTGACTCTGATATTTTTATTTCTTCTGTGCATCACGATGATATGTATCAGCTTAATACTACATGCTATTTTTCCTCCTATTGCCTCACTCTTACACTCTACCAATGATACCATAAAACACACATTCAGTGATCTGCCATCCCATGAGCTATCGTTTCGACTTGCCTTACGCAACAATACTTTTATCCAGATGCTGCACCATTCGCATCAGACTAGCAATGCTACAGACTGCTGGGTCTGTGGCCGACTTCCCCCGTATCAGAAGGTGAAGGGAGTGTTGCCTCTTTTCCCTTTTCCATTCTCCCATAATGGTTCTTGCGGAGCATGGTTTGCCTTAATGACATCCATCAATGGTGATGCCAAAGAATGTCAAGACAAGGAATGTAGGGGCGACTGGGTATGGGGTAACTTGAACAAAGTCATGAATAAAGCATGTTTCCCAGATGAAGAAGGTCTTCCCCAAAGGAAAGGTACCGATCTAGAAAATGAAGAGTATCTGCAAGGAAATGCGACCCTTGACTTTATAGTGTTGAATGTAAAGCCCATACACAATTTAGGTCCATCCTCAATCACAGTCCTGCCAGTAAAAGGGAACTTGTGTGTCAGAAAAGAAGGCTCTGTACAGTTGGGGCACAGCGAGTGTAACACTATACTAGTGTTCAAAGACAAAGGAAAGTCTTACTTCAGAGCATCACGACACACCTACTTTATTTGTGGCCAGACAGCCTATGTACAACTGCCCTTAGACAGGGGTGGGACGTGCTATATATCATTTCTCCTACCACCCGTTTTCTTGGCCCCATCGAACTATCATCAAAATCTTCAACTAGCACTTATCAGGCACAGACGAGGGCTCGATGCCTCTGGCATTGACCAGACTGAAACAGCTTGGGAACAATATACAGATTTCAACAAAGGATTCTTTTTCTTCATAGGTCCCGTCCAGAATAGTAAACTTATCCGCAGACTAACAAGGATTCTAGAAACAGTTGCTAATGAGACTGCATCAGCCCTGGGGAACTTGACCCAGGAACAGTCTGCTATGAGAATGGTCGTTCTACAGAACCGTCTTGTTCTTGACGTCATCCTAGCAGATAGGGGCGGGGCCTGTAGGGTCATCGGTTGCAGCTGCTGCGTTTTCATACCTAATAACGCACCGTCTGTATACAAAGCAATAACAAGACTCCACAAGATTGCCCAAAGCATACACCAAGACCCAGGCACGTGGACTTGGTCCAGTTGGCTCTGGGAAATAATATCAGCATGGGGATGGAAAGTGTTGACGGTCTGTGGACTAATACTACTGATGATATTCAGTTGTTGCCTATGTCTGCAGTGTGGCCCGGCCATTTGCGGCCTGTGTGCTACTGCATGTGTCCCACATCCCCATTTACAAAGCATTGAAAATGGAAAAATAATGCTGCAAGAACAGATTGACTGTCTAATGAGAATAGATATGACGTAAGGGTCCACTAGGGGTCAAGGAGGGAATGAGGAAAATACAATATCATGAGGCCTATGTGTCCCCGTGTGTTCCCCCACACTCATGTGCACATACATGTCACCTACGTATTTCCCCTCCATGGCCTGTCTATCATGATGCTCATGCTATAACGTGGCCTGCCATAATCCAGTCTCCCATGAGAGAAACGACAAATCTGCTCTGAGGCCTACACGTTTTGCATCATGTTTTCCTGCATTTCCATTATTGTGGCCCAGCCAGAGCCGAAAAAAGGCTTCAGGCCTCAGAATGGGTAGGCGACTAACACCAGAACGTATTCAATTGATTTCTGGTCTTTCACAGCCCAAGACACAAAAGGAGGTACGTGCATTCATTGGCCTCACTTCATATTGCAGGCAGTGGATTCCCCAGTATGCTCACATAGCCAAGCCCCTAATACAATTGACGACACAGGAGGTAGCTTCTACTAAAGTCCTCCCTTGGACACAAGAACACACTGTGGCATTTGAAGAATTAAAAAGAGCTTTATGTCAAGCACCAGTTTTAGCAATCCCTGATTACAACAAATCTTTTATGCTTTTTGTGACAAAGCGGGATGGAACAGCACTATCTGTCCTCACACAAGATCATGCAGGAAAACACAAGCCCTGCGCTTATTTTTCTAGTACATTGGACCCAGTAGCACAGGCTTTGCCTGCGTGCCTAAAATCTGTTGCAGCAACTGCCCTAGCCATAAGACAAAGTGACTCGATAGTGCTGGGCCACCCCCTGACAGTACAAGTACCACACGCAGTAGAGGTTCTCTTGAACCGAACACAAACACAACACCTGACTGTAGCGAGACTGACAGGTTATGAGCTGACATTATTTCAACCACACATAGAGATCAGACGATGCAACATACTGAATCCTGCTACTCTTTTGCCCTCCAGTACAGAAAACGTTTCCCCGCACGACTGTGTTGAAGTAATACATACCGTGACTAAACCAAGACAAGACTTGACAGATGTTGCACTCCCAGACCCTGACCTAACACTCTATGTTGACGGCTCATGCATGAGGACGGGGCGGGAGAATTAGTGGCAGCATATGCAGTGACCACTGCTACTGAAATCATAGAGACTAAAAGAATAGACATACTGTCAGCACAAGCAGCAGAGCTCATCGCTCTGACTCAAGCGTGCATAAGAGCTAAGCACCTGAGAGTAAATATTTACACTGATTCACAATACGCATATGGGGTAGTTCATGACTTCGGCGTCCTATGGAGGGAAAGAGGGTTCTTGACTTCTCACGGGGCCAAGATACAGCATGGCCCCCTTATTCATGCCCTTCTGGAAGCGATACATTTACCAACAGCCATAGCTATCCTGAAATGCAAAGCACATACTAAAGCCACAGATACCATTTCTCAAGGCAATGATCTGGCAGACCGAACAGCTAAACAGACAGCTCAGACCCCACTAGACATGACGAAATCACAGGTACCATTAAGGTCCAAAGCCATGACAGTTAGGGATCCTTCCAAGGATGTACAAGACATACAGACACATGCTACTCTAGACGAATTAAAGAAATGGTCGGAACAAGGAGGGGTACTGACTGATCAGGGTTGGATGACTAAGGGCAAAGAAACATGGTTTCTTCCTAATTCAATGGTACAAGTGATTATAAATACCGCACATAGTCCTGCACACTTAGGAGAGAAAGCAATGCTAGAGAGCTTACAGAATATATGGTTCAACAAGCACCTGCGAGCAGCAGCGAAACAAAAAGTCAGAACATGTATGATCTGTTGCCAATTCAATCCAGGTAAAGGCATTCCGATGGAACAAGGTGGTTTCCATCCACCTGACCATCCTTTCGAAGTCTTTCAAATGGATTATATCCAAATGGACAGATGTAGAGGTTACAAATATGTCCTAGTAGTAGTATGTTCCCTATCAAGATGGACAGAGGCCTATCCAGTCCCTGATTATACTGCTGTGACTACCGCCAGACAACTGTTGCGAGAGTTTTTCCCACGTTATGGATTACCGCGTGTCGTATATTCCGACAACGGTCAGCCTTTCTCTTCTGAACTCATGAAACAAGTGTCCCTTCTGTTAGGGTATACCTGGAAGTTCCATTGTGTACGACATCCTGAGGCAGCAGGCCTTGTAGAAAGACATAATCAGACCTTAAAAATAAAACTAGCAAAAATTTGCGCAGACAAAGGTATGGATTGGATGGTAGCCCTGCCGGTTGCCCTCTTTTACATGCGAATGGTAGCCCATTCTAGAACAGGCTTATCTCCCTATGAAGTGGTCTTTGGTAGACCACCGAATATGTGGGGCACTCCAATGCCTAAAAAGATCACTGATGTTGATAGTAACATGCTGACAGATTACCTGGCTTCCTTGATGTCTGCACTACTCTCTTGTCGTTCGCAGGTTGCTGCCGCCTTCCCTGACAACACCCAGGTCAAGGAACATTCCCTCGCTCCTGGGGACTTTGTTCTTATAAGGAACTTTGACAGAACGAGCCCTCTTGAGCCAAGGTGGAAGACGCCTAAACTAATACTATTGACTACGAGGACCGCTGTTAAAGTCGAAGGACGAAAAGGATGGGTCCATCTACATCCTTGCATAAGCTACTTTGGGAATAACGATTCGTTTAAAAAAGACATAAAGACTTCAGACTTTGAGCCCCCTTTATTAGAGGAGACTCCTCAGCAGACTTACAAAACCAAACTTAGATCTAACAAGTCAGAACCCGTTTGATCAATTAAGTCCACTAGGTGGTGAAGCGGTTGAACATGTATTCTGGCTCGCATAAGATGTTGGATACCGGAGATGAGAAAAAGAGCAAGATGAAAACAAAATACTGTAAAATATTACGTGGTAGATGTATAGTGACTCTGATATTTTTATTTCTTCTGTGCATCACGATGATATGTATCAGCTTAATACTACATGCTATTTTTCCTCCTATTGCCTCACTCTTACACTCTACCAATGATACCATAAAACACACATTCAGTGATCTGCCATCCCATGAGCTATCGTATCGACTTGCCTTACGCAACAATACTTTTATCCAGATGCTGCACCATTCGCATCAGACTAGCAATGCTACAGACTGCTGGGTCTGTGGCCGACTTCCCCCGTATCAGAAGGTGAAGGGAGTGTTGCCTCTTTTCCCTTTTCCATTCTCCCATAATGGTTCTTGCGGAGCATGGTTTGCCTTAATGACATCCATCAATGGTGATGCCAAAGAATGTCAAGACAAGGAATGTAGGGGCGACTGGGTATGGGGTAACTTGAACAAAGTCATGAATAAAGCATGTTTCCCAGATGAAGAAGGTCTTCCCCAAAGGAAAGGTACCGATCTAGAAAATGAAGAGTATCTGCAAGGAAATGCGACCCTTGACTTTATAGTGTTGAATGTAAAGCCCATACACAATTTAGGTCCATCCTCAATCACAGTCCTGCCAGTAAAAGGGAACTTGTGTGTCAGAAAAGAAGGCTCTGTACAGTTGGGGCACAGCGAGTGTAACACTATACTAGTGTTCAAAGACAAAGGAAAGTCTTACTTCAGAGCATCACAACACACCTACTTTATTTGTGGCCAGACAGCCTATGTACAACTGCCCTTAGACAGGGGTGGGACGTGCTATATATCATTTCTCCTACCACCCGTTTTCTTGGCCCCATCGAACTATCATCAAAATCTTCAACTAGCACTTATCAGGCACAGACGAGGGCTCGATGCCTCTGGCATTGACCAGACTGAAACAGCTTGGGAACAATATACAGATTTCAACAAAGGATTCTTTTTCTTCATAGATCCCGTCCAGAATAGTAAAATTATCCGCAGACTAACAAGGATTCTAGAAACAGTTGCTAATGAGACTGCATCAGCCCTGGGGAACTTGACCCAGGAACAGTCTGCTATGAGAATGGTCGTTCTACAGAACCGTCTTGTTCTTGACGTCATCCTAGCAGATAGGGGCGGGGCCTGTAGGGTCATCGGTTGCAGCTGCTGCGTTTTCACACCTAATAACGCACCGTCTGTATACAAAGCAATAACAAGACTCCACAAGATTGCCCAAAGCATACACCAAGACCCAGGCACGTGGACTTGGTCCAGTTGGCTCTGGGAAATAATATCAGCATGGGGATGGAAAGTGTTGACGGTCTGTGGACTAATACTACTGATGATATTCAGTTGTTGCCTATGTCTGCAGTGTGGCCCGGCCATTTGCGGCCTGTGTGCTACTGCATGTGTCCCACATCCCCATTTACAAAGCATTGAAAATGGAAAAATAATGCTGCAAGAACAGATTGACTGTCTAATGAGAATAGATATGACGTAAGGGTCCACTAGGGGACAAGGAGGGAATGAGGAAAATAAAATATCATGAGGCCTATGTGTCCCTGTGTGTTCCCCCACACTCATGTGCACATACATGTCACCTACGTATTTCCCCTCCATGGCCTGTCTATCATGATGCTCATGCTATAACGTGGCCTGCCATAATCCAGTCTCCCATGAGAGAAACGACAAATCTGCTCTGAGGCCTACACGTTTTGCATCATGTTTTCCTGCATTTCCATTATTGTGGCCCAGCCAGAGCCGAAAAAAGGCTTCAGGCCTCAGAACGCTCTGAAAGCTGTAGCTGCGTAGCCTTGGCCTTGCACACTTGGGCCTCAGCCAAAGGGGCCCTGTCCGAGACAGTATTGAGCACGGTTATCTGCTTACTCCTACCGAAACCACATTCCTGCCTGGAGAAGGAGGGATAAACATGACATCTGCAAAGGAGAAGCCTAGCCTTTCTGTCTCTTTTTCTGTGATTACAAAGCTCACGTCAGTGAAAAGCCCATAGCCCCCGTGCAAGACTTCAGCAGTAAACGAAGAAATAAATGCCACATTGGCCCTTGGTGATGGGCAACCTATGTCACGAATCAGTCCCTGCTCCAAACTTTAGATATCAGACAATACGAGATGTGCTGGTCACCCTGACACTGAAGGTCTCACTTCTAGACTACAGACTCCCCGGTTGCATAGCAACCCTTTACACGTCATGCTCGAGTTGAGCACAAGTAAGGCAAAGTTCCAGTAAAGTTCCAGCTGATCACGCAACGCCCTCTAGGCATCCACCCACCTATGACACTTACCTGTTATCATCAAGTGGACGCCCACCTTCACGCCTACTTACACGCCCACATGCTCTTATCTCATTCTCTCTTGCTCCGCGTGAAGCGCTCTTGCTTACGTATATTATTACAAACATATATATACTGTACTCTGTGAATAAAGTTAGAGAATACCTTTTTGAGAACCCTGGTCCTGATCCCTTGTGGTGATGGAACTATTCTCCCTATAACTCGAGTTATTGGAATAAAGCCCTTTTTGAACATGATACCACGGACTCAGCCTTTTGCTTCATGTATAATTGTATTGATATCTTGAAATTCTGAAACTCGTAATAATTTATTTACGACACTAGGGCCTTCTTTAATTAAAGGGACGGGGGCACAGAGCCCACCTCCTGAACAAATAGTGCTTCGGGTAACCCCATCCCCTGGAATAAAGCATATATGTTAAGGGGAGGGGTGCGTGGCCCCCCTCCCTGATTCCTAATAGACCCTGGGGACCCTGTCACCTGGAGCTGAACTCCTTTGAATAGGGGAGGGAGCCATAATAGGCCTCAGGGACTCATTCCCCAGGGCTGCAGTCAAATTAAAAGGGAGGCAGCGTGCAGTCCCCAAAGCCTTAATAGGCCCAAGGACCCCATTACCTGGGGCCAAATCCTTTCTAATGGAGAGAGGCCCACGTTTCTGATCCTCAATATTCCCTGCGGGCCCATTACCCCAGGGCCGCAGTTTACATAAAGGGGATGGAGTGGGCAGCCCCTTTTCTCCAAGCTCCAAGCCTATTGTGGCCCCAGGGAGCCCATATCCAGGGGCTGTGTTATATGTAGGTTGGTCCCTCAGTGCCCTCATGGACCGCCAACCAAGCAGAGAGTTGAGGGCCTCAGGTGGGAGTTGCAGGGCCCCCGTAGCCCAGCCGCTTCCCCACATACTGCAGGACCCAGGATTCCTCCCACCCTGTAGGAGCAGCTCTTTCTGCATGCTCCTACTGGGTTGGAAACATCTGTGCTTCCCTGCCCACAGGAGCACAGGCAGGGAAACAAAATTCTGCTCCCACCTGAGAGAAGCATTTTTACAGCTCCCGCCGGGTGGTAGCAGACAGCTTTCCCTGCCCATGCTCTTGGCTGTAGCTAAGTTTAATTGTCCAATGGGAAACTGCATGGGTAAAAGGCATTTTGAGACCCCCCCTTTATCTCTGCCCTTGCTTGATGGATCTCCCAAACACTTACAAGGGAGGATTTGAGGTGGAGAAACATATTATCATCAAGAGTCTTAAAATGATGCCAAAGTTATTAGCAAAGAAAAAAAATGCTTTTCTTAGGGAAACATGCCCCAACTATACAGAATTATGTGACACTTTTGGAGAAATACACAATTTTCTCCAAGTTTGTGCCTCCTCCAAGAAGAATGTGGTATTTCTTTTACTCAAAGCTGGTTAAGTAAATTTTAGTAAAGCAGACTTTGTGACAACAATTGTGAGTGCTTTCGGTTAAATCCCAAGTTACACCCATGTAACATCCTCTAGCTGTTAGTGGCTCATAGCAGTGCTAAGCAGTATGTGCTCAAGGGAAATGTCACCTTTCC
The DNA here is from genome assembly GCF_964204655.1 of Triturus cristatus. Classification (NCBI taxonomy): domain Eukaryota; kingdom Metazoa; phylum Chordata; class Amphibia; order Caudata; family Salamandridae; genus Triturus; species Triturus cristatus. The sequence goes on from NC_140589.1 coordinate 1,362,541,808, forward strand.
TGCACAAGATACCTTTTGCACTGAAAAGTAAATTCCCTTTCAAGACTTTGAGCTGTGTGGCATCACCTTGCAGGACTTTGCACTAGTGCAAACTTGCCCATTTGTGTCCATATTTTTCTCTTTGTGCTGAATGGAGATACGCTCAAAGGATACAGTTATTATAGTATACCAGGGCTTGATGTTCATTCATATCACCACACCCACAGTAACGGTACCACTTGCCTCATGATTGCAGACAGGCAATCACTGGTTCATTCACCATCAAAACATATATTTTTTACGGTAAACAGACATAATATCGAATAAAAAATATCGACTGGACAGAATATCGAGTTTTTAATATAGAATGGACAGAATATCCAATTGCCAAAATATAGTGGTAAAGAATATCGAAAATCAGGTAAGAAATATCGATTTAAATAATATAGAAGTAAGTAATATCGACAGTCATAATATAGTTGTTAAAAATATCGAATTTTTTTATAGTGTTTTAAGTGTTAGTATATGTGTTAAAAGTATGTATTAATTTGGAATGTATGTTTGAATATTTTTAAAGTAATGAATTTTATGTTATTTAATTTTTGTGTAATTTAATTCTGTAGTGGGTTGTGGTTTATAGTAGGCCTGGGCGAAAATGTTGTTCCGTTCGCGGAAATTGCGATAATTTGACATTTTCGCGTTCCGCGGAGAGCGTGAAAATGTCAAAATTTCCGCATTCCGCAGCTTGGCGATAATTTGTTTCTTGCTCGCGCTGTAAAATAATACATTCTCGCGCGCGCGCGATCGCCTTACCTGAATCCCTGCGTTCACCGACAAGTTTTCTTGATCCGGTTGCGTTCTCTATGAGATGTTGTATTGTTTTTAGCCATTTGCGCTGTCTCGCGACAGTTCGCGCCCGCAGTGACGTCATGCGTCGCGCGATTACGTCTTTCTTCTCGCGATCATGCACCGCGAGACAACTGAAAACAAGATGGCCGCGCCCACGAGCAACCACATGGGTAAGTTGGCGAGCCGCAACCATGCAGAAAATCTCGCGAACATGCGTGAAAAAAACTTCCGCATCTTCGCGATATTTCCGCGTGTTTGCGATAATTTTTAACATTTTCGTGATAATTTGCGAAAGTGGATTTCGCAAATTCCACCCACCCCTAGTTTATAGGGGATTAGGGTGGGAAGTAATTTAATTATAGTACATTAAATATTAATTTTTAGGAATTATTAATTATTTTTAATATAATTTTGAGTTTTACTTCTGTAGCGAGTTGTGGGTTTATAGGGGAATAGGGTGGAAAGTAATTTAATTGTTATTAGCTAATTATTAATTGGTATTGAAAATTCATTGGTTGTTGATTAATTATTAATTGGTAAATAATTTGTATTAATTGGTAATTAATTTGTATTAATTGTTTAATTGATAATTATGTTAATTGTATTAATTTAATATTTGTAGCGGGTTGTGGGTTTATAGGGGAATATGGTGGGAAGTAAATTAATTGTAAATATTTAATTAATGAAATAATTTTTGTATATTGATTAATAATGTATTATTAATTAATTATTAATTGGTATTATTTGTATTTATTAATTTTTGGTATTGAACATTAATTGGTTGTTAATTAATTATTAATAGGTAATTAATTTTAAAAAATGGTATTTATAATTAAATAATTATTAAATATTGTGTGATTGGTAATTAATTTTAATACTTATTTTTTGGTATTAATAATAAATTTATTTTTAATAAAATATTAAATTATTATTTTCCCTACTATTGCACTCACTGGAGTGGAAATAGTAATTTTTACCCCTACGCTATCCAACACTTTCCCTACTCTTGCACTCTTTGGAGTGGGAATAGTAATTTTTACCCCTATGCTATCCAACGCTTTCCCTACAGTTGCACTCACTAGAGTGGGAATAGTAAATTTCACCCTCCCGCTATCCAACGCTTTCCCTACAGTTGCACTCTCTGGAGTGGGAATAGTATTTTTACCCCTACGCTATCCAACGCTTTCCCTACTGTTGCACTCTTTGGAGTGGGAATAGTAATTTTTACCCCTACGCCATCTGACGTTTTCCCTACTGTTGCACTCACTGGAGTGGGAATAGTAAATTTTTCCATCCCGCTATCTAACGCTTTCCCTACTGTTGCACTCTCTGGAGTGGGAATAGTAATTTTTACCCCTACGCTATCCAACGCTTTCCCTACTGTTGCACTCTCTGGAGTGGGAATAAAATGTTTTACCCCTACGCTATCCAACGCTTTCCCTACTGTTGCACTCTCTGGAGTGGGAATAGTAATTTTTACCCCTAGTCTATCCAATGCTTTCCCTACTGTTGCACTCTTTGGAGTGGGAATAGTAATTTTTACCCCTACGCTAGCCAACGCTTTCCCTACTGTTGCACTCACTGGAGTGGGAATTGTAAATTTTACCCTCACGCCATCCAACGCTTTCCCTACTGTTGCACTCTCTGGAGTGGGAATAGTAATTTTTACCCCTACGCTATCCAATGCTTTCCCTATTATTGCACTGTCTGGAGTGGGAATACTAATTTTTACCCTCCCATTATCCAACGCTTTCCCTACTGTTGCACTCTCTGGAGTGGGAATAGTAAATTTTACCCACCCGCTATCCTACGCAAAAAAAATTGAATATTTGTAATTAATATTACGTTAATATATGTATGAATTTTTTTTTTTTACTTACATTAATTATTTATTAATTTTAAAGTTATTTAATTATTTTTAAGTCTGTTTTAATTAATTATATGTATTATTTTATTAATTTTACATTACATTTAGGACATTTAAAAAATTCGATATTTTGATTAAACTATGTTTTTTACAACGATATTTTGGATTCTATATTTGTGTACTTACCTGTTTGGAGATAGGGCTTCGATATTTTGGCATTCTATATTATTACCTCGATATTTTGGCAATTCGATATTCTCCTTCTCGATATTTCGTCAGTGATCCATTTTTTACGTAGTGTTTTTTGGGGCCATATTCAATATTTTCAATAAACAATAATTTGAAAGTACCCATTTATTGCCTCCTATTGTGCCTATTAAAATATTCTGATGATATGTTTTGCAGGTGTTGATCGAGCTACCAAAATACTTGTAGCAAATAGTTGAAAATGTAAAATAACATTTTGTGCTATTAATACCTATTTTGAATTTATTATTGGTGATGTAACAGATAACAGCAAATCCTTATTGGCTAATTTTAGGGAAATGTATGACCTTACAATGCAAAAAAAATTACTAATTGACTGCAGTGAATTTCAAATGTAATCAATATAATAGCACCCTGTAATTGATTCTGTAAAATTATATGTACATTAATTTAAGAAACATATATGTTAAAGGTGAACTACTATGAAGGTCACTTATGAAATGTTATTTGATTCAATTGTGTGGCTGAAGTTCATTTTCTACTGTCCTTCTCACCAACTGAAATTAACAGAAACATTACATGATTATTGATTACCTTCGGATGGGAAGTGCGCTTGGTCCATGAACTTGGCTGTTCTTTTATTAGCCCGCATAGTAACAATAGCATCATATGTTTGTCTGGAAGAGTTATGTGCCTGAAATATTTTCTATCAAGAGTACAGTTTGGCCTCAAGCCGTACTATCCTAAAGGCATGTTGTGGCTTCATCCAAGACAGTCTTGTTGCACTACTCCTAAATGAAGTACACGTGTGTAGCTATGGAAAAAATACTGTCATCATAAATGATATTGCGTCGAAGAAATTAAAAAAGCAAACTATGCAAGAGTTGGACATGACTACTTATAAATACAGAAACACATTAAATATGAAGGAAATGATATTTTACTGCTAGGCTTGTCAACACACCAAGGGGCATATTCTCAAGGATCTATCGCCGAGTTATCGGCACATTATCTCAGCCAAAATCGCGATAAATTAATCGCCCCATTCACAAGCTGGTGTAACAGCCGATACCACCAGTTCACCTACGATAGCAGCTGCAAAAAACATCGCCCCGGCAAATATCACTAATGAGAGTAGGCGTTCCTGAGAAAAAAACGAGCAAAAACCCACGACAACACCACATCACATCATTCTCAACAACTAGCCAGCTCTGTGATAAGATCACAAACCGGGCGATAAGGCGCGTTAGCAGCAGGAAACTAACACCTGCTCTGACCTGGTGCAAAGTCGGAATACAACCTACACCAGAAAAGGGAGCTCAGTCCAGAGCCACACCTGAAGAACAACAGATGCCATGGAGCCAATGATCATGCAGCTCGGACCCCTAAGAGGGCCACAACACCAACCGACACCCACCCCCGGACCAAGAGATTGCACATCAACGTCACAAAATCATGAAGAAAATCATTCGCCTGATGCCACAGAATCACAACAACTAACAGTCATGTGAGTGCAGAAAAAGCAGAATCAATCATTCACCATTGAAAGTCCAAACAAAATATCACAATCAAATATGTCTCCAAAAAACTATTTGGAAGAGCCATGGCGGGTCATCTCTGGACAATCTGTAAGTGCCAGCCTGTAAGACAATATCCAAGATAAGAAGGTGTGTCAGGCACTCATCAAAGGACAGAGAGAAAGAGAAAGAGAGAGTGAGAGAGACTGAACAAGGAGCGCAGGGACAATTCGGCCCTTGGCTCATACATGCCAACTGTTGCGTGTGTATTGCAATTGGTGCACCCAAAATCTAAGGCCTGGCAACAATTTCACCGCGAAGGCCACATCACATTTCAGAAATGCAAGCAGTAGTCAGGCTAAAATTAGGCATGAAGGCTCCTTTGTCTCAATACACAAGGCGGAAGGACATCCAAACCTCAGACCTTGGTCTTCAATGCGCCCGGCACCCCCTGAGTGAGATACCATATCAGACTCTGACGACTTCCACACCACGAACGGCGCTAATGAAAGACCAACGTGTCCACACCCCACACACATTTGTCCCTGCTCAAGATACACCTGCATGAGATGCCCCTGACACATTGGTAAAAAACAACCCATACATCCAAATGTTAAACACACATACGACTCATTGCTCTGAGCTGTGGCATATCTTCCACAGAACTGCCACCGGTCTGAGGAGTGCTGGTGGTAGGAGACCAACAAACGCAATGACAGGCAATCCCGGGCACATGCACAACCCCTGTCACGTGGAACTGTACCATGCATAAATGCTGTATTTGTTGGGAGCTCTGCCAATGGCAGTTTTTTTTTTTTGTAAATCTTTTTATTAAAACTGATTCGACAACATGGCATAGTTTCACAGAATCATAGCAAAGGTGGCAGCAAAACAGAGGTTCTTCAGAATACATTAAATTCATGCAGTAGGAATTACACAGTGATGGAGACATCTTCCTCTTGCAATCGGAGGGGGGTACATATGTTACCACGATATGCGTTCCAAGGAGCCCATACTTTGGACCATTTACGGGGGCAGCCCCGAGCAGTGTAGACAGATTTCTCCCGCTGCATGCACCAATCAAGGTCTTTTTTCCAGTCCGCAATTTTGGGTGTATGTGAAGCCCCCCAGAGCTGTGCGATATTTCTTTTGGCTATCATGCATCCGAGTGTGACCCATTGCATGGCGTAATTGTTCAGGTCTGTTGGTTCCCAGATATTAAGGATCTGGGAGCTTCTGGTTGGATCTCAATTTCTAGGTTTCGTGTATCTAACACCAGTAGTCTTAAATTAGCCTACAGTGCCATAAAGTGTGCATGAAAATGCCCAGTTGTGTGCACCCCCGTCTGCAAGACCCATCTGTCTGGCCCCCCATGTTTACCAGCTGGGGCCCTGTCACATATATTCTGTGTAAAATTTTAAGTTGTACCAACCGGAGCCGCGCTGATATTGCGACTGTTTTAGAGGATGAAATCGCCTCCTGCCAACCTTCAGCCAATGGCAGTTTTGCGAATCAGTTACCGTCTTTGTTTCCGGCATGAGTACATCACATGCGTCCAGCCCTGGTTCCACTGTTGATCATGCACATTCAAGTGGCCCATGGATGTCTGCCTATCCAACACAACGGTCGCTGAACTGGATTATGACTTGTGTTGTGCACCTCCTGTTGGCCCACGGACAGGAGTGCAATCGGGATACCCGTGCATGGGATGCCCTGATCTGTGGCGTATGTGCTGGCAGTAGTGGATGGGAGATTGCACAAGTCATCGTGTGCAGTGACCCCATCGAGGCGCTCCCCTATTGGGCTGTGTTGCGGATTGGTGAAACTGCGTGGACGGAGCACATCTGTCCGGACCAGTTAATGGATTGGCTCTTATTTGTGTTCCTTGAACTCTAGAATGACTTACTTCTGGAACTTATTGCCTATGAAGCTGCGCTTGCATTCATGGACGAGTAACTACCTTCCTGCAGCCACAACTTATTGACACCCAGAGCACAGGTCCCAACACTGTGTAGCATCATGGAGGAATGGTCCCATAAGCCAGAACAACAGTGGACATGTCTGCATTCGCCCAGACTCAGAATGCATGTGCATGCACCTACGCAAGGTGCAAGGTGATGCAGCCCCATGGGCGGAGCTGCACAGCGTCATTTGGCAAAGTTCCTAAATCTGACATACTGCTGGAGGGAGACTACACACATGGCAATGTAGCACGACATGTGACCTTGTTGGTCTCTTTCACCTGCTCACTGTCAGCATAGCAGACAGTTGGCGCAGTCCGGTGGTACAGCTCCATGCAGATCCCATGGGCTGTGAGTCGTGTCCCCGGACACGGGGCAATGAGCAGACGCCAAATATCACATGACTCGACCAGCAAGGCAAGGTGGGCTGAGACCATGGCCATCCGTAAGGATATGTGTTCATTTTTGTCTCCCCATTTCTTGCACCTCGACGCGTTCCCATTCTGCCTGTAAGTGTCTGTTGTGGCCCATTCCTTGCCCTACTGACACGCACATGCTAATAAAGTCTACGCAACTTCACCAGTGTACAACTGTGATGAGTGTTGATAAGTATGACAAATCGTGTGCCTAAATGAGCATCGTCCGTACACAGGGAGGGACAGACTGCCACATGTACATTGGTGGTGAATCTCTATTGGCAGCTCCACTTCTGTGACCCAGACGTGATTGGGATAGTTGCTGGTAGACCTGTGCTCTTACGTGTCTTCAGCAATGTGAGTATTGTGTCCAACTTCTTGCCATGTGGATCAATGCGATCCATTAAAACAGGCTGTGTCCACACTGATGTGTGTGAGTAGGTCATGCAAAGAGATGTTCTGCAGCCACATGCGATGGGGGACACTACTTCAGGTGTGCTACCAATTTTGACATTTCTACACACAGCCCTATATAATACATGGACGTGGGCTACGTTGGAGGGTTGCAAGATTGTTGTTCATGTGCAATGAGGCCACAACAAGTTCACACCTTCACAGTCATCTAATTGGCCATGTGGGTCAGGGTCAAACATGCACATTTATGACATTTACCAGGGTGTACCTTTTTGTGTAATCAATGTCCCTACATTCATCCATACTTGTATACATGAGTGCACATAGACATGACACATCTGTGTGATTTGGAATGTTTCATTCACATTCTGGGGAGTGTCAGAGCTGGAGGGGTACATGGCCAGTTCAAGCCCACATAACGTGGTTGTCCAGTGGTGAGCCAACCAGAGTCTTTAGGGGGAATGCAAGGTTAATCTGAAAAGGAAGTGTTCAGTCTGCAGCCGGATTGCTGTGTCATTGGTACCAGAGCAGATATGGCAGGCCATGTCGGGGTCCAGGTGAATGTCGCAGAGTGTTCAGGGGTACAGTAGGAGTGTGTTGTTCCAGGGCATGATGCATAGGGCTGAACCAGGCAGGGACAGGCCATGTGGCGGGTACGGATGCTACTAACTCCTTCCTCACACAGTCATTACCCTCCACATCTTACTCCTCTGAGACGTCTTCTGTGTCCGGTGTGTCAGGTGTGTGTGGTGGTGTTATGGGTGCATCACTGTGGGGCACTGACCCATAAGGGTGCGAAGGTGATAGGGCTGCATCACTGTATGCCAATGACACATCAGGGGGAAGAGATGTGTGTGTCGAAGTTCCAGCAGCAGTTATCTGGGACAGGCTCTGTGGCAGCAATGGCAAGATGAGGATCTGCTAGGCATGGAAGATCCCAGCTACATCTCGCTGGTGTTCAGCCGTGGCAGCCCTACTTCCAGCCTGCATCGGCTCCATGGTCTCCATTGTCCTCCACATCTGTGCCAACTCTGTGCTGTCATCGCTGGAGCCTGTCTGACTAGACAGTTCTTGTATCCGAGTAATGGCCCCAGCGAGGTCAGCCAAGGATTGGTGGTGAGCATGTTGCGGACAGTGGGTGTCCGTTAGGGACTGTAAGTGGTCCCTGATGGGACTCAGACACCCATGTATGGCATCGAGTTTGGCTGCAATGAGATCAAACCCCACCCGCAGCTGATCAGCCATATTCTCCTGGCACCCTAACACAAGGTGTTGGAATTCCATGTGTTGGTCGTGGGGGTCCTGTGTGCCAGCCGTGGTGGTGTGTGCTTCCTGCTGTGTGGTCTGTGCAGGGTGTGGGGTCACCGTGATGCTGGGCTTCCCTGCTCCTGGGGGTGGGGTGCGGAGGCTGTCCATGAGACATTGGAGGGTGTCTGGGCAAATGTACAGGGTGTGCTCTTCATCATCACTGTAGAGATGTGTAGTCTGCTCTGCAGGAGGTGTTGATTGTCCCTCTGCAATGTAACGGGGAGATGCAGGTTAACAGTGTGTTCCATGTATATTCACGCATTGGAGATGTTTACATTCAGACTGCATGACAATGTACATTTTGGCTGTTTTGGTGAAGATGGCTATTTGATGGGAGACAGTGGACATTTAACTACATGATGGATGTGAGGTTGTACCCGTACATTATCATCTCACAGTGTCATGCAATGCCAGATGTGATTAGCCACTTTCTACACACTAGCGGCACCATTTGTGTCCTCTGTCCCGTGGTGTAAAGGTTGCACTTTGTACGACATTGTCGTCAATGTTGATGTACTGTGATTGCTATGTGTGTGTGCTGCATTGTTGGCGAGTCACACCTGCAGCTCTGATTTGGCGGCTCCTTATCCCTTTGAGTCGGTGTGCCTTTGACTTGTGTGCTTTTCGGGTGCTGGGATGTTTGCAACTTGGGTCATTTGTGCTCTTGGACATATATAGAACTCTTGCGCATTATGTGTCTGCAGATGTGTTTTTGACATCATGGGTTGTAGGTGCATGTGGATGTGTCAGAGTGTGACCTGCTCCTTTACGGATGTGGTCCACAATCAGCCACCTCAAAGTCGTCTTGTGCCCCATGTCATGTATTGTGACTGCAGTCATGCTATCTGTCATGCAGTGTCACTTGCATAGTCCGTGTGGCTCACAGAGCCTCTGTTTTTCTGTATTCAGCACATGTGCATGGATAGGTTGTGGCCTTCCTGATATGGAGGGGGACCTATTTGTGCACATTGTGGGCGGGGGCTTACTTGGTGTTTCTATGTGTGCTGCAGTGTGCCAAGGGTACCAGAGACATGTTCCACACTCATTGTGTGTGTGCAGTGTGCTGCACATGATTGTACATGTGGGCCATTGTGCCCTTCTCCCTCTGTCCCCCCAGTCCCTGGTCGTTACTCACCCTGTTGGGTCAGGTCATATCGAGCTGTGTCCAGACCCCCAACTCCTTGCACCATCTCCACACTGATGACTGTGGTCACCATTTCCTCCAGCTCATCCAGCTCCTCCTGTGGCAGAGGACTCCCACCTTCATTCGCCTTTGCTGCCTTCCTGTTGGCAGCAAGTTTCTCCTTGGTTTGGCTCTGCATTTCATGCCAGCGCCTCTTGACCTCCTCCATGACCTCCTCGATACTCCGACTGCATTCACATTGGTGACGATGGACTACCATTTTTCCGTTTGTGTTGCCAGTGACGCAGTTGAGGTGACGAACAGTTGTTAGTAGTGTTCTATCACCTCCATGACGATGATCCGGTCTTCCTGCGGACTGAACCCCATCTTCCTCTTCTCCTTGCCCTTCCCCGAACACGGGGTTCCTGGCTGGTCCTCCGTGGGGCTTATGGGGTTCGGGTTGTCCTCTGCACTCAGTCGGGGTGTATCCATGGTGCTGCACAGTTTGATTTGGTTTTGGTGTGATTTTTTTTTTGCTTTTAGAGTGCATTTTCCCGCATGATGCATGGGAATTGCAGGCTTGTGGCTCATTGTCCCTGATTTTTGTATAGCGATTGGCATCATTGCCGCTTTTATCGCTTTCGTATTTTGCATTTTTGCGGCATCGCGTTGATTTTAACGCGTTCATTTGAGGCGTTATCACGGGTCTATCGCATGGTGCCACCGCTTGAGAATACCACGTTAACACGGAGTTAATGTGCATTGCACATGGCAGTGATAGACTGCGATGTGGAGAGTTGCGTTAAGCTAATTTTGCGATGGTTATCACACGTTCTAGAGAATATCCCCCTAAATTTTAAAATGCGCTGAGGTTTATAGTTTATATATGTATTTTAATGCAGAATATTTTCCTTTTCCTTGGTCATTCTGAAAATACTATTTGATTTTGATATTTCTGGATAGCCCAGCCTTCACTATAATTTATTTTAATCAAGAGAAGGTTGCAACCTAGAGAGATATGTTCAAGCCTAACCTGACTTTCTTTAAAAGGTTAGTAAAGTAACACACATGGCAATGGTTAGATACCGTTCTGACAAGAAATGTATATTTTCATGAAAAAATGCTGACTGAATTGACGATTTAGGCACATGCTTGTGCCTGGAGGATCTTCTGTTGAAATGTCTTGTCTACAGCTATGATATTACATTCACCAGTGATTAATCTGTTGCACATGTATCTATTGGTGATGCATCATAATGGTTAATCACCTGGATTGCACAATATTCAAATTATACCTCTCAATCCTAAATGTTTTACAGTTCTTAATTTGCTGCCTTTCTCACACAAGATTGTGATTAAATACATGCTGGGCATGTCAATGCATAGGCCATTTCAAGATGTTACTCTATTTAAACTAGTTGTGGAAAGCCATCAGCAAAATGTTATGCCAGAGAAAACTTGCATAGGGCATATCAATGCATTTTACTATTCGAAGATGACATACTTGTCAGAATTTGTATTAATAATTTCGGAGAGGGTGATCCCTACCAACTTAATAAACACAGTCTGAATCGATCAAAACCAAGTTCTGAGAGAATCTCTGCAGATTCCTTGGTAGCGATGACACAAGCAACAGGGAATCCCCAGAGAGATGTGAGTTAATTAGAAGTAGTACCAACAAATTTAAAGTAAAGAACACACACACTAAAATTCCTAAACCAATTCAGGCAGGAAGGGGAACATTTTATTTTGTACAAATATAACAAGATCCTGTAAAGTGGATAAGTGGTAGGCCTGGGCAAAAATTTCGTTCCGTTCGCGGAAAATGCGATAATTTGACATTTTCGCGTTCCGCGGAGAGCGCGAAAATGTCAAAAATTCCGGTTTCCGCAGCTTGGCGATAATTTGTTTCTTGCTCGTGCTGTAAAACAATACATTCTCGCGCGTGTGCGATCGCCTTACCTGAATCCCTGCGTTCTCCGACAAGTTTTCTTGATCCGGTCGCGTTCTCCATGAGATGTTGTATTGTTTTTAGCCATTTGCGCTGTCTCGCGACAGTTCGCGCCCGCAGTGACGTCATGCGTCGCGCGATCACGTCTTTCTTCTCGCGATCATGCACCGCGAGACAACTCAAAACAAGATGGCCGCGCCCACAAACAACCACATGGGTAAGTTGGCGACCCGCACCCATGCAGAAAATCTTGCGAACATGCCGGAAAAAAACTTCCGCATCTTCGCGATATTTCCGCTTGTTTGCGATAATTTTAAACATTTTCGCGATAATTTGCGAAAGTTAATTTCGCAAATTCTGCCCACCCCTAATAAGGGGACCAGAGATATGATTTTTTTTATTTCAAGGAAAAAAGGCCAAGAAAAAGTAAAGCATCTTTAAAAACAACAGTGTGTGTTTGACTGAGATGTAGTCTCTGTTTCAGGTGACAGCAATGGAGCAGGCAGCAGATACTCAAAGCAAGGGATCTTGGTCAAACATTTTACCTGTGGACTTGGTCTCTGAAATGGAAGCCAATAGCTTCCAGCAGGGAAAGCTCCAACTCTGTGGCAGATGGGATTTTGTCATAGTCAGATAATCCTGAAGCTATTTGTTTTGGTCCGAAAAGTTCTGAGGGATATAAAACTGAACTTTGCAGCCACCGAGATTGCTTCATTAGTGAGATAGATTTGCCCTGTCACTCTGGTCAAAGTTTTACCTTAGTCCCTTTTTTGGATGTCTAAATCGTCCACTGAGGCAAGCCTGAAACCTGTAACTGAGCAGGACTGCACTATTTCAAATACCTTTGCTGTGAGGTCCCATTGAACATGTTGTCAGCACAACAAAAAGCTCAGAGCAGGTCAAACTTGGTTTTCTATCCCACCTAGGGTGTGACATTCTTGGCCAATCCTTACCCTCCCTGTCCTGGTTCTCTTAAGATGGTGAAAATGACCAAGTTCCACTTTCCTCCAGCTCCTGTGAAACTTCCTTCTGGCCAGTCCTGCTTCTCCTAGGTCCTCCGTACAGGCTTTTCAGCACCAAATCACTCAACAGCCAGGTTTTCTGGGGAGTGCAGTCCTCTGTAGTCAGGTTGACTTCTTGTAATCAGGAATCCTTATGCTTTTTGTGTCTCTGTTAAAAAAAGAGGAGGTCAATTTTTTTACCTTTTAATGAGTGTCAGTTCTTAAGTAAATCCACTTAATCCAGTAGGGTCTTATAGTTCAGATGAAGTCTTCCCTGGTTTCGCAATGTTTGGGGAGGTGGTGGTTAAGGTGCCAGATTTATTCTGAGGAATATCCAGAGGCTAAAGAAATTCTAGCAGCCAATGCTACCTATTTTGTCGAAGTCCCGCCCCCCTGATTCCTCCTTTTTCAGCACTTCCTCTTCGCCATACTGTAAAATTACAGAGAGGAACCTTTTCAATATGACTGAACCCTTATACCACCATGCATGCATGTCTTAAGCTCCTTAGCCAGTCCACAATTTAGAAGAACTCTTCTCTATGTCCAAACTGGTTACCTCCAACGATAGCTGTCTAAGAGGGCTTTGAGAATTAGAAAAAGATTTCTGTGGCATTTTCCAGTCAAAGGGATGGCGGTAAGGCTGTTTTTGCCCAGTCAATAGTTCCTGTCCACTGCAAGATAGCTATCCCCCACTAAGTGGATAGCGGTAACATCACATTATCCTTTCTTGGATCAGAGGCAGGCTGTCCTATGAGTCACGGTAACTAAGTATCCAAGAAAAGGATGTGTATTTCAGCTCTGGAAAGCTGAGGACTGCAAGAATTGGTTTTAGGTCAGTTGTTGCTTAGCTAGCCAAAAATGATTTTTTATAAGGTTACTTTCACACTTAATTTATTAAAAATCTGATTTTAGTATTAGATCACATTTTGAAAATCAAGTAGGAAATGGCTTAGAATGATTTTGCTAACATTTTCCTCAGGTGGAGATATGTAATTAAATATTTCACTCACACCAGGGCCCCATGCTATGGAAAATGTCGCTGAACTGACATCATGGACAGTATTTAAGTCTGCAGACAAAGGAAGGCACACTTCATAAATATATGCTGATCAGTTCTTTTTATATATATTAACTACCCTTTCTCGTAAGCTTACAAGACAGACTACAGGTGGATATTATTATAAAAAAAAGGTTTTCCTGCAAGGCAAAGAATCTTTCCTATCCAATGCATTACTAAGATGCCTTTAAATACAGTCCAACCAGAGCACAGTGATGCTCCTGACAGCCAAATATTTTTATGTTTGTGGGTGGTATAAAAACACCCTGGAACCCACATATGCCATCTACTCTGAGCTTATAGTAAAGTTATATAGATCGGTTGGGTGAAACCAATTTTACCAATACCATTTTAGGCACAGAACTCACCATGACACTGAATAGCAATGTCACAGGGCACAGAGTCATAATACCAGCACAAATAAGGTGCAGCCAAAGGCGAACAATCAAGGATGGCCATGTAAAAATGGAGAACTTGCTACAACATGTTTAACACTGGTTTTTGAGTACTGTATGAAAGATTACAGCACAGTGTAAATTTGAACTATGTACTTTGATGCATTTGTCCATCCTCAAGATGTTGCATTTCTAACCCAGCATTTGAATGTGATCTGATTGACGTTGGGACAGAATGAAATGCATTACACATGATGAAGATTGTGCAAACATTACTGGAAGACGGGGGGAGGGAGAAAGAAGGTGTCAGCATATTTCTTCGAAATACAATAGGCACAATTTACATGAGTTGGAAACCAGTATCTGCAGAATAATCCCACCTTACAACTTCTGAATTAAAAATAAAATGTCCAATAGTTAGGGGGCGTAGCACCAGTTGCAGTATTCCAGGTGTATGTCTGAAAAAGCCATATAACTTATTTTAATTTACTGTCTTTTCCCCGATGCTAAATTGTATGCATAGTTTAAATGCCCATTGCGGAAAGCCAGTGATTGTGAGCAGTGGTGCGTTTTCTTTTGTTTCTCATTTTATCATGAGAAAAATATTTTTCTTTCTTCTCTGCACCCTCACAAACTTTCACCTTACCCCTTTAAGGGATTTTTACCTGTCATTGACAAGCATCATTTACAATATTTTCCAGGTTAGGAACGGAGTGGAGAATAATTTGTGAATGATCACAGATTAATGAGTTTGTGGGAATTCATACATTTTCAAGGATTGAAACACATTTTTGTATCTCCTGCATGATTTGTACTAACACAAATGATCCATGGTCGTTTGGTAACAAGTGGATGGATTAAAAAGAACTGGAAGGGCACCACTTTTACATTTATTTGAGTCGCAAATCCATCCATTTGTATTTGTTACAGCCTTGCTAGGTTTATTTTTACTTTATATCTAGTTCACAACTCTGTTAAGCCTGGAGTAGCAGCTGACGAAACAAAGTGAAATCAAACAGGGGAGAAGATGCGGTGTTACTGTCAAAGCTGCGGACTAGGAAACCAGGTTCTAGTTTCGGCGTTGGCTCAACCTCCTGTGATTCTGGGCAAATCACTTAATCACCCTGTGCCTAAAAACATGAATGTGACCATGTGTAATGTAACTGGTGCTCATATAAAGCTCTTGAATACCTTGGGGTCGAGTTTTCATTGTATAAAGCTGCAAAAAATGAAATGAAATGCTTGGCCGAAGAGACATTGTTAGTCCTAGACATTCTAATTTTACATACGCTTCTGGATAACTATTGTGGAATAGCTCCTTCATGTCTGTAGAAAGGCACTGAGTACTGCGGCCAGGCTCAGTAGAAGGTTAGGAGCAGAAATGAATTCAGGTTTGCAATGGTTTTAGCCTTTATAATACCCTGCTCTATCCACTCAGAGGAAAGGATTGTGTTGGCCAAAAGCAGATGAAGAGGACCTCCATGCTTACTGCACTGCAGAAATCCTCCCCTTCAGCTTGAACCTAGGAATAGGCATCCCCAACTTATGATTTGAATGTCTGGGTCCAGAACTATTCCCAGAACTCACAGAGTAGTCTACTGCTAATCTGTCTTTGCATATCTGTTATTTCACACCTTTCAAGTTAATTTGCACTGGAAGAGCTGCAAACTATGAAATGATATGTTCTATTTCTGCCTGACCCTCAGAGTGTCACATAATCAGGGCCTTTTCAGCAAAGCTAATTGGAAGATAATGGCATCACCTTTTAGGGCCTGATTGGATCAGGAATGGTATAGGGCCAGAATCCATGCCCCTCTACATCATCTGCCTCACACACACTTTTACATTGCCCATATCCACAATGATAGGCAAATCATGCAAAAATCAGCACTGCTCATCAAACACCGAAAACCAAATCCATATCCTTATCACTAAAATGTACATAAAACTTCCCAAAAATTCCTTCAGCTCATGTTAATCAACACACACACAGAGCAGTCACTCTTGCTCTTGGAATAGCAGACACGATGACCCAACACAGACTTCAAGCACCCTTCATCACAGAAACGTGATATATTTGCTTTGTTCGCCCTAAGTTGGCAGGGTATGCCCAGATGTGGGCCCCTTGCTCACTTTGACACTGGATTCAAGCTAGCCTGGCTGATGAAGGGTGTTACCCAGAAACAGGTCCCAGGATGCTTGGTTCCGGTTTAGGGAAGACCTGGCTTGGCAGTTCGGGTTGGACTGTTCCCATGAGGAACAGGGTCAAGACTGATTTGCATATAGCTGGGTCTGAGCTGAGGTGGCGAAGTGAGCTAAAGAATGATGATGGATTCAACCCAGATCTGTGACTAGTGGTGAGTGTTTATGGCTTAACGCTGACATGTAGATAAGGCAAGGCCCCTATCGCCACGGGAACATCACAAAAAGTGACATTCCTGTGGAGTTAGGAGCTTGTACATATGCCCCAGCACAAAATACAGTAGCACAAAAGACAACTGAACACATCATCAAGAACATTAAATTCCACAAGTCAAACATGCATAAATATTCCAGTCACACATTATCACATTCAGGTTTCAAAACTCGGATGTAAAATGTGTTTGCACCAAGAAATGCCTTAACGTACCACCCAGAAGAAAAAAATTGTCCTTGTCATACCAGCAGGCATATCACAGGCCCCACATCATCCACAAAAAGTATACACACAGTTTCTTTCCAGACTCTACCACCTCCAGAAACCTCCTTTCTGAATACAATGGCAAAATATATTTGCACCAATCACCTTCTCAAAGTTCTACCAATGTACATTTATTTATTTATTTTGTATTTGTTTGATAAGTTTTATATAGCGCTGGCTAGACCCGGATGTATCAGAGCGCTTTACAGCGCTTTTCATTTACATAAAATAGCAACAGTCCAAAGTGTTTTGTGATCTAGCCCAAGTAAGCCAACTGAAGAACAGTGCACCATGCATAATGTCTAGTGTCTGCTGTTGCATTCTCCATGCAACGTGAACCTCATAGGTTGGAAATTTGGCAGGTCCAATAAGCGTAACCTTCTTGAGTCACAGTGTATTGGGTTATAGAAAAGGATGCATTTGTTGACCGTGCTTCAAAGTGCACTGATGTGGCAGAATGCGTTATAATAATATGACATTTGTAATGTGCTGTTTAATTTTCTACAGGCAAACAATTGAAAACGTGTATGAACTTCACGTTGCTTTCTTACTTTTGAATACCATTCTGCCTATTTTATTATGTATGTTCTTTTGAATACCTCACGCCTATTGTATTATTTATTTATTTCTGAATTCGTTCATTCATTCATTTATGTACTTTTTTTTTTTTTTTTATTTTGCAGCTCCATACTCCCATGCCTCCCTGTTCCATAGTGGACTGCAAGCTCGTTGCTAGATGTTTGCTCCCAACGTTTATGATGTTAAAACGGTCTCTCTTTATGGCCCGTGACGTGCACTTCTTTAATGAGACACCTAGCACTGTGCTCACGCCCACGGGAAGCAGATTTTTATTCCCTGACACAAAACTGTCAGCATTTCACGTGGCTTTGGTAAGCTTGGAAGTCTGAAGAGTCGTCTTTGGGGAAGCCAAGATGCCCTACGGACGCATGGAAGTTTGAGGTGAACATATGGTTTAAAGATTCCCTTCTATTCATTATGAAGCTGGGAGGGTTCAGATCTGTTGGTTCAGAGATTCAGTTCACTGCGCACTCCTACTGTGCATGCCTATTAATTGCATCCCGTGTTTGTCAATCAAATATTTGCAATTAACGAAAATATTCCCTTAAGAGACATAGAGAAAAGGCTGCTAAGTGCCCATTGTATTTGACGCTGAAGGTGGCTTAAGTACAAAAATTATACTCTTTGAAAGTGTGCCGGCAGCAATGCCACTCGGAGACCTGGTGAGCCGAAGAACTAGCGCCAAGAAGGCATCGAACGGAAGTACAAGTTGCGTTCTGTGAGTTACATGTACCCAAGTAACTGAAATAATAATAACTGATACACATTCCACACCTCCGATTTTATCATCCAAACGTGTCTACCAAAAGAGTTCCTAATGAACAGAATAATTGTTGTTTGTGTATTCCGCTCCATTGGAACTCATTTTTAATATTCACCCTAAATTTTGGGCACGCACAGTAGATGCAGGAAATGAAAAATGTAGATTTGAGTCAATATTAGCCAGACCTTTGTTGGTTTACTTTTTCTGTCTCAATGCCCAAGGATACATGCTTCCAACAAGGGAACTCGTACCCAATCAAGGGCATCTACCTACCCATATTGATTACAAAGCAGGTCCGCATTCATTCTCATAATCACAGTTTTTTCCAAATCGATTCAACTAAGACAGAATTACGCTCAGACCACACATGTGAGGCCATTCATGGTAAATTGAGGTTCCCATACATTCCCTTTGAAGTCATATAATTCAGCAGTCTCTGTAATGTCCCCTGAAATCATGGCTATTAATGATGTGACTTAGGGTTAGCCAGATAAAGCCGTTTCTACCCCTGGCAATCCCTTTGGTATCCTTGACAAAGCCCCTGCTGCTTTTGGTCTCAAAGGCCAAAGGGGCAATTGCAGGAAAGTAAAGTAAAGAGGGGGCTTAGGGTCCAACGTACTAAAGCATTTTGCAGGGGCAAACCTAATGATTCTCATGATCACAGGGTTTGCAAGCCGTTGAACGGTTCCCTGCATCCCTTGGTGTCTTTCTAATGGAAAATAAGGATTTTGAGCAGCACAGGGACCTTTAAAGAACACAGGATGCTTTGAAAAATGCTTCCCTTTTGAGAATGGAACCACAGGGATGGTAGTCTGCTGTTCCTTGCGTGCCACCATCACTAGGTTTTCAGCCAATCACAGGGGGTTTCAAATAACAACCTTCCTCATAAGTATTCCTTAGGGAGGTAATTCTGCAATCCACTGTAACTGAAGAGTTTGTGACATGACCTAATAGTATTTCAGTCCATCGCAAATAGTCACTGAGCATCCTCTCCATTACTACATCAGGCCTAAAGAACCTTGTTTACTTTCTGTAGGTTCCACTTCTTGCCATTCCTCTTAGCTCTTAGAAGCACATTTTGGACAGTTGAGTAACTAAGGGTGGAATGTTGCCAAACCTGAGATGTCATTGGCTCTCAAAAGGGTACATGATGTCACTTCCTCTATCTGGGCCTCTCGCAAAATAAACACCCATATTGGCAAGAACACGTCGGTGTCTTTTTTTTATGGTTGTTGAATGTCTAATATAAACTGTTAGAATATAAAAGTTATTTGTCAAGAAGTGAAGATCTCCTGTATCCATCAGGGAAATCTTGCAGGAGTTTGCCTCTGTTCTGTAAGTCAACATTGTATCTGAAAGCGGTGTTTGAATGCCTGTGTCACTGGGGTTTGACTCAAAGTTTTGTGATACGAAATGTTCGAATCAGACAAAAACAATCCCATTTGAGCCCTTTCTCATAAAATATAAACATTCACTGTTTGCCAATGGAGATATAACATTCAAATTAAGTACACTGCTGCAATTGCGCAAGCCTCTTTATTACTCCATCGGTAAACCCAGTGGTTTTATTGCTCTGTTTTCAACATTACAAACGAATAAAACAAACCAGATAGATTTCTTATAATAAGAAATATACATATACAAATATTGCTCTAAGGAATTAAAAAGGTTAAAGCAATTTTTGCTTTTTCACTGTCAACCAGGGAACAATTTGATGTACAAGTGATATGAATGCAAAGATACAGATCTTGAGATGTTTGTAGAGAGAAAAGGGTTTAATTGTGCCAGACTGAAAATGTGACACATTATGAAGTTGCAAAGTATTAAAATACATTATATTACAATGAACTGCAATGTGTGTACAGGGAGGGTGACACAAGTGTGCACTGACGCCGAATTAAAAAAATATTGTGGGTGGTTTGTTGATATATATTCTCATTTGTTGTCACCATTTATAAAAGTTATCTTCCTTTTGTAACTCTTTGGGTGTTTTTGATATGTAAACAGAAATGTTTTTTTGGCCCCTACCAGAAA
This sequence comes from Triturus cristatus, assembly GCF_964204655.1. Lineage (NCBI taxonomy): Eukaryota > Metazoa > Chordata > Amphibia > Caudata > Salamandridae > Triturus > Triturus cristatus. The sequence goes on from NC_140589.1 coordinate 1,362,561,909, forward strand.
ATACTTGCGCATACAAAATATTTAGAAATATTACATGCAAATTTCTGCTTCCAACCTTCGAACTATCTCTTCTTGCTTTTAGAAGTGATATTTGGAAACTCACCCTGATCTTTTGTCATGGAAACATCTGACCTTGTTAATCAAACTTGGATGCAATCAGACAGATAACCCCTTAACTTTACTGCATGGCCCACAGTAATGACTGAAGGGTTTGGCTTACCGTAGGTTGGTTTCACTGGTGAGTCAGGGAACTAGGGCCAGACTGGGAACGCTAACAGGCCCTGTCAATTAAGTAGGCTCGGCCGTGGGGTGTCTGTGGGGGGTGTGGGGGGGGGGCGGACGCAGGTGGAAAACACTGCAGCTGCTTTTGTTACAGGAGGCCGATATTGCAGCTAATGCCCGGTGCCTGCTATGGCCAGTCTGGCCCTGCAGGGAACAAGTCATTTAATGTTCCATCTTCTTGCATCTGCACTTTTTACTACATCTATGTCTATCTACCTGTAGGACTAGCAGTAATAGGGCTTTAAATTCTAACCTATAGTATCACTGGTAGGTCGAAAATTGGCTACAGCGTAAATTTTACATGACCCTTTTTGGAGACAGCAACATACGCAGTCATGTACAAGTAACATCTCTAGGGTACAAGTTCATAATAGTTTGTGATACTGCCTATCCTGTACCGGTCCACTACCAATCAGCTGTCACGATGATTTGTAGACCAAACTAGGTGCTGCTTTAGCTGCCTGATTCCTTACCAAACTGAACACAGATGCCACATACTGTGTGTGTGCATCATGAGGGGACAATGCCAAACTGTTCTATGGTCCTCAACTCTCTGTCTGATCCAGGTTGTTCGAAAAAACTCATCACACTATTTATAAGAAATCTGATTCTTGCATCTTCGGATGTTCTTTTTGAATTTCTGCCACAAGTAGCATAAAAATACATCTGCATTCACTGTATTTGTAGGCATCACACAAACAGTTGCTCTCACCTGCAAGAATAGAGTAAAGCGTGTAGTTTTCCATCCACCTACTAAGGTAACGTGAAAGTCAACACAATGGTTTTACTGAGAACTGAATCTTCCTACAACATTTTTGGTACCGTGAGATCACCAAGACCACAAAACGATATTTCATTGCTGAATTCTTTATACCTCTGTATATTGAACAAATCTGAGTACTGCACACAACGCAGAGGACATGGTGATGCTGTCTGATGTCAGACCCAGAAGTACCAGGAAACAGATTTTTGTTAATGTATGGACGGCTTAATTATCCAGTACTGAAATACAGGATATTTTTGTGGTCGAACTCACTTTAATGTAATACCCTTGTGCCAACATACAATAGTTTGTACGTGTGAATTGGTTGGAGACCAAAACTGTAGATCTGTCTTTAGATTAAGTTATTTCTCAAAGCCAAAAAATAGTAATTTTTATGGAGGTTCTAAATCTTAGTGCATGGCCAAAGAAACCACCAAGAGAAACCAAATCATTCCATTTATCTTAAGCATTTGAGTTCTTATCGATTATGTTCTGCATTCACTGTTTTGGAGCAGAGTACAATATCTATACCAGACATCATGCACAAACCTTTTCACTGTAGTGCAACGTTGTGTGTGTGTGTGCGGCATACAGCAGACAAAAGTGCACTAGTGTGAGAGTAGAGAGAAAAAGGGGCCTATCTTAGTAGATGCTGGTCTGCTCTCTTCCTTTGACACAACACAACTGTTAAATTCTGATAGGTTGCACCCAGCCGCGGTCGGTAGTAGGAGTAACTGCAGGGCGGTGATGTGGGGAGGGGCAGGGTGGGGGGTAGTAAACTATGGATTACGGAGGTTTACAGCTAAGTTAACATATAAATTAATAAAACGAATTTCGTTGCGTGCACTGCATCGCATTTGGGGATGCAGTGCACGCAATGAAATTCGTTTTTATTAATTTATATGTTAACTTACCTGTAAACCTCCGTAATCCATAGTTTACTACCCCCCACCCTGCCCCTCCCCCTCCCCAAGTCACCGCCCTGCAGTTACTCCTACTACCGACCGCGGCTGGTTGCACCCCATGTGTTCCTGCACATTTTGTGCCTGCCTATCTTCTACTATGCATAGTGTATCCTATACTGTGTTTTAAATACTCTTTTCAAAGAGCAGCAGCTTATTTTATACTGTGTCTAATTCCTTTTTAAACTACTGACTTACACATAAAGAGTGCTTTCTTTCTTTGTAGGGAAGTCATTCAACTCTAAATATACATCTTAATATTCCCCAGTGCACTAGCCAGCAATCAAATCACTGACCCACCAGTTTCTCATACAGACATCAGAAGTCGCTGCATTAAACATCTGAGGTTTCTTACTACAATGCATTTTGTACAGATTAGTTTAACTTGCATTTAATTTTACTTTAAGGTGTGGGCATTACATTATATTTCCTACCACTCAGCCCTAATTGGAATAGCCCTCATGGAGCTCAGACTTGCATCAGTATATTGTGGTTTCACAAAGAAATGTTTAAATAAATAAATATACAAATCTGAGGCCAATTGTTTAAGGGTTGGGGGGCACTATAAAAATGTAGACTGGCTGGGGCCTCCACCCCCTCCCTATGGCTACCTCCCTGCAAACTACATAACCAACTAAGCAAAAACGCCACATTAATGAATAACCAAGGGAGTTTGTTAGTCCCTCATGTGAAATGGGCATCAGAAGTTTTGGTCTGTACCCTTCCATCTTTTTAAGTATTCATCTTGGCGTTGGTAAATTGTCCTTACACTTCCAATCTCTAGGCTTTTGCTGACGGTCTTGATTACAATTTATATTTTTTAAATTGAAATTGGTGTGACCATGTTGATCACTTTGCACATATATGAATGCTGGTTTTAGAACATCTCCTCTGAGTCAGTGCCCTTTGGCAAAAAGAAGCAAAACTCTGAAGTAATCTCAGACAATTGGTTGTCTTACTTCCTTAGAGCTGCTGCCTTGGACTTTAAAAGCAAATGGCTTGAGAAAGAAGTTTTGTTAGTCATGACTAAAGGTTATTATTTAAGTGGCATCCACCAGAGTGACCCTTGCATGGCTTCTATTGTGTTTCCGTCGCTGCAAAACAGGAACTTGAAATGCTTCTTCAGTAATGAGATAGTCTTCTCTATGAAAGAACCACATATGAAGGAGCTCTTCAGAATCCATTACTTTTTCTAAGTTCACTTAAGGTTGGTGGTGTATTTGTTGATATAATCACAAATAGCTCCAACTTAAGAAGAACTCAATCACTTAGCTTCTACTTTTTTTTTAACCAATTTTAATCATGATATGGCTTTCATCAAGCACTGTCAAGAAAGTCACAGATATACAGGGAAGATACAAGGACAATTTCAGTGCTATAATGCTTTAGTCAATTGTTGAAAGAAAACATGCTGACGTATAAAGTAATTAGCCAAGGAGCAGGGCATTCCAAGACAGTTATTGACCGGGATTGAACCAGAGGGCTCAAAGCAAAACTGAGAGACCTAGTGCCCCCTGCAGGCTGGGCTCGTATAGGTGCAGCTCAATAATCTATCAGAAAACTGAATCTTTTCATAAAGATCTGTTTTTTTCTAAATTTTCAACACAATCATTATCCGCTCATGCATAAAGTTCTCATTAATGAACAATGTAGGAAAAATAAGTGGTAAGTCAGTCAAGGAACACTTTAGAAACTGTGAACATCTGTTTAAGAGACACTTTACCTCCCTTTCACCACCACTGAAGTCATAGTTAAAAATGGAGGAAACTGTGTGAAGTCCATACACATTTTATCTTCACGTTTTCCTCATGAAAGTCACACTGTCTATCATGTAAAATGAGTATGTAAAATCAGAATACACCCTCCACACAAAATACAAGATTTGTAAGGTAAAGCAACCCTGAGTGATGGTACCTAACCTGCTGTGCAAGCGCAACATGGCTTACCAATTCATGCCAACATTTTGCCAGAAACCTCAATTTATATGGAACCTACAGCAATCATATTTTTTTTCATATTGCACATCAAAACACACACACTTGCCATTATTCAGTGCTGTTGTGCTAATTTCCAATTAAACTGTGCTCACTTGGTAAGCCTCAGGACAATATAAATCTGAGTTGCTCTTGCTAGAATGTGAATTGGTGATTTGAAAATCTTAACAGATATTAGCAGTAAGTATCTAACTCACTGAGCCATCTTGCCGAAACTACGTCCCTTGTATATGATATGGACAACGATCTTTCCATACTTGTTGAAATTGGGTTTCTGGTTGGCAGAGGTATGCACCCTCTCCAAGCAGGAACCCCAATCCTAGTCAGTGTAAGTTCGATACATAATATAAATTTGCCTGTGCTCACCCTCTGGCAGCTTAACTTAAGAGGCAAGATGTGCCCACAGAAAGATTCCACACCAGTTTAGAAAAATAGCTTATATTTTTACGAACAAATCAAAATGAATACTACAAAAATCCAATAATTATGACTAGAATTCTGAATTTTTAAAGAATACATGAATATATAGTGCTTAAAAGCTTACAGTGCCAACTGGGGATATCTGGTCATGCAAGACTGGGGTAAATTCAACGGTTGAGGCCAACCTTGATGGACCATGGGTTGGATACAGGGACCAGCCTTGGCCTGCTGAAAGGTACCTGGGATGTATCATCGAGATGAGAGAAGCTATGAGGTGAAGCGTTGGCGATGAACCCCTGGATCGAAAGCAATGTGTCATCATCGAGCTGTGCAAATTGCAGATGCGTCGCAGTCAAACTGCAGGTATTTTAGCAGTTGCAGCACTTTATACCCACTTCCAAGGGTCCATGGACTGGATTGGCACCATTTGACGAGGCAAGACTTGCAGCAAGCGCAGTCCAGGTGTTGTTGCAGGTTGATGAGAAGTCTTTGATGTCCCTAAGACTTAGAACAGGGGACAATCCAGCATGCCCTTTGAGTCACTGTGACATGGGTCCAGTTCTTCCTCATCAGGGCATAGGGTAGCAGTCAGCAGGGCAGTACAGCATAAAAGCAGTTGTTTCAAAGCAGCAGTCAGCAGATTGACATACCTTGTAGCAGCACAGCAGTCCTTCCTCCTGGCAAAGCTCTTCACAGGTCCAGTAGTGTCTGATCTGGTGGGGTAAGAGACCAGTACTCATAACCAGTTGTGCCTTTGAAATGGAGGTGACTTCAATGAGGGGCTTTGAAGTGCACGGTGGTACTCCCTTCCAGGTCTGGCTCCAGATGCAATACAGGGGAGTATAAAGCCCTTTGGGTGGGGACAGGACACAGTCTATTCAGGTGTAAGCTCCTTCCTCCCATCCTGCCCTGGATGGCCAGTCAGGATGTGGATGGCCACTCAGTCACACCTAATCTCCCTTTTTGTGTGGCTGTTTTAAAGGAACTCACAAAGTCCAACTGTTACCCACCCCAGACATGTATTGGAGATAGGCTGCAGGCACACATGGCTAAGAGCAGAAAAATTAAATTTTCTAAAAGTGGCATGTTGCATTTTCAAAAGGGTAGTAATACATTCTTTACCAGTAAAGAGGATTTATCATTACCATTCCAATGATATGAAACTGGACACATCTATTCCTTCACAATTACAGCTTCTAACTGTAATAAAGAGTTCCTAATGTTTACATATGAGTGGGGTAGGCATTACAGTAGTGGAAAACAAATGTGGGTGTTTTTTACTACCAGAGCATGCAAAACTTAAAAGTACATGGCCTACCTTTGGAGTACACAGCACCCTGCCCTATGGGCTTACTAGGGTCAACCTTAGGGGTGACTTTTACGTAATAAAAGGAGAGTTTAAGGCTTAGCAAGATGATTTAAATTCTAAGTCGAAATGGCAGTGTAAACTGCACACACAGGCTCTGCAGTGGCAAGCCTGAGATGTTTAAAGTGGTACTTGTGTGGGTGGCGCAATCAGTACTGCAGGCCCACTAGTAGCATTTATTTTACAGGTCCCAGTCACATGTATTGCACTTTACTCGGGGCTTATAGATAAATTAAATATGCCAATTGTGGATAAGTCAATCAAACTATGTTTTAGAGGAGAAGCCCATGCACTTTAGCACTGGTTGGAAGTGGTAAAGTGCTCAGAGCGTTAAGGCCTACAAAAAGAATTCCGCAAAATTGAAGGCAAGCAGGTAAAAAGTTTTGGGGAAGACAACTCTGAGGATGTCAGGTAAAACAATACACATTTACAAATGCAATTTAGCTAAAAATTTAGTTTGGAGAACGAGTTCATTAATTGTGATTACTTGACGCAGTACACTATCAAACACAACAAACAGCTGATCAATACTAATTCCTAAACAGCAATGTAGCATGCCAGTCAAAGTACGCTTGGTGACATTAAAATGCAGTTATATTTTCATAGGCATTTATTTCCAACACCCCATTAATTAATGTACAATACACCTTTGAAACACTTGGATATTCCCTTGAAGGGAACAACATGACCTCATATTAATTCACAGATCAATGACAATTTTATGGCTACATGAACTTATATTATTGCTTAGTTCAACACTGTTATGCAGACTTTTTGACAGATAAATGGCAGCTGAGTTGTGAAGCGAGTCATGGAGCGTGACTTCACAACACATTCTTGCTCTACACACTTTGGCCCTCCAGGTCAAATTATAATGAACTGTGTGTATTCGTAAAATAAATGCCCTCACATTGAAATTTGAAGTATACGGAAAGGCATCAGGTTTTTCCAATAATGTTTACGATCCCAAATGCAATTCTTGTTTCTGTGTTTATTTACACTGCAAACTCGAAATTTGATGTCATGATGATTTTTTAATCATATTTATGGCCTAATTGCAGGTTTAAAGGTAATCCTAATCAGGACAGGACTGAGAGCTTGAAGCAGCCATGGCAATTTATTTTAAACCAGCCTCATTCCCTTCATCCACTCTGTTTTCATCCATCCATTCCATTCTCTGTGTCACCCTCCTCTCTCTGTCCTCTGAATCTCCCCTGTAGTTATCCTCAGGGAGGCAGACAATGTGGCAAACAGCAGTGGCCTAGGACTTTAAAAAGCTGCC